>NC_141197.1:10788931-12075717 GCF_054491065.1 Syngnathus leptorhynchus
ACTAAAGACCCCTCACAAGAGATTAAAAATTTGCAGTCCAAATTTCGGAATGCACTTCTTTCTTCATGGAGTAGATTTAAAAAGCAGATAAATGAATAAAATAAATACATGTTGAACTAGATTGGTGTGATTTAATTCAATTTAATTGTATTTTTATATTTTATTTGTATTTTTATTGAGTTATAAATGTAATTAACATTTTTTTTTCCCAATGATTCGATTTGATTATTTTGAGTGGAATTGTGTTTTATTGTAAAATAAGACAAATTGTGCATCAAATTCGTGTGTCATTACTAGAATTGCAGATTGTCTTCACTTTTAATATCTTTTAAAAGAAAAATATTTGACCAGTTTTTGGTCGTCTGATTTGAAAACAAGTTATTTGTCAGTTTGTTTTGTAGCTTTTACTGTATAAAATATGAGGTGCTCATATATTTATTTGGGTTGACAGTCATAATGGCCCTCCGGAAAAAGCTATGACTACAATGCGGCCCGCGAAAAAAATGAGTTTGACACCCTTGCTCTAAGTACTATAATTGTACCAGTAGCGTGCAGGAATCAACTATTGGATGCACAACTTTGCCTCACCAGTAAGATTGTCCAACAACTGTGCAGAATTATCATCCAAATTATCATACAGTTGTAAAAGGAAGTAGAGCAGTGCAAAACAACTTTACGAATAGGACATATATGTGACTAGCGCGCTGTGGACAGATGACGTTCTGTTCTGTAACTGTTCAAACGTAATAGTGAGAAAATAATATCGTCTTATGATAATGATCCACCTGAGCATTAAAATGTTTCTAATGCAAAAACAGGACAGTGAAGCGACACAAGCCCCGCCTCCCGCATCAAGCGCCTGCAGCTTCAGCATCGGAACACATTTTGGGAGATGACGCACCTATCTATCGTGGCAGCGTGGCGCAGTATAATAAAAAATAAATAAAATAAATAAACATTACACAACAACCCCGGACAACGCCGATCACAAACATTAGGTTAATCATTATTGCTGGCAAAATAATGTTTGGAGTAGTAAGAATGTGCACCCTGAAGTAAACATCCTACCAGGTGTGCGTCAATTCCCTGTGCGCAGCTCCAGTCCCGCCGAGACTTTCTTTCTTCCTCTTCCCTGACTGTGTCACAGCTTCAATGTCAGCCTCCCAGATTTTGCTTCGTGCACCCTTCTTCGACTTGTTTATTAGTTTGTGTTTTTGAACCTTGCTCTCATGCAGCAGCATCTCGAGCGTCGGTCACCGCCAGCGGATGTCGCTCTTTGGGCCGGTCAAATTTGGGAGCTTCACATCTCGCGAGACTCCGTAGTTCTCGTGGATTACTTCTGACGTCTTGTGTAACGGGACATATTCTCTCCTAATAAAAACATAAATGTAGATCATTCACGGGTGATTACTTAGGCACCAATATTGTTATAATACTGACCACTTCAACACATCATCATGGTCAATCAAATCAAAGCAGCACCCTCATCATGAGGTTGAAACTTTGTGCTTATTTTTTCACTTCCGATCATCTTTTTTTCCACTAAATTGCTAATTCTGCTTTACATGGGCAACTGCCTATAATTGCCTGTGCAATCAATCAGATCGCCTCTGAGTTGATGGTACTGCTACCATAGTTGCACACAGTGATTCCATCTTACTTGGAGTGAAGAGTTAAGTGCAGACAAGCACTGGAAAAGAAACATGTCAGCCCGAGTCAACAGGGAACTAATGAGAGCATGGCAGTGACAGCCACCAGTGATGAAACCAGACATAATTAGGTTAACATAGCTGCTGTTAGACTTACCAGGCCATATGGGATTTCTGCAGAGGCCTCGGTGGATGCCGAATGTAACCTGCTTCTCTTTGGCACACTTGGATGATTTAGAGGAGACAACCAAAGATAGTGATGATGTTTAACATGTACAACATGCATTCTGAGTTGTTTTAATGAAGATTTTTATTGAAAGATTGCAAAATATCTTTACAGTTCACCTTCTTGATGCACTTTAGAATAGATTCCGATGCTTCTGCCTTGAACTGATGCAGCATGGAAGCATACAAACTGTACATTTTATGCCATTGTCGTGTCACATATACTCTTTACAAGTCTACCAGTGGTTTCAGTATGGCCAACCTGCTGTGTACCCTCCTGCCATGGTTATAGTTCATACTCTGACCAGTATCAAGGCCAGCTCACATTGAAATATGTACTGTACACAAAATAACTGCAGAACGCCAGGCTTGAAATTGGGACGTGGCCACCTTAGTTCTTCTTGTGGAGAAACTTCATTTTGCTCCCTGGAAACATCCAAACAAACCATGGTAATTAGTTTTTATGTAACGTGACTTAAATCATTTTGATAGCACACTTAGAATAAATAAATAAATGATTAACGGCTAGTCATAGTGTTATATTTCCCCATCCATTTTCCATAATTAGGGTCGTGGCTGAGCTGGAGCCTATCTGAGGTGACTTTGGGTTCCACAGTCAATTACAGGACACATAAACAACCGACCACATAGAAAAACACATCTATGAACAATTCAGTCTTGAATTAAACTAATACTGCATGGATTTGAATTGCACTCATTCTTTTAAGAAGGCCTTCAGAAATCTCACCAAGGCCTTTGAGGAACTTGTTGACGCCACTCTGTTCCGTGTCTGGCAGCTCCTCCAGATACTGATCCACCCTCTGCTCAAACAGACCTGTCACAGTATAACCACAAGAGGTCAGTATTACTCCAGCGGTAAGCAGCACAGCTTGAACACAAAGGAGGTCAACACTCCAGCCCATTGACTAGTGAGGGCAAAGAGCATAATCTCGAGCAGGATATAAATGGTCAAATTGCATTCCTTATGTGACAAACTGAGAGTCTACCTTTGGCACGATTCTTCCTGAGCTCTCGGTCTTGGATGAAGCCCGCGAACATCTGCGACTCCATAAAAACCCCCAGGAAACGGCGAATGCTCTTGGACGCCACCGACTTGCGGAAGGCATCCCTCTGGAAAAGGCGCTCGCCGCGTTCGTTCTGGGTGATGAACAGAGAGTAGTGGCCGATTGTCTCCAGGAAGAAGCGAATGAAGGCCTCCGACACCAAACTGTTTAAAGAGTTGTACTCTGCAAACACACAAAAGGAGAAAATAACTTTAGATGGAAGGCTGACATGTTTGAAAGGAAAGAAGAGGTCTTTTACTTGCTCCTATTTTAAGGAGAAACAGAAGTTTGGCTCGACTGGGCAATAAAATGCACCCGCTGCTCTTGACAGCAGAGTGCAGATTGAGCTACACGGCTCGTAAACTTTCCGTCCACTGAGCCTGAAATTAACGAACAAGTGATCTCAATTAATGGACAGTGTAGGTTTGTGACCTTCAAGTCATTCCCCTCACAAAATCACAAAGCCACACAGATGGTCAAAAAGACTTCTCCAGAAACTGCCTGAGGTCAACATTTGACATTTTGCTGCCTTTCAGAGACACTTTCTTGTTATGCGTACTCTCTTCTTATACTAACTGGGTGAACTAACTGATGTGAACTCCTCCGAATAAATTAAGTGTTCTACAATAGTGTTTGAATGTATTCAAATGTGCCTTTATACTACTTAATGTCATTGGGTCATAGAAAGAACATATCAAGCAGTGCAATTTCTTTTTAACCATGTCCATATTTGCATATAGAAGGTACTGTTGTACCTAACATGGAAAGCATCAGTGTCACAGTGAGATAGTTTGTCGCTTCTTTACCTTCGTCCGACTCGCTGTCTGAGTCCTGACTGATGATATCATTCCTCTGCTCCAGCGCTTGTTCCAGAGCTGCTTGAAGTTTCCGTGGCAACAACGAGGCCTCGTCATCCATCTATAAACATACGTATAAAAAGACAAACAGCACAATCACATGAGATAAACAACATTTTACGGGATGATCTTCAATGTGTTTTATAGCCTTGTTAAGGCTCTTGCGCCACACGTTAAAGGACAAACCTGTCTGATGAAACGGTCAGTTCCGAGGTCCACCATTAATGCCTGATGAGAAGAAGAAAACCGTCAGAAAACAACGGCATTCCTTCGCTATTGTTTACGCTCACTAAGGACAACGTGATGACAATTGTGGTATTAAAATATTTGTCTTTACAAAATAGGGGTAAAAAAAAAAAAATGTTGTTTTGTCTACCATATATTCAGAATTAATCAGTAATTGATACGTTGATGGCGTTGAGATCAAGGGGAAAATTCTTCCACGCCCTACTCATGCCTTTATAGGTGTTTGTGACTTAATAGATAGAATAGAAAACCAATGGAAGTATAGAATTGTCAAAAATGGTTTGATACATATGACAACTACAACACACAAATAAAACTGCTTTACATTTGTCCTAATCATTTTATGAAATTGGTAGTGAGGTGAGGACAAACACACTGTACTCACTTCTTCTACAGGCAATTCTTTGAGCTTGGGCAAGGAGTTGGACAGCAGCCCCACCAGGAAGGGAGTCGGACAGCAGACAATGTCCAACATGGACCCGGGCAGAACGGGGATGAAGGTGTGTTGCCAGGAGAAGGGGTAGAGTAGCGCGACCACGGCATGCATGCAGCTGGACAGCGTACTGGCGAAGGGAGGGAGACAAACACGCACAATTATATCACTGGATTGCAGAGGCCAATCAATGAATCTGTTATGAACATTTTGCAATATGTGTTGTTCCTTGTTGGGGCTTTGTGGTGACCACCATTGGACAAATAGGGGGGAAAAAAACTGTATTCTGTCACCACAGATACTAAACTACAGTAAAACGATACTCGGAAGAGGTCAAACCTCTGCCAAGGCTAGGGTTGCAAAATTCTGAAACTTTTCTTGGGAAGAAAATTGCGCAATTGTATCTTTGTCTAAAACAAGTGTCTTCATTGAAGGACATGTAGTTGAAAATAAATGCTGAACACTCAAGCAAATTTTTATACAAACCCAGTTGACCTTTTACTGTTTACATCCCAAAAAGGACTTGGGCGAATATTAAGCTATTAGTGTTATAAAGTTGCTGATCCTTCATACTTTGTCCTTTTGTGGGATTTTTTTTATTTCCATACAAATTGTCACGACATTTTTTATTAAGAAAATAAATACTTGTGATACCTTATAATACTAAACTTGTTTGAGTATACTATTAATTTAACAAAATATTTCAACATTTGAATTTCTTTCGAGTAACTTTCTTATGCAAGCCATGCTTTTTGTTTTATTCTTAATATATGTGACAGGCCAAGAAAAAAAATACATAGTGGGCCGTACGTATAGCCACACACTTTATTGACTGCTATGATCAAATGAAATACATTTGTGTGTGAACCCATGTCGAGGCACATGGACACAGAGGAGTTAGCATGATGAATTATTGAGTCACAACCACTGAACATGCTGCAACAGTTAAATCGGAGCCCCGTTGACGCAAATAGCCCCAAAAATGCAGCAGTTCTGTTCCCTTTTGACAGCTGCGGTATAACATCCAGATCCCAAATAGCAGCCCGTCTTTCTCACGATCCGTCACTTGTTGACAGTGGCTGACCCTCCTCCTCTTCCCCCTTCCCCCTCGTCCGCTACGTACGCTGCAGTGTGTTTCACAAGAGAGTGAAAATAAACTGCGGCCCGATCAGATACGCACATACACACACACACAGGACCAACAAATCAGTATGGATCAAGAACAAGACCCGAGGATCAAACATGGTATGCAAACACGCCCCACTTGAGATACACTTTTAATGAGAAATGTTTATCTGTCCTCACTGTCATCAACAGTCAGCATAAACAAAAGCTGCTCTATCCTATCTCACTTCACACACACACACACACACACACACACACACACACACACACACACAGCCCAGTGAATCATAATCAATCTGTACTGATAAACTCAACATGTTTGGTCATCTGAAGTGAAATGATCATTGCTAAAATATGTTTTCTTGACAGGGTAAAATTAAATTCCATTGGTTGAAACCCAAATTGCAGTATTTTCAGTCAATAAATAACAAGGAGCGCTTATAGTTTTGTTTTGGCCGATGGAAGGCTTGATGATTCCAAACAGATCAGGTCCCAACAGGGGCTGATGGGGCACAGATCTCGGAGGAGCTTCCTCACAGGCTAATCACAGACACACAAATGGTGATACCAAAAAGATCACTTACATGGAACCGCAGTGAAAACACACAGCACTAGCAGAGGTAGCCGCTTTTTATTGGTACAATTCTGTCCCTCTTGTTCTTTACTGAAACTCTGGTTGTATTTTTTTCTTTGGTCTATTTATTCAGGTCTGCAGATCAAACCAATATCATCTCGGTTTTCTCATTTCAGGTCCACACAAATGCTGGTACTGATTAGTAGTGCCGGCAAAGTAATCTGAGCTTCATCCAAATTAGCTGGAAAATGAACCAATCAGGCTTGGCTCTAAGTCAGGGGCGTCAAACTCGTTAATGTCGCGGGCCGCATCGTAGTCATAGATTCCTTCGGATGGCCATGATGACTGTCAATGCCTTATATTATATACAGTATATGCTACACAACAAATTGATGAATAATTAGTGTTGAAATCAGGGACTTAAAAAGGTGAATGGTAATAAAAATTCCCAGAAATATATTTTATTTTTTTTAATTAAAGACAATTTGTAATTTTAGTATTGACACAAGTTGATGCACAATTTGCCTTTGCGGGCCACATAAAATGATGTGGCGGGCCGTATCTGGCCCCCGGGCCTTGAGTTTGACACATACACTCTAAGTGGTAGAAATATGAAGTATCTACAGGTTGTAAATTGTTCAGACTATTTTCGTATCAAACACGTTTAAGGCTTATAATTGGACTCCAAGCCAAACTGTTTGTATATTTGAAGAAAATGTTGGAATGGATGGGAATGTTCCAAAGCTGTATAAGTCACAAGTCATGTGGGTGGGTAGAAAATCTGTTTCACTCCAGCTATTGTCACTGACGATTTAAAAAAAAAAAAAAAGTACTGTTTGCAGGTTGTACAGAATTCCAATTTCTGCAGTAATTGGGTGAGTTCAGTTGGAAGAAGGGTAAAAATAAATTGTACCCTTGTAACAACAAGCAGTTCTGACTCTCTGCTCTCAGGTTCCTAACATTCAAATAGCTTCCCCGTGCGCGCTCATCTGAAAGCAACCAGAGAATGATGGAGACTCTCAAGAGGGAAGGAGGGGAGGGGGTGAATAGGCAAAGGTTGTCGTTAAGTCTGCGGGCGTAAACTGTGATGAGTGAGAGCAACTGATGTGAAAATCAGCTGGTCCGCCTCCTCCTGTCTTGTCTCGTTTTTTGGACAACACATTTTTTTGAGTGTGTAGCTTTCAAAAAGACATATATAGACAATATCAATCAACATTCAATCATACTACTAATCGTTAAATGCAGTAAAGAAAATCAGAAAATCAAACACTATCAAACAAAGTGATCTGCTACTATGGCTTTTATTACTAATACAAGGGAAGGCAAAGAAGTCTGAAGTACTAAAATGCTGATATATATGCTGACAGTTTGAAAAAATATATATAAGTAGGACGACTATTTTTGCACACAAGGCAAAAAAGTCCATTAAATTTATGGGGTGGGAGGAGCTTTATTTTGTCTCTATTTTGTGATGTATTCTATTGTTGTATTGTTGTTTTACATTATACGTTCTGTCAAGTGCAAAGTGTAAAGTTCTGTTGTGTAAGCACTCTATAAATAAACGTTTATTGTGTTGTATTCTATATCTTACAGAGCAATAATAATTTTAATGTATTCATTTATTATATAATTTTATTTCTTCATGAGTGTATGATGTGTTTAGGATTATTAACTCAATGAACTTGACAACAGAGTGTTCACTCACAGTCTCTTCAGTTTACCGAGTCAAAGGTGATGGTGATGTCATCCAGTTAAACATTCGACATGTAAGAACAAACGATACGTTGGAAATAAATTACCCTTAACGGAATGTAGGATAACAATGTCCTTGAAAGTGTGTGAAATTCCAGTACAATAGTAACATGCAGACTGAATGGCTACCGAACAAAGAACTATTGTCTAACAGCTTTTCCTCTCACTGTTTCTCTCTTTTTTTGGATGTAGATTTCTAGGGAAAGACGCATACATAATGTTCCACAGAGGAGCTATTTTGGGAATGAAGAACGTGCCAAGAGCCCAGAGGGAGCAGCCCTTTTATCATGGCAGCCATTAATACGACATTGATGCAAGGAAATAAGAGGCCCTGCACGTAAGCACGCTTACTAATCCAAACAGAGACCTATTAGTCAGCAACTCCACCGACTCTATCATTTAGTCTTGTATATTTTATAATTACAGACATGATGCGGGTTTTGTGACTCACGATGGTATCTCCTCTAATATTGACCGTTTTGTGGTTCGTGTCAACGGGTACGCCGTCAGAAGACAAACGGTGACGGCCGAGCAGCACACAGGAAGTGCATTCTGTCCCCTGCGCAGTCACTGCCCTCGCTGATGTTTGTTTAAAGTGGCCTATTTTGCGTGGGGACTTTTGCATCTCCTCCCTCGCCGCTAGCGTTTGAAAAACTGCGACATGTCGACATGCCGGGTCCCTTGAGACTCCTTGCGCCTGACTGAGAGAATATAATTGCCGTACTTATCTTCACCCATCTATTTGTTACTTACTCCTTCCCGGTTTGTGGTGGATGACGTCGGATGTTACAAATGGATTCGAATGGCATTTGTTTCCGAGGGAATGCTGCATTTGTGTCACAATGACGTACGTGGCAAGCAGTCAAAATACATTGTGTAATCAAATCTTTTATCTGGAGCTCCACCTTAATCTAACAGTTTTCCCTGGCTGCTCAAATAATGGCTAGTTCCACGAGGTTCTCACAAATACTGTATCAATCGAAACTAACCCATACCAAATATTGCAAATATTTTCAAAGTAAATGCTTCTGATTATGTTTAAATATGGACAATAAGAAAACATTCCACCTTTTATACAGCAATCAATCTGACATTGTTTTAGAGTGTTTGAGAACTACGGCAGGGAGCCTCACCTGAGTTTATCAGCCACAAAGATGACTCTGCGCTCCAGCAGAAGCGAGGCAAAGACCCGAACAACCTGCCGAACGCCCAGGCAACCAAACAGACTGTCAAAGTCCACGTGCTCCAATCTGGAGTCGGTGGGCCGCCTAAGCTCGATGACCTGAACAACCACAGAGTTAACATCTAAGAGTGTAGAGCCAGATCATATCAGGCATTAGAAACGAGAAGAGGCTTTCACCAACTTGCACCAGTACTATGAGCATTTAATGTATGTGATGAAAGTGCTAACACAAATGAGTTGACTGTTCTGACCTCATTTCCCGCACCGGGCAGAAAGGTCTTGACTTTGATGAGCTTTCCGGGCGCAGGAAAGGGAGACTCCATCAGGCTCCTCATGAAGGGATAGACCAGCGCTGCTGATACCCCTCGCCGCCGCTCAACCTCATCTAAGATCTAGACGGCAAGAGTGTGTAACATTAAAATGTATTTTCAACACTAAACCTGCTGCACTTTGAATAACATGACCATACACCATAATCAGAAGTGGGCACATTTAATTTGTCTGAACAAAGAATAACTCTGGGAATTCCAAAACTAAAATAACTAAACAAGAGCAAATATAGAGCTGTTTGAAAATGAACCAAAACCACCCACAGCGCTTATCTAGGGTACATGTGCTTGAGTGTGTTTGCATGAACTCACAGTGGAGAACAAGTCAAAACAGCCTAGCCTGCTGATGACACAGTAAACTTCTGGAAGCCGAGGTCCTTTCCCACTCGGCTGCAAGAGAAAAGACCAAATTAAACAGCAGCGATGACAGACTTATCAGCCTAGGCTTGTTTTTTGTTTTTTTTTTATGAGTGAAAGAAGAAAGGGGTAGCAGGAAAGGTTAAAAGGCGTGGAATTCACCCTAAAAATAGAACCCTGGCTTTTTTTTCTATATTCTCACTGACATCTCCAATCTATTTGAGGTGAGCCGCTTCCTAAACACAGGTGCTTTATCTACGCCTGCTGATGCTATCTACCTTCCAAACATACACTCATAGGACGAGACGTTCCTCGAGACACTCGCGCAAGGCCTCAAGAAACGCCAAACCTCTTGTCCATATTAGGTAGAGCATTTTCTCTTGTTTCTTCTCTGCCTTTCCAAATGGATGATTAAATCAACTGTGTGGAGCTTGATTCAAGTGCTTAGGAATGCTCGCTTGCTGCCAACTTGCTGGACAGACAGGAGGGAGGAAACAAAGCCACCAAAGGAGAGCGGCTCACCTCTTGTTCTCCCTTCATTAAAGTCTTCGATCAACATTCACTTGGCTTCAAAGTATGAGTGAAGGAATTCACTACATTGACCTTGCCAATGACCCTTTGAAAATTTGCAGAATGACCAAATTGTAAATTCTACATCATGAAGCTCAGTACCCACAACCTATAAACTGGGCAAGCAGCTCAATCAAAAAGCTCAATCAAAAAAATGTTCAAAAAGTTCTGTGGTCTCATTATGAAGAAGAAATGTCCTAAAATTACAAAGTTAAAAACTTTTATGGTTTCAGTTGGTTTTGCCTTCCCTCCTTATATGCTTATGAACTTACAAATCTCAGCAAATCTGTCCTGAAGAAACACTAGTGACAGCGTGTAAAAACTCATCACGGACAAGACGAAGCCTCAAGGACACGCAGACGGGATCAGATGGCCCATCTGACTTGATCAGAGTGAGAATGGCAGGCCAACTCCAGCAGCATCTTTGACTTTGCTATTTTTATGACAAATATCACTATGGCAACTTCACTATTCAGACTTTATGATGAAAAAGACAGCATGTGGTCCTGACCAAGCGTGTACTGACGTTTAGCTGTAGTTATTTTGGCCATCTTGGATCATTTCCTTGTTTGGGCACAAGAGCAACAATCTCTGAAAAAAAGCCGGAAATCCATTTCAGCATTGAATTGAAAGTCTTGATATGCATTTTAAAGTTCTATGTAAAAGTACGCTCTCTGTTTGTTCTCACCAAAAAGAGAACCTTTGCCCCATTGTCTAACAAAGCATGGACTAGTACTTTTTTTTAATCTTATTTCTAATCATCCTATATCAGCTGTTGTAAAATGAGCTACACTTTTCATACTATTTGGAAAACGATTTTATAATATTTATTAACACACACACATTCGTGTGATGCCCGATTCAATGTTTTTTAAAACCCAATCTGTTTTTGAACTCGTGCACAACACATAAAAATACATCTTCTATTGTGGATGATGTGACACACATGCGCACAAAACACGACATCACAAGGCACGGTGTTAACGGAAGCAAATCTTTTTCACTGTGTTCGTACGTTTATCTTCCTCCAAGCCCAGAAATTCAACTATGGCGTCACCACTGGAAAAGCCGAGCTCATGTGCAAATGAAAAGGTCTGTCACAACAAACAAGGCTCAGCAGGATGTGCACAGAAGCACAGAGAGGGTGGGGGAGGTGAACGGTAGCTGACCAGCAAGCGTCTGCAGTAGCCGAACCTCCTGCTGCCGTCTTCTCCGGTCAACATGAAGGAGAAGGTCTCGCTGTAGCATAGAACAATTGAGACAGGGTGAGGCATGACAAAGAATATTTTCTAAAGGCTTCATATGAAATGCAATGTAAAAAAATGAACAATTCCAATACTAAAACTAATAGGACAGAATCCTGCAACCGTTTTGAAATTATGGTCAGAAATGTTTCTGGGTCAAAAGACAGCAGTTTCAGCGTATTGATTATCGTCAAGTTAGGAATAAAGGCTTATAAATATCTATGTATTATTGATATATCCATCCACCCATCCATTGGATACTTTTTTATGTAATGCATGGGTTTTTAAACACACAGTCAGCCATACCTGGAAAACTCCGTCACAGGATTCCAGTCTTTGGCATCAGGGAAACAGAACTGAGGGATAGCTTTGAGCCTCTGCTCTGCCTCTCTCATCTGCTTGGTGAGCCTCTCCAGCTGCAGGTCCAGTGGAAAAGAAAAGACATTTAGATCGTTCTACCCACAAAGATCTGTGTGACATCTGTGTTTAATACAACAACTAAACATGGGCATTGCCGTTTTGACAGATGGGTTGAAGTATGTAAGAAAAAAATCCCTGATGCTACTTTGGCATGACTGTATTTGTATAGTACTACCATGAGTCCAAGGGTGTTAAGCTGATTGTCTAAGGCTAATATAAACAATATCATTTGCTGTATCTTTGTAACTCTTGATTTTACCATTTTTCTTTATACCAAAAAAGGATAATAATCCGTCCATTTTTCAAACTGATTGAAATAAACCCAGGGGCAAACGTGCTAACCAGTGTGCTACCGTGCCGATAATAATAATGATAATTTTAAAAAGAATCAAATAAAATAATTGCGTTTTTGTCCACGAGCAGAGTCTAGAAGCAATTCGGTAATACTTGATTGGGTTTTTCCCCTTTATCATGCACATGCACGAAAGCGCATAAGGCCCACTGCCACACCATGCGACACAGCCTAACATGACTTAAGTGGAACATCATGAAATAAAATTCCAGTTGCGGACTTTCCGCATCTAAAAAGACATGCCAGCATAGTGCGCAGCAAAATGAGAGGCAGCTGGAAGAACATTTCCGCTTGTGTAACCATTTTTTTGAAATCCGAGAAACAAAAATTATCAGGGTCATTTCAACACGCTTCGACAATTGGGGAAGGCCTCTCCCAGGCCACAGTTTTGGCAGTCCTGTCCCAAATTTCAAACCATCCTGGATGGGCACAAAATGTACAACCAATTGCCACCCATTTGGAATGAGATGAAACAATACAAAACAAAACAAAAAACATGACTTTTATGTGGTTGCTGGCTTCCCCAAATGTATTAACTGCAGTAGAGTTATTCCCAGTTACTGAGTAATGCTTGTTTGTATTCCACAAACATTCCCAATTCTATCCTTTTGAATTTCATTTTTTAGCCCTCCATTTTTACACCTGTTGCCAACAGCGTGCTATAACAATCAAGCGGCCAGTATTTGGGATACATGTAAATCAGGCCTTAGGTGAGACGCTAGGTTGCTTTTTGTCAGACCCCGCATGAGAGAAAATAAATCACAGTACTTCAAATTCTTGTCACGTCAGATAAAAGTAAAATATGTCTGAGAGAACCAGCAGCAGGTTTTAGTTACGATGTTCATACCCTCACCTTGGGGAACTGGTAAGTGACCTCTGGGGAGTAAGAGTTCTTGCTCTGCTTTTTTTTCAAAGACACAACGACAAAATACTCAAAGAGTTCTCTCTCTTGCCACTCAATTAGTTGCAGCTCCAGCGTGCGGTAGCTGGGGGCCCGACGAAGGATGGATTGCAATTTCAACAACCTCTGGGTGTGAGCTGAGGAGGCAATGAAAGAAAATACAAACAAAATATTGTTTGATCATTTATTAGTAAATTAACAAAGGCAATCTTATGGTACCTGCTGGAATCCACTAAAGATGCTAATGGCATATTGTGAACTTTCTGAAATCTTTGTCAAAGTTCTGTGAACTACTGTGAACTACTGAAATCCCATTCATTTGGCAGAATTTGTAAGGTCAAGACAGGTCCCATCATAAAAACAAAACTGACATGGGAAACTGCTCCACCCTCACACAAGTCGAGCACCTCAGACCTGGAAACTGGCGATGTGGTCACTCACCTTTGAACCTGTCATCAGAATCGCTCTCGCTCTCGCTGTTGTCATCTGGGGGGGCAGACATGAGACAGACAAGAAGCTTTTCTTTGGTGCAAAGGGCAATTTCGCAAACACGTGTTAAGGCATTGGGAAAGACGTTTTGATGACAACGTTCTCCCTACCTCTCAAAGATGAGGTGTCGAGATTGGTCATGGACAGCTTTTTAAGTCTCTTCTTTCCACGTTTACTGCAGTAAATGGAGTTGATTCTCTGGACCAACTGTAAACAGAATACACTGTATCTTAATCTTAGCAAGTAAACAAAGTACTGGTGTCACAAGTTATAGTTTATAAAACTATCATTACTCCTGAAATGAATACCGTACTATATGATTTACTCAAGCCCCATCGTTAGACGTGCTCTACTCTCTCACCGAGGGAACTAAACAGCAACGCATTTTCCTTTCACACTAGTCAGGTTACGATTTTATATTGACACATTTAAAATGTTCTTTATTTTTCTCACTTAAAATGTTCTTTATTTCTATCATGCTGCTGCACGTTACACTGAAATCATCTGGCACCCCTCACGGAAGCCGCTGATCTGAACCAAAGCGATATAAGAATCGTAGAAGCGTGGAACGGAACACAAGTGGGGCTCTGCGAGGGCTAAGTGGAGATGTTTATGTTGGATCCGGCGATGTGTACCTTGGGAATCCGCCAATGCCTGTGTGAGGCCAGGTTATCACCGGTCCCGCAGAGGCTATCATCCAGCAGGCCACAAGAGGAAGCTGATATACCCATCTGCGGGAGGAGCAATGTTTCATCATGACTGTGGCGTTTGGACAGCTCTGACACTCTGTGACTCTTCCGGTCGTTGGTGCTCAGAAGGCGAAGGGACTGACTGCTGGGTTTGGATGGCAACTAATGACAGAGAGTGGAATATGAAATGATTAGTATTTGGTCGAATGAAAGCTCATCTCTTGAAAACCTCAGGTCACTTGAACCCCATATCATAAAAGAAAAACAACATGTAGTATTCTGAAAAGTGAAGCCTTTGGTTTACCTGAGGTGGAGAGTTTTGCTTCCGGTCCATGGCAGTCCAGGATCTGCTGCTCTCCAAATGACAAGTTTTCCGACCCAAGCTCCTTCGCTTTAGGTCAACATCCTCATATGGGTTCTCCTTTTCTGTGGACAGGATATTCATTTTCAGAAAATATTAAATTATAATGAATTTACTCAGGCATGAAGTCCGAAAGACCAATCAAACTGTGCGCTCAAAAAGGGCAGCTGAGGGTGTCAGGAGAACCAGAAGATGGTACTCTAGTTTGTGTGTAAGGTAAGAAATCAGGGAAGGTAAGTCAAAGGTCATTCTCAGCTCGATCATACTGTTTCAAAACAGTTGTTGGCACTGGGCCCCACAGAACCCAGTGAGCCGAGCTGAAGCAGATGAGTCACTGTCCAGGCATGCGAACTGTCTGCTCTACTGAGGAAGAGGAGGCTCATCTTCCAAAAGATTTTTTTTGTGATGAAACTCCTGAGATAAATAATTTCCTTTCCTGTGAGCTGGGAAATCAGATTAGGTCTTGCAGTACAAATATAAAAAATGTAAAAAATTAATCTATCTATCCGTCTGTCCGTCTGTCCGTCCTTCCGTCCGTCCGTCCATCTATCTATCTATCTATCTATCTATCTATCTATCTATCTATCTATCTATCTATCTATCTATCTATCTATCTATCGCTGTCCGTCCATCCGCCCGAGTTTGACTTCCGAGCCGGAAAATAAGCAGGCCGAACGCCAGCTTCCGTCTGCATGACCTCAAACGATTATAAAGTATAGGGCACTTTTTCTGACATGTCAAACGCGACACTTTACGAAAACTTTCATGCGCACACTGTACTTACTGTATGTCTCAGCAAGTAAATGATACTACAAATTATGACCATTATAGAGAATTGTATCCTGACAGAAGGCCAACTTAAATAAAGGGAACATTTGTCATGAGTCCAGCTCAACTCTGATAGTTACACTGAGAAAAAGCTTTTGGCAGGATCTGACAACTGTGAGAAAGTAAGGGAGTCAAATCAACCAGATGGGAAAATGAGGACTGAATATACAGTAAGTCAGAGCCTATACTTCACACTCCAAAATAATAGACGACAACATTTCTGGCAGCTCACTGGACGTGTAATCGTTCAGTGAGTCGTCTAACTTAACACAATGGCAAAGATGACAGTCACTTCTTCTAAATTGTGTGATATTTATTTTGGCGATGTGAGTAGCACAAGCAACACGCAATCTCGTCTTTTCCGGGAACAATTTAGGATGCTTCAACATGTGGCCCCAAACGTGATATCTGTCTCACAATGCAACATCAGTCTGAACTATTCATACAGAAGCAGTCCAACATGACTTTGTCTGTCTTTTTTGTACATTTCAGAGCCAGAGAAAGCATTAGTATTACATCAAAAGCAAAGTGCTTGATGTAGTTGAAGCAAAACTTACAAATGGATATGATATGACAGGATGGGCTGCCCCCGGTTGCTCACGTTTTAAATTTCATACACAGCATCCTTAAAAGAAATAAATGTAATTGTAACTTACAAAGGATGAGAAAATAATGTTTTGCTACTTCCAGAGGGTGAACTCTCGTGTACTCAGGATGTCAAACAATGAGTGTACATAGACTGTGTTAACCTGCAACCCGATATTTGTTTTGTTATTTTAAGGTTAATTTTTAAACTTTAAGGTTAGGACAGAGGCAAAAAGATTAGCTTTCCTGAGTTACGTGTATCATCAGAGTTGACCAAAATGAGAAAGACGTGCACGGCTCCATGCTGGGCAGCAAGTCTATTAAAGTGAAGCAGTGCTGTAATGAGAGCCTGCTGGGAAAATTACACGTCTGGGAGGCAGCTAATGTACTGCGGGCTACAATTTACTCCTCTCCAACATAGTATAATGCAGAGGGTGGACACACCTCGACTCCACTCTGTGATTGAACATCTCTGTGAACACAATGGAATCTCCAGCCAGGGTGAGGCACTGAACAAACTACGTCTGTATCCGCTTACCCGGTGAAATGGACACACTGCAGTATCGAGCCCTGATTGTACGTGACAAATAAAGTACATTTGGCAGGACACAATTGCGTCTTTCCTGAAATCATTACGCCTCGAATCTCATAAGACAAACCACATTGAGCAACGGACAACTTTTCTTGTTGTTCTTTTCTAAATAATACAATTGCAACCTGATCCTGTGTATTCCAAAAACTTTTGGCAGATGTATTTACAAGCGTCTAAGCAGGAAACTACGTCAATAACGGTAACACATTAGACTTGTGTCGCTTAAATCAACAACACAGATGGCTGAATCATAGTATCAATGTTGTAAAGAGTGTGATTCATTCTTTGCTTCAACGATTCCCTCACTGACACATCATTAATACATGGCACTCGTCTGGCCGCTTTACCTCAGTGATGCAACTAAACAGCCACAGCAGGACAACAACTGACTTGCAGTCGAATGTCTTAAGAAAAGTCAGCGAAGACCAGAAGCTTGTACTTTTAAGATCATTTAAAGTGAAGTCAGAAAACTGTTACTATGTTTGATACGCTTTGAAAACAAATGCAAAGACTGAGAACTACATTTTTTCACCATTTCAGTTTCGCAAATCTTTGGGGTTGTGGCTAGAAAAGGCCCAGTAACGCCCCTCCTTCATTTTAAAGTACTAGCTCAACCTCTACTTAATGTGGCAAACAATAATCCCTTAGTTAGGATTTCAATGTTCTCATTATCTCTGGAAGATGCATCCTCATAGTCAATCATTCAACAAGAACTTGAAAAAATCATATGATCATGTCCCAATATTTGGATTTTATTAGGAATGTATCATTCAAGCATTTTCTTTTAAACCGAATCTCACACAATATCTATGCTATTCCAAGCCAGCCTTTACTCACGCTGACACTCATTTTCAGCACATTAAATACGCCCATGGGAGCTGACAACGGGAATTGGGCAGAAGGCCTGGGGGCATTTTCTTGTGGAAAGGAATTTGGGCTTCAACATGTCCAGCATTTCATGCACACATGATCTCACAAGTAATGACTCAGTGCAGTTACAGTAAACTACTCGAGATCCATGTCAGAATGCCTCCAGCTTTACTTCTGTTTTTGTGGGCAGATGGAAAATCAAGATAAGTGATTACAAAGTGTTATTCAGTTCTCGTTTGGTTTTAAAATGTAAACTGTAAAGAAATGCAAACAATATGTTCAGTAGCCAAACATGTTAAGTGCTAATCTCATCAATTAAAGTCTCAGACCTCACGAACCAATTCCACTTTTGTTTGATTTTATATACTTACTCAACAACTGTCACTGAAATACACATATCAGTGACTTTAATCATTTACATCCAAAGGTGTATTTAGTAGGACAAGGGGGCTTTCCCTCCTTTAAGTATGCTTACCTATTATGTCCTCATATGCATTCTCCTCTAAAGTGCTTTTGGAATTGGGTTGAATCAGCGTCTCTGTGGATAGTGTGCCATTCTCTGTCGGCAAAGAGGGTTGTGACGACAGCAGACGTGTCGATTCCGCTGATTCACAAGGCTCTCTAAAGGATAAGAAAGTAAAACTGAGCAGATTGCAATGGGGTGCATTGAGTATTGATAGAGGACATATAAGTTCCAAAAAATTCAATCAAAACTCAGGAAATTTCTCAAACCGCCTTAAATAACAGAAATAAATGTATCTTTTTTTTAAAGTTGCTAGACATAATCCCTATTTAGTAGCGTGGATATATACTTGTTTTTCTGACTACTCATCCCACATTGATGTACACATACGAGACATCTTGGGTATGTTTTTGGTGCATTAGTGCTAAGGTCGACATTATGTCACTGCTGAAAGCTCGTGGCATTTGTCCTTAGGACATAGATGAGTGAGTAGAAAAAGAAATGCGAGAAGATGCCCATCTCACCTGTTTTGTGATGGGCTGGAAGTGCCGCCCACCAACTTCACCGTCCGTGTGGTGCTTGGTGCAGGGGTAGAGGGCAGGGGGGGTGGAGACTCACAGTCTGGAGGTAGTCCATTCATTGACAATGTGCCCTTCTCCTCACGTTTGGCGTCATACTCAAAAGTTCGCTTGGGTTTAGGTAGGGGATTGATGGGAGGTCCACCAGACATCTGTTGGCTGGCTGGTTCTGGGCTTATTGACCTGACTGAAGCCACACTGAACCTTTGCCTGTGTTTTGCCAACTTATCAGGTACCAAAAGAGAATCCGGTTCCGTGGCTATGGAGCAAATACTACTACGCTTGCTGGTGCATGTGCTATCAAAGTCTTCACCAATAACAAAAGATTTTTGTCTTGTCTTGTCTGAAGCGTAGCATTTACTCAGATAACGAGGAGGGGGCGGGCTAGGATTCTCCTTCAGGGCTTGTTCTATTTTTTGTATCCTGTTGAGGACTGCCGAAGTTTCCTTACGAGCAGACGGAGAGCGTACAAATGCCCCGAATGATTCAGTCTTTGTTATCCGTTTCTGAAAGCGGCCTAAGCCATCTTTGTCGGAGGCTCCTTCCTCTTCCTCTGTCTCTGTGTAGGAGCATTCTGAGAAAGCTGTGCTCATCCTGCGTATCCCCTTAAAGTCAAAAGCCTTCTCGCTACAGGGAGAAGAGAGCAGACTTGGGCAGCCCTCACTGCCTCCGATGCGCTCTCGTCCTGACCTTTTATCCAGACACAAGCTCATCCTAGGCAAAGTGACCCTTCTGCACTCCCATTCTGAGATCTTTTTGCGGACTGTGGTGGGAAAAACACCCGTGACTGGCCTGTTAATAGAAAGGTTGCGCTTGTGATCTTGGTTAGAGAGAGACCCGAGTGAAAGTGTACTCCAACTCAGGGGTCTACCATTAAGTCCCTCCGATGGAGAAACACCCCCTTGGTTCTCTTTTTGCTCCTGGGCGTCTTGACTTTCGCAATACTCCTTAGCTTGAGGCTTATAGATGGAGAGACGGTTGTCCAGGCAGCTGATGCTCTTTGACTTTGTCAGACGGTGTCGTGACTCAAGATCACCCGTGAAGGACGATCCGCTGCCAAAGTTTGCGGTTTTGCTGTTCCAGCCAGCACGTACCAAAAAGCGTCCGTCTGTCCTGAGGTACTTGCTCTGTTTCTCGTAATGCTGCCCGTCACCGAGGTGAGGCGGCTCGCTCGGACCCTTGCCACTGGACACAGCAGGAGAGGGAGATGCAGACTGGCACCTAATAAGAGACATGAATGAATAAGCAATTCAAGTATTGAAATATTTATTGACAAGAGCACTCAATACAGCACCAAACATGTGTCCACAAATTGGACTCTTTCTTCCTTCTACTTTAGGAAACAGTCCAAGACACAAACCATTTTCAAGAGTCTAGAGCTTTTTAAGTTTGAATTTCCTTTAAGGGTGGATATTGGGGGAAATTGACGTTTTCATTGATTGTAAACAAACAGTTCATCTATCAAGGGGCATCAATATCACACAACGATACTTTGTGAGTTGCTTATTTCTGAGAATTTGTCTGTGATCAAACTATTGTGAATTTTGCCAGAGGGTGACGTAGTGTGGCAAACTTAATAAATAGTCAAGCGACAGCTGTAATGAGTGAAACTCTCTGTGAAGTGGTTGACAACTGCCAGGCCAATGATTTCATCCTACCGTTTGAAGGCTGTCCCATATCAAAGCCTCCCTAAATGGAGCCCATGTTTCTTGCAGAATGCAAAAGATGGGAACAGCTTCCATGCCCTCCCGTTTAACAAGGGATGGCGCAAGCTACTGAAGGAGCATTGGCTAGATCCTCCAAAGGGTGGAGCTCCTAAATTGGGTCACAACAAGTGACACATAAAACGCCATCTTTTGTGTCCATCCACAACTGAATTTAACAAATTCCTCTTCACCTCGTCCCACAACTGGTTTTATAATTTGAGTTAGATTGGTAACAACATGCAGTGGATACAAATGCAGGCAGGTAATCAAACACAGATGTGGAAGAAGTCAAATGAGCGACAGAATTAGCGATTCTGACATGAGCCATACATTTCCATTTCCTTTTTATTATAATCACAGCAAACTATTCAGTATCTTGCATCAGGAGTGTTGCCAAAACAAACCCCTCTGCATTACAATGTCAGCATAGGTTTTTCCAAATCTCAATCTATCGGTAGACCTCACAAAGTAAACGGTTTAAAGATTTCATCAAATGTGTAGCGTGTTTTACCTGTAAGTGTCTTCTCAGTCCTCTACCGTCCAAAGCTGAGCTGTAAAGTGATACTAGATGCTTATCCTAATGCTGCCTGGACCTGTTGCTTTCTCATCATATTTCATTCTCCAGCTTTCTTCAGAGAGGCAAACATTCCCTGTAGACTGCAGCCTTATGTCACGCACCGTACAACTCATAAATGTTGAGTCAACTTATCATGACTTGGATGCTGGGTTAGTATTGCAAAAGTGAAGCGTTATGAGATCTGATGTCACAGCTTTAGTTAGAATAACAAGCAACGTGGGAGGAGGAGGCTGGGAGCTGTGGGACTGCGATCTGACAATGCAGGTTGGGACAAATCTCTCCTCACACCTGTCTGCCCTTCCCTGGTTTCGATCCTCATGCTTCAGGGTGGGAGAACACTTTGAAACCTGTTTGCTCCTATTAGATGAAGGCTTTAAAAACATCTTTGTTGACAATGACCAAAGTCAATTCAAAATTATTCAATAAATTGTCTTTGGCTTGATTATTAATTAATGATAATACAAATTACGCATTACAAATGTGTTTGATGAAGAACGCTATCCGGTCCAACAGAGGACATGTTGTATTAGAGTCAAAGGGGGACAAAGGAATGTATTCTGAAGTCGCTCTGGGTTCTTGGAAAAGTTCCAAACTAAATGACCAAATCAGATGTCTACCATGGGAAGGCGACAGAGAAGCTAAATATTAATGAGAATGTTTAGGAAGTAACGGACACAAAAGCTCACTAACATCTCTTAGTTGTTAATCATTCACTTTTTCACAACTGAAGTTTACCTTTTGAGATGTTTCGTTAGTCATATATCTCTTATTTGACTTCAGGAATGGGGTCAGTTTACATTTGTGCCCAGCAACACAGAGACTGATGTCTGCTGACATCATCTTACAGGCATTAAAGAATATATAAGCAAAACAACAATCGATATGACATAGTAAATGCATCCTCAGTTTAACCTCACTAGAGTCATATACTGAAAATAGATCCAGTCTGGTCACAGACTTAATGCTGTATACACTTTTATACAGTGTAGTTAGCTTCCTTATGCTGTGAGCGTGCCCTTTCAACAACTTCCTCAATATGGAGGACATAATGTTCACAAAAGCTCAGTTTGTACAACAAAAGATCAATTAAAACCAATGAAAATATATGAGCTTTTTTTTTCTTTGTTCACAATGTAATTTAAAATGGCCAAGCTGTACCAACAAGGTACTACATGCACTTGTAAACCATTTAGCTTAAATACATGGTTGCAAAGCCACCCATCCATCCATCCATCCATGGAGGTTGCAAAGCAATCCTAAAATATATCATGACTCAGCACGATATGACTGTGTAGCCATTCAGCAACCACATCCTATACAGTGCCATGTAATTACATTGAGTGTGGTATGCCACCTAAAGTGGGCCAACTTTGTCATGCAAGTATAGTGAAAATCTTCAGGTCATTTGAGGTTGCACTGTACGATAATCTAAGGAAACATGCATTTCAAATTGAGTTCATTTCACCGTCAAGCACCAACGAGTGTTAAGATGAATATCTTCAATGAGTCTTATTTATGTGTTGAGCGCAAGGCGTGGCCTGACTGTCTGCATGGGTGGAGTTTTCTTTGTTTTGATATATTGTTCTCTAAAAAGTGAAGCATGGAGAGTCTCTGTCACTTAAACCCACAGCTCTAGCACAAACCAGAAATCAGCCAGTCCTCAAGCTGGTATGCTTGTTGACGTATTGCATGTCTCAGTTGTAGCCACCATTGCAACTTTATCTTTCTGTTTGAAGGAGTTTTCAGAGTCTGGAGCAAACAGATGACAGGACGACTGCCAAGCTAAGCAAGATATCCCGTATCATTCCTGGAGCTTGTTTCTCTCATCAGCTCATAACGTGCTCGCACAAGATGCAGCTCGCTACTGTTAATAGTTGGATGGGGCCCTTGTCCAAAATCTTGCAAAAGCTTTGGAAGTTGTTTCCCAGGAGTAAAAACAAATACTCATTACATCCCCAGAAACAGTTACGTAGTTTGGAGACAGGACTGTAAGAAAATGTGGAGGTATCACTAACCTGTCAGGGGGATCCTGTGGGGCTTTACCCCCTCCTGCATGAGGCACAGCCTTTGGACTCTTGTTGGCAGTCATACTTGCCTGCAAACCACCCACTCACCTAGTTAGAAAATACAAGCATTGTCATCAATTTTACAGTCGATTCACAGACCAAAACATAAATCATTATTAAAGGCCAACTTAAATTGCCTTTTTTGCAACAAGGTATACACAGTGGTTTAAAACTGTCAAATGGTAAGAATGTCGATTGATTAATACACTTCAGGGTGAGGGGGAAAAAGAAGTTTCTCCTTCCCATGTGTTTGCCCTCAGACTAGAGGCCATTACTCATGAAAATCACATTTTCCAAAGTACAAATATGCAGAGCGCTGACAATAATTGCTCAACAGCACAATGAGGTCAAATGGAGATCCTCAGAGATCAGAGATGGAGGATGGGAGGGCGCTGAGTAGCATGTCATGTTTACAGGAAGTTGTTATATGAAGAAGCCAGCCAACCAGAAGTGCGGCTGAGTCCTATAGAGACAGATGAGAAGAGAGAGGGAGCATTCCTGCTGTCAGCTATTTCCTGTGACTGTGGACCGTGCTGCGGGGATGCCATATGCATCGTGATTAGATTGTTGTGAGAGAAACGATGCTCTCATGACACTACAAAGGCTAAACAAAAATTGGACATGGGCAAGTGTGATGTTATACAATGGAAATAAATGAAGATATGTGGGTTATGTTTTAAAAATGAATAATATCATAATATTTGTAATATGTGCAGAAGGCCATGTTTACCTGTCATCTTTTTTAAGCCATGATCATGAAAAATATCTTGGATTGATTTTTTACTTTATTTTGAGAAATATAGTAATATGACAAACTGGAAGGAAGTGTCATACAGATGTTTTTAATTTTAATTTTTTAATACTTAGAGTTAGACTACTGGTCAAACGTTTATTTATTTATTTATTTATTTATTTATTTATTTATTTATTTTCTGTACACTACAATCAGCGAGTCACAGGGGCCCAGGATGGACTTTTCAGTGTAAACAACAAGGCGTTAGCCAACTGACTTCCTGAACTCTGATAGCATCTCCCCTCGCAAAATCCCAGCTAGAACAACAACAAACCTTTGGAATACTACTGCACTACATTGTCACAGACCTACTGTGTTATTTGAATAATAACTGACCCAACCACTACAACAGAACTTGGTGAATTATATATTTGAAGATTTTCCAAAGAGAAAATAGCCTGATGATGTCAAAATATGCAGATCAAGGACATATATACATGAGGTTCTCCTGAAAACGACACACTGACCAGCAATAAAAGTCATCGGCATTAAACAGTGTGAATGTAAAAAAAGCCAGAAGAAATGTTCCTGTTTTCAGAAAAACACAAAAAGTCTCATTTGTCAAGAGCGACTGGGAAAAATCCCCTAGTCAGTCATCATCAGAATGACTTAGCAAAGCCATTTCAAGTTTTTTTCCCCAGGTCTTGCCATGCTCTTGTCTACAAGTGCTGGAGGGGCTAATGAATTTTCCCTTATACGGGAAAGAGGAGAACAACGACGTCTTTATGAAACAAACAGATATTGCATAGAAGAGCCCTTTGTGTCTTTGAAAGGGAGGCAGGGTAGGGGAAAAAAATGTCTTATCAGCTTAGCTTATGTGCACATAAGTGTGTATAAGACAGAGACTTAATTAAGTTGACTGTCTTTCAAAAAAGGGCCAACGTGCCCTTGACCCTGTCACGTTTGACAGATCATCTGATATGCAGTTCGTCGCCCAACATGCAAGAATGTCCTAATATTTGCCCAATCCATCAAGCTGCCTCAGCTACACTGAAATGTATCAAAGACTGTTTTCATAGACTGGAAGCAACAAAAGAGAGAGATGGGATCGCATCATCAACTGCACAAATAAACTCCATGAAAGGGCACTACGACTTTTAATCATTTAACAATGATATGATATCTCATCATTTCATTAATCAGTAGTTTTATTTTCATCCCAAAAGAAAAACAGAAGGACACAGCGGCGTCTCCAAAGGATTAAAATATTTTAAATTCCCCTCACTTGTCTCAAGCTACTCAACAGCTCAGGCTAATCTTGTCCTCAGTTTCTGCTGATCAGCAACCTGCTTGTTAAAAACCACAATGAAGCCGTGCAAGGGAAGCCAAGAGTCAGTGGGAAAAGGAAGAATTAAAATGCTCAGCTATTTCCAACTCTAACCATCAGCTCTCAAACTCATCTGCACTATTGTTTAAGTTCCTTGGAAATAAATAAAAAAAATGTCCAATATGGACAGGGACAGTGCTACCTTGTTTTCATATTTTGCCAGTAAATATTGGATTGGTACCATACAGTGGAAGTGGAAGGGCATTAGTCAAACCTCTATCCAGTGTTTAAGCATTGACAGTACACATCAACTTTGTATGACAGATTATATATGACAGGAGGCTTGTTTCGTTCGTAGCTTGTGTCTCGAGAGGATAGTTTAAAGCTTCTCTAATGTCTAAATGTCAAAGAGAAAACAACCGCAGTTGACGTTACCGACCATATAATCATACCTATATAATTACCCCGGTTGAACATATGCGTTGCCTTTTTATGTCCATTTTAGCTTTAACAGTGCAGTGACGGTGTATTTTGGTAATCGCGGCAGGGAGGGGGGTGTTCCTCTGAGTAACCTAGATATGAGCATGCACAGCTGCAGAAGCAGGCATGTGGAAAACAGGCTTTTATCCATCTGTGCTGCAGGGGGTCAAAGAGTGTGTGTCATCTGACTTTTCCAAGGACATTAAGTGGATAAGATAAATTTGTGTTGCTGTCTGGAAGTCTGAGTTCAGATGGTTTACTGAAAAGAATGACAGAAATGTTGACAGATGTTCCTTTGATGTTGATGGCCTGCTGTGTTTTAACCTTGTGATGGGTTAAATGATAATCAATTCATTTTTGGCAGATTAAGAGACCTGTTACGGAACTGAAATAGCAAATTGTTAGCCTTACAGCATAATTGACAAAGTCACAATATCCATAAAAAAAATACTATTGTGCTTGCTCTAAAATTTTGTTTTGTTTGCAGACGTTCTCAGTCTTACAGGTCATGGAAATCCACAAATTAAGTCAACTGCGCTGTCTATTGTTGTTTATTGTTGGAAAACGTTCAAAAATGACTTTGGCAATTATGCCATTAGGCTACTAAAATAAAGAAATTACCGAAGGTCTAAAACACATCAGAGCACAGCATAGCAATCCATAATTGCCATACAAATAAATATGCAGCCTCTGTGAAGAATGACATTAAAGCAATTTGATTGGAGGAAGGGTAAACACTTTGATGCCATGCCGTGACTTATCTGCTGCATCAAGGCTTTTCTGTCCTTTATCAGCCTTGGATCAGAGACGGCCCGGTACAAGTGACCCACAGACGGGTACCGGTTCGCGAACCAGTGGTTGGGGACCCCTGATGTAGACTACGCGTTTCTCCTGCGCTGAATTTAAAAGGAATGAGGGGAAGCGTTTTGTCAGCTGAAGATAAAGTCCTCAGTGTTCACTCCCACAACGGCGTAGACACCCAATCCTAACTACTACATCCGTTGACGAAAATACCCATAGAAAACTCCCCCCATGCCCACCACTATACTACACTTTGCATTAGACATGCACTGTGGGGAAAAAAAAGTAGCTAGGAGGGCGAGCAGTGAATGAGCGACAAAAACAAGAAAATTGTATGACTGTGAAGGCTTGAATTCACACAGCAGTCCACCACAATTTGGATGAAAAAAAAAAATCTCATTTCACGCAACATCAAAGAATTAACTTAAAAGTATGTTTTGACTGGCATTTTTGGACCGTAATCCGACGGAAAGTCTATAGGTGTTTAAAGAGGGTGTTTGAATTTCTTATTGTTGTTTTAAAGAAATGACCACACCTGACAAGAACAACTTATCAGCAACAGAACACGTGACATGTTCAATCATGGTGGACAGCATTCTCTGTGAGTATTTATGCACTTTCATAATACCATGCCATGAGCGGCTAGGCTTGAGATTTATGCTCATACAAGTCAGTGAGGGGCACGGCTGGTCAGAGGTGCAACTACATCCAAATCTGCAAACTCCCTATTCAAGAGAAAAATGAGAAAAAATGGTGGAACGTGAAGGAGAATATTTTGTGACTGGGATGCTACTATAAATGTGTTTCTTCAGCATTAAATCGGGCACTGCACAAGAATCAGAGCTGTACTGCAAAGCTCACATTTCACTAGTCATTATGGGTTCTAACCTCGCCTGTGGTCAAGACCTTTGGGAAGTGACCAAAAGAATGACTCTGTGGATCCAAGCAGTTGACAGGAGTTTCCTCTGTGAGGTAGGTGGGCTTGCGTTTAGACATCTGGAGGGAGGCTTGGAGTCGAGCTAGTACTTGAATTTCCATCCAGAGGATTACCGAGCTGGTTTGGGCACCTGATTGGGATGCCTTCTTACATGGTGCTAATGCTATAACATTAACAAAGTTCCTGTTTGGTTAGAGCGGTAAAGGGGAGCATTCCAGGAATTGAGAGCAGTATCAAAACATTTCACCACTTTCTTCCCCGACGTGCATGACACTCCCATTTTTACTTCTAGGCTTTCGTGACATTGTATTCATGTTTCAAACTTGCTGATTTGCACAAACTGCACATGGAATGTGGAACTGGCGATAATTTGCCATCCTTGTGAACATGAACAGTGCCAAAGTAAAACAGTGCAAAAGTGCCAAAGGCCTTAACCCTCCTTCTAAACATTCCCCTCAAAAGCCACCAATGTCAACCAGTGCCTATGAAAAATCCACAGGATTCCTCCTCTTGCAAACATCATTTTCAGCACATCATATCATATTTAGCTACTCATAGTTGGTGATGTGGTTATGTTTGGTGCGACCAACAAACGGAAAGAAAAAAACCCAAGGATTCTTAGAGTTGTTTTTAAAAGGCTCCTTTCCATGGAATTATTTGAAACCCATAACGAGGCATTCTTTCTGAAGACTATAATGTTCATGCACCTTTAGATTTTAATTTGACAAATACATTTAATCAATGGCTAAACAATAAAGTCTCTCCCATTCAAGTGTCCTCTTCCATCAACAACTATATCAGCAACTATTTCAAATATGTATTAGTACTAACAATCATATATATATATTTTGAAATTTTGCATGTACAGTTTTGTTAAATTAATCACAATCTGGATTAGAGGAAAAAAAAGAGCTGCATCATGCCCAAAAAGCATTTGCGCAATCGGACCAAATTAAGATCCCTGCGCACTGAGATCCACTTCAATTTTGGAAAGTCCATTAGGGCTTTCAAAATATTTTCAAAATTTTAGCGACCGCTCTGTCACAGTAATGGAACCAGCGCGGTGCAGTTGCGCGGTCGGCGGCGCTACGCTTGCGCGGTCGGTGATGCGCTACGGTTGCGCGATCGTACAAAATTAAACTTCCTGCGCACTGAGGTCCACGTAAATTTTGGAAAGTACATCAGGACTAAAAATATTTTCTAAATTTCAGCGGCCTCTCTGTCACAATAATGCGACCAGCGCGGTGCAGTTGCGCGGTCGGCGACGCGCTACGGTTGCGCCTTTGGCGGTGCACTGCAGTTGCGCGATCGGACAAAAATGCGTAAATGGAAAAAATGACGGGTTTTTTTTGCTTGGAACGGATTAAAAAAATGTGCATTATTTGTAATGGGAAACATGATACGGAATTCGAACGATTCACTTCTCGAACAGCCTTCTGGAACGGATTGTGTTCGAAAACCTAGGCTCCACTCTGATTAAAACTGCACTGCTCTGGATTTAAAAGTTTAAACAAGATCTATGCATAGTTTCAGAACTTATTCTCTTATGGGTGACTGTTTTTCCATGTTTTAAGTAATGAATGAATGATTTTTTTTAATTCAGTGATACTGTCACGCACCACTAGAGGGAGCCCGTGTACTAATAATGCTCCTCATACTACACTTTGGCAGTCACCGTGACTGTGCTGCAGAACTTTTAAACTACGTATAATACAAAAATCCTATACATTACTACAACACATAAGATATGAAACACACTCAACATAAGCGAAATTGCTTTTTTAAACTACATACCATATCACATAAAGAACATGCATTGCATAAAAAGAAGAGGAGCAATTTCTACAATCACAAATAACTCATAATAACAATCACTGGAGACAAAACAATGTGATTCACTCTACTTTATCTTGCATGAAGGTTTAGGGGGAAAGAAACATTCCCATTTCCCTTGATCCAAATTCCCAAAAAGTGACTCACAGTCGCCTTAAGTCACAGAGAACTTTGAGAACTGATTTTGGTTTTTGAGGACTTTTTATGGGGACAGACCTTTTGGGGGGGACATGCAAGTACCTCGACTTGTTAGTTAATGAAAACTCATTCCACTCACGGACATAAACAGAGCAGATAGATGCTATGTTTCGCCATTTAGCTCCACTTCATCGTTAAAGATGACCAAATATGGTCAAGTGGAGACCACTTTTTCAGACGCACCTTGAAACAGCACCTCTGCTAAATTCTGCAGCTACAACTTGTTTTAGCAACCGTGCAGCCAGCCTCGCGGATCGCTTTGAACTTCGGTGTGTGTATAGTGTTTTGTTTTTGTTTTGTTTTGTTTACCTCCGAGTGGTTCCTCGAGCGCATGACGGCTGACATTTTGAGATGTTAGTCCATTAAAGTTCTCCGGATACCTGTCCTTTGCAATAATGTCCCACTCATGTCTTTACAAGTAATACTGACCACAAAAAAAAAAGAAAGAGAGGAATGAAGCTCTCCAGCCTCCTCTTTGGAAGGCTGGACTTGTTGCCATGGAAACGGGTAGCTTGCCCCCACTTTTGTCGTGATTTGGCCCCGGCGTCTTCCTTCTCTTCCTCTTGCAGGCATTCACACTCGGCTCTCTCGCCTTGTTTATTGTCACGGTGGATGAATGGCAGATTTCGGATGAATATTCACGAGTGGACGTACGTACGCCGGCAGGGTGCAAAAATCTCACGAGGACTTCAAGACGTCCACTCACAAAGTATTTCATAAACAATCACTGAACAAACTGAAGGCGTTTGTTTCAATTACGCGAACTATTCATTAACTGAGACACTTGCCGAGGAAGAAAAAAAACTATGTCCACCCCGTTGAGCAACTATTCAATATCCGTCATATCCAATTTGAAACATCATGCATCCTTTGTCCTCACTAGTAAAACCATTCAGCTGCATTCAATGAACTCACTGAAGGCGTTTGTATTCAACAACGCGAACTATTAAGTTCACCGTCCTCCTCGCTAGATGAGTCGAGAGGACCCGCATGCCAACTGACTCCGTTCGTTATTACTTTCTCGTTACTCTGAGGATTGCATCAACTCTAATCATGCCTCCAAAGGAAGCAAGTGGGAGCAGTAAAGACGCACAAAAACACAAAGACGCTCCTAAAGCAATGCGACAGTGAGCGCCCGGCCGGCGCAGTGCAGTTGCGCGGTCGGCGGCGCGCTACGGTTGCGCGTTCGGCGGTGCGCTGCAGTTGCACGATTGGCAAGATTAAGCTCCATGCGCACTGAGGTCCACTTACATTTTGGCAAGTACATCAGGACTTTAAAAATATTTCCTAAATTCCAGCGACCGCTCTGTCACAATAATGCGACCAGCGTGGAGCAGTTGCGCGGTCCGCGGCGCGCTACGGTTGCGCTTTCGGCGGTGCGCTGCGGTTGCGCAATCGGACAAAATTAAACTTCCTACGCACTGAGGTCCACTTAAATTTTGGAAAGTACATCAGGAAAAGTCCAAATTAAAGTATTATATAATATATATATATATATATATATATAATATATAAACAAGTATTGACAATATAATGACACTATCAGAGCATCAAATTGTCTTACTAGTGAGGACAAAAGGTGTCCCGGTAGTCTACAGAATAATAATAATGATGACAGCTGCTGTTTGCCACATGTTCTCTGTTCTCCCCAGGCCTCATTTGAACTTAAACGTTGTCCTCTGCACGACTTCCCTCAGGAAATAAAACAGGAGCATCCCCCAATCAAATCCAAGCAAAACTTTTCACTTCAACACGTGGAGTGGCGCAGATTTAAAGACTTAACATATGTGAATTTCAAAGTGAGCTGAGTTAACAGGCAATGCTTGCACACCTGCTCAAGCCGCCATCACATTCATGATGTCAAATAAAACCTCTGAGCTTTACATGTGTTTGTTTAGGATTCAACACCAAGCCAAAATCCTCAAACATCTAAAGAGGATTATTCCACACAGCTCTGGGGATTTTACCACTTTCTCTCCAAAAATTCATCACGGATGCTCTCGAAAAGTTGGAAACATTGAAGGCTTTGGCGAAAATGACTTTCTTAGCTGTCATAAATGCAGCATGCATCTTTTTACAAAGAAAAGTGCATACATTCATGGTTGGACCACTGATCAGAACCACACTCAGTCAATTTTGCATTAGTAATGCAGAAAAATCGATGGCAATTTGTTTGACCTCAAATGTGCCCCATTGTCATTAAAAATAACCAATCAAAATATTTGCAACAGCTTTAATCTGGGCCCATTATACGGCCGTCGATAGTCAAGCATCCGAAATGGAAGGGCCTCGGAATTTAGAATGGCATTCTAAAATTCTACTACTTAACCTCTGACGCTTCACTGGTACCACAACGAGTGCTCACCAGTCGTTGTCATAAAAAGTGTGTAGTAAAGTCATACATTGCTGGATTGGTGAAAAGTTAAACACAGTCGTTTAACTAGTGTGGCCTATTTGTTCTACTAGTACGCTCAATTGTCAAGTCTGAATTGTTTATTGTTCACAAACCGAGTCATCAAATGCAATGCAACTTGTTGAGACAAACAGTGCAACGCTTGAAAAGAAGAAAACAAGCAACAAGTATGCTTCTATTTAAGCGCGGGTGGTTTAGATTGAGCCATTTCATAGGCTGAAGCGCCACCTGTAGGCCAATTGATGTAAACGCAGCCCTCTACTGAAAGTTTTTCCTATGCGTTAGTTAATGTACCGTTTTGTGATGGAAAGACAAATACAATGCAGGCTTGGACAGTGTTACGAGATCTTTAGTCGTTTTGATCGTGTACAATATGGAGCAAACAAAGACATCTGAAATGTCTTTAGTCGGACACGCAATCACGGGTGGTTGACAAAGTTGGAGAAAAGTGTCAACTTTTCCAGTTGATGTTGACATTTACAGCATCAAGTAAAGAAATGATCAAGCCCTACCTGTTTGTTTGCGTGGTTGACGTGTTTACTCAGTGATCCATTCTCCAGCACAGTGTCGCTCTTCTTCGCGTGTGCAGCCCGAACACTTTTTTTTCCCCTCTCCGGTGGAAAAAAAAAATCGTCTCCTCCGTGGAACTGCAGAGACGTGAGAGGGAAAAAAAATGAAATGGACAGGAAACGGTGACGCAACGTTGTGTGGATCTCGTCTCTGGATGAAAAGATGCGAATGGTGATTACATATTTGCTCAAGGATCCGCTAATTAGATGTGCCGCTCGAGTCTAGCGGGATGAAACAAGCTCTTGATTTTACCCTGTGCGCTTTTTCCAATAGTTTACTTTTTTTTTTTTTTCCCCTTCATCAGTTTAACATGGAGCTCTGAGATGATGATATAGCGTGTCGCGCAACTTCAGCAAACACCGCGCGGCTCATGTTGGTTCGACATTGTTGACTCAAAACTTTACCTTCTCATAAGTAGACGACATTCAGATTATATTTTGGCGCATATGCATAAGTCAATATATGCACATGTGGCCGCGGAACTGAAAGCAATTCAAGAGCGAATTTTCCTGGAAGTCAAAGCCAAATGTGTTGTGGCAACGCGTGCTGAGTGAACAGTGTCATTACTATGGAGGAAATAAAAGGGAATATTCAAAGAAATGTAAAAATATATATTTCTATATTATAATTATATTTATTTCTACACTTATTCTGATATTTATTTTTGTTTTCACTTGTATTTTGTAATATATTATTTTTGTTGTTTTGCTTGAATTTCCTTCAAGATGAATAAAATGGATGTAACATTATCATCTCCCTCTTCAATTCAAAAGGTCATAACAGTAAATCCAGAGTGACACGTTTAAGGATTAAAGCCAATCCAAGTACGTATCTGCACTTTTATGGCTCAAAAGTATTTGGTGTAATTGGCCAAGTGGAAAAGCGGCACGCATCCCAACAGAGCACATTGATCGTGTATATTGATGAGAAGTCTGTTGTTACAACGTGCCGAAATCAACTTTTATGGGCCGCTCTCTGCTCGGATTGAAGCCAAATGCAGCAAAAAGTGGGGGTAGAAAACAGTGTTTCACAGTGCAGGAAGTCTGATGACCCAAAACACACAGGCCAAAGCAAACCCAGGGCTTTTCAAGACAAACAAATGGAATATTCTTGGCCAAGCAAGTCACCTGACCTCAACCCAAATGAGTCCCACAAAATTGCAGTCGAGGCCTTGCGCAACAGCCGAAGGGAAGCCACGCAGCAGCTTGTGACGTCCGTCTGGGTTCAATTTATAAAAAAAATCATCTGTATATAAATATCATTGGCTTTACAAATGTTAATGTGGAAATGAAACATGGTTTTAATTCCAAAATACAATGAGGTGAGGTACCACTTCAGAGTCACATGGTTTTGTTTCCAATCTATTGTGGTGGTGCACAGGAAAAAATTCTCAAAATAGCAAGTGTGTCTGTTCCAGATCACAAACAGGGAAAATTCATCGCGATTTGGAGTACAATTGACTAAATGGCGACAGCACACTTGCAAGAATCACAAATCTTCACATCTATTTATTTCAAAGTTGTAAGGTAGCACACATATGTTTCAGAGGTCTCCCAAAAGCAGTTAATAAAATAACTCCAGTGGGGGGTGTCCATCTTGACATTATTTAGGACCGTGACAAAACGGAGTCAATTTAAGCGAATTGGAACGTTTGTACTGTACATCTTTTCTCCGTCTCTACATCAATTCACATTTGTCGTCATTCAGTAACTTCCTGTCCCTACGTGGAATCCATCTGGTGGATGTCAGGCGCATAAAGTTAAAAAAAAAAAAAAAATAGAAGTCAAAAGTCACTCAATATTTACTAATAAATAGCACAAGATCACCTATACCAGAAACTAAGATCAGTGAAGTTGTCAAATATATTAATGAAATATTGATTTCCAATATTAGCTGTCACAAAGGGTAACGTCTACATGAGATGTCTTCAGCCTGTGCATATCATATCCTCAAAGGCAGTTTAGTGCGTAGAATACACCAGCTGATTCAACATGGCGCTGGTCCAGCAGTAACAACAAATTATCGCCGTGTAAGGTATTTACCTGCTATTTATTAGTCACATTTTCATAATCGATTGCCCAGAGACTTGTTGCCTCTGTGCACAAGTTGGGACGGATCCTTAGACACAGTGGAAGAATAGAGATACGAAAAAAATCTCTTGCTGTCCATTTTGATCTACTTTGTACTTCAGATTGACACTTACACAAAATGACAAAAGGGGAAGAGACACAAGTCACATACTCTGTCACAGTGTGGTTTTTTTTTCTTCTTTTGGTCCTCTTCACCTTTAACTGAGAACGACATGGCGATCAAACACAGACTTTCTCTGTTCCTGGACCTGCCTCCTCCAGCGCTGCTGAGCGTGCTCGACTTTGTTCAGCATGTTGGGCCGCGAATGTGAGCGAGACAGGACGTTGTGAGCGTTAGCGAAAGGCTGCTGGTCCTGAAAACACAGATGAAAGGAAGGAAAATATAAAGGTTCGAATAATAGTTACTACACATATACCATTCCGTGCCTTACATTCCGTTACTCGATAACTGGTGTTTTTTTTTAACAATTCTCCAGCCATTGACCACAGGTGACGAGCTCCAATGAAAGAGCTGTCCGTTATTTTTGTAGGGGTAGAATGTTTGACACAACTCTTGTACAGAAGTGGATTTCATTTGATTGTGTAGGTGTATCGAAAGTTGATTCCCATGTTGGTACGTAAGCAGAGCGATATGACTGCATTTCCAATCTGTCTAAATAATGAATGGGTTCTGAGCAGAAGAAGTAGCGCACTAATGTGCACGTGCACTCAGCTCTCCCACACATTACATCTGATGCAGCTTGAGAATTATTTCAAATAACACATTAATCCGTTCCAATCACAATTTCGTGCTGCATCCCATTAAGAAAGCTACCCCATTTGTTTCTTCTGAATCCTACTGCTATCATTTATTTACATTTCAGTATTTCAGACCTACAATCTTGTTAAACTTGATTTAGAAGTTTGGTGAAGGAGAAAGATTTAGCTTAAACACACAAACCCTCACAGTTAGATGTGTGTTCAGTGAATGTTTGAATAAGAAAAATATTATTATAAGACAATGGCCAGTGGTTAGGGAGGGTTTAACTTTTTAACGACAAATGTTGAGGATTATGATCACGTACCCCGACATCATCGTCACTTTGAATGAGCTGTGAGTGACCAAAGAGACGTCTTTTCAAGATGGGCTCCAGGAGTGTCAGGTAGACCATGTAGAGAAGCAGCAGGCCCAAAATGGACAAGTAGATTATGATAGTGACCTTAGGTAGGAGGAAAATTATTGGTCAGAAGAAAAAAGGCCAAAATAATTCCATCTCCCGTGGACCATTTTGGGTCATTTCCATGGGAATTAATGAGAAGAAAAAGGAATCAAGTAAAAATGGGAACATTTACTGTAAAAACAATATTCTATACAAATTATGTGACAAACAAAAACCCATTTCACATGTCATATCAGAAAAATTAAATAATTACAAACATAATTAAACAGAATGTCTTTAAAAAAGAAACGGCATGATTTCATGCTTCAAATAAATTGACATTGTGCTGCTTTTACTGGTACGCACACCTCGGCCACCAGGAGGCAGTGAAACACTTGCATATTAAAACAAAGACGACTCTGTTCTAACATCAGAAATTTTTACGAAACAAATCTTAGAATGAAGGTTTGAAAGTAGATTAATACTTCAGCCAGAAAAGAAGGACTGTATTTCTGGTTAAAACACTCAAACAGTAAATAGTAATCCAATTAACCTACCTTAATAGTGTCTGAATTTCGCTCCTCATATTTACACTCACAGCGTAAGCAATAAGCCTCCTCGTCCTTTCCATCCACCGGCATTGTGTCCACTACATGCAGACAGTTACTGATAGAAAGCAAAAACACATTAAAAGACATTTGTGCCAGGAAAACTTTCATCCTTAGCGAGAAAAACACTGAGCATACCAATCTTTAAGAGACACATTCTGCTTGTAGATCTTTCCCTTGATTTCTTTGTATGGTGGACAGATGCATTTGCAACGGACGTCATCAGAATTCTGTGAGAGAATATAATTTGATATTATTATATCATATGATTTCAACCTACACATATGACTGTTATCATTACGCCCACTTTTTGACATTCGACTGCTTGCACATTCCTGAACTAATAACGGCTCACAAAATTCAAGACATGGAAGGAATCTAAGCTTATTATTCCCAAAATTCTCACTTTATCCAAAATTCACCTTTTCCACACAATGAGAAAATATTCAAGTGAGGGACAGTCAACATTTGGCATACTAGTCAGGAAAAACTGCACTAGTTGACTGACAACTGTGTCATCCAAGCACGAACTACTAACAGCAACATTCTACTACTTAACCTCTCGTGCTTGTCAACTTGGGTTATCAATAATATCCTTCAAATATGTGTGTCATACAGTAGTGGAATCATTGAGGGGGGGGGGGGGGGGCATTACTAGTAGACAACCATTCTACTAGTACACCCTTGTTGTTTACTGCGTTGAATGTTGCTAGTCAAGGCCGACTGTATTAGTACTGCATTGACATGACATCAATAATGTATTGAATAAATCATCTAACCCCTTTCTATGTTGCAATAACATTGACATAAAGCCCCATTAAAACGACGTAGTCATTGTACTAGTAACATGGGACCTTACACTGGATCTCAAGAATAAAAGCTCAAAACGATTCATGCTGCTAAGACCTGCAAATAGCAAAATTGACTAGAGGGCTGACATTTCGTGTTATTTATCCGACAGCCACTAAGGCGTAAATGAGATGTATTACATGAATAAAAGCTTTTATTTAAACCATTTCCCCTGTCCCGGCTAGCGTTAGTCTTACCGTCGCTGTCACTTCGCTTAAGAGCAAAACACACACAAAGGCAAAAATCTGTAGAGGAAACACGACCTTCATTTTAAAAATATTTACAGTGCACAAAGAAGTCGAGGCAAACGATTTGCACGCCGCACAACGGTAGAATTGTTTTCTCTTAACGTATGGCTAAGTTAGCCATGATGCTAATACACAGAGAGATAAACTGCCTCGAAGCCTCGCAGCAGCTGATTTGGAGCTTCCGGAATATGGCGGCCAATTTCCACACATCGCCCCCTACCCAAATATGTTTTCTTTTAATTTTTCATTTTTGCAATTTTGTCTCTTAAGTATTTTAATATTATTTTTAAACTACTGTAACACTACGTAGTTTGAACAATGGTAAAAGACCGTTGAATAAAAATACCAAACGTCAATAAATCTCTAAAACTAAAACAGGTCTTAAAGATTAAATTATTTGAAAATTAAATCATTAAAAGGTTTAATTAAATCTTCATTTAATTTAAATGCCAAGGTTATTAACTTAAATGCAGCTCTACACAGGAAGTGATTCGTAGTCCGTGTGCTGCACTTTGAAGATCTGCTTAATGTGTAAATTGCTTGTTAAAATTAAAAAATGTGTCTATCATAGAAATCAATGATACCACATGACTTTGGCTGAGTGAAGCACATTGAGTTGTAACTTGACTTGACTTGACTTGACTTGACCTAACTTGAAATGCATTGTGTATTAACTGTGCTGAATAAAGAAAAATGCCTTGTCTTGCCTTTAACGACAATACAATACTAGTTTAGTATAGTCCACTGACTAAACATTCAAATGTTGTTTTTTTATGTTAGTCTTGCCTAAATTTATAAGACCCTCACCAAAAAAACAATGCAAAGCATCATTTAATACTGCATTTAAAATGTGAATTTGAGCAGATGAAAATCAGTTTTGAAAAAAGTTAAAATAATAAATGACGGAAAAGACTATAAGGTTTCTATCTTTATTTACAGCGTAGTAGATGTACAAAACCATAAAAATACATGCATGCACACACACACACACACACACACACACACACACACACACACACACACACAGAGACACACACACATACACACACACACACGCACGCACACACACACACATCATTTATGACAGGTGAGTAGCTTCTGTTTTACAAGACTTTTCAATGACTTAACTCATTTTACTGTTACCCATAAACATGTCATATTCTCTTAATTGTCAGAAGAGTTTACGGCTGTCTTTGGTTGTTGGTTTACAAAACAAAACAGTGGAGGAAATGAGATGCCCGAATTTCATTGATTCAAAAATTGAACTCTTTTTGGAATTCGGGATATTTTTAAAGTGATTTTCCATAATGTGGAAACTTCTGAAATATGAGTTGCAGTACTATTTGTGAAACATTTTGTCGCTACAATATACTTCACCTAAAACTTTTTACATCATGTACAAAACATTCTTAGGGATAATTGCTTTTTGTGGTTCCACTACTTCCTTTGTAGTGCTAAAGTTCCCAAGATCAACGTTTGTGCTATCATTGTTTCTCTCATTGTGTATTTCTGTCACTTGTCAAAGTAGCCTATGTTAAAACTACATACACACTCTATTTACAATGTCACTGAGTTTCAGTATGTTTACTTTGCTACTCACTTCTCATCAGAACGGCATCAGCAAAAGTTTCCTAGTGTTATAATGAGCGGATTGAGCAATATTCAATGAGATGAATACAGATAAGATGAAAATACAGAAGGCTCGTCAAAGATCATAATGAGACGTATACATCTAAAAGTAGGTTATGCAGTTAATGTAGTCGCTCTGTTTTATACCAACACAAAGTGGCAGAAATGATTCTGATGCTCTATCAAGGACAGAATGTGCCCCCGCTAAAAAGTCCAGTTCAAAAGTCTGCACCCTTCTTTCATTTCTTTTCAGGATTGCTTGCATCGGTTACGTGATCCACTTCAATAGTAAGCATATAACTAGAGAAAACATTGGAACCGGACAAATACTGGGGCCTTCTTTAACTATTCATCAGCATGGTGTCATTCTGCACTCCCTTACGGACGGAGGAACCTCAGGACTTTGGAGCGCAGGAAGCGAATGAAGGATTTGGGGAACATTTCTCGGGATTCTTGTGCCGTGTAGTTGAAGAAGTTTTGTGGGTGTGCCAAAACATCGAACAGGGCCTTCATGAGCTTCTTGTCCTAACATAAGATCATAGGGAAAAATATAAGAAAAATCAAAGTTAATGCTGTGTGTGCTCTAGTGACACAAAGAATATGTAGCATGAGATGTATTTCAAGCAAAAAAATATATATACATTTTGGATACTTCTTACGTACAATAAAAAGTTAATCCGTCAGCAAATGTTGAGGTAACATAAAGTAAGCTAACGGAAGAAAGAACCTAAGAAAATTGTGTAGGTTAGAAATCGCCAGGAACAATTGGTCAATCACATGTCATCACAACCACTAGGAGGCTTATTTGCAAAGAAGTTTGGGAATTGTTATGGTATGATGGAATGTCAGCTATCAACAGCATTACATTTCCCATTGGTTGTAGTTTGCACATGTGCAGAACAGCAATTGGGGGTGTTTGTAACATTTTGACCTGCTCATGTCACTAAATGAAGGTAACTAAACATTTGAAACGACTCAGTACATTTCTACACCAATTCTGCAATTAAATACATATATTGTCGAATAAATCCTTTCTGATCATAAACTTGCAATATTTTTTTTTTTTTTGTGGAAGCAGTATTTTGTGTGTCGGCTTCTATTAGACACTTCACGTTGTGGTCACTGTGTGTATTGTAATATTTCAGCTTCATGAGAGAACAAGAGGCTACTTCATCTTGAATTTGTGGTGGGCCTCTGGAGAAGCTGGCGGTGTGGTGCTGCTCCAAACCAAAACATATTTGTTCTTGTGGCTTGTACGGGAGGGCAGCTACGGTTTGCATGAATGTCTTCATCCTCATGAGAATAAGCACTAAAAAATTGCAAAAGCTAAACTGAAACATGATTTCTTTATCATTATGATTATTATCATTATTATTACTTAAATCCTGACAAATTTTCCTTTCACTTTGCCCAAACCATTGGCACGAGCAGATGCTTCTTGTAGTTCTATCTGTTTCCAAGAGAGGGCAGTGCCCACTTAGACAAACAAACAAACAAAAGAAGTATAGAAATGTCTCTCGGTTCTCAAACTTAATACCGCCTCACAGAGTGGAGGTTTTTAATTCCTAAAACATTTAGTTAGCCACATAATACTGTGCAGTTTGAACATGAACACAGATTAAATACACGAAAATGAAGCACTGATTTGTAATAACAATGATTCCATTCAAATTTACTGTATATACAAGTTAAAATAAATATTGTCCCTAAATAAAATGAAATTTAAGTTCTCAAAAACTAAAAATGCGAACGTTCTGTACATAAAAATTAAATACAACTGAACTGTGGGGGAAAAAAAATCTTTGTATGTATACCTTCAGAATCTCTTGATGGTTCTCAGACGCATATAACCTCCCGTCCCTTACGATGTCCTCTATCAATTCTTGATAATCCTCTAAAAGGAAAAGTCCATTGAGAAAAGTCATAAAGAGCATCCAAGTATAACAAGAATAATTTACATACATATATAGTGGGACAAGAAATGCATTATTTTCTCTCTCTCTCTCTCTCTCACGCTCTCTTCCTCTCACGCTTTCTCTCTCCCTCTCATGCTCTCTCCCTCTCATGCTCTCTCTCTCTTTCTCTCTCTCTCTCTTACCATCATATGTAACATAGGGGACCTGGAAGCCTTTCGCGCTGTTCCCTTCATTGGATCGGAATTGAATCCAGAGCCTCTTGGAGCGAGAGGTGAACGCAATGGGACGCTCGTATGTCTGGCACGTTTCGTAGGTGGTCACAGAGTTTAACAGAGCTGCAAAATTCAACCATACGGCACATCAAGCACACGTGCACAAGATAATCGCACTGTACATTATCATTCAAATTTGGTCGAGATGATAAAAACGGTCTTTTCTGTAGTGTCAAATTTTGCTTCTTATTGTACTAGATTCAACAAAGTTGCAGACAATACAACGATGGGAATAGACTGACACAAAATGACTCACCGCTTTTTCTCATGACTAAGTAGTCTCCACACTCATCCTCGATTGGCAGGAAGATTTCCGGCACCACAATAAGAATCCTGCGTTTGGGTGGCGGATTGATGGTCCACGTGCATTCCACGTTAGCGGGGTAGTTTCCGGGGTAGTTGGGTGACTCGATGTAGCCAGTGAAGTCTCCCAGCTCACCTCCACACTGTCTGTCTGCGAAAAGACAAAGTTTGGTCAACTCCTTGGAATTGTTCCAACAATGCTTGATGATGTACACACATACTTTTACACTGCATGATGCTAGTGGAGCCATCAAAATCAGTGGAGGTGTTTCCAGGGCAGGCAGTGCAGTAGTTCTGACCAAACTCCACCTGAAATGTGCCGGTCGGGCAGCGGATGCAGCGGTGTGTTGTCGTGTTGTAGTAATGGCCAGGAGAGCACTGAACTACAAAGAAAAGAACACGCATGTTAGTCAATCCAGTTGTATCATTGTCTTCAGAGGTAAGTCAAATGAAATCGATTGTCTTGCAAGTGAGGAAAAGTCGATAGGAGTATCGAATAAGAAGCAACACACCTTTGGTCTCACACTCTTGAAAGGTGACGGCACCACTGCGCTTGGTGACCAGGTTACCTCCACAAGGGAAGCAGGTGGTACGTCCCACTTCTGACTGGTACGATCCCAGAGGACACACCAGACAAGGAGTGAAGCCATCTTGGGAGAACTGACCCGGGGGGCACTGACCTGAACACATACACGACTTCATAAGTTGAGCATGAATTTATTCCTGTTTCGGATTGATGTGTTGCAATTGCTTCTATGAAAACAAGAGAGCAGACGTTGGCGGAATAATCATGTTTTGTTTCGGGGTTTTTTTTATCTCCAATCACATCACACGTAGTAGCTGACTAATACAAAGTAGGCGCCTCTGGGAGTATACAGATAAATCTTGTTATTTAGTCTGTCAGGGGAGATGTGGATTTAAGCTATGGCATCACGCCACACGCTGAGTGCGATAACGACAAGCAGGGAGACCAAAACATGGTGGCTCGCCCTCAGCGTTTATTCCCAAAGAAGATAATAAGTTCAGCGGTAAACTCGACTTCTTTCGTCTTACACAAAGCAGAGAATTTCTTACAGTGCATCCTTATCGAGGCACTGTCGCATCCTGTGTGGTTTCTCATCATGAAAAAGTTGGTTACAAGCTGCCTTTTGTATTCCCTGACTTTATCGTTTTACTGTAAACTTCTATTCGTTCACATTATCAAGTTGTAAAAATCTTGAATTCCGTTCAGTGCCTTTTTTAGGGACATTATATGTACTTTCAAGGAAAATGAAAAAACAAATGTGATTTTCATAACTTTAATTTTACTAATGTGTCATCGATTCCATAATGTGCCGAGGATTTCCAGTGGCATTTCTTTTGTTATGGTTATGACTGAGAGAACGAGTATTGTATTAAAATGTATATTTGCAGTTCAGCAATAACCTTCACCTGTTCACTTTTAATTTTACGATATTTTTTTAATAGCATTAACTCAGCCTGTAAGGACTTGGACTTTGGAGTCAGTTTTTGTTCTTCACATTCTTTTACATATTCTACATTTTTACCTCCGCACTCTGAGATGTTTCGAGCTCCAGCCACTTTGGCGACGTCCCTTCCTTCCGGTGCGGGACACACCTCGCAGGACATCTGGCCCTCCTCGTCCTGATATGTACCAGCTGGACACGTCACACACCGCCCTTGCTCGCCATCAAAGTATGTGCCAACACTGCAGCTCACTATTGGACAGGTGGGAAGTGACATTGGTATTTAACACATCCGTGAAGAACCTTGCTAAAAAAAATCGAACTTGTCATGCTTGTGTTTATTTGACAAGGTGAATGTTTTGTCTTGTGGGGAAAAAAAACAAAACACATCCCTTGAATAAAAATAGCCTTGTAATGTGGCGTCTTGGTGCTTATGTACCGGAGCTGGTGTCCTCACAAAACAAAAACAAAGAATTAAAAGAGTCAATGCTAAATGTTGTCTGCACTTGTAATTAACACCCATTTAAAAGCCAGATCAGTATGTGGCGTGTCATTAGAGCACCCCCGCCGCAAAAGCCATGAGAGGGCAAGCCAGACAACAAATAAACCCGTTTGCCCTGCGGCCTCACAAATCAAACGGGCCTGACAGCACTGCGGATTTACGCCATAAACGCAGCACTTCAAGTGTGTAACAAGAACATAAAATTAAAGCAAGCCAGACTTCATCAGCACAGCAGTCGCCTTAAACGGAACCTGACGTGTAGGTGACGAAGCCCGTTATCTTGAAAATCGCACGCAGATTTTCACATTTTAACACGGCAATGATAAGTGCGGCTTTATTCGAAAGCAGTCACAAGCCTCTGTTTTCCAGCAACAAGTACGTTTTGCTTCTGGTATAACTTTGGGAACTTGATGTTCCGAGGAACCCGGCCGGCGCAGTCTCAAAACATTGGAGGAAAATAGCACACTTCGAATTATTTCATCCTGACAAGTGACATTGTGGAAAGCCGCTTCAGCATTACAATATATCCTTGACATCCAGTTTAGGTTCCATGTATTGACTAGTAGGAAGATTTAAATCATCACTGCTTCTAATCAATTTATTTTTGGGTGCAATTGGGATACAAGTTGCCCCTAACATCTGTAATTTATCAGGGAAAACAATAACTAAGCACCACCTTCCACATACAGACATGTAAAGTGAAGTGAACGTATGCATGCTCTTCCTCATATTAGCTAACGTATGATGCAAGACACTTCAAGCCCATCCTGTAAACAACTGTCAAGGGCACATAAAAATGTACAAACCTGATGCTAAATGCATTTATGTAAAAAGCAAAGAGACAAAAGGGCTGCGGGCCTCGCCACAGCTGCCTCCCACTCCTTGATGGAGCTCGGCTGCTGTGTCGCCAAATGACTTTTAATGTCGCCGTAAGCGCTCCAAACACAGAAGCGAATCAAAGAGCGCCTTTCCCTCTTCTTATCTCTTAAAACGCTTAATTAAAGGGACACTTTGCTTGGGTTCCTCCCATTCAGACTGATGCCTGTAATTAATTTAGGAACCACTGTGTGTTATTCTTAAGAACCCGACTCAAGACACTCCATGGTCACAAAGGCATTAATTAATTACGTGTGGTTTGGCAAATTGTTCGATTTTCCCCTTTGAAAGAAAAAAGAAAAAAAATATATATATATACATATATATATATAATTCTCTCAAGAGCGGTTCAATTTTTGGAAGGCCCATTGTTTACTGTGAAAGAGCATGAGGAGCCATCATCGTATTGTCCGAACAGCTTTTATTTGACAGAGGAAAGCAGTGAGAGAAGAGACAGAGTGAGAGTGAAAGAAAGAAAAAAACCTTGAAGCCTTTCAAATGCAAAGAGCGCTTCCATAGAATCCTCCAATTGATGGCCCCAAAGAAGTTTAAAAGACCTTTCACCTCTATTCAAGCCCTCAGTCTTTGCCCACTTGATGACATCGGAAAACACTCGGGTATCACAGTGGTAAAGAGCTGAACCCAATAAAAGGGGTCAGCTTTCTGAATCCCCCCATTCTGCTCGGCCCAATCGCTGCTCGCGCCCATCGGGCCGAGGCCCAAACAGCTGATGCTAATTGATTCCCATGGTGTGGCTGAAGTCAATTCTCTTTAGCAGTTTAGTGGCTGGGGGTCATGCAAAGTGGCCCCAGCTGGGGGGCACTTTGGATGCAGGAGGAGAGCGGGGGGGGCGACCAGCAACACTCAAACTGCCAGCTTGAATCAACAGGACTTCCTAAACAACTTAAAACAAACAAGGGGGAGCTCATTTATAGTCATTTTTCGATACCCTATGTAATAGTTAACCCGAAACCTTCCAACGACGCCACGGTGATCACAACAAAACCAGCTCAAAGGATGAATGCAAATGAAGACGAGCACAACGAAAGTGAAAGTGCACCTCTACAAATTCACTAGAGGCCGCCTCGTGTTGGAGCGCCTCATCGTTCCGAGTGGGCTTTTCAATGAAAGGCACCAAACTACGGAGCTAAGCCAAAATGGAAAGGGGGGGGGGGGGGGTTTAGTAGGAGGGGGAAATATAGCTCCTTTAAGGAGCTGGAGGTTAAGAATGCCTTTCACTCACCCCCACTCTACCTCCGCCACCACCTCTTGTCTCCTAAATTACAAGTCCACCCCTGCCATGGCCAATAGACTGCTTAATGTTGACCTGAAAACTTGAGAGCTGCCGAGCTCACAGACATTAAGTAAACATCAATTATCAGCACCAAAAATTAGAAAGTCATTGAAATAAATCGACACCTTTCCCGATAACACATAGTATGAAGGTAGGACTGTCAGGAAGGCGTCTAATACTGCTTTCTATGCAAATTTGTCTGCGCACACTCATGGTCAACAATGAGGCACTCTAAAGCATCCATGCCCAGCCCAAAGACATCACGTTTTCAATTCTTCACCTTTCCCTACAGTCACAGACAAAAACGAAGCACTCTATCTGCAGTCAGCAGACCATCTGAAGTAAAGTTGCATTTTTTGGCTCATAAACAGGTCGGGCATGCTGATGAATTTATAATAAACACAGTTGAAAGTAATTAAGTCGAAAATAAAGTAGAACGCTAACTCACCACACCTCCTGCCCATCAGCACCTGTCCGGCCACGCAGTGTCCTGCTGCTTCCGACGGCTGCGCCAGATTCTTGGCCAGCTCGTAGTCCGAGCCGGCAAAGTGCAGGTGGAACTGTTCCCGGTTAATGGACTTCCTCAGGGTACGGATAGTCTTCCTAAGTCTTTTCTCAGAGCGTCGTCTCACGCAATTCAGGTCGCAGCCCTCTGCTGAGAGAAGAGCGAGATACCACAACTGTCTCCGGGAGGGGAGGAAAGGTGTCACTTTTGTGATTGGTGTCAACTGATCCCTTCTTGCATGCAAATATGGACATGCATGGAGACAAACACCCTCAAGATACAAACAGGAATAAGTTGTGTCGTTAAACTCCAAACATGAGATGCTTGGGCCCAAAACTAGAGCCCCCCCCCCCCCCCCCCCACCATTGCAACACACACAAAACAGGAGATACTTTAACAGACAGCAGTCGAAGGAGGAGACAAGGAAGCAAAGTCTGTGGGCGCAGGCAGGCAAGCAAGCAGGCAGGCAGGCAGACAAGCAGGCAGGCAGGCAGGCAGAGACCAACCTGTTACCTCCTCTAGGTTCACATCCAGTTCAAACTCGGCGGTGATGGACGAGCCGTCCTCTTCGCCCGCTTTCCTGCCGTGGCGGCTGCGCCCTCGGTGCGCCGACGAGGTGCAGCGCAAGCTCACGTAGCTGAATTGAACGTTCTCGGTGAAGAGAAACCTGCTGTCTGTAGATAGTGGGAGAGCACGGCCCCATCAATTGGCAGTTCAATCAATAAAGGGGATACAAATTGAAGCGGAATGGGACATCCTCGTCGCCATGATGTCACAACGCTCGGATAGGTTTAGCGGCACACAGAAGCCCCTCTGCAAGAACTCAAATATTCATACCACATGTTTTTAACAGCCTGGGCTCAGAGTGGCTTGTAAAGAAGTCTTGCGCTAATTCCATCCTCGCTTATTAGTGGCTACACCGAGACCGTCAGGACAAATCAAACCACATCACTTGGCCCACAAATTTCCTTCACATATGCATCTGCTTTTTGGCTTTGTTTTGAAGCAGCCCTTGTGCTTGCTTGATCTTCTTTATAGAGGGAAGCTCACAAATGTTCTGACTTCTTGGAAGGACCAAATGTCGTTTGAAGCAACAAAGCTTTGTTAAAAGACTTGTTGTCCTTTTAGCCGTGATATTTTATTTCACGGGGAGTCATACGTATATTTTTCATTTTGGTTAACGGTTTATAGATTCAGGCTGTTTGTTTGATTATTTGTAGGATACAAAATTGTGTTCTACAAGGTGCACAATGACTGCATCCCATTTTTTTTACTCATGATTATTCTTTTTTTTTGTCCGCTAATAATTTTGGAGGAATCCTGTATTACTCCAGCCCCGCTTTTGAAGGGCCAATTAGGTTACCAAAAGTCCTTCCTTGCCCAAGTTGAGTGCACTTGTGTTGTATTGTTGCACCGTGTCTACCTGAGCGTGCTGAGTTCAAGCTCTCCCTGAGTCGCTCCTGGCTTCTTTTTAAGTTGCACTTGGTTGTGCCCGACTTGAATGTCGCTGTGGTCTTAATGCGAGGCACACCGAACATCTCTGGAGCTACAGGGAGGAGGGGGGGGTGCAAAAAAAGAAACCCTTGTCAATTTGATCAAAAATAAACATCCAGTGAAAACACCCAAAGCCTGACAATCTTTGAATCGCCCGCCGCCTGTGTTTTGTACTTGCCGAAGCATTGCAAGCCACTGTTGTTCTTTTGTGCGTCAGCCAAGCAGGGCAGGGGCATTCCACAGGTCACAGTGTAGGAATCCTCCGTCCCTGAAAAACACACACAAGAGGCCACGGCACATACAAAAGTTAGGGCCACAAAGGCAAGTGAGCAGCATGTAGGAACACGATGCGTCTGTCTGCGGAAGGATGTTGACGTCTATTTGCACAGCGGATCCCACGGCGGGTTAATGTTTAAATCATGTTTTATAACAACACGACACCATTGAGGCCTTGTTCGCATTCTTGACTGCGGCAGCATGTCATTAAAATGAGGTTTCATTAAATGTACCAGACTAGTGGTGTTTATTATGAGTTTCAAACAGAAAAGCCTCGACAGATTCAGTATCTTGTGAGTGTGTGCATTCATTTGCTATCCTTGATATCTAGCTAATGGTCCATGCACTGGTATACTCTTTGTCCACGCTAGTAGCACCACATTGCTTCTTATCGAAACTCTTTCCAGAAGAGTGGAAACTGTGGATGTTGCAAGGTGGAACTTTTCACTTCCTGTCCATGGCAGGTGTCCCAATTCTTTTGTCCACATTGTGCGGTTAAATGTTTTTTTAGAGTGCAGCTTAGCCTCCGAGTTAACTTGAATGAAGCAGTCAAAAGCGGGGTTGTGGATTGTGTGCGTGTGTGTGTGTGTGTGTGTGTGTGTGTGTGTGTGTGTGTGTGTGTGTGTGTGTGTGTGTGTGTGTGCGTGTGTGTGTGTGAGATCTTACATTTGTGGCATTATTAAAGGCTGTAGTGTGGTGGTGAATGGAAGAATGAGAAATCCTTTTGAACGGCATACAATATGAAACAGATGCAGGAAGTGTTGCGTGGGCTACAAAGGTTAAGCCATCAAGGGCGGCACTGAAGTCAAAAATTGGCATTTGAGTGCCTTTAAAAGCAAACATACATGTTTTTGTTTCAAGAAATTGCTCACAGCTTCAGAATTGCAGGACAACACACACATATACGATATGAAATTTCAAAAGATCTATGCATTCATGTAAGTCGTAACATACGTGATTGTGCCAAACTGCCATAAGTGGAAATGATCTCAGAAAAAGTGTACCATTGATGGTTGAGTTGGATGATTCCAATTAAATGATGATTTCCAATCGATTTTTTTTTTAACATAAGATAATAAATGTATTAAAAAAAAAGAAAAAGTCTGAAATGTTTTTTCTCCAATTCTGGAATGACCATTAAAGGAATATCAGTGAAGAAAATGTTGACCTCTCTATTGAGCGATGGGCCTAATCCAACTCACCACTGCTGATATGAACTTGTGACTGGCACGTCAGGAAGCAGCGGTCACCTCCCTCTTGCTTGCTACAGTTCAAAGTGGGCTTGGAGGCTGCTTTCACAGGTGGTAAACCCTCTGCCTCTAGATAGAAACCACAATAAAACTCCAAGGTAAAAGAGGAACGCGTTGGACAAAGGGGAACCCAATTTCTGGACAGCGTCAGCAGCAAGGCTCTGATTATTTTACAACCGCACACGAGAAACTGAGCGAGGGAGAATACAAGAGAAAAGAGAGCAGAATTCAAAGTATCTCCTGTTTTTTTTTTTGTCCCACACTCCCTCGGTCTTCCAAAAATGTCATACATACTTTGATTTGGTTAAAAATAGCAGCTTATCATGCAGAGGAGGTATTGACTCACCAATACAGTCCTTTTTGTTCCAGTGGAGCTTGTAGCCAGGGTTGCAGGAGCATTCAAACCCACCCTGGGTGTTCTCGCAAGCCTGCTCACAACCGCCATTGTTCACGCTGCATTCATTGATATCTAAGAGGAAAGAGTGGAAGTAAGCTCAAATTGAGAGTTGCAACCGAAAGACACTGAATATTTGCATCCAAACGTTTCAAGATTGAACAAATGTAAGATTCCTTTTGAGGGTCATTGTGCATTTCAGCAAATAGTGCCTGTTCCCCTGCACGCTAACGTTCACCCAGCCTAATCTCACCTCCGCAGTGGGCCAGTCCGTACATGGTGTAGCCTTTGTTGCACAGACACTGGAAGCTACCGGGGGAGTTGACGCACGTGTGATCACACGTCCGCTCAAAGAAACACTCGTCTATATCTGTAATCATAAACCAATCACATGACATAAAAGCAGGGAAAGGGTTCATGAGGAGGGATTTCCCATCCGCCCAGACAAACAGGTGCATTCGATTGAATGCTCAAATGGCTTTGGCGATAATTACAAGGGAGAAGAAAGTCAGATTTTACTCAGAGGTTGTGCAGTCTGGCATTACATGACACATGATAAACTTGCTGGGATGTAAAAGGTGATTTCGATTGCATCCTACACGGAACGTAATAGAGAATAAAAGTGAGAAGTGTTGTCTTACTTCAAAATGACTTCATCAGTCTGAAGAGCATTGTATATTGCTGATTTGTATTTTTTTTTTCCCACATAAAGCAGAAAGGTGCAGCAAGGTGGAGGAGGTACCTTGACACGAGCGTTCATCAGTCAGCAGCTTGAAGCCTTTCCTGCAGTTGCACTCAAAGCTGCCGATGGTGTTCCTGCAGAAGTGATCACAGCCGCCGTTTTGAAGCTCACACTCGTCGATGTCTGCCGAAAAAAAAGGTGTATGCAAAGCATTTGAGGCACAATCTTGAAGCTCATATGGTTTGTCCTAAGATCACACCATCTCTGACAAGAGTGGCAACCGCCTGGCTGATCTGAGAGGCGAACAGACCTTTGCACGTTTTGGCATCCGGCTGCAGTGTGAAGCCAACGGGGCAACTGCAGCGAACGCCCGTCGATGTGTCTTTACAAGTGCAGTCGCAGCCGCCGTTGTTGACTGCGCAGGTCTCTGCAAATGTATGGAAAAGATGAAATCCAGGAATAGACATAACAAGTTCGATGATGGGCAAGATGTGAGTATCCAAGCGACAGTGAAAAGTTTTCCTATTTGTATTTATCAATATGTGAGTCTTGGTTGATGTGTTTTGTTGTACCCTGGATATCTTTTTAGTCATTATTGGATTCTATGACAAAGATTTTGATTAAATTTAACACTTCCATTCCTATTACTGTTCTACATTTAGTAGACTGGTTTCTTTGTTGATGACTAGTTTTCTAACATTCTTTCATTCTGACTTTTTTTTGTTCTACCGCTGCTCATAATGGAGAGGCAAAATCACATGGTTGACTAAAATGTTCACGTTACGCATTGTCAATGATCTTTGGAACCACTCGAAGTTGTCCTCGCAAAGAACACATTGTAGAGTCAGTGGACATAACATTAGGCATACCAGCGCAATCTGATAAGATTCAATGAGCGACAGAATAGTGAAAAAAAATCTGCCTTTACAAAGACAACCAAAAAATGTATCCCGCCGGGTAATCTCCAAATAAGTCAATATGACTGAGCGATTGAACAGCACTTACCAAATGTATTGCCCTGGATTAATAATTGTATACAACATGGCCCACGGTTTAAAAATATATAAATTCACTCTTCGCATAGTACTAGAGGGAACCCCCTACCACTAGGAGTAACACACTTTGAAAATCACGCGAATTATTATTTTGAGTGTCATGTTAATGACTCAAGGATTTAATTCATACGCACATGCTGGTTATTATATGGCCTCATTTTATGTGATTTTTTTTTCCCATCAAAATCTTGTCCCGGTATTCATACAACTGCTCGGTTTTACAAACAAACAAAAGTAAAGTGCCACTCGTCCATTCATCTCCCAGAATTGATGCGCATTCATACGAAGCATTTGGTAAAGTACGTAAAAATGCAATTCAACAGATGGAAAAGCATGTTACTTAATGCAACATGATTTATTTTTAAGTCAATAACGCTCCCGGCTTCAAGAAAAATACGACATAGTTTCAAGATAAACACATGCTGTTTTATGAAACAATTTCACCACATTTTCTTGAACCAGATTTTGGCTTATTCAAGTGACAATCAATAAACAAGCATAAAATAGTTTGAGGGTGACTATTAAATATGCCAAATTAGGTGTAGTGAGACTGTAATTAAACTGGCGTGCTTTTCTTTTGAAGATTGATTATCTTTGTTGACAGTTTTGACTGTCTGGAATCGATTGCTCTGTTTCACATTTTTTCCTCATGAAAATATTGTTTTGGATTTACTCAGACTGGAATGGATTAATCGCGGAAACCGAGTTTCTACTGTTCAGTATGGCAGATTTCACTTATTTCAACGATACCAACACAGGTGTCAAACTTAAGACTCGAGGGCCAGACCGGGCCATCCACATTCCCCGTGGCCCACTAAAGCAAATCATGTGCGTCCACTTCATATTTCTTTCTAAAAGCTGTACCAAAATTGCAAATTGTCTTCACTTTTGTTTATTTTATGATATTGCAATTACTTCTGATTTCTTAACCAGTTATGCATCAATTTGTTGTGTCTATAGTATATGTATAATAATTCAATGAGGCGATTATTCATTGATATGGTTTCAGTCATAACAGTCCTCTGAAGGAAACCATAACGACAATGTGACCGGCAAAGCCCCCGACTTGGAGTGAGCAACAGCTACTAATTAAATGATGATTTAACAATGAACTCCGGATAGGGGGCATTTAATGAAGTGCTGCCGTTGGTTGATTTACAGTTGCTTATGAACTTGAAAGAGCTCATATGGCAGCCACACATTTAGCAAAAGTTTTATGACTAACATGTAAGGAGTGACCTGAAAATCTGTCAAATCCAAAGTGTCGAGACAAGGCTTTCACACTCGAGCCTTCCCAAATGGAAGGAAAATGTGAAATGTACCACACTGTCACAAGTGCATATTTTTCAGGGGGAGAAGCAGTGGGCGAGACGGTGAGTGTGCAGTCATTTCACAGTTTGCTCAAAAAGGCTGAGGAATGCTCTGGTTTACTAGACATTTCGCCTCTTCAACGCCCAGCACTTCCTGGCAGCTCCGCATGCCATCGCACAAGCCAACGGACTGACGTTCAGACTGCTATATTACCCATCAGAAGCCTCCGCTTGACCCGTTTGTCCACCTCGGCGAAGGACGTGGCGTTGTGGTCCGACGACTCTGTGGTGGCCTCGTCTCGCTCTGCGACACAAAGCTCAAAGCTTAGGGCACGCAGTCACTCGTCACGCATACTGCTTGGGCATAAAAAAAGCAAGTCACGATGAGCGCTAATTGCCATTCCACTCACACTGCAAACATGGACGATGGATTGGAAAAGTCTACACACCCCTGTTGCCAGGCTTTTGTGAAGAAAATATGGTTACATCCTCATAACTGTGGCAGGTAGCTGTTTTCCGATTCAACCCATCATATTTAGGATTATGCTACTATTATTATTATTATGCTTTACATATACACACACACACAAACACACAGACACACAGACACACACTATAACAACACTGATGTCCGTGTTCATCACCCAGCATGTTTACACTTGCACTTTTCGGCTATGTGTGTGCCGCTATCTCAGCACAGCGGGAGACCCAATTTGGAAACAAGTCTGCAAAGATGTATGCTTGGACCTCACACACACACACACACGCATGCACACGCACGCACACACACACACATAGTACACGCATAACAGCCGCCACGGTGGAGCAAAGATATCACCTGATATCTGCAGCCTGATCCTTATCCTTCATGGTCCACTCAGAGAGCTTTTCCCTGCTACCATGTTTTCATTCATTCATCAAAATAAGCTCTGACTGACTAAAGAAACAACGTTTGAAACTAAGCTGGCCCCCAGCCTGTGCCTTCGTCGACTTGCGGTCGAGTTTTCGTTCTATTTTGACAGGAAATATGACAAAACATACTAAAAACTATTTTAACAAGCAGTTTTGCCCTGTTACTTCTCCCCTGTGTAGGTCTGAGGTTGGAAAAGATCCTTAGCCCCACTCGCAATATCTGTTTTTATAGCTGCACCATTCCACCAAATGGAAATGTTCTGGATGCCTTTTGTACAACTTCATACACATTTACCCCAAATGAATGTTGACATATTTGGTATCTTTGTAAAGTACTGTATGTAATATCTAAAGAAAATCTACTCATTTGCATCTGCATAGTCTGCATAGCATGAATTCACACTTGACTGACTTTCAAGGACGTCTGCGTGCTTTTTATAGCTTAAACGCCGACTTTAATGAAGTAATAATCTTTAGGGAGTCGTGTCAAAATTACAGCTTTGACAGGTTTGTCGGCTCTTTGTCAAGTTTAGTTCACTGAAATACTAGAAACTTTAACCGCGGAAAGTTGTGATGAATTTTCTTTGAACATGCTCATTTTAAGTTTAAAACAACTGACCAGCATTGTTACGTTTGTCAAGGCAGATTTTTCAACAACTTTTGTATTGGATAGAAGACTTTATAAGAGGCAAGTGATCAAAGTTATAAGTGGTATATACTATCATGCAGTGTACTTGAAAACATAATTCTAATTCTTTATTCCGAGTTGTGGGGATCATATTAAATAAACATTGGAACACTAAGGACCAAACTGTAGATACTTGGAAAGCCTTCTGAGCATTGATTAGCTATCCATGACATCGCACTTAAGGCCCATGTACTGGTATAGTCTACAGTCCAGAAGAGCTGCTTTGATTGGTCATGATTGAAGTCAGCTCTGACCACTCCTACAGGTATGTGGGCGGGTGTGTGTGTGTGTGTGTGTGTGTGCATGTGTGTGTGTGTGCATGACATACCCAAACATGAACATAAGGCTAAAAGACTTACCAACACAAGACCTCCTGTCAGGCTGCATGGTGTACCTGACGTGACATTTGCATATAGGGCCATCATCTGTGTCCTCACAGGTGTGCTGGCATCCCCCGTTGCCATGGTTACACGTCACTACGGGGTTCAACACAAGCAACGATGAGCCACGCAGTCAACGATTTGAAGCCCTGTAACGTTTTTACGTGTGTGTGTGTGCTTCACACGTACAGATGCAACCTTGCTGGTTGCGCGCCAGCTCGAACCCCGGGCGACACTCGCAGGCCACGCCCCCCTTGGGTGTTTCTTTGCAGATGTGGGCGCAGCCGTGCTCCTTATTCATACAGTTGAGGCCCTCTGAGATGCACAGAGGAACACAATGAGACTCTACAGTGAGCGAGCAGCTCCAAACACAAGGCACTCATACTGAGAGATTAGCACGGGTCTGATTGTTCTCACCTTTTGGAAATATCCAAAAGCATTAGTTGGCATGTTTTTTTAAATTAATATAATACAGTGGTGATGCCTTAAACTACATGTGTAGGTCGTCTTGTGTTGCAAATCATCTTTTCCCATTGAAATGAATGGACATGACATTAATCAGTTCCGGTCAAAAGTTCAACAAATAATTTTTGTTATGTGTAATAATGAGATAAAGTAGCACTCCAAAATTATACTTATGTCTAAATTTATATAAACATAGTCATTCAAAGAAATTCAACAGTTGCACACTTTGGCCACCTGAGGGCAGTATACGACCAGCAGACGAATATAAACGCAAATATGGATCCCACTTGAAGTCGAAATCATGCCTCTTAATAGTAGCCAATCATATTGCACACCCTTACGTTGCTGAGAACAACCTAATTTAAGTAAAAAATTGGACCGACTTAAGACGGGTCAATTTGACCCAGTTTCCTGGGTCAGTCCAATATTTACCCTAGATAAGGTTGTTTTTACCTCAACATTTTAAGGGTGTGCAATATGATTGGCTACTCAGCAATATGATTGGCGACTCAGTTTTAAGGGTGCAGCCGGGTGTCTCTTGCAATCAAGTGAAATTCATAGTAACGCTTCACTGAGATGTCTTAACTCCTCTTTCAGCTCGTCAGTACAGCACTAATATAAGTGACTCTATGCAGAGGATAAAGAAGATATGACTGGGAATACTGTCTGTCTACATGTTGTGGTCATTGTGTTCGATTCACTGCTTATCGGGTAGGCAAATTAGTGTGAGTATTAAGTTAAAGGACTGAAGAACTATCATTGTATAGTTGGACAATGAAATTACGAGTGATGAATTGTTTAATATTTGCCAAACCGCTGCTTCGTGTAAAGTGTGTTGAGTTGCATTCACTGCCACTGTAAAGGGTGAATAAGCCATTCCGGAGGATACAGTCAAACGGTCCTTGCGTGCGCTACCGGCCTTCCCTTGATGCTTTCAGCTGGAAAAATGAGGTATGGAGCATTTGTAAAGATGGGTCACAGCTGAGCGGCCAGGTCCTCGGGATTTAAAAGGCCTGTCGGGACCCGATGGAGTGGAGAGCACAAAGGCGCTCCAGTGTGATGTGTGACACAGAGCACCACAGGGACGAGTGTTGCACATATTAACTTGTTTTGTTCTCGGTGATGCAGACATCCTTTTTCCCACAGCGTGTTGCCGCTGTGGATGAAAAGCGAAGGAGATGGAAGCCAGCTTGAAGCTGTCAGGCCGCATCGAACCCCATTGAAGCTTTCGACGTGGATGTGAATTTGTTACTCAGAAGGAGACACAAGCATACTCAAATCTCACGTCAAAGTTTGAATGCTGACGGAAGTGCATGTGTGTACGGAAAGGCGTTTGATCGTTTATTCAATAAATAACATGTTTTGGTCCCTTGATGCTCACAACAATAAAGATCTGAATTACAGGCAACCATCTGACGGTTTTACAAACGTCTTTTTGCCGTTTTTATCTTTGGAAAAGAGCGCAATATTGGTAAATTGGCAGTAGCAGTTTTTATTTTTACAAAAGAGAGCAATATTGGCAATTTGGCATTATCTTTGCCTTATACTGCCATGTGTCAAAACATATGAAAAACAACAGCAACAAAAACAGCAAAAACAATAATCAATCGATTTAAAGTATTTCATTTGAATATGTCAATTTTAAAAATATGAAGGATGTGGAATAAGTATTCAATTTGCATGGTGTTGCGCACTCACCAACAGAGCGGTGGATGCACGTGTGCTGGTTGTCACTGAGGAAGAAGCCATCTTTGCAGCGGCACTCGTAGCTGCCCATGGTGTTGACACAAGTGTGCTGGCAGCCGCCGTTGTTGAACTTACATTCGTCCACATCTGAAATTCAAAGTCAGAGCCATTCATCGGGTGTCTGCAAACCACCAAGCGGGTGGACATTTGTGGCTCGTCAACCGGTTCTTTTTAGCTGCCCACGGTATATAAAAACTCAAATGAAAATTTGGCGCCACCAATATGTCGTCGAAATAAAAAGAAAGTGTACACACCTCTGTAGAAATGCCAGGTTTTTGTGATAAACCAAATGCAGACCAAGATACATTTCAAAGCTGTATCCACCATTAACCTACAACTCTGTTGTGTGTCAAATTTATAAGACATTTTACAGGGACTTTTCCAGGAGGAAATAAAAAAAAAAAGAAGAATAAAATGTAATGTGATTGCAAAAGTGTGCACACCCCCTTATAACAGGAAGTATGACTGGGATCAGAATCAACCAGAATCCAATTACAACTCATCTTAAAAGTCAGTGAGCATAAAGTGCCTCTGGATAACCCCAAATATTGTTCAGTTGTTCTAGTACACTTTTACAGACTTTTTTTCCACATATGTATTGTCAATTTTTGATTATTTTTATGTACATGAATAAATGGTTAATTAAATTAAGGTGGAAAAATGTCAACCCTGGCATTGTTTAACGTTTCTATATACAGCCCATTGGTAGAAAAAGTCTGGACACCCCCTGGGTCAACTCAATCAGCAAATGCAAATCCAGAACATCATTGTTTTGTTGAATCCCCCAAACATACGGTTTTTCACCCCCTCAAGCTCATTTCATTTCAGACATAAATATTTATCTGACTTTTGAGACAGCGCATGAACAAAACCAAAACTATTTGTATTAGGTTACATTTTCTCTCTGAGTGTGAGTTTGAAAACAAGAAAAGAACTCCAGCCTCAGTGTGAGAAAGCTCGCACAGAGCCAAGACAAATGTGATGTGTGCCATCAAAATCGCCCCCAGCTGATCTTACCTAAACAGTTGTGACCATCGTGGGCCAAATTGAAGCCGTCGTAGCAAGTGCAGCGATAATTTCCAGGTATATTGTTGCATTCGTGTACACAGCCGCCATTGTACTCCAAGTCGCATTCATCAATGTCTGGAGAGTAAGCAACACATAAATCATTGCGGTTGAGTAACAGGAGTACAAGCTAATGATGCTTTGCTATGAAGGGTCGTCGAGGACAAATTGTAATTCCACGACTCGTGTACACGACTGAAAAGCTCACCCCTAATTGAAACACCCACATCCACACGACTGTAACGCTTCCTACTAAAGCGCTCTCACACACAATCCTAAATGGCTCTCACACAAACAATTAAAATGATCTCATACGAGCTACTGAAATGGGCTAACGCACACAACTAAATGAAATGAACCACTGAGATTTGCTGAGAGTTTTTCCCACTCAGATGTACGACATTGAAATGCTTTTACACCAATGCTCCCCGTGACACAACCCAAGTCTTCTTACACGCATAACTGAAATGATCTCCCGCACACTACTGACATTCTATTGCTCATAGACACGACTGAATTGCTCTCTCACACGTTACTGTAATGCGCTCACGCGCACCGCTGAAACATCTCACACACGACTGAAATGCTCTCATGCGCATTCTGAAAGACTAATTCACACGAGTAGAAAACGCTGTCACCCCACAACAAACTTTCCACACACACTCTCATACACACCGGTGAAAGGCTCTAACACAATTCCCTCAAACACAAAACACTTTCATACCTGAAATTCACATGCACACCTTTAAACACACTACTGAAACAATTTATAGTAGGAAAACACTCCCTGAAACACTCTCATCCTTCTAAAGAATTTCACTCAAATTCACTCATATACACTAGTGGACCACTCTCATACACACTGCTGGATATTTTCCACTTGAATAGACTTCAGAAACGCACTACTACTGTATTTTTGGAGTGATTGAGTAGTACGTGTAAGAGGTCAACCTGGATGACGCCCCCCCCCCCGACCCCCAATGGTGATATGATGCTACGTGCACACATTACCTTCACAATGTTGGCCGTCTCCTTTAAAGCCTGCTTTGCATGTGCACTTGTATGAGCTCTGAGTCGTCTGACAAATAGCATCTATGTGACAGCCATCACTGCCCTCTGCACATGGGTCTGCTTGGAATACCATACATACAGTACAGTCAATATGGATGCAAATACGGAGGGGGGAAAAAAAAAAGTATTGCCAAAGTAATCAGGTAAAAAATACATACATGCATTAGAGAAAACCAGATGTACACATTAGCTTCGCAATCATAAAGTAAACATGGGCAAAGAGGAAAGAAGAGCGCACTCTTGAAAGCGTGCGTAAAGAAGCCGTCTCAAACACACGCACACACATAAACACGCGTTCACATACGCGTGTGCGCGCGAGCACAGACACGCACATACATACATATACATATGTACACGCGCACGCACGGACACACACGCACGCACGCACGCCATAGTCCCACCTCGAATCTCTGGAAGCGCAGCACTTTGGCGACTATTTAACAAGAGCAAAAACAAACAAAAGTCCCTTGTAGCCCAAATAGCTCCCATGGTGATACGATCCAAGTTTAGAGGTCTGCTCAAAAGGACGCGTACGCACTGGAGTCGTGACCGAGCGTCCGCCTCATTTTCATTCTAGCCTGTCAATCTGCCTCACAAGGGCCTTTTGAAAAGAGAAAGGAGTGAGTAATAGTGAATGTGTGGGTCTGCCTCTGTATGCGCGCGCGCGCGCGTGTGCGTGGATGTACGCCCGAGGGAGCGAGAATGAGGGCGTGCGCGTGTGCGCGTACATGGGAGTGAGGAGAGAGAGGAAAGGCTTTTGAAGCGGTGCAGAGTCAAGGTGATGTATTAACTTGTACATTACCGGAAATAGTTTATACAAAATAAAAGCTTGAAATGCCCGTTCAGCAAGAATGCTTTTAGTTATAAAAAGAATCAATCCACTGTCGGACGTGTGTGTTGTGTTACTTGATGGGATTTGTCTTTGAAAAGCTCCGCAAACGTTTAATGTGCGCAATGCTTTGTAAAATCAGCAATAATAAACTACAAAACTAGAAAAGCAAACATTTAGTGTTAGTGTAACTAACACAATAGTTTTTCCATTGGCTAACAGGTTGTTTGCTAATTTAGTTGCAAACATAAATATGGCAATAACCTGACCTAACGACGCGGTTACTTAGCAACCGTTTTATCACTCAACCGGAAACTTTAAGCAGCCGCAATAAAAAGCCATACGTATATATTTGTGTTACAGAATAGTAAGAGGACGTTACCTTGGCTGGATGCGGTTACTTTTCCTATTTCATAGTTAATGTTAATAGGAAAATACATATAATATTTTACACGCAAATGACCACCTGGCTGATGTTTCGGTACCTTTTGCAGATTTTGTTCTCTCACAAGCGTTCTAAAGTTTAGAGAAGGTCAAAATAAGTTCCATTGTAACAGCTACGGTGCTTGTTAGGTTTAAGTTAATCCTGAAAATACACCAAAAGTATCTGTGTGTCGTTTTAAATGGTAAAACCTGTTTGTCTCGGTGCGTAAATAAATCTGATTTGATTTTTTTTTTTTTTTAACGAAAATAATAATACCGCCAACCAACTACCACTGTACAGTAAACCAATAAATCAATAAGAATCACGTTTCAAATTTCTTGACTTTGTTTTGTCAAGATAGCTACCGGGCGCCATCCAGCGGTGAAGACAAATATCTCAATGACATCCTTTAATTTTTATTTTACCTTATTACAGTACAGCTCTACGCGGTGGTACAGTATACAAAAAGAATTGGAAAAACATTACAAGCTTGCATGTTCAACAGAAGTGCGCAAAAACATTTGGGAAAAACGCTTTAAACCAGCTGTCAGTTAAAAAAAAAAAAAAAGCTTTGCAATAAATAAATATAAATTACATGAGAGGATAAGGTTAGGTAATCCGTTAAGGCACATCTCAATTTCAAAAATGCACCTGCCAAAAAAGCTTATCAAGCAGTTTAAAAGGAGCCAGCCTCCTTTCAATGAGAACCTTAACAAAATAAAATAGCCCTGCCACAGCAAAACCAGTTCTGATGGTTTAGAAAAAGAAATCAAATAAAAAAAAAAGAAAAAAGGGGAGGGGGGGGGGGGGGGGGCAAAGACAGCATGCCATGGCTATCACAGTGCAACCTGAGCATCATCAACATTAGAAATATTTGGGACAATAACAATGAATGGTGATTATGGGCTCTTTATACAATTCAATTTGGTAGATTCAGGACCAAGGTCACTTAAAGCTGGAAAACAGCAAGTGACCGAAAGCCACACATTCAAAACGTCTGCATAGTTTTTGACAGTTGACATGACAAATCACATGCAGTCACCTACGCACACTATTTCGAACATATTACATTTCCCTGAACTTTATACCAAATAAAAATACATACGCTTTAATTTAGCTTCATTGTCAATAGGGATGGTAAACTTAATTAGCATGAAAAGCCTATGTAGTGGTTCCCCATTCTTGCAAACAAAATTGTTTCTGTGGACCACAACTGTATGTATTAACAAAACAAAAAAAAAATCATTTCATTGGTGGCTGTACAAAAGGAATAAATACACAATTTGTTCCCCCTAAAAGGCAGAGAAACATACTGCATGTATTTTCTAATCACATCTATTCCGATCAATGTGCTCTGAGTATTGGGGGGGAAAAAAAGTTCCAAGTTGTAACATGCTTCATTTGCCAAAAACCTCACTTCTACAAAAATATTAAAATCTAATTTAATTCAATTTTCTCCCTGCTTGTCGCTAACATTCACCCTCGTATGTACTTTACTAAAAGGTCACGTGAACCAGACAAAGGTTTGCAGCATCATGTGAAGTCATAACTCCCGAGGGTGGGCTAGTTCTAGAAATAGCTGGTGTTTTCCAAAATGCAAATTACGAAAAAATAGAACAGTCTTGATATGTATGAAAGTGACCAAATATTTACAAATGAACCACACAAATAACCGAAAATATACAAATGAGTTTTAACAAAAATTTCTCCTCTTCCTATAAATAAAACTAATGCCCATAAGTTCTTTTTTTTTTTAATCATTTTTGTGTTTTGTATTAAAAAAAATATATACAAAAGTTAAAATAATACCCATATGAAAAAAAGAAAAATCATCTAACCAAGTGATCTAATGAAAACGGGGGGGGGGAAGGGAAGTCTGCCACTGGAGACAAATTCCGGGTGAGTTCCTTGGACAACATTTTCGAGGTTAAACGAGAGCCATCACCAGGTTTCTTTCTTCCGGAAGTTGTGGCGGGAGTGCTTCCGGATGGAGGGAGGGAACTTGTGTGGATGTCAGCGTCTTCTGCGTTTTGGAATTGCAGCAGGGCTTGAAGATCCGGGGATCGATGATCACCTCTCCAAAGCGGCCCTTGTACACGATCCCGCAGCACACTTTTTGCCTGCACAAGAAAAAGAAACAACATGAGAAAACTCATTATTGTTCGAGACTTTGTAAACAGAGAAGGCGTTTAGAGTGTAGTCGTTCACAGGATGCAGATACGTCTTAACAACTTGTCATGACTGACATTTTCCAGTAGAAGAAGTAAAAGTCATCACCTTTTCCAGTAGGAGCGGTCCAAGAAAGAGAAAGCGGTAGGTGAAGAGCGCCTCTGTTTGGACTCTACGTCCGAGCCGTCATCGGACAGATTGCTGTAGCTGGGCGACTGGGCGGGAGACACGCTGGAGGTGGTGCTGTGAGCATCCGAATCTGCTTGCAAAACAAGACCTTTAGTCAAAAGGAGAGATCGGACGCAACGTGTGGTTATTGATTCAACAGTGGTTAGGTCAGCAAGGACTGAACGCGAAGGTTTTGTTATCCAATCAGATTTCAGCCCGATTGTGTTGCCATGTCAATTTAATCCACCAAGGTCATCCAGAATCAGCGGTGCTGCCTGATGTAACAAACCACCAGCAACTGGACACTTTCTAAATTTGAGAATCAGCATCACTGCTGGTGAGTATGATGACGAGTATATATGTATACATAGTTATGCATATTTATAACTACTGACAAATACTTTCACTGCCATGCAGCAATTTGTCCTTCTCTCACACGCAAATGTAGCTCAGTAGATGGATGGACTCACTTTGTCTCTTTAACTTGTGAAGCCTCTTCAGCTTGCTTTTCTTCTTGCCGTCGCTATTCTTGATCTTTTTGGGTTTTGTTACTTTGAAGCCTGGTCCAGCTCTGGCATCCACCACCTGTATTATGTCAGACAAAACAGAACACAGTATTTGATGAGGTGAAAAGCAAAGGTGACACGACACTGCATTCTCCACAAATCATTCTGGAAGCCGACACACACACAAAAAAAATATTTTAAAATGTATGGGGAAAAATTGTATCCAAATCTATTTCCTCATTGTCTTCATCACATTCCATGTTTCTCCTGTCCATCTTCTTTGGTCTTATAAAGACCAAGATCTCAGCAGAGGTTACCTTTGCCCCCTCCCTAATATCTATTTACATTGTAGTGCTCTCTGCAACTGCACAAAACTATAACAATTAGGGAGTTAAAATTACACAGACATTCTCAAATATAGGGAATACAATTCAAATGTCAAAAAAGACATACTGAAGAAAAAGTACAGACACCTGAAAAGTCTTCTTAAGCACAATAATGATTTTTTTATTTTTTTACTTAATACATAAAGGAGGGGAAATGTGACTTACATGGTTCCAGTTCTTCTTGGAACCATTGGGAAGTTTCTTCCATCTCTTCACCAACAACACACAGGCATTGCAGATGTCTCCAACACGGTCCTCCGACAACCTATCAATGAATCAGTGATTCTTTGATTTCTAACACCAAGTACGACAATCATGACAAACAGTTTTTGAAGCTCTTTCAGCAGATCATCTGAGTCTTGCAAACTTGGGGACTTCCATCTCTGTTCTCAACCAGCTAGCCCAACTGCTCACATGCTACGGACCTAAGTGAGCTTGGGGAGTCTATGGTTTTGAGGTTATTAGTCGTAGTCTTTGCAGGTCAAGGGGCAACAATTGATATATAAAAAAAATAAAATAGTCATTATCAATGACTGACATTTTTAGACAGATGTATTGGACAAATTTAGTAATTGAATAATCCACAATAAACAATGTTCCTTTCATCCATTCTCAATTTGAAACAATGCTCAATTTTTAATAAATGAATTGACTGAATTTATATTTTTTTTTTTAAATGAGTTGCAATTCTAGTTGCATGACTGAAAATAACCAATTGTAAGCCCCCAAAAGATGCACAGTTTGAACGTGAACACTTGTGCATCAATATATGACAATAAAAAACTTGGATGATTCAATTCAAATGTATTGCACACAAATTAAATCCCAATTTATATATACCTGTACATATGAGCTTACCACCAAATGTAGAGAATAGGTTCATACTAAAAAGTCGATGACTAGAGTCTTGCCACACTTTGACAATCACGACCATACCAAAACACCAAAAGAAAATAATAAAGGAGCACAAGTGTGACATGTTACCCAAAACAGAGCCGGAACGTGTCTTCATATCGACTGCTGTCTGTGAAACGCGAGCTGGATGACTTGGTCTTGCAGATGCAACAGCCGTCGTTACTCCGGTAGATCTTTGACTTGTGAAAGCCAAACATAGTCTTCCTTCTTTTTGTAGCTCGTTGCACACGTAAAAAGAACCTGGACGACGAACACACAAATAAGCGCTCGTTCAACGAGTCGTGCACAAGAAACGTACGCTCTGAGCTGCGCTGCGCTGCACACTGGCGCTCACCACCATTGTGCAGGGGGGCGGTCCCCGCACCGAGCACACGTTAAAAGATTAAAGTAGCGTTTTTCACTTCGATGCGTGAGACTCAAATTGAGATCTTTAGACAACTGAACTCAAATACTTATGCTTAACTGGGCTACTTTTTGCAAAAACGGACCATCTGATGTCGATTTAAATACAGCTCAATTATGGCTTCACAGGAAACCAAACATGACTTTTAAACTCAAACTGCAAGGCGACATCCACCCACCAACTGACAACGACGGCGCTTCTGCACACCGTTGATAGCACGCAACATAGTTGAATGTAAAAAAAAGTGTAAATATCATTTTTAAAAATCTGTCGATCTCTTTCGACAACCGAGTGCAAAGACAAGCTGGTCGCGTCTATCGGAGAAACAAAAAGCTACTCGGGACGATTTGTTGAAGCATCAAACACTTGGTTCCAACACGGACAACTTTGTTTCACTTTGGGTTATTTACTCCAGCTGGATGTCTCGGTCAAAAGGCGAAACGTCGCGCAAAGATCGGTGTTCCCTTTAAATTTAAACTTTTGCTGCCCCGCTAGAGCGCCAAATGTGTCTCATTGTTGTTAGCTGTTAGCATGCTGGCTCGCCCGCACCACGCCATGCTGCCATTCACTTCCATTGTCAGCGGCTCTTTGTGCAGCCCACACGCCACTAGAGACGACAACTACACAGTCAACATTAAACAACATTCTCAGTTCACTTCACCCTAAACACATTAGCACCATTTTACCAATGTCAACACAACGTAAAGGAAATAAACGGCGACTTACCGATGAAAAACTTTGAATCTTCGCCGTTTTCTTGTCACGCACTGCGCATGCTCCTTACTACGACTGCATACAGCTGGACATTAAAATACGATTAGCATAAAAAGACCGAATGAAGCGAAGCGCGGGAGCGCACGATGACCAAATAAGGCGTGCAGGCTTTGGGTTTGAACTGGGCTCGACCAATCGGAGACAAGCAAAGACTAGTAGAATGCTGGGAGTTGTGGTGAACGGCTCGGCAGGAGCGTTGTTGATTGCTTACCTAAAACTACATTACCAACAATTCACCTGGGGCACGACTTTAAAGATAAACAGCCATTTGACATGGCGCGAACGAGTTTGTTTACATTATCTGTATACAAAGACTTCACGCAAAGTGAAAAAAAAAACATTTGGATCTTCCATATTAATATGTTGTGCAAAAGACAGTTTTTACTTCATCTTTGTCAAAGCCATACAATTAGTTGACTTTCAGACGATCTTATATATACAAACAAATCACGTATGAGCCTGATTTGTGGATACTTACTATTATCCTAATAGCAATCACGTTGGTATTTTATGTCATTGATGATTACATTGAGTTAAGAATAACGGGCAATTACTCTATCTTGTTCAGAACTCTTTAAATATGTATGGAAACTCAAACTCAAGTTAAGCATCATAATTTGCACATTTCACCCAGATGACATTACAGATGCTTTTATTCTTGATATATTTTACACTGTACATGGCCTCTCACTTAATAAACACTACATTACACAGCTATTTCATAAATGTACAATGTTTTTTTGGGAAACAAAAATATATATCTTGCAAGATGCTCATGTATAAGTCATACAGAGAGGAGTTCATTCCAGACACTGTTGGCACAGAAAAAGGAGTCTTTCAATTATCAAATCTCTTTACTCTATACACACGTTTAAATGAGAGGTGACCTCAGGCGACCCTGGCTTTGTTAGGGGGGCACATTTTCTGCTGTGGAAATTGCATAGCAAGAAACCATGACAAGAAAATCAGGTGTAGGGCAACAAAAGCATTTTTTGCTCCAGTTATGGGTGGCTGCAGAGTAGCAGGCGATCAAGGAAGTTGCTGACAGGGATCGGATGACTGTTGAAGATGGGCTGATCGGAACTATTTACATAAAGGCTGTCATTGTGCAGAAAATTGGGAATCGGGATCAACCGTTTGAAGCACAAACTAATAACGCACTGACGTTCTGGTGTCTTCTGTTAGGGATAGAGTCTCTATTTCATGCATGGAGCATCCCTTTTCTGCACAAAGGTACGAAGGTATTTCACATTCAAAAAAAAAAAAAAAAAGAGGTCTGCATACATTTCCCAAGAAAAGGCTGCAATTGAAGTGGCCTTTGTCTTCTTTTGTAGGTTCCACAGTTCAACTTTCCAGTCTTTATCATATACATACTTATAAAGCATACCTCTACATTTGCTTTAAGCTCTGTATTATATGACATTGGAATCAGAGTGGACAACAGAGCAAGCAACTCGAGTGATTTTTACAAAATAACACTGTTTCTCTCTGATAAAATATATTAACAGTTTTGAATCCCGTATCCCCTTTAAATACAGCTATAGTCAGTCAGTCAGCAGTTCACTCCAACAATGAAAATATTAAAACTTTTCATAAAACGTAGCACAAGGTCATTTGCCAATAATATGGAGAAAAAAAAAACATGGTTCGTAAAAGAAAATGTTTAAAATATGACGGCATTTTGCAGATAAAAACAACAGATTTCAAAAGGCTCATTGCACTTAATACAATATATGGCATATGTAACAGTATCTTGAACATAAGCCAAAGTATGTCGCCTGTTAAGCGTCCGTTCCTGCATCGGTACAACCAGAGTGAAGCTGGTTTGCTTTAAATGCCGACACCTTTAATGAGCGAGGCTTCCAGGGTGATGTTGAACTCCTGCAGAGTTTGAAGGACTCGAATCAGAGAGTTGACCAGCGAGCGATCTTTGATCAGCGCAGTGTCCTCGTACATCTGCACCGTGACTGGGCAGTCTGCGAGAAGCGCAATCCAGTGATGTAGCAAATGGTCCCTGAGAGACCAAGACAAGGAGCAGATTGAACACCAACGCAACCCTTTATTATGGATATTATAAAGTAAAAGTATATTTTAAACAATGACAGCAGGAAATGTTGTTTAATCAAGACCATCTCTTGATGTTGGCTTCTAGACTGGTGATGAGATTCTTTTGTTCTTATTTTGTATTGGTAAGGTTTTAATGTCATCTTCTCTAAGGAAGTTAACATATGTCATTGATTATTATTTTTTTGAGGGGGGGATGTTTACCACAAATAGATGTTTCCTGCCTACCTTGCACCCAAACAAATGAGCATCTGGAACTTTCCATCCTTCCCAATGTTTCTCGACGTGTTGTTGATGGCGCGCATGAAGCGGCAGAAATGGCGCACGCGGCTTTGCCAGTTCTCATCCGGATTCACCTCGCGTTGCTCAGCGCTTTCAAAGTACACTTGTGCCTTTTCTGTTTGATTGGCGCCAAGATTCAAAATAATAGGTTGAAATACACAAATATGTTATTGAAAGGGCAAGGTGGCTCTTACCCAAGAAGTCCCAGATGAAAACATTTTTAAAGAGTCGAGGTGATTTAAAACCGTGCTGGAAAGCCTGCTCCAGAGCCCAGACGAGACCAAACTCCCCACAGAGGAGAAGCGTCAAACTGCCTCTCTGTAAATGGCAGAAACAACACATATGATTTCAATTTCCCGCCGAGTCAGTGAACAAGAGCATTGCATTTAAAAAAAGAATTCAAAACAGCTATATTATTTAAACTTTAATATGTTTTTAACAGTCGGAAAGAGACCACGGAGCGGCTCGAGAATCGCCAGAGAGGCTGCTGCTTCTCAAGGCGAATGATGAATAATGGAAGGACATGAGGCTTGTCTAGACGACTGTCTCCCACCTCCTTTTCCGGTTTGTGGAAGTGCTTCACAATGCCGTTGATGGCTTCTCCCACTCCCTCCTGGATCTGACCTGTGTTTAGCTCTGCCAGAAGAGAAAGAAGACAGGGCTGATGAGTGAAGTCACACGGAGGGAAAAATATGCCGTTTGCTCACTGCAATGCAACTAACAAAGATGACGAGAGACAGAACGCTCCGGCGTCTTTTTGTATTTTTTAGTTCACATTATACGACATAACATGTTAAGAGTTTCAAAGAGCTTCTGACTAATGACTTCCGCAGTGGGTTGTCATATTCAAATCATGTGACCGGGGTTATGTGTATTGATTTTCTACTATGACGCACATACATTGAGTTTTTTCACCTTGCGAGGTAAAAAAAAAAAAAAAAAAGCATGTTAAATATTTGCCTTAAGGCCTTGTGAGATACACAACTCAGAAAAACTCACTTCTTGTCAGATCATCTAAGTATGTGGGGGGGAGGATGACCTGCTCGTTTGAGGTTTGGCAAAATTGTGTGGAGCTGTTTCTTACTTGGCTTGCTATTTGGTGAGATGGTCACAAATCTCCTCATCATCCCCGGCGACTGCTGCATTGGCGGCGTGCGACACAACCTTTCGTCATTCTCCGTGCTGGGCGTCATCAGCTCCCCGACGAGGATCCTCTCCAGGCTGCCGTCGTCCACGCCCTTGCCCAGCCACCGGCCGCATGGAAACCTGTGCAGCAAGCACGATTGTTTGCCTCGGACCTTTGGTCAAAGCAACGTTGAGGCCAATTTTTCTTGACAAGCTGAGCTTACTTGTACGTGTGACCTGTGATCTCATTCCGGACCATGACACATTCCACCAACCACTTTGCGTAGAGACCCGTGTTATCATGACCCATCTGCACTGTGGTCAGCTTCCCAAGGTTCTGGCACTGGAAGAGAAGAAATATGCTCTCTTCAAATTTTGGGGCAACACATGAGGTGAATAGTCAAACAATGTACTCAAGTATGACTTCAGTTATTTTAGAATAATATGACCCAAGTTAGTGCATAAAGGTAGTTCAGTAAATGTAAAAATGTAGCATGTTACTACCAACCTACCAATTCAAGAGTTGGAAATTTATTTTCATGAATTGGTGTCAGCATATAAAACTTAAATCTGAGACAAACCTCAAATGTGATCTCCTGAGTGTTCCTGGGGACCTGCAGGACGCCCGTTTCGGCCAGTTCACCTGACACGCACACCCAAGGATTGGCTGTAAACATGGAGCCACCCAGTTTCTTACTGGGAACCGCCACCACGTGATAGGGAATCACTGGGAGGCAAAGGAGACAAATGTCAGTAATTGAACCAAAACCAAACCAAAGAGTTTATAAGGCAAACTCACTGATGGTGGTGAAGACATTGGTGAAACAGAAGTAGTCCACTGCGTTGAACGAGAGGAGATGGTAGAGAAACTGCTCTTTCTCATCATCACAGCGCAGGAAGGCGTATCGCTTGTATAGTTTTCTAAATTAAGGTGGGTTGGAAAACAAATATTCAGCATGTATTCTGAACCACAAAAAAAAGATGGAAAGGTTTACACTCGACCAGGTTAACTTGCCCGTCTGACTCCCACTAATTACAACAATAATTCGTGTTATGGTCAATTACATTTTGAATGATCTTTTTCCATTTGTATGTGTGCATACTTGTCAAAATAAGACATATCGTTCTTTACATGAAGCCGGTCTGTGGCGCAAAAAAGGTTTCACCTCATTCAAGCAGCATGAGGTCGCACAAACCTAAATATCAATCAAGTGATGGCTCGTGACGCAAAACACTTCCAAGTCGGGGACCTTCTGAGTCAAGGGTAAAATCTGACTTCCCTGTAAATTGCCTATCGAGAAGCAAACTTTAATTTGGGAAATCGCTGGTTTATTGCTGTTATTTCCGATGGAATATTTTCAAATTTAAAGTGTTCTGGAATGTTGTAACCTCTAATATCGCATGTACAGTATATCCCATTTGATTTACCAAAGTTTACTTTGAGCAAATTGGTAGAAAACAAAACTCCACTGTTGCCTGGAAAGTACAAAAGTGACATGAGGTCAGAAAGGCAGACAGATACCCACCTGACCTAGTTCACTACCCGCCATATCTATTATGAAGTGATGTAGATGTGAATTATTTATGCAATGGCAGACTACAGTGTGTTGTTTTGCAGTTTCAGAGAGTTAATTTATTATATATGAATGGATCACATCTTAGTTTCTTGGGAGTAAGAATTTTTTTTTTTTTTTTACAAACATGAAGTAGGATCTGCTCTTTCAAGACTAATATCTAGGCTGCACTGGGTAGTGCTTGTGTTTTGTTCCCCTCACTTTGTTAGCTCGAGATCGGACAGCAGCTGCTTCAGGTGTCTGGAGAGCAGCTTCTTCTCCATGGAGAGACGAACCCAAGCTCTGGCCTTGCCCACGTCAGTCTTGATCTCACTTATGTTTTGAATGTGTCTGAGGGGGAGAAAAACCTGTCATGTTACAAAATCCTTGGAGAAAAGGAGATTTTGATTAAGATATTAATCTCATCTCTATTATCAACATTAAACAATTACAGTAACTAAAACATATTTGCGATTCAGCATTTGCTAAATTCTTCATTTTTCTTTTAGGGGAGTGCATTGTACATTATTGCCATCTTTGCTAAGGAACGATGTTGAAGTGACTTGGGAGAGCTTCAATAAGACAAATGTGGTGCTTTGCCACCATCTTGGTGCCAAGGAGACATGTTGTACTCAATTGACTTGCACAAAAGTAGTGTTTCGATACCATCATGTGGAAAGTTGTGAGTTGAGGATTATTATTACTATTACGTTATGGTATTATAGTATTGGTGCAAAAGATTTATGTTGAAGTGACTCGGGCAACTTCATTTTGAGAAAAGTGTTGCTTTATGGAGGTTTTTTTGGGGCTCCAAGACACTTCAAGTTTCATTTAGATACAAGTGGTGCTTTGCTACCATTTTCTAACAATTATATAGCACCTCATGAATTTTTTTTTACAATTTGTGGCAGGGTTCAGTCCCTAAACCCTGCGACGAACATAATACTGTATACTACATACCAGGCACGATGATTCATTGAATAGTCAAAGATGAAGCACATTCAGTATATTTAAATTAGCAATCTAAGGATTCCTCTGCGATGGGACTGTATCAGTCGACAATTGTCTGTGTCATTGCTGCAAGCCACTATCATGACTGGAATGTCCAGACAGATTCTCTTCCACTCCACCTGTGCCATAAGCGTGTCTGCTCTCCTCTGCCTTCGACAGCTCCCCCACCCCTTCCCCATGTCTCCACCCTTTACATCCAGCGAGTAACCCACTTTCTCTGCACGGCATCTCCATAGCAACGGAAGTAACATTTATATGACAGTCAAATATTACAGTGACCTAGTATTGCCTGCTAATGAGACTGCACCATTGGTATATTTACTTAAACATGATCTATCAATCTGCTGTGCCTTAATATCGACTGCATGTTATGACAAAGGGAATAATTATTCAAAGGATTGTTTTGGTATTGGAAGTATGTGACTAATCTTGGCGTCAACACTGACTTTGGGATGTCGGGGGTGTGTGTGAACTGACTTAACCCGGCGGGCGTGTGTGTGTGTGTGTGTGTGTGTGTGTGTGTGTGTGTGTGTTAATTAGGCTGGAAGTAATGTTATGTACCGATACACACACACTTCTTGGTGCAACACAAATGCAGATGCCTCCTGGTGACAATTCTGCAGCCAAAGTATGAGTATCATCACACTTGCAAACACAATAGACACAACAAACAGACCAAAAAAAATTCCAACTGTTAAGTTTCTAATTTCATAGCGTCAAATTTAAGGAGTTAAAAAGACACACATCGTTTGTGACTTAACCACTTCCACATTGAAAAAGAGTGAAATGCAATTTGGATGACCCATTGTTTTTGTTATTATTTGATCTTTTTTCGTATTTAATGAAGAAAATGCACTGCATTATATAAAAGCAATGTAGAATGGAAAAAAAAAATGTTTTCATAAGGTGTAAAGTGGAAGCAATTGTAGCATTGTTTGTGTGTCTTTCAGGGACACGGCTTAATGAGTGACGTCAGGAACTTGGCCGGTTAGTCTGCGTCAAGGTACAACTGTAATGTACTTGCAATTTCAAACTTAGCAGAGTTAAAGTCAGATTCTGTTTCATTAAAAAAATGAGCCCTATTGTTCTTGACTAAAGTCTTCTTCCTCACCTCATATCCTGGATCAGGGACACTTTAAGGGGGGGCATGGCAGATCCACCACCATCTGATTTCCGTCTTTCTGTGTCGTGAATAAAACCTGGGACAGAAACATCCATGTTATGTTTGTATGTCTCCTTTGTTTTTGTGTATATGTCAGGATTTTCCTCTACCTGGAGGTCCCAAACCAGCTGGGGTTGCACTTTTCTTTTCTTTGCTTTCCTGGTAATGGAGCAAATGGGACCAGAGAGCAGACTTACCCTGAAAACAGGAGAGAGAGGAATGGTATTAAATATTCTGCTTTCAACACCTGCGGGGATCGAATTGAGTGCTGTGCTGAGCAGCCAGGTAAATACCAAATATGTCGTTTGCCTGACCTGTTTAACCTGCAGCCCGTGGCTCCAGATCCTCTCCAACAAGTCACACAGACTGGCAATCAGAGTGTTCTCTTCCACACCAGTGATGCTGACCTCAATATGACCCAACTCCACTGCCTCTCGACCCATCTTCTCAACAAGCATGCGTTTGGTCTGCATTTAAAAAGCATGCATTAAGAACGATGGCAGGAGGTTGTTTTTTTCTTTTTAACTTGAGAATTTATTTTCTGACAGCCTTTAACTTCTACCTGCTCCGTTTGAAAAAATTTACTGATATCTGTATTTCTAATGAAGTACTGAATGTGAGCACTTTTGCCACAATGGCAATCAGATGAAAACAGAACAAAAGAGTGACATGTGCAAACCTTGATCCGGCACTCTTTTAGTAACCCCTCGACAAACTTCCAGTTGGTCTGAGCAATGACAGAAGGTGACAGGTTGGACAGTTTGGGCTGTCTGATGGTGGTGCCCAAGTTGCGTGCTTCTTGGATGTATTTCTGTTGAAAAATAGACTAGTTTCAACAACTAAAAATGAAACTGTCTGAGTCACCTTTAAATGACACGATCTGTCATTACACACAACAAAGAGCTGTCATCACACCTTCAAACATTAACAAGAAAATGGGGGATAAAATGCTACCCTTGAGGGGGCAAAAAAAAAAGAAGAGATGGGGAAAAATAACATGAGCAGATCGTGTGGTCCGAGCATGAAGGCCTCAGCAAAGGCCAGCACATACCACGTCCACAGACACCGACTTTAGACAGGGCTTGAAGGACTGCAAGTGCCAGTAGTGGTCAAGAAACAGCAGGAGCTGCAGCTCCGGAAACAAACACTCGACATGCTGAGAGTGTGCAAGCATGAGTAGTGCAAACAAAGAGAAAAAGACATGGTGACGAAAGAGACTATGAAAAGACAGAACAAAAATATGAAAAAGCCAAAGTAAAAGAATCATGCAGAGAGAATGCAAAGCTGAAGCCGTAGGTGCGCATGAAAAACGGAACACTAACCTCTCTCTGGTCGTTGTCTAAATAAAGGTGCTCGGCGTGCTGCTTCTGGCGGTCCCGCCGCCTCCACTGGGCAGGAGCGCTCCTCTTAGCCCACCTGGAACATAAAACATGGAATAAATGGGAAGCGAAGAGGAGGGAAGCATTGGTTGAACATGAGGGTGATGCAAAGCAGTCACTTGTTGCTGGTGGGCCCAGAGGAGAGCACATCAGACTGCAGTCGCGGGAAGAATCCTTGTTCGTAACGGCCTTGGCCGATCTTCATGTCCAGGAGGTGGGGATGTAGGGCTGTGTGGTCAATCTTCATCACTCTCATCTCAATGGCTTTCTCTGTGAGCAAAAAAAAAAAAACTCAGTTCATCATCATTTCCTCTAAATAAGGTGGCAAACCATTGGAAACATTCCATGGCAATTTATGGGATTTCATAGTTTGAAAATTGGGTTGGCCCTTGATTCAATGATTATTTTAATGATCATTTTATTTTGTTATCTATTAGTTATGATTAATCAATTCATCAAAACAGACCAAACAAAATGTCTGTATTTATGCTTAAATATACCTTTCCATTAAATTAACCTCAATTGCCAATTTGGAATATTTGTTAAATTCCCTAAATCAACAACCCGTGCAAACTTTCCAGCTCCTTTCAAACTTACCAGCCTCTTCAATGTTTGTACACTTCTGGTACATGGAGGTGCGTAGGGTGGGTGTGCGGACGTTCAGCATGCGGACCTTATCGACACGAGTGTCAAACACCCTCAGGGTATGTTCCTTCTCCTCGTCATCATGGCAGAGGATCTTGCTGTCGATGAAGGAGGCAAACATCTGTGTTTCCAGGAAACGAGAGAGAAAGGGTAGGTAGGGCTCCGGCTGGTCGGACAGGAAGGAGGCCTACAAAAACAGAAGCACAAAGGATGCATCGCGATAAAGCAGGAGTTCACTATACAATTATTAGCGTTAAAAAGAAATCTGCAACAGCTCACCTTATCAAAGTTCTGCATCTGGTCTCGATTGGTGAACCAGGACTCCTTATCTTGGCTCGGCTGGATGACAAACACCTCGTAGTCAGCAAACATCTGCGTGAAGCGGTTGGCAAAGACCTCGCGCACGTGGATGTTGAGCTGGTGCATCTTGAGCTCCTCTTCATCGCAGTGAAATCGTGCGTCTTTATTGCCGCCAGTGTCGTCTCTCACCTCGAGCTGATGTGCACAAATGCATGTGTGAGAAGTGAAGTGAAATACTCAAAAACAATGAAAAGGTGTAATAACAGCAGAGCACTGAGTACTTGAGCTTCAGTGAAGTTATGACTGTCTAGTGAAAATGAGCTGACAAAGCTGCCTGGGTTATCCTTTACGCCACAAAGGAGCCGTCTATTTATCTTCATATGAATAATTTCAAACAAAAGATGATTCATATGGACAAAGATCTAAATATAAGCATTATGTAGAATTCTGGGGAAAAAACATTGTGGTCCATTCACCTATTAGATAACATCTTAAATGTTTTTTGGGGTACCTGGCATTTCCATGGACACCTGTTTTATTACAAATAAATACAATCCAACAAGTAACACCTAATGATTGCATTGGAAACTCTTCCATGAAGGTAACGCTTCATCAGAAGTTTAATATGTAACATAAAGTGTGTAAAGGGCTCCCTCTTGTGCTTAGCCAAGGTTACTGCGGTACATTTATTTAGTAACTCCCCTATACCATTATTGCAGATACTAAATTCATATTAAACGTGAAAAAAACATCTATCTTAGTCTAGATATGTTCTAAACGGAGCATAGTTATGATGGAAAATATCTATTATTATCTAAGGACTTGACATTATTTCTTTTAGATACAATAGCTTGAATGTCGTAATATATAATCATATAAATAAATACAATAAACCATACTAATGTGATTGCTTTGCTTTAGCACTTCAAAAGATAATTTCCAACCTTTTCCAAACTGAGGCCAGTCCTCTTGACCAGAGCCTGTAGTCTGGCGATGGTCACGTTCTCCCTCAGCAGGTAGGAGTTGAGAGGCGACGCCAGGTTACCGTTGCGTTTGTCGGAGACCGCGTCGGCCGATCTCAAGCCTTTGTGTTTCACCTGGGTGTCATTCGAGTGGATGTTTCCTTCCGGCGTCAGGCCAAAAGACATGAGCACCTCGGAGATCTCTTGTATGAACTCTAGCTTGTTGGGAAACTGTGGCAACTCTTCCGGAAGTTCTATAAAATGGTTGTCGATGTCCACAAAACATAAGTTGGCCTGCAGATACGTACACAGGACACAAAAAAGATAAGAGATATGCTGATCACAGGTACAGAAATGTCAGTCACTAACTGAATGCAAGTGGAAGTACAGTCGTTCCTTCACGTGGCATAAAACAAGTAGGACAATAGATTGAGGGGAAAAAATGCAACGAGTAATAGCTGACCTTAAAAATACCCCGGTTGACTGAGAGCACTTTGTATGTTTTATAGCGAAAGCCCAAGGGCTAAAACATCTGGAGGAATTTTTCAAGAGCTCAACATGCAGGAATGTGAAGGATGAAACTTTCATATCACTGCTTGTAAAGCAAAAGAGCCCATATACTGTGATGTTACAATGTAACTTGCAAACACTTTAGGGCCGGGAAGTCTTGAAATTAATTTAAATCAGAGGTAGGTTTTTTCGGGTTTGCTTTCTGATTTGATTTTACTAGCAGAGCAAAACTACTGCTTTCAATCTACCGTAGAGACGCAAAATAAAAGAAAAAAATGTGTTTTTTCAACAAAAACAAAACTGTTCTTTGCACAAATAGGCCAAGCAAGGAACACTGCATTTTTAACACCGTGCTGAGATGAAGTGTGGGACAAAAGCTCCCATCATGTCTAGTGAGTTAGTCACACGACAAAAGTCAAGACTATGCATGAGGACAGCTGGAACGAGTGGACACAATCAGAGTGGACGCTGATGCGGTCATGTTATGTCACACATCACACATGATTATAAGATATGCAGTCATGGGTTATGCAAAGCGGATCCCAAGCTGGCTTTGTGTGATTCTGACCACCAGAGTGACACGGGGAGACAGCAATGGGGTGTGGTGCGAGGTTGGCTGTACCTCCTGCGGCAGCTCTAGTTTGGTGCGGTCATCCTGTCCGTTAGAGTGCAGGCCCATGAGATATGGAACGGGGGCGTCAAGAAAGTGGAGGAGAGAGGCGGGCAGAATGGGAACATACACGTGTTGCCACTGGAAGGGGAACATTAAGGCTGTGATGCTCTCTGCAACTGTCATCAGCCTTTGGTAATCTGTTTGACGTAGAAAAAAAAAAAAAAACAAAAAAAAAAACAAGAGTGAGAAACAATTGGTCATTTGTGTCACTAAAATAAACTAAGGTCAGATGCTGAATTAGTTTTCTGTGGAGAAGCTAACACCTCCGGGGCTAGTGTCCTTGGGAGTTCCCAGTCTCTGAAGTGTGACAGGCAAATTCAGCTGACCCTCGAAGCTCATGACAAATTCCCTTTACGTGACTTCACACATCAGCACTGCTTTAAATTCATGGTTTCACTCCAGTGAAGTGGTCCACATATAAATCCGTGTACGCTCCCGCTCATTGACATTCCTGCTCTGTCCCGTTGACAGCTACTCCGCAGCGCTGCTTTTCCTCTTATGGTGCCAGACTTTGTACCCTTCCTTCATTTGGTCATGTGCTGGCAGTAACACAAGACAGGACTGCTACTTCAAAACCAGATTCTACTCTCCAGAGGGAGACTAGAATACTAAAATGACCCCCTTCTCTTTTGACAAGGCTTCAATGACATGAACCATCCCCCCCTCCCCGTGCTAAATGCTCTAAATGTTATTTGCAAGATGCAAACTCATCAGCCACACAATTGAGTACCATTGCGCAATCCAATACAATTATGCTCAGTTTTGACTCATCTTTTAGAGATTCTATCAAGTCACAAGGCAGAGGCGAAATCGTACAATCGACTCTCGGTATGACACAGAGCAGTTCTGGCAACGCACGTCCTTGTGGGCTCAACTTCCCCCGTATATTTTTTTTTCTTGACGTGTCAACTTGGAAATTTTACGAGTGGGTATTCTTTCAGGGTTGTCCTGATTAAATTGTGGGGACAACCCATACAGTTACATCATAAAATGATTTGTGTAAAACTGAGAAAACCTTCATCAAAACAAAACCTGCAAAAAACAAAACAAAACATTGAATCATATGTCATTTAAATTTGTCAGAAGCTGTGGTGTCAAATTGGGTTTTGCTGTGTCGCGGGGACTTTTATGTCTGTCACTCATTTGTATAGTGTAATTTTCTAGCCCAATTGACATTCAAGCAACATTGCAAAATTCCTGCCAAAAAGACAAAAAATATTAAATTTAGTGCCGGTTTGAGAAGCTTTAAGGCATCAACCCGTGTCAATGCAATAATAAAATGAAATGTACAGTAAATAGAACAAACACTTTTTGCCAGCTTCTGCCCCAAGGTCAATTGGAATTGCTTAAAACTAAAGTGTAAAGCCAAAGTTGTCAAATGCTGATGGCATCACATCTGTACCTGATACAAAATAGAAAATGTATAGTACTTTTGGGACACTGTATTGATTTCTCTTGGAGTTTCCTCATCACTCTTTTTGGGCTAAAACAAAAAAAAAAGCAGAAATAGGCAATAACGTGACAACTGCAGCACAGCACAATGCCTGACGCATGACCGACAAAGGACAATGCACCCTAAGTAATTGAGTAAACGGATCACGAGAAAGATGCTGACCACAACATTTTAACCAGTTATGAATCCTAATATCCTTGTTTTGTTGTAATCATCCATTTCATCAGCATGTATGTACAGTATGTTAATGCACAGCGCTTCCCTCCCTCCGTGGAGTACCGCCAGTCGACACCCTCTCATGGGAGAGAGGGCATGATGTCACCTCAAACCAATGATAATCATCCTCCATCCTGGCTCTCCTCCCTGTCTACAGGTTGCCTAGCAACACCACGGCTTGCCCCTTTTAACGCTTCTCATCCAGCTCATGGTGTTTTATAAACCGTTTGCCCTCCTCTTACAATTGTAATGGATCCAAACACCACTGCACATCGAGCAAAGACTCTGTAAAGGCCTTCTTTGCTCAGCAAATCATTAATTTATTCTTGCAAGACGAAACGACTCACCGACAAGGTTTATGGGATAAAGAAATTGCTAAGACGTTTGTTTAAGCGCACACATGCAGTGTCATCACGTAACCTCAGACTAAAAAGGTCCATGGTCTCAGTATTATACAAGCTCACACTCAAACTGCATTACTCGAAAGGACACTTAGTATATTATGTAACCAGAACCCACAATAGTACCAACATGTATATCAAAGATTTGCCAGCGCCTCAGGTCTTTCGTTTCGACGGTAAAATATTACATCACTTCATAAAAAATAAAACACTCCAACCACTGTCAATCATTACCTCTTACAGTGTCAATGAAACACAAAGACTACCACTATTATGCTTTAGAAATTGTTTTTAATTAGCTTAATAACACTTAAGAGGCCATTTAAATGGCTTTAAACTTTTTTAACAATACTTTTTTTTTGGTTCACCTTATTTTTTTCCAGGTATTCTGTTAACCTGTAGTCACTGTAACAGCATTTTTAAAAAAAAAAAGAATCTTCGCAATTGACAGTGTTGATTATTGTGTTTCTCATTGGCAGTATCTTTGATACAGCTCTATGTGATCTCATCTGATTATATCAAAGTACCTAGTGCGGCTGTTGAGTGCATCGGACATTAGTCACACGTGACGTTAGCATCAAATAAACACTGGAAGAACACAAACTGCAGCTGTATTACTTACGCTGTGAGTAGAGGAGAATCTGCATCTCGAGCAGGGCGCAGGTGAACAACTGAAGAACGTTCTCCACCCCCAACAGGTCAAACATTTCGCCAATGGCAAAGTCAAAAAGCGGCAGTTCCGATGTGCTAGGCCTCTGGCACACCACAGGACCGTAGACGCCTGAGAACTTTAAGGATCGCCCGGAAGGTGGCAGGGGTACCTCATAGAGGATGTTGAAGACGTAGCTCTCCAGAGGGAGAGGTGGGGGATGGGGAGCGCTGACGGCTTGGTAAAGTTGCTGCAGCACCTTCTGGCACGCTTGGGCAAAAGCCATGGGCGTTATCAAGCAGATGCACTTTGACACGAAGAGCGTGTCTCGGCTGATGTCGTACGAATTGAAACGTTGCAGGCGAGAGATGGCCGGTGCGGCGTGAAGGATGGGCCGAGGGTGGAGACGTTGCTCCTCGGGTCCGCGGGGGGAGGTTGGGGTATGCAAGATGTCGTACTGCTCTGCGTTGTGCATGTGGTAAAGCGTCTGCATGGCGCTGCAGATTTGCTTACTGGTCACCTCCTCGAAGAAGGTCAGAGCGAATCCGTACGTCCGAGAGCCGTCTTCCCTGGTGATGATGAACGAGTGGAAGTGCGGCTCTCGGGAATCCACCTGCGTCCTGAAGGCCAGACCTTTTGGCATACAGAGCTGCAAGAGGACAGAGAAATCTATAAAAACCCACCAGAAGCTTTTGGCTGATTTGTGATCTTACCATGCCGACTGCATCCTGGTCAAACGGATTCCACTCAACATTATCCGGGTAATGTGCAAGAACTTTGGATTTAAAAGTTCTCCGTAGGGGACTCTGCTCAAAATTCTCACCTGAAAAAGCAAGCCGGAAAAACAGGAAGTGAGAATAAAAACGAGAGAAAGACTCAGCACTAAATAATAGGCAGAGGTGCACAGGAAGTGGTTGATCAGTAGCAGGCGCAACTGTAGAGGGGAGAGAGTCAGTCAGCAAATTGGCCTACAGAGGAAGAATGTATTGCATCATATAAAGCTGCCATCCGCATTCAAAAAAAAAAAAGCCACTTGGGTCCACCGATGATGTTCACCAGGAAAAAAAACAATTAAAAAAAATGGACAAATAAATGCTTCCCGGCAGCTTTAATGGCAATACATAGAAACACACAAAACACTCGGTCAAAACAAAAGCTGAAATTGAGTTTGATTTCAACCTAGAATGAAGCAAAAGTGATGCACACACCAAGGCAGTATTGAAAAGTTCATTCAGAGTTGGAGGGGGGAGAGTAAACATTGACCAGCGCAGGCAGCACTGGATTCACCAGTGAGTGAGCGCAATGAGTGCAGTGAGTGCGCCAGCCCGCACAGGAAACAAGAGCAGTGATTTTCAAACATAAGCTCATTGTTCAGCCGCCGCTTGGGGACGCCGGGAAGAGGGAGGAAGGACAAGCCGGGAGAAGAAAACGGAACTCAAGGGTGTGCGGGGAAAAAAAAGAAAAGGGCAAATCCCCCAAATTTTTGAAAATAACATACCAAAATGGAGGGGGGGGGTAAGAAAAGAAACAAAAGGGGGTCTGACGAAGAACTTTCATAACCGGGTTACAGGTTGAGGGGTTAAAGCTTAGCAAAGGTTAAAATGGGGGAAGGAGAGTGTGTGGTGGGAGGGTTACCTTCATTTGCCCCTGCCAAATTTCCTCTGGCCCCATCTCTGAATTTAGTAGCTTCTATATACTGGCATAAAGCTACACAGCAAATAAAACAAAAATATCATTACAAGCCTGGTGGCGAAAATGGAGGACATCACTTCTCACAGACGTGAGCTTTTCATTCAGATTGTTTTTCGGGTGGTGACAACCTGGTAGTGTTTTTATTTCATTTCGTATACATATCCATTATATGATAACATAGTACTTTTTTTTTTTTTCCCAGATATCATTACCATCAGTGTGTGACATCTTAGTATCTGCAATTTTTTGTTGTTGCATGTGATTTTCTGGCGGGTGGCCATGACTCACCAATTGACAGCAGCGTTGCAAAATTGACAAAACCTTTTTCTGCCCAACATACATGACACTGCTTCAGCACATACTTCAATTTACGCTATCCATAGCATATTTAGAGAAACCCCTGAAGAAAACACCAAACTACTACAGCAGATATTCATGCAAAACCCCCAAAAATATTTCTATTGGACTGCAATGGAACAAAAGCTTGATTCAGTGGATGCTTTGAGAAATGATAATGTCAGGTTGCTCAAAGGCTTCAAGCAGAACATTATGATAATCAATAACCCAAAATGTATTTCGTGGATAAGGACTTTTGGATACCCTGTATGCATTTGTTTCATACTCTTGGGTTTTACTTTGGACCACGAGATTGAATTCCCTGAATAAGGACGCTCGAACGCATTGCACACGTATTTTTTGAGAAATGATGTAACATTGGCAAGCCTATTTTGGTCACTGTGACCTCAAGCGAAAACATGTCAAGGTGGAGAGAACCGTCACGAATATGGGAATCCAGTCAAGGCTTTGACTTTCGTGAATGGATCTTGTATAACAGCCCTGGAGCAGTTGGACCTGAATGAGGTTATCTGAACAGAAAAAAAAAAAGTCTCACTGGAGCGAGTCAAAGCTTTTCGCCCCTCCATGCACAATATTTGCTGTTTCAGATGAAACCATTGTGATTTCCGCATAAGTTGCTTATACAAATACATTTTTATAAAACTCCAAACTTCCTACACTCACCACTGCACATTTATAGCAGCAATTGGTTCTCTTATCCCTAAAGAACCAAACAACCCTTATGAACAGTGCAATAAATGTTCACTGATCACCAAAACAGCCATTTTTTCAATTCTACCTTTATTGGTCAATTTAGAATTAGGGCGGAATTTGACCCATTGGGATTTAGGTGTATTGATTTGAATTATAAATTATTTCAAATTTATTAAAAAAAAACAATGTCAATGCAAACTATTTTGAATTTAGGAAATTAAACTACACTTAATGTTTTTGTCTTAATTTGATGCTGAAACTGGATTTGAAATGCACACACACACACACACACACACACACACACACACACACACACACACACACACACACACACACATATTTTGGCCAATGCCGTATTAATGCACTCTGGACTCATAATCCACCCACATTCCAATCACCAATGACACAAGAGCACAAGGGGATGACCAGTCTGTGGAGTTAACCTTTGTGATTGGATTTATTCTTTCTTTTCTAATCCTAAACGGACAGAAATCTTGCAGTTATTCTGACGACTAGGTGACACCGCATAGAGAAGTGTGTGCGGGATTTCGCCCACTGTCTAATCTTCTTTTGATGCTGCGGTGCAAGAGATATTGAGCGGAAAGAGGAAGGAGTGAGTGGACACTTGCAATTGAGTCATTATACTAACTCTTAACCTTAACTCTTTAGGATTAAGAGAATTAATCTGTTTTTTTTTTTCCACCTCTACATTGGCCACATGGACCAAACACATAAAGATTTGCCATTATATAATGAAAAGCAGAGGCAAAATCTGTTCTCACAGTCTCAGTGTAAAATAAATTAGGAAGTAATCAAAGCACACGGAATTTATAGTTGCACGATAAAAAATATCACGTTCATAAGTAAACACAAAGCAGGTGGTTATGAGAAAATAGTGATGTTCACAAACTTCTCCCAAGTCTCCTGTGACAAGGTGCTTGTTGAAACATGACACACACGGTCGCCGAGCTTCTGTTTTCATTTATTCATAGAAGACAGCACAGGTGTCACCTGTCTGAAACTCTCGGTTTCCATTTACTGTGTACTTATTTCCATGATGTTATGCAAATATACAAACTTGAGAAAACTTGATTACAGACCACAAAAATCAACTAGAGGTTTGGTGTTGAGTCATTTGGCAGGTGCACATTATGTCAATAATATGAGGTCGGAATTGAGTCTTTGTCGTGAGAGAGTTCGCAGCGATCCTCACGACATGAACATTTCTTTGACTTTGTAAACATTGACAACAATGAAAGGATGTACTGGTAGCAGTGGGAGTAAAGCATCACCGTGTACTCAGTTTCACAGCATCCGTAATCCAGGAACCACCCACTCTTTGAATAAGTGCACCCTCATTATCAAACATTTGCGACTTGAGCAGTGTATTCAATCAAGACTTCCTTCTGTCCACATAACATTCATCTGCTTGGAGTACACATTTTTTTTTTGTATAAGAGGGAATACTAACAATATTTCAAATTCTGTCCATTGCTAGCACGATGGAGAACAAGGGACTCAAAACATCTCACCAAATTCTACAATTTATAACCACCCCAAAAACAAAAACATCCTAACAAGTAATTGCCTCTGAGACACTTTCGTTTTATTAAAGCACATTCACTCGATAAAGACATTTGCATGGATGCTATTGTTCAAAATTTCTTTGTGACTAGAAAAACTGTTTGCAACTATTAAGTGTCTGTGAATGTCTTTTGACGTTTTGCGACTCTGAACAAAACCTGAGGGGGGGAAAAAAAAAAATAATCGGGCTGTAATAGGAAACGATAAAGGCACATTGAGAAAAGGTGTCCAATCACTGCTTGCCCTTTACTCAACACTTACTATAAATCTTCCCAACAAGCATGTACGAAACAAACTATGTGACATGAATTCTAAACTCTACAGCACTCAGTGGATTTTGAGGTATTTAAAAAAAAAAAAAAAAAAAACTCACAGAAATATGAAATCCCATGATAGCTTTCTAGTCCTCTGCTCATTTGTTTGCTGAGGAGGACTGGGAGGGGATTTTTGTCTGTGAAATTCTAAAGGTTATTTAGCATTTGAATGAGCAGTGCCTGCGTTTGAACACACTTATGTCCCTGAGCGCCCCATTTTTCAGCAGGGTGATACATATGCTAATTAAGGTCATTGTGCGCCAGAAAGAACACTCTGGTCACTTCTCTTTGTTTTACTGTATATAAATCCATGTACTGTGCACACCATTTCAAATGCTAGGTTTATGTCATATAAAAACGAGAATTCCCCCTCCCTAAAAAAAAAAAAAACCTGTAATAATGTAGTTGCACAAGTGTGCACACCCTCTTACACCTGGCTGTGAATTAAGAATTCAGAATTAACTGATCAGCCCGGGGGCCTCTTGAGGTTAAGCTGTTCGGAAGATTAATTGAATCAAATAATTATTTCATCAATCACATTCAATCTTATGCAAATAAGAGACAGCACACATCTGCCACTACGTCAAGTGCCGTTCAGCACATGAATGGTTTTTCTTCCATAATAGCGTTTTCAAGATCGAGAGACACCAAAATCAAATTAATGATTAAAATTTCAATTCATTGTCATAGTAAAAAAAAATATTAACCTTAGTCTCATTAGTCCGTAATAAAATCTCCCTAACACATTTGAGAAAATATGTACTACTACCAACTGTGCCTTTTTCCCGTACATGAGTAAAAAAGAAACTTTGTGGCATTTTTAAAACTTTCACTTTGAGAACTGTTTTGAAATGTAAATCAAATGCATCAAATGTGATGCTCTAACCCAGCTAAGTACCTGTGGGAGATTTCGGTCAGATAGCAATGTACAACTAACAGGAATTTCCACAGCATTTCCTCCCTTCGACTCAAAGTGAAACAATTGACAAGCGTAAGCCACTTGTTTTTTTGGCATGCAGTAAGTAGGGCAACGTAAGTGATGACAACCCCGGATCGCACTCTTATGTGTGCATAACATAGTTCACCAGCAAAACCTTATTTGTATTTCAGAATCAAATCTGCAACCAGGTATAGCCCTCTTTCTATTTTCTCAAATCAGCCTTCCTGTCTCTCCATGTAAAGAATCTGGACTTGATATTTTTTGCCCTCAAGCACAGCGACGTAATGAAAACACGAATGGCAATCACGCGCCAGCATTTCAACAGACTGCAAATGCAAGCTCGGCACTTTGAAATGCACCCGCTGCGTATTTAAAAAGGCCTCGTAAAAGGACAATGGTTGGTCTCAGGTAATACAGGTTTCAATGCAGATGAGACCAGAAAGAGTTCTTTTTTTATTTTATTTTTTATTTACATGAATTCAAAGAGGAAACTCATTGTAGAAGTGGCAACAGGAAGTGTGTCTATTGAGGGTGGTGTGATTCTTTGAAAACCAACTGTTTGGGGTTAAGCGATATTGCTTCAGAAGAAACACTTTCACCAAGACTTTGAACTCCGACGCACTGACTCAACACGCCGTTCACGGTCTTATTGGACTCGTTGGCGTGGGGAGATAACAAGACTGAATATTTCTCAATTGTTGACTTTCGGTATAGAGTCCATGGTCATAATTAATAAAAAATAAAAAAAAAAGCATCCTGTACCGATCGATTTAAATGAAGGTAACTTTGACGCATTTCTTTATTTAATGAGATGTGCACCTATCTCTCTTGTACATTATTCAGACGATATTTAATAGCCCCATACCTTTGCTGTAGTTTAGATTTACCGCTGACATTTGTGGTGTTTATGTACGATACATCATCGACCGGCGAACACACAGTGGTGTTCAATCGACATGCAGTGGCGCCTAACTCAAAACACTGGACAGCAAATGATCTTTCTCTTTTGAAATGAAGAGAATAAAATCCGATCCATATCCTCATCACCCCCCCCCCCTCACAAAAATGTAATGGCGTCTATAGTAAGTAAAAAAACACACACACACTAATAACAATTAAATAAAGATAATTGTATTAGTAACGATGGGCAATAAGCTAGCACCATCTAACCAAATAACTTATCTTTTTAATCACAATGCAAGATATTGACTGAGCAATACCCCGTTATCCTGACAAACTTGTAAGTTGGGTCATTTGTAAGTCAAAATACTGCTTATAGTGAAACGACATCCAGTGTGCTCTTTCTAAAAAAAGAATTGCCAGCTTGTCACACTGGAGGTTCTGATTCAATGCAGATATTTATCCAAATTTAAAAGAAGCCTCACTTTGATTGCAAGATAGTGAGGTCCATGCTTTTTCCTCTTTAACACCGGCATATCCAAATTTTGTCAAATGGGATGAAAACAATAGAACTGTGTCACTTGAACCACGTTGCATGAATTCAACCTGAAAGGTCTTCAAGACAAATTACGGTAATATCACCTCTTCTCACTAAGCAGCATTAATTTGATGAGAAGGCCATGAAGGTCCACCAGAATTGACAGCACGGTTTGCAGGGAATCAAATAGAAGTTTCTTGTTTATGATAAACTTTGTACTATCCTGTGGCATTTTCCTTTTAGTAAAATTCCCTACCACAATGTCACATTATGTATGTATAATGTAGTATGTTATCGGCATCAAACCTACAGTTGCAAAATTAGGGTGCCCGCCTTCTCAATGTGTCGAGGCTCCAAGTGTTAATGATGAGAGTCGGCCAAACACCTTTCAATGGGGGAGGAAAGATGAACAGTCGTTTCTCCTTTATTAATTTCCACACATTGACGACATTGAAGTGGAGCTTGGCTGCTTTTCTGCTGTTCCTCAGCTTTATGCTTGCTATTTCCAAGCAGTAAGAAAAAAAATACAATTATTGAATAAAACTCAGCTCATGAAAAATAGGAGCCAAAGTGTTGCCTTGACATTTTTCTACTTATCTTAACTCTAATTGAATATTCATATGCTGTATAAGTAGACAATTTTATTCGTAGTAAGTACAACATACTTGCGCATGATGTTTTGTACTTTGGCCAATCCCTTATCAAGTGGAATTTGCTGCTATCAAAATAAATTGACCAGATTATTGACACAAATACTTTTGGGCTAATAGAGGAATTGACTCATGAAGTTTCACGATTGAAAGTTTTCCTTGTTGAAGAAAACATTCATAGAAAAACCCATGCGTGGTGAATGATGCTAGAAATAGATGTACTATTAAACAGACTGATGTTATTATAGCCACTATCCAGGATTACTGTGTTCTGGAAAAGACGGATCTTGTGCTTAAAAGCACGGGGCCACGTTTCATAGTGTTTCTGAATGATTACACACTTATTAGTGGGAAGAACATCCATGTGTTTGCTTATTGTTTTCATCCAAATAAAACAATGTCATCTTCTTCTCAATTACATATGATTACAGACTAAATAGTATATAACGGTGTGTACATAACGGATTCGAATGGTTTTGACATCAAGACATTTTGACACTTTGAAACAGAAATGCACATAAATCCGTAATCCCTCGCTCTGTGCTGAGCATTGCAAACAAACAAGGCAGGAAAAGGACCAGAGCCAGGCCTAGCTTTAACATGAACACCACATACGATACATTACACACGCTGGGTTTGAGGAGGGGACAAATATCAAAGACATACCAAATTTGTCCTACAACGCTCTGGGTTGACCAAGCGGTATTCTTTGACTTTGGTTCTGAGATCCAGGCAGCATCGGCCCAAAGAAAATGTCCTCGATGCTAATGTGCTTACCGGAGAGTTCGTCTGGTTCCAGCCCGCTTTCGGTGTCCAGTCCGCAGATCACGAAATAATCTGCGAACCGACGGGAGACAGGGCTGATCCCGGTGGTCATTTTGAGACTGGTCCGGTGGCTCCCTAATCCTCACGACAGGGAGCATATTAGGTGCAAGCGGAGAAGTGATTTGAGTCTGCCATCACAGATGCCTTGTATGCAACCTGGTACGCACAGCTCGACTCGATCGAAGCCAGAAAATCACAACCAAAGCCTTCACCCAATCGTTCATTTAGCCCAGCACTTTTCCGGTTTGTGCCCTTCACAACAAAACGACTAGTTCTTATGCGAGACGGGTTTTAGCCTATTATTGTTGCAATGATAGGCGGCACGATGGCACACTGGTTAGCTTGTCCCCTCACGGTTCAGAGGTTGCGTGCTCAATTTCGGGTGCGGTCTTTCTATGTGGAGTTTGCATGTTGTCCCCGTGCCTGCGTGGGGGTTTCTGCAGGTACGTATTGCGGTTTACTTCCACTTTGGTGAATTGAGCACTTAAAATTTTAAGTTTGACTGTTTGTTTGTCTCTGTGCGCCCTGTGTATGTCTGGCAACCAGTTCAGGGTGAAGTCCCAAGTCGGCTGTGATATGCTCCAGCACGCCCGCGACCCTCATGAGGATTATAGGCGGTTCGGAAAATGGATGGATGGATGGATGAATGGATGGATGGATGGATGGATGGATGGATGGATGGATGGATGGATGGATGGATGGATGGATGGATGGATGGATGGATAGGTGAGGATGTTGCAATGATAAAAGAGAAAGAAAGAAAGAAAGAAAGAAAGAAAGAAAGAAAGAAAGAAAGAAAGAAAGAAAGGGTTACCTTATTTTGTTAAAATTTTCTACTTTTCCGGCATGACACACCTGCGCACTTCACTTGCAAGCCAGCATGCGTTTTGATGGACCGCAATGATTATCTGTCTTGTCAAGTTATAAAATGAAATTAATAAACCTGACAGTTACAGGCGGGTTTTACCTACGGAATCTACCATTCCCTATGCATTATTAGTTTCAATAAAATGTGACCTAGTCCTATCTTTTCCAGAGGATTTTGACAAAAACTTGTCAGAAGCATGAATTCAATTTCAATGTTTGATTGTACATGGTTTGTAGCAGGGGTCAGCGACATGGTGTCTGTGTGCACCAGGTAGCCCCCAAGGACCACACGAATAGCATGCCGGCCCATTAAAGTGATGGGACATTGTGATTTCCTCAATGTTGCAGAAGTGACCACTAGATGACAAACTTCAAAAGCAGCATTTACTTACATATATTTTCCCCTGCTGGGCTAAGGCAATCACACAAGGAGGCCAAACAACCAATGCATGAAATCATGATACAACATTCATTCTATGTAATTATGCAATTGCTGATAAAGTAAAATACGATACGGTGCTGTTATTTCTTCATTAAAAACACATTACATAAAATGTGTTGGTATTTTGTGCAGTGGTACTGGAACTGATTCATTTGGTTGGACTGCAGTTCAGATCAATGATTACTGTTGTAGTGTGGCCACCTAGTGGCATAAATCTATTTAGAAAACTAACGGGGAAAAATTACATAGTACGTACATAGCCTTCATTTAATCTCACTATTGATAGATTTTAGATGACATAAAATACCAGAAACAGATACAAGTGTTGCCATATTGAGGCAGAATTTATTTTAAGACATTTCATTCACCAATTGAATTACCCTGTAAAATAGAGCTTTCTTCTGAAGCCAGTGAGAAACAAAACATCCCAAAACTCAGATGATAAATGTTCATACTTTACATTTAAACACAACAGTTTGATTTAACAACTTGCATTTTTGTGTAAACATTCAAATTCCGTTTTGGGATGCTCTTACAGTAGCTAGTATTAGTTAGTAGAAATCTGTTGTATTAAGACATCTCATTGGACAAAAGCGATCAAGCAACTCGTGACAATGCTATAAATAAAAAATCTTAAGGGTCAACAAATGATTTCACATAAAAATGGGTCGTCTGCATGTTTACTTCATCAGTGTTCTTAGGAGCAAAAAAAAATTAAACAAAAATACTAACAGTGAACAGTTTTGTCAGCCTTGAGATGGAGAAAATTCTAGGCTACCCAAAATACTACACTAATCAGTCATTTTATACCAAGGAGAATGCAAACTTTAATCAATTGGCACTGTACAGGAGCATTGAAGCAATCCGACATTCAATCCTCCAGATTTGAATTAAGGGATCAAGAAATGCTTCCGCAGTCTGTTAAAATAATAAAAAAAAAGTAGTACATGTCCATGAATCTAGGCGCATTTAGAGGTAGAATTTCATGAACAAGATGCACTTGCGCAGTGCATCTCGGTCAAGTTTATTTTTGTATTTTTTTTTGTTTTGTTTTTAAATTCCCTCCGCTGCACCATACATTCCATAAAGCAAGCACTTACTATGACACATAAAAGTGAAAATCACTTTCAACGCAGCGGTGACAGTGCACCAGTTATTGCTTCCTTAAACACAGAAATATAACAAGGGGGAAAAAAAAAACACAAAGACATGAAAGGAAGTGAACGTTGAGGAGCTACAAATAGGATGTTGATGTCATTCACTGGAGGTGGGAAATTCCAATGGTGGATTTTGCTCTTAAATTGTTATTTTTAGCAAGCAGAAATACTACCCCAAATTAAGGAGGCCAATTACATATAATTGCAATCCCACCACCCCCCCAAATAAATATATAAATTGAATATTATAATTCAGTCCCCACATCCTATAAGTGCCTTAAAATCACTCTTTAAAAAAACACTTTATAGGGCCCCTTAAGGATTTTGGGGGTTGCAGATATGTTTCTTGTACACATTAGAGAATTTGTGGTCTGATACTATCTGTTGCGCAACTGGAAAAAAAAAAAATCTTGTGAGCATGACAATGGTTCATGAGTGCAGTACAAATTCCATTGTGCACATCAGAAAGTTTCCTTGTGTGCATCAGACGTTCAACAAACTCACTAGAAAGTTACTGCGTACGCACCAGAAAGCAGCGGACCAATTTTTTTTTGTGCATGGTAGGTTATTGACCATGCCAGAAACTTTTTCATAGTATGTGCCAGACAGTTTTCTAGCAAAGGTTTTGCCAGATGCATCTTAAAGTTTCTAGTACGTCCCGGAAAGTTTTTTGATATTTTTTTATATGCACCAGAATTTGTTCTTATGCTCTCTAAAAACTTTCTTAAGCGTACCAGAAACATGTTGTGCCTTCAAAGGCTCTGCAGGATTTACCATGATAAACTTCAGGAAAAAAACCACCATTGTGCAGCCCATGCAATGCAGCCATGTTTGTCATGTTATCGGCGAGGGAGAACCTCACACGAGGACTTCACACAGCTGCAACGGATGCAGAGCAACAAGGACAGGCACGCGTTCCTGAGGCGAAAGTATTGGGCGGGGGGGGGTCTGTCACAGTTGGGGTCGGCCCAGATCAGATACTGAGGTCTTTTGTGCTCTACTCTAGTTTCTGCTGCAGCTTTTTCTGGAAGCAAACGGGCAAGATGGAAAGCACAGCGAGGACAGCAAGTATAGCCAGAGAGTTCCAGGACACGGCCTCGCCGGCGGTGGTCAATTTGTACAGCGTTGTACCTGCGTTGATGGCGACAAATGATGGTGGTGCCACACCTGTGAATAACACGGACAAATTCATGAAGAAAATAAAAAAGAATCATTATCAGATGTTATTTCAGCACGATATAAAGAGAAAGAATCAAAAAGACCCACCCAAAAAGGTTCCAATGAAGAAAACACCCAAGGGCACATTAATGACAGGTGAGGTGATGTTGATGAACCAGTTGGGAAGAAAGGGAGTTATCCTCAAGAAAATGATGTAATTGATTAAATGGTCTCTGTGTTTATCCACCTGCCAGAGGAAAAACAAAATGTAGAACGTGAGATGTCTCATCAACGGCTTTTTTGAGTTTAATTTTATACACCGATTTTATGTTGTTCTAGAAACTTAAAACATAGCAGTGCTTTGATCCACCAGTTTCATTCTTTTCATGACCATGCTCGTTACGCAATAGTCAGATCCAAAACCACAAGACAGGAGCCTCCAACTTTCTTTATTCCCCTTCAATCACAATTGATCTTACCTGCTGTGACCACTTTTGGGCTTTTTCCGTGAGATATCTGTACACTATTGGTCGGCCCACCAAGTAGGAGAGCATGTAGCAAAAGGAAGCCCCCAAACCGGAACACTGCCATGACACAAACAGGACAGAGTTTTGACAAAGCAACTGGAATAAATCACATATTGTACAAAATTAAACCAAACAAGTATTTCTCTGTGGGAATTATGCTTAATTCTACCATTTAAATTAACACTATGCACGTCAGAACGGGGTCCATACAGTTCCTAAATGAGAATGGGTAACTCTAAATCCAATGTGATACTAAGAATACAGTTGATTTTTATTACTCACCAAGCAGACTAAGAAGAGAGCCAGGGGGAAAGGGTAAAGATATCCAGACAAGATGCTGAGGAAAATCGATCCAGGAATTGCGAAGGTTTGAAGGCTAATGGAAGGTGTCAAGGTATATATTTTGGGGGGAAAAAAGGCATTAAACATTATGGAAAGTAAATGAAATGCAGCAAGGATCTGAGATACGAGTTTGGTTAATCCCATGTTCAGTCAAAACACTTGCGTCGAGTATCACCTTCCCCATTGAATTGAATTAATCAGCTCCACAAAACCCCTGGAATTTTGTGATGAGTAATGTAGTGTAGCAAAACAAAGTAATAAAATAATGACTGTTGCAATCATGTAATTTTGCTTCCTCTGAGGATACAATACATAAGTTGCAAAGTAGGCCACCAACACCTGGCTGTAGTAAGTGTCTTTGTATTTGGACAATACGGTTCCCAAAGCTTTGGCATCGTCCATGTCTTTAGGTATCTTGATTTTCCCCATTTCATCACTGGAAGAAAAATGAACAATTAGCATTTTTGCCAGTCCTTTAAATGGATCACTGATTCTATTTTAGAACTCGTATGAAACACGCCTTCAACCACGGCAATTTTCTATGTCAAGTGTATTGTTTGATAAAAATCTGAAAACTCAAATGGCAAATTTGCAGATTGCAGTGGATTTAAAAAAATAAATATAAAAATCAATGAAGGGAGCATGCATGCCACTTCGATTATATCCCATTTATAATGCCGATAATTACATGACTATCTAGAGTTTTCACAAAAAGACCATTTGCTTAAGAGGAAACTACACAAGACATTGTGTGGACATGTAACGAAACACTATCGGTCAATGTGTTACCACAGTAAACACAAAGGCATCACCACGTATTCACAGAACTGCATGCGTAACTGCTTGGGTTACCATGGTAACCTAAAGGTACTTACTCTGTAAGCTCTGGGAAGTTCCTATAGACCAGGTACATAAGTGAGGCTGAGCAGGTGAAGATAGCAAGAAGAATTAAGAGAGACGTGCGTGTCGAGCTCGCATGATTGCTGTCTGTGAAGAAAGAATAAGAACAGTTGATGTCAATGAAATTAATATACTTGCTTCTTTTGTGGTTGACCATTTCCATGTGCTAGAGAAAACATTCTTTTCATATTCACATCATCCTTAATCAACAAAAGCAGACGGACATCCAAAGTCAAACGCAGTCTTCATGTCCATGTTCTATTTTCTCGTTCTTATGAAACCAATGGAAAACAAATGAATTATCAGCATATTTTAAAATATATTTTAAGATGAATGAGATTCCCTGATGTTGAAATAAGTAAATTAGCTTGACAAAGGAGTAGAAAGCAACCACATATAAAGAGTAAAACGTCGCCAGACATCTAGGTAGTAGGCAAATATTAGTAATAGTACAGTGTTTGGTTACTTCCCACACTTGTTGAAACTGACAGTATTCAATGAGATCACAAGTCGTAACCCAAGATGCAAAGGGACTTGAGTTAAGCAATTCAATGAATGTGTAATTAAAGTGTTTGGCGTTCAAATTCCAAGTTTTTATCGCTATGATCGTCAGTGAAAACGTCACCGGTACGCGAATCGTCACGTGACAATGACAGGCAACTGCACCATGACAGCAGTCCTGGTTTTGCCCTGATGCTAAGCTAACAGAACATTAAATGATCGTTAGCTGCAATCAACAAGACAAACGAAGCCGAAAGTAATTCGTGTGCTTCAGAGTTAATTGGGCAAACGACAAATCCGGGACGGATTAATATTTGACCCAATAATCCTAGATTTAAAACGTCAAATTAGCCACTACAACTACAAGCCTACCTGTCAATGTTACATGGTCCGTAGCATTAGCGTTCACTTCTCCCTGTGACAAATCCAAGCCGTCGGTGACTCGTCTTTCTTTCCGTTTAGTGGCCATATTCTGAGATAACGCCAATCCGTCCCTCGAGGGCCGATTTGTGTATGAGCCTGCCGGCAAAAGACTTGATAGCGATACACTATCGGTGGGATGACACGTTCACCGGATGAGTTTTCCCTGTAACGCATACAATCGACAACAGCGCCTCCGGGTGTAGGACATTGTTATTGCACCCATTGACATACGAGCACTGAGATGAGCCACAATCTGATCCACTATTCTAAAAAATAAAATATTGAAAAACGATTTGCATTGTGTCAGGTGATTCGTTTTTAATGGCAATTATGTTGATTTTTGTGTGGGGGGTAGAATATCTTATTGACATTGATCTCTTTTGGGGGGGCGTGAAAGTGAATTCTGGGGAGAAAAGTAATCTCGAATGTGGACAATAATAACAGGTGATCTCCTGAATATTCAGAATGTTAATGATTTCATTCGATTGAGACGTGTAAGTAGTTGAATGTCATAATTGAAATTACTAGTAAAGAACTTAAATAATGTGTGAAATATATATATATTTTTCATTATTTCATATTTCCCGAGAGTTAGCGCTACATTATACGATATGAAGCCCTACGACTAGAGACAATACACCCTCTGACTTACCCGCTGTTCTTTGCTTCAAGGTGTCATCTAATGTTTTCACAAGACACTTTACAATGGCATCATGAAGGATATTACATCACTTACTTTGAAATTTGTCATTTGTCATCCTTTTTTGTGTCATCGCGCATTTTCCAACAGCAGTCTACTGACCGTGACAAGCAGTCATCCGGTAGAAAACTACAAAAAAAAATGTAGGATCATGGGCTATTGATACACACAGACGAAAAACAAAAAAAATGTTTTCTGCTTGCCAAAACGTAACTATAGGTTCATTCAATAGTTGGTTGGTTTTGTGGGGAAAACATGTAAAACTTGGGTTATTTGACAAATGTGTTGAAATTTGACCAAAAACTACAAGTCCCAAAGGCGTGCGGGGGCAGCCGGAAATTGGTTGCACACATTTGGCGCTGTTCTATCCGGGTACTTCTTTCGCTGCTTCCTTTCGCGCCGGGTAACCGGAGAGCTGTGCGTCCATGTGCGCAGTGCTTGGGAGCTGATAAGACATCTAAAACAGCATCTATCCTAACCAAGCAAGCAAGATTTTCTTTCTTCCCCCCTCCCCAGCGATGGATCCTGAGGTTTTGGTCGAGGCCCTGCGGGGCACCATGGACCCCAATCTGCGAGAAGCGGCGGAGAGACAACTCAGCGAGGTAAAGGTTTACAACTTGGGCTTTTTCGTGGCTGATGATGGCGCGGTCTCACATCGGGCCTCGGCTCATAACATCAAGATCGTGCGATCGCACAAGCAGGATCACCGTTTGTCACCGTGATCGTCCCACTGTTACATTTGGACATTACACTTTTTTTGTGACACCACACCACGTAATGGCGGGTAACTTTGGTTCCAAATTGTAGTGTTTTGCATTCTTCGTTCATCACCAACGTAATCATGAGCCAGCTGTGTGGCTAATATTGCTAAGCTAGCTACCTCGTTGTGTGTAACCAACCCCACCGCTCCCAATGGAGACACGTTATCTAAACACGTACACGTTGAGTGAAAAGTAAACCGTATGAATAGAATCTAAAAAGACGTGGGGCATAGTCGAGAATTAACTCATTGAAGACAAACGGGATCTTTTCGGCTAACGATGAGCTAAATTAGCAAGGGGTTCCTTAGCTGCTGCTGCTGCTGCTGCTCACGTGTCACCGACAAGTCTAGAAGCAATGACATGCCGATTCAACGTCCAAATAGTTTGTCTTCTCTATATTCCACCAGAATTTTTGCTATTTGTTCTGCACGATGCCATGTTAAAATAAGGATTTCCTGTGAATCTCTTGGTACGTGCATGAATACGCGAGTTTGACCGAAGTTGACCGACGTCGTCTTTGGTTCGTGCGGCGGCTATGTTGGCTCCTCTGTCGTTTTAAATCGTATGTTTGCTTTCCCATATGGTGACTTGCTGACTTTTTGGTTGCGGAACGAAAGTGAACAATGTACACTTTTGTCACGCTATTAAAATTCCCATTTTTAAATACCCCTCTGAAGTACTTCACAGAAGACAGATTGTCTCAAAACGCAGACATGTTATAGTTGCTACTTTGATGACCAAATTCTGATTTCACTACCAAAACGATATTACTACCAAAACGCATCAAAAATCTCAAACAAAATTAAAATCAATGGAATCTTTCATTCATTATGGAAATTAGGGAGTGTCCAAATTGATTATTTTTTTCATTATAGAAAACTATTTGATTAACATAGAAAATTGAAAGATTTTTCTCACAAAATGTAGACGTGTGAAAACAGGAAATGATTTATTGTCTCGGCAGTTAATATACTTGCCGTGGATTAGTTAAAGCCATGTGCTGGAAAGCACAAAGGTGTGTTGAGTTATTTGTTTTAAGTCTTGTCTAAAGTTTAATTTCATGTCACGCAATACTGACAGACTTTCGTCATCTTTACTGTAAAGTTCAGCCGGAATGACAATACTGCACTCATCACGTTCAGTGTAGTCTCTTAAAAATACAGGTAGTAAAAAAAAAACCCACATGGCATCGCATCATTGTGTATGGCAAGATTTCACAATACTTGGAAGTACCGGTACATCATGAAACTCTGTTTTGCTGACGTCAGTGTGTAATACAACCTTACTTGAACTGTCTGATGTCCGAATGTAATTTTTGTAATCAAATATAAGTTGTCTGCTAATGAAACTGCCCATTTTTTTCCTAGTTGTGATTCGCTATAGCTGTGATTTTTCTTTTCCATAATGCAGCTGGCGGCAGGTCCGAATTTGTCATTAGAAATTCTATGCTTGTCATCAAGTTGTGCAGCTAGCAAAAGCTCGTCTGGGGGAGGATAGAGTCCTGCTCAAGTGCACAGTTTCTAAATACAGACCTGTGCTTAGTCATGGGCTTTTTTTTGTTGTTGTTAAGGAAGATGGCCAAGTAGTGACTGAACAAGGAGTGCGATATGTTGGAATGTAGAACATAAGTTTGATCATGTTGGAGCGTGATTGAAGCAGAAGGAACGCATTTAGATAGGAATATGTCAAAATAAATAATCAGTTTGAGCTGTTTTATCATGTCACTGACAAATTCAATTAATCAGGGGGTGATTTTTTTTAATTTTTTTTTTATAAATGGCAGTCAATCTCAGGCTACATATAGACAAGGCTGGGCCACCTTGTTCTCTATGTTCTCTGCATTTTGTCTGCTGGAATAAAATCCAGCTGGAATAAGATCCAGCCCACCTGCGATCTTAATAAGGATAAGCAGCACAAAAGATGGATGACTAGATAGGTGATGGGGACAATATTGTTTCTTCATTGCGTACAAATGATGAGTTATTTATTTATTTCCAATTTATAGGGTCACACCCAGGTAAACTTCTTATCCACACTGCTGCGCATCACCATGACTGATCAGCTAGATTTGCCAGTCAGGCAAGCAGGTGAGTCTCGGGTGTCATAATATTTATCCTCTTTCAACTGTGTTTAATGTAACACTATGGAATAAAAATCACAAAGGTGAGTGAAAAAGAATAAGAAGTTGAAGCATTGTCATTACCACTCAATCAAGCTCTACTAATTAATGTGGGAAGATTTTAAAAGCTCTTTACTGGCACCTGAATGCAGTATTGAACAGTAGAACCTCTAAAATCTCAATGAAATCTGGGAGCGTAAGTTGTGCTCAGCTTTTAAAGTAGTTTTTCCCCATTGCAATTTATGTATAAATTATAGCTTGAAACTGTCATGAATTGATACAACTATCGATGAGGTGGTTGCCAAAGAATTTCTGTGGTATGTACGGCAATTTTGGGTAGGATTGTTTTGCTCAAGACAGCAGTGGTATGGCAACAGGAGTGGCCAGGACAAGGAAGCGTATACTACTCGTTTCAGACTGACTGTTATTTTTAATAATGAGTTGTGCAAAATTAGCTTGTCTAATTGGATCATTTTTAATCCCAATTATCATGCAAAATATATATTTTCCAAATGGATGAATTTGTCAACATGGAAAAAAGTCAAAACAATATTACTACCATCACTATTTTTTTTTTTAATTTTTAGTTTTCCATTTTGTCAGTATTAAAAGGCAGAATTTTTATTGCCTAGCCAACTTGGGTACTTGCACACAATTTACCATTGTCAATTGTCCTGTCCTGTTGTCTTAACATGATTTTTAATCTCTTTCAACATAGGTGTTATTTACCTTAAGAACATGGTAACTCAGCACTGGTGTAGTGGAGATGGCTCTTCCACGGAGACGACTGTCAACAACATCCCTGATGAAGACAGACAATTCATTCGGGACACCATAGTGGAGGCTATAATCCACTCACCTGAGCGCATCAGGTGACTACACACTCATCTGCTATCTTGATATATTGCACTGTACTGCAGTGGTCCCCAATCAGCGGTCAAAGCAATGGGCACTGGGCTGCACAGAGAAACATGCACAACCCCCACCTACTCATTTCTATCAATGATTGATGACTCTATTATTTTTCATGCAGGGCTGGATCAAAAATCCTCTTTAATACAATGTGCAGTTGTGAGTGCCGCTAATCCAAAAAATCACCCAAAGCTTCTCTTTATCTACTTTGGTTTGCAAGTTAAAAAATTAACCAGTAATAGTAAGCAATAGTAGACAATGGCCCAATTTGCAGCTAAGTGCACAGTTGTAGGGCATCCATGACTTGGTGGTATCTTCCAAAGATGAAGCTATTTTGACAAGAGAAGTTCCACACCATTGCTTGTGTGACGGTATCTCCAAACCAACATGCCAATTTATATGACCAAAATAGTATTTGCAACTCATGCACGTTATAAAACGTAATTATATTAGTCAATTAGGTCATTATTATTTGATAGCGGCAGCCCTGGTGTACCTTTTACTGCTACATTTAGGAAATCTTTTAGTTGGACTACTGCATGTCCGTGGAGGGTTAGATGCGTTTGCTTGTCCCAACATCACAAGTATGAATTCTTTGTCATTTCCTACTTGGAGGTCTGAAGATTCAAAAGTCAAATTCTCTGTAACACAGCATTAAACCAATCCATTTTTACTGACAGGGTCCAATTGACAACATGCATCCATCACATGATCAAGCACGACTACCCCAATAAGTGGACCACCATTGTCGACAAAATTGGCTTTTACCTTCAGTCGGACAACAGGGCAGGATGGCTGGGCATCTTGCTTTGCCTTTACCAGCTGGTGAAAAACTACGAGTGAGTCAGTGCACCATCAGACAGGTAGCCACCGTCATACTCGAGGCTGAATTGTCCATGTCATACAGATACAAGAAGCCTGAGGAACGTCAGCCTTTGGTGGCTGCCATGCACATCTTCATGCCCATGTTGAAAGACCGTTTCATCCAACTTCTCCCAGACCACTCCACCGACTCTGTACTCGTACAGAAACAGATCTTCAAAATCCTCTATGCCCTGTTTCAGGTAATAACATCTCTATGCCAGGGCTATTTGAAAATGCTTGGGAGCTTGAGTTTAGATTCTATTGTAACTACAAAGACCTGCAAGGGTTTTATTTTTGAAATGCGCAAGAATCATGTGGGCCACCATTATCACAATAGGAAATAAATAATGGTGATAGGTTGTGTTGAAAATGTTGGATATTTTATATTATGGGGTAAGTGTCAAGTTGATTTGTGTCTGTCTACAAAAGTGTAAAGTGTCCACGGTGTACGTATACTGAATGTTTGAATATATGTAGGTAAAGTGTGTATTGTATTGCGTACTTGTTTTGTATTTTATGTACATATCGTCTGTTGTTCTTCACATAACAGAATCTTAACTCTCACATTGCATGTTCAGCAGAATATTAAGACCCATACACAGAAATTAAAGAGCATGTTCTGTGTTGAATTTAGTACAAAAAAAAAAAAAAAATCTGGGTGAGGATTATTAGTGACTTCTCTCCTCTGTGTCACAGTATAACCTCCCCCTGGAACTCATCAACAGACAAAACTTGACAGAATGGATGGAGATTCTCAAGACTGTGGTGGATAGAGACGTCCCCCCGGTGAGCGCCCGAGTATTCATGTCGCATTAAAATCTCAAATGATTTCTCGCCTCGAATTTCCACATTATGCACCGGCTTGGCCATTTTTGCTTTAGGAGACGATGCAGGTTGATGAAGAAGAGCGTCCCGAGCTGCCTTGGTGGAAGTGTAAGAAGTGGGCCCTTCACATCTTGGCTCGGCTATTTGAAAGGTACAGATCTCATTACAGTCTTAACCGTGTCATCGGAGTCACTTTCAAACACTAAGAATTCATTTAATTTGTAGATACGGAAGCCCGGGCAACACAACCAAAGAGTACACAGAGTTTGCTGATCTTTTCCTCAAGGAATATGCAGTGGCAGCACAGCAGGTATGGAGCAGGCACTGTGATCTATTCTGCAACTCTGCAACGGGCTAAATGCTGGATTGCAAATGATATTAAAGACATATGTTCATTTATTAAAATTTTAGGTGCTGCTGAAAGTCTTATATCAGTACAAGGAAAAGCAATATGTGGCTCCCCGAGTACTCCAGCAAACGCTCAACTACATCAACCAGGGGATAGCTCATGCTCTCACGTGGAAAAACCTCAAACCACACATTCAGGTACGCAATCAATGTGAATTACTGTCATGATCCTCAGGCAAAAATGTTCAGCCAACAGATTAACAATTTTCAATTGGCGTTGGAAGAAAGTATGAATTTCATAGATGACACCTTTTGATTCTAAAGTGGATGCTTTGGTCATTTATTTGAGTGATCAATTTTGCCTCCCCCCGCTGAACAATATTTTTAATACACAGTAAGAAATATGTAAGACCTTAACGGTGATTTTTGCGTTTTTTCTGTTGTTACACTACCATCATTCTGACGTCTGTCTTTGTCCTCCAGGGCATCATTCAGGACGTGGTTTTCCCCCTCATGTGTTATACAGACGCTGATGAGGAGCGCTGGAAAGACGACCCCTATGAATACATTCGCATGAAGTTTGGTAAGCAAAAATGTCTCCAGGCATTGTCGTTCCTTGAAGAATTTACTGACTCTCTGATGAGTAATTTGTTTGATCCACCACTTCAGATGTATTCGAGGACTTCATTTCTCCTACAACAGCCGCCCAGACGCTCCTTTTCACAGCCTGCAATAAACGAAAGGAGGTCAGTTTATCTGGCTTTATTCCCATGATTTGAGTTGTCAGTGAGTGTTCTGTACTTGGTCAAATCCTCTGAATGGCTAAATGAAACCCATTTAAATCCTCTTTTGGCACTAATACGACTATTTATCTTGCTCTGTTAAGGTGCTGCAAAAGACAATGGGCTTCTGCTACCAGATTCTCACTGATCCTGTCATTGATCCCAGGAAAAAAGACGGTGCCCTCCACATGATAGGCTCTCTGGCTGAGATCCTGCTCAAGGTAATTTGCATCCCAACCCACTTTTAAAAGCGACATGCCCTCTCGATCTTGGGGAAACAGTCTCACTCTGACGCAGCTAATTTCACGCTAATTTAAATTAAGGTTCCAAACTGGAAATGCGGGTGGCTAGGTATTTAATCATTTCTGAAGGCGTGTACTGACCTAGAAGGATCTTACAAAGTTTTCATTCATAATCATTTTACTTTGTCAACTCCCCCTTTGAACTGAATCCTTATCATTTAACCATTTCTTTCTATAGAGGCCACTGACTGTGTTTACATGCAGCCAATAACCCTTTTAAAAGCCGAATATTGGTTGTATTGGGGTTTTAAAGGCAATGTGAACTCTTGCAAAAGAAACAGAATATGCCATTACTCTGGGTTTTCGAACGAGATTGCCAGGTCACCCCTTTTCTAACCCAAATGTTTGAGCATGTATGGGCCATCGCATCATCAGCGAGTTACGAGGTATTGGGTTGTGTTCTCCGCACGAAGGAATACTTGTCTTTGTTGAACAGGAAGTACTTGTATGTGCCGTTTCCTTGAGCCTACTAACTTGAATACATTGATTTCTCCACTGCATTTTTGTTATTTTCTGCCCCCACGGTGGAAATAAGTGTGTAAGCGCATACAGTATCGTTGGTCTGTTGTGCAACTCGCTGGGAATGTAAGCCGGTTTATTCCTTATGTTCCAGAAACTGCATGTAATCGTAGTTGATGTAATTTAGGGTTTCATTTTTATGATAAGCACTGCCAAATGAAAAATCTGAAGTTTTCGCATATTAACCATGCAGGAAAGCGCTGTTAAAGCATTTTGCTTTGCGTACCATGACAGTATGATTCCCACCTCCCATTTCTTAGAAAAAGGTTTATAAGGACCAGATGGAGTTCATGCTGCAGAGTCACGTCTTCCCCCTGTTTCGCAATGAACTGGGCTACATGAGAGCCAGAGTAAGTGATTAATGTAATTAATGCTGTGATTAATTCTGAATTAAATCAATACTATCTTGCTGGATTTCATATTTGACATGTTGTGCAAGTCCCCTTTTTTTTTTTTTTTTTTTTTTTTTTTATAAACATGGTATACCTGCCTTCTAAACCTTACTGTAGGCCTGCTGGGTGATTCAATATTTCTGTGAGGTGAGGTTCAAAAGTGACCAGAACCTACAAACTGCTCTGGAGCTGACCCGCCTCTGCCTAATCAATGACAATGAGATGCCAGTGAAGGTGGAGGCTGCCATTGCCCTGCAGGTTCTTATCAGTAACCAGGACAAAGGTAATCAAAGATGCCGCTGCTATGAGTCTTGTACAGAATATACTTTAGGAGTAATTTCTGTTCTGATCTTTTTGTATTTTAGCCAAAGAATACATAACCCCCTTCATTCGGCCGGTGATGCAGGCATTGCTGCATATTGTCAGGGAGACGGAAAACGACGACCTCACCAACGTCATCCAGAAGATGATCTGTGAATACAGCGAAGAGGTCACACCTATTGCAGTAGAGATGACTCAGCACCTGGTAAGCACGTGCTTTTATTTTTTTTTAGCTATAAGACATGCTTTCTCAGGTTGTGTTTAGAATAAGGCAGCACTCTGAATTGACAAATTTCAGATGAAACGATTAATCAAATCACTTCGATAATTTAATGTAGTTTAACGTCACAGTACGGCAGACTGTTGTTGCATCACTGCGTGTAGAAGTAAACCTTGGCACCATGGCTGTGAATATATTGTAATGTCATCAAGATACTCAACAGTACCGTCACTGGCGAATGGGAAAATATTTGATCTTTAACCGCACTTAGAACAAACAGCCACCAATATCTCTGTTTGCTGTCTGGCAGGCTATGACATTCAACCAGGTAATTCAGACTGGGCCTGATGAAGAGGGAGGAGATGACAAGGCCGTGACAGCTATGGGCATCCTCAACACCATTGACACCTTGTTGAGTGTGGTGGAGGACCACAAAGAGGTGAGCAGGTTGCCTACACGCAAGCACACGCTAGGCTTATCGTGGTACCACTTTCCTCTGGTTTGCTGTCGCCTTTCTGCCAAACACACTTAAGCCGCCCACCGACTCCTTGGAAGACGCTGTATTCTCACAATGTCCTGAATCACTCATTCAGACAGTCGCTGCAAAGCTTTCCGGGGTCCACTGCCAATGTTTGTGCGCAAGCTCATGCGCACACAAAGCCAAAATACTGTTAGATGTTACAAAGCCTTAACCTCCAGAAAAGACTCGACTGTTTCATCAAGACTTCATTCCCCAAGTGTTCATCTGTTTGCACAAGCAGTCGTGCTAATATACAATAAATGCACCGATGATGGCTCCCATCCTTTGGTGTTCCACCCCAGAGATTGAAACGTTCTCACACCTATTTGATGTGTAGATGAGTGTAATGTTCCCCATACTGACAGCTGTTTGAAAGCAATTTGACTGATCAAGTCTCACAGAATTTCATGTTCGGTGGTAAAATAAGTGCGAAACATACTAAAACCGTACTATTTACCAATGGAACAAAAACGTCAGTGAATGGATTCAGTAAAACATTTTCTTCTCTTGATAAGAACTTGAGATTTGAATGATTGATTCTGAATTACTGATACATGATTTTATTGCCTACACAATTTTTAGATGTTTTGCTTTGTATGTATTTTTATTTTGTATCTTTTTTTAATGAAACCTAGGTTAATATACTAAAGACTTTGACCCTTTTTGATGTTGCATATCCAGAATTTGCAGAAAAGGTCTGATGCAAGCTTATTATGTGACATTAAAATGTCAGTGTGACTTTCAAGACCTCTCGCATCTTGATTTGACTCTCAACTGCCTTTTAATCTTGTGCAGATCACACAGCAACTGGAAGGCATCTGTCTGCAGGTGATTGGCACCGTTTTGCAACAACATGTAATGGGTAAGTCGTGCGTGGCCAGTCCTTCCTGTTCAGCCACATTTGTCTTCTCCTTGCTTTGACACTTTTTCACATGTTTCATGCTTGGTATTGTTGAACTTTTTTCAGAGTTTTACGAGGAGATTCTGTCATTGGCTCACAGCCTGACTTGCCAGCAGGTGTCACCGCAAATGTGGCAGCTCCTTCCACTGGTGTATGAAGTCTTCCAACAGGATGGATTTGACTATTTCACAGGTTCTCACCCTTTAACATGCACCTGTCAATGGTCACTAATAAACCACATTCACACTGGGTGTATCCTGTTTTCAACATCACGGCAATTGCAACCAGTTTTGTCTGACAAAGGCTTGTTTCCATTCCAGACATGATGCCTCTCCTCCACAACTATGTAACAGTTGATACAGACACCCTTCTCTCAGACACCAAATACCTGGAAATCATGTATGACATGTGCAAAAAGGTGAACTGCTGCAACATAATTAATCTTAAGAAGCAATTTGCGTTATGAACACAACTTTTAACATTGTTTCTTTTTTTTTTTTTTTATCCCCAACAAGATCCTGACAGGTGATCCAGGCGAAGATCCCGAGTGCCATGCGGCCAAGCTTCTGGAAGTAATCATTCTGCAGTGCAAAGGTCGAGGCATTGACCAGGTCGGTTTATGTACATTTAAAGAGTGCGCTTGAGGTTTACCGTCCCAAAGTTGAATCAACACAATGCATATACCATCCCTAAGTATTTTCTTTTGGTGTAATTTCAGGTTGTGCCCATGTTTGTTGCTGCCGCGTTGGAGCGTTTGACACGGGAGGTGAAGACCAGTGAGCTGAGGACTATGTGCTTGCAGGTGGCCATTGCCGCCCTTTACTATAGCCCTCCTTTGCTCCTCAACACTTTGGAGAATCTGCGCTTCCCCAATAATACGGAGCCAATCACAAACCACTTTATCACCCAGTGGCTCAAAGATGTCGACTGCTTCCTTGGGTAGGCCTTCTTTCAACATCAAAAATTACTCAATACATCTAGCATAGCTGACTGACTGTAACATGTTTTAAGGGAAGAATATAATCAATCCCATTAAATCGAATACAAATATGCTGTTTACCGGCTATCAGTGCTGATACCAGCCTTATTTCACAGTATCAGCTGGCTTATTGTGGCAATTTACGATCAACTAGAAATAATAAATTGCCATAAATTTCATGCAATTTTAAGGAAACTGCTATATTGGGATTTAAATTGGGGTTTTTTTTTCTTCTAATTATCTTGTTGTATGTATCAGAAAGTACTAGTAGTATTGGTGCATAGTGTCCGTATCTGACTACTAGAAAGGCGTACTCGTCCTGGTATCTGTCTGGGGGAAAAAATGTCCTGGTCATTCGATCCAAATGTTGCCGTGTCTCACTATAATTGTCATTCACCACTCGTTCAGACGGGCGCATTTAATCCCGCCGTTTTCAAAAAAAAAAAAAGAAGAAAAAATTCATGGGTTCAAATCTCTCTTGAAACATTTTTTATGCATGTGATCTAGTAGTCGACTTTCACCAGGTTTTCTGTTTTCCTCCCACATCCCAAAAACATGCTTCACGGGCATCCAGTTAGCCGTCCCCTAACTAGTGCTCGTGGTTGGTTGGGTATGTCTTAAGCATTTGGAGGATGTTCTGTGAGACACATTGGTCTTAGTGATGTCCAGATCATCTTTTCTTTTCTTCTGGTTCTGCAAACAGCCTCCACGACAGGAAGATGTGCATCCTGGGCCTTTGTGCTCTCATTGACCTGGAACACAGACCCCAAGTCATCAACCAGGTTGGCGGTCAGCTCCTTCCAGCAGCCATTTTGCTCTTTAATGGCCTGAAGCGGGCATACGCCTGCCGAGCAGAGCATGAAAATGAGGATGACGACGATGATGATGACGGGGATGATGACGATGATAATGGTACGTTTGAGCGGTTTCATTGGCTTATTGTTAGGGATGGACCGATACCACAAACATTTTGTGAACAATAAGAAATATATTTAAAAGTGGGTGAATTTATATCTGGAACATATGTATGTATTAGAATTTTCAGGATAAGAGAGATGGCTGAAGCGGAGAACATCATGCACTTTTTCTTTTTGTTTGATCTTAAACGGAAGGTACAAGAAATATTAACATTTCAGTTACATTGACATTTTGGAATGCCATTTCACTGGGACAACCTTTTTTTAAGTTGACACTGTACAGGTTGTCATTTCATTTGATCATATGACGCAAATTTGAAAAGGTATTAAATGAACATGCATGATGGTAATTAAACAGTTATGTTTTAGAATTTATATCAATCACAATCGTGAGGCAGATATGATTCACAGGAAATCAAACAATGCTCGCTTTCAGTTTGGAAGAACATCTTTCTGAGCGGTGACCGTGTGAGTCAATAGACCAGTTGGTGATTTTCAACGCCGCACTTGAGCACAGCATGCACATGAGTGTAATTGTACCACTCACTCACATAGGCTCCCCCACGCTAAAAATAGCAAGAACCGACCAAGCATGTTGCTGCCCACTGCCAAGCCACACAAATAAATTCACAGAATGAGGTTTACTGCAACAATGGCAGCCTGCTTTGAGCGTGGGGAGATACTTCTTTCCGCTGGTGCCAGGCACTGGCTGGCGATGTACCCAGGTTCCCCGCTCCGATGGATGGATGGATGGATGAAAGAAAGGACACCACCGCCCGGGAAGACCTTTCTGGAACATCTGTGCGAGGAACCCGGGCACGTCGCTTGACACTGCCCAGCGCCAACAATGAAAAGTCCATCTTTTCCCTTCCTAATCAAATCACGTTACCATCATTAAAATATCCAACATTGTTTCAATACTTTATTTATAGTTTCATATGTAATGAGGAAAGCGTATTTCCAAATCCCGTCGTCTGTAGGGTACATTCAGATGATTAATTTGATCCCAATGTTTTGTGATGATGTTCGTTTTGAAAGAAAAAGTGCACAAGAAATGCTCAAACGCTAAGGTAATTATTTATCTTTGTTCTTTTTACCACTGTTTTAACTTTGCTCTTTGGACAAATAACTTGGCTTCGCACTAAATGGTTTGTAATGATTTGTATTTAGACTTTACTTCTTGTAAAATGACATATTTATAATTTTACGATATCCTCTTTGGCTCATCTGTTTTAACTTCATGTTTATATTTTGAAAAAAAAAAAAAGTAAAAATATGTTGTACTTAATTTTTTGAGTACCGTATATTGGCTCAAATACGGAAGGTAAAGGACCCATCCCTAATATGTATTTCAGTTGCACGACTACTGCAACTGCAAGGAAGCTTTGCGGTGTTTCAACTGATGTTTGAAACCTTTGCTCTACTTGTAGCTGAGCTGGGCAGTGACGAGGACGACATTGACGAGGAAAGTCAGGAATACCTGGAGATGCTTGCCAAGCAAGCAGGTGAGGACGGAGATGACGAAGACTGGGAGGAAGATGATGCGGAGGAGACCGCACTCGAGGGCTACACTACAGCTGTGGACGACGAAGACAACTTGGTGGACGAGTATCAGATCTTTAAAGCCATACTACAGAGTAAGACGGTCACACAAATCCAAACAGTCGTATATAGTTGCACGGCTCACGAACGGTCGTCGCTCTTGTGCAGGTATCCAGACGCGTGACCCTGCGTGGTATCAGGCACTAACTCAAGTACTCGATGAAGAACAAGGCAAACAGCTTCTTGACATCGGCACACTTGCAGACCAGAGACGGGCAGCACACGGTGAGTGGGCTGTCAGATTTCAATAGGTAAAGGGACACATGAATATGCAGAGTTGTCACCAAGCTTTCTAATTTCCTCTTGCAGAATCCAAGATGATCGAGAAACACGGTGGATACAGGTTCACAGCGCCAGTGGTGCCACCTAGTTTTGACTTTGGAGGCACTACTCCCGGAATGAATTGAGTCACCCTCTCTACTTTTTATTACTCTGTGACTGATTGTAGTGAAGTGAAAAAAAAAAAAGCTTGTGTTGTTCCCTTAAGTAGTGGTTCCAGAACTGGTTCTTCTCAGTCATTCTTCAATCTTATCAAATGGGGGAAATAGCACGAGAAGATGCGCGAGAGCAACCAAAATGCAACCAATGGCTGGGGAAAACAAACCAAGAACTTGAGCACGATACAAGAGGAAATGCTCTGAACAACACTGTCTTCTGGAGTCCAGTGAAGAGAGTTGTCAACTCTCCAGGCTTTCCCCCCCCTCCACTAAAACAAAATTGAAAGGTTAAACTTTAAATTGAGACTGGGACGAAATATTACATTATCACTCTCTTGGCCACATGGCCATAATAAGATTATACCTCTGGTAGTGGTGGTCTGTTGTTTTCAGCATAAGCCGGTCCGGTTTATGTATAATGTTTATAAACAAGTTAAGGTTATTGATTTTTTTTTTTTTCAAGTAGCCTTGAAAAGCAACCAGAGGCATTTCTAAGGTGTCAACAACTGTATTCATATGTAGCATATTGGATACTTCATAGCGCTATGATGTGTGATGCCTGATCTCTGTAAATTAATGACTAGCACTTTCATATTGTTCAGGTCTCCTAGCCTTCTGTATCAGACTGCATTTTTTTTAAGAAATTGAAGACTATTTAAAAATGAAATCAGCTGTAAGTTTGTCTCGACAGCTACTTGTCTGCATACAGAGCGGATCGGGGGGGAGGCAAGTCGGAAACCTTAGATATTTCTGCAAGAGGAGAATGTTCTTGGTGTACAGTATGGTTACAGGACTAGTGTTTGTGAGCACTGAAAAGTACAATTGATTACATTACTGAAGCATGTACAATTGGACTTATCGTGAAGGTCTCAAGCTTTTGGTTGGTGTATGGATGAACCATCTATATAACAACATATTAAAAACAAAAAGCTAAGGGAATGTGTGTCCAAGCGTGTGTCATTGCACAATTATTTTTATTTTTTTTGTATTATACACTCATCGGCACACGTATAGCCACTATCAGTTTGACTATAGAAAAATGTTCACTCGTACTTGAAATAAAAGAACCATCGCTTTTGATTATCCCTCTGCATCTGTTTTTCATCAATGGAGATCTCAGCATGAACACAAACAAAATGTCTAGTTTTCAAACTTGATGTACTAAATTTCATTGACTGGCAAAAAAGTCCCAAGATTGGTACTTTTTTTTTTTTATAAAACACCACAGTGCTGTTCTTCAGCAAAATGGAATACTTACAGGCGCATCTCAAAAATACTTTGGAAAATATTGAAGTTACATTTAATTCTCTTCCGTACATTAAAGTTCAGTTAGATCTAAGCCAAAAATAAGAATAAATAAAAGTAGCCTCTTCATGTAGGAATCAAGTAGCAAAAAAAACAACTATTGCTTCAAACATACCACAAGATGGCGCCATCACCAGGCTTTATTGGACAGGAGGAGAGACAGGAAAACTTCAACACAAGTGGACTCGCACATGCATAAACAGCCAAGAGGCTTTAACAGCCAAGAGGCTTTAACAGCCACTCCAACAAATACATAAGAGGGTAGAAATGTGGCTTCGCGAAGACTTGTTGAAGGCCATATGGCACGCTTTCACAGCCTTGGACGTGGACCAACGTGGCAAAGTGTCCAAGTCACAGTTAAAGGTGAGTGGAACATGTTAATAAAGTATTGATCAGGTCTTATTAACACGTCGAAAAATGGATGCATATACAATGCAGTGGATCTAAAAAGTTGACACACCCTTGTTCAAATGTCTTTTTTTCGTGATGTAAAAGAATTAGACTAAATAGTTTCCAAACTTTTTTTTCCATCATTACACCTGTACACATTTGAAGAAAAAAAAAAATATTTTAGAGAGGGGAAAAATAAAGTTTTACATTTTAAATATTGTGGTTGCACAAGTGTACACACCCAACGACGGGATGTGGCTGTGTTCAAAATTAACTAAATGCATTCAACTTCATTTTAAATGGGCATAAAAACACAACAGCCAGTTTTTGAAGTATCTCAAATGTTCTAGTAGGCTTTTCCAAACATTTTTGTGCAGCATTTGGAACTGTTCATAATTCACGCCACCTCGACCAAGGCCACAATGAAGGAAAAACTCCACATGATGATGCTTTTTTTTTTTTTGCCAAGAAGAAAGCTAAAACACATACGTAGCATATTCCAAAGCATTGTAGACAATGGATGAGGATAGTTGGTATCTTCAAAAAATCATTGTAGGATTTCCTGAGAAATATTTACAGATGTTCACCAACTGTCAACTATGACTGCAAATGTTAAGCTACACCATTGTCATACTTCATATAGCAACTGTTTTTTGATTCCGCTAAATCTCTCTGTACCAACATTTCTTTCTGAAAATGGAGTTCTTCTTTGGTCAGTCATGCTTGTCGATGACCTCCTGCATTTGCATAAACTCACACATTTGCAGTCTTGGCACTTTTTGTGTTCACATTCAGGATGTATGTTATTTGTGCTTGTTTAGGTGCTGTCTCATAGCCTGTGCACTGTCATGAAGATCCCCCATGACCCTTTGACACTTGAGGAGCATTTTAAAGATGATGATAAAGGCCCTCTTTCCAACCAGGGCTATATGCCCTACCTCAATAGGTACATTCTTGACAAGGTGGGAGGACAGTTCTGACTAAACTCACTATCTTAACACTTTTTTTAATACATCTTGATACGGAACTATTGAAATGTACTCTCAGCTTCAGGGAAGTATTTATTTATTTATTTATTTATTCATGCTAAATTTATAGGAGGTGCTTCTAATACTTGTTTGTTAGTCTCCTCTTTTATTCTAATAAAAACGAGCAAGCAAGTCAGTAAGTCACAGATGGAAGTTTGGCCCTTGACAGATTTCTTATTCAAACGTTTTTGTTTTTTTAGGTGAAATGTGTTGTAGTTTCTCGGTTTCTACTTGGAAGTTGTTTACTTGCTTCTCTCCGCTGGGTTCTGACTTGAATTAAAATGAGGTCTCTAACTACTTTGGCTAGTAGCACAAACAAACACTGGACACGTCATTAGGTACACTTGCATAAGCTTTGCAAGAGCTGTCTTTACAGAGATACTAATGCTCAATTTTGATTAGTACTGTATTATTAATATATCAAAATGTTTATTTGTTGAATGTCACGTGAGTGTTAGTAGTTGAATGCAGCTTTTTCAAGTGCAGGTCCAAGAGGATTTCGATGTGCTGGAGTTCAACAAGATGTGCTGGACACTGTGTCATAAGAAAAACATCAGCACCAATAATCTACTCATCTCAAACTACGATGCTTTTAAAATCTGGTGCATTTTCAACTTTCTGTCTGAAGACAAGTACCCGCTTGTCATTGTGACTGAGGAGGTGAGAAGCTCTGGCTTCTACTTGTTTCCTTTGTCTCATTGTATTTGTATTTTAGCTCTGAGAGTTGTTTGTGTGTGTTTAGTTGGAATACTTTCTGCAAAAGCTGACTGAGGCCGTGGCGAGCGGGTGGACCGAGGGCAATCTTTCAGATTCCGAGCTCCAGCTGAGCAGGAGAGGCTGCCTGACTGTGTGGGAGATGATCCAACTGGTGGGAAAAGGTGCCTTCAGCAAAGGCGTGGACCAGCAAAGTCTCTCTATGGGCATCAACGAGGTCTTTCAGGAGCTCATACTGGACGTGCTGAAGCAGGTCAGTACCGGGTGGTTCATGATGACCTGTCAGTGCAGAGAATCACATCTTCTATGAAAGTATGCAGATCAGAAGGTCGAAATATTCATTAAAAATTAAGATGTTTTATTCCTAAAAAGCCATTGCAACATTTTGCAGTTTTACCGTTAAAATTGTGCTTTATTGTAGAAAAAGAAATAATCTGTAATCTAATATTGACATTCAATTATAGTGTATTGAACGTAAAAGTGAAATAAACATTGTACCTAAATGTTTAAAAAGTCTTAAAGATAAAGTGCAACAAATGCATTTTTCACTTAAATTGAACTGAACTCTACTGAGGCGGAATATCTTCCTCGTATTTACTCATCATAGGAATTTTTTTTTTTCTCCTTCTCCCTTTTTCTCATGTAACAAGTTTTCACATGGAAAATAATGCAATATAAATAACAAATTTAATAATGAGAACATAATTTAGAAGATGGATGGATGGATGGATGGATGGATGGATGGATGGACGGATGGATGGATGGATGGATGGATGGATGGATGGATGGATGGATGGATGGATGGATGGATGGATGGATGGATGGATGGATGGAGAGATAATAATAAAAATTTAAGTGAATCATAACATTTTAATCTAGTTTAATTCTGAATTACACTGCCTATGTCTTTAAAGGGCTACATGATGAAAAAAGGCCATAAAAGGAAGAACTGGACAGAGCGCTGGTTTGTGCTGCGACCCAACTCAATGTCGTACTATGTTTGTGAGGATCTTGCTGATATGAAAGGTCACATCACTCTGGACCAAAACTGTTGTGTGGAGGTAAATCATTTAGCGCATCGTACGTTTTATATTGTGCAGTGGAAGAAGAAGCACTGACTGAAATTTGCCACCTAAATACAAACATAGCCTGGAAATTCCTATTCCTTGAAACTATGATAATTTATTCCTAGTAGTCTTTTCTCAGCATCTCTGGTGAGTATATTTTTTTATTTAAATTGGAAAAAAATGTTTTTGTCAGATAAATGTCTCGATAATTCTGCACTGCTCTAGATAATAGAAATATCATTCTCCTCTAAAGTCTCTTCCAGACAAAGAAACAAAAAAGTGTCTGTTCATCATCAAGTGCCCCAATAAAAGCTTTGAGATCAGCGCTTCGGATAAAAAGAAGAAGCTGGAATGGATTCAAGGTACGAGATATTCCCTCCACGCTGCTCTTTCTCTGCATTTTTGACTCTACCTCAATTTTCCTTTGTCACCTGGCAGCCATTCAAAGCTGCATCCAGCTGCTGAGGTTGGGGCTGCCGTCGCCTCATCGCGAGGCCAGGCTGAGACGCCGCCAGCTCCGGCAGAGGCAGCAGGAGAAGGAGGACGAGCTGTTCGAGACAATGAGGCAGCTCCAGGTGGCCAATGACAGCAACCAGATGCAGCTGGACGCCATGAGGAAGGTGAAGTAGAAGTTTGTAACAAATTCCATTCCTAACTGGAGTGTGAATGTCACTCACAAGTGTGATGGCAAGTGCTGCACTGAACACGTGATGCGTATTTCTTTTAATAGTCAATCAAGTCATCAGTGTAGTGAACCAAACTGAAATGAAAGAAAATATGCTAAAGAGGGAAGTGAAACCTCAAATGCAAAATAGCATCTTGTACCACAGCCACCTGCATCTCGGAGTTTATCGGTCGCACCGCTCTTCACTTCACACTTTGTTCAAATACGTCAATATCTAATTTACTCATCAATGTGGTGTGTGTTTTTATTCCCCACAAAGTACCCACCCACTCAACATTTGTTTTATTGCAACTCTGCTGAGTAGAAAATGGAGGCGGTCGCAGCTGAAGCAGCAACAGAAGAAGAGAGGAGGAAGAAGACTCAGTTGGATCTGCAGGATCGCTTCAGACTGGACCTGGAAAGAGAGAAAATGGTGAACAAACAGACACAGTCTATTTCTGACGTGTGTGTCTCTGTTCTTCCAGGAAGGACAAGCGTAAAGATGATGTTGACTCATCTGCATGCGTGTGTCACATTCATGAGCTCTCGTATATCACAGACTGCACACACAAACATTTAAAGGGATCCTCTTTCTGTTCTGGACTCCCTGACAAATTGAAGTCAAGCCAGTCTGCTTTAATGACATGGCTGAAATTCGGAGGTTTTGGCCAATTGGAGTTAAACAAGGTCTCTGAACAATTCATTGATGATCAAAAAGAAATGATTCATTATTTGACAGTTGATTTGTTGTTAATTAATTATTGTGCCTCTAATGCATTCCATATGATTATTTTTTTTTCATAGGAAATAATGCAAGGTCAATTAATTACTTCTTGGCTCCGTTTGATATGATTAAACCTTTATTTAACGTTTAAGCTTCAACAGTATATTCAATCATTTCAGTAACATCAGTTATCATTTCAGTTTGCAGAGAGATACTGCTGCCTTTTGGTAATTTCGATGTACTACATTGGTAAAAATGGCAACTGTGCTCAAAATAATTGCTTTTTGGAGCCAAATGAAAACCTTCAAAATTAGTATTCTCCTGTGTGTAGGTGCGTCAGCAGATGGAGGAGCAGGTGGCCCAAAAGTCCAATGAACTGGAGCGCTACCTGCAGCGTGTCCGCGTGATGGAGGACATGTACCGTCAACTGGAGGAAGCCTTGGAGGATGAGAGGCAGGCCAAGCAAGATGAAGAGGCCATGCGCGCAAACTTCAGGCCAGGTCTCTCTCTCTCTCTCCTCTCTCTCTCTCTCTCCTCTCCTCTCTCTCTCCTCTCTCTCCTCTCTCTCACTCCTCTCTCTCTCTCTCTCTCTCTCCTCTCTCTCTCTCTCTCTCTCTCTCTCTCTCTCTCTCCTCTCTCTCTCTCTCTCTCTCTCTCTCTCTCTCTCTCTCTCTCTCTCTCTCTCTCTCTCTCTCTCTCTCTCTCTCTCTCTCTCTCTCTCTCTCTCTCTCTCTTCTCTCTCTCTCTCTCTCTCTCTCTCTCTCTCTCTCTCTCTCTCTCTCTCTCTCTCTCTCTCTCTCTCTCTCTTCTCTCTCTCTCTCTCTCTCTCTTCTCTCTCTCTCTCTCTCTCTCTCTCTCCTCTTCTCTCTCTCTCTCTCTCTCTCTCTCTCTCTCTCTCTCTCTCTCTCTCTCTTTCTCACACATGTACGCATGCACACCTACTAAAGACAAGCAAGTGCATTGTCGTGACAGGCTGCTGGAGGAGGAGACTGCCAGAAGGGCGGAGCTGGAGTACCTCCACCTGCAGCAGAAGCAAGCGCTGTACCAAACGCAGACGGAGAAGCAGGAGCTGGAGGCCGAACGGCTCGCCAAGGAGCAGGAGCTGCAGGCCGCCATGCTGCAGCTCGAGCGAGTGGAGACAGAGCGACAAGGCGTGCTGGAGAAGTATGAGGTCAGCACACGTGCGGACACCAGTGGGATTGTGAAAAAAAGCACCATTTTTATTTTTTTTACACATATGATGTGCACGATCATTTTGCCGATCATGCGCCGATATTTTCCAAGTGGGTCTGAGGCAAGGGCATTGTGAAATCAAAGTGTACGCATGTCTTCTCACCACACAGGAGGTGTCGAGAAATGTGCAGCGAGCCGCTAACAAGACCAAGAAGTGGAAAGATCAAGTGGCCCAACATGAAGGTCTGGTGCGTCTCATCCAGCCAGGTACAAACTGTCTTTTATTGCCACCAAACGGACCTATCAAATATTTACAGTGAAAGAGAATTTGATGCATTAATTGCATCCATTCTTGTTAGTTGAAATGTATTTTTATCTAGTGCAATCATTTTTTTTGTAAAGTCTTACTAACCCGATACAACGATTACAAATAATGGAATTTCAAATAGAGAATTATTTATTGTGTGGCATAATTGATCGCTTGGTTTACTGTAAATATTAAAACAGGGCATATTACTGAAATTAACTATTTGAAATTTAGATTCAATGTTTTTGTTTCATCATTGGTGATTTATTAGTTATTTGATTTCCTACTAAATGATCAAACAAATGATTGAAATAAACAACTTCCAATATGCATTTAACATTTTCTATAGACCACATGGCATGACTTCTCCCACCAACAACAATTTAACCCTAGCATGGAAAGAAGAGTTCAGAACATTTATTTTTTTTATTTTTTTGGGGGGGTGGAGGGTTAAGTGATGAACACTTTCTCGCTGTCTTGTCGCAAGACTTCACTGTGTGGTTTGTAGGCCTCAAGGGTCCCCAGAGGGTGACCAACTGGGGGCCTGCTTCGGTGACCGACGTGGAGCTGGAGCTGAAGAAGAAGTTCTGGCAGGAGAGCAAAAACCACAAAGGCTCAAGTCCATGAAGGAACAATGAAAACATCCTTAATCACTTGGTTGTTGTTTTTTTTTCAACACACATTCCATTTGTTGATTAAAGACAGTGGTACCTTAACTCTGTCAACTGCAAGAGTGCTCCACTGTCTAGTACTACTAAAACGGACTAATTCTACTCACTTGTCACGTCCCAACCTGTGATAGTCTGTTGAAGAAATAATAAAATGAGAGCGGAAAAAACTTCTGCACATTTCTGTTTCCACGGATCTCCTGAACGTAGCTTTGTCCACTAAGTGGCAGCACAAGACCTCTTATTCAATCTGTCATGAGCCGTGTCAAAGGTTAAGCACGTTGAAACAGTTTGATGCCATATTTTTATTGTACATGATTCTTTTTTTTTTTTTTACATTTACACAAAATGTAAGTCAGATATTAGTAATAATTAATGAAACACAATGTACTTGATTATTACCAGGTGTCAATTAGTTTTATTTATTTTTACTTTTTTTATGCGACAGGTTAAAAGAGCTTTGTCTGTACTCTTTTAAGCTTTATATGGCTAATTACATGATTGCATATAACTACTGACACAATGGCGATCTAATTTCTTATGAAATATGAGTAATTGCCGTGTACACACAAAGTAGGACATTTCACAAGCTCATTTAATGCACCAAACAACAATGAGCAGTACTCGAGCACATACTGAGAATTTATTTGATGCACCAAAATCAGATGTCAATTCAATTTGCCGTGAAAAATTGGGCGTGTGTTTAGGCGGTACAGAGGTGGCTGCTCATGAAGGGTGAAGGATACATTAGTTCTTCAATGCAAAGTATTTTATATCTCAACAAAAAAAAAAAAAAAGTGGGGACTTTTTCTCTCCCCTGCATGTCCAACTTTCACAATCACACAAGCATTCCAGCGCGGAGAACATCTCCAGTTGTCTCGCCTCATGTTTCGCCCCCCCAAATCACCCGCAACGAATTCATTTGGATTCATCTTCAACATCTCATCCAATCTGATTGGGAACATTCTTCTGCAAAAAAAAAAAAAATTGACAGATGCATCTTTGCCGGGTGACCTCACGGGCCAAAAGTTTCACCCACAGAGTCCGCAGCAACGCATCAACAAGACACACGAGTATGAACTCTCTCAGGCCTTGTTCTATTTTACGACCCATTCGCGGCAATGTACAGACGCCAGAAATGTATTTTATGATTTTTGCTGCTTTTACTGCATTTTTGAAAAAACTTTTTTGTTTTATGCAGGTGCATACGATAGTATCAAAAGTTGTGAATGAAGTAGGCCTAATGCTGCAAATAGGTCAGTCATAATGGAGGAAAGAAGATCCAACCATTTTCTGAATGCCTCGTGATCCTCACGAGGGTCATGGGCGTGGACTTGGGGTACTTGGGGGACACCTTGAACTGGTTGCCAGCCATAAACAAACAACCATTTGCTCTCACAATCACACCTCGGGGAGTGCTCCATCGGCCTTCCATGCATGGATTTTTGGGATGTGGGAGGAAACCCACACAGGAACATGAAGACATGCAAACTCCACACAAAAAAAAAGGACAACGCTGGAATCGAACCCGCACGCTCTGTACTGTGAGGCAGATATGCTAACCAGTGCTCACTGTGCCAACCTGAAGGAAAGAAGGTATACCACAAAATGAAATACAAAGCAGTTTTTAACTCACGTTTTGCCAATATCCATCCATTTTTTATTTTCCAAACCTTTAATGCAAGGAGTGAAACAAATGTGTGTGAGGCATAATGATAGCTGAGATCATCCCAGAATACTGGATAGGTTCCTGTGCCCAATTTACAAGTCACATGGAGGGCTGTGTTTGCCGTACCAGAAGTATTCTTGGCCACGTTGTACTTACGTAACATCATTGATGTGTGCTTGTCCAAGTGGATTACAGCAAATATTTGCATCATGGGCTCACATTGCAGGAATGCAACAGTGAGGAAAAGGTCTGTGGCCATGGCATCTTTCCACACTTCCTACTGGAAGGCCTTCAATTAAATATGGTGAGATGGCTTCCTCTCATATCAGGGGTCAGTCAGTTGGGGCGTCCAGAGGGTGGGGCCAATGGGGCATCATTCATACCTCGGTTTTCGAACGTCCCGGTTCTGGAACAAATCGGCTGTCGAACAAAATTTGGAGGTCGAACCTTGAGAGATGAGCCAAAAGTAGTGATATGCATTCCAGTTATTTTAATTGAACAGAATTTTTATAATCAGAAAAAAAATAAGAAAGCGTAGCGAACGATTTGGTGAACGATTCTTTTGAACAAATCTACAAGTCAACTGATTCGGCTCACTGGAATGCACATGACTAGTACAAAAAAGTGCAGGCAGCCAGTCCCTGGCATGTTGAAATAACCGACCGGTTAGTAACATGGGCTTTCACTTGAAAGGAACTGGGATCAATTCCAAGTGTAAACACAAGTTGAAAGGTGTTATATCAAAGTCTGTATATGCATTTCTGTTCTGACTTGCTATTTTATTTTATTTTATTTTTTTTACCTCGTGTAGTGCACCGATTGAAGTGTCCATGAAGTGTACCTAATCACAGGCCATTTCATCAGGGAAAAAGTGAAAGTGAAAAGTGCCACACCCGCCCTCACCCCCACTTTCTGATTGGCTGTTTGATCTGTGACGTCATTTGGACACTTTATTAGGTACACCGCCATTTTCAGGTGTACCTAATCCCAGCCCACTTCATTAGGGACGGATCATGGTCAAAGCTTAACGGAAAGTGAAAAGTGCCACACCCGAACAACCCCCCACTTTCTGATTGGCTGTTTGATCTGTGACGTCACTCGGACACTCCATTAGGTACACCGCCATTTTCAGGTGTACCTAATAACAGGCCACTTCATTAGGGACAGATCATGGTCAAAGCTTAACGGAAAGTGAAAAGTGCCACACCCGAACAACCCCCCACTTTCTGATTGGCTGTTTGATCTGTGACGTCATTTGGACACTTTATTAGGTACACCGCCATTTTCAGGTGTACCTAATCCCAGCCCACTTCATTAGGGACAGATCATGGTCAAAGCTTAACGGAAAGTGAAAAGTGCCACACCCGAACAACCCCCCACTTTCTGATTGGCTGTTTGATATGTGACGTCACTCGGACACTCCATTAGGTACACCGCCATTTTCAGGTGTGGCTAATCCCAGCCCACTTCATTAGGGACAGATCATGGTCAAAGCTTAACGGAAAGTGAAAAGTGCCACACCCGAAACCCCCCACTTTCTGATGGGCTGTTTGATCTGTGACGTCATTTGGACACTTTATTAGGTACACCGCCATTTTCAGGTGTACCTAATCCCAGCCCACTTCATTAGGGACAGATCATGGTCAAAGTTTAAGTGAAAGTGAAAAGTGCCACACCCGAACAACCCCCCACTTTCTGATTGGCTGTTTGATCTGTGACGTCACTCGGACACTCCATTAGGTACACCGCCATTTTCAGGTGTGGCTAATCCCAGGCCACTTCATTAGGGACAGATCATGGTCAAAGCTTAACGGAAAGTGAAAAGTGCCACACCCGAACAACCCCCCACTTTCTGATTGGCTGTTTGATCTGTGACGTCATTTGGACACTTTATTAGGTACACCGCAATTTTCAGGTGTGGCTTATCCCAGGCCACTTCATTAGGGACAGATCATGGTCAAAGTTTAAGTGAAAGTGAAAAGTGCCACACCCGAACAACCCCCCACTTTCTGATTGGCTGTTTGATATGTGACGTCACTCGGACACTCCATTAGGTACACCGCCATTTTCAGGTGTGCCTAATCCCAGGCCACTTCATTAGGGACAGATCATGGTCAAAGCTTAACGGAAAGTGAAAAGTGCCACACCCGAACAACCCCCCACTTTCTGATTGGCTGTTTGATCTGTGACGTCATTTGGACACTTTATTAGGTACACCGCCATTTTCAGGTGTGGCTTATCCCAGGCCACTTCATTAGGGACAGATCATGGTCAAAGCTTAACGGAAAGTGAAAAGTGCCACACCCAAACAACCCCCCACTTTCTGATTGGCTGTTTGATCTGTGACGTCATTTGGACACTTTATTAGGTACACCGCCATTTTCAGGTGTACCTAATCCCAGCCCACTTCATTAGGGACAGATCATGGTCAAAGTTTAACGGAAAGTGAAAAGTGCCACACCCGAACAACCCCCCACTTTCTGATTGGCTGTTTGATCTGTGATGTCATTTGGACACTTTATTAGGTACACCGCCATTTTCAGGTGTACCTAATCCCAGCCCACTTCATTAGGGACAGATCATGGTCAAAGTTTAAGTGAAAGTGAAAAGTGCCACACCCGAACAACCCCCCACTTTCTGATTGGCTGTTTGATATGTGACGTCACTCGGACACTCCATTAGGTATACCGCCATTTTCAGGTGTGGGTAATCCCAGGCCACTTCATTAGGGACAGATCATGGTCAAAGCTTAACGGAAAGTGAAAAGTGCCACACCCGAACAACCCCCCACTTTCTGATTGGCTGTTTGATCTGTGACGTCATTTGGACACTTTATTAGGTACACCGCCATTTTCAGGTGTGGCTTATCCCAGGCCACTTCATTAGGGACAGATCATGGTCAAAGTTTAAGTGAAAGTGAAAAGTGCCACACCCGAACAACCCCCCACTTTCTGATTGGCTGTTTGATATGTGACGTCACTCGGACACTCCATTAGGTACACCGCCATTTTCAGGTGTGCCTAATCCCAGGCCACTTCATTAGGGACAGATCATGGTCAAAGCTTAACGGAAAGTGAAAAGTGCCACACCCGAACAACCCCCCACTTTCTGATTGGCTGTTTGATCTGTGACGTCATTTGGACACTTTATTAGGTACACCGCCATTTTCAGGTGTACCTAATCCCAGCCCACTTCATTAGGGACAGATCATGGTCAAAGTTTAACGGAAAGTGAAAAGTGCCACACCCGAACAACCCCCCACTTTCTGATTGGCTGTTTGATATGTGACGTCATTTGGACACTTTATTAGGTACACCGCCATTTTCAGGTGTGGCTTATCCCAGGCCACTTCATTAGGGACAGATCATGGTCAAAGTTTAAGTGAAAGTGAAAAGTGCCACACCCGAACAACCCCCCACTTTCTGATTGGCTGTTTGATATGTGACGTCACTCGGACACTCCATTAGGTACACCGCCATTTTCAGGTGTGCCTAATCCCAGGCCACTTCATTAGGGACAGATCATGGTCAAAGCTTAACGGAAAGTGAAAAGTGCCACACCCGAACAACCCCCCACTTTCTGATTGGCTGTTTGATCTGTGACGTCATTTGGACACTTTATTAGGTACACCGCCATTTTCAGGTGTGGCTTATCCCAGGCCACTTCATTAGGGACAGATCATGGTCAAAGCTTAACGGAAAGTGAAAAGTGCCACACCCAAACAACCCCCCACTTTCTGATTGGCTGTTTGATCTGTGACGTCATTTGGACACTTTATTAGGTACACCGCCATTTTCAGGTGTACCTAATCCCAGCCCACTTCATTAGGGACAGATCATGGTCAAAGTTTAACGGAAAGTGAAAAGTGCCACACCCGAACAACCCCCCACTTTCTGATTGGCTGTTTGATATGTGACGTCACTCGGACACTCCATTAGGTACACCGCCATTTTCAGGTGTGCCTAATCCCAGGCCACTTCATTAGGGACAGATCATGGTCAAAGTTTAAGTGAATGTGAAAAGTGCCACACCCGCCCTCACCCCCACTTTCTGGTCGGCTGGTTGATCTGTGACAGCTGATATGCCAGCCGACACGTTATGCCGACATTGATGTTTGTGCCCTGCGATTGGCTGGCAACCGGTTCAGGGTGTCCCACGCCTACTACCCGATGAATGAATAAGAATACAATGTGTATTTCAAGTATAGTTGATTTATTTCCCAAAGAAAAAAACAATTAGTGTCTGCACAAGTACACAGTGAAAAGATACAGTAACAACACTTCTGATATCTTTGAATAGCTTCATTTTCTTTTGATGCAATTGTAAAAGACATATTTGTTTCATTAAAAGCCTTAAAAAGACAAAAACTCATCTTTGACAAAGAGGAACAGGCCACATCGGTATTTGCACCAGTAACTTTAAAAAAACAACAACCAAAAAACATTATTAGTCACATTAGGAAAGTTAGAAAGCGTTTGCTTTACAAGAGAGAAAGGCTTCACAAATATTTACACAAATAAGTACACAGAATTGGTTCCTAAAAAAATAATTTACAAGCCACGCAAACGACGTCATTCGGCCTGATGGACACTTAACAAAAACATTTAAATACAAAAAGAACATCAGGTAACTTTTGAAATGGCTGTGCAAATTGTTGTTTGTCTTTCATCTTTAATTGAACATGTAACCTGGCTGCAGGTCAGCTTACATGTAGTGTGAATGGAAAAGCTAACAAAATGGCTTTGCTTCACTTTGGGAGTGCATACGGTTCCTAAGTGCAACTAATTGCCTTGCATGTTGTGCATGAAACACGAAGCAGCAGTAACTTCTCCTGGTAGGGAAATAGAACTTCTCTTACAAAAAAGGCGCCCACAATTTTGTTGGCCAGCGAATCATATTGCTTAGAGGTGGTACAGGGGAGAGTTGTGCTGGCGGCTGTGGTCCCGAAAAAGAAAAATGTCTCAAAGAGGGGATGATGAGCCGTCTCTGATGTTGCTCGCTGGCCCACCCGGCACGGCGTGGCACGGATAACCTCGCTTGACCTCTTGGCGGCGGCAGCTCATGCGTCAGAGATGCAGTTCTGGATCTTGTCCATCCACAGCTGAGCGCTGGCTGCGTCTGGTGCACAGAAATTGTACACTCTCTTGCTGGTCTTCAACTAAGGAAAAAAATACACACACAGACAGAATAATTGAAAAAGAAAAAAATGTATTGATGTAATATATACGTGAAACACGCAAGGACTCACGTCAAAGAAAGCCTTTTCACTGATGTGTTTGGGAGCGCCTGTGGTCGGGGCAGCGAAGAGCACCGACTCCACCTCGGCCAGCTCGATGTGACCTCGACAGTTGTTGTCCTCGCCAGTGTCGTAGTACCTCATCTGCCGAGACAAAATAACGGCGTCGCAAACGTCGGCCTATCTGGCACCCCCTAGGGGAGGGTTTATTCACCTGGTGCTTGGTGATGTCCAGCACGAACCAGCGAGGCTTCCAACCTTTCAGCAGGGCTCCACGTTTGTACAGGACACCCTCGTACGACCTGCGCGTATGGAAAGCTGTTTGAGCATTTACTGGTAACCGATACCCTTGATAGGCAGCTAAAGCTTCATGTACTAGTATGATCTTTGTCCTCACAGACAGCTTTCCATATGTGGTGGATGCTATTAGCATGATGTAGCGCACACGAATATAGTGTGACCCCACACAGCACTCCGTACATTGCGTTCCTGCTGTGATGGGAGGGGGGGGGCCAGCTGCGAGTTCCTTGAAGAGTTTCACACATGTTCTTTGGAGATTTACATCCTGGTTTGAACGTTCTAACAAAGCTATTCAAACAGTCACATGTGTTGTGCACATGAAAGTAAATCAATTAGAATGATCAGGTATCGACACTGAGGGTGTGAAGATCTTATGTACCATTTCTAGGATTTAAGGGCAACGCATCATGCAGACACACTGGAATACAGACACTACTGTACTTTGTTGTAAGGACCCACCTGTTCTCCTCACTCTTGGGGGTGAACTGGTTGTAAAGCGTGGCAGCGCGGCGGTTGATCCCGTTGGACGTGGCCGTGCCGTGCTCCTCCGCGAGGCTGCTGTCAGGCAGGTGCAGCATGGAGCGGCGCTGGAGAGCCTGCAGGCTGGATGTGGGAATGAGGCCAGAAATGGACAGCGACTGCTTGCAGAGCTGCAAAATGGGACAAAGGCGGCACATGTGACGTGGATGTACCATATTTTGAAGCCGATTGGAATCAGAGATTTTTTTTTTTACTTCTAACACAAATCGGGATGTGCTATAAAATCTGGATGCATAGACAGTCTGCCTTACATTTGCTTCTTGCTTAAGGTCTTCCTGGATACTAATGAGGACTCGGTCCAGAGTGGTTTGCCATCTCTCGGGGGTCTGGTTAAGCTCTCCCTCCAGCTTCTCAATGTCCTGCAGTATATGAAAACGCCGGGTTATTCAAAACTGTCCGACGAGAAACCAGCGCGAGGTTTGCGAGTCTTACAGAGAGCAGCTTGGTGATGGCGTCGGGCTGAGCACGGCTCACGCTACTGTAGCAAGGCCACACGATTCTCCTCTTGCTGCTGGAGATGGTCTGGGGCTCCTCGGAGCTATCGGACCTCGCCGCCATCAGTCTCCAGTCGTAACACGGCCCCGTCGAAAGCGTCTCGTCGGTGAAGAAGTCCCATTTAGTTAGGGTGGGGATGGCCACCGAAGGTTTGAGGATGCTCTACGAGATCAAAAAGGCATTACATATATACGTACATTTTCTGATTCTCTTGAAGAGAAGCGTGAAAGTAAGAATTTCATTGCATTCTAACATCTGTTTTTTTGAATAAGCGGTTAGAAATGGACATTTGGGAACCATCAAGTGTTACGTGTTATGGTACAAAGGCAGAGAACACAGACCCAAAGCATCCAAAGTGATCATCTCGAGTGAGGATGAAAAAGCACCGTGATAAATTGCAGCCCTAGAGAGAGAAACTCACTTCGCTCTCTGATGCGTTGTAGAGATAGTTGAAGAAGATTGGACTGCGCCGATGCATCCTGTTGATGCACTCCCAGATGCAGATGCCTTTCCTCGCCTGCTTGTCACCCTTATCATCAAATAACAAGCCTGTCAGGCAATAAGACCAGACATTTTAGAGAAATAAATACGACGGATACCACAGATTGCTTTTCTTGCGTTGAAACAAAGGAATTCTTTTATCTGGCTGGGGAGTGTGAATGAGAAACGGGTGGGATGATAAAGCCAACAACAATGTGTTTATTTAACATACATATTTATCAAAATACATTAAAAATAAAATCAACCTCTGCTTATTTAAACAGCAAAAGAACACCAACCATGTTCCAAGCGCTCGTAGTCAGAGTCCAACAAGAAGTTCTTGAAGCGGTTGGAGATGTGGTGATAGGCCAGGAACTTGAGATAGTACTGATTAAACTCAAACTCCGCAGGATGCTGCATTAAAATCTGATACGCACAAATAGACACAGGCAGTTAATACAGTGTTGGGAATAACGTTAATTCTCTCATTTTCTTCTTACAGTCGTGACTGAAGCAGGAAGTAAAACCGGGAACCGACTTGCAGATCGCCAGCGAGATCCGAAAGAGGTCCCGGGCTAGTTACACGTCATGCATTTCTTTTACAAAGTCATTTTACTGGCTAGGGTACTGGCTAGACCGGATGAAGGAAGCTAGTATGACAGCTGGATCATGTCATAGTGGCTTGGTGCCGATGCAGAGCCTGAATGACCAATTTTGAACTGGAAAGAACTGCTGATGGTCTTTTGAGGGCAAACTATGTCATGACTGCACCATCCAAAGCTAGCCAGCCGGCGTCCAGCGGCCGTTCTTCCCACCCGGTAGTGTGAAGTGGCCATTGAACGTTTGAGGCCACCTGGGTCTGCTGGCGAAAACAACAGCTGGTTTGGACATGAGGCACTTCTATTTTCAGCTCTTATCTGAAATCCCGTTGTTTAGAATGCTCCAGAGACCCCCCGCGGGCCCCCTCCCCCGCCCGCTCGCAATCAAAACTACGCTTTCAGAAGACAAATGCAGAAAGTATGTGTTGATGTAAGTGGGGGTGCAACATTCATATTGTCTAAAGGAAGCATTTTAGTGTGATCCTCATGTGTTTGCACTTGATTCTTAAAGCCGCCTCCAAAAACCTCACACGCACATACGAGAGCCTTCCTCTCAATCCCCCAAACGGTACTTTTTTTCACGTGTAGCTGCAAATGCGAAGAGACGCCGCAACACGCGAGCACCGACGAGTAGAAGCGGGTTCACGGCGCAGCAGCATCTGGGCCGCAGCCTCCTCGCGCAGCTGACATCACACACTCAGTCTTGGCAATTGAAAATGCTAAACTAAAGCAAATGAATGCTTTTGCGCTAGTTGACTTCTTCACCTGGGGAATGCAATGCGTTCATCAAGAAGATATGAAAGATTTAAAGAGTGCATCTCTGTTGGTATCAAGAGCTCACCTGGTGCACACAGTCCAGGAACTGCAGAAAGATGGGCGTGAAGCCGCTGCCTTGACTGCTAGGACTCAGATTGCTTCGTTGGCTAAACTTGTGGCCAAAGGAGAGCCACTCTTTGTCCAGCAGCACCTGAAAGCCCTCCAGAGTGCGGTAGAAAGGGTCGCTCAGTAGCTGCACTAAAGACACCACCTGCACAAGGGACACAAAAAAGTTGAATGCCAATTAAAACGTGGATTTGCCTGAACATAGCACTTTAGATCATTCAAATGTGGCAGGATAATCAAACAAGTGGATTTCATTGGATAGACATGTAGGTTACATGATTTTAGTATGTCCCACATGTGTCATAAATGTTGAAATGATACTTACACGGTTTAACGCTCACAAGATATTTGATGCAATCGTTTTGATCAAGTTCTTCTATTTCCATAAGACAATTTGACTGTCTTTATGACCCCTTAAAAATGCTCGTCCCCGGTTTTGCAATGGAAGCTGAGACAGCTACATCTATCCTTGCAAATATGCCGTTTAAGCATTTTACCACCGAAGGGAAGAGGCGGCCCGCTCAAAAGAGCAGGCCACAAAGCAGCGCTCGGCATATTTGTCATGGCACACATGCACCCTCTAGACCTTTGAAGCTGATCCCGATGTCAAACCATCTGATCATCTGTTATCAATAACACTTATATAACAGGCCAGTTAAATTCAGGCTCCTTCCACTTGCCCACGCATACAATATGTTTGGCTGGCCTTCCTGCCCGTGTCACCTCCAAGGCTTCTAATGAGCCCTGACATAGATGGAATGAGAGGGGTGAGAGGGGTTCATGGCTTGCCTGCGGGGATCTACTGTAACATCCAACCCTGAGCCATGGAGAAAGCCGCTGGCGCCCTGGCACAGATACCAGACACTTAAATTACAGGCAGACCACAGAGACAAAAAATGAGGACGAACGGCAGAGGAGAAAGTTGTCTGCCGGGTGTCGCTGGCCCGTCGAGAGCAGCCGCAACATATGGACGCCATTTGGCTGCGCCGGCCTGACCGGGGACCTTTGCGAGATGAAGCCAGCCGGTGGCCCGTAAATAGAGAATGCCCCCAGGACCAACATCTACCTGGCATAGAGCGCCCTCAAAGTGTACTTTAAAAAGCAGCTTGCGGGCTTAGACACCCCATAAACACTTTGATGGCCACGCGCTTGCAGTACAAACACGGAAAACATGAGCAATGAGCATGATGAAACATGGACCCCCCAAAGGACCCTGACAAGTGTTTACATGCCTGGAACCGCAATCAAAAACCATTCGGATTGAGTTCAGCACAAATTGGTGACATCAGGCTTTGAGAACCTCAAGCCTTCTCATAATTCATCTTTGCACGATCAGTTCAACGGTGACACAATCAACTGGAAAGATGAGCAAAGAAAAAACACATTTAGGATTCATACACGCACGCTTCCAGAGTGGCGTCGAAGCCTCCGTACCTTGGAATATTTTGACTCCTTCTGTACCGTGTTTGGGAATGGGATACTCAAAAGAAAGCTAACCATGGCGTGAAAAACAAAAGCAATACCATGGAGCTCTATCGCTTTTGACACGGCCTGTAAGGTTTCACGTTGCGCTTAACCAATCTATTAGAGCGCCCGTCGTGAAAAGCAAGAAGAGGTCACCAAGCGTCATATTAAGTGCTTTAAGAGATTCTTGGAAATTCAGAGAGCGTGTGTTAGAATGGAAATAATGGATTAAGACCCGTCTATATCGTTAGCTTTACAGTGCTCGAGTCAGTTTTTGCATCTAGAGTGAGAAAAGCAAATTCAAGAGTCTTATTGCCTTGATTAAAATTTTCAGAACCTGCTTGACACAGAAACTACACCATGCAGATTTGAACCGGAGCCTCTCCGAAAAGTGTCAGATTAACTCCGCAGGTATGCTTAGAAAGCGATGCTCAGAGAACCCAAAACAGAATGAATGAAAACATTCGGAGTTATGTGCCCATAAAAGTGGGACACGTCTGCCCAAGTGACATCAATAAAAACAGCTGATTTGTAAATGTACATTCCATTCTTATTCTGTGTGTAATCTTAATGTGAACAGACACCGCTTCCAGGCAAATACGGTAATCTGCATCTACACATTCATCATCGGAGTTACTGTATGACAGTTAAGAATGAAGCATACTTGAATTCCATCAAGGCTAAACCGTCGTTGAAGGCTAAGTCATTTTGGCACAGTGGCTTTAGCACACTAGGCCATGTGCTTAACACGTCTACAGCCACAGCCAAAGGTCCTGTGTTTCAACTCTCAGCTCGACCCTTTCGGGGAAACTTTGCATGATTTCCTCATCAATCATGATTGATACTGCAGGGATTGCGAAATTACTGGCATAAATGTTTTTTTAAAATACAATAGGGCTAATTTTTCTGTAGGTGTGAATTTTACATTTGTATGGCTGCTTTCATGCTTTTTGGAAAAGACAAAATGTCTCAAAGTGCCAACTTTCCAATTTCAGAAAGGTTGAAGAGAAACTCTCTCACTTTTCTTTCACTGGAATTCTTATGCATCTCTGGCTTCTTTTCTGCTTTTTTCTTTAAGAGAAAAAAAAAAAAAGGGACGACTTGTGCAATATTCTCACTTGTGTGGTGATGTCCCAGCCGTCCTCCAGACTGAGAAGCACAGATGAGCCGCTGTCCAGAAGCTCCACTAGAATGAGAGCCAGCTGCAGGATCTTGTGAAGCTGTGACAAATGAAAATATGAACAATTAATCTCAGCAGTAAATCCCTTATAAATGTTGCTTTGTTACTTGTCTCCTTTTTGACCGTGAAGAATATTTATCCGGGAAAGGTCTACAGAGGGCCAGGCCGATGACCGACATGACATCACACAAAAAACATCCTGGAGAAAAAGGGTGTCACCTGCAGGATCCATTCCGAGTCCTCCAAGACTTTGAGGAAAGAGTCTTCAGAGTCGGAAGAGTTGGCACTGGGAGCGCACGCCCTCAACAGCTTCTTAAAGGAGCTTTTCACTTGCCGCATGTCCGCAAAGTCCACCGGCACCAGTTCACAGTTCAAAGAGGTGTCAACTCTGAGGCCCTGCACAAGGTTGTAACACACAGCAAAGGTTTATCATGTCATTTGTTGTGACTTTTCCATTTTTTTTTTTTTTACTTTTACCAAACAATTAATTAATTGATAGTGCTTATGTGTCTGAGTCTGATGTGTAAATGCCAGATAAGATTTACTAGCTAATACTTGCGGCTTCTAGCAGCAGATTTCATTTTCTTATACTATGTGGTTTGCAATTTTGAGGGGCTATTATTATCAAAATATTTTTGTAGCAACTCCATTTTTGGACCATCTTCTTCCTCCTGCGACACACCTCCTCATCTTTCACTACTGCACAGTGGTATGGAATTACTGTTCTAGGGCAACTGGTCTATTTTTTTTTAAATTTTGTGTCAAAATAAAGTGTGTTGAGATTTGTGGATTTACACAACAAACTACTGATTTCTTACCCTCAAATGTGACTTTTCGCCGAACACATAAAACGCGGCTTGCTGTTTGAGTAGCTGTGCTTGTAGACTGTTACTCCCTGCAGGAGGCGCTAAATCCTTCCCTGCTAGTCTGGCGCCCACATCCACTGGGGATGGGTGCTGGCTGAGCCTACTGCTGGAGCGCAGACTGGCCCACATGCCTGCAGACAGAGAAACACACACATAAATCACAACACACACACACACACACACACACACATATGCAGGTTCATTCAAACACATGGGACCGTTCCATTGCCTCTGATGTACACATGCTGTCAAACAAACTAAGACTGAGTGATGAACAACACATGCAGATGGAGTTTACATGCACAGCAGCACAAGGGATGATGTAAACATCTTCATTTTTTTACATCTACCAGAAAAACAGTTTGTACCTTGAGCACCAGGCAGTGAGATATTAGATGCAGGAGGTGATGGATTGTTTTCTAGCGTGCCAACAAATTGACAAGCCGTTTCTCTGGACAAACTAGCATGCAAGATCATCCAAACATCACAAACTACTGACGGGAAGGGCATTTCACAGTAATCCCTTCCAACTATTTCAAGTTGAGTTTCTGTTTGCTACGAGAAGCATCAAACCAAAGCATCAAGCTGGTTGCATCTGGTTATTTCAGATGGCAGAACTCAAAATCTTTGTTCTAGTTCATTTCAAAGTTATTTCGTGGACTTGAAGTCAGGGTTCTACTGTTCTCCCACACTAAACTCTCCAAAGTTTGAAATATGGAATTGTCCAAAATGTCTGGGTGTGATTAAGAAGGAACAAAAATAAACTAAGATCCACCCTACCAAAATAAGCAAATAAACTCTTGTCATGGCAACTTTTGACTCCAGCTAAATGAAACATCTTCATCTGAAATAGACAGTTTGAAGTCACGAATGATGGAGAAATCCTACGACCAATTGGTGTTTATTGTCTTGTTGCTTTGCTGGGACTAGAATGACTTATTCCTTTTGAATTACATTTACACTTTATCTGGGCTGTCTTTGTTGAACTACGTGCACGGTCAGAGGTGCCTCATTTCATTTGATTCATGACAGTCTGCCAGAATAAACTGCTTCCTTCCCTCTGCAGTCGGCTTCCAACTGACCACAGTGGGCCTTGCTGAGCCAACATATTAGCCGTGGAATAGGCCAGATCAGAGCGGCCACTTGGGTTTGTGAAAAACCACAGCTCCCAAAGGTGCACTTATTTCACTCCAGTGATGATTAGTCATTAGTGGCTCAGAGGAAGTTTGGAGAATGGCGATACGCCTGGTGTCTGGTTAGTTTGTGGGAGGAAAGAAGAGGTGTTAGAATGAAACGCAGCCCTGAAAGAGGAACGAGAGAGAGGGGGGTGGGGTGCAATTGCACTCTACCTTGGTTGTGGATTCTCTCCTTATTGGTAGGTTTTGGGTTTGCGTGAGTGAATAGTTTATCTCTGTACTCAAGCACTGCGTGGTGTTTGAGGGGAGGAGGTCAAGATGAACATGAAAAATAATGTCAATGTCATAAAAACATTGCAGCTTGACATATCGCGTACGGGCGGGCATGCGTGGTCAGAATGAAGAGTCAGCTAAAGGTCAAAAGACTGCATGACCCAGTTAAGAACCTTCACATTTGGAAAATGAATGATATGGGTAGCATGCACAATATAGACAACTGTAGTTATGTCTGGTAGTGAGATGATGTATGAAATGTTTCACCCTCCCCTAGCATATTTATGCATTAATGGAAATCTTGCAAAGGAGCTGCAATGTAATCCCAAAAATGTATCCTTGCGCCATTTATTCCATCATTGCTATGACAGATTTGAAAAAGGCACACATGAAAAATGCTCTGGAATGTGGATACATTTTTTTGGAAAGGTCATGCTGCCAATGTACAAGGAACTAATGTGGGAGCGCGGCGATTAATTGGAGGTGGATTACGTGCGCCACCCACTGCGACGATTAAGGTTACGGCCACCTTTGGAGCGGTCAGTTTGGATTCGAAGAAGAACGTGCTGCAAGACCGAAGCAATATAATCCCCTATTTCATAAGTTTGTAAATGCCAGATGAATGGAACCAATTAGTTTTTGACATTTTCTTGGCACTCCTCTCCCTCTTCCTTTACGGGCAAACACATTGTTAGCATCTATTTGAGTTATAACTGTCTGAATAGACAAACTTGTGTAGTCGGTTCCAAGATGAAGAGTAAGCCTGAACGTGTTTTCGCCTTTGACCTTGATCTAAAGTCATGACTAACTCCTCCGACATGCACCGACGCCAAGCACAATGCCACTAGGTCAAAACAAAATATTCAGTGCTAATGGACTCCTCTGAATGCTTTACATTCTTGTGTGACAACATTTACAGTAATATTTATCTGACAACGGGCTAATACAAGTCATTGTACAGTCAACTCGGCACATTTCGCAATCTGTACATTATGATGTAATATTACGTCAAGTCGGTGGATGGGAAAACAACAAATTGGCATCTTTGCCTTTTCATTTAGAAAACCTCACCTCCTCTGGTAAAGCTGCTTGAAAAGGGAATGTCTAAATGGACGGGCGCCATCTTTGGCATTCTGGATGTTCTCCTCTCGCTCCCTGAGGGGACAACATTCACACATGATGCAAGAAGGGGAAGACAAACACAAGCCAGGATTGTTATTTTGCCTGAGGCAGAAGAACAAGACAAAACGTCAACTGTGCACTCTTTTGTCAACAAGTGGAAAAACAATTAAGCCTTACATGTTAAGGCAAAAATGGCTCAGAAAATTTGGTTCTATATCTGCAGCACTAAAAACAAGTTACATGGAGAAACAATACGATCTAGCATTTGCTTGTTTGTGAGGGGGGGGAGAAGCAGTTTGAGAGGAGGATACAAACAAGTCTGAGGAGATGGATGGGCCGGGCAGTGACCTGTGCTTTTTGTATAACCTTTTATTGTACGAGTTTCCTTCCAAATGGTACCAAATATCAGCTACAGTGCCTCATTGTCATACAAAACACACACACACAGTAGACAGGTATAAAATAAGCAATGACCCGGGAAAACACACTCGGGAGATTTATGGCGAAGCAGAATAGACCAGGAATGAACCAAAATAATACTAAAATGTGCAAGCTTGCAGTTTCTCAGTGTCAAAACAATGCAGTTGGCCTCTTTTTCCGAACAACTGATTTATTTATTTTTTCTCATGGCTGATGTCATATGACATATTCAGTTCAGGTTGAAGCACCATTTTGACACAACACAATTATTAATTTTCAGGTCATTAACTTCAAGTCAAAGGGACTCTACAGCATGATGAAGTTAAGACACAACAAACACAGCTTTTCATCTCTACAGAGGGAGGCCGTAAATCGTGATTATCCACATACCTGGCGAGAGGCCTACGATGGAGCGGTTAGACAAGGTGCTATGGCCGTTCATCTTGAAGTAATTGGGGATGGAGTCAAGAATGGCTTGCAGGTACTTTTCTTGTTCAAGGCTACTGGATGACTCGGAGGACGATGCAGGCGCTAGATCAGAACACATGTCTCTTAAACCAAAAATTCTTGAAAATGCTCACATGAAATTTATTTCTGGATCAGATTTACTGGTTGGGAGATATGACTCAAACAAATCAGGTTGGATTCTTTCGATATAAACACAGGTCGTGGAAAAGTAGATGCTTAGAATGAGGCTCACCTGTTGAAGAGGGATTCTGTGACTTAAACAATCCCACCACACTTTTGCCGTGGAAGCCTCCTGAGCGCAGCAGCACAGCTTTAGTGCGAGGATGTTTCCAACACACAACAGGAAGACGGTTGTGTCGGTAACATCGCGCCACTTTGTGTAAACTGCTGTCTTGAATGGCCTGGGGAACCACCAGTAGACCCGGATAACTGAAGTTGAGACAAATAAATATATCTTAGGCAAATATACCATGTATAGGTGTCACTGTGGGTTGAAATGTATTGAATCAATTCAACCCAGAGTGACACCCTTCATTGTTTGAGCAAAAATGAGACTGATCTTGAAATATTTCCTGTTTTCAATATTCATCTTCAAATTTACAGTTGTATACACAAAAGTGTGCTGTCATCTAAGGGCTGAAAGTGGAATTACACTTAAAAGAAACATTAAAACTTGAGTGAGATGTGACGTACCTGCGGCAAAGCGAATAAAGCCTATTCACAGCCGTGATCCTAAATTGGTCGCCCGACTTGGAGCGAGATGAGCTGGCTGTGATAGTACCGAGGCCCATCCGCTGGTAGTCACGGAAACAGGATTGCTCCACCAACTGTTCCATGGTGGACTTCTCAGATGCTCTTAAAGTGCTGCAAGGTGGTGGTTCCCCATCATCTGATACTATATCACACATACAGAGGTGAAGTTTGACATTTAGCCTACAATTACAAGTCGGGCTTAAATAAAAACTTGACGGATGCATTTTGTTCCCCCTCTCACTTGATACATCATCATCTTCGTGCCAGGTCATTCTGCTGCCTCTGTCATTCCTCTTCAGTGTGGTCTGGCTACCACGGCCCATTGTGATCTTGCTGGCTCTTTTGGCTCCCTTGACAATAGTTTTGGATAGTGTTCTGAAGCGACAACAAAGCAGAGAGCAAGTCATCTTGCATGTTCCCCCCACCACCACCACTTCCAGCTGCATTCAAAGGATAACAAATTGTTGGATCTTATTATCTCCAGAGAGCGAAATTCAGTTTTGTAAAATAACTGAAAATACTCTAATAAAGGTCAACCACCAACCTAAAGCCAGTGTTCCTTTCTTTTTGCTTTGGAAGGATAAGTTGAAGTTGAGTTTGCCCTGCAGCAAATGCAAAGGAGCTGAAGATGGATTGTGGGTAGCGGATCCGCTGTATGTGCTTCCTGAACATCTCCACCATCTCCGAGCTCACCTCTTCGTCAAAAGCCACCTTTATCAACTGCAAAATAACAATAATAAGATAAACAAATGCAGAAACAAATAAAAATTCTATATGTACAATGTTGTTAGATCTGTCATAAAAATACAACGGTGCCTTCAGATACGTGCGTATCTCAAGTCATCTCAATTCATGATTGAAATGAATGGAAATGCCATTCATGCGTATCTCAATTCATGATTGAAATGCCATTCATCTATTCAACCCCCTACTTCTAACAACAAACCAAAAGCACAAAATAATATTATAAGAATAGAAATTTACTCAAAGAGCGCTCATGTCTCAAGTTTGTGCTCACAAATCAAAGCCCCCCCCCCCCCCCCCCAAATTGCCTGAACGCCAGTTTATATCTTGCAAAAAAGACCGGTCAATCGTATCTCCAAGACACCACTGTATGGAGAAACCTCCGATGTAGTGATCACCTGAAAGGATGCGGAACGGAGTTGGAGGCCCTCCTGCATGTTCTGCTGCAGCTGATTCTGGATGCTGATCTTCTTCTCCTTAGTCAAGGTTGACATTGGGAAAGCTCTGATCACTGCCTGCTCCCCCACTGCACGGACGATCAATGACACATGCAGAAGAAGTATGGCCAGTGCAGCAGTGATGCAATGCAATGGCCTATCAACTTGAATTGGTTGATAGCACACGGCCATGACAGTGTATTTCTTATCATTTGTTTCATTTGGTGCAGAGTGAACTTACCCAGGGGGTCGTGTGGAATGCCTTTGAAGATGATGCGGTACGTGGTGAGGAAGAGTGCTCCCTCTGCTGGTAGGATATGTGGGCCTCCCAGCAGCCCCCCAGTAGCTTCTTCTCTGCCATCAGGATCCAAAAGCACCCTCAGCCCCTCTGTCACAAACTCCTCACCAGGAAACAGTGCCGGGCGTAGAATCTTTGGCTGACGGGACATGACATGTTGAAAATTAAAGCCAGAAAGATCGCAAAATGTAAAATTTTTCATTTTGTATTCTGGTAGTCCAACTCTCGAAGCATATCGGTATCAGAAGATTAAAACAATTGTCAAATCACAGCGCTTTGATAGATATTTGAGCTCCACATGCATGCCACTTTCAAAAACAGGCACGCATACATTTTGTTTTTTTAAGCAATGAGTCGTACTGATGGTAAATACCACATTGGAATAGAATTCAACAATATGAGAAAACTGATTCAATGAAATGAAATAAGAAATGTCACTCATTAAAATGGGCCATGATTAATTCGATTAGGAACCGACAAAATAAGCGACCTCTTCAACAAGTCAGCTTCAGATATTTACCCAATTTTGCACTCTGGTTAAATTGAGGCTAATCCACATAGGGCTGCAACTTATTCAACACCTTAGCAACCAAAAAGGGTACGGCATCAATCAAAATCACCAACACTGAAGCATATGAAGTCCTTGGTAGGTCATGAATTACATGCAAGCATGTCACATCGATAATATATGCAGCTCGCACTGGGATCACAGCAGCCGTGGAACCAGTCTCATAACGCTGTTGTCCGTTTGACCTCAGCAGTTTTTTTTTTTTTTTTTTTTTTTGGCTACCCGAAAGAACCTATGATATTATGCTAAATATGTCTGGGGTAATTTTAACCATCATAATTAAAGCCAACTCTCAGCAAGTTAATGGGGACCCTTTCAGAATGGTCCAGGTTTAACTAGTAACTCGGAATCTTGCAAAAGAAGAGAAACCTTGGTTCAATAATCTGATTTGACCCAGGTCAGAAGTTTAAAAGAAGTATTGGATTGCATCTTTAATGTTTTCCCGTTATTCCTTCCAGGAATAAAGTGATGCTATTACCAATACTAATCTGACTCGTCATGAGGCCGGTGCCACTGTTGTTTAGACACTTTTTAGTATTTGGCATGCGTCTTGCAGCTTGCAATCCAGCTTGGAATGAGCCACAAAGTTCATCAGACAGCTCACCACAACTTCCAGGTTGGTCTCAAGGCAGTACTGGGATGCTGTTTGTCTGTGTGTATATGAGTGCGTGTAACAAGGATTACCAAGTGTTGGCAGACACAATAAAAACACAGCAGGGTTCAAAATACCAAGTCAAATATTTAAAAGTACACTTGAAAACATTGGAAATCTTCCACTTGCTACACATAAGCAGGGAAGAGAATACAAACTGTAGCGGTCTATAAAAAAAGGCCATATATTATCAATTTAAGATTTGACTTTCTTTTGTTGTTGTTTCTCTCATTCAGCAAAAGTGGTTCTGAAACAAACACAAAGTTTGAAACCACTCGCCAAGAAAATTAGATCACTTACAATGTCACAATAGACGGATTCATGTGAATGTAAGCATGAATATTTAAAAAAATCTGTATAAAATGTCACTTTTGTTGTTTTGCCTTAATTGTGTCCATATATGGATAACAGTGAATTTTTTTGTGGACAGTCTTGGGAAGAGTGATTGGACATTTTAAAACTGCTGTTCCAAGCATGTCACCATGTAGAGCATCACACACCTTCTGAATGGGCGGTAATCTCCTGCTCTCCCTGTGAACTGTTTCCAGAGCCTCCATCTGCATGGCGACGATGCCTGTAGGTCGCAAGATGAGGTTACCGGGTGTCCACATGCCAACTCAGCCCGTACAAAGACACGCATGTGCTTGCACACATTTGTACAAACAGTTTTAAGGCCATTTAACGTGTCAGGAGTTAATCAGATCAGAGGTCGGCGTTGCTGAGAATAAACACCAGCAGGAGTTACTCTGCACAAAGCTGAGGGAATTAGGACAGCATCTACGTGAATGAACAGTGTCTGTGACGTACCAGGGATCATGCTGTGGAGGTTCTTGATGTGTTCCTGGGTTACTCCGCTCTCGGTGCACACCTTGTCAATGAAGCGAGCCACAAACCTGACCACCGAGTTGGCCACGTCGCTATTCTCCGAATCCTCAAAACCGCTTTCTGTGTCGAAGCTCTCAGCAACGCTGCCGGCGATGCTATGAATGATAAATGGCATGATGAAAAGCAAGAACGTGTAACGGGTCAAGCTGCTGCGCCCATTGGGAGATGTGAGAGCTATGTGCTGACAGAAGTGGTTAGAAAACAGTGAGCCAGGCAAAGGCAATGAGGATTAATCTATGAGCCATAGAGAATGTTTCATATGAAGAAATCAGCTTTCTGCAATCCTGACTAGTGAGTGGTGGGGTCGAAATGTCTTCTATAAAAAAAAAACTACAATGCAAAAAACAATGAAAGAAAATGACTACGTTAACAATTTTGCAGCTGTTGTCTCATATAATTATATACAAAGAATAAAGTTTAATTTTGAATTTAGAAGCAGTTTTGAGAATACACCAACATTTTGGTGAAAAAATAGTTATATACCGCAAATAAAATTAGAACACTGTGTTCATCTGGGGATTTTGGCAACAAGCTAGTCATTTTGAAGTAATTTATTTCACAGAGCTCAGGGAGAGAAATCACTGCTATTTTGTTTGGGTTGAGTTGAGTGGGCCCATTAATGACACCCAAAGGGTCGAAAGCCTCTCTATTTTGTGCAGTAACAACATCCTGAATGCATCTCAGGCTGGATGCGAAACAAACATAGGAGACATATTCCGTTCCGTTTCGATACATGGCAAGCAACATGCGAGCGACATAACTTTAAATTATGTAACTAAGTTATGCATACATACAGTAAGTACTACACTTTAGCAACACGTGAACACCTCCAAATCATGAAACCTAATTGATATGCAAATGTACCTTACATAGCACCCAGTTAAATTGGTCCATATTTTGAGGATAATCTGTATGTGGCCATATGTTGCGTCAATTTCCAAAATGAAGACAAAATGATTATTGATCATCATTACTCATCATTTAATCGATGAGGTTCCGCCGCCCTTTGTAATGCGTGCTGCTGGTTTTTGAAATAGGAAAATGTTGCATCATATAAGCAGGTACAATCTAACTTTGCTTTTCAATAGTAATGCTATAAAAAAAATGCCCTGCCTCAAGAAAGCGAAGCCCCTTTGCTTTCCCTGCTGACCTGTTGGTGACAATGCTGTTGCTGCCGCTCTCCCAGTCAGCTGCGGGCGTGTTGCGAAGTAGTTTGTTCTTGCTGGTATCCAAAGGAACTAGCAGATATACCATGAGGCTGGCGTAATGGATGGCTTGACTGAAAATGGTACTCTCCTCGTTCTTCACTAGCTCCTGCTGCTTCTCTTTATTCAGGCTTGGCCACAAGCGCAGCTGCTCGGCAGCTAGGTCCATTGCTGTCTGCTCCTCGTCTTTTGCAGGCGCTATGCCCACATCCTGGAAAGAGATGGCGGTAGGAGAGGAAACGTTGGAGCGGATTGAGAGCCACTGAAAGTTCATAAAAAGCTCTGACTTAGCAGGTTTTAAAAAGATTGCAGACAACACAGAACTCAATCAAAGGCCGTGTCTCAATTGGCTGTGAATATAACCAGATATTTATTTTTTTAAGTACACTTAATCCTATTACCTTCAGTCTGGCAAGGAAGCCCCACTTCTCCTCTGGGCTGTTGAGATACAAGGCTCGGATCTGGCACTGGACTTCGCTGTAGAAAGTGGCCTCCCAAAATTGCTGGCTGGTCCAGATGGAGTGGTCCTGGATGCAGGTATAGGCAAATTGGTTCACCCCAGCAACCAGTTTCTGAAAGACAAAAAGAAACAATCTGTATATTTGTTTTGTTTTATTCTTACAGTGGCATATGAAGAAGTGATATGAAACAGAAAAAAATAAATAATGGAAACTGCCTGTAATGTACTCAGCCACTACAAACACATTCAGTAAAGTCACACATTGTTTGATAACCACTGAACAATAATTTTTTATTCTCGCACAAATTAGTAAAGTAAAACGTGTGTTGTGTCATGCAGAAACTCAAGTAGCCTTTCGGGATTGCATCAAATTTTACAGCCTGAAACCAGAAAGTGAACGGATGATGAGAGTCATCCTCGTATCTAATTTATTTTCAATGTGATGACACTGACAGCTGCACTTGTTTTTCCACTTTGCACAAAAACAAGAGTCAAACTAGCCCTGACTTCAAGGGAAAACAATCCAGTTTCCAAATTGGAATCTGTGAAGATAAAAGGTCATTTAAAGCAGCAACATTTTGATTTTTGTTCTGAGTATTTTGAAACAGTAAATGTTTTGTTTTGACGTTTCACTAAAGGGGGGTGAAGAGTAGGCACGTGCAAAAACAATCCAGGAAGAGAATGTGAAATGCTCGGCATCTGCTTACGACCGTAATCTCTGGACTATAAACAGCACCAGATAAAATTCAGGAAAAATCTCGTTTTGTTCATATATGTATAAGACGCACTGGACTATAAGCCGCAGGTGTGCTAATGTTTAATTTCCTTATACAAGAGAATATGCACAAATCATACACTATCATAAAAATAATAGAAAATCCATAGATAAACCGCACTGGAGTATAAACCGTAGGGTTCAAAGCTTGTGCAAAAAATAGCGGTTTATTGTCTGGAAAATATGGTACTCCAATGTAAGCTATGACAACGTGTAAATAAAATATCACACTTTATCTTTATACTGAGTGAAGAAAATATTGGAAGACCCAGCGCTGTTTTTAGACCAGCTTTTGATTCCCTCCCACCAAGAATTGACACTAAGCAGTTTTTAATCGGCACTTTATTGTTTATCCTCAAGTATGAGAATTGGAGATGGTTGCTATAATTAGAACCAGCACAAACAGCTTTAATCCCTCGATGATAAGCCCAAAGCCACAAGATGGACTGCCTGACATAACGTTCCTCACATGGCCTGTTCTGGAGCCAAGTTCTTTCAATTCATTAATAACACTAATATTGTAATTAAGCTACGAACAAAATTATGACCAAAATTCAGCAGATGACCACAAACATCACGAGCCTCTTAAGAGTAAAAAAAAAAAAAAAAACCACAACCATTTCTCTTGTGTTACATTACAAAACAGAGGAAATGTTCTTTGGGAATCATACACAAAGGTGAGAACTTTTGTGATTTTTTTTGAAAGAAGGTGGAAAATCACCCGTGATTTATAATGTCAGTCAAAAGTGCGGCAATGTGAAAGTCTGTCCAAACAGGCAAATTACTGGGTCAAGTCCACCCCACATCAGTACCTTACAAACAGGAAAGCAAGCAAGACAGGAGACTGTCAGGAGGAGTCCAAAATGTTGAGCTCTTAGAACTTTTTCCGTCTCTGGAATATTTTGTCCCTTTCAGAAATACACCGGCACTCACTGTTCTTTCATAGAGCAATTCATATCACCTTAAATAAATACACCGAGTAATATGACTTGTTTTCCATTACGCAACTCTGATGGCAACAAAAAATATCCTGTCATCAGTCTAACTAATACAATATATCATTATGAAGTTCTTTCCAAAAAAGAGAGCTCAAATTGTGAGGTCAATAATGATTTGAGGGAAGACTTCATTGTGACCAAAGCTAACAATGCATGCGGGAGAGAAATGCGTCATGGTCTAGACTCTACACAGACAAGTTGAATTCAAGCGATAAGGATGGAAGAAACACTATTCCAAACAAACAGGTGAATATGAACAGCTTTCAAAAGCTCTCTGCTATATGCTGTGTCTAAATGCAGATGTGTGAGCATGTTTGCGCGCGGGGGTGTTTGTAGTCTACACTCAGCTTGGCTGTGTTTTTCTGACTCTTCAGATATGTGCAGGTCATTTCGACCTAGGTCAATTCTTCCCAATACAGTGAGACACTCACAAGACAGATGGCAAAGAATGAGATGGTGAAAGGGAGAATAATAGAGAGGGAGGAGGAAAGGAAATAAGGAAATCAAGTTCAAGTGAAAAGGAGGAGGATACTATTATCAGACCCATTTGGCTCAGACGCTTGACTCGTGAAGGGTGGAATGTAAGTTTGAGAAAGAGGTGAAAACAAGCCCCCAAAAAATAAATAAAAAATAACACCAAAAGAGCTAAGGAGGGACACATTGCGTGTGGGTAAGAGGTAAAGGGGCTATCAGGATCTGGGATCTTGTCGTGATGTTCAAGTAGTAAGTAGCCTGACTGGACATCGCTGAAAATGTTGAGTCAAAACAAATATGTTGCTAGCCTGGAGGCAGAAAAAGTATTTTCAAAGAATTGTTCCCAAACTGGAGTAAAAGTTAAAGTATTTTTCTTCATCTTTTGTCGGAATGCACAGAATCAATCTCCTGTAGTGTACAAAAACAAAATAACCTCATAGAAACACGATGCAGAAAGTCAGAATCATAAACAAAGCCACTGACAGAACATAACTGCGTAATAGTAATGACACAATGTACAAGTCATGTAAATGTTCCGAAATAAGGTAAACAGATTAAATAAACCAGAAGTTGAACATTTTTGGAGTTATACAAGGGTCAACCAGTACATCACTTTCCCCGTGACAGGAAAATGGCCAGCCCACTGCCCTATCTAACAACAGAGTGTGTAAGGTCACCAAATTTCTTTTATCCCACTATTAGGATAAAGACTTGTACTGTGGCACATTCAAATAGATTGAATATTATGCAAAAGAAAGCAATTCAGATGTCAGTGATCCCCATCCATCTCCCGATAACAAAGGCCAGAGGAACTGTGCAGCTCAACAATGCATTTAACAAAACTGCGGTTGTATGAAAACCTCGATGAACTTTACCAACTGGTACCATGTATGCAAAATACAATGGCAGATTTGGGACATTGGTTTGTCCTTACTTCTGTTGCAAATATGAACAAGCATGTGCAACATACATTATGTTAGATGAGTCAGGGTGAAAAGCAGAGGCGTTGAAGGAATGAACGGAGAATGTGGGTCAATAAGATCATCTGTTAAGCGTCAACATATGGAAACAAAGCAAACGCTGAACAGTCTCGAGTAGTGGCGACTACAGTGAGACAGAAACACAAAGCAAATTTTTTTTGCAACCATGTCAATGTACACTGTGAACTAGTGATTAAGATATTGTGTCAAAAATTTATTCTTTTTTCAAATGAAAGGTTTGTCATTGAATATTGTCGGTGAATATGCCTGGCCATAATGCCCACCACTGCATTTTGCTGCCACGCAGGAATGAGACAACTGTCAGTCATTAAGTCATCTACTTCTTGTGTGTCTTTTAGATCCAAACAAAATTAAAACAGAATGGCTTGGGGGACAAGTATGCTTTACCTGACTCAAAATCTTCAGAATTGAATGCTTGTGACGTTGAAGAAGCTAAGAGATGTTGCTGATTCACTATATGATGTCGAAGGACCAGAAAGCAGCAGTTCTCACAGTGGCTAGAAAACAGGCACTATAACCTGCTAATTCTGAGCTTGAATTTGGCCGCAAAAATTTGAGCACTACAGTAGATGGAGGCAGCAAACTTCGCCACAAGTGCAGCGTTTTGGAAGATAGTAAAGAATTCTTCAAAAAAGAGGCCTTGGCCACTCTCAGTTGGAGTTTACTGTCCAACTGAACAACGGGACATACACGTTGTGCAAATGGCCATAGATGGGATAATGTAAACTGCAGTGCAGCGATATAACCATCTAAGCCGCTGATATTTCAAAACAAATGCTGCAACAATGAAGTCTACTTCGATATCGTAGTAGGTATTCTTTATCCTCCACACCAGAAGAAGCCACACATTGAATTCATCACAATGCAGTTAAAGTTCTTAAGAGTGCTATTTATCTCTATCTCTAATACTATGGTGACAATGAAATATTGTTGTGTGTCTAAAAGGTTCAAACACTATATCATGTAAAGGGGCTGGAAGTGGTTTTGGCGCAACAGGCCTCCTTAGCACTTTGTATGCATTATCCGTGAAACAGAAGCCTTACGCAGAACACACATCTGTGTTGAATGAACCGACTTACTCTGTAAAAAGCTGTTGACAGTGGCAGCAGTGCAGCAGCCACCGTGTACTCCTCTGAGCTGGAACAGTCCTGTGGGTCAAACAACAGGAGACAAGTGAGAGTGGGGCAAGACGCAGCAGGTCACAGGTTACGCATTTCTGTTGTAGCTCCCAACACACACCAGGACCACTAGGGGGAACGTACGCCTGTTTGGGTAAATGAGACATTGCGTTCTTGCCGGTAGGCGTTCCTCAGCTTAAGAAACGTTCTGTCTAAATGGACATCGAGTATGCATGTAACACATGGGAATGATCGATGGGATGAACACAAAGGGGTAAGCTGTCCAATTACTTTTTACATAAAGACAGTCATGTCCTGTTAAATGTCAGTGCCAAGCCAAAAAAAAAAAAAAAACCTGCCAAAACCATTCACTTCACCATGCTCCATAGTCAAGACAGACACATGCTTCCAATAGCCTTATATAATCCGTACTCTGACAAACTTGTTTAAGCAAGTCTTGAATTTATTTGCAACATATTTTTGTCTCTTGCAATTTTGACCAGATCACACTAAGGCTTATCACAAACATTCACAACATGTTGCATACAATCTTTCGATTTTTCAATGCCATCTGGTCATGCTGAGACACAGAACCAATCCTTTTTCTTTGCTGCTTAGAAATATCTCCTCAGTGACATATAACTGTTACACCTGTCAGCAGTTTTTCTTTTGTCATTTTCATGTGCAGCTTGTCCATCTGTTTTGGAAACTCAGTAGGTTTTATGATCTTTTTAATTGGCCTTTAATGAGAAGCATTGGAAATGAACAAACTGTTGAAACAAAGGAGCCAACTGAAAATAATTGACAAGAGATTTTCTATCCTGGCCAAATTTATGAATTTGCATTGACGCATACACTATTCAATGAATAGAATGTGTGTTAACGTCAATGTTTTTATTATCAACAGTATAGTCATACCTCTGAATTTGGACTCATTCCTCATCTATGACATAAAAGGGATATTAAAAATCAGTTCACTCTTACAGTAATTCTAATACACTATAGAAATACAACTAAATTCATGTCCATGTAAATTTTTTTACATGGAACCTTTTGTCATAAAAGTGGATTGCTTTTTCTAGAGATTTTGGCGTTAAGTCCCAAGGTAACCATTCCACAAAGAAACCCATTTAAAATTCATTCACAAATTAAAGGGAATAGTTAATTTTAGGCTTAACTATATGTATATGAGTTTTTTTTCCAATCAGAGTTCCAAAGAACATGGCTAGTATGGGAAGTACATTAAGAATCATCAAGCAGGAGCCTAAGCGGCTCGAAAAAACTGATGAGAACGGGAGAAAGGATGCAAGTCGGACTCCAAAAGTACTTAATTCACAGGAAATTGGTACTTATTGGTGCTAAGCTAACCAACTGGACTTAAGGAGAATATAGCCAGAGGAAACAAAAGTAATACCATGCGCAAACAGCAGCACTGATTTTGACCTGGTGGCATACCTCATAACCCTCAATTGGACTTGTCTAATACAGAAAAGTATTTTTTTAGTAATCTGGTTCACTTCAAAATCATGAAAAAGAATGTGCGCATACACAGTCACACGTTGAGATATCAATAGTTCACAACATAGGGTAAAGAATGCAAAATTCTCTGATTGTGGTCTGTAATGGAGCCCCCCCCCCCCTGTTGCCACCATTGCTCAAGAGAAAAAGAGTAAGGAAAAAAAAAAATCCAAGAATGTACAGAGGAGCGAAAATGCAAAACACAAGTGCCACAGCTACACATGAAAGCAAACACAGTTTCTGTTTAATTTTGCTTGTCACTTGTGTTTGCCTTTTCTGCCATTTGGGCTGCGATAAAATGTTCCACCTTGCAGTGGCACCAGAGCATTGCTTACCAACAGTGAACAAAGCTGCGGGTGACTGAAGTTCATGAGTGATGAGGGACATATGTATACGTAAATGTATATACAATACCTTTCAAAAGTTTGGGGTCACCCAGACAATGTTGTGTTTTCCATGAAAACTAACATAATTGCACAATCATCCATTAGCCTTGTAACACAATGGCCCATTAGAGCACTGGGTGGGATGGTTGCTGGAAACGGGCCTATGTAGATATTGCATTAAAAACCAGTTTAAACCTAGTTTAATGCTATCGTCATTGAAAAAAAAAAATAGCCATTTTATTTAAAAAAATAATGACATTTCCAAGTGACCCCAAACCTTTGAACGGTAGTGTATATATATATATTGCAACAGAATTTTGATGATAAACTCACCACGAGACAAGGAGGTTGTAAGGAGGTTGTAATAACTTCTGTGATTTATAAACCAGCTGCACATAAAATGGTTGTCTACTATTGACTAATAGAAGACCAAATACCACAATGTTTGTAAAAAGTATTTTTTTTTCTTCAAATTTACATCCATACAAATGATACGTACAAGGTTTAGTCAACTTCATTATCACCTATAATCTCTAAACAGACTGGATGAGTAGCGACATTATTTCGAGATAAACTCACAAGGAGATAAGCACAACACTCTAAAGAGGGCCTGAAAATAAATGCAAAATGATTTTCCAATGGCATGGGGAGTACTTGGAATTTTATTCTGGAACTCAAAACTGGATAGAAAATAACTTGTTCTGATGTGTCGCCTCACATTTCTGGCCACAACGACACCCCGCCGTCTTCTTTTCCTCCCATTATTTACTGCGTTTCTCATCAGTCCTTTCCTCCCACTTGAAGGTGCGGAAATTTTTAACAGCTACGATGACTAACGTAGCTATTCGGCATCAGACACGTACACGTTACGCTGAGCCCAAAACTCAAGCATGTGACAGAAATGATGTAGGAAGTGAACAAAAGGGAAACTTCCTGAAAAACTAACCAGGAAATCTGCCGGAATGAAGTGATGCATTTGGAATGCACACGTAAATGGCACTTTTACGCACATATAGTGCATAAACATATTTTGATTCAATGCAGCAAGGTTGAGCAAAAGGAAGAGAAGGTCACATAGTTGACCTCTGTGGTGTATTGAGAGTCCTGAAACCTGATTTCAGCAGATGTTTACCTGGCTGCACTAGACATCTAAAGGAATGAGTTGAACATGGGAAGGCTACCTGGTTCCAATTCCTATTGACCATTGCTACGTTAAGCAGCCCATCAATGTTACTGAGGCACACAGAGGCCACGTTTCCTCAGCAAGAAACTAATTTATGTGCTAAGTAACGTCGAAAGTAATCAAGTCCTACACTGAAACAGTTTGAACCTTATGGTGGCTTTCAGGCTCACCAAAGAGGTGCAGGGTTCATCCAGTACGTCAGCACCAAGACAACGCTGAGATCAATTTCCTCGGAACATCTGTGTAGAACATGTGCTCTGTCTTGCCCACTTCTCACCTCAGCACATCAAACTCACCATCATGTGGGACATATGGCTTCGGCGGCACCGTGGCCACTTGAACCTCCCAACGTAATTCCCTCTCCTAGTAAACGGCCATTCAGAATGTGGTTTTTAACTAAGATGAGGCCCTGGGCTATGAAAGAGCAGAGCACAGAGGACTAATAATCCTATCTGACAGGAAATGGTTGAGATGCCAGGATACATCCACAGCAGGCCTGATTCCCCCCACATGGCTTGTGTACTTGCAGGGAGCAGGAGCACTGACCGGCGTGCGTGCACGCACAACGAGATGGGCAATTAGCTCAAATGCGTCAGTGGGGCTTGTTACTTGGTGTGATTCATGGCAGAAACACCGATAAGAATAATAACCTTTGTTTAAACAGGAAAAAATATTGTAAAATCTCATTGGCGGCAGCAACACATTCCTGAGAACGCAACATTTTCTTTTAATGCATGACAGGCTTTGGAAATTTGCTTCTTGGAAAAACACATAACGATTATTCAAATGACTCAATTAATTTTATGACAAACAAACGAGGATGCAAAACCTTTGCCTCGAAGTTTCACAGATTTAGAAATACTGTGCATCCGGAAAGTTTTCACTGTGATTTTTTTGTTACAGCCTTTTCTCAAAATGGAGTAAGTTATTTTTTTTCTCTCAAAATTCTACATATAACCCCACATAACGACAGCACGATTTTTTTCTTCTTCAATTTTTCCAGATTTATTGAAACATTACCTGTACACAAGTATCAATACTATGTATAGCCTAAAGTCTTTTTGATTAAGATGTCACTAGCTTGGCTCGCTTTGCCCGTTCCTCTTTGGTGCACAGCCATTTTCAGATTTTGCCAGAGATTCAAAGATTCAAATCTGGGCTGTCGGGGGCCATTTGAGGACATTCACAGAGTTGTCCTGAAGCCACCCCTTCATTGTCTTGGCAGTGTGCTTGAAGTCATTGTCCTGTTGGAAGGTAAACCTTCAACACAGTCTGAGGTCTTGACCACTCTGCAGAAGGTTTTCAACCAGGTTATCTCGGTACATTTCTGTCCTAAACACTTCATTATGGGGTGTGTAGGATTTTGCCAGTCAAAAATTTATATCGTCTATTCCGGAATGAGGCTGTAACATAAAATACAGGAAAAGTGCCACGCTGTGAATACAGCTGTATACGTTTTGCGCCACACTCCACCTCCACCATCTGATCCTCAAAAACCTTTCGGAAGGTGATTACAACCAAAAACCAAAATTGTTATTTACCCCAAGGGAGAGGCAGTTTAATGATCAATGTCATGATTGGCCTCTTCATGATGATGTCATTGTGAATGAACGTGTCACTTACATGTGGCCGCCAGAAATCCTAATGAGGCATTATGCTATCGTTCTACAATAGCATGCAACATTTTTTACAGGATAGGTCACTCTGATCCTTCTCTCCCCATTTTTCCTCTCGCTCGCACGCGGAACTGAAATATCACTGCGAGTCTGTTATGAGGCAGCGTGTAGCAAGAATGGGTGTGAAGAACTAATACTGTGACTGCCAATTTTCTATTTATATTACTTTCTCAGCTCGTCTCTAAGAAATCCATAAAAGCTGAGCTCAGAACATTTGCTTGGATGCAATAAAAAACAACAAAAAAACAGTAAAATCAGAATGTGTGTCAGTTTTAATGGCACGCCATGAGTGGGATTCTCCAAGAATCTTTGTCCACGTACACTTGGTAGCTTATGTCAGTAAAGTATGTGAAAGTCAGTTGGTCAGTAATTTAAGACCAGTTCAGTTTCGTCCAGTCAAGGCAATGAGACTGGTAGTGCCAACCAACAGCTTTGTCACATGGTGAGAACTTCAACATTGTATTCATGCCCTGAGTAGCTGCCAAGATTTATTGGCTTTGTAATAAAAAATGACTGGAATCCAAAGTCACTCCATGAAATCTGCGCACTTGGGACTGCTTACGACGATTAAACTCGAAAGAAAGAGCCGATTCGAGGCAGTAAAAAATGAAGAATTAGCAATAAAGACCTGGCTGCTTTTGTTGAGTGAAGCCTCCGATTTTTTCAGGACTGCACAAAACAGACGGCTTACTGATTTGGATACTTGTTCCAACTATGGGGGCACCAGGAAGAGACAAACAAGTTGTCTGATAAACAATGAGCAACATTACTGAGCTCATTCTTACAACATGTTGTAAACAAGTGGAGAATACAGGAAAGCTAAAACCAGGAGGAAGGGTAACCATGGACAGTGGAGGTCTTATGTACAATTGTGCTTCTCTGACATTGCTTTTGCTTAAAAGCTGAGGACATTGTAAGTATTTTCCTGTTTTGATTTCCGTTCTGGACGGATCCACGGCCATAAATCGTGGTTATTTTTACCTCAAAATGATTTTATGTAAGAGGTCGGAAAAGAAATGTGGGGTACTTGCAGTTTTTTATTTCTTCAGTATTATTGATTATTTGCTTCTATTTTTGTTTACTTTTTGTTGCAAAAATTGCAATTGCCTATTATAAAAGAAGAAAAAGATTTAGGCACTTAATTGATGACAATCTTAGGTTACTACTGTCTTTTGAAACATGATAGAGACCAAATTTTCGTAACACAACATGTTTTTTTTTCTCATGGTTTTCAAATTTGGGGAATTACCTGCAGGGCACAATTCATCATCCGAATGATGTAGTCAAATTGTTGGTGGTCCAGTATGGCCCGATTTTGCTGGACATGAAGACTTAGCTCCTCAGTCAGACACTGGCGAGCGGCTTTGCCTTTGAGTGCCCGCAGAGCAGCAGGGAGAGTCTGTTAAGAGGGTGAAGATGGACAGAGACAACGTTGGGAAGAACTTAGTGAGACCCGAATGCAGATGCCATAACATAAGAACAAAAAAAAAAAGAAGACATGTACTGTGGTTTCTAATAGAATGGAGTTAATTTTATGAATAGATTTGTGGTCTCCAGACAGAATTTTTGTCATTTTATTTTGATGAGCCGGATGAAACGTTACAACTTTACGATAGCCAGTGATTGCAACAGCAGTATTTACATTCCCTTGAGTAGAACCCCGTGTTTATTCCGACCATATGTCAAAGCAGGTTTTATAGGCTCCTTGATGGTTCACAGGATAAATGGCATGCATTCTCAAATAAGCAGCAAGACCAGTGCTTTAATTATAAAACAAATATATGAAGTTAGTAGGCTACAAAGCAAACTGGCTGTTGGCCATTGCAAGAACAAAAATGTGCTCTATCTTTCCCTCTGATACGCCATGTTGTACACAGAACCTTAGTGAAGGAAAATGTGAGACAACCTCCACGTCTGTTAAAACCTTAGGATGCCGACACACAGGATGGACTAATTTACCTTTATAGTGAAATAATTGGTTGCTCAAGTAGGCAACAAAACACTAACTACCTGACTCTGAAAAAGTACATAAAATGTAGGACGGTAATTCTCAAAATGCGGTATTAGTACATGGGCTTCCTCGAATGCACAGGTGTCAAACTCAAGGCCCGGGGACCAGATACGGCCCGCCACATCATTTTATGTGGCCCGCGAAGACAAATTGTGCATCAAATTCGTGTGTCATTACTAGAATTGCAAATTGTCTTCATATTTAATATCTTCTTTTTTTAAATATTTGACCAATTTTTACTCGTCTGATTTGTGGTTTTACTGTATATAATAAGAGGTACTCATACATTTATTTGGGTTGACAGTCATAATGGCCCTTGGAAAGAAACTATGATTACAATGAAAAAATATTACGGACATTTTTCTACACAACTATTAGGTACAACTAACTCTAAATGACTCATTACTGATATGCAGCTCTTTTTATTTCCTTTTATTTCCTATGAGCGCAATGTTACAATTCAAACTATCCATAACGTTGTAGCATCCTACAATAATATAAGGACGCAACTAATTATTTTAATAACAGTTTATTCTGTCAATCAATCAATGAAATATATTAAAAATAAATCATTTGATTTTCCATTACACAAACAAATTAGTTATGTATAATTCATAGGATTGCACGATATTGGAAAAACATGTAATACTGAATATCCTATTTTTGGAGCTGGTAGGTATAACACGTTTGAAAACCACTAATCTGGGAAATAAATACAGAAATATCTAATACATCTCAGGAAGCAAATTGAATAATCGTGCACTGAACCTTTTCAGTCTCGAGGGTCTTGTTTTCAAAGATGAAGGCTATGCAACTCCTCACTACCTCAAGCCTGCGAGCACTGTTAAACACAGAGCCTGTCTTTCCCATAATGGATACTGAAAAACAAAGATTAGGAATCACTTCACATATTAAAAGTGCATCAAGGATGGGTTGTGAAATGGTGATAGTAACAGGTGGTCATACAGACAGGAGGACCAGCAGGTACAACACATTTCTTCTCAGACCGTGTTGATGGAGGGGCATTGATGCTTTTGGCCACACCCTCCTGCAGCAGCTTCTCCACTTGATCATCACACAACAGGGGGAAGGGTACCTGGTGCACCCGAAGATGTGATCCCTCTGATGGCCTAGGCACTTTCTGGAATGCCAAGTGGGGGTTTGGAATCTCCTAGTGATAACAAATGCAAGAGTATTAAGTATTAAGATGACCAATGAATTAAAATCACATACAGAGGCGCCTTGAGATAGAAGTTAAATTTGATCCATGAGCATAAAATGTTTCCACATACGCCCTGCAATGTGCTCAAGTACTAGTCATTGCCGTTTGGTGAATCAAATTAGTTTTTTTCCTGAGTAATTTTGGGATGTTGTACTTTATGAGCGGTCATTGAACGCGACTCAATTCTACCAACGAACGTGTGTGAGTACAACAGAGGCGGGGCGGGGTTTTACTGTATATGCCAATGATTAATTGTGGAAAGCTTCATAAAAAGTGTGATACGCTCTTAACGTTAAACATATTCATGCTTCATATTCATTACAACAATAAATTTGTCAGTCTCACATTTCTGTATAGCTGCTCCGAGAGTTCCCTGATGCGTCTCTGCAGCTTCGCAGGGTTGTGATCTTCTTCCCTAAATTTCTCAACGTCTAAGGCCACCAGCTATGAACACACAGAATAAAAGTAAAATACAAACTGCAAAATGAAGAACCCCGATTGTTAATGATGATGATCATGTAAAATATGAGCGTGCTATTTAGGAGATTTCTATGTTAAATCGAGTGGGCTAACCTCATCAAAGAGATCGCAAGCACGATAAGGCGGACCACGCTCAGAGACAAACCCAGCGAAGGCCATGCCATCCAAGACTTTGGTGATGAAATCGTTTTCAATGAGGCCTCGCTGGCCGAGAAAGGCAGTCTGCACATTGTCAGAATTAAAATAGTTACAATATTGCACATATGTGAACAATGTGATACATTCTTGTACTGTAGGTCATAGTATAATGAAAGGATATTTGCCCTATCTTTCAAGTAATCTCCGCAAGTTTGTGTGTACCGAAGAAGGCATGTCAATTGTTTGTGGGTTGACTGAAACATTACTTGCTGATTTCAGGAAAACACGCTGAACAAGATTATAACAAAATCCATGTGGGGTACTTTGCTGATGATGATCTGCTCTGAAGTTACAATGGAAACAACGTCCGACAAACAAAATAAATGCCAAGTAATAAGGGACAATCATGCTAATGGTCTGTTGATTCCTGGATGTTTACAAGAACATTTGCATTATGGGAAGCATTTGCTAAAAATATTGAATCAATCGGTGACTAACAAGAGAACTTGGTTTCGCACGGGAATCGGTACTTGTAATCTTACCTTGTGAAAGTGAATCACAGTTTCAGAATGGATACGGATGAGCTGCAGGCATGACCTGTAGCCCTGGAAGAGTTGTGCAAACAGCCTAAGAAAGACAGCCCTCACCTCTTTGTCCTGTCACACATTCAGACACAAACATATGCATCTCAAAACTATGAAGCAACATCACTGTGATTATCAATTCATCATCAAGTTTTGACAACAGTCAGTTGATGCGGAATCTCAATAGTGTGACCTTTTTTGGCATAAGGGCCTTTTGTTGAAAGCAGAAGCATTCTCCTCATGGGGGAGGAAGACATCAAACTATGAGCAAAAAAGGGAGGCCATGTGACAGTGATGCTGACTTACCAACAATTTGAGGTTGGAGGGTGCAGTGCGAGGTGGAGGGAACGCATTGTCTGCAATCTCTAGGTCAGGATGCAATACCTAGAAGAGACAGGCTTTGCACATCACAATTTTCCACAAACAGCAGCTGAACATACCATTCATAAAAGGGATATTATTGCGAGTTAGGCATATTTTGTGTTGAGTTCAAATGTTTTATTTGTTTTTGCCCCTTGTCACTGTTTATTAAGTGTCTTACTGCCAAGTTTTACAACATTTTCCTTAATAAATCCGGATAGAAACAGACCGAAACAGAGTTCAAGTTAAATGCTGTAATAAAAAAATGAACGAAGAAGCATTGACATGCTTACCAGTGACAAATCCGCCTGTGTTTGGCTGAGCAGAGGTTCAGGAAGTAGAGACAAGTGGATACACTCTGGGATTTTGATTGTGCCTCCATCAAGGTCCGCGATAATGACATCCAACTGATGACACGTGAAATAATGACATATCAGGCGCTTTTATTGCACCTGGCGGGAAGTCCCCAAGAAGCAACACATGGCACAGGGAGCTAAATCAAAACCCTACAAGGGCAGATGAATTTATGTGCGCTAAACATTGCATCATCACATTTTACAAACTACTTAGATTAGGAGATTTCATTCTACACTCACCAGATCCTGGATTTCACTCTGAAACATGGAGTGCACGCCAATGATAAAGGGTGTCGGTGAGCTCAGCACCTCCAGTAGGCGTGAAGGCAGGATAGGGATGTAGGGATAACTACGAAGATAATATATACACACATGCATAAACATACATTATATGTCAAGCAAGACCAGGAAAAAGGAAATAAAAAATGAACTCAATGATTGAGCGTCACTAGGCACATTTCCCAGCACATTGTTCTAAACAAATAAACAAACCACAATAAAACCCTTCAACAGGAGGATAATAAAATTATTCAAATGTCTTTAGATAGTGCTGACTGTGAAACTGAAGACAATGATCAAAGTGTCAATGCACACACTGACCTGTACTTGAGGGGAAACATAAGAGCTTCCAATGCGCGACACGCCTCCCCAAGCCTTTGGTAACTTGTGGAGTGGAACAAAACTTTGTGCTCAGTCAGAATCGCACAAAACAGACTCAAAGCATTTTGAATTCCTGGAACAGGGAAACAATTAAAGAAAACAAAGAAAGCACAATTAACGAGGTGTTTGGGGGAAGGAATGTTGAATGTAATGGCTTATGTAATGGCTTAATTGGTTATCTAACGTAATCGACGCCTGGTTATTTACAATTTCAGGAACTGAGAAAATAGGACCAATTAATGGCCTCTGAGGAAAAACTGGATAAAATTCAACAAATATCATGCACGGTGCCAGCGATGGGTGTAAGACTGGTTATTTGGGTTAATCGACTATTAGCTTAATTGGATGACAGTTTGGACTAGAGTCAAATACTAGCGATCAACGTGAGTCATTAAATTACTGTGCGACACTGTTAACTTTGGTTATATAAAATAAAAAAATAAAAAAAGACCAAGTAACTGCCACAATACAGTACTTTAATATACAGTATCACTGTGCTGGCAGCATCAACTATTTAAAGGCCTTTAAATAGCTGACTCGTGAAGACAGTCTTAATTTCTGGTCAAAGAACGGAAATGAAAAACTCTCATACATTAATTATAAATAACGTTTCAAATACCAGTGTGACAATCAGGAAGAATTCTAAGTTCACAGTTCCTGTTATTGTTTTCTATCAAGCATCTGACAGCTTAATTTATCACACATGGGAATGACAAAAGAGAGAGGAACACGAGCAGACATGTCTGGTCCACTGGGGGCGCTGGGGCTGGATGTTCGGCACCCCGGGTGCAGCTCGACACTGACAAACAAGAACCCGAGAACATTTTAAATGTTGACGATGCGCAAATTCTTCCTTCTGAGTAGATTTTTAATACACTCAAACACACACTACTGGTCTACAGTACGAATATGCCGAACTCCTTACAGAGACGAGGCCGAGCCTTAATGTCAGAGCCAGGTGTTTACTCATCTTGTGAAAACAGTGACACATTTCCGAGCCTTAAATAAAAAGAGACAGCAGCAGCGCCTGATAACAGCCGAGACAAAGGCAACAAACAAATAAACAGCAACACTCTTGTTGGCCGGTTTTATCTCACTCCCGGGGGGGGGCTCAGGGGGGCTGTACTTCCTCCACAGTGTGACATGTTGAACACACATTCCTCTCCTCTGACTTCAGTGACCTGTGCTCACCGAAAGATGTGGCGAACTGCCAGTCTGTACGTCTTTTTCTACGATCCTTATTTGGGTAGGAGGGCGGACAAAATTGTGGAAATGCTACGTTTGTTCTCTTTGCGGATCAGATGCCAATAAATCACTGACAGCACCGGGGAGGAATCTGAGAAATGATTAACACAAGTCATACTTTGACACGCTTTGAGAATGAGCAAAAACAAATACTGCGTGAGCAGCCAATCAAAGAGGGATTAACGACTCAGGCACGGTTATAAAACGTCACTGGTTGCTATAACAGCAGTACCGTCAGATGAGGGCTATAGAGATTGTAGATGTACTTTGTGTTTTTGAAATTTAGAGGGGATTTGACCAAATTTAGAATTAGCAGACTCAAATTCCTCAGTCATATCTTACTACATCAAATCCCTCCAGGCATCCATTAATTATGATCTTGTACAGTACATAGACTGAACAAAGACATAAATGAATCATGCCAATTACACATTCCCTCAAAACTGTTCATATTACCCCTGGGGTATGAAAAAGTTTGGGTCTATCCCTGTTGCAAATACACTAGATAGAGTTACGTGCTTGACTCTGTATTTGCTTGATTAGCAGGTTTTATATGTCAGAGTCAGTCAGAAGGAAATTGCTGGTTTGGCTCGGTTACAAAGTTTGTCCGACTAACAAATCTAGCAGATGTCATGGATTGGGGTACTGATTTCAATTAAAAAAAAAAAACAAGTTGGATGATTTTAGTCAGGATTGAGCATCACATATAAACCAACACACTGCAACAGAAAAACCGAGACCCTCTTTCTAAGCTCCACACACAATATACTGAAGTGTTGGTGCTTACGTATTATCGGGAGGACCTTTGATTTTTACTTTTTCTTTTTTTTCACATGGAAAAATCAGGCTTTCATCACCTCAACGTCAACCACAAGTACAACTTTGTGGATCCGAACACCGGGGCTCATACGCAGACAGTGGAACGCCTATGGGGATCGGCAAAGTGGCGAAACAAGAAGCACTGTGGCACTGCACGTCACCATTTGGAGTCGTATTTGGCCGAATTCATGTGGCGGAAGCATGTTGCCTGTACTGATGTCTTTGAGTCACTTTTGGAAGCAATTGCGACGTTCTGGCCTCCGGAATTACAAATGTAATGTTATCGTTTCAATAAATAATTTACTTTAATTTTTGAGTCGTTTTTTTAAAGGTCCTCCCGATAATACGTAAGCACCGAAGTGTTTTTATTTAATTGAACCAACTAAACATGGTGCAACTGTCAAGGAGAAAGTGAAAAGCCACAAAAATGAAATGGATGACAATAAGTTTGGACATTTTGAGAAGTTGTTAGTATGGCTCGCACCATTTACTGAGTGTACCTTTGCATTTTGGCAACAGTGACTCTAGGCACAGCCACACACACATGAAATAACTCAACCTATTCAGATGTTTTGGATTGAAATAGCTTTTGATTTACTCAAATATAAACCTAAAGTGTTGAATAACACTTGACTCATTTGGAGAATGGATTTTTTCTTGACAATGAAGTGATGAGTTTGCACCTTCCCAACACACGCACGTCCCAAATTTCCACATTAAGGACCAACAGAATTGTTTGCAGATAAATAAAAACAAACGTGTGTAAAGACTGGAGTGGTTTGTTTTTCTGTCAAAATGCTTTTGTTTCCTTAACAGAGATTGGCCACAAACACAATGACTTCCTCACGACCTTGTAAAGTGTATCGAGTAAATACCCCCTCACAAACACTCACAAAATAAAATAAAATCTGATCACAAGCACATTCTTGTCCCCAAATGAGGCTAGACGAGTGCCAACTTTCCATTGTAAATCAGATTTTGTAATTAATTCACTCTAAGATCACAGATACAAGTCGGCTTACTTCAAAAGTGAGGTCAAAGTCTAAAAACACAACATACATCATCTACATTAGTGGCCTATGTGGAATAGTAATTCTGTGATGGATAAACATCCTAAAAGTCTTTGTGAACCCGGCACATACTGTACTGGCCGCACGAATGGCTTACGCAAAGGTTACTGTATTGTGTAAATGTGAGCCCAACATCAAAATCGTCATCAAATCTCCATCAAATCTTCATCATGTGCTTGCTCTAGCTTGGAGCAAATTGCAGAATCACTAATGGGAGGTCAAAACCTTCTAATCTTGCCTCAGACACGTTTACAATTCAATAAATCCAAATGTCTCCTGACTGTAAGGTCTGCACTTGTGATTTAGCCAAAAGAATTGGGGCTTCAAAATCTGATAAGACTGACTTAACTTATACCACGTCATGTCAAAGATATTAAGCTGCTGAGTTAAATCAACTAAGATGCGAATTATGATTTACAATATTATTTCAAGAGATTAAGAACAAATAAAAAGTGCAAGATTCCAGGAAAAATATTTTTGGGTAACCTATTAAAGCCACACCATCCTGACGATGTTACGACTTAATGAGAGGGCAGACATACATTATGGGTCAGAGGATCACTAACTGGGTACTCAGTGTTGGGAACGCACCTAGCTGCTGGAAGAGCAGAGCAACACTCTTGCATGTGACAGGTAATGTGTCATTCAGAGGAGTTTGGATTAGCTGCCGGTCGCCTGCACCCAGGCTAAACAGCTTCTGTAGAGTAAAAACAAGGGGAAAAAAATGGCAGAAAACGTGACACTCATTCATTTAAGTGAATGCAAGGTGAGCAGAGAGGAGCCAAATGACTTTGGAGTGACATCCCAACAATGCACAATGTACACACCTTTTAAAAAATTTTTTTTTTTAATGAATGTGTTTTTATGTATGCTACATTTCACTGACCGGTGGACGTTTGGTGTATTCCAAGAAGAATTATAAAACTAACGTTGCAACACAGTGCTGAGTGATGGCGTTTGTTATTCAACGATGGATGAAGTTGTCATTAGCAGACAATTGGTGTGCGTCAATATTCCTTTGCCAATGAAGCTGCACTTTGTGCGGCTGCCCTTGTTTGTCACGACTGATATAAATTTATTAAAACGAGCAGCCACTGGGGCCAAGTCAAGTCCTTAGCATTCAACTTATTTAGGATTTATTCATCTGGTAGCATCCATAGCGATGTCATGGTGTCACCTGCGGAAGGGGCAGCATTCGTCAAACAGATCACAGTTATCTCCGAAGTATTTTTGCTTATTTTTAATCTCTATTAAAACTAGCAGCAATTGGGATTGAGTCAAATCATTACCTTACGTCAGAGACACCGGCGGATTTTTCTATTTTATTTCCGGAACACCACGTTCTGGCTGTGAAAAGGTAACGTTTTAACGAGATTTCTGGAATAAATTAGACAATCTGAAGCGTTCTAGCGAGTGCTGAATGGTCCCACAGTTACAACTCAAATGTCAACGATCAAACTAGAAAAAATGTAATTTTAACGATTTGCTCGTGAATGCATGTGTCTTCATGATGTGTGCAACACAGATGGATAAAAGTGCTGATGCAACAGCCATCATAGTTTGCAGGAGACTTTTAAAGATGTAGCAACAAAAGTGAAAATTAAAGTCTTGAGAACATCAAGTTTTCTTTCATCCATACAATTCCTCACATACCAGAAAGGTTTTACTATGTGCTAATTGGACTAATGTGTCTGTTCCCTTGCCGAAAGGCACACTTACATGTTGAGAACGCACCAGTTTTTTTTACTCGTACTACTGTTTGAAAAGAAACTGAACTCATAAATCCTGAGAATTGTTAAAAGACGGTTCATGAGTTCCAAATCCTGAGTGAGACTAAAATCCTAAACCATACACAATAGCACAAGCCTCAGATAGGAGGATCCTTTTTTTTTGTAAGATACTTGTTCTGACGATGACATTGCGACAGTTGGGGGAAAAAACGGTACATTCACTATTTCGACCTTCGACTTTGGTGACTCACTGTGGAAATCCTAGCAGTCACTGTTGTACAATGTCATCATCAAGCCATGACCACTTCCGAAGGTAAACAATCAAAATCAATAAAAAAAATACTCTAGTTTGAAGAAGACATACCTGGGATCCACCGGCCACAGGAACCTGGAATATAAACAGATTGGCCACCAAGCCCTCTAAAGGGAACGTAAGGCTATCGATGTGCACGGTGTAGATCAATCCCAAACAACCCTGGTAGGACGACACATATGGAGACATACAAAATGCAGGTTTTCTGAACAAGACAGAAAATAAATCAATCACATTGTGTCTTAATACCCTGAATATTTCTGGATGATCCAATCTGGACACAAGGATGAGACTTTTTGGTGCAAACACTTGAGCTGGCTGGATCAAGCAATCTTCTTCCACCTCTTCATCTTCATCAACCTCAATACTTTTAGATCCCTGGGATTTAAAAAACAAAGGAATTTTAATCAAATACTTTAACACAGTGCCTTGGACTTTAACCACATAAAGTGGAACATGGTAGCACAATTGACATCCTAGTTTAACATTCCTTTTTTGGGGTACTCTGAACAGCCGGCTGGCACATTTGAACAATGCTCGGAGTTTAAGGATACTGGGTCCCACAAACAGAAGAAATGTAACACATCAGAAATAGGAGTGGAATACAGGATGAGATCCATTGCGCAATGTTTGAAGTTCAATTACGTCTTTATTTTAATGTTGGCAAACATCCTTTAAAAATCCAGCAAATTATGATTCATGAATTTAGACATTATAACTGTAATGTCAGCTGCGACCAAAAATGCAACAAGGTCAATGAACAAGTAATCTCCGTTCAAGCCTCCGCCAGGATACTTCATTCCTGACTAAAGCCCTTATCAAAATCTAGTATATTTCCTCATGCAATGAAAACATGCCAAAAGAACCTGAAAATATCTCATTCAGACGGGGGTCCCACTTCACCATTATTTTTAGGATTTGGTTCAATTATTAGACGCAAAACATTCCTCTGCCACCTGTCTGGACTCTCGGAAATTTGATTAGGCAGATAAAGATTCATTTAGACGAAAGACTGTTCAAACAATGTCACGTTTCGAGAAGATCTTCAGTGCCTTATGTAGAACTGAGGAATGTGTGTTTGTTTTGCTGGAGTATGATGTCGGGACAAGGCCAAATATAGTCCCAGTTCCTTATCAGGCTGAGATTGATTGAGTCAAAGAAAAAGTGGTACAATACAGTTGCATTGAATTTACAGTCAAGTGACAAGAGAACAATTCCAGCAGATAAAATTTGCAACAGGGACATTTTCACAGAGCAAATCTGCTTAGGGAAAATAAAAACACTTTGTTTCTAGCAAATTAGGCCTAGGGAAAAATAAAAACATTCTGTTTTTAGCGAATTAGGCCTCGGAGTCTTTCATAAGCGAGTTGACGACAATCAAATGTCTGCGGAGGACTGAGACATAACAGAAAAAAGATGGCGTGGTCTGCAGTGAGTTATGCGTCAGAAGAACTAGTGACAAACAGCTAGTGACAAACAACAACGGATGTTATTTGGCTCCTTTGCAAAACAGCGAGGCTAATTTTGGTTATTTTTTATATATTCTTTGTTGTACACCAGGAGGGGATGAAAATAATTATGGTCTGATTCACAGAACACAGTTTAATTGTGAGTTTAAAAAAAGAACAGATCATTAATAATTGTTTATTTGGAAGATTCCGATGTAGTGACTTGTCCACCTTTTGACACATGACACAGACTTTTATGAGGTTCCACCTCACCCAAACAAGACTTGCTGATCAACCTGGAATGTGATTGACGACTGCCGTGCACATGTTAAAGGATGTGAAATCACAATGGGCAAAATGACAGGACCCATTGGAGGTCTTTCGCAAAGACAAACACAGTGAAACCATTACTTTGGTATTGTGTGGTCTTTTGTCAGGGAGAGACGAGGTCATTTGTAATCATACACTAATCAAGTCCAAATCAATCTGTTGGTAATGATAGATGGGGATGTCGACTTGCACGCGCGAGTGAATAAAAAAAAAAACAAAAAAAAAACAAGGGTGAGCAAAGGTTCATTATATTTCTCTCATCAACATCCAGCATGCCTTTTAATCGTCCGCATTTATGCAGATGTTTGTTTTGTCCTAACAATGAACGATGTCACGCATATGCGTTTCTACAAGTGAAAACAAAGTGCAGAAGAGCATTAAAAAAAAAAAAAAACTAAATTAGAATCTAATAATGGAAAACAGAAAATGAGAAGCATCATCTTGCTCAACCAAAATACCCCTGGTGGCTTTTAAGCATCATGAAGGGGACAAACTAAAGGTACTTCAACAAAGTTAATTTTAGTATCGTGGCAATCTAAAAGAGGATGAGGAGCCCGAGATTTCAGATTTCATTACATCAGGATTAATGAGGCTCGTGCAGCACTTCTGGGATAAGTGGGGGGGCTGGTGATGCTCATAGTTAATCAGAAACCTCAAAAACCGACATACCCAGAGGTCTAAAGGAATTTCGACTAGAACAGAGATTCTATCAACTAAAACATTTGAAGTCCAATGAGATCTGAAGGCACGTGAAGGAGGACATCATGAGATTGCGAAAACAAGATAAATCTACAAGTTATCAAAAACTTCAAAAGTTTGATCTATTATTAAAAAACTCAACACCATCAAATGACTGGATTATTATGGAAGTCAACTCATTCCTTGGATACTGTACATGAAAAAAAAGGACAACTTCAGTATAAAAAACTTAAGTCATCATCCAAGTCGTTTACTCTGTTGTCTAGTTTGCTCTTCCTTGGTGGAATGACATGTCGAGGTTTGTTTACTTATGGTTCAATGGGAGTTTGTGCTACCTAGTAGTATGAGCGACAACACGGTGAAAAGGTTTACAGCTGAATGCATGTATGCAATCTTACCTGTAGATTGACCTCAGCCTCATAAAAAGTGAGGCAGGAGCAGTAGTGTCTGTCTGATTCAATATCTGTCAGCACGACAGTGAAGAAGGTGGGTGCTTTTCGCTCTCTGGACAGCTTCCAACCTCCCGGCTGGCAGAACTGTAAAAATAATAAGATACTACGTAAGACTATCGTGTACAAAATGTTAACAGCCACAAGACATATTTGTACAAGGTAATACCGATAAATTCCTGGTTCTCAAGACTGATCATAAATAATTCATTAAAGTTAACTGCAGTTTGTGCACACCAGAAGAAAATGAATATTCAAAAGATTTGCCCTCACTAATTACGACATCACAATTCTCATCCAGGCACTGTAGACCTGCTAGCACGTCCATAAATCAGTGGTGAAGCTTGTGTCCTTATTTCTAATTATCAGTGTACACAACAGTGTGTCACATCATATTTCGCCGGCAAACATATCTTACGTCCAAAAATAGCGACGGCTTCGAAGAACAAAACGTTGCGCCAAGTAGTTTATTAGCCAAAAAAAGAGAAGCCGATGTTCTCGGCGACAGTAAAGGGGGAATCATCGAGCACCCATCATTTCCGTGATGAAATCGCAGATCATTTTAGCCCTTGGGTCATCTCTGGAAAAATGTTTGCAAAGGCAGGGGCCCCCCCAGGCTGACTTGGGGGAGTTTCTTTACCCATGCAGTTTGCTAGAAGCACTTGCAGCAAAGTTTGGCTTCACTGGGTTTTCAACAGTTCTGTAATTATCGGGTTGATAATTATATTTTGAGACTTTCTGCTAGAGCTCATTCAATTACTTTATTGGACCAGGCAGTAGCATATTCATTCCTAATGGCCCTGTAAAGAACGCAAACAGGATGTGTTGCAATTACGTTTACTCATTAAAGCTGGAAATGATATGGTCATATGAAGAAGAATGCCTTGGGTAACTAACTGTGAGTGTCCCATCATAAAAAGTAAAAAAAAAAAAGTAAACCATATAAAAGATGGCATTCCAATGACACCTTTTGAGACATTGACACAAATTGCAGGAAAGCGCTTTATAGGAGTATATAAAAAAAGCTGGATACAGAGGGACAAATAAGGCAAAACATGCATACAGCATCTTTCTATCACACAAGTTTCTTTTAATACAATTTGATTGTTTAGGTACGGTACGGCACGGTAGGATGGCAATGCCACCCTCATTGAGTTTACTAAAATATGATGGTCAATATCTTGCAGAATAGTTCTGGAATTTATTTTTCATTTTCCACACACAAAAGATAAATTATACGTTTTACAACTGTTAGAGTCATTTGCAGACAATGGGGAACTCGGACAGACTTTGAAATGGCATTAAAGGAAGTTTCAGTGCACAAACGCCATAATATGTTTAAATGTAGTATGGATTTACAAGACAGACAGTAAATCAACTAAGCTCTGTTGTTCACAAGTGACAAAGGTAAACAAATAACTGAGGTTGGCCAAACTTTGAAGACGTGTGGGAGAGGCGGTGCCAAAATATGTTAGGCAGACACGCATTTGCAGTTAAGTGTTTGTGTCTGCTCTTGTTGTGTTTTTGCTGGAGGCTAAACTGGCCTGGCTCTGAAACCATGTTTAGACTGCTCTCTGGAGAAAGCTGGACAGCACAAAGAAGACAGTGGATTACTTTGGTTGAGTGAGCGAGTGAACCAATGGGCAAGTGAGTGACTGACATCTGGATTGACAAATTGATGTCGCAATGTACAATAACAAACACCATAGACATTTTTGACTGAAGAAAAACAGTCCTGGGATAAATAATTTATGTAGACGTTGGACTAGACTCCTTAGAGTGAAACTTCAATCCCCGCACGCCTGATTGCTTGTAAAATTGGACAAAAGTATGAGGGGAAAAATGTGCTAGGTCATAACGCGTGACATTGTCTCACGCGAGTCAACAAAGCGCCTCAGATGACCTGATTTTGGCCAGCATCAAATGATTAACTTGACCTTTGCTTTTTGACTTTTCTAATTTTTCAAGGAACTACTGTTATAGGAGGAAAAGAAGAAGAACGTCTTAGTACTTGCTGATAGTCTTCATACCTGATGTATGTCTTACAGTTGTGATGAAAAGGTGTTGGCTTTAAACCAAATATTTCTCTCGGCTGTGCGATATGTTTGACTAAATTGTGACTCTATTTCGAGTAACAACTTGACATTACTAACATTACTTACAAAGGAAAAGGGGAGCGTGGAATGGTCGGAGCGTATGTAAAAAGGAAGGAACAGGAATTGAGAGCGGAAATTGCTGAGGAGAACGCGAGCTTCTTCAACGTGAAGGTTTTGACCAGGAAGCCACCATATTCAAGCAGATACAATGGCTCACAGGAAATCTGTTTAACCCGTATTGTGATGCTGTGGGGGTAGGTGTGCGAGCATGCGCCCACTCACGCCAAAAGCGTCTCGAGGATGACAACTGTAATCCTGTCCAAAACTATTCCAACTATGCCATTCATTGTTGTCAAAAAAAGAGAGAGATCAACACTGCGCAGACCAAATACCTGAGACGATCACAGTTGATATAACATCCTGTGTGCGTAACAGACTGTTTATGGATGGATGGATGGATGGATGGATGGATGGATGGATGGATGGATGGATGGATGGATGGATGGATGGATGGATGGATGGATGGATGGATGGGAGACAGAGACACAAATACTGTACACATTGATAGAGTCATGCGGGGCCAGTGACATTGAAAAGATGAGTCTAGCTCTGTGATATCATTCCAGTGTTTTGCCGTAAAAACTGGCCAGAGGGTCTACAAAGAAGCATTTGAGGTCTGGCCCATGTTAAAAAACAATATTTTACACTTGCAGTCATTTTAATCAGGAGCCACTTAGAACTTACCAAATTACACGACTGCGCAAGAACCTCAAATGTATACAAACAGGTGGTGATGAGGACATATTGCGATGAACTGAAGCAAGAATTATAAATGGCCTCTTGTTTGAAATAAGTGATAAACTGTTTAGCTTGAGCGCTAGCGACAGAAAAGTGCTGACTTGAGTTGCTTGCTCACAAAATGCAAATGGTTGTTTATCGTGAACATTTATGACGCACAAGTGCCTGTGAACTGGGGAAAAAAATGCTTATGTAATTTGAACATTTCTCACATACTGACTTGTGCGCGAAAACAAATACACACTTTTGGAGCTATTCATGTTAAGTAAAATGATGTTTAGGAACTTGAAAAAAAAAAAAAAAAAGAGGGCAATGATGCAGAAGGGGACAAACTCAGTAGGTGCTGAATTGGGAGTATGCATTTTGTTGATATATAATTTAAGCATCATAAAAGCAAAACATTAGCAATAAAGTCAATGTTCTCGACATGCTTGACAGGTTTATTTGCACAAAAGCCTTGTTTTCTCTGCTTTTCAGTCAGAAACATCAGTTTTTTGGTAGAATCACCCCATGATCTCCTGGTGATTATATAACAGAAAACCTCAGAAAGAAAACCTTTCTGGTGAAAGAACGTTTGATTCTTTTTTTTTTTTTGTAGCTTCAGTGCTTATATTGTCACAGAACACAATGTTATTGTATGGATCTTGAAAGCTCAGTCAAAATGCGCTAAAACAGCTGTCAATATGGAAAACTCTGCTGGCAGTGAATGAGTTACAAGCAGATATATGATGGTTAAAGTGAACCAGGTTGCTATCATCCTAAGGCAGTAAAACAAATGCACATCTGGAAGCCCACCAACATAAGCAAAGAGCGATCGGTTCCCTGTTCAGAGAAGCGGAGATTAAGGGCTTTGCTCGGGGGTACATCTGATGTCTCATTTACAACTCCTCTATCCACCTGAGGCGAGGAAATTTATTAGAGAACGAATGACAGAGAGGATCAAAGAGGAGTTGTACTGTAAATTAGCTCAGCGAAGGCAACAAAAAAAATCCTTGCCAGTACAACAGGTGCAAAGATCAACACATAGAACATAGCCTTCATGCGGCGCACGCCACACACAAACCGACATGCGTGCACAAGGCAACGAGACGGGGCATCTCCTGTTCTCAAATTAGCCTGCAGTCAAGTGACAATGGAACTCTGGGACACGCTTGCTGTATTGATGTCAAAGTGGAGAAAACGGTTGCCCTCCAGCTAAACTTGCCGCATCGCATCATGTGCTGCAGCCTAGCATGACTGACTCCCACCCCACTGCACTATTCATCACCTCCGCCCGTGACACAAGATCTGCAGTCTGACCTGCTAAGCATCGTGACGCTGAGGTACGAGAGGGGCAGCGCTGATTGAAAATAAAAATGCACCAGGGGGAGCGACATTCTCCTGTTGTGACGGCACCCCTACTGGTAAGTAAGTGTGAGCCAGCCCAAATATAACCGGGGTGGGGATGACTAGTGGCGAAGAGTACTGTCACAAGGCTTTGACTTTATCGACAGCGATGGAGCTTTAACAGGGAAGGAAATAGATTTGTCCTTATACTTGCAAGTATATCTATTAGGGGGATGAATAAAGATCACGTTTCAAGACAGACACGGTGTTCTTTACAGTATGGGACAGTGTTCCCCCGCTATATCACGTTTCATCCTTTGTGCCAATGCTATAGTGCCGATTATTATTGGTACTAGTGAACATTCAGGCTGAGAGATTATATATTATACTCATTGTGTCCATGAAGCAAAATTATATATCTTTGAGTAATGTGTGCTTTTTGCTCTGATTTTGATTCAAGATACTGCAGCATCCATGCCAATTTCCGTTAGCTCGTTTTACTTAATATGCAAAATAGATTTGACGAAATTAGAGTTTGGTAGAAAGTCTTGAAGTTTGAATATAATATACAATGTTTAGCTCTCTTCTGTTTTCTTGTGTACTAAGTACATATGCCAACAGGAGTTGTCTTTTCTTTTCACAAAATATTATATCAAAGTTTCTCATTTCTTGACAGAGTGAGAACACATGATAGGGAATACAAAAAAAGTCAGTCTCTCTCCTCTCCCTCTGCTTAGCTCACCAATCAGACGTAGCGCCTAAGCATGCAAGAGAGAACAGAAAAAAAAACATCGAGTGAGGAATGGTAATGAGTACTTTTGAACGATTATTCTTTATGATGTAATGAACATAAATGCAGCTCTAATATACAGCAAGCAATACAGGAGACAATACTGTCAGGAAAACATTCTTTCCACTACGTACTTCTCTCATCCTCTTCTTTCTACCTTGTAATTTTCCCCATTCATTTGAAGAGTCGCATGGCAGGAAGACAAACACAATGACGGAAAGCGGAGACCGAGGTGTCAAAGGCCAGAGGGGAGTGAGAAGGTCAACGGCGTGCTGCCTGTCCAGAAGCGTCATATTATCAAGTCTACAGGATGAGCAGCAAACAAAACAACCCCAGAGCTCCGGCTCAAGATGACCCAAATGTCATCTCTCACCTCCCTCACCTAGCTCCATTGCTCATGATCAACAAGATAAAATATAAGAAACAAACAAGGCAGTAAACTTGGTCGGAAACGTTGCGTGCAGTCAGTTAGGTAGGCTTAGCTCCATCATGAATTGTTTCCCCCAAATGGCACTGCTGTTGTTCATCTTAGCTTCCCGCTGTTACCAACAATCCTTGTTCCGCTTTGCTAATCTGTTATGCAATGGTAGGAACATATGGTTCATTTTAGGAGTGCTGTAGATATTTTTAGATGGCCATGATGGTCATGATGAATCACTGAAATAAGAACAAAAAAAAATTATAGAATAGGAAGAATAGTCTATGAAAGTTTACGAACTCTCCTGCATGCAATTTGGGTTTCATAAATGCCATATGTGTAGGAACTGCAATGTCAGAATAAATACTTTGTGTGTTGTAGTGTAAATGCATAGCAGCCAAGAATTGCAGAAACAAGATCAATATGTGGATTTGCCTCAGATCGAAAACATGCAATGAGTTAACCGTGTACAACTTGAAAGCAGAAATTTTGTCCGAACAAGAAACAAACACCATTCTATTTCAGAATAAAAATGTGAAATGAAGAATCAATTGTCAGATGAAGCTTATTTTTTTGCTCTTGTAAATCTAACACAATCCGAACTACACTCGGGATGTACAAAAAAAGATTTTGGTTGTTATGACTCAAAGTTTAATCAGAATTCAGGTAAGCAGTTGAAATACAGTACACATATAGCCTGCAGCTGGCAGCACAAAAAAAATAAAAACAAAATCTTCACACTCAGAATCCAAAGAATGTTATGGAACTGTTACTGTAAACTGCAGATTGGCTAGATATTGAAACACTCCTAATCTGGTAAATATGCTCATCTCTGTTTTGCAACATTTGATGGGAAAAAAACCGTGAAATGATATGAAGCAACATGGGAATGTCAAACATATTTTGCATGATTAGATCTGCCTGCCTGCAAAGTGTCAAAAAGTAGACGTGAGAGCACTGCCAGTGCCTTCCCAAATAGTTTTTTCCACTTTTAAAGTGATGTAAAATCTGTACAACAGTTGAAGTTTAGTGTATTTGTGACTAAACACAGACACGCCCCCCCCACACACACACATTTGCCACAAAAATCTTGGATAAAAGAGGAGAGCACGTCACATTTCTACTCAAATACAATGAAAATGTGTGTTTTATGCAATTTATTTACATATTATCTTTATTTATAGCAAGGCAATCTTGCGGTGAGTTGTACTAATTAATGAGATGGCATACAATGTTTTTTAACAATGTATAATGACAATGAAAATTCTGATTCTACTGCAAATGATTGTTACCATCACAAGCCTTTTCAACAGAGTGTAAATGAACATATTTTTACCGATTTTATGAGTAAAATCTAAACAGACAACATCAAAAACACAGTGCCGACCTCAAAGAGTGATGAATGAAAAGAGTAGGGTAAACAGCTTTATCCTGAGCTTGCAGAAGAGTACAATGAAACCCTGCGTCAGAGTGCTGAGCGCCGGCCTTTAGAACGCACCAAGATAATGGCTGATATTGACCCTGCTATGGAACAGGTGCTTCCTCCACTGCCTAGACAGGCCCCATTTAATTTATTCACAACAGTAACAGGCTACAGTCACACTTCTGCTCATCATCAACTCAACTACAACTTGTAAAACATAAATTTTTTATTCAGAAGTAGAAATAAACCTGTGCATCAAAATCTAGGCGGTGGATGACATTCCATTAATCAGACAATAAACGAATGGTGGCCCATCTTAAACTGACATTTTTAAGATGAACAACTCTCTCCCCCCCTTCTCCTAAAATATGTGGCTGCGAGTAGTCTGGACAGGAGAAACTTTTCCTCTGAGAGGAAAGGAAATACGACTACTTGTGGAACAACTTCGGCACGTGTCCACGGGAGTTTTAAAACAATAACAAAAGGATGTCACTTGTGATGTACCAAACACATGAAGTCTGTCCTCAGCTTTCATCTGCAGAGTCGACACATGTTAGATTCCTGGTTTATTGTTCAACGGAAACTACATTAGGACAACTGAGATGGAGTGGACCCTTCTAATAAAGCGAAGGCACACAAAGGCTGCAATATTTTAAGAATCGATTATGCTACAGATTATCTCTTCGATTAATTGAATAAAAATGGATTTTTGAACGACTCAAATGTGCGTGTGAGATGCAAGGATTCTCATTTTTCACTTGGGGTCACCACGATGGCCATTATAGTATTCGTGACAGTGTATGTGGTCGTCAAAAGGTGGTGCCTGACCTGGTGAGTGACGTGGGAGTCAGAATATCAGAGAGTAAATAAAGATGGCTGTTGTGAGCTCAGATAAGTGGCAGATTGTTACAATCCGTGAACATTTGTGGGGGCACTATGATTGGTTGTAGCTAGTAGTGGTAAGCCACTGTCGATAAGAAATTAGTTTGCATCGACACTTTGTTTTCCAAAATATTTGTTGTCCTTTCAACTCAACGTTTCATGGGTCATTTTAAGCTTTTAATTATTTGACAGCTATTCTGTGCTTCTCAAATGAACAACCGTATGGTCTGCACATGCTTAACACAGTAATGGCTTAAAATAACACAACGTAGACACCATCCATATAAGAGGTTGTGTAACAGTTTTGCCATGAGGTTGAACATTTTTGTCTTTAAATTCTTCTAAAGCAAAATCGAATGTCTTCCTTTACCCGTGCAGTTCATCACTCCACAAAGTTGAACTCTTCAAAGGCATGCGCTCTATCTGGTGTCACATGTTTTACAGTTAATTTTATTGTGCTTACAGCTTCCCAGTCAGAAACTAATATCTCAAAGCTTTGGATGGAAAGTCAGGCCCCTTTTTCTTGGTAATCTTGGTCGCCATATGATAGCATATACTGTCTATGCCAAGTGGAAAGCATCTGGTTCCACACTAACTGCCCGAACATGCTTGATGGGATCATTTGCTTTGATACAAGAGGTTCAATCTTGAGCTGATATGACAGAGTGGGGGTATTGGAACAGCGGCAGCATTTGGCAAACAAGAAAACATATTTCATCATATAAGCCAAAGGTCATCAATTTCTTTGCTGTTTGTCAAAGGTTTGACAACCCCATAACACTGCCATCCTAAGAGCCCTACAGTCAAACCAAGAGAACTAAAAATGTCAACAATGGATATAATTTATTGCTAACCCGTGTTATTATGCTGTCAGAAACTAAGGCTGCACCGAAAGGATCTAGATTTTTTTCTCCTTCAAAAGAATTTGAAACATCTCACCCAGGTCAACATAAATACTTTTTGAACTCCATCTTTCGGAATTAGGGATGTATGCCAAAAAGTCAAAAGAGCTCGTTGGTGACAACGATGATAGAATTGGCTTACATTTGACGATATCAGCAGTAAGTATAAGATGCGTCACCAATGCACAAATACAGGGATTCCTTGTGAAGCCATTTCTATTCACAAAGGCAAATCAGAATGAACACACCTGCTTTAGAAGATTTTTACGGTGTTTTGAACATACGATAGCCTTCATGCATGGAAGCCCATTTGGTAATACAGATATACAGCGTCTAGGGCTGTCACAAAATCGATTAGCTTGTCGATGATTTTCATCGATTACTTTGGGAATCGCGCCCCCTCCCCTTCCCTTGACGAGTATGCTGAATGTTGGATTCCAGTGGACAAATACAACGTCCGCAGCAGTGAATGACTTGATATTTTTCATAAATATTTTTAATGGCAAGAAATAATCTGTTTCTCCGAGATGGTTCTGGACGCCAGTGTTGTATTGTGGTGAATAAGGCTGCCCTGAGGAGTCTGACATTTGTCTTGCCTTTGCTGACATCGTCTACCTCAAATTGACAATATCATAAATTATTCTTTAGGGCTTAACACCAAATTGAGGGTGAAGCAACATTGCCCCTGGTGGTTGTAACCAGGAAGAGCCTCAATTGCTTCAAGATGGCTTTCACAAAAATACTATGCGCAGTCCTCAGTGTCCTGTGACTTGAATTCATCCTGTCCCATTTCCGGGTGATCTCACAGCACTTTTCAACATGGAAAGTCCTGACTGCTTGACAGCTCCAGCTTTGTTTCCTGGTGTGTTTAGCATCACTGGGACACATAAAGCATTGATTACTCATGAGTTGGTCTTCCTGACAAACACATGATCCCGTTCCCCCACTGGCCAGGACAGCATCCTGCTATGTGGAATGCACTGTTTAGATTTTCTCGGAATGTTTTACAAACATCATGAGACAGACGTGCAGTGCAACATGTCAAACGATGGTGACGTGACTCAAAGCATCAAGTGATAAAATTTTACTGCATTCTTTCTTGAGTCGACGACATAAGTGACTAATGTGGCTGAGGATGAACAATGCCATTAAGGTTTGTCATGATGAATCTGCAAGAACAAGGCCAGAAGAATGATTGCTTGCAGTACTCTGGGAGATTCCTTCCCTACTGAACTGACCCTGACCTTCACCAAGTCAAACTGAAACCAAATCGTGAAATATAATTGACCTAACTCGCATAACCATGACCAAATGTGAGGGATCTGTTTCATTAGCTATTGGCTGTATTCAGTCATCAGCGTACAAGTTTTGTGGATAACATCAGTGTCCTTCCTGGATGTTGCCGCCATGGTCCTCATTAAAGGAGGTCAACATTTTCGATGACAGAAATTATACAACTGTTTACAGGCTGGTCAAAGGAAGTCAAATTCCTTCATTATAGGAAGTTGGCCTTCCAGAGGAATTGAGAACACTTTCATAACAATACTTTTTGCATGAAATGGACAAGGCAGGTTCTGTGCTAGCTGAGTTTACTTGCAGAGAATATAATGAAGGTCACACAATTTCAAGGGGTGTGTTATATTAAATGGATGATTGAATATTTTATTCTCTTTCGATCATGCCTTGGTGACAGAGGCAATGGCATTTGTCTTTTCTTAAACTGCCCTTCAACTGCATTTATTTTATCATTGTAAGAAATACACATTATTTTACTCACCCTCGTTCTTATTTCAAGCAACACCCCAGCTCAGTTTTTGACTTATTAGGTAATTCTTTTTCAAACGGCATTTAGTTCAGGTGGTTTTAGGGAGTATCTGGAGTTGCACCTAGTAATTGAGGGGAATAGTTCTATATTTTTTCTTGTTCTTACTAATATCAAAAATGGGCATTGTCAGTTCTTCAGTGAACTGCTGTCAGAATTTCTGGCCGACCCACATGAGCCCAGCCAATCCCTTGGAAGGTTAATGATTCTGAATCAACAACTCCCTTTAGCTAAATGTCAATGTCAAACACATGATCACTGATTTTGCTTCTGCCAAATGCCGTGACAAAATGTAACAATTAAAAAGTTAGAGCTAAGAAATGCCATGACAAAAGTAAAAAAATATATATATACATGCATCAATCAAAGTAACTACAGATATTTTTCCCTTTCTTTTTTCCCTTTATCCCCTTCTGTTCATAATGTGTACTTTTCCTAAGATTCTCCTGCAGGTAAACATGACCCCGGTGTAGACAGCAGGAATGAGTCTGCTGATCGAAGAATGTCTGCAGGCTACATGCAAAAGACTTACCCTCGCGTTTAACACTGAATTATGTGGCATTTTAACCTCACAGGTGTCGTTTCCACGACAACACTAATAAAACATACACAAACATGAGCGCAAGGCCAGCCGAGCACAAATATAAACAGCTATCTAGTTCAACTGTAGAGTATGTGGTGGAAGCACAGTGCCATGCTCCTTGCATAAGTTTGTTATAACAAAATAAACCACTTAACGATAAAATGAAGCTCATATGGAGAAGTGTTTGGACATGTTTTAGTGTTTTTTTCATTTCAAGGCTGCAGGTACAGAATATTTTTCAAACGGAGTATTCCAGCCATTATTCCATTGATCAATCAGGCAAAAAAAAAGATGTTACATGATCAAATAATTCTATTTTTATCTGCTTGGTCTCCAGCTTTGTGTTCGACTTTTAGTGCGATCCTGGGATGTTGAGTGATGTGAATTAGAATGTAAAGTTGTCTGGCTGTCAAGTGGCAAACTCATTAGCAAGTAGAGTTACTCGGCGTGAATTACAGCCATGGGCAGCTCATGTCAAAACGTGCTAATTGTTCTCTTAGCATGTGTTCAACAAAGCGATCAAAAGTGTACTGGTTGCCGCGTCCATCCACTTGAGGATGTATTGCAACATATTCTAAATAGCAATGGAGGGCTATATTAAATAGATGGAAGGCTATAGTAAATTAGAAAACATTGTGCAGGCGAGCATTAGAGTGCTTTTGCACGACACATATTTAATCTTCTCTCTGTCAAATGACACTGGACATTCTTTTCTCCTGATTCCGCTGCCATCACGCAAACATATTTTTGAAACGTACTGAGAGTAGTGTATTAGTTCATACGGACATCATTTCTACAAAGTAGACATTTTTGCTTCCATCTTTTTGGAAATTGAATTGATTAATTGTTGCAGCCCAACTTTTTTGGTTTGTTGAACGTCCGACCACCTCCCGAACATCCTTTTTCAGCACCCAACGAGATTTGAATCTCTATACGAGAGTTCGATGTGATGGAAATATACTGACCTCCATCGAAAGACATGGCTCATCCAGAACAGATGAGGATTTGAGCTGGTTCCTATCATCATCACTTGCCTGAAAAGATTAGAAACACATTTTTGCGCGCACGCGTTGTAAACGCTTTTTCTTGGTGCATTCCTCATCTGTGGTTATTTAGTTTGCTGGGGGCCGGTTGTGACCACAAAATGCTTTTCGTGCTCAACTCCATGCACTGTTTTCACCAGATGTGTTTCTTGTTTGTAAATGACTCATTTTCTTTTTCATGAAGCAGAGACAATCTGCAACTAATAATGGTCAACATACCAGCGCAGCATAAAGCCAAAATGCAAATTGCTGAGTGGGTCTGCTAAAGACTATGGTCTATCTTCATAAAGCTTCAAAGATGGAATGCCTGTCATTTGGCACCACTCCACCAAACATTGTCACACATGAGCAAATAGTACGAGGGAAGAATTTATGGACGAAACCCTATTTTCTGTCCTTGATGCTTGGACTTGGATAATGACAAAACCACATGAATCCCATTTAGCCTGTAATCCAACCATTTCACTCTGTGCACTATTATACTAGTACAATATTTGGTACTAGTACAATTTTGAAAACCTGTGCTCTTAGCTCGTTCCATTTGAAGTGAATGCTAAAGAATAACGAAGAAGCAAAAGCAAGGTCACCCTACTGAAACAGAAAACTAAATAAATTAACACATCCACAGGGATACAAAACAAATGTGCACGTCCTCAAGTGACATCTTGAAACAATAAACTAATAGATTTTGCAAAACATGTGGCCGTGTTTCTATATTTAAACGTGACGAAACCTCCCAAGGATACTTGAGAGATGATTCTCAGAAAGGAGCGCCAACATGGTTTATCACCCAGAGTGACTCAAAGGCCAGCGTTGGACTTTGAAGTTGGACAAGGTAAATCCAAACCTAAAATGAAACATTTTTGTGGAAACCGGCATATTTGAAAGGGATGAACCGATACCAATCCAATACGACTAATCAAGTCATGCTGTGTAAAATAGAAGACGAACTCCATTCAGGCAGTCGGGTGACACCAAAGCCATCACCTTGCAAGTTGTGGTGGCGTGCTTTTCAGTAAGCACAGCATAAACCATTACATCTATTGTTTCAGTCACCAAATATTAACTCATAACCAACCCTAACCCAGTCACCAAAAATTAACACATAACCAGACCTCGACCTTGGGAATTTTCCGATTTAGCGTGACCCTGCACGTAGCTCACCTCACCCACTCACAACTTGTCTATTTATGTTAAAATAACTCACTTGTCCTCAATTGCCATATAAATTCTGCTGCATAAACAAGGGTCAAACTATCTCCGACCACATTGACACAGAGGCAGCAACTCAATTCAATTCAGCAACAGCTAAAATAACTGTCGGCCATCTCATCTATTGTTGATTGAAGGCTCCATTCAGGCAACCAGTGTATGGCTACAATTAACCTCATTTAGTAAGAATGCCTCATGGTTTGCTCCCTTGGCTTAGACGACTGCCTCATATTATGCAACTCATTGGCCTCAACACCTGCTGTTCTCTACATCACTTAGCTCTTGAACCTAATACCACAGGTTGTGATCTCTGGCATTCCCCAAACTCAAAACACCCGCCGCATGAGGCAGGGTAAGGGGGGGGGGGGTAGCAAAAGACAGACTCCAGACATGAGTAGGCGGTAAAAACCTGAAGTGTTTCTGTTAAGAATCTTAAAATAGATTAACCAAATCAACAAATAGTGCTCATTAAAGCATCTGAAATTGAATTGCTTCAAGCTATGTGTGCCAGTCTGACTTGTATTTTTGCTTAGTTCCATCCATCCAGCATGGTTGCATGGATTACCCTGTCATTGCAAAGAAAATTTTATTTTTCTAGGGCCAAATATTGAATACAAATGTTTAGAAAAAAGTAGAGGGACTAAAAGAAGTAGGCTATTTTCAGGCTGTTTTTGAAATGTTTATTTGAACATTGTGATTACTATCATTTCTAAGTAGTTATTTTGGCATAGCTTTCTTGTTAAAGACCATCAAAGTATAAAAAATAAATGTCACACCTGAGAAGTTTGTTGGTTTATTAAGCATAATGACTTGTGTTGCAACTAACTTCAGCCTATTTTCCCCCCAGACAACATTTGCACTTTGATTTGTGAGTAAATGGCCAAGAGTGGAAAATATGTATGCATAAATTATACACTGAATCTTAACTGAACTGAAACAACTCAAGAATCATCTCTGAAGCCCTAAACAAAGTCAACATTTGACACTTCTTACTCTACAACTAGCAGATTTTACGCTGACATTTACAGACCTGTGACTTCTTTGTTCTTCAAATATAAGTAACCAAGTGTACATACCACAGTGTTAAAGAGTAAATTTAACATAACCACATTGTGGGTCGTGATATAAAAAAAAATCACACAAATCAAAACGCTACGACACTATATCATGATCAGTTCTTCCAAGAGCTGTACTGCGATGAGAAGTCATCATGTGGTTTTCACTCCTTCACTGCCAAGACCACTGAGCTTACCAGCGTGCCGCAGCCAATACAAATGAACAAAATTGATATGAGACACGCCGACATCCTTTACGGAAAGATACAGTTTACAGATATTTCTATGAAGAAGACTGAGAGGTTTTTGTCCATTCAGATAAGCAAGCACGTGTTGCTCCACTGGAATGTCCTGGCAATACGGTTAATAGACCCCCCTGTCACAGACCCCCAGTGGCCTTCCAGAAATGCAAGAGGCAACTAAGGCAAGCTTAGTGTCACCAAAGGCAAGACCAAGAGGGTCAATTATTCAGAAAATTTGAAAAGCTTGCTAATGAGTGAGCACAGGAAGAACTTTTGCGTAAACAGATCATGATGAATGTGGCAGGAAATTCTGTTGTCCATTAGATGTGAATTCACTGGGGGTGGGTTGGTCTCACCAATGTAGAAAGGGCTTGATTCAAATAATGGGAAAGCCAATCCAAAATTATAAACTTGCTTAATTCCCTAAGCATTTATTTAACAGAGCTAAATATGCTGTTTTGTCTCAAGTCTCTGGGATTGACGAATGCTGTTTTGCCTTAAATCTTGTAGATTCTCAATCACGCTTCTCTGGGATTGACAAATGGGCAAATGCAGCAAAAACTCTAAGGACAATCATAACCCGTTTCAAAAACAGGTTGAACAATTTTGAGAGACATTCTATAATTGAAATAATGCGTTTAAGTTTAAAATAAATTAACCATCATTATTAGTAAAATTTATTCTTTTCAATGCAGACCTGATAACAAAATAAGACAGTGGTTCAAAGACAGTAACATTCACAAACAGTGGTACAGTTCAGCATATTGGGTTAGGGTTAACCCTAACCCAAAACTCCCCATCCAAAAAAATCTATTAGTTCATGAACGTGTTATCAACTTACCATCTCTACCCCCTGAGGGAAGGCTGTCCCCTCCCAGTCCTTCTTGGGAAATCGCTGAATGATCTTGCCACATCCCTCTCCTGAACCTGCCAATTCAAATGGACAAAGAGAGCAATATAATATTAAAGACTCAAATAAATCATCATTCGTCTGACATCCATCCATCAACCCATCCATTTATCCATCCATCCACTTGCCGAAAGCACTGTGATATTTTATATATAAAAGAATATAAAATATGTACTATTTGACATTGAAAATTGCGAACTGTAACATGCAAAGTGAATTTTCATGTATGCAAGAGATTCAGTCAAAACAGTACGTCATTGACAATTGGGAATTCAACCCAAGCAATTGACATTAAAAATAGAATGCACAAATGCACTTTCACAAACAGTTTCCTCACTGTCGGGCATAAACCTCCTACGTCCCTTTTTTTTTTTCACAAATCCATACTTTTGTTACCCAATCTGTCCCAATATTTGTGGCCATGCCGTTTCCCTCGTTATTTGCGGGGCTTGGTCCTGATACCCCGTGAATCATGTTTGTACTGTATATCAACGAGCATCATTGTGAGAGCTGAGAAATTCTTGGCCGAACAGAACACAATCTGAGCTTTCCATCCTTGCTTATGTATTTTACTAGGATTGGCTAATTGTCTCAAATTTTTAAACACCAATGACATAGTTTTGGCTTTTTGAAATCTTAGAAACTGTTGACGTGGTAAAAAAAAATTGCCAATGTCTTCAACAATTGCCAAACTTCCCCAATGCTCAGATATAAGTTCCCTTACTAGAGTCCCTTTTTCCGAGGATAAATGGCACCACCCCAAAATTCAGTGGCTTCCTCTTGTCCAACGTTATTTGAAAGCTACACTAAAACCACCCTCTTAAGTAAGACGGCCAGACAAAAACCTGACAAACTCGTGGAAAAACTCTTTTCTACTGTGATCGCACAAGTCAGTCTGCGCCAAATAAACTCTCTCTCTCCACTATTAAGCGGAGTGACACGATTTATGGGCAACATTTTGGCACTTGCCTAAGTTAGCTCAGAGATGGAATTTATTTCCATAAAATTCTACATATTTTATTAATTACACCAAACTGCTGTTAAACTGGAAAGGCCTCGAGGTAGCTCAATTAAAGCTTGTACACAAAGTACACTATTGATATAAAAATGTTAAATGTTACCTGCAACAACACAATACTACTCAACAACACAAATGACTTTTTGTTTGTTTTGCTGTTACACGACATGTCAAGATGAGTTTGGTTTTGTAGCCCCTGTTTCCATAATTAATCCATTTCACAAGGTTAATTCAGCCTCCGTGTGACCGTATTGGAACAATGCAGCCATTTCCTTCATTTTTACCACACTGTGTTAAAGAGAAGAAAAGTCACCATAAGGCTTTGGGACATTGCTTAATTGAGTACCGAGTTGGAGTAACTTTATTCCCGTATACTGTAAGTACAGGAATAGTAGTAATGCTAGTAAAACAGCAGTCTGCATGACAGTTACGTGTGTTTTGGATTTTACAGTTCTTCTAATCAAAATCGTATGCTCGGAGCGTTCTGAGTCCCAATTTTCGAGCGAGGATGAAAATAAATGACGGAATTCCTCACATTCCATGAGGCGACTCTCTCGTATTAAAACAAGCTGTGCTCTCCAATGCTACCTCCCTGATATAAAAAGAACACCATCCGAAAGAATAATAGAAGCCAGGCGGAGAAGACACATGCTATTTTTAACAGCCGCTCCCAAGATGCAAGGATGAAGTCTTTACAAAACAAAAAAGCTATTTAAGTCCTTCACTAGAGGTTTGTATGCAGTCTACAGTGTATTTTCTAAGAGTGTACAAACCAACACAAAAAATAAAAATAATCTGTAGTTCCTGCATACCGAAAGCTAACGTAAAGTAAGTTCTTGTAAAGTTCACTTAGAAAATAACTTAATTAGTTATTCATTATATTCTAATTTTACAGCTACGGTTGTGGTTAAAGCGCTTGTGAAATTGTTGAGTATACATTTTTTATTGTGTCTCTTCAGAAAAAAAAAAAGATGTTCGGATTTTTTATGCAGTCAATTGTACAATTTGTCCAAGACTAATGGCAAAACGTGCGCTATTTAAGCAATCCTTAAAAGCTGAACCAGTATTTATTTAGTCAAAACAAAGTGTGACAATGTTTTGACAACTGGCCAAGCTTCCCCCTAGATTCAGATGTAGTTACATTCCCACATGTGGTTGCTTTCACTATTTCCTATTTCCAAAGCTGAAGGGCACTGCCCCATATTATCAACATATCTGACCTTATGTTTAAATTTATCACATGCCTAATAAATGTCATATTTGATTAAATGGTTGCAAGTTCCCTGCCTTAAATTTGAATATAATTTGCATAGTCAAAGAAAAACAAAGGTCTGGCTGTTCAATCTTATCAACAGGCGTCATGTCGTGCTGCGGTCATAATTGTCAGTGGAGTTTCCTTTGTAGGTTCGGGCTATCGGTTTTTACCTTTACAACTCTAAAGGAAGGAACTCTTCCATTGTGGTCAGGGTCAATACCCAGTCTGGAACGGACCAGAAAATGTCAAATGCGGAAAGAAAGGAGCAATAGCTAAATGTACTCTTGAATATTCATTATTCATCTTCCAAGCCGCTTATCCACACGAGAGTCGCGGGCAAACTGAAATTTTTAGATGCAAACAGGAAATTGTTGATTGTTAAAAAGACTAAAAGACAATAAATACAAAAGCGGTATATTTGTAGTACATTTGTGAATAGCTCTCCAGTCATGCCAAGACAACATTTCTTTGTCTCGGTGCCTATAAAACAAACCAGATTATGGTATTAAAATAACATAGTTTCATAAAACAAACCACAACACATAGAAGCACTTCAAAGAATGGCAGTCACAAGAAAAAAAAATAAAATCTAAATGAAATCTCCTGTTATTAGTTGACAGTTATAGTGTGATCAGAATGACAATTTCAAAGTTATGAAATGGTTTGAGTCACAGCCTTAGATGATCTCTATCAAATATAATCTTAACCAAATAAACAACAACTAAGCACGAGAGAGAGCGATGTTCTACAATCCACACAACATTTTTCAAATAAACAACGAAAATGAGAGCTATTTCTGGGTACTAATTTGATATGCACTTGAGAAGCTACTTTAAGTTTAATGTCGATTACATCTTATTCAAACCACAACTGCTACTATTTATTATTTTTTGGAATAGAATAAATATATCTTATTCAAACCACAACTGCTAATATTTATTATTTTTTGTAATATTGCAAAAAATATTACAAACCACCGAACCAAACATTCAAACCACAACTGCTAATATTTATTATTTTTTGTAATAGAATAAACAGACTCATTTTATTAATAAACCATTTATTGACAGGACTTTTATATGTAGGGTATATAAAGTCATACAATAATTCACACTAAGGGGCAATTTCAAGCCTACATGTCTGATATCAGTGAACCCAGGTTGCCCACATTTCATTGATATCTGTGTGAATACGTAGTTGATGCAGACAAAAAAACGATAAAAAGGTCAAATTCTTTAATTTTTTTTTTTTTTAATGAAAGCACTTGTTTGTGGGTGTACCGAGTGAGCCAGCAGCACAAAACAAACACTCTTTGAGATTTTGCAACAAAGACCCAATTCATGATGCTTTCAGATGATAAAGACAAGCACAGATGCTGCAACAACTTGCTGCAGTTCATGCAAGGGATTCATTAACTTTTTCATGATTTCACATTGGAACTGCCTTCCGTTGATTGTGTTCAACAATTCTGTCAACAAGTTTATTCCCCCATGATACAACGATACACAAGACCCCCCCCCCCCCCCCCATTCCCATTCAGAGCAGAAGTTACTACATCAGAAAGACATTTTTTTCATGCACAGAACAACACACAAGACACTGATTTGAGTGGGAACTGAACCCAATTGTTAATGACAACACAAATGATCAAGATTATATTTCCTTCAAGAAAGAGATGTATTTCAACCAACAGGTTTTTACAGGTTTCCTGTTATCTAGCTACCTCATGCATTGCACTCATCGTATCAAGTATGACAAAGGACAACCTTGGTAGTCTCCTGTCTTATGACTGGGATGTGACAGAGTCCTGACAGGGTATCTGAAATTCCACTTGCCTTGAATGCTTTTAAAACAAAACACTGTATAAAAAAAGGGATGTGACGAGATCACATTTTTGGAGAGTGGAGACAGAGTACTGGCTGATATGACACACAATGTTCAAGTTCTTCAAACAAGGTTGTCCTTGGATATTGTAGTCTTTTCTCTGACACAAAGAAGGAACAAGTGGAGCTGAACTTGGGGGGCACAACAAGTGGAAGCAGAGGAAACTTCCTGTCCAAACACAGATCAACATTTGAGAGAGGGTAAAAAGAGGGAAGAGGTCTGAATGCCTTTATTCACAGCTGCATATTGCAGCTATCGTGGAAAAAAAAACGTGCAGCTGTCTTCCGCAAAAACAAACACATGACAACAAATCATCAAGCCCTTTTGCAGCAGAGTGTAAATATAGAGAGAGCAGAGTGGGCAGGACTAAAACGAGCAGCCAATACTTAATAAAACATGCATGCACAGTTTGACGATCATGGAATGCTGAACTCGCTCATGTCAACAAAGCTTTTTGGTGGCAATGTGTTCCATTAGTATGCAGCTCCAAAACTGCTGTGAGCATAGTCAGTGCTTGCAGTCCCTTTTTTCCTGGAGTGACACCCAACAAGCACAACCGCCGCGGACAGGATGTGCCTCATTTTGGATTCGTGAAGATTCCATTGGTTTGCAACCGCATCAGTACATCGAAGCGTTTTACTCTGAACAACACTGCAGCCCCGAGAGAGTACGCGTCATTGATTAATGGAAAAAAAAACAAAAAAACGAAAGTGTCCCTAAACTCCCCCTGTTAGCAATGCGGCTAACCAGAGGCTAGTCGCCAAGCTATGAAGCATCAACATCATCCCACAGTGAGTGTCGATCTGACCACAAAGCATGATCTTACACACTTACCGGCTTTTTCCTGATCGTATCCCACAACAACAAAGTAATCGGCCAATCTTGCCATGTCTGCCGCTTTTCCCGAGCTGTGCCAACACAATTCAGCATTTTCCCTGCTTCCAAAGCACAGCCATTTTTGACAGTAGGGCCGTCAGTGCGCATGCGTAAACCACAGCGCTCGCTCCATGGGCGTGGACCCCAAATATAAATGCCATTTTGGCCCTCAGACTGGGGGGGGACCTGTTGAACATCCCATACCAGGGATCACCACCCTTTATGTAACTGAGAGGTACTTCTTGGGATTGGATTCATGCAAAGGGCTTTCCCTATTATATTAGTTTATGATCATCATCTATGTGAAGGTGGGTAACAGAGAAATGATAAATATGTAATATCATCTCTTCACAGTTTCAAATTAAAATCTCTTCAATAATATAGGAAATCATAATGTCCCATCGCTGGTGATCGATTTCGTGAGTGCTCCTGCGGGTGAATCGTGGTCATTGCTGGTGACCAGTGTGCTATAAAGCAACTGTGGTTCAGCAGAAATCTGACAATAATAGATCAAGCACCTAATATCATCAATAAAAGAGCAATTATTAAATGTCCTTGATCTCCAGATTACTCTTTGTCCTTGCTCGTAGCACAATGCACAGACCTTGAGATGGTTATCATAATGCCATTGGAACGTTTAAGTTAGTTTTAAGTTCCTTGTAGTTGTGCACGCTTAGTCTTTACTAGTGGGACAATTTTGGCATTCTAAAAGGACAACTACATTTTAGTGAGACAAAGTTGTACAGTAGTTAGAATCTGTGCTTTAGAAGTACGACAAGTGAAGCGATAGATCTTAACTTATGACTACGAGTAGGAGCGCACAACTAGTTTCCCAGGTTGCCCCCCCCCAAGACAATAATTATAACAGACTCAAATGACACTATTCAAGGGGCATAATGGGGGCCAGTTTTATTATCTTGCACATGCAAGTGGTTAGTAAGTAGTATTAAATGACAGAAAAAGGTGCCTCAAACTAAATTGAGGATGTCAAAATTAAAAATAACAGGAACACAATAAAGAACAACATGTACTATCATCATCATGTACTATCATCATTAGTCCCTCTCTCAAAGTGCAGCAAAAACAAACAAATAAACACAGACAAATGTTTTTTTAACTGGAACCAAAAGATGAAGAAATGCACAGTGGGTGTTTCATGTACTTCTGATTGTTACACAAGAATGAAACAAAAATTACTCCGTATAACATGTGTTTGACAATTAATCAATTAAAATTGTGAGTCATCAAAAGCATGCCCTCGAGCTCCACGCGCTCTTTTTCCTGACATCCACGGGTGTAATTACACACCTTTCCTGCCACACGCACTTACAGTAAAAACTGGCAAGTCACTTGTCACTTATCCTCTGATTGCCCCAAAACAATTCTATATAAGGAGCCAAGGAGAAAGATGGTGCTTCCGTCTTGTCATTTCACAATTTCAATTGTTGTCTTCCTGTAAGTGGATCACTTGGGGGCAATTGTCACTACTGGTTTACAACATGTGTTTGGCATTTCTGTGTTGTCCTGATTTTGAAAAGAGGTGAATCTAGTCATAAATATAAAACTCACAATTACTAGCAGAGGGTTCCCCTTTTCAGATACTAAAATGAACAAGATTTATGACTGTATTTATTTATAGAACTGTGGGATGCGGATGGAATGTCCATTGCTACGTTTGGGTCAAATTAAAAAAAACATGTTGCAATACATTTTCCTTTCTATTAGAAACTGAAAGGAAAATCCAAAACCGAAACAATCACTCCGTTGCGCTTAATAAAAAAAAAAAAAAAAAACATAGTTCTGAGGACCTTGGGGAATTACAATTCCGGAATTTCTGCCATGTTAAAACTAACAATGATCAACAGACATGTGCTGTGTTGTATTTTCTAAAAAGTAGTAAAGAAGGTCCACAAGATGACCATTTGACTAACACACACATTTACACACACACACACACACACACACAAACACGCATGCACACGCACACGCACACGCACGCATGCACGCACACACACACATGGGCGGGCGGACGGACGGATGGAAAGACAGACAGACAGACACACACAATATCATATTTTGTATTCTATTCATTGATAAATTCTTGTGTACGCATTCCTAAGAGGAAACGTGGCTAAATGATTTGCCAAGTCTTTCCTGAAAGCAACAAATCATCCAAATTATTCAGACATGTCTGGACCAATATTGTTCAAGTTGATTTTTTTTTTTTAACTCTAGATTTATTCTTAGATAATTGTAAAATTCCACCTCACTCGGCAAGGTAAAATAAATCAAGGCATAAGGCGAGTTATTTACCTTGTACAAACAAGTGCCTTGAATATATTGGATTACAGTCAAGCATATTGACCTTATTTATTGACTTGAGCAATTATTTTCTTATAGAAAAAAAATCTCACATTCATCAAGGTGACATGGAACTTCACTGTGTCGGGGAGTGGCGTGAAAAAGAGCAAATGGAAACATTCTTTAAATTTGACATGCACAATTATGGAACAGTATGAAATCAACCTTACGGTTCAAATATGACAAGTGAAAATTTCCATTTAAGAATGCTTAACAAAAACTGAGCTGTTAATCTCTTTTTTTATTTATTTATGCTTTTTTTTTTGTATTGAATAAACATTCTACAGCTATTCATAGTGTTTTTTGTTTTTTTTTGCACCACTGGGAGCAGGAGGGGGGTAGAGGATGAGAGTCAGTCAATGAGCCCCTCCCACCTTCTGTATAAAAGGCTCCCAGTCTGGTGTGTAGCTATTAGCAGAGTGACACAGCTGCCTTACAGGACCAGTGGCAATATTCCCCAAACCTGTGGAATACTCGTCTGTCTATCTGACCAGAAAAAGAAAAGCTTTGACATCCAAGTGAGAATTACAGGTATGTTTGACCTCCCTTTCCTCTTCTTCTTTTTGCTATTTCATTCTGAGCACCTTCCTATGATTGCAGCTCTCTCAGCTGATGGCTTTATCCTTGCTTTTTTGAGGTCAGGGCACAAGTGTATAGACAAGGACAGGTTATCTGTCTGCTTATATAAGCAGTTCAGCTCTTAATGTTTGTGCCGTCTGTGGTAGAATCTCTTTCGAGGTGTTGCACAGCTTAAAAAAAAAAAACATTTCAGTTGCTATTAATTACAGAGGGGGAGTAAAATTGCATTCTTTATAGCTGTTTTTTACTGTTATTGTGGCAAGTCTATTTTGGTAGCTTCTAGTAGACAGTGTCCTTCACATTATTGGCCAGGGGCCCAAAGCATGGTTGTAGGTTTACTTAACTGAGGAAAATGTGACCCTAGCTTAACTTCTCAAATAAATGAATGATAAGTGCAAATAACTTGGCTTTTGGACTCTTGTGTAAGCATTACTAATTTACAGGCATACTGTACTAGAGGCATCAATACATAGTAGGCAGCTTGAAATGTTCAATTGTAATAATTGCGTGATTGCAAATGACTAACTGGATCTTTTCTTGCTTTGACAGGAGGAAAAATGAAACTCATCTTCCAGGCCTTCCTCTATTGCTGCCTGGTGGCCACGGCAGCACACTGTGCGCAACCTGAAGTGAATCCCAAGTTAAAAAAGAGGTGAGCTGATTCAACTGCCTTTGACATGTACTCCAAAAAATTAAATAGCTGAGGATAATTGTGGAGATGAATGAATGGACTTAAGACTAATGGATTCCTGCCCTCCCTGATTCAGGCTCAGCATATGGCTCGGGAGCAGACTCAGACGGGATCTAGAGAGCAAGACGGCAAACTCTGAGCACATTGTCCGACAAGAGGACATCAGGGATACCATGCTGCCACATTCCAGGTATGTACCTTCAAACAAAGGCATCATTTGCCACTTAAACGCATCTGTCCCGGAAACAAGCGTCTGGACTCAACCTCCTTCTCTTTTGTCCTCCAGCACTGAACCCCATGTGCGAACCAAGAGGTCCAAAAATTCTGCCAACCAGTCAAGAAGACAAGGTTGTTATCTGGGGACCTGTTCAGTGCACGACCTGGCGCACCGTCTGCACACTCTCAACAACACGCTAAAGATTGGCACCGCCCCCCCTATCAAGATCAGCCCCCAAGGATATGGCCGCAGACGTCGCTCACTACCAGACCGTAGAGTCGCGATGAGGATGGAGCAGGGCAGGCTCAGGCCTGTGTGGAGAACCACTGCCTCCCAGGTCCACAAGCTTGAGGCTCTGCTCAGGCAAACATGAATGGGACTTTGCAAGAAAGAAGAATAAAAGCCAAGGGGGACTAAGAGTTAGCGTACTCTCGGCTCTGTTCTCAAATTCTCTGAATGCCTCCGATTTGCCAAGTATTCTCCAGCTTTTTTCCAGGTCTGGGGACCAGGTCAGAGCGAGACTGGCTGCACTGAGTTTCTTAAAGCGCTGCACCTCGTTGTTCAGTGATGTGGAGCGAGCAAACAACTGTAAAACACTGGATAGAACAGCGTGGAGCAAATACAGGTGCTGCTCTCCGCTTGGCAGGAGGCGACTCCAAGAGTGTTGATTTCTAGCCAAGTTAGTGGACTGACCCTCTGGTGTAAAAGAGTGAACACTCACAATTCCTCCTCCACTTTGATAAGTGCTATCCTGCAAGGATAAAAAGCTGTGAGCACTTTTCCATTTGGACTCTGATGAATGATCTGGAGAAGATGATGTGCGTCACAATGCCAAACGAGGGGATGAACGCTCTCAGCCTATATTAAGTTTTGGGCACTGTATAAAGGAAAATAAATGCCTTCAATTCTGTGAGTTATGTGCCAGTCCACAATGGATTGAAATATACTTGAAGTTGTTATTTGTACAAAAAAAAAAAAAAAAACACACACATGTGCAATCTTTACATATTTTTTTTTATTGGAGATACTGTATATGTATATAGGAATTCATTTATTTAATATTATATAGAAGGTTCATCTAAATACGCATAAAACTATTTTTGTACAGAAAGAAATATATGGTATATGGGCATTATATTCTTTTGCAGACTGTGGTAATAGGATAACTGTTTTGTTTGGTTTATTATATATTTGTAACTGTTCTTTATTTTATTTGTGTTAAAGCAATAATATTGTCACGTAATAAACATTTTGCAAACAAAACCTTGACCTTGTCCAGACTTCCTTTTGCTCCCAGCCGCCGTAAATTCCAGCACAAGTGGCGCGGTCTATTGTCTAGAGTATAGCAAGACAGGCAGCACCTGGTCTCTGTTAAGTGATCACAGGCTCTCATTAGAGTTTCCCCTCATCTTACTACATTCCCTCAGTGATGACCTCCCACCTCTCCAGCCACTTCTTTAAGAAAGGGCAGACAGGGTGCCAGGCGCATTCCTGCTTGATTCAGCTCATATTTGTCGACTAAGCCATCTCAGAGGCGACTTGAGATGCTGCGGCTTTAGCTATATCTGTCTTCATTGGTAAAAGATGGCTGGAATTGAGGTTGAAGGATGTGGTGGTGTGATGGAGGAGGGGGGGGGGTCTTCAAACATTCCCGCAGGAGTAAACTGCTGGTCGTTGCGTTCATATACAAGCAGCCAAAGAAGGACTGACTACATGGCTGCGGATCTCATTTATTAGCAGCGGTGTTGTCCAAAAATTTTCCACTGGGGGCCTCGTGCAAAAAAAAAATGGAATGAAGAAGGGTCACGTTACCCAGTGCTTAGGAAACATGCTCAAACCAATCCAATACAGTACACTGCAGGTCAACACATCATTAGCCTAATGGCTCAGTAGTTGCAGAGGTCATTTTTGCATGCAATTTTTGTGTGTGACTGTATTGAAAGAATAAAAATGGTTTAATTTAGTTGTTAAGGAAAAAGCATGCAGTTATTAGCAAGAGCGTTACATCGAACATTTGACAATTATTTAACCTTGATTTCTTTAATATTCAAAATTGTGTGATGTGTTTTTGAAAAAAATATTTTTCTTAACGCAAATAAACTTTTTTTTCTTCTACATTTTATTTAAAAACAATCTGAGTGATTATATTTTTGAAAATTCTCTTGTGGGCCACTTAATAATGAACAACATCAAGTAAAACAAATACACAATATTGAGTTCAAATGAATAATCATTCATCCATTCTCTAGTGTACACCAATTATTTTGTCAGGGTAGCGGGGGAGTTGGGAATTAGTCAGGTCAATGAACCACTACACATCATATAAATGATGTTTCCTTTTTTTTTTTTAAATGTAATTTTGTTTATTAAAGTAATCCAAGCATGACCATGTTAATGGACCATGACAACCCCTCTGAGATCATCCAGAAGGTAGGAACGTGCTATCAGAAATGAACACAATAATCTAATCTTTTAATAATAGGATATCATTTTTCAGATTTGTTTTTGTATGGTTAAGAATTTCATTATCCAATTCAAGACCATGCAGAATCTGGAGCCCATCCCAACCCCAGTGGTCACCTACGAATACATGGAGACAACAACGCTAGGTCAAATTTTGAATAGTCAGTGATTTTAACATTCAAGTGCAGGACTGTGGGAGTACGATGGAGTGACAAGTAAAATCCAAAAATTGTGTAACTCAAAAACAAAAAAACAATCTATATTTGAACCCAAATCGTAACCTAAACCTTCTTGCATGGAAGCTGGGCTAATCATGCTTCCACTATGATGTTGGAAGCTCTGCATATTTGTTTGAATTATAACCACAGTTGCATTGCTGTTGATTTTAAAAAAACTGGAGATGTTGCTGGAGATGTTCTTTGATTCAGTTTCATTTGTACAAAACCAAAAATGAATGTACAGAACAGAAAGTGACATTAAGTGACCTATTTATAATTCCAATTATGCATTCTCTATTGCCATCTAGTGTGTAAAAATAGTTACAACTTCATATTGTCAAGTTTTTTTTTCCTTGCTGTTTTGCTCAGATCTATTTATTAGATAAACAAATTTGATTTGGCAAACAATATGTACAGTTCATCCAGATTCCATTCTGAACTTTATATGCAACGGTGGCTTTTCAATGACATGACATTCATCTTTACTACATCCATTCATAAAACTCAAAAGTAGACTGCACAATCTATTAAGCACCTCTACAAAAATGTTTCTCTTCTACAATATGTACTCAAATGTGATTGAAAAGAGTTGTTAATTTAACATGTTTGCCACTGTGGTAGATTTCGGCAAGGTCACTGCAGCATACTGAGAGTCGTTACTAAAATTGTCGGCCTACTGTAATTTTTGCAAAATGAAAGCATAAGACGCTTCTCAAATTTGATGCTAAGAGTGCATGTTCTATACTACTGCAGATCACTTACCACTGTATTTTTTATGAATTCATTTCATTAGCTTCGAGATGCAAAATCTACGTCGAAATAAAACAGCATCAGAATCTCATTATATTATAAATATCTTGTCTTGTGATGCCATACACGGTATTACATACGATACTGGAAAAACCCCCCAAAAATCTAAAACTAGCAAACGAATTACGCAACACAATTAACATGACGAGAATTGAAGTCTTCTACAGTATAATTCTACACTTAAAATGTGAATGAACTGTAGCTTCATTGATGTGAATGTGTGACAAATATATGTGTAAAGTTGCGTCATGATAAGACTCAATTAACCAGTAGTTGGCCCAGTCACTGTACTCTAATTATGTGCGGTAGTCACCACTTCAGTAAGCCAATGAGCTGATGACGCTCACAGCACAGAGACACTCATCAGAGCAGCTCAACGTGCACGTTAAGTTCAAAAGAATGAAAGTCTTCAGATAACTCATGTGTTAGATGACTGTGCACTACTAAAAGGAGGAGATAGGGCGTGTGTATCATCAGTTGTGCAAACTCTGATGTCCATTAAGGCGATACAGGCGGCTCATTGTCAGTACTCTAAAGCCAACTCTAAAAGTACACTGATAACCTGAGTTGAGAGGATTAGCCTCATAATCTAAACTCTGCCTGGCTAAATCAGGGACTGCGGGCTTTTGACTGCTTAGGGCGCCCAGTCGGAACTCCATGGAGTCTTCAGGGATTCCACGAGGAGAAATGAACTTATTGATTGACATAAAGGACCGTAAAGATGGTTTGGAAGCACTCATGTCATTAATCTTTTTCCAGTCATTTTTTAAAAATAAAATCGGTGGGTGATGTCTGAATTTTTTTAAGCCACACATTTTATATTGAAACAAAAAATTGAATGCTGTTATAGAATGTCTATTTTTTTCATCCCATTTGTCAGGCTGATGTTTTTGTGGCAATGAAAGAGTTAAGGATGGAGTGACGTGGGTGCAGGCTGGTGGATGAGGTATCAAGTACTTGAATGAGGCGTGAGTCGCTGTTTCTCCAAAGGAAACATGTCCACTATTTACAAACACTTCAAACTCTGAAGCGGTGAGTGAATTTATTTGAAAATGCGTAATCATGCTGGCGTGTTGCACATATGTACATATATATATTAAAAAATGTCCTGCTAACTGCATGCAGAGTTCACATTATAATAAAAACATTATTATAGCATATACCAGTATTTGGTTGGTAAGTGAAGGGGAGCGAGACGGCACCAAGAAAGTATACGTTGAGTTATAATAACCCCACAACAACAAGGAAAATCGAATGAGATTCAAAATAATATATGTATAAAACAATCTACGAAAATAAGGCTCAGTTTTGGTGCTGGTTTTGAATGCATAAACTTGAATAATATATGTTTCAATAAGGAATGTTTTAATAAGGAAAATATCTATTAATTATTTGGTGGATTTCCATCCTTTTTATTGAGTCACTGACTGGACACTTCCTTAATGCACAATGATGCCGAAGATCGAATACAAATTCTGTCTTCACAAAAACAATAATACCACTTCATTCATTCCAATATTCTCATCACATGTAGTCAATGACAATATGAGTCGTAAAGGTCGTCTGTCCATATATGTACTATGTGATTGATGAGCGACCAATCCAGAGTGTAGGCTGTCCTTCGTCTGATGTCATTTAGAAAATGAATGGATGGATATCTAGTTTTGTGCTTTGATTTTGCAGCAGTGAAGAGCCATACTACAACATAATGAGCATGGTTTTGAATTGTGTTAAGGAAAAATATTTGAAAGAGTTTTTGAAGTGATCATCTTTGATACAGCTCTTGTATTGAAGCTAAATTGCAAGGGGCCATTCACATGATGGCCTAAAGCAGTTCATTCAGATTTAACAACTAGTATTTTAAGATGAATTGTAATATTACGCTGCCATCTGCTGACCTAAAACCAAAATACAGCTGTCAAACAATTTTCTAACCCTCACTAATGACCAATAATACCAACAATAAACAGATCTCATTACGATATTCCACCGTTTATCACCACCGCCAACTAATCAAAATAAATGTAAAAAATATCGTGAACAAACGGGTTTCTATCTAATAAAGCATGTTAGAGTAAGGACTATTTGATTTTTTTTAAAAATCACAGTCAAAGAGGCGGTGATGTATATATACATCATGACCGAGCGCACTTTACTGCATTTGATCCTCATTGATCCTAATGTCTTCTGGAAAAGATAAGATGAAATATGAATGAGTGCTATTTCAAAGCAACAAGTTGTGCCTTAGGAAAGAACTCGACGAGTCCTCTCGACAGCTTTCCTACTGCATGTTTACTATCCCATTGGCTCAAGTCGGTAAGCAAGATGAACCAATGCCATTACCAAAAGCTAGCAGGCAAAAGAGATTGCTTGTGAAAGTAAGTATAAATCTCATTCGAGTTACTGAATAATTGAAAAGGTCGCTTTTTGCAGATCAATATAACAGTACGAGCCTATCATGTTTCTTGATAATGTGCTACATCAATAATACTTGATGTCTGGATTGCAAGCTTCCTGGAAGCACTCTCACAAACGATGGCTTAAATAACAACTTTCAACTCAGCCTGTCTCTGCAGAGCTCCAGATTGCCACCTAAATAGAAGCATTTTGCCCCTAAAATGTAAGACAGAGCAAATATATATTTTTCATTTATTCGCACACAGGTTCAATTTTCCGTTTTTTTATCATCAATATTATTGAATGTTTTTTGTTGCTGACAAAGTTCTGCTCCACACTTCATCCCATCATAACAGTAAAATTGTATTTGCAAGTCAATTTGCTTTGCTTGCTGAACAACTCATGCAACAACCTGCCGACATAATGTCCCACAAATTGTCTTGTGTGCGGATTTTCTTGTTTCCAAAACAGTAAACCTAGTCAACTCCTGTTCTGGTAAGAAGGGTGAGTCCTCCCCCACTGTACATGCAAGTTTATGTTGCAACTCACTCGACTCTGGCTTCTTCTCACATGCAGACATGCCTCGCCAATTTCCCAAGGTAACTCTGAGTGAGGTCGATGAGGAGAACCAACTGCTGGCAGAAAAGGTGTATGCATCGGCCCTGAAAGAAGAGGACAATAAAGATGCATTATCCATTTTTACGGTTCCAGAGGACTGCCCCATTGGCCTTCAGCAAGCCAAAGAGCACGAACTGCTTAAGGAGCTGGCGGAACTGCAGTCGGAGGAGAGCACCAAAAGGTAAGCCTCGCTTAAAGAACTGACCAAAAGTGTATCTTTACGGGGGGAAAAAAAAAAAAAAAAAAAGAAACTGACCCAATTTGGTCATAGGAGCCTTCCACTCAGCACTAGTTTATAGTTCCCTATAAAAGCCACAAGATGGCGCCAAAGCACTACCTGTTTGGATGAAGCTCCTTAATTTACTTCGACATAGTTCCGTGTCACCAAGATGCTACCAAAGTAATACTTTTGTTGTTTTGACCTAAGCAAACAAGTTAACAAGTAAAAAATAACTCCAAACTGTGAATAATAATTGAATTTTGATGAAATTCCCAAGTGCATGGCCTCATATGCATTTCAAAGTTCCTCAGACATCAAATCAGACATTTTAATGAATTGTTGCTCGTTTTACAGGCGCAAAAGCTTGAAGATGATTCGTTCCCAGTCCATGTCCATACAGATCTCAGGGAATCTGGACTGGACATGGCCAAGGGCTCCTACGCCATACCTGTCTCCCAGCTCTAGCTCGCTGTGCTCATCTATCACTGAATATTGCCCTGATTACCAAAGGGTTACCATAAGTGGTGATTACTGTGCAGGAGTGAGTATACAAAACAGGGAAAAGCCAGGATTGGCTCACAATCACACATTCACACACTAACATACCCGAGATACACTCCACAGTGATAGTAGATTGACTTCATTATTCATTAAAATGATGGAAACCAGTAATCCATTCCAGCACATCAAGAATGTTTGTAATGTGAGAGAGACAAAGTGAGAATCGGAGACCAATGAAAGAACCAACGAAGACTAAAGAAACCAGGGAATCAAATACAAGTAAATTAATTGTGTCTTCATTTTTGATTCAGATTACAGTGGAAGACTATGAACAGGCAGCCAAAAGTCTTCTAAAGGCTCTGCTGATTCGTGAGAAATATTCCAAACTGGCCTACCACAGATTCTGCAGAACCACAGCGCAGTTCCTTCGCAGGGCTGAAAATGTCAGATGGAGTGAAGAGGAAGAAGTTCAACCAGGTTTGAGGATAAATGTGAGAAAATAAACACTGATTGGTGTAACGTTAACTTTGTCGTGGTCTCTCCAGATTTGTGCCCATGTCCAACGGAGGATGAGGACCCGTACAGTATGGAAAACATCCCGGAGAACCTGACCTATGAACTACGACTGGTAGATGGAATAGTACACGTGTATGATAGCGCTGAGGATCTCCGAGAGGAGCGTCCGCATGACCTTCCATATCCAGACCTGGAGACCTTTGCGATTGATCTTAGTCATGTACTGGCAATGATTGCAGATGGACCCACGTAAGTTGCCACAACAAAGTGTCAGCTATTATTGATGCTGGTTGTGTAGATGAGGAGAAACGGGTTCTCACATACCTGTTGATTCTGAAGCAGTTTCAATTTGTACGTGTGTGAGAGGTCATTGATTCATTGATTTTAATCTTATCTTCAATGTCACCCTTAGACAAAACCTTAACAATGCAAAATCTAACATTTTGCCATTTTTAGAAAAACCTACTGCCACAGGCGACTCAATTTCTTGAGCTCCAAGTTCCACCTCCATGAAATGCTCAATGAGATGGCTGAGCTCAAGGAACTAAAAAGTGTTCCACACCGAGATTTCTACAACGTGAGAAAGGTTGATATACTTCCTCACACACGAGTCATGCCCTTAAAAGAAAGAAACCAAAATAAGCTGAGCTCGTGTTTTTTCCACACAGGTGGATACACACATTCATGCAGCTGCGTGCATGTCTCAGAAGCACCTTCTTACGTTCATTCAGAAAACATACAACACAGATTCGGACCGCGTGGTCATGGAATCCGCTGGGCAGGAATTGACTCTTGAGCAGGTGTTCCACAACCTCAACATGGATCCCTATGACCTTACTGTGGACTCTCTGGATGTACATGCTGTAAGCAAGCCAACATTACGTCATATAGATCCAAAACCTGGATAAATTGCTCATTGTGTGTATCATCTCTACAGGGAAGGCATACGTTCCATCGCTTTGACAAATTCAATTCAAAGTATAATCCCGTTGGAGCCAGTGAACTCAGAGAAATATTTCTCAAAACAGACAACCATCTCAATGGAGAGTATTTCGCTCACATAATAAAGGTAAATATGGTCAGAGTTGGCAGTTGAGAGTTATTTTATGTTTTTATGAAGTGCAATATAGAGTGCGAAATATTTTATATATATATATATATATATAGATTAACAAAAAAAAAAAATCACTGTTCTGATAGATCACATGCATTAGTAAAGAGCAGAGCTGACTTTTGGTCACGTTCCATTTCCACCTTGAACAGGAAGTGGCTCACGACTTGGAGGAGAGTAAATATCAGCACGCGGAGCCACGCTTGTCCATCTACGGACGTGCCCCAGAGGAGTGGCACAACCTGGCTAAGTGGTTTATTCTGCACAAAGTATACTCTCCAAACATGAGATGGATGATTCAAGTGCCAAGAATATAGTGAGTCTTCTTCATTTGTCTAATATATTCCTGAAATTTTCAACATTTCCTTGCTGAGAAAATATTTTGTATGTGTTTAGTGACATTTTTAAGGCAAAAAAGTTGGTGCCTAATTTTGCCAAGATGCTGGAGAATGTTTTTGTTCCCCTCTTTGAGGCAACCATTCACCCGCAAAGTCATAAAGAACTTCATGTTTTCCTCAAATATGTAAGTTGTATAGCACGCACAGATTTCTTGAAACTAAACAATCAGATTTCAAATTTGTCCCCAATCTGTTATATTTCAATTCTACCTTGTTTTCCTTCCACAGGTATCGGGCTTTGACAGCGTCGACGACGAGTCCAAACATAGCGATCACATGTTCTCATTTAGGAGCCCAAAGCCAGAAGAGTGGACCGGAGATGACAACCCTCCATACAGCTACTACCTCTTCCACATGTATGCAAACATCATGGTGCTCAATAATCTGAGAAGGTAAGAGCTCATCTTGTCTTCTAAATATGGCTTATGGAAAGCTTTTGGTTTTCACCTTGTGGGTCCGCAGGGAACGTGGGCTGAGCACCTTCCAGTTTCGCCCTCACTGCGGAGAAGCGGGCTCCATTACTCATCTGGTATCTGCATTCCTCACAGCTGACAACATCTCACATGGGCTCAATTTGAAGAAGGTACTTCACACTAATCAACTGTCAGCTGGGTTGTTGGCTCCGACACTAACCAATTGGCAAACACACACGTGATGACAATTCAGTGGCCAACGAAAGCCAGCCGAACATGCGCATGCAACAACTTTATGTTTGCTTGACACTAAAGAACTTTTGAGCAGTGCAGGATTTCAAATGTATCTACTGTCGTTTATTTTCTTCTATCTAAAAATAAGGGAATGCACAAACGCCACTTGAGGTGCTGCGTGCACAAAAACCAAGCTAGAATGTTACCTCGGGGCGGTGGACTTCAGAACCTCTCCTTTGCAATGAAGAGGCACTACTGTGCAACATGAGACTCAGTGGGCAAAAATATGTGCAGCCGAGACTGGTCATTATTTCAAACAACTTTACCCATCACTCATGATGTACTTGTTATCCTACCCATCTTAAAATAGACATCCATAATTCAAAATATAATTTTATGTGTAATTTTTTCTTTTATTTGAAAAGTAAACTGGTGACCTCTATTGGCCACAGCAACATAGCAAGCTTACAAAAAAAAAACTACCTTGAGGGATTCACCATCTATCAACACAAACTATGCTGTCCCATTTTATATTTCATACACCATTTTTTCATCATGTGTAAAATATATAAGAGCATGTATTTTATTCCCCACTTCTAGAGCCCCGTGCTTCAGTATTTGTACTACTTGGCCCAAGTGCCTATTGCAATGTCCCCATTGAGCAACAACAGCCTGTTCTTGGAATACTCCAAAAACCCTCTGCGGGAGTTCCTACACAAAGGCCTCTGCGTGTCCTTATCTACAGATGACCCAATGCAGTTCCACTACACCAAGGTAAGTATCACTGCAGTAATTGTTTGCGTGGTTTCAGACCTGCATTACAGTGCACGGTGACTCCAGTCATTGAATTAAAACTATTGTGTTCATAATGTCTGTATTGTAGAGACGGTGATAGTAGAATTGAATCATGTCACTAATTCTAGTTCTCATCTGTCTACAACTACAAATACTGAGCTTCCTTCTTGTTGACAGGAGCCACTGATGGAGGAATACGCTATTGCAGCTCAGCTGTGGAAGCTCAGCACGTGTGATGTGTGTGAAATAGCCAGAAACAGCGTGCTGCAATGTGGACTTTCTGACCAGGACAAGAAGCACTTTTTGGGGGTCAACTACCTGAAAGACGGACCCGAGGGAAATGACATTCGCCGCACCAATGTGGCTCAGATCCGCATGGCCTACCGACATGAAACTTTGTGCAATGAACTCAGTTTCCTTGTTGAAGCTGTCAAGGAATGAGGAACATTGGTCATGATGACTCCAACACTCTCACAAACAAACCAATGCTCTCACACTTGACTGAAATACTGAAAAACATATTCTTGTCTTTTTTTTTTTTGCACACACTATTCAAACATTCAAATACACACGACTGAAAGGATCTCACACTACCACGAAGCTCTCAAACACACACACAGTTGAAATGCTCATACATTACTGGAAAAGCACATTACTACTTTTTGCTAAGACAGTACTTTAAAACTCTCACACTTATTTCAGATTTTATTCCGACACACAATTGAAAAACCCATGTTCAACCAAAGCCACGTGATATAAACATTTGCACTCTAGATTGTGTTGTGTGTTAGGGATACTCGAAGCGTTTACAGAAGACTCAAGAAACATGTCAGAGAGATTTGCACATACTTTAGTTTGAAATATTACACGCAGATAAACGATATATAGTCAAATTCTTTAAAGTCTCATTTACTTGCACGTACTTGCAATATCGAAACGATAAAAACTAGGAATCAATCTTCAAAACCATTGTGATTGTGATGTAGAGGCTAGATACATCCTTACAAGCTGTTGCCTTTAACAATAGACACAAAACAATAGGCACGGTGCAAAATCAGATGTGCAAACACATTAAAAGGTGAAATCAAACCGGCCAATATTTTGAAGTCATGGTTTAACTTGCAATCTCAATGACGTCTCCACACTCTTGAATCACGTCAGCTCTCTGGAATCGCCTCTTCCTGTTCACAAATACACATTGTCACATTGAATGGCATTGCAAATAGATGTCACAAGATGACTCTTCAACTCACTCAGGACGCTTTAAGTATCGGCGGCAAGCTTCACGAGTACCCTTTTGAAGGATGTATTTACGTACTTGTTTACTAGACTAGTCTAATGTGGTTAAACAACAACAGAATTTATGATGCCGGAGTGAGTTGAAGAGCTTCATTTAGATTGTTCCAAGAGAAAGCAACTTACACTTTCATGTATGCAAAGACGGCTATTGCAACAAGGAGAACAACACACACTGAGGAGATGAGCACCACTTTTCCTGGAACAGTTAAATAGGACAGGTAGATTGGTCCCACGTGGGAGTTAACAATCATGTGTTTTGTGTCATGGAGATATTCGGCAAACCTTTCCCGGAGCTCTGTTCATTGCTGGCTAAACGGGCAAACTGAGACACGTCCAGGTTCTCCAGCACAGATAGGTCGGAGGTCAAAGAAAGGTTGAAAATGAGGAGGGAGGGGGTAGGGCTGATGGGGTCTTCCTCAGGTTGATCTGTGTATTCTGCACAAGGCAAAAACACAAGGAGAGATTTATTACACCACAAGTATATCACTATTATGTATATGATTAAGGTGCACGTCTAGTACTGCCTCAACTACTTGTTCATTAAAAACGAGACAGACATTTTATTTCTAAAATGGACATTTAAACTTATTTTAAACCAGTTTATAGGAAATAAAAGAACTCACAAAAGTGAAAAAAACCCAAACATTCCTTAAAAATTAAATGCAAATATATTCAACTTAAAAGTTAAATACAATAGAACTGTACTTCTATGGTGATTCAATTGCTTATATGTTCCATTTTCTTGCAATCATTGAATAATATGTAAAGATCTTGTGCTAGCAGTTTGTGCTGTTGTGGGATTGTGCTGTTTCATACTGAAACCTCATTTTGGTTACCAAATTTCTAGTAACATGCAGAGTAGTGTCAAGTATTCTTTTTTTTTTTTCTTCTGTTTTTGTGTGCCCAACTATATCCTAAGAACTTATAAAATTAATGAAGTGATCTGAATTTTAAAAGACAATATTAATGTGAAAGGTCAACCTTTTGTTTGAATAAACATAAATTTGATATTGCTGTCAACCACTTGCAAGCAATTGCATGAAACATGAAACAAAAACTTGCGTAAAGCCCGTTAATATATATTGATGAAGATGTCAACTTGGAGTTACAGTATTTCCATACATTCTTGAAAAGATAAAAATGTAATTGATCAAAGAATATCCTAGAAATATTGAGCCATATTTGGGTATAAAAAAATGTATTCAGTTCCACTATCCAGTTGGGAAAATGTAAAAAGATGAGTACAATGAAAAGAATCCTTTCATGATGCTGATTTCTCATTTTTTTGGACGGGTTGTCGAATAAATGTTTTAAACGCTGCCGATGTTACATCATGACAACTATTTCTTCTTACCTGATTGGATAAAGCAAAACACATCAAACTTTTTGTCCAGTGCAGCTCTCCATGGGAGCAAACCGACTTGGTTTTGGCCGCAGTTCTTAAGTGCCTTGATACGGGGGATGACTGCATAATGCTCATCAATCCAGCCAAACCTTAAGAAAAAAAAAAATAGAAGAAAAAAACCCATTCATTTTTTTGGGGGGGGTTAAATTACACTTTGTGTTTGATTCAGTCTTACCTGCATGTTTCTAAACCCCTGTTGAGGGCTTCGTTGACTTGGTCTTTGGTGGCGAAGCTGAATCCGAGATTAGTGCAGATGTCTCGCGCTTCAGTGACATTGAAGGCGTACTCTGTCTGGTTTTGGTCATTGATAAGGCTTAGCTGGACCACTCCGGCGATGCTCTTTGCTGGGAACACTGTCAACAACATGCGTCATGTCATTTTTGGAAGCGCAAAGAAGCTATGAAAACAGACAGAGCTTTACCTCGCAAGTTGATTGTGATATTCTGCTGAGAGAAGACTGCAGTGGCAAACAGCGCCACAGTGAGAGAAAGGAAAAGGCTCTTCATGGCTTCTGGTGATGGAGACAAATGAATGCGGGCAAATTGTTGAGCTCTCTGTGTGCGCCGCAGCCAAATAGGCAGGGTTAAATAGAGGTGATATGCTCTCATCGGGCTGTGTGGACACTTTGCCCGTTGCCAGAACGGAAAGGAAGGGGAAGAGGGAAGTCGGGTCAAAGGACTAAGCGCAAGACTTGTGAAGCCAGCAGATAAAACACATGGAAAGGATACTAAACTTCAACAGCAGGCAAAATTGGAGTTAGAAAAAAATAAATAAAAATCATATGTGGGGATAACATTTCTTACAATTATTGAATTAGTAGAAAGGTATTGCATTACTCAGCAAAAAAAAAAAGGTATGAATGTTTGGCTTTTGGCTAAATTTTATGATAAACTAAACTTTATTTCACCTCTTAACCTTTGAATGCATGTGCCTAACTACTTATTGTTTCAGTACTTTTTCTGCACAACTTGCTGACCCAGAAAAGCTGTCAAGAAAAAAAACACAAAAATGTAGCGCAAGTTCAGCAATACTTGTGCAAAATACACAATGTGGAGTTGCAGTATTTCACAGCCTGCCATGCAATAACACATTTTGCACGAGTGACACTTGACGTCACGCATATGATCCAACTTATTTCCTCCCACGAGAGCTCGCAAAGTCATCAACATTGATCCCACTTCCACAAAAAACACCTTCCCGCATGTCACGGCAGCTCGGGAAATGACGCAGGCGCAGAACTCGTGTTGTCCATCGTTCATCAACAACATTTTCTATTCAGGTCTTCCAGTGCTTCACTGTATTTGTCATTAAACACTGGAAACTAAGTAAAAAAGGGAACATATCGTTATTTTCCAAAATCAGGACTAAATAAAGTGAAGCACAACATTGTCTTATAAGACGTCGTCTTGAGATTCAGGATGTGTGTTTTCCTTTTTGATATCCTCTTTCCAAAGTCCCGGAGAGAGCTAGTTATTGTTAACATGAAACAATTTTGCAATTGCACCCTCTGAACTGTGCGTCACTATGCCACCGTTTCTTATCTATGTATCAAAATAAAATAAATGGAGTTATAAATAACGACCTTCTAGCTTGGACCACGATTTACAAGTCTGCAAAATGTTCGCCCGAGTTTGCTTATTAGGTCACTATTTACAGTCTAAATGAACTCCACCTTTTTCCTCCTCTCTCATCTTATTTTCCCCGACAGTCGTCAGTTCTGTATTGTTTGTGACATGAATTCATCAAGTGACCCTGCCATTTTACAGAATGTTATCAGTCACATGATTTCATGGCCTGCCTGCAAGCACAATAACATCCTGCAGCCCCAGCTGCTTGCCTGCTTATTCCTCGAACAATACACCATATGTGAGCTGCAAGCAGTCTCTTCACATTAAAATTCCATTTTGCAACAAGAAAGGACGGTGTCATTGATCGAATTGGTAAACCTTTATTTCAAGGTGAAGTGGCAGAGCAAGTCCCCCCCCCCCCCCCCGCAGAGTTGGCAACACAAGTAGGCGCACACGTGTAAAGACGATCAAAAATAAACAGTGTGCAACAATTTTCAGTGCTCTGAAAATGCCTAATTGGTTGCAAAATGTATTGCACGCTGGAAATGACAGTGGAACATGCAAATTTTCAAACAATCCCTTCCTGAATTATTTCTAATTTCACATCTTTTGTTGAAGGCATCACAAAACCCTCATTCACATTCGCAACTTTTATGATATATTGATTGATTTGATGATGGATGTGCGGACTGAGACCACTATAGAAGACCATTTTTTTCTTTTCTTTTAGACAAACTAGATGATAATATCCAGGGTCAAACCTATGAAAATATATATTTATATTTGATCCAAATGATAATATTTGGAAGAATGTCAAAATCCGATGAAAAATGCTATGTTTGTAAACTCAAGTGTCTTTTGCCATCACTGAGTCCTGCTGGGCTTTTAGTTTGACACCTTTGCAGTTCCACTGTATCTAAAAATGTGTTTAGAATAAAAAATCTTGATATAAATAAATACCACAAAACATATTATCTCTAAGTATCAGCTGATACTCCCATAAATCTATTGGACCAGAAACATACATTTATATGTTGACATGGTACTTTATGTATATCAGAAGTGCCATATTTCAGAGGTTCCCAATCACCGGGCCGCGGACCGCCGGTCCGTGGGTCATTTGGTATCGGGCCACGCAGAAAAAAAACCCAATATTTTTTTTTTATCGACGATCAATTCATTCAGGTCAAGACGCTCGTCCCGGTCACGTAACGTAAATACCAGTCGAGCCCACAAAGCCACGGAGCAGCTACTCGATGGTGAGTTTCATTTTTATGTGTTTTTTTATTATAAATGTATTATTTATTTATATTTTCATATAAAGGCCAATCCGTGAAAATATTGTCTGACATGTAACCGGTCCGTGGCGCAAAAAAGTTTGGGAACCGCTGCCATATTTCATATTCACATGTACCATAATTGTATTTGGTCCCTAAGTAGAAGTGAACAAGTAGTAACTGTAACAAACTTTATACATAAGGCCTCTGTAAAAATTCTGCTATGGACTAAATTGAGTGGGACAGAAGGGTGTCAGTGAAAAAAAGGATTTGGTTCCACTCTGAATGAAGTGCTCGTGTTCTTATGTGTCATCACGCTTGTTGTAGTAGCCAGAGAAAAATGTAAAAATGCTGATAATCAGACACATCACCAGAAAAACCATCAATGACAGAAGTCGCTTGCTCCACGAAATCTTTGGGCAAATGCGGCTAAGAAGAACCAAGACCTCCTCCATCCTCCTGTGGAGACAAACAAAAAAGCCAACTCACCTACCTGCATGAGCTTATTATATTGTGATTGTGATTGATTGTGTGTCTTCAATGCGTTTGTGAACGTTTTTTAAAAAATATATAATTGTACCGTTTGTCATACCGGCTTGCTTTGATTTTCTTTCCGCTTTCTTCATCCCTTATCTTTGATTCCAGCAACTTGTCTGCAGCTTCATCCTCTTCACGCTTTTCCTCCTGGATTGCTTTGTTTTGCTTCAGTCCTTCTTGGTAGCTTCAGTGAACATATGATACAATGTTATTCATCAGCAAGTTCAAACAGCACAATGTTAGCGAAGAAAAAATCATCACATGTCGCAATACATGAACTTCATCTTTAGTATCTTTAATGTGATGATCGGCCATAATGGCTGTGTTTATTTATCACAGAAAGTGCATGTGCAAAGAGAGAAGGTCTCACCCTTTATTGTACGCCACTTCCTCAATCTTTGCCTTGAGCTCTGCCCTGATTTCTGCTCTGATCTCCTCCAAGTTGACGGCGGGCTTGGCAGGCTCCGCTTCCTGCTGCTCCGTCACACTCTTTCCACTGCATTGTTTTGCATAGGAAAGCACAGTTAGGCCTCGGCCACATCGCGGCAATCATTTTCAGAGTGTGTCCGTCACAACATCAACCTGATGAACTCCAACAGCGGCAGTGCAAAAACAGAAAAAATTGAAAATACCAAGGGCATAGAAAGCTCAATTGTATGTGTTTGGTGTTTTTTTTTAATCGCTCATCCCATCTAACCATGTGCTTAAAACTCTCAATAAACTCCCCTGTAAGATGCCATAGAAATACGGCAAACACAAAGAAATGCAAAATCATACACGATATGGCATGATTCTGGTAACTGTCTCAAAATTCTATTGATGAATTGGCAATATGTGTCACAATATTTTTGGGGGGGTTCCACAAACAACAGTATTTATACAGAACTTAAAAAAAACAACAACCTTCATTTATTAATCACATAATCCTCTATGAATGACATTGTGCATGCTAAACTCCAAGTAAATTAGGCCAAAGAAGTAAAAAAAGTGTCAGCTGCGAGATGTTTGTTATTTCTCCTCTCTGGCTATTGGCACAACACCAGGATACGACTGCAGCACTGAGTCTGGACTTGGTCAAAAACTCCTGTTTAGATTATGAGCCTGGAGAGCAACATCAGTGACATTGGATGATATTCTTCCATACATTTCCCCACACATCCTCTAGGTCACACAAACAAGATAAAAGTTCCCACTGCCACATAAAATGCTTTTTCAGGCATTTTTAGGCCATTGTTTGGAAGACTGCTCGTGACCTTGGGAATCAACCGCGTACAAGAGTGTTAGTGTATGTGTGTGTGTGTGTGTGTGTTAACAAAACCTACCACTCTGTTGTCGCCTGTTGTGTGGATTCTGGTGAGGAGTTTCCTTTCACATCACCGGCTTCACTCTGTCAGGACGGGAGTGGTCATAAAATTATTAAAACATCCTGTAAGCTAAAGTCGACACACTTTCGCATGATTTCTAGATGGCCGAAGCAGATTGTCAAAATAGACATCTAGGTTTAAGCCAGTGGGGTTTTTTTTTTCCGTAAAAAGTTATAAAATAGACTGAAATACAAAATGAATAACTGTTGTTTTGCATTCATGGCCTTAAATATGTGTCTGTCAGTTTTTTTTTTAACATTGATGAATTTACCCATCCTTTCTCTGTAGCATTATTTCCCCAACAAAGTAACAACCATAAAAAGCAAGGTCTTCACGTCCTTCCTGGCAAAAAACAATAATTGTGTGAATGCAAGTTGCTGGAGGTCAGGAAAGGACATTCGACTCACCAAGGCAGGAAGAGCCGCAGCAGGCGTGAAAGCTGTTGGCGCATTGGGGGCGGCAGTGGGAGGCGTCTGACCCGGAATGTTCAGGAGATTAAATTTGGGCACCACGGCAACACTCACTCGGCGTCTGGGCAGCGCCTATGCGATAGGGGACAGCGTCTTGTTAATGTTATGTACAAAAAAAAAAAAGTTTGAGATCATTTGGCAGGGATTGTTGCGTACCTTTCCGAGAGTGAGCGACATGGATCTTGAAGCACGAGAAACGCCATCATCTGGATGGAAAAAAACATTCAGTGTAACATTTGGAAGCACTATTAATGCCGCATTTGAGATTTTTGTCAGAATAAAACAAGGATTATCAAAGTGACACATTTTGCCTGATATTCGTTGGTTTGTCTCACCTCCAGTTTCTACGGAACCTCCGTAGCAGCGATTAGAGTTCTGGTTGGCGAGCTTTTTAAACTCCGTTAGTTCGGCGTGGTCTTTCTCATACGTCCTCTTGAGGTTTTCAACATATTGCATCATGACCTCTGTGGCTTTGCTCATGCGTTTCTCCTGTGGCCAAAATAGGGAAAACTTTCAGAGAGAATGTCTCTACCCACCTCAAATAAAACTTCTGTAGTGTAGACGGTGAGAGCTGCATAATAAAATCAAGTTACTGTGCATGTTTTTGGAACACCGAATTTGCTTTGTATTAAAGTGTCAAAGATCTAACCAAATAGCTTTTTTTTTTTTTTTTTTATTAACTGACACCCAAACTTGCTTGTAGCTGACACTGGAATTTAGAGGGAAAATAAATGACTTGGCTGATAAAGTCTCATTGAGATTCCCATGAAGAAATGAGCAGCTGTACAACAGCACAGGAAATAAATTCAAGTTTACGCTCATAAATAGCAACAGTAAATGTTTGCTTTGGCCGTACTCATGTCTGCCATGTCGAATTCAATCCTTCACCATGAAACATACTACAACCATTCTCAAAAGCGCATTTCTTAAAAAGGAAGTGACAGACACTTCTATCAACATTTTGCCTTTTCAAAGCTACGAGTATACGTTTAAAATGATTTATTATTCAGAATGCAGTTTGTGATCATGTGATCATGCTCAATCTTCTGAGCATTCCTATTTTCTGTAAAGATAGATTTTTATGTCATGTTTTAGTTGCAAGGGTGTACAGCAGACAAAGGTTCATGCAAATGTACCTGTCGAACGGCTCCAACTATCTCGGATCTGCTCGAGAGGCGAGTGGCCAGCCGATGGAGCACTGCCAGCGTCTCGATGAGCCTCTGGTAGGCCTCACGCTGCTCCAGGTTCTGCCACTGTGGGGCGGTCATCTGAAAGTTTCAAAAAAATCACATCTCAATCAATCTTCTTTTAGTGCAGAGTACAAATGTGACGAAAATACTCTGTTATATAATACACTGTCCTACAAATACTAAAAAATATGGTTTGAATAGAAGTACTGATTCAACTCTGGTAACAAATAAAGTCAAAAATACAGATTTTGAAATGTCCTTAAAGGGAACGTCAACTCAAAATTGTTCTTTCCAATATGTTACATGTGGCCCCACATTAGTCTTAACACGAGATTCTGATTAATATTGCGTTTGTGGAAAGTGAATAAAGCAGCTGAATCCACTCAAAGTCAAAAGAAAAATGAAAACTGAATAAAATGACATGACTTCAGTTCAGCACAAAGTATATGGATTGTTTTTTTTCCACCCACAACTGACATCACCAAAAACAACACGATACCTAACCTGACAGTGTCCAGAAGTCCTTTTTTTTTTTTTTTTTTTTTTAACAAGTACTAACCTTCAGTGCAACTTTGAATTCTTCAAGTTCCTTTTGTGTATCTTCCTCAGTCAGGTTCCTCTCCCTCTCTGCCTGTTTGAGGCGGGTCTCCAGGGTGTAGTTGTCATTCCGAAAGGCCAATGACAACTGGATAAACGCATTCTGGTGGAAGGAAGTGACAACAATTAACTCAGGGTGGCACTTCATATTCCACATAAAAAGCACAGACGAGATGGACAACAAAGGAAGTCGAGTGTTATTGTTTACTGTCTGCATTAAATGTTACTGTTAACATGCGGGGGAGCCGCTGTGACTTTTCACCTTACGCTGTGAATCCATCAAAGCTAGGCTGCACATTTTCCAACACACTACAGAGGAAACACATGACCTCCGACTGTTCTGATGCACACAAAGCCCAGCGGGATCAACCCCACGGATTGATGCCCGAACCAGACGTCACTCATGTTTTGCATCTTGGCCACAGGAAATCACCTCAAGTCTCTTTTGGGTGATTGTGACCACCAAATCACTTTCCTGTTGACAAAAAACACCGCCATATCCAAGCAGCTGTGTTTGTAACTATGGTAACAAAACAGGTTTTTATAAGCTGTAGGATGCATCTGGAAAATGTATTGGAAAAATTCGAACTGCTTCATCCTCACGAGGGTTGTGGGCATACTGGAGCCTATGCCGGCAGTCTTTTGGGCGGCAGGCAAGGTACACCCTGAACTGGTCGCCATCCAATTGCAGGGCATGTACAGACAAGCAAGCATTTGCACTCACGCTCACACCTACGGACAATTTAGAGTGCTCAATTGGGCTACCGTGCAGAAAAAAAGTAAATTGTGTTGCAAACCTGGAAAGGTTACAAACCTCAACTTCTTTTTCTGTGAGTGGAGGTGGACTGGGATGAAATCAAAACAAACTGGTGGTTAGACAAGTTGTGCAGCAAAAAAAAAAAAGTGGATTCGCTGTTGCTTCGAGACACACACCAGCCGGGAAGGCCCCGATGAAGTTTGAGTTTTCTCAGCATGATGTCGGAGATGTTTGGCATGGCGTCCGACTTTGTCTCCTCGCTGCTTGGTGAGGAATTTGGAGAGGAAGCGGTCCCTGGAAACCCATTTGAGCAGATATCTTTGAAATCCAGCTTAAGGTGAACTCGTACACTCTTTGTTTCATTGTCATCATCATCATCATAATCATCAGGAAGTGCACACCCTCGGCTACATTCTGTTCTGAAAGTACATTTCGGTCTCGTGCGGATAAACAAAGAGAGTCACCTTTTTCCTGTTCAGCAGCTTCACTCAAGTCCGGTAACTTGGTTTGGTTACGCATCAGCTTGTGGTCCTGTACACGCATCAGACCAACGAACACACAAAGACACACCAGCTTAATACATTTGATGGTAAATGAGCTCAAATGGTAGATGAAATCGCAAGAGCAATGTTTGACCTCTCTGAATTTGGACAGTTTGGGTGCGGGGAGCTCTCTGAGCCCCGAAGATTTCAAAACGCCATCCCGGGTTTTGTCCGAGCTTGCCTCTTCTGCTCCATTTCTGGAGTTAATGCCCCCAATGGCATCCCAGGAAACAGCCCTCATGAGTGGTGGAAAAGCACCAATGGTCTTAATTTCAGCAGTACAGGGGGCCTGTTGTGTTGGGGGTCGAGGGACGGGCTTGGCGACCCCTGTGGCCGGGGCCGGGTTGGAATTCCGTCCTCCGTCGTCACTTTTAATGGCTCCCGGGGGACTTTTGGCTTCATAGTTTTCCTTTGGAATGGCAAAACGGGGCGTTAGGGTCCCAGAAGACACTTTCCTCTTCTCTGTGGGCTTCCAGTCCACAGCTAGTCTGTTGCCCTGAAGGGAGCCCATGAGATTTAAGTGAATTCAAGAAAAACTCAATTTTAACGCTGCGTACAAAAAAAACCTTTGCGACCTTCTTCTAATCTCAAAGCATCACTGTGTTTGGTTTGAGCAATTTGGTAAATAAAAGGAAAGCTGACCTCCACATCCCTTTGTCCCCTCACTGAGGCAACGTCCAGATGCTGCAGGAGAGGGCGACACAGACAATGACATGTATGAGTTGACCTACTTTCCAATACAAAGAGAAAATGACAAGACAGCTTTGAAGAGAGAAAGAGAGGAAAATAATATGTATGTTTACCTGGCTGATCGACTGTGGACTGCAAGTCACCTCTGGGGAACCCACAAATGGACCAAGAGAAAAAAAAAAAAAAAAGGTGAATAACAGCAATGTCACACAATTATTTTGCAATTTTGTCTTAGAAATTTCATGTATTAACAATCTCGAAAAGAGTTTAATGGAAAATAATTCTGTGTTTTTTACATAACAAAATACCCATTTTAGGTACCATGGACCTAACAATGCATTCAATTTTACTTTGGATTCGATGAGAACGGAATTCCAGAGAGAATGGTAGTATTACCGTCGTACTTTGACCAATGATGTGTGTCACCTGTGGTCGAGTCAGAAAGGCTGCTGGTAGAACGGCGGCCCCGTCGCATCAGGAAGCGGTCGCTGACCTTTTTGGCTTGTTCCAGCAGCTCCAGATTCTTCTGGCGATCTTCCTCTGAGAGCTGCAATTCCGGCAGCTTGTCCTTCACCAGGTCGATCACATGACCTGTGCTGTCTAGGAAAACCACGCATACACTTCAGTCCTGAAGTATTTTTATCCAATATTTCTGGTTATGTTATCATGTATCGAAATCATAAAATAAACAATTGCTCTACTTAGACAGCATGCGTCCGTCCATCTATCTGTACGTCCATCCGTCTGTCCACAATCTGTACGTCCATCTGTCTGTCCATCATCTGTCCACCCGCCCGTCCGTCCATCCATCCATCCATCCATCCATCCATCCATCCATCCATCCATCCATCCATCCATCCATCCATCCATCCATCCATCCATCCATCCATCCATCCATCCATCCATCCATCCATCCATCCATCCATCCATGTGTGTGTTTTATCTACCGACTGTGGTGATGGATCCTGCAGAGAAGTTTCTTGCCAGACGAGCTCTTGGGCTGTGTGGCCTACAATATGGTACACAAGTTACCACGGACTCTTGGATAGATGCTGTTATCAAACCAATACATTCATCCGGACTACATTTCAGACTGGTTGCTAGTCAGTCACAAAGCACATCACAGAAACAGTTACACTTTCCCGCTCACATTTGCATTGTAACTAACCAGGCGGCGCAATACAAATGGAACCATACTTTGACTGTGCTCACCTAGCGTGCTCCAGAGGACGTCCATCTTGCTGGACAAGGGAAGCCTGTTGTGGGTAGATGATAGTGGGGCCAGTCATGACAGCAGCTCTGCTCTCAGCAGGTGCACACTGTGCAAACAAACACCGCAAAGGCAACACGAGGAAAACAAATTTCATTGGGAGGAAGTCATTCAGTGTTGTATTGATTACACATGCAGTATCTGTAAATGCTCAAATGCATCGAATAAAGGGGGCTATGGAGGAACATTACCATTGCCATGGTAAAAAAGAATCACTTTGGGAATTTGGGAGCGCAGTGAATGCTAAAATAAGTGACGATTATACATGTTGATATCTTGCATGAATAAATCTGTGAAAATGATGCTGGTTGTCCCGAATCTCTGCAGCATGAGACCCGACATGTTTCAGCTTTTCTTCCTTTTAGGAAGGCTCATAAATATTCAGTTTCATGGATGACAAATAAAGTAATCCATTCTTACGTTTTGGATTTGAATGGAAGAAAGGATAGCCAAAAGACGATGTATTACTAGTACCTAGTATAGTTATTGGTTTCGTTAAGTCTAATCTAATCATATAAACCTGATATTTATACCATACAATGGCAATCGTGATAGCATAGAATCATCAAAAGTTGGCTGCCCAACATCTCAAGGAGGAAATTTAGGTTTGTGTATTTAGAAGCAATAATAGTTTCTTGTCCTGTTGGAATGTGGCGCATCCCACACCCCTTCACAAGGTTTTGCGGAAAATAGATTTTTTGGAGGTATGATGGCAATAAACAAGACACACACAGGCCCGAGATTTACTGCCTCCATCACTTCTAAAGAGAATGCTAGGATTTTATCCACAAGGCATTCCTCAATGCTTTAAATGTCTTCAAAGTATACCTTGTTTGGAGGAGGAAGCCTGGACTGGTAACGCTGACAGCGATTCCTCACCACGGCCAATTTGATTACACACGAGCAGCTTTTATGGACTCACATGCTTTGGCCTAATATGTGCTTCTTCGTAGGAAGACGCTATGTTTTGTACTCACCGTACTGGGCGAGCTTGAAGAACTGTCCAAATCCTCAGGGGAGTCCTCTTCTTCCTCAGGCACCGTGGGCATGGCAGGGGGTAGACACCGCCGAGGGCGGGTGAGAGGGAAAAAAAAGGGTCCCTCAGCAGTGGAAGTTTTGCTGGACTCCTTGATGTTGTGGTGAGGGTCAGATGACTGAAGAACGTCCTTTGCCTCTTCCTTGACCTGAATAAAAGTAGAAAATACCTCTGATTATTTGGACAGTACTGGATGTATTCCTATAAGGGCAACATTGGGTAAAGCAGTCATACTTCATTTGTTTTTTACGAGAAAGCAAAGTGTGGAGAGTCTCTGTCGTACAGGTGCAGTCACTGAAAAATATCTGCACCTCTTGTTGTGGCAATCCACAAAATAAAGCAGCATGTTGGATCCATGTCACAACTATTTGTTTACTATATTTTTTGTGGCTATAGTTTTGAAAAATGGTGATTGCGGATCACACATACAGAGTTGTCCGATGAACTTCACTGTACAAATGATTTAGCAATACTTTGCCAACGATTATGCAATAATCCGCATTAGATAAATAATAGCGTTGACGTTTTGTGAAGGAGAATTGTGAGCGTTGCATTGATTCGTCAGTGTGAAAAATGATGATACAATATCACTTCTTTATAACGATGTCCTAAAATTGCCCGAGTGCAAAAGTGATTCAAATTGATTCGGCTCAAACATATCTGCGAATGAACAGACCTGAGGCTAAACCAAAATGAACACAGTGTACTTTTTTAAACATTGAACTCATCAGGCGCCAGTGGAGTTGCTGCCTTCTGAAAAAAGTAAACTAATCATACGTTAAGCGTCTTTGGGTCCTTGAAAAGAAATGAAAAAGAAAATACATTGAATAAATTATTATTATTATTATTACTTATATGGTAAGAAAAGTTGAAAGTTATTCCTATTCTTAACTGTTGGGGTGAGAAAAGACACACTAAAAGAGTGTCTAGATTTTTGGAGAGTCTGGCTGTGGCGATGAGTCTCCGAGGGACATTGTAAAATAAACACAGGGGCTTTTACATACACAATATAATAAGAACATCCTGAGTGGGAATCACACATTTAGCAACAGAGGGGGAAATTACATAATTCCAGCTGTGTTGTCTTTATTTGTGGGTGATGGTGGTGGTAAAATTAGTACAGTAAATAAAATTGACAGAAACACAAGAGTATACTGGGTATAAGGACATCCTGTCATACTGCATTCATTCAAAATATCAGCATTGATTTTCAAGTAAGAACTAATTGGGTTATTTTGCTCCCGGGCTACTCTATTTTTAATCCACCGCGATGAATACAGATGGCGAGTGGTAAACACTCATTTTATAATCTGCAATCATGGCTGAAGTCTAAACAAGTCAATCGAAAGGAATGGACATGCATTGCATATCTTACGTTCTAACGAAATGTCATTTTTGATAGATGTTAATGAAAAATGTTGGTAGAGTCCAACCACGGTGGAGTTAGCACCAAAACATCAGCGTTCATTATACGTTTTAAATTTCAAGCAGTTATTTTGAGCTCCAAATGTAGATTATTTCTTGATGATAAAAAGTAGTTTGAGCATACAAATGGAAATGATCTGATATGTAATTACATCCTTTCAAGTTGAATGACTATCTAAATCTTCCTTTGAACTCTCTTCCCTGTTTTGAAGCAAATATATGCAAATCACCACACGGTGCCAGGCCACTGCATTGGTACAGGAACATTTGCATAAGGTGCTGTCTGCCTTTGCCCCACAAAACATGTCTCTGTCAAATGGAAAGTATAGAAATACTATATAATATGATATAAATAAACAAACCATCAATAAATAACAAGATATAATCATGTTTCTTTCAGACACACTTGACTTCACCGCATAAGCAGTCAGCTGTACCAACATGTATACCTTCAATCCAGACTCATTTACAGAAAAAGACGGTACTGTCTCGGACAAATCCAGGTACTAACACATAAACCAAAATAATATTCTTCTTCACGTCATCAAATAAAAAAAATTATCCTCCACTGCCCAACATAGAGGAAAAAAAGACAGAAAGGCAGTATGAAGGTCTTGCAGAAAATTATTTTACAACGTAAACATGCAGCATTGTAGATTTCCGCCAACTCCGCATGAGTCTTTGCACTGCAGACGTGACCATGAGACAGAAATAAATAAGCGCTTTGATTATTTCCTGTGGGACACAGGGACCGACACACATTTCTGTGCACACACAGTCCAAATGCAGTCTTTGTTTTCTCATGCTATCATTTCATCCACAGTGCTTTTAACAAGTAAAAGGTAGAGAGACATGGGGACTGTCACCTTTGTCCCCCTCATCGCCACGTTACATAAGACAGACCCCTCCTGTCACATTTGTGTAAAATGTGGTTGAGTTGAGTCAAGCGTGGGGCCCACAGAGGAAGTGCTCAGCTCGAGAACCTCATGTGACATAACAGGCCATAAAAAGTGAGAGCCATTGAACAAAGATGGACAATCAATATCTCTGCTACATTTCAGATGCATCACGAGATCAACATATTCAAAAACAGTCATTTGCATTAAAACAGTTTCAAGTTCAAGTAAGATCCTCAAAAAGACACAGCAGAGGTTCACGTGCCACTCATCCTGCACACATCTCAAACAAGAGACCCCCCCCCCACGACAGAAGCCCCCCCATCTGAACCTGTCCAGCCAAATTGGAGCGCTACCTGTGTCCACCTCCAGTTCCCAGCGGACCTCCGGTCTCAGGCGACTTCCCACCGACTGTCACTGCACGTTGCCTTTTCTCAGAAAAGGTCTCCAGCCTTCTTGGTGTCTGTTTCCTTCTCCCATCCCCTCGCTTCCCTGTCTTTTTTCAGCAGCAGCCTCTCTTTGACTCCTGGGAGCTTTGACCATTTAAGGAGAGAGCTGTATGCCTCTTTGAGCTACTTCAGACTCTGTGTGTGCGTGTGTGTGTGTGTGTGTGTGTGTGTGTGTGTGTGTGTGTGTGTGTGCGTGTGCGTGTGCGTGTGCGTGTGCGTGTGCGTGTGCGTGTGCGTGTGTGTGTGTGTGTGTGTGTGTGTGTGTGTGTGTGGTGGTAAAGTTAGTGAGTTGGTTCTCTGCCCGCTCAGGGGAAACCACATTTTTTTCGCTAACTTAAAAGAATCGGTCATGCGTAATAAATAGCTTTTTCCTTTACAAAACGAAAAAATGAATGTAAAGTTCTAAAACAGTTTTTTTTGTTTTGTTTTGTTTTTTTAATGCTGAGTGTCACACGGAGCACAATTGATGGTCACTGCAATTTGCAAGAGCAATCTAATTGGACGCTTTTTCTGTCCATGAACAAGTTTTGGAACAAATACATTTTAAGTAAGGCATTATTATGAAAGCTGCTGATTACAAAAGACGATGTCTCACCTTATTGCATCTGTCTTGTTCTGCATCACCTGTGAGAGCCAAAGAGATAGAATTGATTTGCATTTAAAGGGAAATAACATGCAATGCAAATGCGACAGGACAACAGAGAGAAAGAGACAGTGTGCCAGAAAATGGACTGGAAAGAAATCGAGTGTCCCATCCAGGCAGGTGTTGGCAAGCTGCCGAGTAGAACTGCTCTAACTCCGTCATCTTCATCACTTGGGGCAACGACAACCTAGCAACCGAGTCCAGAGACATGACTGAGTCATCTGCTCTGGCCAGTATCTGACCCCGGCTGAAGTTCCGCGCCACTTAAAAAAGCTTTATAGTTGTCACACTGCTGTGACACGTAATACAATTAATGCTATCCATTGCATTTCTCCAAAGAGGATCTGTCTGTTCTGGATATACAACATAACTTGATCCAATGGATGGTGAGCTACCACGAATGAAAACATCAAACTCCTAGTGCAGGTGGGGAAGGCCAGGGAAAGTTAAATGTACTGAAACTTCACATTCACAAAAGCAGTATTACGATGATGCAGCCAGCATACCATTCATGGGAAGCTGCGGAGCCTCACTGACGTCTGGGATTACATGAGGCGGAGGCGGGGGACTCGCAACTCGGTCTTCATGTGGTGTAACACGCTCAGTTAAGTGGTCTGGATCACCTGACAACTCGGGACAGGACTGCCTCCGAAAAGTGCAAAGAGAACATTTGATTAATCTTAACACGTTATCATGCTTTTCAAATAAGATGTTGAGGGGGGAAAAAAGGTGGGAAAGCTTTCTTGTTTGTATTTTCTCGACAAAATGAACAAATCGAAATGAAACCAAACACTGCAACGAATGAATACAAATAAATTATGTTATTGTGTATCGTTGTGGGTAAGGTTGCACAATGTACAGTTAAATAAAAGTACTGCGATACCTTGTTATCAATATTTATACGTATTTTGTCTAAATTTACATCTGTGGATACTGCTGTCAATTAAGGGTCTTTGCTACTCTTTACACAATGTTATTGCTCTCCCCTGGAACCAACCTGTTTCTTTTTTTCCACGATCTGAGCTTCGAGCGAGTTCAGTCGCAAATCCGCGTCGGCTGTCCGTCCCAGTGCGGCCTCCACCCTCTGAGTGATGCTCTCCATCCTCACCCTCACCTGGCTCACCCTCTTCTCGCTCTCCTTCACAAGCTTGGCCGACTCCAGTGCTCCGTTGAGCATGGCCTCCATTCTTCTGAGGGCCGACAGCAGGGCATCTGCCGTCAGCTCCAATTGGACTTGTCGGAGCTGTGAGGCTGCTCCACCTGGGCTGTGAACAGGTTCTGTGGCCACCGAGGCATCCCTCCGCTCCGTCACGCTTTTGCCCTCAGCTCCGTCTGTATCCTGGCTCTCAGTGTTGGTTTCCTTGTGTAGGAGAACAATTCTGCTGCTGCTTTTTTGCTCGCCTACACACTTGAGAGAAGCTTGCAGGTGGCAAACCTGCTCCCTCATATCAGTGATAGTCTGCTCCGCTTGATGGAGCCGAGCTTTCTCGGCCAGCTCCCTGAAGCTCTTGCTTTCGCCAGTGCGGGTCTTTGGTCCCTCGACGCTAAGCGTTTTCCACCACTTCACGATGGCCACTTTCTTGGACTGCGGGACCGACTTCCCGGTCTGGTTTGGTTTTTGTTCCTTCTCACAAGTTTTCCACTGCTCGTCCACCTTCTCCCCTTTATCCTCCCACACAGACTTCTGTAGCTCGAGGTCCTGCAGCCTGAAATTTATAAACATCTCCTTCACACGCTGTTATGTCTGTAGTCACCAAAGGGGCACTAAAACTGCACTTAGCCTCAATACTGTCTTGCATAGAGAGGATGGTAAAGCCTGTGTGTTGCGTAATGAGGTGGCCATAAATTTTCTGTCAAAAGCAGACATTTTATTAGCAGGAGGAAGCTGCTCAGAGTAGATTTTAACATCAACCAAATGCGCTCTGTTACCATAAGAGGAGAAAAGAAAGGCAAAAAAGTCACATACACATTGACAAGCCGCTGCTTGATGCTTGCCTGTTGCTGCTGGTGCTGAGGAAAAGGCTTTTCCTGGCTTTCAAATGAGGAAGAGACCTATGTTAGAGAAAGAATATTCATTTATGGGCTTTTGCGTTTCATCGCTGTCTCTGGAGAGATTTTTAACTCACCCTTTCTGGGTACTTGTTACGCCAAAGATGAGCTTTTTCTGCAGATTTGATCTTATGGATGATGCTCTGAATGTCCTCACATTCCGTATGGAGAGGAGGGAGGCTTCTTTCGTCCACAGCTCTGCGCTTCTGCCGGCCAAAGGAACGTAGCGTCACTGACTTGATTCAGAAAAAGATGATGATGATTTTTAATCGTACCTGCTGCAGGTCTTGCATCTCACTTTGCAGGGAGCGGCGGTTTGGAGGCTCTCGGCCGTACAGTGTCTGAGAACTGATGCAGAATCTGTCATACCTATCCGGTGAAAATAAACAGCAGTTAAGCAAAGTGGATATAAAGGTTTTTTTTTTTTTCTCTTTCTCTACTCTAACATGAAGCTGAGCTATAAAATTCTCCACTGAAAATTTGCACGTTTGATTCATGAATTGACCAATAAATGTCTTTGCAGAAATACCTGGAGAGAACTTGATGTGAATGTTCATGTAACCTCGTCAGCTCCGCCTGCACGCCCTGTGACACGACGCCATGGAAAAAAGATTGGTCCCATCTAATATTTATGCTGATAATCGTATTGAAACAAACCTCAATGATGTTATGATTCTCCGCGTGAGAACTCTTCATCTTATCCATGAGAATGTCTTTCTACACAGGAGATGTGGAAAAGATGCCTAAGGTCATTTTGAAATGAAATCAAACAAAATGATTTGAAGGGGTCAATAAACCAACCTTGGTCATTTCTCTGTCTTTCATAGTCAGCATGAGCAGAGTTTCTTGAAGTTCAGCCTGTCAATGTTTGAATTCTTAACAAAACAAAACTAAAGCACAGAAACTGGTGTTTGAGTGTTATCATTCTACCGTCAAGTCAGCATTGACTTTGCGGAGTTTGTTCGAGCCTTCTTCGGAACATGTTTTTTCAAAAGAGAGTCTTTCATTCTGTGACCGATTTTAAAGAAGACACATTATGCAGAACACAAATCAAAACAGCTCCCAAATGTCGGACAATACATCCAAATAATATCTAATAGAAAATAGAAAGTTAGGTGGAAGTAAAGTGACTTTCGGGACATCTTGTGTCTTAAAAAAAATCACTGGTATAAGAGTGTAAACCATGAAAAAAAACATTTTGCATTACCTTGTCTTCAAGCCTCCTGATGTGAACTTTCAGGTATTCAACCTCGTTGCTCTGCAATTAGCCCAAAAGTCTTAATTGACTTTCTTTTATTCTATTCGTAGCTTCGTGGTTAATATGTCAAGTGTATAAGATACCAGCTTGGTGCAATTGGCTTGCGTACGGCTGGCTCTTTCCTGAGCTTCTTTAAAGGCTCGTCGGGTCTCCTCCAGTTCCTCTGTTACGGATCGCGCTCGAACTGCTGACCGCTGGGAACTACTCATGCCAAAATAAAGAAAGACATCCATCGCCACCATAAATCTCCCAAGAAATCTCATCATGCAAGTGATAAGCTCACACATGGATCATTCATTCAAAAAGATGAGATTTTAATATTCTCAAATGAAATATTTGACCTGGCCAGCTTTGCTCTCAGCTCAGTGATCTCCAGGGTGAGCTGCAGGTTGACATCTTCACACTGAGCCACTGTCTTCAGCAAGCTGCTGTTCTGCTCGCTCAGCTTGCGGTGGGCTTGCTTCAATTCGGACACTGTTGCCGAAAGCTCTTTTGCGTCACTTCAACCAAATGAGTAGTTTAGTTGTAAATTCAGACAACATTATATGAAGAGAGGCAGAAACTAACCAGGCACATTGTTGGCTGTCGGCTGGAGCAAGCTTTGAAGGAGTAGTTGAAAATTCCAGACCTGAAAGATTATTTGGTAAAATCCATTTTCTCTGATCAATATGATTTAAAAAAAAATAATAATCATAACAGTAGCTTACCATTTACGGGCAGTACTGAAGTATCTGGGTAAGGTACATCATCACCACTGTCCACGTCAGCACTAAACAACAGGGAGAATAACAAGTTCCAAAAACAGTTCTAGTTTGGGCAAAAACTACCAACACACACATAACGTGCTTCGACTTATCAACGAAATGATACAAGGCAAACAAAATTGTATTTGAACAAATTGATTGATGTTAACGCGCATGCTTTTCTTTAAAAATATTCAGCAATGGTGGGCCAGCAAGGTTTTTCTCTGCACCAGAAGCCCTGAGCTACATATCCAACCTTAAATTTAACATTTGTTCTGTATTCATTTATTCCCAACAATCTATTCTCCACATTTGGTAGCATTTCTCAGGACAGTTCATCTTCCACTACAAGTATTAAATATTTTTGTCCAATTGCGTTTCAGCAAGTGTTGTCATGTCAGTCTAATTTGCGGAAAGTCTTCAGAATCAGTTGTAACTTGAACAAATATCATATAAGCAAAGGAAAGTCAGAGCTAAGATTCTGGCCCTCGATGTTGTGAGCATTTTTGCCCTCCTCTGATTGGTTGGTCAGAGTAAGCCACACCAGACTTGCGCTCAATACACATTAGTAGGCTACATTTAATAATTAACTATCAAAAATGATGTATTTTATTGAGATGTTTTGTGTTTTTGTCTTATTAGATAATTATGGAATTTGAACTATCAAAAAAAAAAAATGCTGCAGTATCATTTTGTACCTGTCCTGGCTACACTGGGCAATCCACTCCTTCATAGTCAGGTGGAACATCTCTCTGCTCACAATGGGGTCCTGATACTCGGGGTCCAGCAGCTGCTGCAAGGATGTCAGGCGACCCTGCTGCTGCTGACTCTGGGCCGTCACCTTTTGCAGGTATTGTAAGATGGATGATGCTGACACGTCTCCTGATAGGGACGGCGCCCGCTTTTAAAATAAGCATTTTACAGTATTCATCTTTCAACCTTCAACATACCTGTGCTGGAAGTTTTACATGCATTGTACATGATGTCAAGGAGTTCGTGTTCAGAGAATTCATTTGCGTCGCTTGAGTCCTCCAGTTCGTCCCTCATCACACTGTCAGGAAACTCCAACACTAAACAACCATAGACATGTTTACACATACGGCACGGACAGATCAGAGGTGTGGTAGAATTGCCAAAAATTGAATCAAGTAATTCAGTCAATGGAAAAACTAGTCCTACGAACCATCAGAGCATGAATGTCAGATATGCCCTACAATTGGTTGGCAGCCAATTCCATGTTGTAGCTGTTCTTTTTTTTTCGTCTCAAAGATAAACTCCAAACAGATCAAGGTTGTCGTTGGGTCGTCATACATTGTTTCTGCTAGGCTTCACGTAAAGTAGTTACTCAGAAAATCTTGCTTCCGTGTGTGGTGAAATAACTTGCCAAGTACAAAAATGTAACGGACTAAATGTATTCCCACCTCAAGACAATTCATTGCAGAAAGGATAATGGTGTCTAATCATCACTTACCATCATTGCTTTCAGACATTGTGCCAACTGGCTGGATTCCCGTACAGGAGAGAGAGTGATGGATTGTCACATTTCTACATATGTTGTAACTGAAATTGAGAAAAGAAGCAGCTACTTTAACTTGAGGATTTTAACACACAAAATCACCATAAAAAATGGGATATCTGGATGAAAACAAAAAAAGCAGTTCATTGTCTCAGTCAGGAAAACCTGATGTTTGCAGGTTTGATGAAGTAAAAAAATAAGGAACATCCAATAATAAAATGAATTATACATATATCAAAAGGCCTGCAAAAAAAATCAAGTGTTTTCATGGTGCTGAGAAGAAAAAAAAACAAGGAGTCTGTTATAAGTCTACATTTGTCTATTAACTAACACGTCAATCAATCTTGTGGTCAATGATATTTTATAAATAAATATAAAAAGAGATTTCAATTGTAATAATAAATTCTTACCTCACAAGCCAGTGCAGCTCTTCTGAAAGACAAACAAATGCTTAAATCTATATTATTGTCATTGTTATTTGGCCAATGGTCTGATTCACGTAAGAAGTCTTCAAGATGCTCTTGTGCTTATATTCACTTGACATCAAAACCAGCTGACAACCCCCACCCCCGCCCCCACCCAGCACCCTCCATCAGCCCCTTTTTCCTCTGCTTCTCTACTGCCAAATTGACTGCCTGTGACAATTGTGCATTAACTGTTTGTTTCCAAGTTGCCTGTTATAGCACACCAAACATACAGTACCAATGAAAATTTTGGAAACGCTGTGAAAAAAGTGAACTTTTTTTTTTTAATGTCATTTGTCTTTAGATTGACATAAAATACAGTATTTCCCACTTTTCAAACATTCATCTTTTGGGACACAACAAAATAAAACAGTACATGGTAATGCTGTTCTAAAAAAGAAAAACTAAGTCTAGGCATGAATGAGGCAAGTCTGTCAAAACCTAATCACTGTCATCGTCATTGTTGGAGCCCTCGGGTTCTGACGCATTGTCAGAGTGGCGAGGGGACCCTTCGTTGTCAGACCCCGGTTCGGATTCTCGCTCTGATGCCGCCACAGGTGAACCGGGTCGGGACTCGTCGTCCGATCCCGACCTCTTGCTCTCGTTGTCTGACTGGTCCGAGTCGGACTGCTGCTGCGCCCTCCTCTTCTTCACCGGACGGTCGCTGCCAGAGTCATCGTCGTCGGAGCCTGCCGAGCGCTGGGGGCTGCCCATGGATCGCTGAGGGCTGCCCGCTTCACTGCCCGAGCGGTTCCTTCCCTGAGGGCTGCCCGCCTCGCTGCCGGAGCGGTTCCTACCGGCGTCCGAGTCGCTTTCCGATACGATGCGCTTCCTGTGGTGGTCGTTGTCATCATCATCGTCGGACCCGGAACCGCTGTCTCTTTGGTTCCTGAAGAGGAGAAAAGTGAATTCGTAAGACATCATTTCTGCGGCGCCATCTCCTTCCGCTTGCTTTTTACCTGTCCTCTGCTATTTTCAGGCCATCCTCGTCTGAAGACTCAGAAGACGAGATAATTGCCTTTGACTTGATCTTGCCTTTGAGAGAAGGCGGGGGACGCTCAAGCTGAAACTGAAAAAGGACATCAGAAAATTTTGGAAAAAATAAAAATAAAATCAATCTAGCTGTCTACAGTATTAGATTCAACATTTTTCACTCATTGCATCTTTTTGTCCTTACAGCAATTACCACCTAAAAATTCTACTTCATATTATTGTAAGCCACTGTAACATTAGAGTTTGAAAATTAACATACAAAAATCAGAACAAATGAAAATGCATTAAAATAAAAACTGAGCCAAAATACGTGTTTAAAAAACCAAAAAAAAACTGTTCTTCAAAATGAAATCCAAACCCATGAAAAGTACTTAGTGGTTCATTCATGGAACACTAGAGGGAACCAGCAAAAACAGTTGTAATGTGCTAAATAGTTTTACTATTTCGAAAGAGCTAAAAAACATCAGTTCAATCAAAACTAGTTTTGTACGGCTCTAATATTTTTGCACGCCTTATATGGATTTGGAAGAAGCCATTTTTGGGCTTTGTTAAGTGTCAGTTCGAGGGTACCTTTTCGATCCTCTTGCGCTCTTTGGTTTTGCGCTGCTTCTTGGATTGTGCTCCTCCTCCGTCTTCATCGCTGTCTTCTCTACCTCTGTGGCAGCAAAAAAATAAAGACTCAGTTCCACAAAATCAATGGTTGAAAACTGTTCGAGAATATCTGGTGTGAATGCATTTAAAATATTACAGATTGTATTATTAAATGTACTATATTCCATAAAAAAAAGCTTCAACCATTAAGATTATGCTTAGTTTTAACATTAAATTTAGTGACTGTTCAATCGGTGACAGATGTCACTGGCACACTCACTTCTTTCTCTTTCGGCGGGCCTTCTTTTCTCCGTCTTCACCCTCGTCTTGCTCGCTCCCGCTGGCTGCCTTCTTCTTCTTCTTTTTCTTCACGGGCAGATCTTCGTCGGAGTCGTCATTGACAAACTCGTCCATGTCGCCTCCCTTCTTGCGCTAGGAGTGGACAGAGAGAAGTCATGTTTTTTTTTTTTGCGCTACATTCGCCCTAGTCTGTGTGTGATCAAAGTGTGCGTCACTCACACGTCCGCCACCACCACCGCCCTTTTTCCTCTCCTTGGAGACGCCCTCGGTGAAGTTGAGCAAGTTCTTGGTCTTCTCTACATACAAAGCTCTCTGTTCCAGCAGCTTCTTCTGCTCCTCAGCTTCCCGGCTCTTCTTCTCCTCCTGGACAGTTTATTTTGAGGACCACAATGTCAGCAGATCACACCGCCAACCCTGAAATCTTGGCTGTGATTTACGTACCTGCTCCTTCATCAACTGCTGGCGTAACAGGTCGCGCTCTTGTTCTTGTTTGGCCCGGAGTTCCTTCTCCTCCTCGTCCTGTTTTCTGGCGCGTGCCACGTGGTACTGAGCCTGACTCAGCAGATCAGAACATTGCCTGCCAACAAACAACACACGTGGTCAAATTAGGACACGAGAAAGAATCCAATCCAACACGATTATTATAATCTAGCAGATGCATTAAAAAAAAAAAACAATTGGAGCAGACGGAGACCAAACTTTAAAGAGACAATATGGACAAGTGAGAAAAACACAATTGCAGTAATTGGTGCAGTAAGCCCAAATACACAGGCGGCTTGAGATACAACAAAACAAACACTTGTTTGCGTTTCCAAACATACCTGGCTTCAGAAGCTGCATGTGCAAGGTCAAATCTCATCTTGTCTCCAGCTTTGCTGAGGTAACTGAAATACCTGAGAAGGGACAAGGATGTGAGGAACAAGCGTTTTTACAAATGGCCCGCTCCGCACCGTCCAACTGTCAATCAAAGGTGTGCACGTCCCTGAGTGGAAAGTGACCACTGCTACCTGTGAGCGAGTTCCAGCTCTTTGACAGAGCTCAGCACAGCCTTCAGGTTACTCTTCTCATCCTTCAGCACCAGAGTGGCGAGCCGCTGAAGCACCAGGGCCACGTTGAACATGAGGACCGTATCATTGGGTGCCACGTGGCGGGCCTGAATGTAACACGACAAGCCATTACAACAGCTCATAGAGCAAAATGACAAAAGAAAGACCTTTTGATGACAGAGGTTCTCAACACTTTTGAGGTTCAGGGACCACCACCCAATTCAACATAGCTATCCTTAAATGCCAGAGAAACTGGACTTATTTTTTAAACTATTTATATTAAATTAAAAAAAAAACATGGTCATGGAATAAATACAATTTTTTTTTGGGTAAAATTTACCTTCAGCAGCATCTGCTTGCACTCCTGGAGTTTGCCACATTTAAAGAGTGCTCGCGCCAAGTAGAGCAACACCTCCGTGTTCTGGTGTTTGTAAAACTTCTTGAGGCAGTTCTCATACTGCACAGTAGAAATTCACAATTTAGTGCTCTCATTGATGCACAGACACAATAGTTGGCAATAAATATTCCTCTTACCATCTGCACAGCGCTGATGTACTGCTTCTGCTCCACGTAGATGTGAGCCAGATTCAACCACACATCGCTGATGTCGGCCGTAGCCTCCCTCACTTGTGCAAACACATCCCGGGCCTCTCTGAAGTAGCCCTTATGGGCAAGGACGGCACCTGGATACGAGATATTCCGTCTGAGATCAACATCTGGCACTGGTGTTTGTTTTTAAAAACAAAGAAAGCTCAACACACCAATTCCGTTGGCCGCATAGAGGTTCTTGGCATCATTTCGCAGGACCTGTTTGTAAATAGCCAAGGCGCGATCCTGGTGTCTCTTTTCCTGAACACATGAGAACATTGATAAGGAAAGGTCAGTAGAATGCAGAGTTCCACAAATAATGAACAGTAAATTAAATAATGTATATAAATGTAAACGCCATGCTCACCTAAATTAAAGGGCATCTTTGGCCTCAGCCTTACACAAATGTAAACAACTTTTGCATACTCTGCTAACCAATAAACTAACTTACAGCTCAGGAGAGACCACTGGCTGTGTTTAGAAAACAAAAATATTCTAAAATATTTGCATACTGTATCTCAAAACCAGCAGGACTATGAAAAAAAGTTATTAAATAAAAAAATAAAATACTAAATTCCTCGTGTATTTCCTCCTTGGACACACACAATTGTAGCCAGACTCTCCTTAAAAATTGTAGGGGACTGCATTCCAGTTCCCCATGTTGGTCGACGTCACACCCCGGCAGAGGTTTTAGGAGACAAAGTACTGCTTGGCCCATGTGCTCCATCAAAATGTCTGCATAATCCTCTTGAGAAAGAAGAGAAATATATTCTTTTGTGACTACCTTCTCGCGGTCTCTTGTGGGCTGGTGGAGGGTCTGCAGCCACACATTGCCCAGAGCCAACATGGAGTAGGTGTCATTCTGCGTGGACGGCTGCTTCAGAATACGCTCAAACTTCTTTTGACCGGGTCCCCATTCCTGTTTGGCCAAGTGGAGGTTACCTATGAGGGACCAGGCATCCGGGTGATCCTGCAACAAACAGTAAGAGAGAATGGTGACGGTGGTCTGGAATGACATTACCAGATTCTTTGACCAAAATATACCTGATTAATCTGAAGGGCCTCTTTGAACCAATCAGAAGCCTCGTAGAAATTTCCTTTGTCGCGTGCCATCGCGCCGAGTCGCAAATAGCCTGCAAGCCAAAAAGAAATGTTGCGCAATCACCTCTCATCATACTTCAGCTGCGTGATGTATAGTTGTAGATTTGGTGTACGTACAGTCCACATAGTTGGGATGCTCTCTCAGAATGTTTTTGTAGAGCTTCTCCGCCTCGTGGAATTCACACATGGCCTCGTACAGTCGTGCCAGATTGTAGGAGGTGGTGACGGAAATGGCGTTATAGTAGTGCTCGTCGTGCTCTCCCTCGGCTTTGGCCCGGTCCAGAGAGGCAAGGAAGTATTTCTGGAGGAGGAGAAATGTTTCGTTTTAATGCCTATCATTTGCAACACAGCCCTATTGTCCCTTAAAAACATGGCGGTGGTTTTTGTGCCATTAACATACCAGCTACCAACTCTGTGGTTACGCAACAGTCAAAATGTGATGCAATTTAGAGTCACGGGTCTCTACCTTGGCCTCTTCCAGGTTACCCAGACGGAAATGAAGCGCCCCCAGGTTGTTGAGGATCTCCGGCGGTACATCCGCCTGCACTTTCTCCTGCAGGATGCGGGTGGCTGTGCCGTACGCAGACAGCGCGCCTTGGATGTCGGTCTGCTCCAGGATCTGAGCCAGCTCGATCCAGGCTTCCACGTCGTCGGGGTACTGCTCGGTTACCTTCTTCAAGTGACCCTACGAAGCAAAGATGAAGATTTCTTGTAATAATAAGGTCTACTTTCATCCAATCTATGATAATGGAATAAGTAGTAACTGAAGAGCTGAGTATTTTTAGGTCCTGGTTTGTAAAAAAATGGTTGAGTTTCTTTTTTCATTAGGCTGAGAGGTATGCCACACTCTAGACTCGACATCAATAGTATGGCACAGTGGCAACACTGCACAAATATGACAGATTTGTTGAGTATTTAGGATATACGTACTTTGGCAATGTCTCGTTTTTCCTGGTCGTCAGACGTTGCATACAGGGAGCCCAGAATCTTGATGGTCTCATAGTTGTTGGGGTAGGCCTTTAAAACCTTCTCGAAGCACTGGGCTGCATTCTCTTTGTCTCTTCGATAAACATACATCTGTCCCAGGCCGAAGAAGGGCAACACGAAGGTGGACGAAGCAAACTGGGTGGCCTGGTAGTAATACTGAAAGGCTTGGTCATAATCCTCCTGAGGTCAGAGGAGGAAAGATGAATGACATGGAGTATGGAGAAAGAACAATTTCTGTATTAAATCAGATGGACGCTACGTCACAATTGCCATGGATGCTACCTGCACATGAAAAGATCGAGCCAACTGGTAGCAGCTCTCCGCCTGCATGGCCTCCACTTCCGTGTTGTGGAAAGCATGCAATGCCAGGTGCTGAACTTTGCTGTAGTCCTGAAAGCAGATAACGGCAAACAATGTCAACGGCATTCAAAAGGACGTTGAGAGAGCGGGTGTGATGAAACTTGGCTACCTTTTTGAAGAAGAAGTGGTTGGCGAGGTGGTTGAGCACCATTGGGTTGCTGGGGTCGATGGTGTAAGCGCGCGACAGGAGCTGCACTCCGTTCTTGATGGAGTCGGCCTCCTTGTTGTTGAGCTCCAGCACTGCCAGGCCCACGAGGGCTCCCACGCATTTGGGGTTGAGCTCCAGGGCCCGACCGAACGCCAGGCGAGCTTTCTCCAGTTTGTTGAGCTTGACGAAGCAGTGGCCCATGCCCAGCCTTACCTCAGCTGGTCACATCCAAAAATCAATGCGATACAGCATGTCATGTATGCATGACTAGAAAAGTGAAGGCAACGGTTTAAAACCTTTACCTGGACAGCCGGGGTTTGTGCGCAGAGCCTTTTTGTAGTATGCCAGTGCTCCTCTGTAATCTTTTTTATTGAAGGAGATGCACGCCTTTCCTAATAAACAACAAAAAGGTGAGCTATATCAGTGGGTCAAGTCTCATTATTTGCACAATTGTATTGTTCAACGTGGTTTATGATCATGCAGAGGTTTTTGTTTTGATGGACGAGCTCCTGTTCTGTTTTTTCAAATTAATGTTACTTCTCTTCTTCAGTGGCTGGTGCTACAACAATGCTTGTACATTATTGTTCTAATTCTATCATTTGATTAAAATGACATTGTAAACTCTCCTAATAATAAAAAAATGACAAATCCAAAACAAAGTTGTACAAAACTAATCCGTCAGTTGAAGCTTTGAAACTCCTTTTGAGTTGTAAAGTCAAATAAATAAACCAAAATAAATAAATGAATGAATGAAAACAAATGCACAAAACGCAAACAAACAAATAAATCGGTTGAATAATTGTTTCTCTGAAATGTTTCCTACAAAACATCAAGATGGGCATCAAAAATTAAATACAACCGGACAAGGTTGTAACCATCCTCCATAACAACAGTAAAGTGTTGCGATATTCCTAAAAACCTTAATTTTATCGTGTTCAACTTGCCAAGTAACGCAGGGATGTTATTAGTGGACTGGTTGAGGACAAACTGGAACTGAGCGTCAGCCTGGTCCATCTTGTCTCCTTCCAGTAGGCAAAAACAAGCTCTACCCAGCAAATGGTTCTGAACAAGACAAGAGGAGTTTCATTCATTCAACATAAACACTTCTTTTTTTTTTTTAATCACCTGCTCTGAGATATTGATCTCACCTGATCATACATAATGATCTTGTCTGCCATTGTGTACAAGAGTGTGGCCTGTGTGATGAGCTCTTTTTTGGCATCTTTGTTCTTTTCCTTGCGTGCCTGCTGCACGTAGTAAGCTGCCAGAGTGTCTAGACATGTCATCTGATCCTTCTCGTGGTCGCTGTAATCCAGGTTCCCATCGATACGTGCCGCCTCCAGGAGTTTGACAAAGTCCTCTGTTTTGCCCTGCTTGTAGTACTCCAGCTGAGAGAAGAAAACAAGGTAGTGTCATTGTTTCATTGCTTATATGAGGAGCTTTACATCTGCAAAAAGTAGATATACTCACCGCCAAGGCAATCCATATGTGGAGCTGTGTGTGCTCCTGCTTCAGGATACTAATGACCTCATCACCTTCAGGCAGTTGATCAAAATCAAGCTCGATGACCTGCAGGATGAAATTTTATTATTACATTTAAATCAATTTGATGATTAGATGCAAATTAATAAAGAAGACAATCATATTCCATCTGCAGGAATATGACTTCCGTTCCGTTTTGCGGACAGTGAAAGGTAGTATTTTGGTGTGTATGTCTGATTAGCAACACCACACCGATTTACAATATTTTACCAATGTATATTAAAATACAGAAACGCTAATTTGGACATATAGTGTCTATGTCACAAATGAAGCACTAATACAGTGAAGAACAATTCTGAGGTTAGCAATAGCACACACTGCTAATAACACAGCAGCGGCCGTTTGAGAGCCAGCATAAAAACAAGATTTACCTCATCCGTGTCCCGCAGAGGGATCTCGATAGACCCTCGAGACATCTTGGAGGAAAAAACAAACAAATGCAATTGACAGAAACTTTAATGCCAGTGCAGCCAAATAGCCTGGACGTAAATTGGTGGCTTACACCGGAAGCCAGTACACAGATTGTGCAACCGAAAACTGCGTCCGATCGGACAAATGACTACATTTTCATTTTTACGACTTCGCTGATTTAGTTATAGAAACTCGCAATGCCGGATGAGTTGTCACCTCGGTTTAAAGAATCAAAAACAGTATGTTTTCCTTGTAAATGGTGAATTGCCTCTTTACGTGTGTCAAGAATGATCAAGAATTAATAGCTTGACCACTTAATAATGCTACATTATTAGGGTCGCAAAACAGGCCAAAATACCAAAATCCTGGTGTGGCAAGACGCATTGCATATCTGACTTTATAAATTTTGGGGAGATTTGATTAAGTTTTATTTCATTTTAATTTGGTTAATTTTAAATTGTTCTAGAGAATAAGCGGTAGGCGTGAGGAAATGGATTGATAAACACTGCCAGTGTCATAAAAACTAAGTGCAGTGAATCAGACCGAGTCATTCAATTTTTAAAATATAACCTCCTTGGATTGTATCGATGTACATATCCAATCCTTTGTTAAAGGGATGACAATATAAGGCATCTTTTGAAAAATAAATCTGCATCACTGGCCAAGTACGTATTGTAAAATGACAACTCATTGCATTATACCCTCTGAAACCTGAGTTGGTACTACAATTGAGTTGAATTGCTGCACTTTAGAATGAACCTCCTTGCCACGCTAGCCCCATTTACCAAGACATGCATGAAAGTCACTGGAGATGCACACCCCTAATAAAGAGTAACATAAAACAGCTTGAAATGCTGATCTTTTATTGTTGCCGTTTCCAAAGTCCATTTTCAGCACCAGTATATAATCAATTTTGAAAACAGGAATTAAGATGAGTTACATGGCACAAGGCACCACTGAATTGGCTGTCCAAGCAACACACAAACCAGCGACCGTGAAATGTATTTTATTCAAGGATGATCTGCAGATGCCCACTCAACCGTTACTTACGTTACATCGACACCCAAAAGAAAGCGCAGGTGGTCACATGCAAGAAGATTAAAGAGACCACTTAAAAACCCCGACTATATGGCAAACTGGAAACTAAACTTTGGCTGTCTCGATGATAAAACACTTTCAAGTATAGTCAGATACAGAGGTATATTTATAAAAAGTGATAAATTAAAAAAGGCAACACAGATTTATTTTACAGCACATTAATATCCACACTCCAAAATACATGATTTATTTAAAAAAAAAAAAAACTACCATCAAACTATTTTGAAAGCGTCAGAAATCTTAGAAGCAAAATGAATTCATTGCTTAGAGAAAAAAAAAAGAAACAAAACATAAATGGCAACTTATTGGCGCTCTCATCATTAGTTACTTGTGCCGTATGCCAAACATACAAAATGGCAGCCCGGTGTCAAATTCAACACAAGAAAACAAAATGATCAGATGAGCTTGCACACAGCTGTCAAACACACAAATCTGCAATTTAGGATTGTTCTTTATATCAAAATTAAGAACATGTATGATACTATTGCAACAACTCGTGATGTGCAGCAAAGTGCATCTAAAAACAGATAAAAATGAGCCTCTTGATAATGTATGTTCTCATTTGTAAACAGCAGCACATGATAACTGCAACCTGATTATGAAACCGTGTGTATGTTCGCCAAAACACCTCCTGTTACCCTAAATGTAAATCAATTCCAAAATATACTTGGGACAAATTACGTCTTTAAATAGAACCATTACATGTTGACGCTGGCTGTAGTCGATTAGTAACAGCGGCGTTGTTGCTGACAGAGGCAAAGTAGTAAAAAGGGGACTCAAATTCCAACACTGCGGGAGGGGATTTTAGTAATCTTCATCCTCTGACTCCTCATCTTCAGCAGTCTCCAGCCAGGTGAGCCACTGGTTCACCTGCATGGCAAACAAATCACGCCGGTTATTTTCAGGAAAGTGGATGAAATTATGGTCAGCTTGAACATTAGGGCGTTTAATTTTTGTTGCGATGCAGCTTCATGTGCACGCATCAAGTTGTTTGAGGGGAGTGAACGTACGTGAAACAAGGCTTTTCCTTTTCCCGGATACTCTTGGGTGACGTCTTCTTTCCATGTTAGGAAGGCTTCTTCTTCGATGATTTCCATGTCATAAAAATAGGCAAAAAAGCGCAGCAGCATGCCTGGAAACAGAGAACACGTTTAGCATTTCTACTTGCATGTGTGCGAACGCGTGCGTGCCTGTGGTGGTGGTCACCTTTGGGGAATTGTTTGGCGTTACAGTGGACCTGCAGCGCATAGAGTGCACTGACTTGCAAGTCAGTGTGCTCGTGCAAGAACTTCTGCATGACGGGCTTGAAAGAAAGCAGCAGCTGCTTCTCCTCATCGAGCTGCTCTTTGCTAGGTGCTGCCAGCTGCTCTTCGTCGTCATCTGGGTTGATCTCATAGGCAATGTACTGCAAGAAACTATCAGGGGAAAAAAATGACAATGAGAGCAAGCTGAGTAAAAAGCCTATGTGCATGAAGGAGGGTGTAGTGTACCTACCTGGTGGTGAGGATGTTGACAAAGCCTTTGTCGGTGTGCAGTTTGGGAGAGATGTTATCTTTAATCCACTTGTAGATGGACTGCGGAGATGGGTCCACTTTGATTTGCTTCAGAAGCTCCTTCTCCAGCTTCATCAGTGGGAACAAAAAGCTCAGGCCTTTGCCCTCCAGAATCTCCAACATGCGGTCCTTGTTCTGGTCCATTTCTAAGGAAGGGAGATAAAACACAGTGACACTCTACCCCAATAAATACTGGAGCTTTGATTGCACATTTATTAACAATTTGAGTGCGCCAAACTTTGAATTTAGATTTGGGGTAGAAAATCCCCAAAGAACAAACTGTTGGCTAAAAGGTTTTGGGTTGCCCACTTTTGGATAACCAAGCCAGATATTGTGGTAATGTGCCAGATAATTTATCTAGTGGTGAAGAGATTTGCTGGAGACAGATTTGATTGTGGAACAACTTTCCTAAACAAAAGCAAATGAGTCTAAAATGATGGCTTAGACGTGAGCTGGTATCAGCCATACCAGGTAGCATCTTCTGCATGTTGACTTTGCTCTTCTGGAAAACATCGCCAAGCCACTCGCAATCTTTGAGCTTGACCATCTGTTGCAGACAGAGCAGGAAGAGCGGGAAATGGGCGCCGTTCTCCAGCTGGTGAGCCAAATCAGTCATGCTGATGAGGTCAGCGACGGCCGCCCGGCCCGCAAACTGAGCCAGGTACGATTTCACCAATGGGACTTCTTCCTCAATCTTGGGACATTGGTCCAGGACACCGAGAATGGACTGTTCATGGAGCGTCGGCAAACAAAAGGTGGGAAGATGATTTAATGCTCTTTTGTTGTATGCGTGTGTTGCTGCTGTAGGAGTTGTTTCCACTCACCTGCAGAAGGTTCTCACTTGTGACAAGGCCCTCTGTACAGAGTTCGTGAATCAGGTTGCTCGCAAGCTCCTTATCGTCGTCAGAGCGACTGAGCGAAGACACCACAATCTTGTTTAGCATCTCAGATAAAAAGTGTTTTGGAGCCTTCATCTCCTTGACGGCGGCCACAGCCTCGCAAACGTTCTTGCTGTTCATATAGTCTGCAATCAGCGTCTCCTAAAACATGGCAATGGCCAAATGTGTTAAGCTGCAAGTCGTATACATTTTGAGGTACAAGGCCATGAAAGGGGGGGGGGGTGGAAAAAAAAAAAGAAAAAAAAGAAAGAAAGAACATTACCGTCATTTTGTGCAGCTCTTCCTTAGTCGGAGGTAGTTTTTTGCTGGACTTTGCAGGTTTTTCCTGAATTGGTGGAGGGTTGCTTTTAAGACCAAGCTGTGGGGACTACAAAAAGAAAACAATTAACCACGCAAGTTTTTGAAAGCCATTTTTAAAAATAAAATAACATTCAATTACCTGTCCGATTAGGGAACCTTGGGCACTTGGTGGCATCATCGTCATCTGTGGCTGCAGCTTTGGCACTTTTTTGTTTAAGATGAATGACTGTGCTGGCCTCAGGCTGATCTAATGGCATAAAAATTAAAGTTAAAACTATCACCAAAGTCATCTGCTTACAAGACAAGTTAATGTCATATTAGAACCTAGCGAGGGGCTTCCCACCATCTTAAGAAAACTAAGTACCTCATCAACATTGAGTATCCCTTTCTTGCTAAAGCGCGGGCCGATATCCTTGGACTGCATCTGAACCGAGCCATTCTGTTTATGGCTGAAAACCGGTGAACCCTGACCCTGGGGTGACAGACAGTTCAAGATTTGTAATGTTGAGAATAGACAGGATGGAAGCAAGACAAAAACACCCAGCGGCAATCACCTGCATTGGCTTGATAAAAGGCTTGCTCCCTGTGTCGAACTGGGGCTGATGCGAGCTGCTGTTGTTGTTAATCCCAATATGGCCATTGAAAATTGGGTTAGAGCGGTGGCGACCCAAAGTCGGAGAGTAGTGGTCTTGAATAACTCCAGGACCCGTTCCGATACCAATCCCTGCACAAATTATAAGCAAAACCAAAAATATTGCAATTGTGTTGCAATGTGGCTCATGCAGACAACCTTACTGTGGCATACCGGGCATTTGTCCAAACATGTCAGCGAGGCCCCCGAGCCCTTCTTTGTCAAATCTGACCCTGGCCTGTAGGAAAGAGCTATCCAGGAAGGTATTGTCCATGAAAAAGTCAGCCCTCAAGCAGTCAGACTGAGGTGGAATGAACACACCCAAATCCTGCAAAACACATTCGGGTTAGCATCGGCCCAGAATGAGGAGTGAATAAGCAAGGGATTGAAAATGCCAACAAACCTTTACGGCCTCCTGGCGAACTTGGCTGATGGTCTTTGGTCCGTTGTCAAAATACGCTTTCCGAGGCACCCAGTTGTTCTGCCGCAGCTCCGTTGTATTCTGCAACAGGAAGCGAATCCTTGCAGGTAATTCCTTGTTGTTTGTCAAGGCGTGCATGCGGTCAAAGTACTGATTCATCAGGGACTGGAGGATAAACAAAAAGAAATTGGTGAGTTACATAAATCGCAATTAAAAGTGGCTGCTTGTTCGCAACAGCGCTTCCTACAATCGTACCCGAGCCTTCTCGTGATCAAGCTTGGGTCCCACCGTCCTCATTATCTGACAGAGGCATTCCAGGTCTTCTCCCATATCCTTAATTTGGACTCTCTTCTTCTTTTCCAGAAGCTTAAAGTAAAAATGCATGTCAGGAAATTTCCAGTTCTGCCTGACAGTTTTGTTTTTTTTAACCATACATTGAGTGACCAGATTCAAAAACACACGCCTTTCTCCATTTAAAAGAACAGAAAATGTGGACTGAGTCTTTCCGGCGCCAGAACATAGTTTGTTGTTACATTTATTCATTATAAGAATACCAGCATTCTGCAGTCATGTAACATGTTAGTTTGTTAGCCACCTGACATTTGGCACTGTGGTGTGTAATTCGAGACTATTCTTTTACATCCTCAAAACGTTTTATATAATAATTCTGGTCACTACTAAGTCAAGGTACCACAGTATGTTGCCTAAATGGAACCTACTGTTTTGATGCATTTATGGAGGATGGATTCATGGATAAGGTGGAGTTTCCCAAGTTCTCCAATGAATTTGATGTTGCCAAGCATTTTAATCTTTGCAATAGCACGCTGTTCCTCCTCTTCAGAGGTGAGAGGGCAGTCATGTTTGTCAAAGACTATCGAGGAAGAACAACAAAGAAAGTTAAACGGGACCCTGACAAAAAATCGTAAAACATGTAGTGTCAAAGAAATATATGCTGCACACCCTCAACATTTCTGGCGCGATTTTCAAATTCATCTTGAAGCTTGGATATGAGAAGCCTTCTGAAGGTCTGCAACAAAGAAAAGAAAAAAATCTGAATGATGAAGAAGGGTCACAAAAACAGCAAATGCAACTTCAAAATATTGGGGCATTTACGGTATTCTGCTTTTTTGTTCCGGGAGTTTCTGTTGCTGGATCTTCAAAGTTTGGCGCGTCTTCTGCCAAGCGTAGACATAGCTGAGCGTACAACTGACTGTACTTGGGCTCTTCAAGGGCTTTGTCAACAATCTAAAAAGGACAAAAGTCAAAAATGTGAATTGAAGCACATAACGAATGAGTGCCTCAATGCGCTATACAAATGGATGCAAGAATTATAGACACTGACCAACAAGATGATTCCTTTCAGGACAAGCTTTGAATCCACACCCACATTGAGGAGCTCCAGGCACAGTTTGTCAAACTTGTCAGGTGTCAGCTTATTAAGTATGCTTAATAAAAAAAAAAAAAAAAGCAGAGAGCCACAATAAACTGGGAGCAAAACGCAAAACCGCTGCAGCAATGTGGAGACGTTCCTGCCAAAACTCACCCTCTCACTTTTCGGAAGATTGCATCGTGTTGGCCTTTCTCAGCAGAGAAGCTGGCTTCTCGTCTAGTGCTTCGAGAAGGTATCCATCTCTGAGCGGCAGAACCTGGGGCCTTCCCCAGGAACTCGCTGTAACAAGTTTAAAAATAGTTAAGATTACATTTAGGTCTGAAGAGATTTGCCACACATGCAACTAACTGACTGACATCATAGATGAAAAATGAAAATAAAAATCACCTGTTGCTTTCAGCCTTGGGAAAGTGCTGAGGTGCACCCCCACCTGCTCCCCCTACTCTGTGATACAAACAGAAAAAACACACATTGAAACGAGAACTGGTGTATGCGTGAAATACTTCCTGTTAGATACGTTTCGGGAGCGCTCCCAATGAAAGTAAGCAACGCGTCTCGTGTTATTGGCTACCTGAAATGAGAAGGAACCCCTGGTGCAACAACACTCTCCACTTTGGCGGCTTGACTACAAATTTTTGGTAAAGAATTGTGTTCTGGGAAGGAATCAGGGAAAAACAACCTACGAGAAAAGAATGATCCTGTTACTCAACAAGCATGTACAGATTTAAACTATTCAAAAATCAGTTTCACACAACGACGACGACGGAGCAAAAACTTGTCCTATTATTGCTGTGCCAAACATTTCTGAGAACCAACATTCTTATTGATGGAACTTAAACTGGATACCCAAGGACATCAACTAAATGCTCAAAAGGCTCTCTGGCTTTAGGTCATACTTCCATAGTGAAGGAAAAAAAGATTTATAACGTGACAACATTTCTCTAAAATGACAGTCTGCAAAATTGTCTAGTATGGTTTGAATGGCCACTTTAACTTGAGAAAGGGATCCAGAGAAATGAAGTCTATTATGTCTAAATGTGCATTTTTAGGGAAGCTTCACCTTTTGTGATGTCACCAATACAAATTCAAGTCAGTTTGAATAAAAAAGGCTGAATTACTCGGTCCCAAATTATATCTCTGCTACGGCCAATTGGATGACAAGGTTGAGGAAATATTCCATCAATAAACTCATATGGTTAAAAATTCAAAGGGATTTTCAAAGTCAAAGTGACCATGACATTTGAATCCCCTGTCCTAAAATCTTAACTTAAATCATGCAAATGGAACTTCATTTGTGAGAAGCACAATGTGAGCAGTAGAAAATGTCAAGTCATTTAGTCATTCATTAATCTGGGCAAATTTTGCTATGACGGATTTTTTTTTTTTAGCTCATGAAGTGTTAATTCCATTTTTTTTTTTTGTTGATAATTCCCAAAGACCACTTGTCATGTTAAAAATAAGACAGTGGAGGGTATAATTGTGGGCTAGTTTTCCTACTCGTAGTAGCCAAACCTGTCCTCCGAAGACATCCTAGTACATGGACCTTAGACCAGATACCAAGGACAGAGAATACATATTCAAACTGCTTCCCATCTCTTTGATTTTTAGTAGATAGAATTTTTTTTTCTTGCTAGTTAACAGTTAGATCATAGCGTGCCCTAAATTGTTCTACTAAATAAAATAAAAAACTGGAATGGTACATGACCCTTCATTTGGACCAATTTCATTCTAAAACTGCTTTCGATCGTTCCAAGTACGTTCTCATTTGAACTGAAACCCGATTTAATCCAAAGGACCGCTGAGCACATGACTGCTCCACGTGCCGGTGGAGCAAAATTCCTCAGTGGTACACACAGGCGGTGCTAACCTGGCACGAGGCATTAGCTTAGCAAACATCGACGTCTCCATTTCGTTTCCATAACATTGTCCGAGACGCGTCGGCTGAATACGTCATTAACTGGAAATGTACCTGTTATAAAGTCGATTGATTAAAGACTCTGTGACAGGGCAATCATCTGATCGACAGAGGCCCGGGACCAGATCTAGATTTTTTGGTTATTCAAACAAATATATTTATACACGACAACTATAAAATTTTTAGAATTCTCGAGTATGTTCAATTAATCATGCTTTACAGTCATGATCGAGGTAATATTACTGTCAGAATTTGGTGATTCAATTAAAAGTGTGGAAGGGCGATTTTCATGTTAACTGAGGATACCGCGTTAGTTAAGATCTTGGTAGAGTCGTACTAAATTAGATTTGAATAAGAATTCAAACTGAGAGCAGGAAAAGCGAATCCAGACGCCGTTTTTCCTCGAGTCTTTGTTAAGAAACCGGATGTTAGCACATAGCCACCACCAGTACGTCGCTATCTTCTCCAAATGGCCATTAAGCAGACATCGTCAGACGATAACTTATGATCGAAACTATTACAATACATTTTATGGATTCAGTTGACATCAGATAAAACAACAATCAAATCTCCGGAATCGCACAAACTAGGTCAAGTAGCTGACATTGGCCAAGCCGTAGAATACCAAAAGCGCTTACCTTTTACAAAAAGAACGTCAGCTTAAATGTTCACTTTTCGACAAGTATAAAAAAAAAAGTAATTAAATGAGGGGGAATTGATGATAATTTGACGTAATTATCACCAGAATGCTTCGGTTTCCAATAAATAAGAGGACGGCCTAGTCGTACAGGCTTGCGGCTGCTGAGAAGAAAGACTGCTGACTGGCTGCGTGCGTCACGAGGGAGGTAGTCGCTTTTGAATGGGGGCTGTTAGAAACGTCATCCGCTTACCCCGCTGACGTCACGTACTAAAAACTCACCGTTTCGCAATCAGTCCAATTCCGGAACTGATTCGATGGCAAGCCCTATTACGGGTTAATAACTCACCTTAAACCTTACCGAGAAATACGATAAGTCAGAAGCAACTTCCTGTCGTTATCTATGGCGAGTGGATCTTTCCAACTCATCGTAATTTGATTAAGTTATTATTATTATTATTATTATTATTATTATTATTATTATTATTATTATTATTATTATTAATGGTAGTAGTTGTAGTAGTAGCTGACCACGGCCACACACTGAGTGGCTCCTTGCAAAAGGAAAAGAAAGAAAAAGAAAACTTTTACAAACCCTTAAAAATCTTAAAGCCAAACAAAAAGACATTTTCCATTAAAAGTGAGGGGAAATTGGGAGAAGGATCCCAGCAAAAACTAGAAAAATCAAAAATGTGAAAAGAAATACACACATATTTGTGAAATTGCCATTTGAACAGAATTTGTTTTTTTTTCTTTTTTCAAAATAATTGAGTCTTTCCAAAAAGTACTCTATTGACTTTCTAATATCTCGCTGCTCCAATTTGTATAATTTCAGTAGACCAGCAGATGTCGCTATAGCCATTACAATACAATGGTATTGCAGAAGATGCCAAACCAAAGCCATTTAAACTCTGTTCCTGATACTCAGTCACCTAAAAGACGCAATATTTCTTTTTTTTTTCACAGTAATAAGGTTGAAAAATAATACATCCAAAGCCTGTAATCCAAACTACTGGGATGCTACATACACACATATATACTGTCATATGCAAATCATCAAACCTGACTGAACTGGAGATATTTTGTCAGGAAGAATGGTCCAAATACCTTCAACCAGAATCCAGACTCTCATTGGAAGCTAGAGGAAGCGTTTAGAGGCAGTTATTTCTGCAAAAGGAGGATTTTCTCCGTTGGGGTGCCCAAATTTATGATAAATTGAGATAAGACAAATCTAAAAGAAATCATATAAAAAGTTAATTTGAAATGTACCTTATCTGTTATAGTTGATATTTAATTTAAAGCACAACTTGTCTTCGCGGGCCACATAAAATGATGTGGCGGTCCGTATCTGGCCCCTGGGCCTTGAGTTTGACACCTGTGCCCTAACCGATTTAAGTCTAATTCAGCAAGTTGATGTGCGTAATTTTCTGCGGGATCTGCTTGAGCATACAGAGGGGCTCTTGTTGCATCTATATTAAGAACAAGCGAAGGAGGTCTTTTTGATGAAAGTGGGTTTCCATGTATATTTAACGCAATGGTCTGTTGAGCCCTGCTCGAATGCAGTTTCTAATGAGGACTGACATTTTGAAAACAGACTGGGCCACCAGTCGCCTCCTCAGGTGCACAAAACAGTGGGAGCAGAGAGCGGACCTATTTTTCATCCTCCGCATTTGTCATGACTCACTGACATCCTTTACATGCTGTGTACTTTTTGAGATGCAGCATGTGTGCAAGAATATCTTTGACTTTGTATAGACTCACGCCAACAAAAAGCAAGAAGCACCTTATTTTCCAAATGATGATTCATATTTCATATTCATTGTGCAAAGTAGTAGTTTTTGTCAAGAATGTTGTCGACTTCCCTTTGGAGCGCTCAAGGTTGCAATGTAGTGGTACATACGTACTTCCCGAACAGACTTTCATTGGTAAACATTTTTAATTGTCCTGCAAAAGATATTTTCCTTTGATTTTCTTAAGTCTCTGCTTGCATTGACTTTAGTGGTTTTTGTAGTGTTTATTGCATTTTAAATAGTTGATGGGCATTGAGGTTGTCTTTGTTAAAAAGGCACATGAATGTAGGAGTTTAAATGTTTTTTTATTTATTTACTTATTAAAAATATTCAGGTTATTAACAAACAAAAAATAATCAACATATATACAGCTAATTCACAAAACAAACCTGAGACCATGAAATAAAATACTTACAACAGGAACAGATTGCTACATGGTAGCCGTAAGAAAGCTTCAAAACACAGACACCAGTACCCTTTTTTTCATCCAATGAAAATATGACTGTACTGCTTAAACCAGAAAATATACAAAGTATTGTACCTTGTGGTAAAAATACCAATTGAAATACCAGCGAGCTCATCTTTCCATGGGCATATTTAAATGATGTAACGTTCGCAATATGATTTAGCATTAATGGCATCATGTAATCCGTTCCCCACCTCCATTTGGGTTTTTGAGATTTGAAGACAACATATGACGACAAATGAATTGAACGGCGCTTAAAGGGAATGTCAACCCCAAAATTTTATTTTGAGTGATATGCTGTATCTGCCCCCAATAGTCTAAAAGGGTATTCTAATCAACGTTGTGTTGGCCGAAAATAAGTTAAGCAGCAAAATGAATCCGTTTTTATTCATCTTTTGACGCGACCATTTTGCATTGTACTGGCAGTTATCGTCGACTGAAAATGACATCACACCTGCAGTCTCAGGGCACAACCAATCACAGCTCAGTTTCAGAAAACCGGTGAGCCGTGATCGGTTATGACCCGAAACCTGCTCACAGTGGATTTTGTTGGTTTAACTCGTATTCCACAAACAAAACAATCAAATCTTTGTGTATTGATGAGTTGGGCTGCACAGAACATATTATTACAAAGAAAATTTTGGGGTTTACTTTCACTTTAATGTCAGAGTACATACTCGAGTTTGTCCATTTCACATTTCTGGAATTATTTCAATTTTCATTACTGTTTTTTTTTAAATAGCATGTTAAACAATATGAAAGTCATGATTTTCGGAGGTTGTAGCTCGAATGCTCATGACGCACTGATCAAGGTCATCAGCCATGTGTTTCTTATGATTATCTTTGATTAGAATGTATGGAAGGCTGACGTTAGAATTTCCAAGTGTGATGTTTTCTACTTTCCAATCATTTGGAATGCAGAATTACACTCACAGATACAGACGCAAACTCCCTATGCAGTCACTCAGTCAAAGTCGGTCGGGTGTGCTCATGGGGAATTGCTATACAACACGTTGGTGATGAACCATTTCTGTCCAGTGCATTTCTGTACAGAGAGTTGGTAACCAAACTCGTTGTCACTGTTTGCTACAAGCTCCAAGCATCTTCTTGATTTCCTGTTCTGAATAGATCCTCCCTGAGAAAAGATGAAAATGTTTAGAAGAACATTATCTTTAAACTTTTGACAAACGCTGTTGTATAACAATAATTGAGAGATCGTCATCTACAGTACTTTCAAATGCAATTTTTTTGAACTCAGAAACTACAAGCTGGCTTGAAGCCAGTTGCTTGAAGGAGTCATGTCATCTCACCTAGTATGACAAAACGCATTCTAATCTAATCATTCCCCCTTTTTGAGATCTTAGTAAATAAAAAGGCCCTTCGTTTTGTTATCTAAAGCGTCGACTGAACATTTGCTGTCACCTGAGTGAAGAACCAGTGTAGTTTCATGCGTTTGGCTGTGGCATAGCCACACTCGATGAGGCGTGGTCTGCTGTTCACGTCCACTAGGCACTTGTTGTCATCATCGTCAACAGTGGGACTAAGGAGACCCACCAGAAGCTGCTGAGTTCTGGTGTAGTACACATTCTGTGAGAACATAAAAAAATTGGTTTTGATGTCTGAGGCAGTCACAGAGGATGATGAAAGGGTTAGATTAGTTATTAACTAGTTTTTCATTTCAACTTTTTAGGCCATTTCTGATGACTCCCTAAACTTTTGATTAGAATTTTAAAAAGGTGACTATTGTCTAACAAAAGAAAAGAACCTTCAACATGCTGAAAATGGGAAAAGTTGTTCAATAATCGTGTGCTTACAGATAGCAAAGTTAAGAGTTTGAGATTTGAATTTTTCATTTTTTATGTCGATAGTTTCTCGGCTCCAATGATCAATGACCAGGCTTCTTGACCGCTAATAATCAGTATCGACCTAAAAAAAAAAAAAAAAGTCATTCCATCTGTAATTCTGAACGAGGATTTCATAACTTTCTAACTAACTTTTAACCAACTATTTTCAATGTTTTTGTGTCAAAGGATTGTGACATTAGAAAATCTTTGGAAGAATCGAATCTACTTATTTACTTGATTTAACTGCTGACTGGAGGAATATGTCGACAGCAGACAACACACACACGATGGATTCAAAGCAAGCATAAATATATAATTCTTACAAACAGCCTTTTTTTTCAAGGGAATCGGCTTTTCTGTATTTAGCTGGGATACTGATCATTTGGTGGAGGAATAATCTCCGTACAAAAAAGAAAAAGGCTTTGCATTTAAATATGGGAAAGAGGAAGAAAAATGTCATAATATCACAAGTCCGGTCGTACTTGTAGTAGAAGGACATAAAGCATGGACAGCAAGGACACTGAATAAATAGTCAAACGGCATTCTATAGGGGACACTAAAACGATTAAACAACATTTTGCTTTAACTATTGCATGCCTCCGTGGCTGAAAAATAAATGATACAACATAATTGAGCCCTGGAGCAAAAGTAAATTGTTCATAGCCCACTTTTATAATTATAGATTTAGAAGAATGAAAAAAAAAAAAGATGCAATATCTTAATTTGCTATCATTTGTGAAATAGAAAGCCAGACTACATAAGACCTAAACATTGTCTCAGCAAGGTGAAAACAATCTGCTCAGCCAAAGAAGGATGAAGGGATCAATAGCAGTTTGATGAGGTTGGCAAACACAGATGCGAATAAAGCTGCGTTAACATTTGAGGACATTTAAAGTCGCTGTTATTTCGGCTGACCTACGCTGAACAAACAGTTCAATTAGATTTTGAACTTGTGAGGCAACAGCCAAGCGACATGATTTGAAATGCAGCTCTGGCTGTAAAATAAGAAAAGAGCTCAAACCTGTGGTGTCATTCCATGACAGAGGTACATGATGGGAACATTGTCATTTTCAGGCCCTTGATCAAGACACACATCATTCTTCAGAGAGTTTTTCAGCTGTACGACACAAAAAAACACAATATTAGCGAATAGGACTGGTGTCAGTTAAGTCAATAAAATGAGTAAATTGAGTTGAGAAGTCAAAGATTGCACTAAAGTGAGAGAACAGCTCTTTCAGTATAATACAACGCAAGTCAAAGCAGAAAATATAAACATGAAAGAGTCAAAAATACAAAATAGGAACATTCAAGAGGATATACCCTACATTAATAAAGTCAATGTCGTATAAGTCATAAATTTGGAATGTGGACTTCATTTTTGCTTCATAAAAATGCAAATTTTGCAGCATTATCTATGCTCTTGTCAAAAAGTTATTAGAGCATGCTCTGCCTGATTGGCGCGCCACAAGGTGCTCCAGGAATGGTGCTTGCTTTGAGAGTGCACGGCGGTGGAACACTGCCAGGGACGATTCCACTCCCCACTGGCTCTGTAGACGTTTACTTTATGTGCTAATCAGTAAAGCCACAGGCAGCGCTAGGTCTTTTCCGAGAGCTTAAATGTAAACCTTTCAAGTTTTGTTTGGCAAAAAAAAAAAAAAAAGAAGCTATTCTTTACGATACCTGTGGAGACGAACTTGGCAAATATGTCAAGTGGCAGTAGATGCCTTAAAGTAATCATTGATTTGCAATGCAATTTTAAAACCATTCATTCATGACTGACAATCGATGGGCAGACTATTTCCAAAAACGGCTTAGGATGGAGCTATACACTTGAATACAGCTATTGTGTAACAGCATTCTACTTATTAAAAACTTTCTACAAGTTTTTGGTGTGTCTGTGGGAGTCTTAGTCCATTTTCACAGAGGATTTGTGCAGTCAGAGGTCACTGGCAAAGCGGCCAGCATCATCAAAGACGCATTCCACCCCAGCAAACACCTGTTTGACTTATTACCCTCAGGTCACATAAGACCCGGACAAAATGGCTCAGGCATAGTTTCTTCCCCAGAGCCATCATGGTCCTGAACAGACCTCTGAAATCCCGGGTCAAATAACTGTGTATAAGATCAAACGTGCAATATTTTCCAGCGCAATACAAACACGTGCAACATTGTATAATATCAATGTGCAACAATCTTCGAGTGCAAGAACTAAACATGTGCAATATTTTCTAGTTTGTAAAACCCTTGCTGACACATTTTTTTTCTTATTTATATTTAGATATGTACTGCATTGCACAATTTTACATATTGTCTATTTTCTTTTTAAAATGTCATTTTTATGCACTTTGCAAAGCACCTCTTGGAGTGGCAACCAAATTTTGTTACAATGTAAATTTTGATCCCAAAGGTTTTAATTGAATTTGAGATGTGTCTCAATAGTTGCGGCTCTACTAGACTGTGTAGATAGATTGCAGGGCCTCCCTCAAGGATACACCAGGGATGGCACTAAACCGGGGCGAGCCCCATCAGAAATCTGTGCAGCGCAGTAAAGCGCCTCCAGCATTTTATTTGATATCCTATAATATATTCATAAATTATTTTCTCAGTCCTGTGTATCAGTCAAGTCGGTCTTTGGCCTCCGGAGGGGAAAAAAAATCGTGAATCCGTCCCTGGGATACATGTACAATGATTTGGAAGTATGTTGCTTTCTCAGCTCACCATTTGATTTGATTTTTGATCATTTGAAAAAGAGTTTAAGAAGAATGAGATAAGGCTAGTCGTTTGCTTAGGTGACGCATTAAAGACTGTTTGACTGGTTAGTTTGGAGTTTGAAAACGACTAAAAAAATGAATGCATGCAGAAAATGTGTTGTTGATTTTATTTTTGCGTGGCGCTGTAGCGACTCGTCAAACCAATGCCACTGGGTAGCACATCAAATGCATGCCGCAAACACAGAATAATGAGGTCTACAGACATGAATTAATGTAATAAGGCTGGCCTGCTTCCTTGGTTTCCAGCTGCCATTTGTCAGTTTGTACAAGACAAATCACCCATACAACAGGGGGCCATAATAGTGCAGTCTGACTGTCATTGTGCATTAGGGAGCATCTCAGATGAGATGTGGGCGGAAAGGGACATTCCAGCCTGGGCCAGTAAAAACAGTGCCAGCATTTGCCTAGGCAGCCGTGTGTGTTCTCCTGACTAATATAATTCTGCTGCAAAGTCCTCCAGTTGGATTAGCATTATCTACAGTTTAAACGAGGATGTCACTCTGCTGACCTCCATTAAGGGTGAACAGTAATCAAAAGGAGCTTCTTGGTTCTTATTAGGGTCCAAAGCATATGGATTTTTTTTTTTTTTTTTTTTGGCAGATGCCTTGGGACCAGCAGTAGCTGGGCATTGGGGCACTTGCCGGGAATTGAATCTGCACCGTCTACATGAATGGGAGCAGCATGGTACCTTTGTGAACCAGAATAAAGATGTGACTGATTAATTGGCACATTTCTATTTGCTGCATAGTAGCCGTTTGAAAATCTATTTTTGTTGGGGGGGGCGCGTCATTATTTTTGTCTCATGTTGTAATGTGTTCATGTTTTTTAAAAAAAAAAAACAGCAAAAGATTTTAGGAGCACTAATTAATTGGTCATGTTGGTTATGTTCTATGTCGCAGGTGACTTCCTGGTTTACAGAAATGTTACATGCTGCTGCTGAAGTGATGTTGAAAATACGGAATTGCTTACTACGCCATATGCAACAGTTTCGCTGTACATCCTCATCTCAGGGTAGATGTTAACCAGGTACCATCTGAAGGTTTTACACTGCAGCCTCTTCCTCAGAGCCTTCCTTTCCGAGATGTCGCCAATGTCAATGCCCGAGTCCTGGATTCACGCGACAAGTGCATACAAAGTGTAACATTGATTCGATACATTTAACAGGAGTGTAAATCACTGCACTGTTGCAATTGCAAAAGGACCTTATAGATGTTGTACATTTCTTGTTCAGACTTGAAAAGCATCTATTGAAACCATGCCACATCACATTTGCAGACTCAGCAATAATAGGCGCTCAGACTATGGTGGATCTCATTTCATCATGATGCTCATGATGCTTGTCTTTATGTGTCATTCAGAAATGCATTCAAAGCGAAGTGCCACTGCAGTTCTTCTCTGGTGGCCAGATAGCATCTAGAAGTGATTCATGCTGTTGATTTTCACTCCCCCAGAGATAAACCAAAAGTGGCATTTGCCCTGCGTGCTTAATTCTTTGGGCTGCGGCTAAATTTCATGCTTAGTGAGTACAGCCTAAGTTAAATGCCTCATTATTGACTGAATAAATTGCCTGCAGATGTTTATCTATTCAACAGAATATACAGAGACCCCGAAGGGATAATACAATTAACATAAAAAGACATAGTGCACCCATCTAATTATTCATCAAATTCAGTTCACGAGAAGAACAACATTTATCTGTTAAGTCCCTTTGAAGACAATCCTATCCCCCTAAGACCTAAATACAGTTCAGTGAAAAGCACTTAAGTCAGAGACAATCAATCACAGGATGCTGATTGAATTTTTCTTGTTCTGTTCAGCTACATGATCATGCAGAAAGGTAGATCTCTTTGCCTCTTTATGCTAGAACAGTTTTCTCTGCACTTTGAAATATTTCCTCTGTGGTTATTTGTGTCATGATATTTATTGGAAAATGAGCATTACAGGAAAAAAAGTTTGTAAAGTTTGACACACAGAGAGAAAGGTACATTTCCACTTCAATTATCATCACCACATTTCTTCACATAATACGTAGTATTACCAAAAGGTGAGAAATTGGCAACCAACAGCGGAAATTAAATTGTACCTTGAGAAATCCTCTAGAAACCACCTCAGTGTAGATTAAATCAATATGTATGAGAAATTATCAAGTGTTTCAATTTGTAAGAATGTAGTTCAATAGGGATGTATTATGTTTCAAGTGTGGAACCAATGTGCATGGAGTGGTAAGTAGAGTGGAGTTTAATTTGTTTCATGGCTAAATCCAATTCACTTGAAGAGCAAATTAGTACTATTCCCCATTGAAATGAGTTTCAATGCCTTTACTATATAGTATAGCCACCAAATCCCTCCCCACCATTTTTGTTACATGTATATAATAAAGAAAAAATAACAGATATATAATAAAATATAATGAACGACAAGGTAAAGAAACACACTGCTTTTATGAAGTTTAGCAAGAATATATTTGTAGGAATCTACTGATGTAAAAATGAAATTATTGATACTCCAACAAACTTTCTTGACAGAAAGGTGCCAGATAGGATAGGAGCTTTTGGGTGAAGAGTTTCCCCAACAACAAAAATTCACTCATTGACCAATTTGTGAATGCCAAACCACGAATGTGCAGGGAGTGTTGCCTTATTGCACCTGGGGATGTGAAAACTCACTCACTCACCTCCTGAGGAACATTCCAGGCCATGTAAACATGACTCTTAAACTCATCCATCCAGACTTCTGCTACTCTGAGGGCATTACGTCGCACGTGAGACGTCAGGTCCTCCGTGTACGGTTTGTGAGCGCGTTCAATGTGGGCGATGCGAGCGCAAGGAAGGACCTCCACACTGCCGCCACACTGCCACACCTAGTATTGCGCAAAATACAAATACACACAAGAAGAATGGCGTGCCATCAGTAGGTTGCAACGGAGATACTGGAAGAGTCACAGAAAGGCAGTTATGTCGCTGCTGCATGTTTAGACCTTTGCACGACATAAAAATACAGAACGAGAGAAAACCTGAAAGACTAACTGCAATGCACCACTCCCACACTTTGATATTTTATTATTGTAATGAAAATGCTATTTTGTCTGCGCATAAGAGGGAACCCAATTCATTATGCTGCAATTTGCTGGTGCTTTTGCCTCTTTTGAAGTGTGCGAGCAGCTGAGTAGCCTCTTCATAGTGAGTGCAGACTGCCACTGTTCACAAGCAATCTTTTTTTTTTTTTGTCACCCTTCTTGCTTTCTGCAGCCTCAACTATCATGAGGAGGCTCTCCAGATGGTAAATGTTTCATAAGGGGAGGCAAGAATCCATGTTGATTAAAATCCAATGATGCTAAATTTTGACTTAATGACTGACGATTGCTGGGAGGTTTGGGACTGTTTGATGACTTCACACTCAACCATGAGTGAAGGACCACTACGGAGAAGAATATTTTTGATATTCCAATTTGCTTTGCGGTGAAGGAGGGCATTATCTTACTGAATTCATCAGATGTACCTGCACTACATGTGCACGACTCATGTACGTATTCGTGCCTTGAGATATGACTTACCCAACTTTTGAGTCTTTTGAGATAAAAGCAGATTTTTTAAAGTTTACTATCAAATAGAAATACACATTGTATATTTAGGATTACAAATTCTTTGTAAAGTCTCTATCTTAATGCTAACGAACAATGCAAATCGCCACAAACAGGCTCTTATAGCAACAGATAGTATTTGAACAGTAATGGTGGAACAACACATGTAGACAGTTAATATGACAATATTGACTGGCACATATCTTCTGCTAAGAATGAATAATTTAACTATTGCTCACAGAGAAGCCATTGTATCCGCGAATATCCGTATGTCAGGATTATACAGTAGGTGGCGACACAAATGAAGGAGCAGCACAATGACCTTTGTATTATAGAAGAAAACATGGCAAAAATGGTTCTTTGCAATATGTCTGTGTGTGTATTGTATGCCCTTCGAAAGGATAGAGTGCTATTTCCTATATTAAAAACAAAATTCACATAAAAAATAACTTTGGAACAAATGAATGGCATTTCTATTCATTTCAAGAAAGAAAGATGATTTGAAATTCATGTTTCTATTCAATTAAACTCCTATCACAAGGTATCATGGCATATTATTTAATGAATTAATTAATATGTTTTCATTCCAATTGCATATAATGTACTGTGGATTCATTGGACTATACTAGTCATCACACATAGTGCTGCTGCTGCTTGTTCTTGCGGTTTGTTGACCGTACTGTATACAACTATAAACATCAATATTTTTCAAACAATCACATGTTTATGATTGTACAGCTTTGGTAGAAGTGCTCTATTGAGTGACAAAATAGGTTTGTCGTTAGGTTCTGCGTGTCGTTAGGTTCTGCGTGGTTCAGTAGATTGGAGGGCAAATTGGAGGAAAACAAAGACAGATGTCTGTTCTGTATTTTTCCTGTGTTGATACCATTAACTCAATTTCATCTGATTGCAGTACATCTTTTTCAAACGTGCACATGTGCTGAATGTGCTGCATGTAGTAAAAATCATTTCAGGCTTTCATATTGTGCAGTCTTCTAATCAGGTACGACTGCTGCTGTTGCACGCCTCACTCACAGACTGCTCTTTATTTAGATTATGGTTTCATTTGATGTCTTCTCATAACAGTTTGTAATCTGTTGAGTTTATAGCAAAAATGTGATAAAGCTTGCAGTCGAGAATCCCAAATCACTTCTGATTCCAAGGGAATGAAAAGCCACACGACGATCAATATCATTCATACATAAATTTTACAGGTGACAAAGGTTAATTCAAAAAACTTTCAATCCAGATCCTCAATTTCTTCTGATTCCAAGGGAATAAAGTGCTAGATGTACCAGAATCAATATCATTCACAAACTATAATTTATAGGCAGCAAAGATTAATTCAAATGGATGAACTTCTTAGCCTGCGCTTATGGTGAAATCAATAGGAAAACTTGTTGTACAATTTCAGCTTGTTTTGTAGCTTGTGAAATGTGAAAAACTTCCATCAACTGATAAGACAACAAATCAAAGTGTTGAACCAATTCAAGTAGATAAATGGTCTTTCATGTTAATTTCTCATTTGCCTTGATTTATGTGTAAGCTAAACCCTTAAAATTAAAACATTTACGTATAATTAATGTGCTATTTTTATTGTAATACAGATGAATTTATTTGTTGTATTTGTTCAAAAATACATATCAGAGAACCTAGAATAAATAATGATCAAATCGCAATAGTAACTTTGGGGGGAAAAGAAGATCAAAATTAGATTTTTTTTTTTTTTTTATATATTCGTTCAACCTAAAATCGAAATAACATGTATAATGATATGTTTTTATTCCTTGCAAAGCGCTCAGTGATTTTTAGTCATGCCTTTGCACAGACAACACTTTGTCATCTGCCAGAGCTTTCAAGTTTTAGCTCATTACAGTCAAATAAGCTCCTATTTGAAATCGACTTCCTATCTTCACAGACCTAAAAGTGCTTTATAGTGTTGCCTTATTCACCCTGGAATCTAGAGAAGCATGGGTTCATCCATCAGTCATGCCATGACTCATCACTGGAGGCCTGAGGTAGAGAAGTGGTTGAAGTAGGCTGTATTTTACTGATAAACATCATCAGTCTGACGTATCATTTAATGGAATAGCATCCATCAGAGCATTTCTTTTGGAATAGAGTGAGGGCATTTAGACAGCAGATACAGCAGATGCTTTGGGAAAAATAATCGCTTTAATGCCACACAACTAAAGAGTTAAAATTGTCATCGGGAATGACGAGCCATGAGATGGCAGTATATCACGAATGACCTCAGTTCAGCAAGCATCAAAGGATTAACACTGCATACGTTTTACTATTTATTTGGGTCACTATGACTATAAAGTGCCGTTGGTATCCTCATCAGAGTCCCTTAGTCATCATGAAAATATGAAACTCTGAGGTCTTGTTATGAGAGGCAAAGGATTTGTGCATATTTGAATTTACTCAGGATTTCTGTACTGTTAATGGAATAATTCGGAATTATGAACACATTGGAGGTTCGACTGGATCTCTGCCGTGGCTTAAAGTATGTCACCTGAATGACGTCAACTTGACCATACTCTTAAAAATTATGACTTGCTTAATACTAAATAAGATGAACACAAAGCCACATCATCTCAGTTATTTGTTTTTCTTCCTCCTGAAAAGTAATTGATTTGTATGGCTTTTAAGCGACATTAGTAGAGCAAGAAAGGTTTTGAAAAGATTTCTATTGGTCAAATTTTTCATATTACCAAAAGATTGCATTTGAACAGAAGTGTGAATACTTTTTAAAATCAACAATATTTTGCACTAATCTGCAAAAGTTCAAGTACCTTTTGCATAAGGAGTCTAATCCCAGATCATAAATGGCCTCTTGACAAGAAAGGAAAATGCACATGTGATTAAGAATATTTCTTTTGAAATATGATTTTCCATTTCATACTTTCTGAAGCATTCTACTTTCATCTCATTGAACCCAATCTCTCATCCTTCAACACACCAAGACTGCCAGCCCCTCCAAAAAAAGATATAAAAATCACCCCAAATATTTCCCACTGCAATCATTTCACATTTCCTCTGCAAAGCCATGAAAACTCTTCACATCAAAGCACATGCAAGGTAAGGCTGCTCCTCCTCCTCTCCTGCCCAGAGCAGTGCAAATAATTGGCATCGACTTGCTGCTTGTATGCATCATCTCACACTGCCTGCTATCAGTACATTTACTGGCTGCCCCACTCTATTTTCACATTATAGGCTTTCTCACAAAAAAAACATATGATCTGCCAAAATACTTGTAGTAGTGTTAGACCATGCCTCACTGCTCACTAACAATTCATTAGGTGCCCTGCATATAATAAAATCAGTCTTTTCATCTCATGAAAGACTAATTCACTGCCAGTCATTTTCAAAGCTTCACCATACTGCCAAGTGTTTTAGAGGATGTTCTGTGACAATGGGAGAAAGGAACCTACCCCCCCCCCCCCCATATAATCCACTCTTTCAAAGGAAAAACAAATTCTAACAGTAGAACATTGGTATACAAACACATGCACACGTAAAACTCACACGGCAGCTTTGTGCACGGGCTAATGCTACTGTATCCCGCCGGTCTCATTTGTTATGAGCCAAGCCTCACTGCTTTAACAGCATGGCCTGCTTGCATAAAAGATGCACCCCCCCCCTCCCCCTGTAACATAGGAGCATTGGGAAAGTTAAATTGTAGTTACTGATGCTGTTCAAAGCAGGTCGTAATAAAGAAAGTTTGCACATCTTGTTCACTGCTGCTCTGCTGAAATAAACGAATCTTGCACCTAGGGCTTGCGGGTCATTGCTCCGACCTTATCAAGCAGATGGAACTGTGGTGGCGTTTTCTTCCCCCTCTATCCAATCATTTTTTAAGCTGATCCTGTTCTGCGTCACTGCAGGGGTTGGATCTCATTTTACATCGGACACCTTAAGTGGGAAGTAATCCGAAGGCAATAGCCCTAAAGTCAGCTATGTAAAATACTACACAACCGTTTTTTTATTTATTTTTATTTGTAGTACACTGAGAAAAGAATGTTTATAGAAGCAGTCTGAAAGGGAATATATTCAGGAAAATTGACAATTAGACTATTTTAATTGGGGGGCACAAATGATTGCTCGCACAAAACATTGCCTGGAAACAAGTAGCCAGACCAAAGTGTGATATGACTGCAAAAAAGAATTGAATTGCCATGCCTTCTAGCTAGCTAAAGTTTTACCTCGCCTACATTGTTGTTATTTGTTGGCATGTCTTATTCTTACCGACGTACTCCCAATTTCCTGTGTGTGTATGAAAAAGCAACCACCCCAAACCGAAGTGAGCAGAGCTGAGATGAGCCAAGATAAGGCTACAAATCCCCAGCGGTAGTCCTGTTACTACTACAAAGTGCTTTTTACAGATTGGGAAATGTTTTAGCTAAGCATGAGTAAAGGAAAAGAAATGACTAACCTTTGACAAGCTTTTGACTCACTTAAAGGAAAGCCTTTGAGGTACGTGCACAGTTGATGGCTTCTAAACATAGTGTCCAGGAAAACGTCAGACCCAGTCAAGTAGGTCATTGTGCACAACACTGCAATCAAAGCAGCCGTCCATGAAATTTGGAGTGCGTCCATTTTTCATCTTCTGGTAAAGCAAGGCAAAGAACAGCCAAAGGCAATTTGCAGATCCAGCGTATAATGGAAAAAATGTAATATCTCTTTTATTTTAAAATGCCCTGCACTCTCCTCAGAGCTTTACTGATATACCTGTAGTAATATATTGTTAAAGGGAATTAAATATACTACACAAAGTGCCCGTATAGTTAACCTTCAAGGAGCCACTTGAATATTGGCTCAGCAATACTTAATCAAGGCTGCTGGAATTGAAGCTGCAACTTTCCAGATGAGAGATGACAGCCTAAGCCCAGCTGCCCCTTTTCCAAGTACAAACAGATGTTTGGACTTCTAATGTAGTCAATGCACAAAATGTATTTGACCACTTTACCACTGGGTATTGACCTCATCAGATGAAAATAATCTGTACATCCCCTATCTACCACCTGTGCCATTCTGGCCTGCTTTACCTTCACTGACCTTTATCTGAGAAATAAATAGAGCTAAGGCCAAGTTTGCATATGTTCCCGACACCCACAGCAGCCTTGTTTCAGGCCAGTATGGACAAGACAGCACTGACACAGCAAGCAGAAGGATAGCACTGCATGAATCTTGTTTGATTGTGTCGCAGACATTGGGCGGAAGATCAAGTTGAAGAGGAAATGTTGCAAAGCAGACCCTGCTGCTTTGCTGCCTGTGCATTCTCTCCACGGGGATTCCACGATTAGGCTTTGGTATTCTCTCGACTCAAATCCCCCAGCAGGTGTGTTGAAGAGCACCCTGGCTTCAGCATGTGCGTAATACTGCAGTCACGTTGCCTTTAATGTCTTCATTCAATGGTCACAACATTAGCTACACTTGCACAAGCTTATGATACTCTATGTTAGTAATGCTGTATTGGGAAAAATGTGCCTTTATAAAGATCATTATGGCTAGTTTGGATTGACAATATTATTGTACACGGGTATTAAAGGACACACTATGTTCATTTTGAAATTGTGTCGCGCTGTTTTCATATCTTTTTTTGTCTCATCAGAATAATACGCTGTCTGTTTGTTCAAACTTATGAGCTCATTTTGAAATGTAATGTTACTTGGGCAAGAGACTTCTTGATTTTAAACTGTATTTGTGTGTCACATGAATCCAAACCCAAACAGTGTTTTATATTGTCGCACGTCGAATTGGTGTTTATGATTTTTATGCCAATTTTAGTGTTTTATTGCACTTTCAGTGTTTTGATGCTTTCATTTGTTAGAACACATTTCAAGGGAATAGTTGAGACTAGTGATGATGGCTGCTTAGGTCTTCTGCTTTGGGCAGGCCGCATTGGCACAATGTCTGCTACTCACTGGTGTTTTGCTATATTGTTCTGTGAGTTATTGCTCTGTAGTAAAAAAAAATCTAAAGCTGTGCAGGATGGGGAGCCCTTTAGGAGGAAAGGTGACAAGTCCCTAAGCTGTTTGGAAGTTAATTCATGCCTTGCTCAAGGATGCATCTGGCCAGCAAGTTACAACTCATACCAATCTCTCAATTTCAGCTTGAAAATGGATTAAAACCTGATATCCTTTGGTTCTCAATGCAGTAAAGCCGTGGAAAAGGTCCAACCCACTACCAACCTTGAGCGTTAAAGTGAAAAATGATCCACAATTTCCAGAATTACTTGCAAGAGACCATGATGGCATTTACATTTAGATTAAATTAAACTGTAGAACGGGGAGGAATAAAAAGGCTGTCTCGTGCATAATTTCTTAATCCAATTCCTTTTAGAAATATTGTCATATCCATATATCATATTCTCCGCCTCCTCTATAGCTAGACAGCCCTAGCTCTAACCCTAACCCCTAACCCTAGCTCTAACCCCTAACCCTAGCACTTACCCTAGCTCTAACCCCTAACCTTTCACTCTAACCCCTAACCCTTCACTCTAACGCTAGCTCCAGCACTAACCCCTAGCCCTAACCCTAACCCTAGCTCCAGCACTAACCCCTAACCCTAGCTCTAACCCTAACTCTAACCCTAGCTCTAACCCTAACTCCTAACCCTAGCTCTAACCCCTAACCCTAACCATATATATATATAAGTATATATATATATACACACATATATATGTGTTCGTTTGAACGAATCTTTTGAGTGAACTGATTCTAAAGATTCTAAAGATTCAGTTCACTTAAAAGAACTGGAATGCACATCACTAGTTGACAGACTCAACTGACACTGATTTGATGACCTAGTATATACATTAATTCATTTACGTAATTATATATTACATTGTAAAATATAATATATATACATATATTAAAATTTAAAATATATTTTATTTCTTTGTTACAGTCAATCAATCACGCAAACATGTAAGAGGATGCTTGTGCACTGGAATTTGTGAGTTTTTCCAATGTCTTAAAAGTAAGCCTGTTGCGTTTTTTGGACACAATTTCTCCCGCCTTTGAAAACAGCCACTCACATGGCACAGATGAGGCTGGAGTGGAGTGTAGTGGGTCTTTTGATTGTCCCAGTCTCTGCCTTAGGGACCGCAAAAGATCAGATATTGTTTTAGCAGCTCCATCCCGTTGACAATGCGCTTCCTTTAACAGAGCTTTGGCGCGCTTCCTTGACAGACAATACTGATGCTCGTATGTCGCCGGACCCATCACTACTATAGAGTTCCAAAAGACTGGAAAATTTAACAACACAATGTAATAATCATAATTTTGAATTATTCATCAAAACAGACTATCTTAATAAAGACCACATTTCCCATGCACATCTTTTGATGAATTCACAAACGTTGCTAAAATATTTACTTCACCTGAGATATTAAAATCGTTCAAGCGAGAACAAGGAAATACCCATCCCAACTATAAAAGAGTTGCGAGACATGATTTAGGGCATCTACTATCCTTATCTCACGAGATCTCACATAAAATAAACATTTGTGTCAGTCTACCTAATTAGAGTGCAGTGACTGATTGACAACAGACAGCGTGAGTAAATTCCCCCCCCTTTCATTTTACCCAGGACACTACTTTAAAGCTCCCGCCAAAGACTGTAACTGTCGGCCTAGTTCCTCTCTGAGGATCCTTCAGCTGCCAGTCATGCTCGCAGCTGGTGTGAAGGCATGACCGGCACACAGCAGACAAGCCAGCCTCCGTGAGCTCTGCATTTCCAAACCATAGCTGAACTGTCAGCCTGGAGGCTGGTCTCAAACAGTGCAAGTAAACAACACGCTGTTTGAGTCTGAAGGACAATGTCATTCCTGGAAAAAAAAATAAAAAATCACTCACAGCATGGACTGGGCCTCTTCTGGCCATCTTTGTCACTGGTGACCTTTCTGCATTCAGCATCCTTTCATAAGATTTAGAGCAATGCAGCCAAAGTCTAACAAAGATGTATTGTACATGGATGACATCATTATATCTGGTGCTGTGTTGCTTAAAGCACATCCAGTCATGGGGCTGGATGACCTGCTGCCTGCCAGAATCGTTATTATTATTATTTTTAAATAAATTGTTATCCCAATGCATCTTTGGTAATAATTCAGAGCTTTTCACACAAGTTAAAAATATAGTCCCAGTACACATGGTTGCTGTCACAAACAAACTGTATAATATCATATTAGTCACTCTAAAAGTTAATAATTGTCAAATGTTGTCATTAAAAGATCCCATTCAGCAACAAACCTGTGCTCTGTAAGAATAAGTTCAACTATAAAATCACACTGAACATGAGTGCTGCTCATACCACACACATTCAATTTTGATGCTCTGTGCTTTGTGATGATGCGCAAGGTGAGCCCAGAGCGGCAGTCTTGTGAAATGAAAATGGTTATTACGGCCATATCGTCGGACCACTTTGGAAGGCCTATTCAACAGAGGGCTAATGCAGGCATACTCTACGGCTCTTTGTCTTTGGAAAATGCTGACAAGGAAAAAAGAAGCACCAGCCATTTAAAGCATGGATGCGTCTCAGAAGAAACAAGAAGACTTAAGACACTTTTCAATCATATATTATCAAACCATTAGTTGCATGGACAATGGTATGCTTCTATTTATATCCTGTGCGGCAGTTTTATAAAATGTTATAAAAATTGTTCCCAATTAAGACAAACCCTTCACCTAAAAAGGCAGGAAAAGCCTGCTTGCATATCTGAAATTTATTTGGGAATCATTACAGGCATTTAAGATGGTGTGTGCACACTAACTCCCATTTTTCATGCGTTAATTCTGTACACAGATATATCTCCAGGGTGTGCACACTTGTGCAACCACATTATCTCAGCTGTTTATTTTTACTTCTCAATTTCATGTTATAGGTCACATTAAATGGTAAGAAAAAAGCAAAAAAAAATATTGCTCTTGTTCTCGTTTTTTGGTATCACAAAAAACGTGTTGACTTTTAATATCCACTGTGGAAAACATAATCGATACTGTATATGTCGCTATAGTTGAGAGATGGTGCGTTTTCCTGTTTGATTGTTACGCACTCCGAAACAGTTGCTGTTCTTAGCAGCACAAATAAAACACCATGGCAAGGCACATGATCAAAATTGTTGCTGACCCAAAAAAAAAAAAAGACTCCACGACTCCACGCTTTTGAGAAGCTGACAAATGGACTCAGATAATGGCGAGACGGGAAACCTAATAATGTGTGACGCATACTGAGTCAACCACAATGCAAAAGCAATTATGATGCACAATGAAAATCTTTTATCAGACCTCCCTGATGTATTAATCATAGCATTCTGAACCACAAACCACAGTTCTTAACATCCAATGGGAGAGTTTGGGTTTTTTTTTTTTGGCCAGTGACGAAAAAAGCACTCACCTGATCAATATTTCTTAAGAGACTGTGGGTACTGAAAGTGAAATGTGAGTCCTGGTGTGACCTTGCTCCACAAACAACAATAAAGTGCCATTACCTTTCTTAATTTTACACATATTTCATGGATGAACAATAGTCCATGGCCACACAAGGTTGTTACATTACTCACTCTGATGCCCAGCTCCACATTCTCTCCCCCGTACACCTCCATGCCTTCATCCAGCAGACCTATCTCCTCAAAGTACAGCCTGTCCACCACAAAGCAGCCAATCAGGGCGGGGCTCCTGTGGGAGGAAGTAGGAGAAGGATCAGAATTGTTGGCTAATAGCAGTGAACTCAGCTCAACTCAATTCACTTCACAACTAAGCGGTTTGGCAGATAATAATGATTCAAAAAAGACACTTTGAGCTTTTTAACGCCACTCCCTCTCAAATGAAACATAAAAGAAAGACATTTACAATTTATGCACGGCAGTCCCCGCAACACATCCGTTCCGCAGTCATTGTGAATTAGCCAGTGGGACGTAATTGATCAAGATGTGACGTTCACTTACTGAATGGGAGCACTTTTGTTCCCCTGGTGCCACCAAGACTTGGGGGGGTTGAGGTAGCGACACCATAGCTCCCAGTCAAAGCCCTGGGCAGACAGCGGATACTCCTCAATCTCAAACGTGTCGTACTTGATGTTATCAAACGAAGGGGAGATTATGCGAGTTCTGTCCTCTTTAATTCTCTGAAGAATGGGTTCAGCCCTATAAATGAGACGGAGAGAGCGCAGACTTAATTGGAACATTTGTGTTTGCTGGCTTCTTATCACCCTCATTATCATGCTCGTGCTTATGAGAGGGTACGGAGATGAATCCATTTATTGCACATCTGATAAACTAATGGGAACTGCCCTTGTGTGATGTGCGCAAAGATGAAAATGCTCAATGACAACAATTTGAAAACACATTTAAATGCACTTTGCGGTTGAATACAAATGATCATCGTGCTGAATTTGTTTACAGGCACATTAAGCAGAGGCCGCAAAGTCATTACCATGCATTGCCAGGAAATCCACTCAGAGCCACGAGAGACTCACCAGCCAACGTTGAACTCCACGTGGGCATCGAAAAGGGCAACGACTGGAGCAGTGGCGGCTCGCCACCCGCTCACTCTGGACCGGATCAGGCCCTCCTGTTTGGCATGCCGCACCAGCTTGATGAATCCGGGACGTTCGCTGTTGGTCTTAGACACAAAGTCCTTCAGCTTCTCCTTCAGCTCTTCTGCAAAACACATTTTCCGTATCTCAAAAAGTTCTTGGAGATGACGAATGAAGTCAAGCAAAAAGTGTTGGTGAATAAACTTCCACCCACGTTCTCCTTCAGTGGGCATCAGAAATCCAACAGCGTATTCTCACGCCATTGGACCGGAAAGGCTTCTGCAAATGTGAAGTCTATGTGGATTTTGCGAAGCTGATGCCAAATTTGATATTTGGCAGAATAAACTTCCAATAACTGATTAATCAGCTGATTACCACTTTTGGTGGCATATCACAGAAATAAAGATATGAATTACAGGCAGGCAACAGCAAGTGTATTCATTGCATGATACAAATAAGTTGGTCACACATAAATTTCTCTCATTTAGCACACGACCACTGACCACAGCGTTGGTGCCGCCTAGTGATTGACAATTATGGTGAGAGATTGAAGCGGTCAAAAGTGTAATTACATTTCTCAAAGGTTGATGGTGACAACAATGCACACTGCCACAAGTGCAATCAATCATTAAAATGTTAGGTGGAAATGCAAGGAAAGCTTAACAAACTTAAACTATAGAAAACGTGTGTTTCGTCTCATAGAATTGCAAGAACATAAGCTCTATACACCAGTTTATATTTCCACGAAATAATTGTTGACGTATAGTTTAACAGTGTCATAGGGATTTGTTCAAATCATTTATTTTTCTTTATATTGTTTTCATTTATTTTATATTGTCATTGTAATTGTTAATTAAAAAAAGCTATAGGTAATTCAAATACATGTATTTAGTTTTTTTCTAAAGGAACCAAATAAACCAATAAAAACACTGCAAAAGCACTGGATCGATAAGTAGAATTGTTAAGAATAGTATTGTTAAAATCTTTAAGATACCAAACCCTATTGTTGATTTTATTATATGCCATGGGCGGCTAACATATGCTCACAAATTGCTCATGGCGATTGTTTGGACATCCCTGACATAAAATATTGAAGCGGTAACACAAAAAGGCAAAATAATCCGGTGCAAGGGTGCTTCGAACGCCATTTCAAATGTTATTTCCTATTCCAGAGCCAAGTGGCTCACCCGCCCAGCAAGGATGTTGTTATCCAGCAATGCGGCGGCAGAAGCACTGCAGACCCGTGAAGTGCGCTAATGGTTCCCCTCGGCGGGCTTCCAGTTGTTGGCAAGTCTCAGTAAAGCTATTAGGGAGAGACAGATACTCAACTTGCTTGTTGGGTTGCATTAAAGGGCCAACCCAATACGAAGTGAAATGTGAATCGTGCAAATAATCTCTATTTGAATGGTGGATGGGCCTTCCCACCACATCCTCTGCTATTATCTGTACCTGAATAGTGACCTGCTTGGGAGGGACAATTCCAAATGAGGTTTGTGAGATATTAAGTGGCGTCCATATTGTGTTACATACAATGTCGGATCTTAGATCAAGCTAACTACACTAAAGCCTGCCTCGTAAGGATTCGCTTTTCCATCTCTTGTATCTGATCAATGTCAAAAAGCCGCAGCCAATTGCACACGTTTTGGCTCTACGATGGTTTTCTGCTCGGAAATCGTTAATAGCTGGGAGGAAGATAGAGTCTAATGGCTAAAAATGCCTTATTTGGGCCTTTCTTTACCAATGCGGTCTCTCGCTCACTGAGAAAAAGCCCAATAGCATCCACAGGCTGATGTTAAAATGGAAATGCCCAGTAGCTGCGGTGATTACTTGAATTACTCAAATAATATGATGAGCAAAAAGATGCCGTCGGGGACTCCTTTTCTATATGGACTAATGTTCCTGTGCATTGTCGTACTTGCCACTATGTCAAGAAATAATTTGGCCCGATGGCAGTGAGCCACAACTAAAGCGTATTCGATGGCTGCAGCCCTAATTTATATTTTATATTTCTTTCTTTCATAGTTTTATGGTTTACTAGGTGTGGGTGCCAGGGCGGTGTAGGAAACATTTGGATTGTTTGTTTGGATTACTGTTGCAAAAAATATTGAGTCATTGTTGTTTCTGTTTGGAAACACAACAAACACATGATAAAAAAAAAGAAAAAAGTCAGCCTTGTGTTTCTCCCTTCTAACCTATTATGCATAAACTGGGAGATATAAACAATAACTCTCGCATTCAAGCTTAGTGGACTCAAATCTGAACTGCAGATTGAATGAAAGTGCAAGGCTGATGTCATTAAATTCCATTTTGCGTCATATTTTTTTCAAAGAAAGAGCCTTTCATTTGTGTATTTTGCCTATGGCACATCTACCAGTGTTGTTCATTTGTACCAGTGTGCCAACAGATTTGCGGACTTCGAATCAATCTCGATCTGTCAGTAATGAAGGTATTCTGTGTGAGTGTGAATGGAAAATAAGAATGATGGTGTGTTATACCTCACAACAAATCATAATAAGGAACAGTTCATTAAAGCAAGAGTGACTGCTGGCCAAGAGCAATCCATCTTTCACTAATGATAAACTGGTGTCACTGTGATGGAAAGCAATGGGCTGTGGGACGGAGCTGAGCAGGAGCAACAGGCACTTGCATTCATGTGCATTCTTCATTTTAGATGCAGCGACAGTGAACAACATTGGTTGGGCTGGTCCAGTGTCATCTTTACACATATCCATAACATACAGTTTAATTTTTATTTTTATTTTATTTTTATTTAAGAGTAAGTGGAGAGAGTTACAAATGCTGTTGTATTGATATTTAAAAAAAAAAAGAGAGCTATTGCAGAGTAGTAATGATTCATTTTCCCTCTCTTATTTTGTTGCTCTTGTCTGTTCAACTTATTTATTTTTATTTTGACATTCCTATTCCCACTGCACATCAATTTCCCCTACAGGCTTTTAGACCCATGCTGTACTGCGATACTATTCTAATATGTTGATTATTTGATCCTCAATTTAGACCTTTTCTAGGGCAGACAATATTTCTTCACCGTATTTGTCCTTGACACAACACAATGTATACTCTAGACTTTTAAAGTTACAAAAGAGTCCCAAATGGTTCCTAAAGATACAAACTTGTAGCACTTTTGAAGGATACAGAAGTGTTCCATTGTATCTGTAAATTGAGTGGTGCTTTCAGATACTAGTAACTTATGTAAGTCTAACCACTTGTATGTCAAATTATCTTTCCCTATTTAAATTAATGAAAAAAATAAAAAAAGCTTTCCGGGCTCCCCAGAAAAACACTTTTTTTTGGTATTTTTTTTCCAATGAGAAAAGTATACTATGGTATGGTTATTAATAATAAGATGTCTCAGCATCTCACAGAGAATAAAGAATATATGACTGTGCGTACCGTTACATTTAGTGTCTAACTGTGCTTCTGCATGATTTGTGTTTAAATATAATTTGCTTAAGGAATTACTGTATATATATATATATTTGTTTACTATTATGTGTTATTTGGTCTGAGGTGCTATGTGGCAGGGTCTTCATGTTTGACTTGTCATGTTGGCATTAAAGGGCTTCTCTGATGCCAAATAGTTGATCACAATTACAATATAAGGGGTTTTGTTTTTGTTGACTAAATATGTTGGGTCCCATCTGGAAAATTGTTCATGATAGCAGATCGGGCCAATACCGGGGCTCAAATCTAGTCTGATTCAGGGATTAGCTTTGTGGCTCACGAGACCCTTCCATAATGGAAGCAACATCGTAGGTCAATAGGCTAATGGCGTTTTTGGGAGATATCATCAACAAATTTGGTCATAACAACACCACCAGTGGTAAACAGGGCGGAACGCCACCTGCAAAATGTCAGATCGTGACTTGGCTTCCTGAAGGAATTAAAGGAGCCAGCCCTCGGGCTGCCAATTAAAACATGCTCAATGCTCGTTTTTGAGATGGAGTGTGATCATATAGGGCTAGTGGAGAGCGCTGGGTTTTCCCACAATAACTGAATATTTAGAAGACTCTGGTCATCATGAGCCCTGGGGGAGTGTGATCATTGTCATCACAGCGTGTTAAGATAACATAACACTGATCTACATTCTGCTCTAGCAAGCTGCAGGCCAAACTGCATGTTTTGCATTATTGACTTGGGTAAACAAACTTGCTCAAGGCCAGTAGTTGCCGCCTTGATAACATCTAATGGCTGTCTAACTTGGGTTGCAGGCAGAGACTTTTAAAAACAGTTATCTTAAAAAATGCATGACCTTGACAGTGACACTGTATTAGGAGTACAAGCGCTTACGCACTGCACTTGGTTCACATGGTGCAAGTGCTGAACTAGCCTCATCGGCCATTATGTTAAGTACCTGCATCACATCATGTTGGGTTTCCTGAACCAAATCAGGACCTAAAATGGGACGCAGGACAGCATCAGCTGAAGCTGGGATAGAATCCAACTTCCCACAATTCCAAACGGAAAAATGGCAGGCTGGCTATTTTATTGATTGTTCTTGGCAAAGCGCTTCTTGACTGGTGCCTGTTGTGTTCTTTAGCTTTAGATTATGTAAAGTATACTATGTTGATGTTATAGTCATATATTCTGCATACTTTTATGCATACTTCCAGGAAGGCAAAACATTTTAATTTGGGTCGTAAGCTAAAAAAAAAAAAGACAAATGGGACGCGGTCCATGCAAGAGCTGTATCAAAAATGCTTCTTCCAATAATAACAGCGGAATTAATCGATCAATGTGATTATGCTTATGCAATTCTGATGCAGGGGTTGCTTGGTTTAACATGGTCATGAATGTTGATTTGCAATTTTGTAAATAAGGTTTTGAAAAAAAAAAGTGCCTGAATTCAGCAAATGGAGAAAAAGAAATAAAATGCAAGTACCCGGCTTGGCAGTTCGAGGCGCATTCCTTGACCACTTCGCAAACATCCATAGAAATACCAGAATGTCCTGAGGGAGCAATTCCAAGGGATGAATAAAGTTGATTCTATAAGTCGAAGTCAATGTGAGCTCATTGTAACGGGTATTTGGAAACATTTTATAATGTATTTCAACCACCAAAGGTGCAAGCCAACTCAAGTTATACATTTTTTCAAAGGTAAATAAATTGCCGCAATGCTGGGCTCGGGAAAAAAGGTTGGATAATAGTGAGTGCCTTGACTTGTTTAGCACTGTTGAACTGATAGCATTGAGCATTACCTGAAGTAATAACACACCAGATTGATATGTCTTGTCACCGTGGGATAGTTGGAAACTTAATTTCCATCTCTTTGTGTGTCTTGACGTGAAGAAGTTGACAATAAAGCACACTTTGACTTTGAGATTGACTGGCAATTAAATTAGCTATAAATGGTTCCTGGTGAAAATTTCAATTTCAAAATTTCTGGTCACGCTAGTTACGGAACACATCTGTATCATAGGAACCGAGCTCGATAGTAAATCGAGGGCCACCTCTATGTAGGAACATTTGCGGTAAAGCTACTTATGAGCCACAAGGCAATTATCCTAATCAGGGGCTAGTCAGACATGAAACATTTTAAATTGACAACATTAAAAACACCACAGGAGCAGTGCTGATTACCTTGCATAGGAGGTGAAACTCTTTATGCTTCCATAAATTATCGCCAACCAATTTCTATAATCAGTCTTGCACAATTATTAGCTCAGGCGGTAAACAATGGGCATCCAGCATATCAACTGTGCAATAGTGGAGCATTCTAAGGCCTACTTATTCTAAGTGCAGTGACAAGCAACATAGCCACCGACTCTGAAGTGATAAAATGTGGAATTAGTCCAACATTTATGGTGACTCATAAACGACAGAAGTGCCATGGTTTTAAAATTACAATTGTAAAACTGAAGTAGTGAAAAACAGTTCAACGCTGTAGCTTCACAATGCATTCAGAAATAATTGTCTGAATTCACTTTATAGGGGCTTCCACTGTTTAGATGAAAGACAATGGAGCCACGATTTAGTGAAACTGTTTCAGGATGTAAGACTAGTAAACAAAAGTACATTTTGTGTTAATAGCTGTTCGGCTTAAGAGTGGACACTGTGCCTATAAAGTGTCATCAGGTAAAAGGTTGCTGATTACCGTTATTGCTGTTGTCGTCCACCAGAACGATCTCTTTGAGAAGATGGGAGGGCGTCCTGCTAATGGCGGAGTGAATGGACCGCAGGATGACAGACAAGGCTTCATTCACAAAAATGAAAACGATGCTCACTTGTGGGAGGTTTAGAGCATAAGTGATGTTTCGGCACCTACAGAGGACAAATAAACAGCTGGTGAGGTACGTGACCTTCAAGCTGTCATGGAAGAAAAACAATTGAAATGTTACCAACATTAAGACAAAGGAAACATTTAGTGTAGTGTGCTGCATTGTGGTGGAGATTTTAGGAAATTGATTACACAGAGATGTTGTCATGTCACATCTGTCTTCCAGCACTGAAGTGATCACATGCCACTGCCACGTTGGACTAAATCACATCATGTTGTTCATCCAAGCAAGCAATCTGAGTTTGAGCATGTCTTTAAAGGTATGTTAGGACAGCACCAAGGCCAAATGTGTGATTAATATACAACCTCCCTGAAAAATATATATCTAAAGAGCTTGTACTGGTGTTAGTGCAGTAGAGAAAACAACCCACGGAACTTTTAACTGTGCCAGAATTAGCACCAGGACATCCCCTTGTAGGCTCCTTCAACCTTGATGTCACTACAAAAAGTGAGTCACGCTCATTAATTATATCTCGTTTGAGGTCCTTTTTTTTTTTTGTCTCTGAGGCTTACAACCAACATCTAGAATAATGTGTTTTTTTTGGTTGTTGGACAATGGCTCGAATAAGTCTATGGCCTGTCAGTAAATAATATGAAGCTATGGTTGCAAGTAAAAAAAAGTACACCGATACTCTACTATACTGTAGGTACATATTCCTGGAATTACTAAAAGTATTTCAATTTTGGTGACTTTTTATTCCCCACCCTTGTACAGGAGTTGAATCCGTACTTCTTGTTTTTACACACGTATTTGTAGCTCTATGTAGTTAAAGACTCAGTAAAGTCAATTTGGAGATTTGTTTCTCAATCTTCCATTCTATATATTGTGCAAAGCATTGTAATCTATCTTACCCTGTAGGTCTGAGATCTGCTATGGGCCTGTCTAATGGGAGCCGGTCGCTGAGATAGCTGTTGTAGCCGTAGTACTGGAACATCTTGAGCGCCGCTCGTCGATTGTCGGCACTCAGCTCCTGACCCCAGTGAGCGAAGAGAGACGAGTCGGAGAAGGACGTGTCGGCTTGCTCATCCTCACCTCGACTCGGAGCCTCTGCGACACAAGAAAAGAAATAGTATCAAGGATTGTCTAGACCACAGGTGCTCCGAGTATGCACAAAGAGACAGCAAAGGAATACAATGCTGTGATAATACATTCACTGTGATAAATGATCTTTCTGTGATCAGATCAAGTATGAGACATAGTTGTCTTAAAACAGACCAAGAGTTCATACTCTTGACAGAAAGCCCAAGTGTCCTTGAACAAAAGATCCAATTACAAAAAGCAGCCGGTGGTTGCGTCTGCAGACGCTCTGACTCTTTGACCTCCAGGGAAGTAAATGAAAAAATCCCAGCACGTCCACACATTGCTTGGAGCAGCCTTTAGAGCTTTAAAGTAACAGCTAGCCAAGGAGCACAGTATTTTAGGCCATATGGTTGAACATTTGAAAATAATACGTATACACATTTATTATGCATCTTGGCCTTTCTCAACGAATTTCCTCAAAAAACTGAATCCAACAGTACCTTAAATTTTTCATCGTAAGCCTTTTATCAACTTATGGTCTAGAAGTCTTGCTCATACCACCATTTAGCGTAATTACGACTTTACGAGGTTAGGGGGGTATCAGGCAGGGAAGGCATTAGATGCTCTAAAATTAGTTTTACACTGTTAAAGAGTTTAAGAATGTAATCATGTTTAGGTATCTAGTAGATGTTTAAACATTTTAATTAAATGCAAAGCCCCATCTATCCATTTTTCAATTCACACCAAGTCCCTAACACAGACTAATGGGCAAGCTAGCCAATTCCACACTCAATTGCTGACACCCACCCGGAACAAGCGCTATCTAAAGCCATACACATACAAAGTCACAGGTGATACATTAGAAGCTGAGAACATTGATCGCAAATGAAAACAAATAACCTTATAATGTATGTTGTCTTTAATAATTGTAAGTACATTTGTATCTGGTAATCATTTCAAGACTCCAGTCTAAAGATATTGAATCGTTGGATCCCTAAATACAACTTAGGCAGTGCTTTTGCATGCCACCAGAGGGAACCAATGACCCACTATATACTTCCAATAATAGCAATAGTGGAACAGCAGGCAAATGTTTAACAGCAGTGCATTTTTCAGGTGCAAAAAAAACCCAAATACACTCGCAGCCCGTGCTCATAGACACAATTTCCATAAAACATCGGCTGAATCTGCTCAAGATTCTACGCTGCCTCCGAGAGCTTTGTAAATGCACGTCAGAGGTGTTTAACAGTCAAGTCGATAACCTCCCAGCAAATAGGTTGGAATGCCAATAAAAAGGATGCAAAAATATGCACGCTTTTTGTGAATTCCACAGGTTGCTCATGTCAAAGGGGCATTCCTTTGACTCTTGCTGCCTGTTGAGACATTAGCCCAGGAATGTTCACATTCAAGTGTGAATATTCATCCATCCATTATCCGAACCGCTTATCCTCACAAAAGGGTTGTGGGCTTGCTGGGGCCTATCCCAGCTGATTGGGTGACACCCTGGACTGGTTGCCAGTCGCACATAGACAAACAACTATTTGCACTCAGAATATTTGGAGTCTTCAATCAGCCTACGAGGCATGTTTTTGGAATGTGGGAAGAGTACTTGGAGGAAACCCACGCAGCCACAGGGAGAACATGCAAACTCCACACACGAAGGTCTGGAGCCAGAACTGAAAGCTGCACCTCTTTACTGTGAGGCAAACAGGTGTGAATATTGAAGCACTAAACTGTTAAGTACACCCTAAACTGGTCGCCAGGGCATGAAAGAGACATTTCTGGCAAGACGAAAAGTGGAAACGCTCGTGAGTATAAATTCGCAGCAAGACGACAAATTTTGTTAACATTTGTATTTTTTAGAAAACACGCGTGTTTCCGTGGCTCAAAGAAATAAAGAACAGAAGCTTATAGAAGATAATGGTATATATTGTTCTTTTGTCATTGTTCATGTCCCGATTAGAAAGAAATGAAATAAAATGAAAAGTCGCTTTGCTATCATCTGTTAATCCCCATGCCTTATTGAGTCTATAAAGGAGCAATTTTATGTCACTGCTTTAGCGGCCTACAATACTGCTGACAGATTGAGGTTATGCAGAGGAATAATTCACCGCCTGACATAACTAATAAACACCTTTTAACTGCAGGTGGAAGCAATTTCTTTCTTTACTTGTTTTTCTCTTAATCCTCTTAAAACCGAGAGCAGCTTTAAATGTACATGAAAGTGAAGGTCTACTGTAGCATCTCTGATGTGTATGATGTATTTTTTTTAAAGTTTTGATATGAAGAAATGTTGAACTGCTACACTGTGGTGTAGAAGTTTTCAGCTGATGTTTTGGAAGATGAAGGTAACTTTTACTTTAATAATGCTATTCATCCTCAAAGAGGCTTGGAGCCCCAGGTGGGATACCAAGAAACAAATGACAAGGTTATACAAGATGTTTGTGTCTGTTTGTTTGTATTAGGAAGACTAGACATGTAATATTTATGAGCAGATTGTCTAACTAATATATGAGTGACAACCTTGTCAGTTCAGTTACAATATGGATGTCAGTACCGGGGGAACACTCGTACAAAACAAAGAAATGATTCAAAGGTGCTATGCATACGCAATATGTGCCAGAAAGGTTTTAGGACTTGTATCACAAAAGCTAGATTTCAAATCAAAGCTTTTTTCTGGAATAATCCCTATGGAGTATAAAACACGTTCTCTGCGTCTTCCTCTGCGACCTTTGCACTACTGAAAAAAATCTTTGGGGATCGTCATCTTGATGTTGTCCATGTCTTCAAACAGGCTGACACCTTAACCTTGTAAAAGAAGTTGGGGGTGCGTCAGGTGGAGTGGGTACGGATGTCACTCCACCGGCCTGCTAGTCAGATTCTTAGAGCATTTTCAGCAGACTTGTCATGGTGAAGCCATTGTACAAGTTGTCATGCCACAAATCACACTTCTTCTTGTGCACATACTACTTTTAGTTGGAAAATATTCATCCATCCGTCCATCCATCCGTCCGTCCATCCATCCATCCATCCATCCATCCATCCATCCATCCATCCATCCATCCATCCGTCCGTCCATCCATCCATCCATCCATCCATCCATCCATCCATCCATCCATCCATCCATCTCCCATCCAGTAAATGCGAAGATATATACATCATTCATTTCATCACGCTGTTTTTAGCAGCGTTATTAAAGCCTTAAGGCATTTATTTGAATGATTTCGACAAAATGTCATCCTCTTTAAAATTTTCTCCCATCCAGTAAATGCGAAGATATATACATCATTCATTTCATCACGCTGTTTTTAGCAGCGTTATTAAAGCCTTAAGGCATTTATTTGAATGATTTCGACAAAATGTCATCCTCTTTAAAATTAATACGATACTTTTCACAGATGTTATCACTTTGTTTATTGAACTCAAATGCAAATGTATTTTAAATGAGCTGCTCCACTACTCCAGCTGTTCCCCTGAAAAAGACAAAGCGTAACACGCTACAGTTGCTGCCACCAGCTATGTTACCAACTGTCATCATTGAGCGCTGTACTGTATAAACAAACTCAACTCTAAAGAATAAAATACCAGAAATTCCATTTGATACAGTCACAAAATAACGATCCTCTTCAATGGTCAGTCAATCAGTTTCACTCAGTACAACATGTTTAATTCTGCTTACATTGTTTTCTGCTTCCATTTGTATCCGCCAACTTTAAGTTGGGATGAGTTGACTGGATTCCACTGAGTAGACTTTAGAAAGTCACCTCCTATCTCCATAAGCGATGTAGCAAAGCGAAAACCTTGGCAAGGTTACAGAAAATGCTAGAACACAGTGGCCTCCACAAATGTAAAATGGTCACTCTGGCTCAGCTCCAATATAGAGATGAAAAGAAAAATCCCGAAGAACTACCATGCAAAAAACTAAAATGTACATGTGTTTCCTGAAATGCGCAATGATTGTTACACTACTGCTGCTGCATGCTGACAACAAAGTCACATGGATGAGAAGAGATAAAAAGATCTCAGGATCAACTTGACATCCGACAGGCGTTTTGAACAAATCTACTCCAGCAGTCCAAACACAGGCAGACATTTTACAATTTATCCTCAGCCACGGTGTCATTTTGCATATAAAGTACAGACATCAGACACTTAGTTGCTGTCACATTGTGAATTAAATGTTCCTTCAGATGGCAACTAATAGGCAGGATAAGACCTTGATGCTGACTACAGTCTGATCTCATCATTCTTGTGAATCACAATTGAATATTTATTCATTGGTAAGGGAAAAAGCTACCGTACAAAAAGTGATCAAATATTTTAGAAACGTCAGTCGTTCTCATGTGTAAAAAAATCCACCCCATGCTGTCAGTAACATTTTTCCAGAGGCATCTCTGCAGTGCAGACGAATTTAATTCTGCACATTGTGTTTTTCCTTTTAGCTTTTAGTGACGATATCACGGGGAGCTACTTTCAGACGTTTTCAATGACTTGCAATCCAACAGGAACATTTGATTCATTTAAGACGGGATAAAACAGAGGTGACGCATTTCTCATGGCCTTGTCACCAAGCGGTGTGTCATGCTTGAATGAATGGCAAATGCCACGTATAAAAGTGGGGACGCGGAGCTCATGAACAAGGCTGTGGTGTTCATTGGGATTTTTTGGAAAATGAAATCATTTTTCCGAACGTCTGTATCAGGCCCAGTTGAATCATGTGACAGTTGTCCCACACCACTCCCACATTGATGTCTAACCATCGCATCACGCTAGTTGCATCTCACGCTCCCACGCCACCACCCCGGTCGACGAATACGTTTCAGCGCTAGTCAGCATTTTGCAACTCGTGAAGACAGGAATTTGCACAAGTTCAATGTCGCTTCAAAAATCCACAACAAGTGATAAGTGATGTTTGGTCCACCACTGGCAGGTGCTCTCCAGCTAGACAGCTAGAGACAAGTCAGGGGTTGGGTGGGGGGGGATTGGATTGGGTGGGTTCACATTCTCTCATTAGGATGCATCAGAGGCTGGCACATCACATTGACATTTTTCTTTTCAAAGAGGAGAGGTTGTGTGCTGCTTTGTCTTTCTCTTTGTTTATTCCCTAAAGGGGTTATGCAGCGGCAGAATTTAGTAGGAGGGTCATGTTTACTTGCGGCATCCTTTGTCATCTCTTCCCCTTTTGTGCAACTCTCCTCATTAAAGCCAGAAATTGCTCCTGCCCTTCAGAAAGATAGAAAGGTCCACTTTGTACTCTTCCATCTTTGGGAGAAGCATTGTCGTTTTGAAATTCTTTGTCATTAGTGCAAAGTGTTCGCCACTAGCCGCTACACGCTGCGTCTGATTTTACTGTCAGACCATGTTGTGTCCTGCTCTTTGGACTTCACACCTGTGTCACAAATTTCCACTGTTAAACACTATGTTATCTTCTAAAATATTTGTATGCATCTTGTGCATGAGGAAATACTTTAGAACGTCTTTACTTAGACTGGTTCTAAATAGGCAATTGCGAAAAGTTGTCGATTGCTTAAGCGATTAATTTTGACACTTCTAATCAGAACTGTTGTGTTCCCATCTTTTTCCCATCTTCACTTCATTCCAAAATGAATTGTCTCATGCTCTGTATCAACGCCAAGTTGAACAAATGTTTTACGTGACAGAAAAAAAAAAAATCAGCATGATAACTCACTGTTCTTCAGTTAGAAATATTTTTCAAATGTTTTAATTTTGACCGAGGTCTTTCTGGGTAGAATTTGCATGTTCTACTGTTTGCGTTGGTTTTCCCTGCCATCCTCTCACATTCCAAAAAAGTGCATATTCGGTTCAAATGAGTGTAAAAGATTGAGTGTCTGTATGTGCCCTGCCCTCTGAATAAGTGCTAGAAATCAAATGGATTGCCAATAACTGAGTGCGAGTGTTTCTCTTTTTCTCCCGTCATACAGTATAGTGTGGTATCTCTCAAAAGAATGACGTCTACAGGCAAGGCCACACTTTTGATAAAAAGGAAAAGTGTGCTTTCAAAGTGGAAATCCTTTAGAGCGCCAAAGGCATTTGGAAATCTTTCAGAGATAAAAATTCATATCTAGTGGGAATCACTGACTCACCATTTTATATGGGAGGCTGGGGCAGTTCTTAATAAAGTGGAGTGTGAGTGAAAGCCTCTTGAAGCGCCCGTGTGGGATATAAAATCAGAAATACATTTTTGAGCAGAGATAAGATAATGTAGCCTATGAACCAGTTATATGAAGACATCTGTCCATTCACTCATCTTTCTGAGCCAATATTCTGGCAGTTATACTGTAAGATATGATAACCCTTCACAAAACTCATCATCTCTTTCTGTCCGAAGAAGAAGAATGTTTATCAGAAGTTACGTAAAGTAAACAAGCTCATATTCACTAGTACTTGAGTATACTTTTAATCGTCACGAAATACTAGGACTATGTTTTACTTTTACTTGAATTCTATTACTCTAAAGTCGCGGAACTCTTACGAGGAGGGGTGTCCCTTAACAACTTTTTCACGACTGATACATTACCGATATTGCAGCCTAGAGGGCTGTCCGATTCCGATATCGATACCAGGTGATACTATTCAAACAAAGAACAACATCCCCAACAGTAGACATGAGAAAGAAAACAGTAAGCATGAGAAGAGCAAGAGTGGAATCTGGAATGGACGGCTAATATGTAAATGCTAAGATCAGAAATTTTGGATGTAGACTGATATAATCCGATACTGTTTTTTTGGGCTGATATCTTATGAGAAAATTAAGAGTTGCATACAATAATTCTCACTTCAACTACTGTAATGCCAGCGGGATATTTGCATTGCTTTGACCGCATTCCCAGTATGCTTTTTTGTAGGCTGACTGGTATCCTCTTGAGATATCTGTAGTCTGGTAAATTAGTTTTTTACATCAATTCTTACACCACCTCTTTGTGGCCCAAAACGCAAGAGTGTGTCTGTATCTCACGCAGCATTTGTAATTATGTTGGGTCAATAGAAACAGAAATGCAATATCAGATGTATTATTCGCTCTTGCCATATCAGTGATTGTGATGAAAAAAATGGAAGTTGTGCATGCTCCCCATCTAATTGGGACAGGGTGGTGGGAGCAGTAGCTTCAGTCTGCATGACCTGATTCTTTCGTTTCCTTTTGAAAAAGCAGGTTTTATTTGGTTACATTTACTTGTCATTTTAGAGCTGATGAAGGCAAAAAAACATGTCACACTCGGCTCTTTTAGGGGATCCTTGTTTGTAGCTTGCCCTTGATTTCATTGAGGAGACTTTTAATGAGTCCTTTGAGGTTTTTGTCTGTTTTTATCACACAGCATCTTTTGAATTCCTGGTATCAAACCACAGGATCTTTTTTTTTTTGTCCTGTTCAACAAAACAAAATGCGAGCGAGGTTAAATATGAGGCACTGTGTTGGTGAAGTGACAGCACATCATGCGTGATAAGAGATTGGCTGCTGAAAAGCAACTTTTTATACAGCAAGCAGTTCAAAGTTTTCCCGGAATTACGCTCTCGCTGTGATTGAAGGTATATGGATCAATATGTTCAATGGCGCAGTCATTGGCTGAAGAGGAAATGTTGTTGGAGGTGTTGAAGTGGAACGTCATCTGCTTGAGGACAACACCATAATGGACGGAAATAAATGCAGAGGATGGAGGGAAATGGGTCACTTGCAGGCTTGTAATGTAATAGACTGCAATTTTTTTTTTTTTTTTTACTGTAGGAATAGTCACACATCTGTACTTTACTTTGGTATTTATATTTCTGACAACTTTGACTTTTACTCCACTACATGTCTTAAATAAAATGCATACTTTTACTTTGATACGTTTACATCTTCATTATTCGTAACTACAAGATATTGCAATTTCAAATCAGTTCACAGTATCATTTACAAACATGGCATGGGAATTACTTCATACCATCAAAACACTAAAGGTTATCACTCTAATAATGCACAGACATGTTTAGTTTGACAGAATGCTTCAGCCAAGTGGTATGAAACAGCCTGAGCCCTTTTATTCTAATATGAATTGTATCTATTGGCTGTTTGTTATCAGGGTGTTGTGTAAGATGATTTAACCTGCAGATAGATTATCCTTTAGAAAGTGGAGAAAGCCATTCTCTGTTGGGAAAGCATCACCTTACATACACAGTCATTAAGGATTATAATAAGATGAAAGACAGGCAGATGACATACAGGGAAATAGTGCAACATCCAAAGACTCCAAAGCTTGAGTTTGCCAAAATTTTGTAGGGAAATATGCAAGCATAAACCTTGATACACCTAATATTCTCCAAAAGCAAAACACTCCCCAACATGCTAGAATATGTATAAGATGCCACATTAAAAGATTACATAAAACCAGAGGTTGACTGCAATACATAATGGACTCATCCAATCTTCAAAAAGGGAAATGGAATGTGAACAGGTTCCATTGTAGTTCACAATAAGCACTATGAAGTTTAGAAACAGCCCTGCTCATTTGAAGACATCCTGTAGAACACAAAACTGTAAGACTTGACGGATATTTTCAGCACATCTCACTTGAAAATGTGACAGACATGCCTTCAGGTTAGTGCTTTTTTTTTTTTTATACACTCCTCAACATCTTTTGAGTGCTGCCTTCCTTTTCCAAAACCACCTTCTCACTTTCTGATGGTGAAACAATGAGACGTATAATGAGCTCCAAAACACTGCTGTGATGCAAACATGGGAACCAGGACAGCGCTTATCGCTGCTCAACAGACAACGGCACACGACGCTCGACTTTTCCACTGTCTGTTTGAAAGACTGGCCGGTCGGACCGAAGCGCTTCTGGCTAGTGGCTGATGGCGGCCCCCGTTTTCAGAAGAATGCTTCCAAAATCTTGCCTCACTGTTGGACCCGTCATGTTTTGTTAGAAAACTGCAAATGCTTGCAGAGAGTCGGATGGTGAGAGAAACAGTACACAGATTGCCATGGGGAATATTGTTATGTTATTATTTATCAGGAGAACATTTTTGCCTAGTCCCACAAACTCAAGTAGCACAAACACAACCCGTAGTGGGCATAGGTGTATTGCCATCATAATTAGGAGTCACAAGACCCTGAAGCAATAATAGATTGGACTATTTGGTGCTGCACTTGGTTAGCTGCCTAATCGGCGTGAAGCCGCATCTAACGCCAAGGGTAAATAAACCGTTTGGAAAATAAAGTTGACTGCAAATATTGCACACTATCCAATTTACAAAACTAATTTGTGGGAAGTTGGTGTATTATTACATACATGTTTTACCTTTAGGCGGATGTTATCTGCAGGACTTTAAAAAAATAAAATTCTCAAATGATCACCCTTGGAAATCAAGCTCAACCGTCAATCAAATATTCCCTCCACCATCTCGGGAAATGGATGGCACATTGTCAAGCAGGTTACGCAATAAAGATAAAGAATAAATAAACATTGTATTTTGCCTTCTTACATGTAAAAGAGAAAACATAAAATTCTTCGAAAGCCCCTCTTTTCAAGTGATGCTTTTTGTTTCCTGGAAGAAAAAAAAAGCTCTAAAAATGCAACACATGCAAGGACACTGTTCCATTTTTTTTTCTACAATCCAGCAGAGACATCCCTGAGCAAATACCATTTGAGTTCTTCAGGGAGATTTTATACTGACTTTGCTTCAGCGCTGTATCACCTCCTCAAAATGGATGGAATCTATTTTTATGCGAAGCATTTGCATTCTGGAGGAATTTGTGAATATTTGATAGCTCCAGCTCTCAACAGGAGGAGGGAGACACAGACAGCTGGAGGATGCTGGCAAACCGCTTCAGGCATCAAATGCTCTTTCATGTGCCACCTAAATCTGTTGTGTGCTCATAGTGCACTTCATTTGAACCAGTAGGGGACTGAGGAACAAGACAAATATTAGAGCCAATACAAATCAAACATCTTGGAATATCAAATAAAGAGCAAAGAGTCATTAGGTCCAGTAAGGTTCATAATTAACATACTTTTTGCTGTGTGCAGTTTAAAATGGTTATGACTTTTTCCTTCCTTACAAAATCTGCGCTCCAATATTTAGCGAACATACCTCAGCAATTGGTTGACAGAACAGCATAAATAAAATAAACACGCCGAGACAACTGCAAGAAGTTGCATTGAAGAAAAATACGGAACTATCCCAAAATTCATCTCAAAAGTTTTCTTCAAAAGACTTTTGCTTTAAATGGAATTATCTGCTATCTTGACTTGAACAAAACATAAATTAGCTTGAACGACTCATTATATTATCAGCGTGATGATATAATTTTGTGATTGGTAAACTTTCGATTTTGATACTAAGCGATAAGTCCGACTCGTCAAACAGCTAATTGGGGCTCTTGTGTGTAATTGGATTTCCTTTTATTTGATTGTGTTTTAAATCATGGCATTCCTTACAAGTTGTCTCAAAGCAAAACACACCATGGAAACAAAACACAGTGGTTACCCCCAGATTGCATCATGTGGATACCAGGAGGGTCCCACAAGGTGAATCCAACAATGTAGGAGGCGAAGGAAAGGGGAAGGCACCGGGGTGACGCTAAAGATTTCATCCAAAAAGATAGTATCCCCAGGGCACCTTCCTGTGTTGTAACGTTGTAACATCTTTACAACATCTGCTGTCAAACACCATTTGGAGGCACTTTGCTGTGAAATGGAATAACGTGGGCTATAAATTCAACCTGACACTTCCTCACATTCTACCTGCTTCCTTATTCAATATTTCAAGGGAAATTATTGTAAAGATGCCTTCCCTGAAATCCTGCTTGAGGTCATCTGGAAAAATCTCGATGATTCAGCTATACAAGCAATCTAGAAGGATTTATTTCTCTAGACATTTGACTCATCACAAACTCCAAATCTATGTGAGCCATCTCTCGGTTGAATTTTTTTGTCTTGAGAGCCATAGTGCTTCAAAGATTTCCTTGTTTGAATAGTTGCTTCTGTTTTCGGTCAAATTAATATGCAAATAAAGACTGCATGACCTCGAAAGAAAAACATAACAGGTCTGCCTCCGCACAACATTCTATCAAAACCTGCTTATGAATTTTAAAACCATCTTTTTGGCAGACGAACAAAGAAACGAGTGTAGGAACATGCTGGAGAGCAGAAGGCAACTTCAGTGAGAGGAATTTCAAACCACCTGCGCGTCTCTACATACATCTCGGCGTTCCTGAAGAAAAGGAGAGGTAGTGTCTGTCAGTGCTGTGGGAAATAAAAAGTAGGCCATGAGGACTGTAATTATTAGTGTGGGCGGAGACAGATCACACATCAGTGAACTCTACATGAACTTATAATCACTGTTTAGCGCATGTAATATTATCAATTCAGAAGGCTTGCCCAAGAGCGCTTTAGTAGGTTGGTAGATTTGTGCAAGATTAACTCAAGTCATATGCACAGTGCGGTACGTAAAGGAATCCCTGCTTGAGTACAATTTAGTTGTATTTAACTTTGATGTGAAACCCATTTACATTTAAGATTTAAGAACTGTTTGTGTCTGTAAAGTGAAAACAAATATGTCTGGTGATTTTGTCATGTTTAAACATCCCTGCCAAATCGGAATGACGAAATAGATAACATATAAGTACTATATAGCATATAAGTAAGTATATAAAATGGGGCTTGAAAATCATTAGAAATCAACCTGTTGTCTCTGCTCTTCCACGTCCTAAAAAAATCTTGAAATCTGAAATGGTGAAAAAACCTGTTCAATGGTATTATCTCGACAAGTGACTTCTACAAGGTTCTCAGTCTTTGCACACGCTTTGAGCAATTATCTTCAAACATGTTTAATGGATTTCGAAACAAATCTCCAAATTCACTTGACAGGGCCTTTAATTTACTCTGAGTGCGTCCACTGACGTATAGTATACTCGAAGTAGACTCAGCCAAAGAAAGCTTTTAAACAGAGAAAAAAGATTGAGATGATCATCTTCATCGCATCAATGTTTGCTTGTGGATTTGCAAGGACGCGGCTTATCACTGCTTGGCTGCACTTCCACTTTTATCGCGTTCACTGATGAATTCATAATGAGCCAACGGTGGAAGCGTGCACTTTGATGGAAAATCTCAATTATAAGTAGCTTTGATGAATATTGTTTCTGGAGCCACAGTAAATCACATCTACCCTGTCTGGCCTCACGCTCGATTCCACCCCAGCGGCCCCCACCTCCATCATAACCCCCATCTGGAAGTGCTGACTCAATAAAAGTGAAGGATACACAGTATAAAAATGACAGCTCCAGCCTACAGACTTAAACTGGAGGTTTGTGCTGAGCGGAGAAGACGCGGCCTCGCTTTTTTTTTTTTTTGGGATGCTTTAAATATACCGAGATAAAATGAGTCAAAGCGGTTACTCAGCAGGTTACCTCATTAGATCAATTACGTTCAAGGGATTAGCTTCACACACTGACAGCTTTATACGTACATCGGGTGCTCATTATTGATTCGTCAGGTCTGCTCACCTCGCGTCAAAGGACTGAGCCAAGCAAGTGGTGACAGGCTTTCTTCACCTTTTAAATAGACCGCCCTGGTAAATGTCATCATGTCAAAATTGCATAAATTGTGAACATGCTCTGAATATAATTATGACCAATGTTGTATATCTAAATACAACACTAATCAACCTGAAAATGCCAACAGCCTACTTTGTATTCATAATTAAAAAATGAAAAACACAAACTTCGGCATTTACTGTGCTACTGCCACAGTGAAACATGCCCCGGAAAATCCATGAACTGGAGAACCAAGTTTCGAAATAAGGTTTTAAAATGTATAACTGTCAAAAAAAATTGTGCTTTGAGATGCAAGTTTAATGTGTGCTGTGAATATGGTCAGAACTCAAAACAAGAGCATGTTACTTTTAACATAGGTTTTCTGTCTTTCTACTGAGTTGAATGTTCATGAAAAAAAAACAAATGAAACATAAATAAATGAGCGATCATCTTTTTCTGGTATTATTCAGCCAACATTCCCAAGGTTCGACGAATCTGTTTGCAGGTTTAGCATCAAATTAACCTTTGCTAGTGTAGTATTTCATGATCTGGTTGCTTGTGTGACAAATTGCATCGGACTTTTAAGTTTCAACTCAGAGAGACGTCTTGAGTGCTGCGCGGCGTGAGGAAATGACAGCGTACACTTGTTCATGCAGAAGATGAAAAGATTGAACATAATTGCTAGGGGTTACTGGAGATGTAGCCCACTTACACACTTTGCAACATTAATAATAAAAACATGGGCAGAGGAGGAATGTGAACTAAAATCACTGATGACAAATACTGAAAACATTTGGACAGAAGCAGAGAATCATTCACCATTTTTCAAAATTGTGGTGGACATGGCTTGTCAAAACTGTCAAATATTCGCCCAAATTAATCTAATTATACCATCACATGCCCTGATAACACACATCAACACATTATTTGAGTACAAAGATACAATAAACACCAATGAATGTTTTTTTTTTTTTAAAAGATAAATAAAAAAATAATTAAGCTGATATAGTGGAAGCAAAACAAATGCCAAAAGGCATGAATGTAATTTTTGCTGCGAGGCCTTGATTAATTATTGGTCTGTAAAGATAACTAAAACTAGATGAATTCCACATTATGTATTTAAAAAACCCACTTAACTTTGCTTTTAATTATTCATTTATTTTGATAGAAACAAAGTAAACATAATGAAAATAGCACATTTCTGTCTAACAAATGAATTTGTATTCTTGTTGCTTGGAGAAAAGGAGAAAAGCAAATTGAGCATATGTGCACTGGGGAACTTTATCTCTTTAGTAGAATTTGCCAAGGGACATTTCCTGAATTGCTACTTTATGCCTGATTTGCACTCGGTCATGATTTTCTCGGCTGGATTCAATGTAATTAATTGTTTTCATTAGCAAACATCCTCCAGTGCGTCCATATTCCTGTAGCTTCAATTTAAGCGAATTTCTACCCCGCTTTGCACTCATCACTCCAGACGCTTTCCGTCACAGCATTACCGCCGACAGGCGCTGTACTGGAATATGATTCAGACTTTTAATAAATTGAGAGCACAATCTTTGTAGCAACCAGTGGAATGAATTTCAAACACGGAGAAAGCTGAAGAAAAATCTTGAGGTGACAATTGACACCCTATTAATCTCAACAATACAACTTCATTCACATAAGGACGATAACATCAGGTGATTAACAAGTCACATTCACACATGAATTTTATCGAAGATGAAGTACTTTTATTGGGATGCTGCTATAGATTCTTGACAATTGTACGTGAATTTCTCTTGGATATTCTCCACAACTATATTGACACTTTTTTTTGGTTCTTCGTATCACCAAGGCAGGAGCATCTATGTTTTCCCCAGTGTTAAACCTGCAGTTTAGAGTCTACAGAAAAACTTACAGCACAAAAATAATTCAAAAGGTTGGAAACATAACCAGAATGAACCATTGTTAAATAAATAACAAATCATGGAGCAAAAATGCTTAGAATAAATTCCTTGGTTTGTTATGGTCTAAAGCTCTCTACAGTTTTGGAAAGTTTTTAAATATCTTGTCCAGTTAGGACTAATAAATGAATAAATAAATAAATAAATAAATAAAGGTGGAAATTGGGCTTTTATTGATTTAAATACTTGAAGGGATACTTATTTGGTAATTTTCAGCTGTAGCAGGCTATTATTTTATCTGTGATGAATTCAATAACGTCATTATTTTTTTATGTACAATTAAAACCTTTAAAAACCCATTTGGCCATTAAAAATGAAATCACATGCGCTCAGGGCTCACCAATGACGACACGTGTGAAGTTTCCAAACTGAGCCATTCTGTCTTAATTCTTGAATCAGAATACAGTGTTTAGACTCGTGGGGGCAGGAACATACAAGATAGTATTACTGAGAAGATTTTGGCCTTGTGTTGAGTGTAACAGGGAAGCTGTAAAATTGTACTCATCTTAATAATCCCATCCTGGAGAGCTGTGCCACAGCGGAAATCTTTGTGGGTGTTCTGTAGCTCAAACTTCCGATAATTTATGTCATGAACTTTTTCTTTTTTAAAACAGTATATTAGTTGATGCTGAATCATCCGGCTGAAGGTCAATCAAGTAGTGCAGTATTTTTATTCACGTCCCTTCTATTCAAATTGCATTGATTCACGAATGGGGGAAAAAAAAGTGGTAACTGGAAGAAACACGATTGTGTGTCTTTCCAAAGAAACAAATGAGTTTTTGGGCTATACTCTTTCAGGACTGAGCACTTCAAAGCTCTTACTTGACCAAGTTGCATATCAAATCGTGCACAACACCAAGCCCGCCGCATACTGAACAATACACATGCGCACATTCTCTGCTCTGATTCCTCACATTTATTCTGCCGCTTTATCCCATTGTCATTCTTAAAAATGGCATCAGATAAATGCCCAGATATAAATGTCGTCCAAATATGAGCGGAAATGCTGATTAACTGAGCTTCTCCACTGATGTGATGGGCGGATTTGCTGGAAGCCATCTTTGGAAGCGTCACAATCATTTGAGGATAAATCATAGTTGTGGTAATCACAAGCTCCCGCAAGCCTCCTGGCCATTCTCTCTGGCGACACAATGGAAGACAAATCCGGAGTGGTCAAAGCAAACCTTCAAACAAACTGCTATTTAATGAACCACCCCATTGTGAAGCCTTTTGCTGAATAAAAATGTCTGTCATTCCAGCACACAGTGAATCTTCCATTATGCCTCCATCACAATCATTAGTTGTGCTTTGGAAAGAGGTGTGGGAATATTTGAAACCAACGGGTATTGAAGGGAAATCTCTTCGATTCACAATTATGACACCATCAGGAGCAACTTGGGGGTTTGATATCTGTCTCAAGGATAGTGAGGCTGGGGTCATTTTCCAGCTGCATGAAAATCCTCCCTCAAGGCTGACCATGAATCCCAAGTCATCATCTTGGCCGGAGACTTAGAACAACTTTGCGAGAAGTGTTCTCGCTAGGCCCAGTCTGTTCATTCATCTTATGTCAGGTTGAACAAGAACAAAGTTCATGCGCAAGCAGAGCCTCTCCCTGGTTCTTCTGGATGAATGAACAGAAATTCCCCCAGATGCATTTCAACATCTTGTAGAGAAGACTGGAAGACATCACGGATGCAAAAGGCCGATCGGCTCAATCACTCACTCCTTCCAGTTTCACTTCCTGTTGGCCTAATGGCCAGCTATGTCATTACTTTTATTGATACAGTAATCTCATAATCCAAAAAAGCATTTGGAATTGTTTTATGGAGCTCGGATGACGTCATTTTTGGATTGGAAAAAACTAAAGTTCCATGAGTGCCAAAGTGTATTAAAAGTGGGAAATGCTGTTCCGGTCTGTTTTTTTCCAAACCAATTAGATACTCAACAGGGGATGTCACTTCCCTCAAGTCCACCGCATCACCTGATCAGCTATGACGCAACTGCGCCGACAGTGGATCAAGGCACGCTCCACTGGAGCATCTATGTGATGACAGCATTTCGAAATTGCATTTGGGTTACAGATTGCAGGAAATCTAAAAAGGAAAACACCTGAATACAATTACATACTATGTACAAGCGCACGATGACATGTTGGGCGATAATTACTAAAAACATATACAAGGACGTGTATCATTCAGTTAGCTCAGAATATATAGCAACATCTGCCTACTGCAGACTGTGTTGACGTTCGGTCGTCACAATCTGATTCACTTTGAAAGCAGAAGATGTCACAGCGCAAAAGTAAACAAATTACCTTTGGTATCCATTCAACATACCACAAGTCGAAGGAAGCAGCATGGACATGCTGAAATTTGAGAGGTGTTTGCTCACACCTCCAGGTTTCCTAAATCAGTGCTGCCAGGCCGTGTCCTTCACTAAACGAATACATTTCCCTGCATGCAAACGAACATTTACTCACTCTTTATTCCAAAGAAAGCCAAAAACATCAACAGGCACAAAGGACACAGTGTTCACTTTTCTCTGGAGTGTGAGCAAAGTGCCGACACAGAGCTGCTAAATTTTTCCAGGACTTTTCCTCGCAGTACAGTCGAAGGCAATGAGCACAGTGTCACAGCCCTCGTAGTGGGCGTGTGCAAACCTGCTAGCCAATAAATCCCCCCAGGCTGACTACAATGTGATAAAAGACGGAGTTCGAATAGCTTATGGGGTGTTGCCATGTTGCTTTGTCGTGGCAACGGCATACTTCGCAATGTCACACTCCTCCCACACTGCACATCTGACACCACAAACCCATTTCTTGACAGGCCGCAGCAAGCCACCTCAAATAAACGTTCCTTACATGCTCTTTAGTCCGGAACCATATATCGGCCCACTAAAACTAAGTGGTAGCTCGGTAGATATGTTAATCGTACATCTGTGTAGAAGTCACATCTCCTGCAAAATGCCAAGGTCGGAAAGCATAAAATGAGAACGTGGTTTCTATACTTGTCCCACAACGCAATACAAGTAGGAAATATATTTTAAGGCTGACTTGTGAAAGTGCACACTAATGACCGTCTCTGCAGCTAGATGACTGTTGATGCTGCTGGCATGATTAGTAATAGACTAATAGCTTCAATACATGCTCTTGGGGCAATTAAATGGGAGCTCCAAACAGTGGCGTGTCCTTAAAGTGACATGTAATAATGCAATGACCGTTGAAAATACTACAAGTTTGAGTCATCCCACCCATAATTCATGTCAACAAACAAACTGAAAAACGGGAGCTAATATATAGTGGCTATTAGTGTGATGCATGTTGTTGCCCCTGGACTTTACTTGGCATTTATGAAATACAAAAGTTCCAAAGTCGCTTTCCACAACAGCCATCATGAAGCCGGTGCATGAACACGTGCAGCCGAGAGTGTTTGATATGCAAAATGAATGGACCAAACTAATTACAGGATGTCTGTCCTACTTTTAAAAGTAGCACAAAAAGACAATGACGCTGCAACCAGCTGACAAACAGGTGCTTATTGTCTCATGCAAAGAAATGGGAGCTAAAAAAAGGAGCTAAATGAAAGATATAAATGAAATCAGGTGAATTTTCACACATGAATGGAAAGATGATTAAATGAGAGATTAAATGGAGTGAACTCGGAAGAACACTTGGGCCCGAAGATCCCAATTAACGAGAGCTAAATTGCATGTTCGCTCAAATAGATTGCACGTGCTGTTGGCGCCCAGGTTGCGTATGACTTAAAAATATTGCATTTATGAAATGGTGGCAACCACCGTATGTATCTAACAGAGGATTTTATAGAAATAGAGCTGATACTTTTTACAATGTCATGTTTGAGAGAGCGTCGCAGGCGCAAAATGAAATCTGAGATGATGGAAATCGTAAACAAACATACGCCGAAAACAAAACAAAAGCCCTACAAGAGGCAATTGCCACAGTTTTGCTCACCTTAATCAGAATCCCTTGTTGGATGTGGCCAAAGGTACAATCTTGGTGGAATGCAGTGCTTTTTAAAATTCTCACCAAATCCCCAATCATGAATTCAATAAAAGCCCAAGTCAACTGGGGCACCTTGCATAACACTTCACCTGACAGGCACATTTTTGGTGGCAAACAGAAATGGAGACATGGCTCCATTAGGAATGTTTAGCCCAGCTTAGATTTAAACGTCAGCTCTGAACACCATGAATAGATTCTTGTTTGCGTCTCACGTTGGCACTACTGACACTATTTCAATGACATGATGGCAAGATTAGCTTTTTTAAAAACACCTCAACAGAAAGAAATTAGCTGTGCGTAATCAAGCATCCAATAACAGTTGACCAGAAGTGACTGAAAGGTTGGAAGGAAGCAGAAAAGGAATTCCAGGCATTTCTATCACTCAGGAACATGTCAGAGGTGGTAAATCTCCAAGGTCAGCTATTTTTAAACTGTTGGTTTCATAAAATTATGAAGAAGGTGGAGGGTAATGGAGTTGTGACACTTTAACACACACAGTACATGATAAAGTGTTATGAGAACATTTTCCCGCCAGTGATATGTTATGATGTCACTGTGTTTTTTCCCCCCCCTCACTAAAACCAGACTGCTTGCTTTAATACCTCAGTATTATGTAAATAACTTGAAAAGTTCAACCATTGAAAATCAAAGGAGCCATTTTAAAATGCACAACATAATCAGTGGAAAATCAACACAGAAAGAAGTCATTTACAAAATCAGCTTCTGGCTCCCAAATGTTGCACTTTGTTGTTGTAATTGATTTTGAGACTGTTACTCTGACATGCTGAACAATTAGCATTTCAGCTTTAAATGCACTCACACCTCCTTTTGCATCCTCTTTAACAGTCATAAGATCGAATTCAAAACACAGAGGTGCCTTGAGGTTCAAGTTTAAATCACCCCAAAAAACAAAACATTTTTGTCTTGTATTTTTCTTAACACAATACATTCTGTAATACCAACACAGAGTAATGACGCAATTCTATTCCATAAAAAAAAAAAAAGAGCAGTTTGTCCCCACTCTTTCTTCTTCAATACATACACTGTGCGTCATTCTCGCGCCTGCACCATGGCTACCTGAGGGCAGTGTAAATAAACATACGGGTATAGTGGAGACTCAGCTTCTCTCTCAGTCACTCGGTATGACAATAATATGTCGTTCTTTGCGTAGGATAAAGAATTTATATTTCTGTAAATATTGTTACTATATTATCTGTCAACGTGTTTTGCTGCACTTTTTCTGTTCAGACATACAATGTTAAAAGGTAACAACGTCGCCACATAGATGCAAATTGTTGTGTGCGTCTGAAAAAGAATTTTTCAGACTAGAATCGGGTTCGAATTTCCCACGCTCTTTCTGCGGATGTGTTAGCTCGTTCTCTCAGAGTCATGACAAGAAACTATTATTTTGCCGTAATGGATTTCTACATCTCCGCAGGAAGACCACCGTCTAGCACCCCCCCCCCCCCCAGACACCCACAATTTGTCTGTGGTAGGCAAGAAAAAAAGAAAGAAAGGAGTGTGCAATTTCTTTTTTCGGCCCCTGATGGCAGTAGTGATTAGAAACTCCAAATCCTGTGGAGTGCAGGTAATGGAGGTTATATGAATGTTTTAAAGAAACTTAATGCTTTTTGTTTATATTACCTAGGTGTCAAATTATTCAAAAAGCGCCTTCAGTGTGATGCACAGCACTTCTAGAGCCATTATTGATAAATTGTCAATGTCAATCAAAACTGAGCAAAGCATTTATTTAAAGGCATATTATATAATGTCATTAGATTGTTAAAAAAATAAAAATAAGAATTTGCACACACATGCAGGCACACACCCGTGGCTTGCAAGTGCTGGGGGGGGAGAAAAAAAAAAAGCCTTCACAACTTTCCTCTGCAGGTGAAGTCGCGCATGAGAATAAAAAAACAAGGCGGCTGGTGGTAATCGGATTTGATTTACCTTGTATGTGTTGGTTGACCACATTCTCCAGGCGATCAAGTCGCTCCATGAGCCGGAGAGTGTCTCCGGATCTTTTATCCCCCTCTTCGAACTTTCTCTCGGGGAAAGGCATGGGCACTTTGATGTAAATATTGGCGATGTAATTAGTCACCCATCCGACGTAGAGCAGGCACACAATGTTGGTCATGCCGCTCAAGATTACGCATGTCGACACCAAAGTTTTGGTTCTTCTCGTGCAAGCCATGCCAACATCCCTCCATGCAAGTTAAAATTCTTGCACAAATAAATACGTCAATTTCCACGCAACAATGAAAAAAAAAATAGGATAAAGTGAATTTAATCCCAGCGGTGAATCGAAATCTTGGATTTGGTGGTGTGCAATCTACAGGTGCACACTACCTCTGTTGATCCATCCCAAAGATCAGCACCGGCAGGTCCAAGAACATTTGACGAAGAAGGAGCGAAAGAAACAGAGAGACGGCCAGCGTCTCGCTGCAGCCAATGGGAGGCGTCAACATTTCGGGCTCCGTGCAGCACGACCCCCCCCTCCGCGCGCGCGCGCGCGTCTCAGCTGCTCACTGGCCGCTCTTGGACCTCCAGCATCAACTACTGTTACCGTCTCATAAATATATCCTCACTCCCTATTACATTATTCTTTTAGCTCATATGGATAATAAAAAAAAACATCATTATATACTGCGATGTTTTTTCTTTGTTTCCCAGGATGAGCACAATGCAATTTGCAAATGACTAAAACAGCTACTGGCAATACTATCTCAATAATTGACAAAAACCAACAAGCTTAAACTTTTGTTCTTAAACATATTTCACTCTGTACCTTTCATTTTTCTTGAGTAGAGAATTTGAACCTCTTCTGCTTTCGTAAGATGCAGTGCATTGCTTTACATATGTATCATAATAATGATAATGGGCAGCACGGTGAGTGTTTGCATGTGGGCCTCACAGTTCAAAGGTGCAGGGTTCAATTCCGGCTCCGGCTTTGCTGTGTGGCGTTTGCATGTTCTCCCTGTGCCTGTTTGGATTTCCTCCGGGTAGTCTGGTTTCCTCCCTCATTCCAAAAACGTATGGCAAGCTGATTGAGCTCTCCAAGTTGCCGTAAGTGTGATTATGAGTGTGAATGGTTATTTGTCTATGTGTGCCCTGCGATTGGCTGGCGACCAGTTCAGAGTGGACCCCGCCGACCGCCCAGTGACTACTGTGATAGGCTCCAGCACACCCGTGTCCCCCATGAGGATAAGTGGTTCGGATGATGAATTGAATGAATAATAATAATAATGGAAATAATACAAGAAGCTGCACGCTTGTGATACACTGTACTGTAAAAATTGTCATGAGACTGATTATTTTTATACTTCCTAAAGATTTCAGCAAGGGCCAGATCAGACAGTGGTTTTCCAGCCACAGGCTTTAATGAGGACACAGACACAGAGACATTACTAATGTTCTTCTTGGTTCATGTTACAGCTCCAGTCAGTCTGGAAGCAGAGGATGCTGAACTTCACAGAGAAGCACAAAGAGCTAAAAATGTTCAACAGCTTTTCAGAAGCTAGCAGCATTTTACCTCACTAAAAAGTTGGCTCAGCTAACAGTCACCATGCCAAAACATTACAATATAGAGTACATCAATATAAAAAAAATATCTGTAATTTGATCAATAATGATCAAGACACATTGTTTTAAAAATCAATTAATTTTGTGTTTGAAATATTGGTAGTTATTATCATTGAAATTGGAACTGAATGATGACAATATAATTGTTTCCAAAAATGTATTGCGAACGATAATTCTATAAATATACAACTTTAAGATTGGTGTACATCTCTGACCTTCATCTGTGCCGCTCGGTGTGCAGTTGACCCACGGCACAGCTTTGCATTCATTGACTGTACTGCACTGTTGTTTGGTTCCTAGAATAAAAGAGTTGTTTCACGTTAGCCTGTTCAAAATTAAACAAGTAAAATCCAACTCAATGAAGTGGAGCAAAACTATCATTAGAGTGCCAATTATCATTTTGTCTTGTAAATTGTTGTCAATCACAGGGCATGAAAATTTGTTTTACATCAGTGCACCAGACTGTAATTTAGTGGGATGAGCACAAATTCATTTGTTTAACTGTGAAATGTTAATGGAGACAAAAGAGAAACATAAACACTTTATTTCCATAGCATGATGGACTGAAATGATTCTAACTCAAATCCATACATCATAATATCTGATACTTCTCAGGTGCATGCTGAGCATTCATCTTGGGAAACAGGATGAGAAAGGCATTTCTTCTATTTGCGAGTTGGACATGGTGAAAGTTCGTTATTCGATTTGCTCGCTGGTCTAATGACTTCCCGTAACCCAAGAGGTTATGGTGAAAGTCAATAAATTGTCGGATTTCAGCGCCCCTCCAGTACAAATGATGCTCTAATGTGCCATTAAGCTTCGAATGCTGACTTGGACGGAAGTCATTTACAACAATGGAGGTCTAATAATGTGAGGATTAACTGTTCAGATGGATTGTACAAAAATAATTGTCTCTTCCCATAACTAAGACAAGCAAGTAAAAAAAAAAAAAAAAACTTCCTGCAAAAATATCAAGTCACACAAGTGCAGCTTCGCCAAGTTTTCTTTTAGTGATTGCAGTATTGTGATTAATTTCTTTAAGGTACAGATAAGAAATAACAAATCATAAATTTCAGCCATTGTATGGCTATCATTTGACTGATTATGCATTATAATAATGCACTGTCATTTTCATATTGTTAAGATTACAGCTTCAAGTTGCCAAATCATTCAGTTTTTGAAAAAGGCCCTCACACACACTTTACAAATACCAATAATACTCCAGTGTGTTTTGGCAAAAGATTTCGCTAGGTATGTAAAATGAAATATACAAACCTTTTGAAATTTGAAGTGGGCTCTATTTTTTTCATAGAGTTTAATGCCTTGGTTGTCAAGGAAACATGCCACCACTCTATGGGCATGTTCTTTTCAAACATACACACACTAACTGCGATAGAAGTCTGAATAAAGATTAAATGAAAGCAAGCAAGCTCAGGCGATTAAAAGGGAATTTTTTTGCAACCAACAGGAGAATATGGCTCTGACATGACACATACTGTAACTGTATGGTGTTTTGAAATATACCTTTTGGGGAATGGAAGAATACATTATACATTTACATCAGCATGGTAATAATTACTATAGTGGCACATAATAATAAAAAAAATTGCATATCCAATATATCAACATTACACACAGTATGTATGTATTCATCAAAACACTGTATAAGCAGCATCAGCAAAAGTGTACGTGGAAACTGTACATGAATAAATAAATACGATATACAAAAAAAAAAAAGAATAAGTGTTGGGCTGATATACATGTACAACTCCTCTGTAAACTATACAATTTTCTGTGCATGACTTTAGTATTGTGAGGAGATGATTTAGCACCGTGGTGGAAGATTACACCTCCTAATTGTTCAATGAAATTGCTTTGATGTGATCCTCAGTGCAATTCAGTCTCTGTAGGGGGCATGGCATGTTTGTGGAGGTTGCTATAAAACGCAGTCAGGTATTAAACAGCTCTTATAGTCCTCAGTGTATTCAGTCAAGTTATTTGCGTTGTGTTCATACAGAGTTTGTTGGAAATGATAGGTCTCAAACGATGAGCAAATTGGATTTCCACAAGATGGTACATAAAAATGTATTTATGTCGTTTTGACCCGCAATAGCAGTGCAACCCATTGCTAATTACAGCCGACACCCATTTACTGTATATATAGGGTTATATGGGTTTGAGAGCGTGGGTGTCAAGGGAAAAAAAATACATAAATAAGAAAAATAGGATCTGCTCGAGCAAGGCATGATGTTCCCTAGACTGTAAGGCTGCCACAGTTGTCAGCAGAAATGTAAGAGATATATTTCAAACTAAAACAAACCACCCTGCAGGGTGTAAACAACGTTTTTGCAGAAGGTAGTTTACTTGCAGTTCTCCTGTTTTTTTTTAGTCCTGGAAGCCAGTGCCAGATTTAGTCTGAGCATGATTAATTAGAGTGTGGGAAAGGTTATCCTGTAATCATTGATTCAAGGTCTACAAGATGAGGACACGGCAACTGAAGGTTATCAAGCTTTGGAGACAGCAACCATTCATCAGAACAGCAAAAACACATGACATTATATTCTGGACAAATGTTTTGTACACTACAATTTAGTGAGTCATCAAATTATAGGAAAAAAGATATTACTAAAACTTTGATTGGCATCAATTGCCCACACCTCTTCCCCTGTAAGCTGACCCCTCATTACAAAGTCACAGTGGGTGGGGTGCCAGCAGGAGAAAGAAAATTCCCTTTGACTCAAATAATCATTTAATTTCTGACTGCAAGAGCCAGTCACTGAATTTAAATTGAGAAAAAATAATTCATTCAATCTCCTTTTAGGATTACCAACAAAATTCTCTTGTCCTATTAATATTGTTTGAATATAATAGAATTAAATGAGTGCTTTAACATGATGGAACTCACGGTCAATCTTGATCAGCACTCTTTTGCAAGGCAGCAATTGAATCTCAAATGCAATGTATTTCCTTCTACTTAATTGATGAAACTTGTTATAAAGGGGCTATTGGCAATTTTAAAATGTTGACGGATTTGCAAGCACGGACAATGCAAAGCACTATGTGAGTCAATTCACAAGTAGTGGTTTGGCAGATTAAATTAGTGAACAAGTCATCAAGATGTTTCAAGTGCTTTCAATTTATTTTTCCCTTTAAACAAGGCACATTGTATAAGGTAAATAACAACCACTATTTTCTAGTGTGAACACCAGGCTTCTAAGATGAGAACCAAATTGAGATGAAGCTTGTTTATTTATAGTGCCCTTCATCAGCACGTCTCTACAGAATTAACAGGATGAAAGTGAGAACCTATTTTGGTTCCTTTTAATCATAATCAATCACGAGACAAAATGAAGTGCTTTATAATATTGTACATAATGAAACTGGGCAAATTCAAGGTGGTAAAAAGGACATGGGGATTTTTTTTTTTTCACCCCGGTACTTAAAAATCTACAGCAATCCAATTCATTGATGCTACAATAAATCCAGCCTTTGTAAAGCACGTTCACAACGCTTTTGTTGAGACTGTGAAAGAGGAGCTGACTCTTGGGATTCCATCTTTATTGTTAGGGAACACCTTGCATTTGGCAACTGTGTGACCCTTGTACAAGGTTACATTGCAGCTGATTCATGACATTCACACACACACACACACACACACACACACACACACACACACACACACACACACACACACACACACACACACACTTTTTTTTTTTAATGGTCCTTGGTTCCAACTTCTGTACCTTAAGACAGCGTAAAAAGCCAATTAGAAGGGTATTACAATAAACTGTGAAGGCTTGAGCATTCAGTAAACTGGTTTGAAATAGCACCATAATTCGAACTACTGGTTTACTGTCAGTCTCCGAATGCGATGGAGCAACTGAACATTGCAAATTCAATTAGCAAATATCAGACAACTATAGCAGAAAACTGGGTTTAGGTCCTGTGTAGCAAGTGTTAATTTGCATTGGGGAAAATTGGTCGAACGTTGCAACAAATTACAGTATTGTGCAAAAGTAGCTACTTATTTCGTGATGTATTCTCCTCTAATGTGCATTATTTTCATGATACAGTGATGTCTTGAGATATAATTAATTTGTTCTGTTAATCTATCACCATTGAATGGAAGTATAATCAATTAACAATAGAATTGAATGTTATGTCTTCTGATGTGCTTTTATTTTTATTTTTTTACAGCAGGGAGTGTCCTGCCAAGAACTCAAGAACTCACAAAAAAAACACTTCTTTAAGATGTCTCAAATTGGCTCTCGGTCATCAGTATGACACAAGTATGATATATTCTACAAAGAGGAGAAAGAATATATGACTTTGAATGCATTAGATTGTCTGTCCATTTGTGTTTTTAAAGGGTTAAGGCACCACATTATTTAGATGTGGAATGACTTGCGTGGTCAGGGCATGGATCAGAAGCTTCTGTTATAGAATATTTGAGGGAAAATGAAAAATGGGCAATCACTTCCGTTTTGGGAGCATTGTAAGTTTGAGACAGCGCATTTATTCAAGTGTGTTGGCAGAGAAAGTCAACTAATGCTATCAGCATTTGCCCAAGGTAGAAGATTATAGACTGCACTTGAGTTGAACTTGCTCAAGGAAAGATAAAGGAAGGGAAAAGACAGAAAAAGACTAAGTGGATCCAGAAAGTGGAACTTTGACAAGACAGCGGGCCAATGTTGTCAATGATTAGCTGGCAAATAGGCTGTTCTAACAGCCACTCGCATCACTAAGCGCGCCTCGCATTGTTTAAATTCAGTCATCTCATCTGTGTAAAAATCATCCATACTTATGTTGAACTCCAATATGCCTTTGTGGCTCACTGACTTCAAGACGGAGATGACATTCATGCTAACATTCCCACATTTTCATCCTTTTTACTTTACCTGTAATGTGAAACCAAATGTGAATCATCCCAAAAAATATCAAAAACATATATAAAACACAAACACACAAAAAATAATTGCTTAAAGGCAGTACAGCAGGGTGCATGTGACTAGCACGTTCACCTTTGTAGGTTTTTTTCAGGCACTCTGATTTTCTTCCACATCCCCAAAACATGCATGTTAAGTTAATTGAAGATTCTTGTTCATTGAGGATTCTAAAATTGTCTTTAGGCGTGAATACTAATGTAAATGATTGTTAGTCTATATGGGTGGGCGGACCAGTCCAGGGTTTACCTCAAAGTCAGCTGAGATAGGCTCCAACTCAATCATGACCTTGTGAGAATAAGCAGTTTAGAAAATGGATGGTTGGATAAAAAGGAGTAATTATGGTCCCTGGTCCCTCCAGTCTTAAACATGTCAGACACGAGCTAAGGACTTAATGCAGCCGTGCACATACTGTACAGTGCGGCATGCTGACTGCATGCTTTACAAGAAATCAAATTCCTTTGTAAAATCACCAATTGTGAAGCACATTGAGGAGCTGCTGGAGACAAAACCCATGACAGATGAAATGACCTGCATGAATATTTAATGGCCAAGTGTCAGACGCCTATAAACTGAGGAGCGACTTTTCATATGTCTGTTTTTTTTATTGTTTGGAAATGTTGCAGGCAATAGACAGCTTGTGAATAATGGATAATCGCATTCAACCCGTAATTTACAATATGTATCTAGAAGAAATCTGCTGACCTGTGAATTTTTTTGTTTTTGTTTGGAGGGAGCAATACTTCGGATTTACCATCTCCTTATCGTTTTTTTTATTTTTAATAATACTTGTCGGGATTAAATGACGGAAATGCTACCGTAATTGATTTTCTAATGGCATCATGAAATATAAATCATTATTAGGACACAAATGGCCGTCTCACAAAAGACACCATTCAAGCTAGACCCACCATTGGCTGTATCATAATATATTGGTATTGTTTGCTAAAACATTGTAATACATTGTCCTATCGTGACTATTATGTAAAATGGTCCTTGGTGTTTGAGCAGAAGTTTCAATGAGAAAATTTTAGCAGCAACATAACGAGTAGGAGGAGGCGGCAGACAAATGGTGAGCCGCAAGGCTTTTAGTTTTACTTTCATTAGGATGGCAAGCACAAAGGTAAAGAGGATAAAAGAGCAAGTCTTTGTCCCCTTCAGGTCAATGCAAGTGTCGCAGAGTTGTCTGAATTTCAGATCCAAGTTGATTAGCGACTCAAACTCCAGGCTCCGCTTTCCTCTGTTGCTTTTACTTCTTTCAATTTTTTTTCCCCGAGGCCGTGTGAGTTGCTAACCCGAAACGCTGCTCAAGCTGTAAAATGAGAACACGCTTCCTATATTAGACACGCCTCTGACATCAGACATAGGAGCCGCATGTTCTCGGATATAAAACACGACTGTAAGCTCACATTTCAGGTGTCGCTTGGTGGGCTTAAAATAACTCAAACCGGCAGGCAACATTCAGGGTATACATAATATTATATATATATATATATATATATATATATATATATATATATATATATGGCATTATAGTTATATTGTGAACACTTGAAGCTGTGTTGCGGTGAATCAAGTCAATGTCACTTGTTTTGAGTCCAAGCAGCAAAGGTCAGAAAGAAAGAGCACCAAAGAAAAATTTACATTATTAAAAGTGTCACCTGACTATTGGTCAGACACCTGGCAGTTACAACGTCATCCATCATGGAGAATCACAAAACAGATAATAAATAATGTATGCATTGACATTTTTTCTTGACATTTCAATCCTCACCTCTTTTTGAGTTTAGGTTTGCAGTTTTTAATGAGCATACAAAATCTTTATCAGGCATTTAAAGAAGAACAGGAAAAAACTTGGCAAAGTCTAATGAACAACAGAATTTTAGTACAGCATTCTGTTCTTTTGTATGCCTATTCAGACTCATACAGTAACACAAAGCAGCTTCTCTACTCCTCTTCGTTTCCCAAGTATAACATTAGTTGACACACCGTCTCCCGGGTGAGTCGTTCTTTGCATTACAAGTGCAAAATTAACATTGTGAAGGTATTTTCAGCTCAAGTAGAACCTGCATGACTACCTGATGAGTTCTCATGAGAGTTTTGTGGAAAAACAAAACATGCCGCCTTTCATTAGATTTGAACATGTGTGCACAACTCTATAAATGGCCGCACTAATAAATAAATAAATAAATAAATAAATAAATAAATAAATAAATAAATAAATAAAGTACTTTCAAAGTCAGAATCACATTAATAAAATGCTTTTGGTGTCCTCATCAGGATCAAGCAGTCTTCATATTAATAAACCTCTGAGGTCTTTTTCTAAGTGTATGCCACACAAACCAAACAGCTCATAAAGTCTTTTTATGGTGATAAGAAACATTTTTTGGGGGGATTTCTGTAAGATGAATGGTCCTTCAGGTAGCTTCTATTCTGTGAGAAGTCAACAAAGAGGGCTTGAAAAGATGTTTACTGGTGAGATGTAAGGTTCTTTCCGCCTCAACCTGTGAGCTCCCTTGACTCTCAGCTGCGTTGTAACGCCAGTCGAGTCAAAACAACTTCTATCATAGATATAAAGCACAAGCAGAAGGAAAAAGAATCCTGTTGTACATATCATGTTCTCTACGTGACCTACTTACACTCTGAAAACTAACTTCAGTTTGCTTTTCTAAGTTTTTCGGATAAGTCTGAATGATGGTTTTGAAATGTGCCCTAGTTTGCCAGTATGTGGATCATCTTAATGAAGGCTGATATATTCAGATTTTTTTTTTTTTTTACATTTGTCATTTTTCTTTATGTAATTGTGGGAACTTACATTTCTTCTTTATTCTGGAAAAATCTGCTGTTAAAGGTTATGGATCAAGTTAGTACAGGTAAAAAATAATCAAATTTGGAATTTAGATTTTTATTTTCTAATCTAATTCTAAATTGTCTTAATATCAAAGTGCCATCAATCTCATACTGCAGTAGGTGTTGTCACCTCATAATGGCTACGAAACAAAAACGTGTTTTTACAGGATGCTGCATAGTTGAAATGCCACAAAGGGAGAAATAAATCGACATATTTGTACCTAAAGGCATACTCTGGGGTGAAATTGAATCAGCTGTCATACAGTTGCAAGGAATACCAATGAGTTATATTTGCAAACACTCTATACTGGAGAAGAGTGCTTAGCACATCTGCCACACACATCTGACAGTCTGGGTTTAAATCTCAGCTCTGTGTGGGATTTCGCATCTTCTCATCTACTCCAGCTACCTCCCGTATTCTAATTGGTGTTGGTTGTGCTATATAGAAATACTATCTGCCAAATGTTTTATGTGGGGTTTTTTTTTAAGTGGAGGGACACATTACAATTTTCATCATTGGCCTTACTAAAAGGCAGGAAGCGGCAACTCCAAAAGTCATTTGAGCCTGTTCCATCCAGAAAAAGCCACGGAACCCTTGAGTCATCTAAAACGTTGGTTTATCTTTTCCTTTTATTGCTATAAACTGCCGACATCACCTTGAGAGAGTGGCCCCTTGAAACGTCAGTGTGTCCGTCATATTGGATGTGGCCATAAGATTACCTACGAAATCTGCAAATTATATTTATAAAATGGTGTTGTAATAAGTTAAAATAGCCTCATGTAATGGTTTCATCTTAATCATCTGAATTAATGAGCTCTGCCTTTGCATTTAAAACAGTTGATACATCTCCAAGCATACTGAGCTAGTTTAAAATAAAAAAAATGTGTATTCCCAGTGCTCCCTGCTGGGCCTTTGGAAGTGTTTTTAAGTCCACATCCATTAAAACGCTTTATATTTGCTGAACTCTGTTTGTCTTAACACCTTCTGATCAGAGAGCTAATGGCCTCGACAGGAGCAGTCTGAGACGTTTTGCGGGGCAAAGTTGAAGTTGTTAGTTTGCTGCAGCCAATCAATAGAAGTACATATAGCATCTGGGGAAAATGGAAGTGAGTACTACATGGGACGAAATTCGATTTTGTTTACATTCCGCCAATTCACAACAGGAGTCATTTCAAGGCGCTTTACACATTGAGCAGGTCAAGATGGCAACACACTTCATACATTATATATCGTGCATGAACACACCTGGTGGCAGAAGGAAAACAAAATCTCTTTTTGGAAGCATCCTCAAATAGAACCCATTCAATGTGTGGTTACAATCTGCCTTGGCCAGTTGATATTTACTTCAATTTCCATTGGATCTGATGGTTAACAGTTCTAAAATAGAATTGTTGAAGCCTATTGAACATAGTATTTACCATTCTAGTTTGAAATGAATTGCCCAATAAACCCCATATATATTTGAAAATGTAATTGCTGTACATTTGAGTTTATGCTTTTCACCTATTAAATGAAGATTTTAAGCACAAATGAGCATTTATTTAGTTGTGCAGTATGTGGTCATTTAAAAAATTCTCAATCATGCTTGAATAAGGTGTAAAGCTGAAGTTCATTCATGCTCTAATCTGATTTCCAGTCAATAATTGAATAGATATGAGAATCACTTGACCTCAAGGAGTGCATCTTTTAACCTACCTATTGACTAACTCTTCAAGATCCATAAATCAACCTGCCATTATTATACCGGCCACAAATGTTAACATGTAAGAGCCGATGCAAACGGCATCGTGCTGTTGTGGGTGGGAGGGGAGAGCTCGATAAGAAGAAAAGCGGGTTGTTCTGCTGAGAGAAAATTAAACATTGATTTACACTCTTGCCCAAAATGTCTCATGTTAAACACATTATCTGAAAAGTGTGGTGAAGAAGAAAAAAAAAATGAATTACAGATTAAAAGTTATCACCACTGCCACAGGTGCAGTACACAAAAATGTGTATTTCAAAATGAACTATAAATAAGTATAAATATATAGCTCAGCCAACTCTTTTACCTGTCAGTTGATGAGAAACACCAGCGGCTGAAGGCAAACTGTGACAGGCTTTTTACTTTCAGGACCTGGATTCGGCGCCTCTGCGGGTAAAACGGCAACAAAAATAGTCAAAAGTATGTATACTAAAAAAATGATCTTGTTTTAAATTTGTCACAAATTTACTTCCGTAATGCCAAATCTGGGCTAGTTTAATTGAAAACAAAATTTATATTTGCAGGTACAGTGCTGACATTTCAAGAAAAATATTTTAAGATTTATATTTCTGATGACTAAAATTCATGAGAAAAAAAAATCAAACACTCACCGATAATAAGGATGATAAAAATAATGCTGCAATGAACATACTTCTTTCTCCAATATTTGTACAGCATTTGATTATTTTTGCTCCAACAATTACAAGATCAGTGGCATGAAAAACAACAACACTATTGTTTATTGTGATAGTGTTTGGGAGAAGATATCGTCTATAAAAATGTTATGGTGACAGGTCTAGTTGTGTCAAATGGGCATCTTATTCATATATGCGAGTTTTTATGGGCTCCTCCCAATAAATTACTGTGTAGGGTATCAGTGGTCCTTCTTTGTCTATGTCTTTTGTGTGAATCCTCCGGTGACCAAACCGGCTTTTTTTTTTTTTTTTTTTCCCAATTGTTGACCTCTTTGACCTCTCCAGTCGAACTTACCTGGCTGTCTTACCCCACAAAACCCCTGGTGGTAATCATCTTGGAGTTGAGTATTAATGCCCACGCCTGTCCCTGAAGCTTTATGTGCAATGAATAAATTTAAGGTATGAATTTCATTCTTTTTTTGCCTCTAGCGAGTTCAGTGTCTCCCACTAGACTACAATGTTGGTTTTAGCATTGTTAGATCCTGAGATTCACAGTCGTGCAAACACATTCCAAACATGTCCATTCACTATACAACTCCCAGCACAATTCAGTAATGTTGTTTGGTAGGTTGACGGTTATTAAGAGTCACACAATGCTTTTAAATGTGAAGAGCATAAATTGAAATTTGATTAAGGGAGTCAGACTGGGCCAAGAGAGAAACCCTTTAAATTTCAGTTTAAGTGTGGATGTCGGATACCGGAACTGTTCCTTATCTCTGCCATAGAATCAGGTTGACTTGAACCTGAACTCCTTTTTGAGTTCTCACTCGCTTTGGCACCAGCTACACGACTACAGTGCAAACTCATCGACTACTGTAAAACCTTCCACACTTCAGATTTACACCCGGACTTGGTATCTTGTGTGTAGTCAGCGCTTTCCTGCTCCATTTTTCTTATCCCACTATATTATACCAACTAAACTCACGGCTAATGAAATGGGGGATAATCTACCACTAGCGTCAGCAGTGGGCCTTTGTGGAGATCTCTGTGGAGGTTTATTGTTACGTTTACATTTCAGTGGAATGCAAAGTGCAGTTAAGTCTCGACAGAAGGACCAGATAATTATAGCTCATGTTGTGTTGCTTCTTGTTGCACATCCTTGCTGATGTTTGAGCTGCACTTTGTGCATTTGTAATTGAGTGCACTAAATTTGCCTACCTTAAGGAAATGCAAAAGGCAAAAGGTATTTGTCCCAAAAGGGAACACAAGACGAAAATATACAGCGTTAGTGTGTACTGATCCCAGAGTGTATTTACAGCAGACAAATGCAGTTTTTTTTCCAAAGTTATAAACTCCGTCAATGATCACACCCGAATATTTTCATTATGCAATGAACCTACAGCCATCACTCTCTGTAGGCATACAAAAACAGGATTAAAGAGGATTTAAAATTCAATAAAGTCGTGAAAAAGTAGATTGAGCTTGAAATAGGCCCAGTTTATCCGGTAATTCAATAATGTAATAAAAAGTAGTTTGATCTTAAAATAGGCCTAGTTTCCGTTTATAATAGTGAAACAAAATAGGATGCCCCCATCTACTGGACAATATGGAATTACTCCCAAAATAAACATAGTGGGAAAACCAATGAGTTACTATAAACTGTGCAAAAAAAAAAATTCAATATGTATGTGCACAGTATGTATGACTATTCTAAAGTACGGGCATTTCACACCTTCTTACTGTAGCTACGAAGCCCATCTCTGAAACAGCCTCCTCAAAGTAATGTCATCTTTCATTATGTCTGTAACTCAGAATGAAACTTCGCCAATTAAACTGACATAATGTTCAAGTTAAAACGAAGGTTAGAAAAAAAATAATCAAAAAGTCAAGTCATCTTGACATGTGTCTTGCACCCGCTTGCTAATGGTGCAAAACTCTCTGATTAAATGCTATATGCAGTGCAGGCTTCTGTTCTACAAATAGCATCAATCATCAAGCCTCCCTGCTTGAAATGCATCGTCTTTTACGTGAGAAATAAAGATGAATTTTCATCCAGCTTCTCACAATTTCACAAAGCAAATCAGGGAGGCATTAAAGAAGTTATGTAAATCATTTCACTTTCTTCAATCCTGTAATGTATCTTGTACAGTTTTTTTAATTTATTTTTTTATCTAGAAACATTTTGGTTCCAAGTGCCTGTAACCCATAACTCTCTTTTGTAATTGACTATTAGCAAACCTTGTGAGTTAAAATTGAGAACTTTTGGTGTAGTAGTTCTGATTTGCGCATGTACAGTCTTGTTTGATATGAAAGACATGGATCAACAGAATTGTTTTCTCTGAGGCAGAATTCTTTGTGTGCAAATATTTGTCCCAAAGCCCAAATACTTCAGTTCAACTCCCTTCTCAACAAGCATCAGTTTGACAAATGGTGAACATTTCTTCAAAAGGGAGCCCCCGAGCTGTTTATTGCCACTTTCTGTGAAAATTTACTATCAAACTGAGCATAAAATAAAAGACAATTACACATTGTGTAGCATAGCTTCTGCTTCAGATAGAGCCATTTAACTTGATCCTAACAAACAAAGCAAAAGTGTTATAACCCTTTAAGCGATTGATATTTGAACACAAACGGTGGAGCAACACATGAAGATTGATGATATTACAATACGACACATACATAAGATGAAATAGAAATAAAAAAAAAACCATCTCTTCCCTGCAGTTGAAAGATTGTCAGCATTGTTGTGATTGAGCGCATTTATTAGAAATTTTATAAGCATCAATGAGAAGAAAACTGCACACCTGTCCGAGAACAAAACGGACATAGTCCGTGCTTTGAAAATGATACTTGACGCATTTTAGTCACAGCCTGGTGATAACGTTTATTCACTGCACGACCTTCAAATACGGAATTACGATTTCACTAAAGAGACACAGGCTAGTTTGGCAACTGTGTGTATCGAAGATTTCTGGAAATGGTTGAATAAGCATGTAAGTGAGCACCACTGTAGATGGGCAAAGAGGGTGAATTCTTACTGTCAGCTATTTTGCCGGGGGGTAAAAAAAAAATGCAAGGATTCCAATTTGATAGCATTCACAAGTGAAGCGCTGTTAAAATCTTACATGCTGTGTTCACCGCAATCAAGTCTGCTGAATTTCTCGACATGGGGAGCACGAGGAAGAAACGTTATCACTGCAATTCTTCTCTCTGCATGTACCAAAGGCGAGACTGAGAAAGGGCATTTTGCTCTTTCCTTGTGCTATAGAGACTTCACATTTCTTTTGCCTAATTGGATTCAGGGACCCTTTGTTCTGTTTTTGTTCTGACCTGCGAGCCTTTTTCCTCTCAAAGCGCCACCACAGCGACTAAGGCAATTTACTTCCAGCTAATTAATTTAGGTAAGCAAGTGAGAGGGACAGAAAAAGCACACAATTTAGCAGTATTTGCAGTCATAAGGAGAAAATGATTATGCTTTTGGCGAAGGTGTTATGATGGTTACAGCCGGAGGTTTGAAAATGACTGGAATCACTTTTAAGAGGTAATGCTTCCAAGAGGTTGTGGGAAAAGCTTGAAGGGTCTTGGCTGTTTGATTGACGGCAGTTGGCAAACTAGCCACTGGCAACAGCAAACAGTGAAAAAAGACAAAAAAATGATGAAAAGTGGAATGGATCGGCTCAATATTGATGCTTTCTACTGAATGATTCACTTTTGAAATGCAATATGCATGTTAAGAGCTTCACTATGCGACGTTTGTATAGGGTTGCATGCCTTTGCCAATTCAATGGATGACATCTGTCTTTTGAACAGGAGACTTGAAATTACATTCAGTTGTTCTAGTAGGCTTTTCCGGACATTTTTGTCTGGATGAATCTTGGAGGTTTTCTGCTTATATTGACTACTTTTTTTTAGCTGTTTGGAACTTTCTCCCCTTTGACCCCAGTTCCCGCTTAATTAAAATAGTCCCACGGCTTGGATGAATGAATAAAACTACTATTTCAAGTATAACTGTATTTTCTGACCAAATACTATGTCACTTAATAATGAGATAACTATCTGGAGACAGGTTTGCCATTAGATGTGATCTTACCATAGTCAACAAATTGGAGAAAAAATTGTTTGTCCTGTCCAAACATAATGAATGGAAGCATGAGTACAGTGCATTCACCACTTGCTTTTCCCTCAAAATGAAGAGCTGCCTCCATTAAAGCCTGAGTCATATTATGACCAGTGCAGGAGCTGAATTTTTAGTATATGACCATAAAAATGTTCACGACAAAAGCCAAACCAATTTCACCTCATTTGACCTGCTGTAGTTCTAAATTGAGTTCACTTTCTCACTGTGGATGAAGTCACATTGTGCGCTGACACTGTGACTCACTATTGCCAAGTACTGTTTTCCCTTCTCAACTCAACTCTCAGCTCCCACACAGAGATTTTCCAGAACCATAATATTGCAGAACCACTTTAAAAGTGAAGCTTGTATTTTATAGATTGGATTGCAGCAACTATAGAATAGCGTATGGTTTGAAAATAAAAGAAGTAAGTGGCAGTGAGGCCCAAGTAATTTGTAGTCTTTCACTAACATCTGGTCTGCTGTGTAGTTTTCTTGTGTTGAAATTACTGTGGCATGAACCAATGTATTAACACTGGTACTCATGGGATATTATATTATAGTTATCTTCAAACAAAGATTTAACAAGCATGGTCACACAGCGCAGTGGGTGGATGTCGACTTTTTTTTTTATTTAATAGAGCACAGAGAAAGTAGCATCGCAATAAAGATGGGAGAGAAAATATTCTGCAAGGACATGAGGGTCATTGTTCATTTTAAGGACCCAAACCATCCTATTTACTTTTCTCTCAGGAGGGACACCTTCATGCAATTCAAATAAGTAAATGGTTCCAAACTGAGGTGCAAATGTGCAAATGTATGTCTGACTTAAGGAAATGGATGACGTCTCCACATTTTGTAATACAGAGCAGTGGGTAATAATTTGTTTTTTTTTATTACACCACCAAAAAAACAAATTGATAAAGTACAAGCATCATGACTAACATTAAAATACACTAGTGTGGTGTGTGCAGTGAAACCTTTTCATGGCAACATTTATTATGATTCATTAAATTGATTTAACCCAGAGGTCCCCTGAAATATCGACGTCACTGATTGTTTGACTGAAATGCATGTTACTTTATCCTGTGCAGCTGAACGTAGAAGCACTAATGTGCTGTGATTAAATAGCATGAGTCCATTAAACAAGGCCAATATTGTGGGAGGCAGAGGTCATGAATTCAGCCTCAGGCCCGACTCCCCAATAATCTCCCCAATTATAATTCATAATGAAGCCTTGGATAAAGCAGGTGCCTTGATACTGTTATGTCTGCCTCTGCATCCTGTTGGTTGAGCACACTTTTGTTGCACACATACTATACTGCATACTGTGAATTTTAATCATGGTATAATCCTCCTTCGAGAAATTCTGTTTCTAGAAAGCCAGGATTGCACGACGAGCATTTTACAGACTCAGTGTCTCCACATGACTCATATAGCTCCTACCTGGGAGGTATAAGATGGTTAAGATGCATCAATGTGGTAGTATCGGAGCATTTTTACAAGTATGAATAGCCTATAGATGTCCAATCTGACGACTGTGGATTATCAAGCACATAGAAGTCCCGGTGTTCTGCGATGGAGGAAAGCAACAAAGACTTAATGAACACACACATATTACACCAAAGAATTCTGTAGTGTGACCTTCACAGAGCTTGGGGCAAGGGACGGGAATCGAGTGTAATCCCATGAAACTAAAATATTTGACAAATGAGTCCTTACAGTATTGTATATTATGCAGCAGGTTAAATATGCTGGACCACACATCAACTAAGTTATGAAAGCACTTGGCTTGCATGCTGAGCTTTAAAAGTATAACTGGTCTATTTTCTTAAATATGTTGGTATTCTAAATCAGGACTCATATTTGTCATATTCCAGCTGGTCATTATTATCCAGTAAGTATATCAGGGCAGACGGACAGGCGCTAACAAGTCCACTCTAATTACTGACGATGACATTTTAGCCGTGTTGCATTACAGCATCAGAGTAATCTAAAATCTTGTGTGCAACGAACATGTTCCACCAATCCTCATTAAGTTTTCCAAATGATAAGAATCAAATGTCTTCTAATTGCAAACCTACTTGCATCTAATAATAGGCTATGCGATGGCGGGTTACGGTAATCGTACTGTGCTCAGAAATGATCTAATATAACATGTAATAATCTCCTGGCACTGTGGAATTGTAGACATCTTAATCTCATAGGCCAGTGAACATACACCTTCCATGGAATGGCGTAATGAGATATTTCCATACTGGATGATCAGCAACATGAAACAGTATTTATTGATTTATTGTTCAAGTCGGGCGAGTGAACAGGTTCATCAACCTCTCCCAGTCTTTGTATTCCCTGTCTACAGTTTGCAATGTTTACAGCAAATTTCATTTACTTTATCAAAACTGTTTGTCACATTGCGAACTTCACTCCACCCCACTTTATTTTCATTAGAGTATTTTCGCCAGCAAACTAACTGGCCCTCAGTGAATTGTTCAGTTGGTGGCTACCAAGTGATGATTTCCAATTACACCTCCAGTGATTTACCGTGTAGAATCTATACAACATACAGGAACTGTAGCAGACACACAGTTAGTAGTCCCCCTAGGGCACCAACATTGACTTGAGTTAACTCCCAATCATTTCTGAATATTTTGAGAAAAGAAACTGTGTTACTCTGTATTGATATATAATATATAATATATAATAATATATAATAATATATAATATATAATATATAATATATAATATATAATATTTCTTAAGAAATCCTGAAAGAGCTAAATATTTAGAATTTTGAATGTTTTGAATTGATGGATAAATGACTTTGTATCATGATTGCATGTAAAAACCTAATGTGAAAAATGGCTTCATTTAATTTTGTCAAGTGGTAGCACAAAATAAATTCACCTGGATTCAGGTACATTTTATAAGTAAACTCTACCTAAATGATCTATTTGGATCCAGACGCTTTTATTTCGTGCAACCACTTCCTGAAATGAAATTGCGTGAATTCAATACATCATTTTTGTCATTGTGGTCACTGGTCAATCTCACATAAAAGCCCTCTCAGTATGACAGGTTTCATGAGAATATAGTGTCCTTTTTCATAACCACCTTGACTTGACATCACATCTTAAAAATGTCCCACTCATGAGAAGCCAATGGTCCAGTGATGGCTTGGAGAAGCAGACTGACAGCAAAGTGATATTAAAGATCAGACGGCATCCTCATTCTCCCTTTCCAGGTCAGCATAGGACACAAACACAGAGAGCAGAGCCACCTAAAGACGGCCGACGCAGGGTGGGAAAGCTTGTCCTGTCTTATCCCGAGCTCAGCGGGCAGATAACAGCATTGGAGCTGTGAACGCACATCCTCACTGAGGTACCACTTGAATAGCAAACAGCAAATCCCACCAGCAGGAAGAAAAAAAAAAAACCAACACATTTTCTAGCTTTCAAGTGCATACATTAACATAACATTAGAAGATTTCCAACACTTTCTCACTTTTTTTTTCAGCTGTAAAATTAACTAATCATATGCAAGCTAACACAATGTAATACTTCATCTAATAATACCTTGATCACACTGAAAGGCATCAGTGTTGAGGCATAGAGGAATAGGTACGATGCGGTGATGAAAGGTAGAAAATTCTTCGCGCTTTATCCAGCTAAGCAGGTATGTCCCTAAATGTTAACCGCAGGCAAAATAGTGAATGAGGCTTTGAAATGAATCACTAGAACATTTTAACAGGTGTTAGGTTGTAGCCACTGTGCCTGCATACCAAATGTTTAGGTTCAAATTCAGTGTGAGACTCAGTTTAATACTTACGGTTCGTAACGCAATAGCTGTGATTAAAAATAATACTCGTTGTACTACCAAGCTTTTGGTAAAAAAACAAAGACGATCCAACTCTCCCCTGGTATCATCATGTTCATGAATGGTATGTGAACTGTTGCTTGTCCAACATAAATTATTATGGAAGCTGTTGTGCCAATTAACTGGAAAGTAGGTAGGCAATTTACAGTATATTGGCACGACTTGATGAAGAACCACACTGAGAGTGGAACGATTGAAATGCATAAATTCTGAATTTCCAAGTCCACCTCTGGAATTGTTCAGGGATTGTGAACGATATCTCCCTTTTGGGTGCTGTGAAAATTTAATGTGAAAGATGGGTAAAGCCAAATGACAAGCCGATAAATGTTTTAAAAATATGCGATTCTCAAGAAGTCTGTCACAAAGGCACAGTCTGGTAAAATACACCTAGTACAAACATCACACTTGATTAAACACACAATGTACCAAAATAAAATACAGGGGTCGTAATAAAAATAAATCTTTCCCAAGATAATGTTACATTGTGAATCAAATTGTAAGTGAGATTTTAAGTCAATATTTATTATTATGGTTGCCGTTTGCATCGATGTGGAACAGTACTCTGTAGCTTTGTGTCTGTCAATGTATTCTAAATTAACGTCTCTTAAACCGACTCCAAATAAGGCCAAGCTGAGAAATGCTCACATTTGACTGCACATTTGATTTGGCCAAATATTAGAAGCCCCTCTCAATCTGATCCACAGCAAACAATGACCTCATATTATATGAACCCACTCCCATTCCTGAGTGTTCCTCATCTTTTGTACACAAAACTGACATTCAACAAGCTGTGACATCTACAAAGACCATGCCTGTGTTAGCCTGGAAAATGTTGGGAATTGATGGGCATTGTGTTTCCACACCTTTGCTGAGATTAGAAAAGAGCAGGTGTATCTAGCATGCCTTGGGGAAATGTGCTCGATGTGGGAAAGGTCTAGTCTGATCAAATGATGAAAAAGGACCAACTTAGGAATCCAGATGTCTAATTATATTTGGAGCTCTATGACAGCTGGGTTGGGGTTTTCCTCCCTTCCCCACTGGTTGGGAATGAATCTATTCAATCCCAAAATGTAATGGGTTGCTATTCAAAATTGTTTGGCTCATTAGGTTGTTTTCAAACGGTGCGCTGAGCATAAATTGTATCAATCTGTTTGTTAGGCAGGTTGGTTGGTTGGCTGATTTTGGGGGTTTCTTTCAATTCCAGTAAAACAGACTAGCACACAACGCTTGCCAGATTTGGGCAATTCCAGGGGCCAGATTATCAGATGACTTTCAAATGTCCGATTTATGTAGTCGTGGATCCAGAGGCTGTGTGATTGTGACATGAAACAGAGAAGTAAGTTTACCTGTGCAGATGAAGAGATGCCACTGGTTTGGATAATGCAGACGGCACCCAAGTCACTTTGGTACTTTGTCCACAGTCACTTTTAAACTCTCGCGGCATCGAAATAACTCTCACACTCTCTCACACTGCAAAGATTAAGGATGTGGAGGTGGAAGCCTCGAGGATGAGAAGTGACATCAAAATTTTATGTCTTATACCCTTTCTCAGAAAGACGAGTGAAAACATTTCCAATCTTAAATCAGGCTTAGCCATCGGTAGCAATGAGTCCACTGGAAGTTAACCTCCTCCTGCTTTGTGAGTCAAACTACTAATATGTGCATTCTGTGGCATCTTTGCAAAATGTGGCCGTCTGCAGCACTCATCCCCGTGCAGAAACGCAAAGACATTCGTGTCATGGACTAGGAAGGAGAGCAATAAGCCTCTAGTCATTTCATTTGTTGGCAGAAATTTACTGTTCCATATTCAGTGTTTGTAAATTCCTCCACTCAGGTCTCAAGAGGGATTGGAAACGTATTCATCACAGGCTTGGAAAAAATGATCGACATCTAACTGTATTTATGAAAATTGAGTGATTTAATGATCCGACAATGATACATCAATACACAACGGCTGTCACAAAGCGTTTTAGAAAAAAATAAAATAACAATACAAGAGATCATCTCATCCTTGCATTTATTTATACATGTGCCCCCCCCGGCTAGCTTTTAGATCTTGATAGAAAAATGCGTTACTTTATTTATTCATTCTAATTGTATTATTTGCTCCTATGTTCCGTCAAATACACAAATTATGTTTCTAGAATAATTTCTTGGGAGAAGTGGATGAAGGAAATAGTAAATGGGTGTGCTATGCAGCAGCTCTGTAAATGGGCACTAATCCACAACACTGTAGGCAGCAAGGAAAAAAGTAAAACACAACCAAATCCATCACATGAGCTGAAAAACACCCAAATCCAAGAAAAGGCTTATCCCCACAACATCCGTCATTATCCATCTGCTTGTCTTCATTTGGATCGGAGTAACTGTAGCTTATCCCGAGTGACTTTGGTTGAATTGTAGACCCTCGCATTCAAACATATGGTTCATAATTATGGTTCTTTTGTTATTTTACCCAAGTAACCTAATTACCCGAATAAACCTTTTTTTTTTTTTTTCACATGATACCCAAAGAAAAATTATCCAACCATGAAGAGAACACAACAGATTTTCCAGAAGAGATTCAAACTCAAATGTGGAAAGCAGTCGTGACAATTTCAAGCACTTAAGACATGTTCTCAAAAGATCTCTTTGAAAACAAAAATGAAAGACTCGCACCATAATCACAGCATGTTTTTCACCTGTCTAAAAATATACTGTATCCAATTCACACTTGCTTTGGTTTCACACCGGCGGTTGCTGTAGTAACCATTTATATCTGCGAAACCTTCCTCAACTGTCTTAGTTGACTAATATATTTGGCATGGTTTCCATCTCACATTTTTTTTTTCTGTCTCAGCCATCAATTCGTTCTAATGTCTAATTCATCACAGTTCACAGTCCTTTCCCCAAACGTATCCCTCTCAGACATTCATTTCTATGGAAAGCATCATTACTGCTTCCTGCTGTCAGCACTTACATAATGCTCCTCCAAGTCTCACTTGTGGCCATGTGTGCTCTTCTGTGTGCATCGCCTCGCTTTTAGGTTCTTGCAGCATGAACAGTTGGCCCCGCTTTACCTTCCACCTCATAATGTGACTGGCCCTGAAAATTTTATACCAAAATTGCTGAAGCATATATCTCTTGAGACAAAGATGTCTGTCATGCTTCACCTGATGATGCCCTTGTAGAAGTTGGGAAAATAAGAGAAGTGTGAGATTAAAGACAACAAAGTCACAGACAAGCAAAGGATCAGGTGAGGTATGTTGTCAAATGTTTACAAATGAGACTTTTTGGCAAAGCTATTTGGATACAACTGATAACAAAGTCATTCGGAGAAGATAAAGTGGTACAAATGAGTCTAGAGTGTCTGGAGTAGGATGATTTCCGGTGTCTCTATTCTCCCTGATAGAGTCTTAAGGGAGTTCAGTAAAAATACACACAGAAATGGAGTGTGGGTTGTTAGCTTCCAGGGCTCTAGACAAGTATGGACCATGATCTGTGAATGATGTGAATCTGCAGCACTTCCCACTAAGCAAGTATTGAGCTTTTCTTTTTTTTGACCTATTAAGGCCACCATCATTTTTGCCTGCTTAAGTGGGACGAACAAATCCAAGTTCATTGCATTGCAAATCATGCCGACCAGTGCTGCTCTGACTTGTGTCAAGAACAAGAAAGAAAAGCATTTGGAGAAAGAGAAATGAATACTGGCATAAATCACTTAGATAAAATGTAATGAACAAATCGCAAGATCAATGTGCATAAATATACACGAGGGATGAAACAAAAATTGATTTGAATTGAAAATTTGCCTTTTGAGATTTAAAAGCTGGGAGTGTGCATGCATGCACAAACTAATGAATCGCTTCAATGTTGCTGATGATTTATTGCATTTAATTAACCTGAATAATTTGGGCTTTGGATGTCACGTGTTATATTTTTACATTTCAGTCAAAAATAAAACAGGACAACAGCTACAAATTACATTTCTTTAGTCCCTTGAGAAATTCAAATGATTGTCTCCTTTCAATAAGAAACTTCTTGCATCATAAGCTCTCGAACTGATACGTACGATACAGAACTGATTATTTCAACAAATGTAGTGTCACGTTTGTTTTCCAGTACTAACCATCGTAACACTCCTCACGTACACGTGAAATCAAATTGCGTTAATGTCCGTTGCGCTTGCACCTTCACTTAACATTAATGAGCGACCCTCACAGCCTTCATCCTGCTCATTATCCAATCCGTCATGGAAATTCAAACATTGCCCACACATATGCATCTCAGCCACTCTGCTCACAGAAAAGGCACAAGGCTCCAAACGGTTTCACGATTTTAATGACAATCGTGTATGAGGTGTGTGGTGTATCTGCGTGCACACAGCTGCTACAGTCCAATAATGGCAGCCATATTCCTTCAGTTGGATAAATTGCTGTGAAAGCCATGTAAGAGCGAATGGCTCTCGAGCTAAGAATGAGTGATTAAACCTTTTCAACCTGTATAGGGCACATGTAACTCATTTGAAATGATGAATATATAGAATTCTTAGTCTTGATTGAAGTTTGGCCTTGAGCACTGAAGAGCTTCACCTCGCATTTAAATAAATCACATGGGAATGATTTTTTTTTGTTGGACTTGAGTTGAAAAAAAAAATCTTTCATGTTGTGTATTTCAGGGTTGTTGAAAAAGATGCCATATGCCAATGTGACCTCACGCAACTGCACTTTTCAATACAAGACTGACAAAGCACAGGTGTATTCATCATTTTGTCTGTGGGTATCCAAACTGTCCGTGCTCCAATCGTCAGTGAAGTTCACTTTTTAGCAGGCAGCTCCTCCACCTGGAGGCGTCACTTTTGTGTGCCACGCTGCATAACAATGTTCATCTGCTCATTATCTCCATCCTTAGCTCAGTGTTTGTGTCAGTGTCCTCAGGCAAAGATCTCATCAAAAGTTACCAACCAGTCATTCATTCTGGAAAGATTTCAGTGGCATATGTGGGCATGTTCTTCATGTGTTGTCTTATTTAAAACCGGCAACCTTGATGTTTTGTCCGCTCTCTAAACTGTAGTAATCATGTCATTTAAGGACATATTTACACAGTGAAATGAGGCCAGTTTTGCATAAACGTGTTTTTTGATGCCCTTTTTCGCTTGCGCTAGTCTATTCTTAACACCGTGTTACTTTTTCTCCGACTGATGGCCAAAGAGCTCAAAGTTTATGAACTAGCACATTATATTTAAAAAAAATATATATATATATATTATATATATATATATATATATATATATATATATATATATCCCCCCCCAGTAGACCTGGGCCAGGCTCAGTGTGAACCATTTTGACAGTGCAAAGAATAAGAAACGTTTGACTGTGGTTCCCTAACGGGTGTCTCGCAGGAATCTATTGTAAATTGAAAACCAGAATTAAATAGCTCAAGCAATAGACTGCTTTGAGCCTTCTCATAATTTGATATCTTGCCATCCTGAATATTGAGATGTATTACATGCAATAATAGCTGCTTGGTTCATTGTTTTTGCTGATTGGATGATAGGGCTGCAACGAATGATTTCCTTCATCGACTAATTTGTCTTTTATTTTGTAATTATTCAGTGAATAGGTAAAGAATACTTTTTTAAATTTGCATTCCTTTTATTTGAAAACTGTGTATTATTTCATATTGACAGTGCTGAAAATGCACAAAACTAATTATGATTTCACTTACGGGTTTAGTGCATAACGTGTCAGAAAATGGACGGAAATTGTGACCATGGCCTTTACTGTTTGCAAAAGTCTTATTTTGATTTAACACAAAGATAGTCAGTTTGGCTTCATGCAAGACTACAGATTTTCACCTTCCCCCTTTCTTTTGGCAATAAATTTGGAAGATACCATTTTTTTTCTAATCTCGTTTCCTACGGCTGGCAAAGTGTCAAAAATATGCCAACTGCTCCAGAAATGACAGTTAACGTTAAAAAATGAACTCGGGCAGTGAACTGTAAATGACCCAGTGACAGCCCGTCTGGTTATGGTTGGCATGGAGACAAGTCCTGGTGGACACATGCTGACCCATAAAAAAAAAAGGTGAAGAATAAATGTATTATACCCTGCGCTTGGTTTTCACAGAACTTACGTCGTGCACTGAAGCTTACCTCCGGAATACTTTCCCTGTTCCATTTTTTATCTCATATATCTCTAGTTTCTTTGAAACTTAGCTTTTAAAAGGATGATGACAAGCTGGATGTCAAGATGAATTTCAGGTCAGTTGTTGATCTCCACTCCTACAGAGTGTGTCTGATGCGGCGCGATACCTAAAGATGTACGACGAACTTATAAACTCACACTGGTCACTTTTGTGTCTGCAAGGCACAAGAAAAGATAACAGAATGTCTTCATGTTTGTGACTTTGGCACTAAAAAGCTAAGAGCAGAAAAGCCCAAGGGCATTTATCAACCTGCTAACTTGCACTCTATTATGCATAAAATGGTAAATAAAACTGGACTTTTGCTGACACCAACAACTAAAGGGCAGGATAACAGACTAGGAGCATTGCAATCCGATATTTTTTCACAATATTTCGCAAACAGTATCGATAAGATAACAATACAGTAATGAGGTGCTAATTGATAGAGTACATTTGCATATGGTACATTACACACTTGGGCTGTGTAATCAACATTGTGATTTGATTTTTTGGCTTTTGACAATTAATGTGCGCAATGGCGCATTGCAGTTAAAAGTTTACAATGTTGTGACAGAATACTGAATGCAGAATACTCAATGCACCAAAGTATGATGATAGTTTATTTATTTATTTATTTTCCATAACCATCCAGCCCTATTACAAACAAAAGGTTACTCAAAAAAGATTCTTAGATATTTGGATTTCAGGCTCAATAGAAGGCATTGTAAACTTTCAGGTGAACATACATTGACCAACAACTCAACATTTCAGTCCTTCTTGCACAACTTGCTGTTCTCCAACAAGGAGCCAAACACCAAAAACACATCATCACAGGTATTGCAGACATGAACCAACCAATGCATTCATTTGGAATTGTTGTTTTAACACTCCTTTAAAACTAGGGTCAGGGTTTCAAACAAGGGTTAGTGTTTCAAACTAGTGTTAGGGTTTAAAACTCGGGTTTAAAATTCGTGTTAGAGTTTCAAATTAATGTTAGGGCTTAAAACTGGGGTTTAAAATTCGGGTTAGAGTTTCAAACTAGGGTTAGGGTTTCAAACTAGGGTTTCAAACTGGGGTTGGGGTTTCAAACTAGGGTTAGGGTTTCAAACTAGGGTATAAACTAGGGTTAGGGTTTAAAACTAGGGTTAGGGTTTCAATCAGGAGGTGGCAGGTTGATTTGGTAGTTATAGGATGCCGCTTGTTGAAAATCGGCAGCACGTACATTCACACAAAGGTAACTAATGATCTTTTGAAAGCATTGCATTGATATTTTCATCATAAACTCCCAAGATAAAAATCAGCATACTTCATTTATTTACTCTTGCAGTTTTAACCTGACATCAGCCAGATTTAGTTGTGTATAACGAAACATTTGTCAGTCATTTGCTAAAATGCATGTTAGAGACCTGCTGCATTTGTACACATTTTTTATCACTCTTTGTGAGCGAGTGACAATTGAAGTTGTTTTTCTCTGTTTAGCACAGTCAAAACAGTCTTATACAAAAGGAGCCTTTTTAAAGTGTTCATCTTCTTCCTCTATGCTTCCAAAAGACCAGAAAGCATCTTGTACAATTTTCCAGTCTATCTCCCTTTTCAAAGAGAGCAATTTTCATCGAGCGCTGGCCGCCACAAAGTGAGACAACACAATGAAATAGTCGCTGCAAGTCAACACATTTGACTTTCCACCAGATGTTCCCATACTTTTTACAGAAGAAGCCGTAACAAGAAATGTTATCAGCACTTTTGAGAACACTTGTTTTACTTCAAGTGCTTTGCTGAATCAACCACATTCACTAAGCTTGTCCTAATTAGGGTGGCGGGATTTACGCGTTCATTTGAAATTTAGAAAGGAGAATGGGGACAAATTGAGGCGGTGGTTCATACTTTAAAAACACTCGCTGAATTGTGCTTGTTCGACATGTTCTCTTGTGTGTTTTCCTTTTGCAGAACTCTACATTTGTTTGTTGAATTTCAGTTGAGGCTTTCACGTCAGGACATAAAGACACTCCATTTAGAGGAGCTACTTTAAAATTCTGTTTATGCAATCCCAGCTATTAGTGGCGATTCTTCACTTCCAGTCTTTGATGATAAATCAAGCCCGGCTCGTGTAAGTAATCTAAGTAGTCAATGTCGGTGGGTTGCAAAAGATCAACGATTCATTTGAAAGATTATTTGCTGCAAGTGAATCATCACACAACAACAAAATCTCTCTTTTTTTCTTTTTTTAATTAAGTCTTTGATCATTAGAACGCAGTTGATCAACCAGATGCTGAATCCTCAGCCACAATTCTTCTCACGTGTGTGTGACATTTGCTTTGAATGCCACTCAGGTGCTGGCTTTGTTTATGTGCACTGCAAAAGTCTTTGGGGAATTCACAAAGCTCCCTGATGTTGATGCCAGAGAGCAAGCTCATTCTAAATGCTGGGAGGAAGTTTGAGAGGATGTCACGGAAGAATATAGCAGTCACCTGAGAATAGATTTGTGGCAGGAGCTCGGCTTCGGGCATCTGAAGGTTGACGCAAGATGACGAAGGTTAAGAAGCTTATAGAGAAAATTCATTTTTTTTACTGTAGATGTCTTAATCCCTACAAAGTCATCAAAAGCATATTCTGTATATAATAGTGTATAGAATTCTTATAGTGTTGCTTAACTTGCACCCACTGGGCACTTTATTAGGTACACTACTCTCAGTGTTGGTTGATACTGTCATAAAAGTTTTTATAATTAATGTTGTGGCTGTTGAGTGTATACAGTGGAAATAAAAAGTTCTTGTGTTTTTAATTTGTATATTTTACTATGCTTTGCTAAAATGATTCAACCCAACTAATGGTGGTGATTTTCTAAGGCCCCTGTCAGTCACAGGCTCAGGGCCGTTACAATCATCATCACCCCTTACAGTGCTCTGGAAATGTGTTCACTGAGGCATTACGCACCCCAAATGTCCGGTCTATTGGATTGTTGAAAAGTAACCGTAAAATAACAGTGCCCCAAGTTATTTTTTTTACCACAAGTCATAATTCTTGAACAGACAAAAACGACTGCAGTCATACTGTTGGCTGGTGAGTTTTATTCAAGTTGACAGCACCACAAGTTATAGCGGCACCCGTCACCTACGAAAGTCCACACGTCACGAAAAGCTTTTTTTTTTTAAATGCCAGGCTTTCCAAAATGATTTTTAAAACCCTCTTACATGAAATAACTTAACTGGACACTATGCAGTACATTGAACTCCTCATCCTATGATGTCTGTTGTTGTTCTTTTTGTTTTGATTAAATTTTGTCTCATGTTTGTCATATCACATATTCTTTTTATCATGTCATATGTATCTATTTGGTATTTATCTACCAATCAACTCATTCCAGCCTCTACACTTCGTTGAATTGCATCATTTTTTTTATCTGGGGATCCTTTCAGCACACCCTGCTTCCTTTTTGCCTGCATGTCACAAAACTGTGACACCGCAGTTATTGAAACCGACCAAAACATTTCGGAGACCTGCACAATCCAGTAAGATCTAAATTCAAGTATTTTTTGTAGCCTCTCGTCGAGATGAACAGTTAAGCCAAAATATCTGAAAGCACTTTCAGTATGCAGTGTCACCTCAGGAAACCACAGCAATCAAAAGAATAAATATTTTGTTAACAAGCCACTTAGTGCTAATATTGTCCATCTGCTACTTTTTACTCTTAAAAATAAATAATAATAATTCTGCTGCTCTCCTACCACTGTACCCTGAGTGCACTGTGCAGTCACTGTAGCAAATAAGATTAGCTCGCAAAAGCAAGTAAACAGTCCGTTGCCTTGTGAGTTAATAATTCAAGAGTGTTAACCGAGTGAAAACTTGAAAAAGATACTTAAGTGCTGTTCACACTGTAGGAGACATGTGACAAGCAGACAGAAATGCTCCAGTGCACTGCACGCACAGAGCTTTGGCCAGCTTCTGCCTCTCCTTCCTTCTTTCCTTCCTTCAGACTTTGAGAAGGTCATCCATCCATGCATCTCATCCTTTGGACTCCACAACTTGCTTTTAGTTGAGCCAAAGCAGCAGCTGTAAGGCTCCCAGCAATTTTTTAAATGAATGAAACAATGAGCAGCACCACTTCTTTGATTAAAGTTGTTATTTTTTTGTATTATATAATGTAGTGTTTTATTTCTTTCTATTTGTCACATGGAAAAGGTGTGAAAACAGTTGTGCGTGCCTGCGTTTGATTAAACTCGGCAGCAGGAGACTTGTTTTATATAAAACCCACTGGAGAGTAAAGTGACTGCTTTACTTGCAAACCCACCGTCTGCATAATGCACTTTTTTTTTTTTTTTTTTTTTTAAATAGTTCATAGGTGTCCTTAAAATGGCCTCTGTCTTGTGTCAAAATGCACAAAGAATAAAGACTTACAATGTTTCTGTTAGCATGACGAGTCACGGATGGAATGGAGCAGGGTGACCAAGTGCAGCTTGGACCGGGGTTTACTGGAGAATACAAACTAACAGACTCGGCAAACTGACATGACTTAACAAAACAAGAACATGACTGACTGACCGAAACAGACTTGAAAACGACAGGAAGCAAAAAGACATGACGACAACAATGATCCAACGGGGGTGGGGGGGGCAGACAGGACTTATATACACGACAGGTAACAAGAGGCAGGTGAGAATAATCGAACTATTCATGGGCACACAGGAGGGGAGGGGCGAGCACACCGACAGAAACCATGACAACAGACACATAGTGGAACAGCTGAGGACGAGACGTGACATGACGACTCACAATTTAGCAAACGGCTACTGTCCAGACTTCAAAAAAGTCATTTTCCACATTTTCACTCGTGGAGACAGCACTTCATCATCAAGCCACTATGTAAGTCACTTGGAAGTGGCAGGTGTTCACCCAGATGAGCTACCAATATATCAAATTTCAAAATGGCTCATTTACATTCCTAATTTCCTAGTTTGAAAGCAAGCAAATGATTTACGTTGTTGTGTCATTACAAATGTCAATAAAATTTCAATTTTCTATGATTCTGCTATCGTTCTTTCATCTAGTTATCTTATGTTCCTTTTTTTTAAAATGGGCAGTTTTGTATCCCAGAAAAAACAGAAGCTCTACACATACTCTCAGAGTCTCAGTGAATCTCTTTATTTGACCGGGCCTCACGCTGTTTTGTGAAGTCACCTTTCTTTACATTAATATATACTGGATTGAAATGAGTTTTCATTCTTTTGTCAAATAGTTTTCTGGTACCTCGGAGCCCAAAATTGGATGTGAATTCATTTTACAAAGATTACAAATATCGCATCACATAATATTACAGTAAATTAAACAGGATTTTTAGTTGTTTATGTGGAATATGTTTGCATTTCATTTGTTTTATGATTTTATACTTTTTCACATAGCACAAGGCTACCGAATGAGGACAAAGAAATGTAAATGTAAAATAGTATGTCTGTGATTATTTTCTGAGCGGTTTCTGATCATGACTATGTATAAAAAAAAATTCAATTTGACTTGAAAATGGCAATTTACTCGACCTAAATCATACCTGAAGTAATCATACCACGCAAGCAGGTTGCTCCTCTTCAACTTTTCTCTATAAGAACTGTGAGTCACTTTTGTACCTCTGTGCACTAAAGAAATTGTGATTGGATTTCAAAGTGGTCTGTATGCTGTCATTATCATGATAACCTCAGACATGAAATGACTTGCTAGAAAATTGGCATCTTTCAAGACTCCCTTCTGATATCTGTTCTACATCAGTATTGCACAAAACACTGGGAGACTTGCAACACTTACATGATCTAATAAATAATTCAGCAGCGCTGGCTACCTCCTATACTATTTGCTTTGAAATATCTTGAATGCATTTGTAATCCATTCCTTTCATACCATATAGATTTGGCCGTGCAATTCCATCTGTTGCATACATTACATCCTGTAAGTAAGAAAAGAATGTCAGTTAATTGACTGCATATGATATATAAGTATGTCAGTCAAATGTAAATTAGTTGGTAGTCCATCCATCCATTTTCTGAACCGCTTTGTCCCCACGGGGGTCGCGGGCGTGCTGGATTCTATAACAGCCGTCATCGGGCAGTAGGCGGGGGACACCCTGAACTGGTTGCCAGCCAATGGCAGGGCACACAGAGACGAACAACCATTCGCACTCGCACTCACACCTAGGAAAAATTTGGAGTCCTCAATCGGCCTACCAAGCATGTTTTTGGAATGTGGGAGGAAACCGGAGTTTTTCCTGTAGTATTCTAAATTCCTCAATACATTTTCAATATTTACCACATAGGTATTTTTAATCCTCTCTTATCCATTTCCACAGACCTAAATGATAGCAGAGAGAAAGAGGCAGCAGCATTTACCACTCAGACCAAGTAGATAATAGTGGTACAGAAATATTTTAGTCATCAAGTGGTATTAGTAGTCAATATTCATGTTCAAAGTGTCACTGGCCCTTTGTTCCATCAGTCAATTCAAGTATGAGTATGCTCAGCCAGTGTCACAAAGTATTTCACCTATGAAAATGCGCAATAAAAAAAAGGATACATGTACTGAAATCAATTTTCTAAAACAGATGATTGTTTGTTATCATTTGATAAGCGAAAGATTTACCAAGAGAACTTCATTCTGATCATGTATTTAATTTCTTATCAAGCTGCCCAAATAAATTATTTTCTGGTTTTATTCCTAGGAAATGATGAAAATTCATGCAGAAGCCATCATGGTGTTCCTCTCAAACTTTTTAGAGGATGCTTAGCTCTTTAATACGGTTGTCCCACAGTGACCTCCTGTGGTCAAATCCTAAATTTCTTCCTGTGTGGCATATTCTGTGCTTTCCTTGTGGTTTCGTCTTGTACTGTGGCTTTTGTCCATGTTCCAATGACATGTGTGTTTATGAAAACTGACATTGGCCCTTGATGTAATTGTCTCGTTCTGGTATCTGGTATCCTTTGTAGCACTTGTTCTTTATAAAGGTAAGAAGTCAATCAGGTTTGATTGGTGACGGAAAGGTTTGGGTTCAAATTTGTAACTTTAAGGCTGAGTATGTAATTCCATGGTGTTTTAGGCAGAAAACATGGAGCTGAAATTGTGTGAGAAAGTACAAGGCAATGTCAGATGTTTCCCAAGGGCTTTAGTCTTTATGTGGCAGCTGCAAAAAAGAAAACCATACATCTCTATTGACAATTAGTTGGATGTGTGGATGGATGCTTGTCCTTCACCTTCCCTGTTCACACAATAGCCAAAATGATATTAAAATAAAAAAAATGTGACATAGAAAAAGTTGAACTGCCGGTCATACGTGCAACTCAGTGATGAGATTCTAACTTGACACCAGTACCACCTGTGCAGGGTAGTCAGATGCTCATATCAAGAGTATGTGATGGATTGATGTGCGAGTATTCACATAAAACCTCACTGACAAGACTTGCATGTCTTCGCAAGCCTTTGTAACGGCGGGATATAGGCCAGATTTTGTCAGACAAACGGTGGCAATGCCGCAAAGATGAAGCCGCGTCGGCGTTTGAATGATTTATTACCTGCTGGATTGTAACGCCCTTCACAAGCAATAAGAGCTAATCCAAACGGTATGACTTAGATGATCTGTCTGTTTGTTTGTTTGTTTTCACAGACAAAGGTGGGATGATGTCACGTTTAAATATACACCTTGTGGTCATATGATATCTTCGAGGACTTTATGAAACGCAAACTCAAATTCAAGTCAAATTATTTGATGCAAATGTCAATGGTGCTTGAACTTCATCAATTGCATGTGTTTATGTTGACAATCTGTGGAGTTCAAAGAGACTTTTTTTATGGCCATTACTTTCTTTGTGACAACATGGCGGGCTAATGATTTGCATGCAATTCCGTAATTCCTCACATCCCTTCACTGTCAATTCCTCCTGCACACCAGCAGCATACCATTCCTGACATGGATCACATTGGGACTGCATGAGGTAACCAAAGTGGCTTGGTTGTTTTAAAAGAAAAATTTAAGGCCACAGATGGTCAAGACACAGGCCAGATGGAGATTTTGGGGTTCTTCCTAATTCTTACAACCAAAATTGTAATTTTCATAGCCAATTTATGAGACTCAAAAACGCGATAACAAAATTACCAAACTGTTAAAAAAACCATAAGACTTAACTGTCAATGAGATTCATGAACCTTAGAGATGATTCATTTGAGATTCATTATATTGTTTTTAAATCTTTAAATCTACGAAACTCCTCTTTTTCACTCCTGTTCATCTTGGCAATTCTTTTAAATGATGGCTCCTAAATACTGAAAGTTTCCCATGTGGGGCAAATAAAGGAATGTCTTATTTTTAAGACCTTGCATTAAACTGCAGTGCTTCTCAACATACTTTTTTAATGGCCTATGAAAACTGAAAAAAAAAATGTAATGTATGATAAATGAACCGCATTTCAAGTACGTATATAGCAACTCTGCTATAGTGACCGAATCATGATAAATGACCATCACTGAAATGCTACAGGGATCCATCCATCCATCCATCCATCCATCCATCCATCCATCCATCCATCCATCCATCCATCCATCCATTATCCGAACCGCTTAACCTCACAAGGGGGGCAGGTACGCTGGAGCCAATCCTGAACTGGTCGCCAGCCAATCGCAGGGCACACAGACGAACAACCATCCGCACTCACACCTACAGACAATTTGGACATGCAAAGAGCCCGAATCAAACCCTGCACCTCAGAACAAATTAATGCCACGACCGATTGAAGTTCACTTGTCAAATTATACATAAAGCAAAAAGAATTACACATTGTATAATTAAAACAACCATGTCGCTTTGCTGTAGATAAATCCATAATGCTAATAAACAATGCAAAACACCAGAGGCAGGCTGACAAAAAGCATTGGTGTCAGTCTTGCTTGGCTTGATCACTCTTATAAAAGTTTTAAACTCAATGATGCTCATGTGGTTAAAAGACATTTTTGAATCTAATTCGAGTTTGCCGCAGTGTTATAACCCAATGAATATTTCATCCTGATCACATATGTAAAGAGATAAAATGGTGAATTCTCACAAATAAATCGCTGGTGTCAGTTGGAATCCTTGTGCCTCCCAAATCCGTTTTAGGAGACAAACACACACATACACAAACAAATAATACCCACAAGTGTGGACGGACCAATTGTATATTTGCAAAAAAATATGATGTTTTATTTTGTTCCCAGGTTGCCAAGACACTCACAACACAAGGAGCAGCACAATGTCCATTGAATTGAAACAAAAATATGAGTCAAAAACTGGTATTTATTTTAACTGTATTATTTCATAAAGTACATTATAGAGTGTGAATTCACACAAGTATACTGGGGTTCACCGTAATTCAAATTACATTATTTGAAATTTCCTATCACCGAAAACATTCTGAAATTTGAAACCAAGCAGCATCACAAGACAAAATGGGTTTATCCGTATGATTGAAAAATATACATTCTAGCATATCATTACTGAAGGTGTTGTTCCTGGAGTCTCATCGTGTACTACAACAACGTTCCAGGGTTACAATTTTGAGTGCCCTGTAAAGGGTTAGGTGAAGTGAGTTACTAGCGGATTAGTCACAGTGGATTGTCGGACTCGCCTGTTCTTTCACCCCTGTCACGACCTTTATATGCGTAAAGTATGCAGAGTGAAATAACCACGGAATAAATTGTGTTGCTAATAAATTCAAGTGACAGTTCATTTCAAATGAACGGTGAAACTGGAGTGAAAGCAAAAACTGAGGACGGGGTTGGCACGTGGCGCAGGTGTCGAAAGCTGAGTTGATAGGAAGCGACCGTGTCACGAGGACGGATGCCTGCCTTGTCCCCATCGATGGTGAAGTGACATCAACTGTAAAATTGTCCATTGATGACCAGGGGAGGGCTTGTCCGTGTGCATATAAAGGTCAGACCAAGACTGATCAACAAGTTTGACTCCTCTGTCCATGTATCTGTAGGCCTAGCACAACAACAACAACAAATCAAAAGCCGTTTTCTGGATATAAGGACAACACTGGTAAGATATTGGCTTGACAGGTTTTTTTCCCCTTTAGAAACTGAAATAATCCAGAACTATTTTATTCCAATATAGTTGGAAAAAAAACTTTTCATAACCCAATATCTGATTTATTTTCAGCTCATCAGCAACATGTTTGTGCTACGCTGCTTTGAAACAACCGTTTTAATACTCCTCTTTTCGAGTTTGCGCACAGACGCGAAACCGCTGAGGTAAATTCTGTTCCAATGTGTGGAATATCATGACTGTATTTTGCAGTCAAGGATATAGTGCAAAAGTCACTCATTGCTCATTAATCATATTTTCCTCACTGTGACTATGATGGGGTTTTTTTTGTCTTCAGAAAGAGAACCATCAGCGAGGTACAGTTAATGCACAATGTGCAGGAGCACAAACAAGTGGGAAACAGACAAGAATGGCTCCAGGGAAGGTTAAATGACATTATTGTTACCAGTGCTGACCCTCAACATGGAAAACCCCCAAAATACTCCCAAAAGAGGTTCTTGTGGGAATACTGAACTGACCATTACTCTCTACTGAGCATTTGCTGTCTGTTTTTATTTGATTAATTTATTAAATTCAGTGTTTCTTGTATTTATTAATATGGGTGAACTTTTATGTATTTTCTTTTTTCTTTCAGTCACAAAAAACACTTATTTTAGTGTTACTTAATTTGTTGTTTTCATTCTGTTACCGATTAAGATCATTTAAAGTATTTAAACTGTAAATGAATTCAACGGACCAAGTGCTTGTCTTCGTCACATTTATATATGTTTTAACTGTGCGTGTGTGCGTGCATGTGTATGTTGTTTTGGTTTTATTTTCAACCAACAAATTGTATTGTATTTATACAGTTTGGTTAGATTATCATTGACTTTCAGTAATGTTATACTTTTTGTTTAATTGGAAATGCAAATACACTTTACTGGGCATGAAGTACAGCTAATATCCATGGTGCTGATGATGTAGGTGCATGGGGATAATAATGCATCCGAAACTCAATCTCTATGAAAAGACTAGTCAGTGTTGTACTGTAGTTAAATGTAAACAAAGCATTTTGACTATAGGATGTCATTTCCATTGTCTAACAACCTTAAAAAAAAATTAAGAAGTTTTCTTTTTAGTTGTAGTTTGACTGCAGTTGAATTAAATTATAGAGTATGCATGTTTAAAACTGCGAGACTCTTAGAACAATTGCAAGACTGCAACATTGTATGAATATAATTTCCACAAATTTGGACTATTTTGTGAAGGCAAAATGAAAAACGTCGAGACACATATCGCGAGACTTGGCAAGCATTATTTTGGAATGAAAGGAATTATATATTGAGAGTTGATTTTTGAATACTTGTGTGTTTCGAAATACAAAACACTCAACAAGTTATTTCTTTTAGTATATATTTTTTTTAATTTAAATTCGACGTAATTGTGCGTCATCGCGTCACGTGACGTCAGCTACATGACTATTTTGAAAGAAAGCTGGCTAGCTGATTTGCTGTCGGGATTACACTCCGGCGGAGATTTACGCCAATTTGGTAACTATACTTCTATTTTACGGTACTCATATAGGCTGTATACAACTGCAGTTCTGGGCTGGTCAATATTCCATAAATTGTGTCTGAAAAAGAACAATCTGATGCTTGTAACACGGCCGCTAATGCTAGCTGTGTAGGAGTGCTAACGCAGGAAACTAAGCTAATGCTCATAGTAATTCTCCTTATATAGTCTGAAGACCGACTGATATTTCATTCTGATTAAATGCCAGACACTAGGTGGGAATATTATTTGTGTAAAATCACGTCATTGGTGAACTGACAGTGCTGACAGCTAGCGGTGGATTTTGTGTAGAGTTTTGATCAGCGGATCCGGCTGGCGACAACGTGAATATGTTGAGTGACACTTCCGGAGCGGACTTCCCCCTGTATGGGTGATGGCAACGCTTCTGCAGTCATATGACAGTAATTCAAGTGACAACGAAAACTGGGAACGGAAATCGACGGGCCGACCTCGTAAACTGTGCAAGCATTCGAGGTGAGCTCAGCGAAGGTGAACAACGGACAAGTGAAGCCCTAATTCATTGTGCTTGATTAGCGAAGAAGCAAAATACGTCAATATGGTATTGTAAGTACAACAATGTCATCTGATTGGATCTCATTATCGCCTGTATAGAAGGGTTTGAAAGGAATTCATTTGTTTGGAATCCACGTAGCTGTTATAAAAGCTTTCTTCATTTGACTGGAAATAACTGTCATGGGAGATTAACCCCTGTAATGTCTGTTTGGCATGTCCATTTAGGATAAAACGGAGATATTTTCATCCTTCTCCATCAAAGTACGTATTCCGTGGTGTCCTCCCGAACAACAAATGCTCTCATGTCTTACCTCTTTACATATTCAATTCCTTGTGAATTCTGCTTGAATCATTCTTCGATGAATATACTCCCAATCTGTCCGCTGGATGTGTCCAAACCATCCAAATCTGGTCTGTCCCAACTTTTTCTCCAAAACATCTCTAACCATTGTTGTCCCTCTGATAAGATCATTTCTGATTCTTTCCAACCTAACCTCTGTAAAGTACCTCTTGATACAGTTTGAACTCTTTTGGCTGATTTTCTTCTCCTTAAATTTGGGTAGAACTCTCAAGTTGTATGACTTTCGGGGCATCTGACTTCACGGGTTAGTTTTCGTTGGGCAGGTTTTGTAGTTGACTTGACTTGGGCTTTGCTTTTTATCTGTTGATCCAGTCTGACTGCATTCTGTTTGCGTTAGTCAGACTTGAATCACAACACTTTGCAGACCGGGATGTTGCATTCGTACTGGCTAGCAGTCGAGATGAATACGAAGCGGGGGCCTTGTTTGTATGGTCGTAGCCGCTCTCCCGCAATGAAATCAAATGCCCCTGTTGTTCGTGTACACGGGATTGAGTCATCTTTTCTGTTGAAGCGCAGCAGTCAAGCATCTCGAGTGGAGCCCCAACTGAGGAATATGAGCCTGCATGGTGCCAGCGGGGGCTGCGACCGCTCACGTGACCGCCGCCGCTCCAGTGATCGCTCCAGGGATTCCTCGCATGAGAGAGAGGGCCAGCTCACACCCTGCATTCGCAACCTCACCTCGCCCACCCGCCAGCACAACAGCGGTGAGTTGGAAGTGAAAGAAGAGAAAAGCCTCAGTGGCGGGGGGGGGTCATGGTCAAAGTATATGGCTCTTGGTGGCTTGTGCAGAAAGCAGCTGAAAGCCACTTGGCCCTCACATTGGCGCTAGGACAATGTATTTGCTGGTCACTTTTCACACATTTATATTTGGATTTTCTTTTTTTCTTTTTTCAGTCGGGTACTCAGCCATGACCTCATCTTTGAATTCCTTTTACACAGAAGTCATTTGCGCTGTACTTCTTTGTTATTTTCTCCTTAGTCAACATTTGTGTTTGTAGGGAATGGGAAGTTTCGAGCCGTTACGTTTCCCTCGTGGTTACTGTGCGAGGAAACTTTATTGTGTTACGCGCCGTCCAACCTCCATCAGTTGTTGTGGCATTTATGTTTTCGGCCGTGAGTAGACAAAATGAAAAACCCACTCAAAAGATTTGTGCAGTGAAATGCTATGAGCTGCAAGACAAGCACACAATCTGGGTACCAGAAAATTCAAATTTAGGAAAGTAGCCTTTTGTGTGAAAATCTCGACATGTGCTTGTAGAACGCGAGCGCGATGGCGGCCCGTCGTCGAGGCCCGGCAGCCCTCGGCCGCAGAGGGTCTCTCCCAGCGGCTCCAGCAGCAGCGGGGTGGTGAGCAGCCGCAACAGCAGCCTGTCCAGCACCGAGGGAACTTTCAAAAGTTTGGCAGTGGGAGAAATGGTGTTTGTGTACGAGAACCCCAAAGAGGGGGCGGCCGGCGCCCCCGTCTGCGGCCGAAACGTGCGGACCTCCGAGAGAGTTACGCTCATTGTGGACAACACACGCTTTGTGGTCGACCCCTCCATCTTTACTGCGCAGCCCAACACCATGCTGGGCAGGTAAAGCACATGCTTACCAATCGGTGATTGATTGCTTTCATGTCGGAACGTAACCCAAGTTGCTCTCTTTCAGAATGTTCGGATCGGGACGAGAGCACAATTTTACACGGCCCAATGACAAGGGAGAGTTTGAAGTGGCCGAAGGAATCAGCTCAACGGTTTTCCGTGCAATTCTGGTGAGTTACTTTGTCCGGTCGTCACTTCCTTCTGATTCTTCCACGCTTCCACGGTTGAAATTCGTCGAAACCGAATTTCAACACTGTCGTCCGTCGCTAACCTAAACGAACGCTTTAGTCGAGTTTTTATGACAGCATTTCCGTGTCGTTTATATCAAAGGAAAGTAGTAAGTATGATGAAGGAGCGTTCCTTCTTATCCCGCTGTCATTGCTCAACTTTTCCAAATCCACTTTTAGGTCCCCGTCATCACACTTGATCGGGTTATGTTTCCAATCGGTTGAATTCGAGGTTGTCTCATCTCGATGATTTTGGTTGGTGCTTTTATCACAGAAGAAGCAAAAATTCGGATTCATGATGACTTGAAAGGCAGTCACAAGTAAATATGCGATGGAGGAAGGAAGGAAGAGAGGGAGGAATGTTTGGCATGGCCACAAGAGAACCAGAAAGTAAAGTAGCTAATGATTAGTCTGACAGCATGACTTTTTTTTTTTTTTTTTTTTGTCCCCCCTTCCGCTGCAGGGGAGGGAGGGAAGTTTCGGGGGATCCAAATATTGATGTGGACTCCTTCTCAACTGAAATTGGCTCGCCGATGTTGCATTTCACATTGACTTGACTGCGTGTTTTGGGTCTATTTGGCAGGATTACTACAAATCGGGGCTAATCCGATGTCCCGATGGAATCTCCATCCCTGAGTTGCGGGAGGCGTGCGACTATCTATGCATCTCTTTTGACTACAGCACCATCAAATGCAGAGACCTCAGTGAGTGCTTTTTGCCATGGAGGAAATCAGACGCGTTGTCTCGGGGGACATTTTCTGTCCAATCAATTCTTTTCCCCTTTTAATGCACCTATCACAAGAGTTTAAGACACGGCTCGTCCTCAGGTGCCCTGATGCACGAGCTGTCCAACGACGGCGCCCGAAGACAGTTTGAGTTCTACCTGGAAGAAATGGTTCTACCTCTGATGGTGGCGAGCGCTCAGAGCGGGGAGCGCGAGTGCCACATCGTGGTCCTCACCGACGACGACGTGGTGGACTGGGACGAAGAGTACCCGCCGCAGATGGGAGAAGAATACTCTCAAAGTGAGTGCGTTAAGCTGCGTGTCAATCAAATTCAAAACTAAGCAAAATCTCTTTGCAGTCATATACAGCACAAAATTGTACCGATTCTTCAAGTACATCGAGAACAGAGATGTGGCTAAGTCCGTTTTAAAGGAGAGAGGCTTGAAGAAAATCCGACTGGGCATCGAAGGTAAATCCTTAACCTTTCCTCTCCCAGACAAAGTACTGTGTCTTTCCTTACATTTTTTTTAACATCATTTTAAAAGGGATTTCATATTCAAAATTTTCATGCAAACAAACAATTCCTAGGGATCAAATTACAGCCAACAGTTTCCCAGCAGTTAGATTAGTGATTCCCAAATTTTGAGTTATATTTCATTCATCCCACCATAATAATGTGTCAATCAGCTGAAGTCAACATGTCGGTACCGGTGCAGGTTACCCCACATATAAGGAGAAGGTGAAGAAGCGTCCCGGAGGTCGTCCGGAGGTCATCTACAACTACGTCCAGAGGCCCTTCATCCGCATGTCTTGGGAGAAGGAGGAGGGCAAGAGCCGCCACGTGGACTTCCAGTGTGTCAAATCCAAATCCATCACCAACTTGGCGGCGGCAGCGGCCGACATCCCCCAGGACCAACTGGCGGTCCTGCACCCGGGCCCCCAGGTGGACGAGCTGGACATCCTGCCCAACCACCCGCCCGGAGGCCACCCTTACAGCAACAACTACAGCAACGAGCCCGACCCCGAGGGACCGCCTGCCGTGTGAGGAGCCCTCGGACCCCACTCCTGTCTTTCTCGTCCGCCTCCCAGCATGCTGCAGCATGGAGTGCACCATAAGGGGGGGCACCATAACCATATTGCCTTGACACCTCCTTCGCAGCCTTAGAGAGCCAAGAACCTGGTGGACTGCTTTGATTATTATTATTATTTTTTTTTTTTTTTTACTTGACCAAAGCAATTTATTTGTGTTTGCTATATATTCATTAAATACTTTACTTTACAATGTTGTACCCTCCATTTGTTGGGTTTGGCTGAGCACTCTCGTGGTATCAATGTTTCCGTTCACAAATCATTTAGTTTGGATTTGACATGCTCCTTCCCAGGTGGCCTGATGACTACAATGTGTGCTTTTTACAGAGAAGGGGACAGGAGGGTAATCATCACTTGTCACCCCAACTCAACGTGTTAACAGTGTAACTGGAAGTGTTCTGTCATTGGCTGGATGTCATGTCTCAATCTTTTAGTGCAAAGCTTGAAACTTGTAAAAAAATAATGTTCAATAAAGGAAGAAAACATTTTTGCTTGTGTGCTTAAATGTTTGATTAAAAAAAAACATGCAGATCAAATGTGAAAAGTTGTTGGAGCATTTCTTTTCAGCGCACTCAATGGTTTATTCACCACACACAATGACCACAAGGGGGCGCTTTTGGTCAGTATTTGGGTGTCATTTTTTTAGATTGATCAATCCCTAACCCTAATTTGAAACCCTACTTCTAGACCCCATTTCTGGTTCGAAACCCTACTTTGAAACTCTGACCCTAATTTGAAATCCTACTTTGAAACTATTTCGAAACCCTGACTCCCTGCCGGCATCCATGGGGGGGTAAAGAATTGACTTGACTGCTTGTCAGTCACACCTTTGGGTCCTGATATTTTTTCTCAGATGCTGCTGTTTTTTTAAAAGTCAAGGGACTAAATGTGGCTAGATTTTTTTTTTTGTCAGATCATTGTGACAGTTTTTACACATTTGAATATTCAAGTCTGAAAATTAATAATTACCAATCTAATTATTCATCCTAGCACTATGTGCCACTGGCATAGATGAACAACAAATCATCATTTGTAGTGATTACACAATAATTTTCAAACTAATTGGGTCAAATTAAATCATTTCGATTTTTGGAACTTGAGTGAGATTTACTGTATATCTAATCAAGTGTGTTCTCCAGCCAGCCAACCACAGCCAATTAAATGGTTAATTCTTCAATGAGCTGTTATGACAAGTTGTGCTGGTGCAGTGAGAAAAAAAAAACTACAGCAAAAACTGGACATGAGGATCAATTGTCTTCGTTGCCTCATTTTTGCACTCTGTAATAAATGTATCATTTATTCTTTTGTGTTTGTACGTGTGTAAAAGTCAAGCCAGTGCAGTTTTGCAACACAATCCACTGCCATGTTACTTGAAGCCACTGGCAGACAATGTGATTTTTCCCCAGAAGCAAGCTTATTCACTAACTTTCTTTTAAATGGAGTGAAGAAGTTCACTCATTGGATTTTTCCGGAACACACAGACATTTTGGTGAGTGTGTAAGGGATACACAACAAGCACGCCCATGAAATACTGCGCTTTGGAGAAAAAGCCTTTGTTTGTGCTTGTGTGAAAAATATTCTTGGAGCCAGGGGGGACGTGAACTTTGGCAGCGCCCAATCAGAATGTCAAGCCTGTCCCTTTTTCTATAGCGCTTGTTCGTATTAGCTCTTTCAATGCCAGTTGTTCAAACAGAAAAAGGAAAACTTCCTGCGTGCTGGCCAATTTAAAGCATTATGATTGACATTTCAATATCTTGGTTTATCATAATGTAAAAACAGATTCGACTGTGTATTTCTTCACACACACAAAAAACTTGGTTTCTCCTCAACTCCATTTTGTAGGAATGAGTACGAGAACACCCAAGTTACCTTTTTTATGTACTACTCAGAAAACGCTACTCGTTTCTTCAAATGTAATATAAAACCCAATCAACAAAAACGTACGTATGTTAAGCATACTGGATGTACTGAGCTTCCAGTACCGCATGGTCCGCGAGCAAAGGTCAGCACCAAGCTCTACGGGATTAACACACCTGCCAGCAGAATAATGAGCCTAGGGTGTTAGCAGCGCCCTGAATACCATTTGATTGGACCGCTGACTCCGAATTCGAGGCCTTTATTAATGACCTCACGGATGGTCACTCAGGGTCCCAACAAAGACCCTCAGGAACACAAAGTGCCATTCCTGGGATTAGGGAATTAGGGATAGTGGCACCATTAAGACATCGATTTCCTGATGGGTGAGGAATGTGAACGTCAAGAAAGCAATCTACTTTGATGAAGATAGAATTTGATCCACTGGAATTTAAAGCAGGAAGTGGAGGAAAAACACGGTCACTTTGAATTTTAGTTTAGTATAGTCAGTGTTGAACGCGTTCAATGAACGAAGGTTCATGAACTCGTTCCTATTTTGGACAATCATGAACTGAACGCGGCGGATTCAAGAAGAGCCACAAATTACTCTTAATGAGATTGTTTTTGTTATTTTAGTCATTTTGGGGGGATTTACCTTTCACGCTTTTATGTGCCAAATTCTAAACGTCTTTTTTACTACACCTTATGTCACGGATGGAATGGAGCAGGGTGACCAAGTGCAGCTTGGACCGGGGTTTATTGGAGAACACAAACCAACAGACTCGGCAAACTGACACGACTTAACAAAACCATAACATGACTGACTGACTGACTGACTAACCGAAACAGACGTGAAAACGACAGGAACCGAAAAGACATGACGACAACAATGATCCGACAGGCGCGAGGGGCAGACAGGACTTATATATACGACAGGTAACAAGAGGCAGGTGAGAATAATCCAACTATTCACGGGCACACAGGAGGGGAGGGGCGAGCACTCCGACGGAAACCATGACAACAGACACCTACTGGAACGGCTGGGGACGAGACGCGACACCTTACGACACATGGTCAATTTTGAATTAAAAAAAAGCCTTGGTCATATTTGCAAGTTTCACTAACTATATATGGTCCAAACAAAAGCCTTAAAGCCACGGTCGCTTTGTTCGGATGAGGGTCAGGGGTCAAGGGTCAAAGGTAAGGTGTTAAGGGTCAGGAGTCAATGGTTAATAGTATAGGATAGTGTTGTCAAGTCAAGTTTAGTCTAGTCTTGTACAGCACAGCATAGAAAAACAGTATTATAGGAATTATATACTATAATATGAAACTTTGTTTACGTACAGTGAAGCAACACATTTCGAAAGACATAACAATACACAGTCACATTGTTTGTGTCATGCCAAAGTTTTATTATTCAAATTTCATTCTCATTTTCATTCATCTATTTCATATTTATTCACGTCTTGTTATGTGTAGGACAAATGTTTTTGTTGTTGTCGTGTGCACAAGGTTTGTGTGTATGCATGTTTGTACCGAAAATATTTTTTAAAAATGCTTCAAAGAAGTGATTTTTTTTTGTATTACTTTTGAGGGTGGGGGGGTAACTATTTAGAAGGAAACAACAAAAAAGTCTCCATTGCAGGTTCTCACACCCTTTGTCTACATGACGGACTGAGCTTTAACGAGAGGAGTACTTCACTTTCTGGAATGCACTTGAAGTAGCCTCAGACATCTTCATGGAATCAGAACATGACATTTGTGCAATTCCATTCAATCACGTCAAAAGCCAAGATACACACACACACACAAACACACACACACACACACACACACACACACACACACGCACACACACACAAAGGCTTAACTGGTCGAGAGTAAGAGACATGGTTCAGAAGGTCCAGTTTTTAGTCAAACAAAACTGTGGTCCTGACTGGTGTAGCTCTGGAGTCTTCAACAAAGTTCAGGTTGGCTCAGTTGTAGAGTGAGAGAGATGAGCCAGGTAGCAACATGTCTCAAATTTGACACAGAAAATGGTCAGGCAGTTCTACTGTCAAGTTGGAGGCAGGTCCAACTCTAAACCAGAGACTGGCACACAGTGAGGCTGTCAGACTCCTGACTGTGGAGGGAGCTTAAACCTGTGTCTGAGTCCTCATCATTCCCTCTGTGACTTTTGGCCAAACCTCGAGCTTGCTCTACCCACTCACGCTTCCTCTCCAAAGTGCTCATCATCCTCCTCATCCTCTCAGCTTCATCAGTGTCAGCCCCGTCCTCGGAACCCAAAGAGTTGATTTTCTCCAGCAAATCCCTCATCTCCTCCTCGCGACTGCTGCAAATCTGCCGGCTCAGCTCCAAATCGCCCCTAATAGCCTCCAAATCCGAGCGGAGGCGCAGGCCCACGTACAAAGTTGCATCCAGCAATCTCCTTAGCCGTTCCTTCAAAAACATCTCGTCTCCTCCTGTAATGAAGGATGCTGAGATGTCCTCCCCACCTCCTAGCCTCCTCTGCACCCAGTGGTGGTTGAGCGCCTCCTTCATCTGCACGGTAAACATGTTGGTGAGCAACTCCTGCTCCCACAGCTCCCCCTGACACTGAAGAAACAATTGACAAAGTATTGTGACGTTCAGCTGCAGCAGGGTTGTCCTATTTATTTATTTATTTACTTACTTATTTGTTTGTTTATTTATTTAAAAGTACAGTACAAATGTAATGGGGTGCAATTTCTGACACGTGCCAAAGCTTTATTGACAAAGCATTTCCATTCACTTCAGTGGGGAAGGTTAATTTAACTAAAAACCCAAACAACATTTGTTTACGTTCAGAGTGACCTTTCTGGAAATCATTTAACCTGTTTAGAAAATCCGGAAGAAAACCTTACCATGATGTCACACAGGTGAAGCAAGCCTTCCAAAGAGCACGGCTCTTGGCTGGAGTCTTCAGCTTCTGCATCCTCAAATAAATGAGTGTTGTGCACATAATTGACGCCGTGACTTAGGGTCCGATCCAAATCCACTTTGGCCTCCCGCCTTCCAATTTCAGCATCCAGCTGTTGAATCCTGTGAGCCTGCAGGCGGATGGTGCGATCCTGGGAGACCACAAGATGCGCCAAAGCCTGCATCTTATCTGCACCAGAAGAGGAAGGTTGCTTTCTATGCATCTTCTCCAACTTTCGGAAAGCTTTCCTGACTATCCGACGCTGCTTGTGCAGCGGGACCTCCGCCAAGGAAGAGTCCGGAACCCATTTGGACACAAGGTTGGGTTTGCCAAGCAGCACGACGCGCGCCTCTGCGCTCCGGGCCGCCTCACCGAAGCCCACAAGCACAAACCTTACCCGATCCCGCTCCTCTCCCCACGCCACCCAAAGGCGCCAAATCCTGGTCCGGTCTGGTAGAATCCTCTGGAGGCCCCTCCATTTCTCCACGATGCAGTAGCGATGCAGCAACATTGGTTCAGGTTGTTTTAGATCCTCCAGGAGCGCTTTGACTACATCGGCGCAGGTTGTGCGTTTAGACAAGCCCACGACGAGCTTCTCCTCTGCGCACACCCAGACTGATATCCTCCGCTCCACGGAATCCATGATTATTATTATTATTTTATTGGTTACACTCACTCTCCCCTTTGGTCATAATCAGTCGTCATTCAGTCTTCAAAGTAGTTGCTGATGGGACACAAAGTGGAAACAACTTGAGTGAGCGGTGTCACGTGACTGCCACCAGCCCTATTAACACTGGGGAATGAGGGATAGACTCGATGACGCTAAACCAGTGGTGGCACATACAATTGAAAGATTTTACAACATAAAGATTTTTTCGGAGTTGGCTTCCTCTTTAATGGTGCAAAAGATTTGAAAATATGTGTCTTATTTTCTTTTATTTCACTGAAATCTGCGATTTAAACAGAGGTGCGTACATCTTTGGGATCTATTGTGGGATTTTTTCCAAGAATACGTTTTTTTCTGTTGGTGGCGCGCAGTGAGATATTTCTCATGTAAAATATGTCTTGACTCAGTACATCTAATGTCACCTCATGGGATGAGTGAAATGTCACAAGAGAAATGTCACCCTCTGGTGTTGGACGGTTTTATTACCTCCATTTATTTCAGTGGGGAGAGGCAGGACGAGTTGTGCAAGCACTTGGCGACATCTACCGTTCAGCTTTGGTAAGACAACACAATCGAGAAAAAAAAAAAACTTGCGCTCGCATATTAAGGACAAGGACAGGAACTCAAGTAAAAAAAAAAAAAAAAAAAAAACCCATCAAAAACGGCAGTTTGAAGTTTTATTTAGCTGCAATATTGCATACATAAAAATGATCTAGAAAGCTACAAAATATCTAGTATTATCAAGAAGGCATCATAATGTTACAGCAAAGACAAGACCATCATAATAATTATGCAAAACATAGATAGTAGAGCCTATTTTTTTTCTTCCTTGCTCCAACACATTACAGTCGTAGATAAGAAAAGTTATCACACATCTGTACCAAGAAACGCTTGGATATAATTTTTTTGTTTTTTTTTTGTACAAAACACCTTTTTTTACATGAACAAGTGTGCACACAAAACATAAACGTGTGAGCTATGTGAAGTCAAATCACTTTAAAGCCACAATTTGAAAATGATCAGAAAACCAGAAGGGTACCAGTACCTGATTCCTCGACAAAAAATACAAAAAACTGCAGATGGCGTTGCAGGTATTAGGGTATTTCTCAATTGTATTTTTTGTAATGTCTTAAATGTCAGTTTTATACGACAAAAGGGGTGCAAACATTCGTGCCTCCAAAGGCATCAATCGTGTCATGGTAGTGGTGAAACGGCACATCGACGAGTATTGTACCAGCAAACAATGAGCATCTCAATATACAGACCATGTTAATACGCAACCATACAACTGCGTACAAGTACAAGAAGAAAACAGGTACAGATCAATACGGGAACAGATACACAGTCAAACAAAAGAGCACAGTGTTCTTAAGACTGTGGTGGCAAAACACTGATTGTACATTGATGTGCATCCACCACAGAAGAAACAGTGTAGATGCATGAAGCTCTGGTCCACGCTTTAACTTTTTTTTAAAAAAACAAACAAACCTCACCTGGTTTGAGGGGGGGGGACAACTTTCAGAAACTCATTTTTAGATTGACACACTTGAACCTGCAAGTGTTTTGCAGTGTAGGGCCTGATTGAGAGTTTTTGAGGCTGATTACGATATTTGACGGAATCGTTTTTTTGTTGTTGACTAATCTTATCAGCGTACTTACAAAACACCTTAACAGGGATTTGGGAAGATGGCTAAGAATAACATTCTGTTTGCCTTTACTTCCTGCCCATACCTACTGAATGCTTGCTGTTGCATGAGGAGAAAGTAAAATGATATTGACCTTTTTAACTTCAGCAGATTTAGCCGGCCAATTATTTGGTCAGGCTCTGCTGCAGTCTTTTAAGCTCTTGAACATGATGCAATTTTATCTTGTAAACATCCTTAGATGAGTGAGCCATCAACAAGTGGGCAGCTTCCCCCGGAAAGCGGGACGGTCCTTTAAGGCATGGATGGGGAATCGATTCAAGTCTTCGGGGGTACCTATGTCTTTTAATGAACAAAATATGATGCAATTTCTTTTTATCCAAATGCAACACTTTTGTCTTTACTCCTATTTTCCTGTACGCAAAAAGAACTATTTCTCTCACAAATGTGCCGAAATCATTTTAGTTAGAACTTCTAATTTACCAGAACATTCACATCCATTCACCTCACCGGTGTGAGAAAACAATATGCTGATTAGACAATTATGATTATTGCAAAGGAGGGCCTTAAATTCCTGACGGGAAAAGGTCAATTTCAAATGTGTAGTTTTACCGAAGTGATAGGCCCGTACCTCTGGGGTGGATGGATTATCTCGGCAAAGGAGAAGTGCTTACTAACACAGATTTGTGAACCATGCTTGAGTGAAATGGACCTTTTTTGGTACACAAAAAGTCAGCTCAGTACAAATGGAAGTTAAAAAAAAAAAAAGTAAAAAGTTGTGTTTAAGGTTTTGTTCAGATTGCATTTTGAGCTTTAAAGAGGAAATGTCAAGTCCTCTAAGGTTATATTTGTGGTTATAATAACACACGGGCCCAGATGAAATGCTCCGTCCCCCACCCTTGCGTTAAGAAAAGGCAAATGTGGTGGTACTTGGTTCCATCTCATTTTTTGGTTTAGCAACATTTTGTTTTTGTGTCTGGATGAATTGGAAATTGTAAACCAAAGGCACTTTTTCGACCACGCACAACACATTTAGAGAGCAAGAGAAAGTGTGGTTGTTGTTTGTTTTTCATCTTTGACCATTACCACAGGCCATTCAACCAGACTTGATAGAAAAAGCTGACATTTAGCGAATATGACTTTTATAGAGAAAAATACAACTTTAATAGCATATGCAGTGAATCTCAAAATAAACAAGTGTACTGCTTTTGCCTGTATCAGCCTGACTTCAATTTAGACTGCTGGATTAAGATGGACCACATACGCTAAGGCACCGTTCTCTTAACACTTTGGCAGACTGTATCGGGACCCTCTCACACACACACACACACACGCACGCACACACACACACAAGGAGCGGCGTGTTTACAAGGAGACGGATCACAGTTTTAGTAGCGTCTCACAGCTGTAGCGTGTTTAAGGCTTGGGGGCGGCATAGGCCACGATAACGACGGGAATGTAATGTGAGGCAGCGACGCTGTGACTCAGATCATGCTACTCGTTTATAGGGGGGAGAAGCTGCGAGGTAAACACAGCTTGCTGTCTAAGATAGTATTGTGATTCCTTAAGAGCAGAAGAAAACAAAGTGCTTTTGGATGAGTCAGTTGAAGTCTTGTAGCGCTTTAACCAGTCACAATCAATTGACAGAAACAGGAATGCTGAGGAGGTTGGAACGTTTCCCTCGATTCACAAGGAAAGGCAGCAAAGTGAGTGTGGTGTCTCGTTTGTTGTGCTTCAACAGGGAGAATGATTCACTGCTCATTTATCGAAAGAAATGGAGTGAAATTTAGTGTCAGAATATTTTAGTGTCAGGTTGGTTTCTTTGGAGCTCTATGGGCAGCAGGTCTTGTACATCTAAAAAAAAAGTATGCTCAACACACTCAAATATTACACAGACCACATCAGGCCATTGGCGCAAAAAGGCCAATAGTATAGACACACACACACACACACACACACACACACACACACACACACACACACACACACACACACACACACACACACACACACACACACACACACACACACACACACACACACACACACACACACACACACACACACACGCACACAAAAGTCGACAACATACAATTCCATTGAGCAAATAAGAGAAGTAAATTGTGTATGTAGCCAGCCTACATGATGTCTCAAGGAAATTTCCTGCAGTGGAGCAGAGAATAACCAAAGAAAAAAAAAGAAAAAAAACACCTGTAGCGTATCTCATAGGTGCAGTCAAAGGACACAAAAGCAACACAATGATATGAAGAGACTTCAGGTAATGACCACAAAGTGTTGTCGCTGTGACTTTGAGCGAGAGGCACTGCCACTTGTCTGGAGGTCAGAACGTATGTGAGGAAAAGGAGAGAGGGTCCCATTCATTCTTTTACCAGTCTGTAGATATGATGCTGAGCGCCGTGCTCGCTGTTTGACACTTCAAACACACACGCCATGCAAAGTAGCGTCTCCTGCGTGTCCCGATTGGTCACCACCTGTGAAAACAAAAACACACAAAGACTGATGAACCAGCGTTGAATTTTGGAGCCATAATTCCAAATGCCATATTTGGCACAATCATCAAGCAGGCATTGCCGTAAAATAAAAAAAATGTTGTTGTTTTTTTCAAAAGTGCACAACTGTGCTGCTGGCAAATGCCACAATTGAAAAAAAAAAGTCTTTCCGAGCAAATTTGTTGACAAAAGTTGTTGAAAAGGCCCCATTATTTATAGAAGTTTCCGTGCTTAAAGCAATTTGCTGTAATCGATTTCTCTGGAGTTTTAATTTCACGCTGTCACTCTTTGTCTTGTTTATGACCCCATTTTTGATACATAACGTGTGGACAGACGCATGCAAGTACATGGTCTCCAAACAAAAGATGAGGAGGATGAGGGTCATCTCTTACCAATAAAATAGTAAAATTCTCCAGCACACTGTTCATCATGTACTTCTCTGGCAGGTGCTTCAGTTTATGGATGAAATTGATCATATATTCACACATGGGAGATCTGCTTATTCTGTAGACGAAGCGCCCGTTCTCAAACCGTGCATATTCAGTCTGAAAGTAAAAAAAACAGAAATGCAGCAAAATCAACTAGTACACACACATGTGACATTGTTGTAGCATCACAAAAACACTCACCTCGACTTTCTCCACCACCTGCTTGCCGAAGGAGCACACTTTAGTGGAGCACGTGATGGTCATGTTCTCTGAGCTTTCGTACTGACTGGTGACACCGTAGAAAGATCCGTTCTCGTCCTGAATGTTGCAGTTTAAGTCGGCCTGAGAAGCACAGCGGAGCAGTTTTAGTGTTGGCATTTGATGAGCAGGTGGAGTTTCGAAAAGGTTTTTATATCAATTGACAGAGCGGACATATTAGGTTTAACGACGACACACATAATCTGACGGGGATTAAATAAATGAGATTTTTCAGAGACTTTTTGCGCTATTCTGTGTGAAAATGTTTGGCAACTCAGTGTTCTGTTTTTCTGCCACATTTTCATGATAACTGAGTGATCTTGTTGAGAACACTAAAGACACATAGAAGTGATACTGACCCAAGTCCAAAATGTAGGATAGGAAACCACCATGTAATACAAATCTGGGAAGAACTGTGCACGCTATGAAAGAAGCCAATCAATATTCGGATTATTTTGACAATAGAATAATGAGGATATGTATACTTCATAAGAAAGCAGTCCTATGATATCCATTGTGAAGACACTGAAGAGGATCGAGCAACATTAGACGAGTGATTTGTAAAATTGCTCGTCCATGTTCCAGAGGGCCGCCTGTCTCTACACCCCGCGCATCCTGTTAATTACGGCCACAAAAAGCACAGACGCCCGCCTCCAACATTCTCCTCCTTCATTAAGCAGCGCAGTTAGACATTCATTATTGTGCAGATTCTGCCTTTCATTTGAAATTTAGATTGGCCGGTCACTTCAAAAGGAATGCGAGAGGACTTGGTCCAAGTACATGGTCTCTACTTTGTTGGCCGCCGCTAGTTAGCATTTTGCATCGGGGAGGGAATACGCGCAATGTTTAAAGAGCCATTATGCGGCGCAACCGGGTCACCGCATTGTTTGGGAGATATTAGACTGAATTAGCAAGGGCTTTGATCAACAGCTCTCCTGCTATGCCCATCCAAATATAGCCTAACACATAGTGTAAACAGTGAGAGAGAGCACAATCGCTTCTAAGTAGACTACTGACACTCACTGAATGCAACCTCCGACATGAGGGATAAATAATTATTTACACAATTTTGTTTGATCGACACTAATGAAATTGTCTATTATTCCAGTTGTAGGTATGCAACGACCTTGCGTCAAACTTGGAAGTGTGTCTTAAAGTTGCCTTATTTCAATATGAAACAGTCCATGCAGTTTTTCATTACTGACACAGCTATTCACGTTTTTTTTTATTATTATTTAAAAAAAAAAATAACATTAGTTAAAAAATATCTATCTATCTATCTGATGCAGCGATTCTTTAAAAGTGTGTCAAACTAAAGCTCCTCTTGAGATTTGTTTTTCAATTGAACTGTCAATTGCAAAGGCATGCACATATACCACGGGCTCGAATGGTGGAATTATGCAATTCTCACTCACCCAAAACTTTATAAGGAAAAAGGAATTTTGGGGGCCCTTTCCGTACAGCTCCTTCAGTCCTCCTTTCTTTTCAGGAAATTTGTCATAAATCTGCCGAATGTCCACAGACTCCAGCAGGGCGTCGCTGTAGGAATGATTTGTCTGTCCGATATGCACAAAGAGGTGCTTGTTGTACTGAAAGGACAAATAAATAAAAGATGTCAGCTAAAGCCAAGTGGTTTTCAATGAGGATCCATTCAACTAACAGTTGGTGAACGAAGCTCTCGTTTTTTTTTAACAGAAGATGACTTCAGTGAAAACAACGATTAAGATAAAAGTAATCGTAAGTAAGCTCGGACTCGAACCCAAAATTCAAAAGTAATATTAGAAAGAGAGAGTTGAAACTCTAGCTTTGTCTCACTCAAACGTACACAGAGATTTGTATGAGTGAAGCAAATAAATTCAGAAAATAAAGAGCCACTGTGTGAAATTAAAAACACCAAGAAAATTGATTCCGCCAAAGTTCAATCTCTTTAAGACCATGTAAAATCATTTATTTAAAAATAAATACACAGTGGCAGCAAAAGATTGAACAACATTTAAATTTATGAGAATAGTTATAAACTTTATTACGTCCATAAAGCTGATTGTGATGGCGGCCTTAGAGAAGCAACCACTTAAATGCAGGCAGCTTCAATGTGGTATTGAATGCAGAAAAAAAAAAAACATGCAAACATTGTTGGGGGGTTTTAACGCAAAGATGAATTTATTAAGTGCTGTGAGATACACAAATAAAAAAAGTGTTGGCAAACAGCTGAAATAGGAAAACAATGTCCCAAGTTATTTCCTCTTTTTCTGGTCACCAGATGACTTTCTTGGGAAAAGTGTAAAAGGCATCATAAGAGGGGAAAGAACACCATGAGAAGCTGATATTTTATGTTGTATATTTACTGATTTTCTCACTGAGTCTGGGTCTCTCTGTTGCTCCAGAAAGGCTGAGAACTCCACCAGTCGCAGTTTGGTTGTACCGATCGAGCGGCCCTGCCACGCCGGTGCTGTCGGTGCAGACGTGGCCGTGGGCTCGTAGCCTACAGTGACAACAGAATCGTGACACTTGTCAACACTGACTATCATTGATCTCATCCTTTAAAAAAAAATCATCTTGCTGTATTCTTGGGAAGATGATTTTTTACAAAACCCGAGACCAAGAACAGTAGCGCTCGGACTCGCACCCAAAATTCCAATTCCCTTATTAAAGTCATATCCACTTCCGGCCTTTGAGGGCGGCTGTTTTGTCCATTTTACATGCCTCCCTCATCCAACACAGCTATTCAAATGATCAGCTCCTCAGCAAGCTCTGAAGTAGCCTGATAATGATCTTGATCATTTGAATCACTTGTGTTGGACGAAAAAGATTTTCTGATGATTTTTCCAGTTTGAATATTTATTTTTTGCTATTTGCGGAATGGCATGGTCCCTATCCCTAGGGACTAGTGGAGGTCAACCATAATATTTAAGTAATACAAGTGTGTTGTGAGGAGTGATTCTCACTTGAAATTGTTGTTGTGACTGCAGGCTGGATGGGGTAGGCTTGCTGGCTGAAGGGCTTGATGCTGCAAGAAAAATGCAACAAACCCGTGAAAACGTGACCTTAAATATAGGAATGACACAAACACACACACACACGTGAACATAAATGTTGGTACCAATCCATTAAAGAATGAATTTTTTGTTTCCCCTAAAAAAACATAAACCTGACAAAAGTACTATAATAATACAAATCTGACGATAATGAAAATCAGTCTTTGGTCCAACCATAATGATATAACAAATGAACAAGACAAATGATGGCAGCCTTAATGAGGCAATCATTTCAATCAAACAATTTCTGTAATTGTCACTGTGACTTTTCCACCTGTCAGTGGCGTTTTTTAGGAAGCATATATTTACTTTCATGTAATTGACGTCCAGCTTGAGGTCCATGTACGAGGAAGTTTTTGTCCCCATTCTTAAGTCTATTCAGCAAACTAGTGGAGCAACTCTTTCTTCAGTCAGTTTCATCGTATATTGGTCAACGTTTTGTTTTTTTTACTCTTTAATAGAAGGGCTGCAGCGTTTTTTGCCACAAGTGTAACTGTGGAGAACATCTGAGAAAAATATCACACTTACTCTTGTGAAGATCCTGGCTGACTCGATATCATCCCTTGCCATATCTAAAGAATTAGAAACAATCATGAATGAGATATGAATAGACAACAAAGAACAGCCAATTGTGAGCTGCTTTTGTGGCAAGATGAAAATGGCTCTGTGTTCTGGGAAAGAAGTTATCTCCACTAGCACTCCTTCTGATCATGTGCTTATCTGATTGGGGCAGTTGAGCAAAGCCTAGTGTGTAATGTGATTTGGCCTCAACGCGGGTCTCATGGCTGCCCTGCGTGAAGCTGAACAGGACTGATCAATAGTGGGGTGTCTGCGTGCGAGGCCCTCACCCCTGCTCCGGGGAATGCTGGATGCGGGATACCGGGCAGTCCCAGCTTGTTGTGAATAGCCGTGGCAGAGACGATCTGAGCTGACGACATGGAAGCCATGCTCTGGAGGGCTTTGTCCTTCACCGCCTGGTCCTTTAATATCAGACACAAAAGGCTTAGTGCTCACACAGAGAGAAGGGGGCAATGGGTGGTGGTGGGGGTGCATGTTGGATAGGTAGCAACAGCCACAACCCAGTAAACACACTGAAAGCACGAGTGACCTCTCAAACAACACAAGCAGGTTAAAAGATGAGGCAACAGCACGACTTTTCAAATGTAAGCTTTTCGGTTGATGCACCCAAAAATTGAACACAAGGATTCCTATTCACAATAGTGAGTGGTGGTATGCACCTGAGCAAAAGTTTGCTTGTTGACAATAAGTGTGTGTATATATATGTAAATTATATATATATATATATATATATATATATATATATATATATATATATATATATATATATATATATATATATATATATATATATATATATATATACATACATATATAAAAGTTGCTTCAAGGCTTCAACAATCGGCATGATTAAAAACCTCGAAATATTTAAAACAGTTTTGTTGAGTAAAACTGAAGGACACAGGTTCCTCTTAGCAAAGAATCTCTTTTAATCCCTTGACTAGATGTAATTAAAATGCTGTGGCGATGTGCATATTGAAAAATGAAATCAAAGTGACAGCTAGAAGATTGCCTCTTTATCTGGTTGGATGATAATGTGCATTCAGAAAATATTGGAAATGTATTAGCAACATTCATAATTGCTTGAAAAACCTTGCAACACAGTGATGCTTAAGGGCAAGCATGCTGACAGCCGATGCCGGTGAGTTCGGCTACGGGAAGACAACAGCAGGACAGCACACACAGGGACACCAATACATTGGAAAATCTTCTCACTAAGGCAAAATCACAGGCACACAGCAAGCAGCGGTGGAGAAAAGCCAAGCCAAGCAAAAAAAAAATAAAAGTCCAAACTTACCATACTTGTGACCTAAACACACACAAAAAAAGAAGGTAACATTGCTTTTAATATACCAAGCAGTATTTTGTTTTACTTGAAACATTCCAGCACCTAAATATGCATCAACATAATTATTAATTTCAGCAATGATGACATGCTTTCATAAAAGCAGTATTAAAGTCACACTGAAATTGGGAAGCATTTTTTGTGGACATATAAAACACAATTTAAAAAAATTAATAAATAATTCTTGTAATTTTATGTATGTGGCAGATTCTCAAAGGCTTTATTCTTTCCTTCTTAGTGTCCCTAATTCCCCTTTGCAGTTTTCTTCTGTATGGAAAGTTAGACATCATAAAAACCTCATTTCTCATTTAGTCTCATCAATCCTAAACTGAAGAGCATTCTAAAAAGTAATGCATTTTCTTAATTTTCCCTCTTTAGCTCAAAATAAATTATGTTTATAGATCATGGCCTTGATTCTTGTTTATTTCACCAGTAGCAAAAATGTAATCCTTAATCCTACATCCTATTACGGTAAATGTTATTCTGGTCAATGTGGTCTAAAAAGGGGTAATGCTTGAAGAGCAATGCAAAAAACTCAACATCAACAAAATGAAGATGCTTGTGTACAAATGAGCTAAACGGCTTCTATGTGAATGTCCAGCTCTCATCTTGTCATTACTTGAGACAAAAACAAGAGTAGCCTAATGACTCATTTCACTGAGTTGCCGTAGACATGACTGGCAACAGCAGGTTTTCATTGATGACCCCCCACCCCCCCACCCTTTCCCAGAAAAAAGGAAGGCATATACTTGTAGATCTCTTTGCCACTGGAGTCTAATTTGCTTTAAATGAGAAAAGACAGGGATTCGTACAAAAGCCGTCTGTTTTTCCTCACAGAGCTGCCTGCGCTTCTGAAAGAGCACGCATTCATGTGGCTGCGTCACTCTCTGTGGCTCTTTACACATAGACACACCACAGATTAACGAGCCGTCATTACTGGCTATGAAATACTGCGAGTGAAACAACAAAGCGAGAAAGTCAAAATGTATAGTATTACACCCGAAGGAGAAAAGGCAGAATGAAAGGATCAGTTTTCATTAACTTAATTGGTTCTGGTTCAATTTCATATGCCCTCCTCATTAGTGCACTTGGGTGATGAGTTAATGTTAGTACAAATAAAAGAAAATCTGCAGAGATCTCCCAAGAAAAATAAAAAGGCAAGTGCACGCCACAGTACTGTGAGGGCATTGTTGAATTATCAAATAATAAAGGCAAGTGCACGCCACAGTACTGTGAGAGCATTGTTGAATTATCAACAGGTTGATGGGAGGACAGAAAGCAGAAGGCGTTTCACGAAACCGCCTGCTTGTCAGCCATTCTGCGCTTTGAATGTGAACTGCTCAGCCCTTGACAGCAGATGAAAGTTAGATTAGACTGTCAAATAAGGGCGTGCTGTCATTTTATTTATTCATTTACACACACATCCCCTGTTCTGCCATTCTCCTTTAGAGAGCAATTGCCTCAGCGCTGGCGCTCTTAGCTAATCAGCAAACAGCCAATGCCTGCGTGCTCCCCCACATAAAACAGTCGGTTGAGAACCTGGCGGCTTTACGTCATAAATTAGATATTTGTCAACCACATCAAAATCATTGTATCCAAAGTCACCATCCACACTTACCTTTTCCTATTTTGTTTCAGATATCATTCAGACAGGCATGAGGCCATCAGCATTTATCAACTGCTTAAGGTGTGTCGTTTTTGTGAGCACATTTGCCAATTGAGGCACTGGGGCAGCTTTTGCTACCTGGCAAAAAGTTTGGTCCCTGGCAGTTCTGCGCTACGTTGAGACGCTTTATGGCTGTCACACTGCTCCATCAATAGTATGATTTACACCATCATTGGCAAGAGTCTCGAAAAAAAAATGATCTGTTCCTGTCAACATGACCTCGTGGAAAGCATGCTTAGATCATAACTGATGAAAGCACTGAAACTGTTGTCAGGGATAGAAAGAGTTCTTGCCAGAAACCAATTTCTCAGAACCTAAGCAGTGAAATGCTGATGGCCTCATTCAGCCTGAATAAGACCCAAAACAAAATAGCAAAAGGAAAGTGCATCGTGACAATTGAGTCACTCTTTATTAGGTCCGATATTTGGTCCTTGATCTTATTAAATCGTTTCCTCGACAGGTTCCACTTTGGGCTTTGGCATGATGTATGGCGAGATTAACATTACTACAAAATTTGGTCAATTGTAATGTTGCTTTGCGGGTAAACTCGTTTACAGTGTTTGCTCGTCTCAGCCGGCTATCCTTATATATGTCGGTATCGGTTATAATGTAATGAGCAACTGCTCATAAGTCATTGGAAATATTTTGCCATATGTTAGTTGTGGGAATGTGAGAAAATAATTCATGATGATGGAAATTATCAGGTAGAATGATACTTATTCAATGCAAGAGAAAACAGAGTATGAAGGTGAGATGGACTAGCAAGGTGAAAGGGTGTTAGAGACAATATAGACAAAGTCAATGGCAAATTTGAGTTAGGGGTATTAGCTAGTCCCTGCGGGAAAAGGGAGTTTATTTCAGACGCACAGCAACAAACAGGGCCAAAAGCAGAAAAGCGCATACCTTTAGCTTGGAATGAAATTCACGAGATTTCCTTCTGGCTAGAACCTGAATGTGACTAGACACCTGCGGGGTAGGGGAGGAGAAGAAAACAAAGGAAGAGCATGTAACCATAGCAATGAAAAGCCCCCTGTAACTGGGCAAAGCCAGACGTACCTTAATGGCAGCTTGGATTTCTCGAACTTTCTTTCTTGCTAAGACCTGTATGTGACTAGACACCTCCATTCAAAAGAGAAAAGGGGAAAATAAACAAAACGGGAACACACGTCTTTGTCAGGGAGACAAGGTGCAGGTCAGTGGCATCTCCACACAACACACCGTGCTAGCATCCAATAAAGCATTATCCTGTGTGTCGTCGTTACTTAAGTGAACTGATTAAGGAGGATGCAGGCCCCTTTAGAACACATTAAGAGCACACAGATGTGAGCCGCTGTGTACTGAATGTCAATTGGTTAGTTTCATATTCTTGTGGGAAATGGATGAGGCATTTCACTGGCCAAGTTTACTTCCTGTGCAAAATATGGTGACATTGTTTATGGAATCCTATCGAACGCTATTACGCTAGCAGGTGTGAGTCAAACAGGGTTTCTTATCATCAGTGGACATTATGATCTGTTCAACTTTACAGAACAGGAAGTCTAACAGGCCTTGATAACGGCACACAATATGTAGAGGACTCTGAGAAATGTTGATATAAGAAATCTTGACTTGGGAAGGACGGTAGTATTCTGTAACAGGGCTCCCTTTTAAATCCATCCATCTTCTTCCGCTTATCCGGGGTCGGGTCGTGGGGGCAGCAGCTTTAGGAGGGACTCCCAGACTTCCCTCTCCATCTTATTCCGGGGGATCCCAAGGTGTTCCCAGGCCAGATGAGAGACATAGTCTCTCCAGTGCGTCCTGGGTCGTCCCCGGGGTCTCCTACCGGTGGGGACATGTCCGGAACACCTCCCCAGGGATGCGTCCTGGAGGCATCTTGATGAGATGCCTGAGCCACCTCATCTGGCTTCTCTCAACGTGGAGGAGCAGCGGCTCTACTCCGAGTCTCTCCCGGGTGACCGAGCTTCTCACCCTATCTCTAAGGGAGAGCTCGGACACCTTGCAGAGAAAACTCTTTCGGCCGCTTGTATCCTGCATCTCATTCTTTTGGTCACGACCCATAGCTGGTAACCATAGGTGAGGGCAGGAGTATAGATCGACCGGTAAATCGGGAGCTTTGCCTTTTGGCTCAGCTCTCTTCACCACGACGGACCGGTACAGAGTCCGCATTACTGCCGACGCTGCACCGACCCCAAGATACTTGAACTCCTCCACTCGGGGCAGGATCTCATCCTCGATCCGGAGAGGGCATTCCACCCTTTCCGAACAAGGACCATGGACTCGGATTTGGAGATGCTTTTAAATCCATAAATCTTATTTGGAAACATTTTGGTATGGAGGTGGGAATGGTACATTTTCATGGTTCTTTCCATACTCACATCATTGCGTAGTCATTGCACCTTGACTAACAAGTGACCTGATTGACGTTTTGAGAGATACGAGCCACCGCTTTGATGATTCTTTGCTTAGATTTGTGAGCTCATTTTTTATATCTCCACTAGACGGTGGCAGCGAATTCAACTCAACTGACTTGACAAAAATCAAGTGGATGGATGGAATTTATAGATACGCGCCACCTCTTTGATTTGTGAGAAACACATTTTTTACATGTCCACTGGACGGTGGCAGCGAATCCAACTCAACTCACTTGACAAAAAGCAATTTGACAGCTAGGGAACAGTTCTTTAAAATAGAGGCTTCTAGTTTTCCATCAAAAAAATAACATAAAAAAGAGAATATCACATTGTGCATTTAAAACAACCAACGTTTGTTAGGAAAGTCCGCTGAAGTGCGGCAACACAAGTGGACAAACAATATACAGAGATAATATTCTTTACCCTCATTGAAAAAAATAACTAAAATTACTGTAGCTTACGCTAAGTGTACATCTGCATGTATGGCTGCCCTTTTCTATTCTAAACTATTGTTCTTGTACCATACCGATACTGGAAATGACATTGTTCAAGGTTGTTTCTGATTGGCCAGTAGAAGGTTTTTGTTAAAATACAGGGCCAATTGTTACATAAAAAAACCTCTTCATGAAATAGAGGTTTTGTTTGAATAAAGGCACCATTAGAATATAAGAGTTAGATAAATCATTTCCATACTTTTCCTATCAATAATATGAGCTGTAATTTGTACAACTGTCTGGACCAAGTGTGAGTTGAAAGGCAGAGACACAAACAAGTCTTTATTTATCAATACTAAGATACATTATCCAAAAGTCATTTTCTACATCTTCTTCCTTTTTAATGGGACACTCACATAATCTTTGTGAATTACCTGGTTGATTTTAACAATTAATTTTGTTCATTTCATTTTCAAAGCACATACAAACGTGACTTGTGTTCTATAGCTCTTTATTATGTATTTCTAAAATTTATGATATAGAAATTAAAAATCAGATACAAATGCTCCAACCTTATGCACTGATACTAGACCATCAGCCTGACATACACCTTCTGGTTAGGGGCAATGTCAACCGTGTCCAGACTGAGCTACACGCACAAGTTGACAACACTTTGGGATGACTCCTGAGCCAGCCGTGGTTTAGAATTCAGTGCAACCACCATCCAAACATTACATTAGCAGTCCCGTTATGACTGTGTGAAGTGACTTCAGGGACTCCTTGTAAATAAAAGCCAATGTGTTTATGTCTCGGTACAATATTATAAAACAAATTACTAGGTAGATTAACATTTGCTTTAGAATGCCAAAATCTGCATTGGAATGCTTGAGTCAACACACAAACACTATAGGAATGAGGAAACTAAACCTACGTATATACAGTACATGGCACCAGATTATAAAGCCTCGTCTCCATTGTCGGTATCTACTCCGCTCTATTCTACTCGACTCGACTCGACTCTACTCTACTCCAATAACAGTATGTCTCCTCTGCCACTGCCACTATAGGGGAGCCCCTCTTCACCTGGCTAGTGACATGTTACTGTGACCGTAGCAAGAGCGTACCGGAACATTTCGTTCCTCGTGGACCCGTCCAGCTGCCTCTGCACAGCTTTGTCAGCTAGTAATGTTAAAAAGGTTTGCGTCTCTTTAAAGGTCCAGGTATTTATTTGCTTGGAAAGCATTCTGTTTTTCTTTCTTAGTTGTTCACTGTTAATGGTGGCTGTTAAGTATTTCTTTGCTTAATGGTGGCTGTTAATGGCAGCTGGTTTGCACAGCCGCACATTTCGATTTAGAACCAAAGAGGAATAGGAACCCCAAAAAAAGTTTTTAAAAAAAAGAGTAGAGTGGAGCTGGGTAGATTTGTCAGTGGAGAGTGGGCTAAATGCAGAATAGAGTAGGCAGTTGATGAAAATGACAAGTGTATTGGGGGGGGGGGGGGGGGGGGAATACAGAATCAAAACAATACAGCTTAGATTCACGCCCAAAATCTCAGTTTTCCTAATAGTGTTGAAGTCTTTCATTTCCTCTACTTTCTTTTGCCGCTTGACAAATACTTTTGGTGCATTTAAGTGACATTAAAGTGATTGCTGTCAAGTAGGCCATTGTAAACTACAAAAAAAAAAAAAACTTTCCGTGGTTGGAAGCATATATTTTGAATGCTGCAGTCAACATGATTTGGGAATGGGATTTTGGGTGCAAACGTGTGTGTGTGTGCGCCTCGTTGAAAAGTGTTTTGGAAAAATATGTGATTAAAATTAAAAATGAATCACAAGTTCTTAAATGTAAACAATTGTATTTGTATGCGGTCTAAAAATATTGGCGCATCCCTAGTCTTGAACAGATGTGAGTGTAGTCTGTATTTCACCACTTTGGTTGAGAAACATGAGCTCATCTGTGGTCAGAGGTGTGCATACAGCCTGCTGAGGACAGCATGCACTACCCAACACAGGCAGCAGTAAGAACACTCTCTACTTAGAGATGGTACCAAATTATTAAGGCCTAGACTTTCCCCATTAATAAAGTCTTCTACCACAGCCAAGTGCATGAACTCTGTGATTTAATTTACAAGGACAAGGAATATTTTTAGTAACTGTGGTTACTTCCTTTTTTTACATGACATATCATTGCTCATCATGTTCAACTGATTTTGTCAGATTAAATTAAAGGTTACAATTTGAGCAAAGGGTGGTCATGAGTTCATAGAATTGTAAAGGGGGGGAAATGACTGATGTTTTCATCTCCAAATTCACCGCTTCTAAGGCTCTTAGTGTGTTTCAAAGTGGAACTAAGAGTGACAATTTCAGAGATGTCTAAATCCAGGGACATCTGTTCATGCGACATGGCCGTGACAGGGGGATTAGTCCGCCATGCAATGGAGACAGTCTCTCTCTTCTTACCTGCTTACGAGTCCTCGTCTTTCCAGTCCGAAGCTTGATATATCTGGCAATCAGCTCATTCCGACCTAAAAAAAAAAAAAAAACACGGAACGGTAAGAGTTGAGGTCTAAGTTGACACGTGCTTATTCCAAATTGAGTGGGGTTCATACTAAAAGGAGTTTGAATTACAAATCGATTGTTCTGGGTTGACTGTGTGTAATATTACATCGTATGTTTTTAGATACATTGTCAAAGACAGACAATAATGGCAAAAATAAACACAAGATGCTGCTTTTGCATGAAAACACCACACAGTATTAGCATAAAAAAAAAACAGCTCCGGGAGCACAGGCCCTCAAAGTAATGTCATTCAATCGCATTCTCTTCAAAACACAACGAAATGAAAGACATGCTTGTTCAATCTATTACAGGGTAGCACATGGATGAAATGGGCTTAAAACGGAGAAGATCTAACTGGATCCTAATTAATGCACATCTTTGTACAGATTTCCAATTAACAAGGGCTGGAAACATTCTTGTGCCCTCAGGTCTGCTCTAATTGTTGTCACAATGCACATGACCCCTGCTTAGCCCTTTCATATGTTAATAACATGCCGCCAAACAAAACTATTAGACAAATTATATGTTGGGGGGGCTCTAATTATGTGTCCAGCTGTAGCTAAGCAATGCCAGCGTTCTGATCTACTGTCTCTATGAAATGCACAACCCCCACCTGCAACATTTTTGTTCCTTCACTTCAATATCAGATAGCTAATTCTCAGCACGACACCTGAACAAACCACACAAATTCTAATATTATGGTGTATTCTATTGTATAATTATCAATATAAGATATGCATAGCGAGCAGTAAATGGAAATATTAGCACATAAGCAGTCACAATTTGTATATTACTCCGTTTTGTGGCTAGTATATCTAATTCTATCCAGAGGAAGGGGAAAAATCACATATACTGTACTAGGTGAAAAGCAAATTTAGTGCAACCATGACAATGTAAATATGGTGTGAAGGACAATCTATTTTTAATGTCGGGCAGCCACGAGCTGTCTCCCGAGAAATAAATATCAGGGGATTTGCAGACTGTCTGTGTCGTGAGCCTGTAAACTTTAGCTGATGGGTAAAGATTTCAATAATTCACACACTCTGGAAACGTAACATGACAATAGAAGCATTCATGCAACCTCCTGATTCTGAGATCAAAGCACACAAATGGCCAGCTGAAAGCTTGCTTGCTATTGAATAATTCATTCTTTTCACTCAACTGGAGGAAAGAAGCTCAGTGGGTCCAGTGTTTGTACAGGAAAATAACAATGGCTTAAAAATGTCTCAAACATAATTCTGGCTTTGCGACCTGAAATCGATAAGGTGCAAGACTGGTCCACAAACAAATTAAAACAGGGGTAAAAAAAAATCAAATATGGCAGAAATGTTTCTTCACATTTGTAAAATCTGGACAGCTGAAGTTGCATATAAGAGATTTGTTTGATTTTTGCAGAATTAGTTGTCCAATAATGTCTTGTTTTGAGGAACCAATTTCAGAATCCTTCAGACAGCAGAAATCAAGGAAATTTCTCAGGTTGGAGTCAAGTGAAGCCATAAACACCATCACTATATATACTGAGCAGGGCCGAACTGTGCGGTGACATTACATGGATCAATAATAATGGCTGCCTGGGCAAGTTAAATGTCAAATGGGGCTAGTAAATTCACTTCACCGTTGGGGAAAGTTGTAAAAAAAAAAAGTGAAATGGGGGGGAGGGAAGAAATGGCTGTACAAGATTACACAATCTTATGATTAAAGTAGATGACATGAGCTGTCAAATGACAATAAACCAAAGTTAAGCTTGATAGGTATCTCAATTTCGGACTCACGGTTTGAAACCCTATTAGATTTTTAACATTGTATAAGAATCAGTTTTATTCATTACACACACCAAGTTTGATCTCTACATGTGACCAGTTGTTTGAGGACACCACCACCTCGTGTCCGGGCAACCCGATCTTTACCACTTACCCACAGTTGCGATAACATAACAAATACATTTGTCAGAATATATTGATTCTTCTGTCTCACTTTTATCTCTGCATGGGGGCATTAACACAATTTAATATAGTTTTTTGGGGCATTTACGACAAATAGTCCGTCTTGTCTACTATGTGAATTCTAACCAGTAGCTGAGCTTGAAGCGCCTGCAATTTCAGTTCGTCATAGTTCCCATTTTCCGTGCTCCTTCCATAGGCCTGACTTAACATTACTATTAGCAATCGCAATCACCACATTTTTGCCTACGCAGGTCACATGACAGACACTTGAAAAACGTCACATGACACACATTAACAAGAGGCTCGCTGAAGAAATGCTTCAATCTCGTCTTACATGACATTAAATTAACTTATAATCATCATTATTAATGTTATTATATTTAAGTTTGGTGGGACTGTGAAGTAAATTATTTTCATACAAAAATATGATCTGACTTTTATAGGTAATCAGGTTAACGTGCCGTAAGAACGGAGTTGCTGATCCCTTGCAGGAAAGGTCTATAAATAGGTTTGTGGCGCATCTGTGAGGCAAATGGAAAACGAGAAAAGCTAGGACATAAAATGTCCCCAAGGGTTCACATACAGATCTTGAAAGCAATATCACAGAATACAGAGTATAGATTAGGATTATTAGGATAAGATTATGACTATGATTATTAGTCCACAGCCATTGGACATAAATAAAATGTATTAATATTATTATTGTTGTTATTATTATACAAATAGCCAATACTTAAGATATAAATACGTAATGGCATTTTCAGAGCAGACAGGTTATTGACTCTACACTTTTTTGACAGATTAGTGGAGACAAAATGTCTTTCATTACAGGTATTACTTTACACTTTTTAGCTCTATTTTTCTGCATCTGTGAAGACTGGTACCTTTTTTTTAAATAAAAAATCTTTTTCAACAGGTTCGACTTACAGGCTTACTGTCTACATAGCTTTTTCTCAAACTAAGCTCTGCCCTTAGTTAGTGAGGGGATTCGCAGTGTAGGTAAAGTCCAGCAGTTGAACTAACCCTTAGAGAGTCCTGAGAAAATTAACTCTTAGGCGGCATGTTCCAGTCCCTCAAAGGTACAAGAAATAAATTGGAATTTTATTGCATGATCTCCAAGAAGCTGTTTGACCGTTCAGCGACTGGAGGAAGCCGATCAAGTGAGTTTCCTTGTGAATCTCAATAACTCTGGAGGCGCTAGGAAATATGAATGGCACTCCACCCTCATCTGCACAAAAGGACGGTGGCTCAACAGTCACTGGGCCATCCCCAAGTAGCCCATTCCTCATTCAGTCAGAAATCCAATTTGGCTACCAGCATCTTTTCTTAGGAAGCCGAGACAGGGCCCCTCTGTTGTGAATAACAATGAAAAACATTGTGACGTTTGCTGTAGACCTACCTCAGTGATGCCACACCCACAAACAACTTCCCCCACAGAAAATAAAGCGGGTGTGTCAAAATAAAATAAGAACAAGTCTTTTTTTTCTTTGCCCGACAAAGTGGCACAGTAAGGCGGTTTTGGGCTTTTTGGAATAACACACAAGTAATAACATCTCTTTGAATTCCAAAACGAAGCCATTTGTCACACAACCTGACTATTTTTGGTCAAGGCATGCTAAACAAATAACGGTCTTGGCTCTGTCCTCTGAACAGCAAGAATGATGCTTCACAGCTCTGTTCTAGCTCCCCCCCCCCCCCCTCCAATTTTGAAACACATCCATTTCCTGTAAAAGCACCACCCTCCGTTTTTTTCTAATGCAGGCATGACCACAGTCACATCTGGGCTATAGCACTCTTCCAAGCACAGATCCTGGCTTGCAAGTGGTCTGCAAGTGCGCGGCTTCCAGCACTTTACTTGACAGACACCACATCACAGAGCGCATCTGCCACAGTTGCCGGCCTGTAGGGACTGCCCTATCAATATGCCTATTTTTAAATCTTTACAAAGGACACAGTACATTCTAACGACAAGCAAATAATTGAAACTGGCACACAGCCTCTTGATTGTTATTTACTGCTTTTCTGCCAAGTCAGCACAACCAACAGCCAATTCCTCCTCTCGCATACCAAAAGAACTGACGATTGTTGCTTCTTGTTATCATAGTTGACCAAGGAAAGTAAATGTGACAAATTTACAAAAGGAATTACTTACTCATCTTGTGTAACTTTCCTGTCTGTAGATTAGAATTGTTAATAAAAAGTGGATACCTACCTTTTTTTTTTTTTTTTTGGTATGATACGTTAATATTCCAAAAGAACATTGACGATGTAAAATCCAAATTAGACAAAGAAAAAAAAAATCCCCTTCAAATTAAATCAGGTTTAAATTGAATTTTGCCATGCTAGGACAGAGGCTTCACCCAGAACCAATCCAAATTGGACATTAGGCAGGAATTTTAGGTGAAACTTGGAACATTCCATTTCACATGTTAATCTTTCTCCATCTATCCATTTTCTTTGTACTCTCGTCTCTTTGAATCTTATGAGATCGGGTTAAAATCAATACATTTGGATCCTTTATGGCCAACATACACATGATAGCAGTTTACTTATCTGATTTACGAGTGGCATGTTAAAGGCTCGGCAATGCCTGTGCTTTCTGAGTGCTCTCAATAATTCATTACTCACACATAGGACTAATTATTTTGCGTTTATTAACATGAATTAATTGTTGCACAAGTGTGCGTGCACATGCGTAGTGTGCGTAGGTACGTGTTGTGTGGAGCAGAGGGGGTCGTGCCAATACAGATGGAAGTGACAGATGACTTACGGGTCTCAAGCTATAATTAACGGGACAACAAAGCAAATTAACAATGTTAAGGTAATTGCCGAAGGTCTTGAGTAATAGCAGACACGAGGAGGAACTCTTTTAAAAGCATTATCAATGTGACGTCAGTTTTGCCAAAAGCAAGTGAACATCTCTTTATTATGATTAGCTTGGTATTTAATAATATTATTGGAACTGGCTAGAATATGCAGACCTGTATTCTGGGTATCCCTGAGAATAAAAAGAAGTGAAACTATTGCTGTCTCTTATTTAAGATAAAATATCAGCAATTAAACTAAAGATGAAAGGGTTTCTCACAGGTGTTTCCAAAGGCATAGTGGTTTTATTACCCCACATGACAGTCAGGCTCTGTTAGCCTCCAGGTCACTGCTGGTGGAAGTCAGAAGATAACATCTACTGATCATGACATCAGACTCCATCTAAGCCGCTTTCAAGTGAAAGTGTTGCTGCTGGATTTAAAAAAAAAAAAATAAATAAAACAAGACGAAAAAAAAACAACAACGTCAAGGCCACAGGCTGCTTGATGCAGATGTTATTCTTTGTCATACAAGAGACTTGGTTTCCACATTCATACACAGCATGCATCAGGTACAATCTGTTATTCAGCCTCTATTTAGTAAATACAATAACAAGGACATTTACGCAGGCTAAACATTAATGCAAGTACATTGCTGAAGTTATTGCTCGTCATAAAGTGAATTTGAACAGAAATGCCGTCAGTAACGGCACAGACATAACTTCTTTACAAAACGTTCTAGCATATGCAGTGTATCTGGAAAATCAATAGCTAACATTTCTATGCAAGGAATGAAATCCTTTCAAGAATTATTCTGAATGGGGCTCTGTAAACAAGCTTTGTGGCCACATAGATTTTCGTGGTACTTGACAAACGTTTGATGAATTTTGCTGACCATTTAGAAATTCAGCCACAGCAACATGAAGTTCTCTTCATAATGCTATGTTCAAGTGTAATTAACAGCTCTTTAAAAATCCATTTGTCCCTACGCTGGACACCAAAAGAAATCAATACTTAACTTCAAACGACCTTATTGAGCTGGCTAAAAGGCTTTATTGCAGGGGCTGGGCCAGGCACGGTTGAGCTAATGTGTTAGTTGAACAGTGGGGGGACTAAAGGTGAGGTGTTCTCGCAAAATCTTACAAGACATCACAAAGCAGCAGGTCACTAACCTGAGCCTTCCTGGAGACACTGAGAGGATTACAGCAGCAACCTCTACTGAACTCTGGCTGTATTCAGACAATGCTAAAGAGTCCTAGACAGCATCTTTATCACCCGGGCTGGTCGAACCCATTCTGATTCCTCTCTCAAACGAGGCTAAGAGCTGAAACCTGCAAGGCTGCACTCTACGCAATATACTCACAGGGGACCAATTTGCACAGCCAGCCCTTGTCTGAATCACTCTATCAATTAGGAGCCACTGTGTTTATCATCACATACATTATTGTGGAGACTGGCCTGGTCATTGCGTTGAGCTGTGTCTCTCAGGGGGGGGAGAGATAGAGACAGAGAGGGATGAAAGAAATGACCAGGGAAAGATGCTACACTCGGACGGGCTACTGGACTAATCTGAAAAGACGGCTATAATTATGAGTCTCCCGGGGAACCGGCTGCGCCGCGAGTCCTATGTGTGAATACGGTATTAAGAGTCAGGAAGTTGCGCTGCCCGCTACTCTACAACAAAGTAAGACACAGAGTCAAATCAATACTTTCAATCTCTCCGGATCAATGGCATGTCGGAGCACAAAGGAAGAGAGGCGGACTGCCACAAATATGTATAAATGAAGAGTCTAACTTGGCGGTCATGATGATGGCTATTTCAAGTTCAAATCATGATCGAGGGAATCGTCGGATATACAAAGTGGTTATAATTGTGACTTGTCCCTTCAAAGTAGCGCTAGCTTGACATTGCCAAAAGGTAAAACTACAATCGTATTATGGGCTGAGTAAGATATGTTGAAACAGTGAAGCGATATGATTATTCGGTGTCTGTGGTTCTTTTGTTGACGGGGAATCTGTGCAGTGTTGAGAGATACTTGTCACTTGTCATCAAACAGCAAAAGAATAGATGACAGGCTCTGTTGGCGGCAGCGCGCAGTCCTTGGTGCTCGAGCCGAGAGAGAAAAACAGTAGCATTCGGTTTTCATTCATATGCTGATTACTCAAAATGGTTCCATCAGTGTGAGGTGATCTCATCAGAATAAAAGTGTTTCATCAACGGAATATGATGTAATCATTGGCATGAAATGTGATTCTGGAAAAAGAGCACGATAGTGACGGACGGCTTCATCTTTAAGAGGAGCAGAGTCTCTGTGTTTTAGTCAAACAAAAGCAGCCAACTGGGAACATGCAACCTGAAACCAGATGCTTGGCTCCAATGGCCTCACACAGCAGGGACACACCCCGCTACCGTGCTACTGATGCACACAGGCAGCGAGCGGCCTGCTATTCACCACCCGAAGCAGACAACTTCAAACCGGGCTTGCACATATCTAGATATCGTTTGAAAGCATTCCATTAAAGAGAACAAAATCTGCTTTCTTATTAATCGAAGGTAAAAAATAATTTGAACCAAGCGGTATCTGGTTCGGGTTTTTTGGGGGTTTCCTAAAAAGTCGTCTTTTTGACAGTGCGAGGATTCCGACGGTGACGAATTATATTTTGAGTAAGGTCAAGATTGAAATTTTGAATCAAAGCACTTGCTTATGCTTCAATCAAATCCACACTGTTTAACAAGGTGACAAAAACAAAAGAATATTTTATACAAGGTCAAGTGGTTGTTGTTTTTGCTGATCCCTCTTTAAAATAAAAAACAACATTTGGTCTTCCCTTTATAGTTAATCTTATGAAAGCCCCGATTATAAAATTTAGATGTCTGGTATCATCAGCCTGATGCTTTTACCAAACCAATCTGACTGTTTCAAAATCAGAACAGAATTAGACGAGTTATGAATTAATTGGAACCCAAACACGGTTACCTTTTTAAAAAATATATAATTCTTGGAGGGGCGACACTTCCTCACTGGCCAACCCTGACCACACATCCCTGGGATAAGAACTTTTTGGATTACCTCAGGGGGTCTTGGTCAGGGATTTTAAAAAGCTCAATAGGAGCATATTTGGGATTTTGTGTGGTTGACCTTTCAAAGCCTGAAAATTGCCAATATGGGGTTTGTAAGTGTTATTGGCTGCATGTAAACGTTTCGCTTGTTGGCATCCCCATTGAAGTGATACACTTTAGTAAGCTTGTGGTGGCTGGAGCTTGACACACTATTTATTGTCCCTCTGATTATCAACAGTGAAATGAAGGCCTGTCTTCCCTGATAAAGATTTCAATCAAGAAAAGACAATTAACATAATAGAAAAAATAAGTATTCTCATCAGCAACATACGTGTTGCCGACTCAGTTTCATCACGGTATGGTTACCCAAGTTTTGTAACATTTTACCCATCAAGTGATTTATTTGAGTAATCGATGAGTGAGCATTTAAAATCCTTATAGTTTGTTATATGCATATTTCACAGTGAACAGTAAATACAATGCAAAAAAAATATTCATTCATATTTTTACGAGACAACCTGAGTATTTTTTGTCATAATGCAGAATTGCTTTTTGAAAAACGTGGAATCAAGATCGAACATTTTTTTTGCGATGTTCTCCCCAAAATGGAGGCAGACCCTACTCAGAAGGAAACATTGTAGAGTGCAAAAAAAAAATAATAATTCTACAAATGAATAGAAATGAGTATTGTTAATAAGCCACAAAGTGTCAATTTAAGGTGTGTGATGCCTCTCCTACAATGAAGTCCCTCACACTCCTTTGTGAGTGAATGCAGGTGACTCGGGGAGTCTGAGCTGATCCCAGAATTCCTAATTATCTGCCCGGCAGGGAGGATCAGGTCTGCACACTCTGTCTCGGAGCATTCTGGGCCTGGTGATACACGCCCCACAGACCCAAAGTGCTGGCCCAACGGGGCCAAGCCATGGCTACTCATTATATCAAATTCATTTTTAGCATCTCTGCAAAGCAAGTGCCACTTAGTTGTCAATCACTGACCAGACGGCCGAACAAAACGAGCTGATAGGAAAGGTTTACGGTAAAAGAGCACAAAAAGGTATTGCTTGGAAATAGTGTTTATATGTAAAACGGAACACTGCTACATACCAGTCCGTTAAAAACACACACATTGTCTACAAGCCTCTATCGTTGATTTTTTTTTTTTTTGCAACTTTCAGCTTTCAGAGTGTATGCGACATAGATGAATAACTGATGATTTGTTAATACCTAAAGATAAAGAAGCTCTAATACCTAAAAATAAACTGATTTTCAAATATAAAACAACCATAATATTTCAAGGGTAACTTTCAAGATGGGGGGGGAAAAAAAGTAATGGGTGTAAAAAAATGTTTTTATTTAAAACTTCCAATGAAAGCAAATGGAACGAGACATTGTTTTTGCCAGCAGTAACACAAAAATCCACTGATGTCGTTGATGTCTCAATGAATAAACATACAATTTGAGTGAAGCGTGTTGTTTCACTTATCATCTCCATTTCCGAATAAATGAATGCAGCCTAGCACAGCAGGTGAACTGTGCAAGAGCTTTTGCTCGGGCCCGAGATCCTTATTTGCCTTCCCTTCTAAATAAGTCTTGCCAAGCCAAGATCAATTTGAGCTAATACTCTATGCAGATGTCTGACATCTCACTTACAATAAGCCTAAGAGAATGCGCACACTGCCGGTCAACGCAAGTCTCAGAATACGTGAATCACTTCAGGTAAACACCGCAATAATAAACAAAGAAACTGAAATTACAAATTGTGTGTACGGCAACACAGTTGCTATAGAGACTGTTGCTAATTAACTGCACTCTACCCCTGGATGACAAAGGGCTTAATGGCACTCAGGATGACTTCTCTTGAGATGAGCTCTGCATTTGGAACACATCGCCATCCCTAGAATCTCAAATACGAAATACCAGTCTCCATGTAGCCAACTTTCATCTCAGCTGCAACTCTCAGTAAGCAGTATAAACTGAGATTAAAGGACCATTGCACCAAGACTATGCTTTCCAAAGCCTTTGGCCCAAAAAGAAAAAAATAAATGATCTCAACAACAAACATTTCACTGGTAAACAACCTCTGACAGCATTTTAAACCATAACCATTTCTTCCTGGTGTCTCCTATAGTATATGCATGAATGTCATTAATTTCTCTATCTTTGGAGTTGTATTTCTAGTGAATAAATCATCCTTTGTGGACTATATTTGGGGGACATCTATAATTTCTTGATGTTGCTTGATGTGTGTTTTATTTTAGCATGAAATCCTAATTATATACTTTTATTGTATATAATGTCTGAGGAACAGTGTCATTGGAAGTTATTTAATAATTAAATACTGCTCTAATAAAACAAAAGTGCAGCAAAATATGCAACATTTCAGGCAAAGTAACAAAAGTTGAAAAACAAAAGAAGCACTGTTTAATTTGTGAAGTGCTCCTCTTCGAATCCAAGCTGACGCTCATTTGTAAATGTCACTGGCAAGGAACAAAAATACTTTCCCAAATGGCACATTTGCTGAATTATCCTGTTCGTGGAGGCCCATCAAAACTCCGTCCTCTGGGTGCATTTTAGACAATTGAGATTGTCGATAACATGGCGACCCAAGATCAATTTCCAGGTCACGGAACGGTTGAGCGCAAGATACATACGTATGTTCACTTTCTGTCTTTATGGTTGGGGCTACAAGGTTAAAACTGCCCAATGCTTTCTTAGACTGATTTGGACCCATATTGCAACAAATAGTCAGTTACAAAAGGAATATTTCATATTTGTATGCCTATGGTATTTTGTACATATGGAATACCGATATTGGGTGAGAGTTTAAGATACATACAGTTGAAACTCATTGTTACCCAAAGGCATCTGTGATCAGGCTCGGAAGCTTGAGCTTAGTCGCAATCGGGGGAGGGGGTCGACAAAATCTCGAGAATAGCACTAAGCAAACATAACACGCAAAGCGAAATACTGTGAATTTCAGTGGAATGTTATAGTTAAGTGAAAAACTGGAGTTGTCCATTTGTTAAGGAAATTTAAGTTCTCTGGTTTTGCGTGGAAATACATTTTAATTTTTTCCACCAAAAATTGAAAAATGAAATTGAATTACATTCACAAAAGAATGAAGATGCCTGCTTTTGTGTTTGAATTTTTCAAGAGTTCAGTTGCACTAACATTTTGTGTGTGTTTATTATTATACTTTGCTTTTCCATTAGTTGCTCTGTCCTCAAGGACTTGGCTTTAGCAGCTGACCGGAGGGTTAAAAAAAAAAAAAAGTGACGCTTGTTGAGGAACAAAATGTCAGATGCTGCTTCCTGGCAAGCTTTTGACAAGTGTGGTTTGGGTATTGCGTTTGTGGTATCAGTATTTCACTGGCTGTTAAGCAGGAACAAGTTTGTTACATCTTTTACTTGGACAGGTTTATGTTATGGAATACTATTTCTAATTTGGGCCTTGAGCAAGGCACTGTACCGTTTTCAAGGACACACGACTGCTGCCCCATTACTCTGACATCTCTTTTCTTCACCCTTGCAAAATCTATTGTGTACTGCCAAAGCATAAACAGGATTTCCCCTTGTGGGATTACCACATTGGCACAGCGTTAACTATCTAAAACATGGCATGGGAGCCCCCCAAAAAAACATACAATGAGAATGTCATGCTTTAACCCCCGAGCAATCAGAAAGCCTCAGTGTGTTTGTGGAAGGAGCAGACAGTAGGGCAGGTCCTGTCTGAGGCCATAGTAGCAGCTGAGGGCTTTCATTGCAACTCTTGCAATTTACATTTGCTTTGGCCGGAGGGGTCACATGACAGCTGCAAGTGAATGCGCTGCGGGGTTTTCGGCCGTCGCTTGACATTGACAAGCTGTGCGAGTTGAAATCCTCCTCTTCCTTCTTTCCATGACATCACCAAGCCAGAGATGGGGTAGATGAGGGCAGGGGGAGAGGGGGCACAGCTGGTGGCCGCCACAGTACCATCTGCCACAGACTAATAGTTCATGCTGTTTTACTTACCAACTTGCACTTAAGCATCTGCATGGCTGCCGCATTGTTAGTTTGAGATTGACCATCATGTACTTGGAGCAGCATTTGTGCTTCATTTCCCCGATTGTTCTCAAATCCCAATCAAAACTGCTCATAATAGTGAAAATATTTTGTTACGGCAGCGCTGCCCAAAGCTCCATTGTGAATTGGATGGTTTTCATTGTTATAGTTTTGCTCTTTTTCATTGCTGATAAAAGAGGGCAGAGGAACGTCATGAAATATGTACTGCGGTGACATTTTAGATTGATTGCCTGATACACAAACCGAAAAAGGTAGCTTCTTGTTGGTGTACCGGTCTTAGTTGTGGGCTGTTCAGCTTCGACGCAGACATACGTAGATGTGAGTGTCAAAGCTTGAGTGACGACTACATCAGAGAGTGATTCATCGACTGCCAGTCATGGAAATAAACCTTGAATGGGCTTTAATTCATCACACAAGACCACTCACCGTTCAGCACCTACCTATTTGCGTGTTTTTCCCCCACCAATATTTATTCAATATTATTTTCCACCCCATTTCCACCTTTTTGTGATAAAGGGATATTGGAGGTTCATCGGAATTTCGAAAATAATTTTCTGGGTTAAAAGATGGAATTCACTATTTCCCCCAAATAGTGGGAAACAGTTTTGGAACAAATATATGTGTTTATTCATGGAAAAGTCGAGTAAAACAATCATCTTTACTTTTACATATTCTGTGCTAGTCAACACACGGTATTCTTATTAATATCGCGTTTGTGGAATTGGAATTAGGCAGCAAAATGCACCCGGTTTCATCCATCTCTCGGGGTGCAGAGAAAAAAAGAAAAATTTATAAAGAAATTGTAAAGAAAAATGTTGACTTAACTTCTTGAATGAAATGAACTGCTTGTCATTTGTATTTCCGTAGCTCTGCATACACCCAAAGAAAAAAGTACAACGCAGACTTGTACTCACCATACATCTTCCCCTCATCTGACAGGATGATCTTCCGACGTCCACAAGGAGGGTAAATGGCCAAGGCTTCTTGGAAACTCTGTTCGATGTCAGGACTCCACACGCCTTCTGCATCGTTGTCGACGGGCTTGTCTGCCGAATCGCTCATCCTCTCCATGTCTTCGGCAGGGCTTTCGCTGCCGCTCCAGCTGCTGGGATCAATATTTGCGGTTGGGCCCTCCAAGCTAAAGCCTGGACCAGACTAGGGTGAGACCTGGGAAAAAATATGGAACAGACAGCGGTGATTCAACCTTTTTTATACAAGTGTCATTTGATCCGTAACCACGCTCATATCTGGAAACACCTTTATCTCAAATCTCCTCATTGAAATTAGAGTTAAGATCATTCCCCATTGTTGTTTGCCACTTGGCCACAAGAGGGCATACTGACATACTGACTGAAACGAAGAAGAGTTTCACAAGTAAAGTGACTCAGCCACAACCAACTGTTCGGACTGAAAGTCTATTCACGTGGCACAAGCTGTCTTTAAGTGCGCAAATATTTTTTTTTTAGCCCGTCAGTTTATGAAGGGGGGGGGGGGGGGAGGGTGTAACGGGTTACACCGAGGGGGCAAAACACCCAGTGAATGGAGAGAACTTTCACTGAGTTGTGTTTTTTTGTGTAAACTGCTGACACTGCTAAACTTCCTCACAACTGATTGGGAGTGGGAGAGGGGATCTAATGGGGGCGAAGGCATATTTGTACCTCGCAAGTCTTTTTGGATGTGTTGCATTTATTGTAACCTAATGCAAAACTAAAACAAAAAGTCAACATCAAATTAGGTCCATATTCAAGACATGAGATGGTATTTGAAGAACAGGTCGAGGTTGAAACTTTCTGCCGAAAAGAGACTTTACATTGAAATATTAAGATGCCAGCTTTTTAACACCACTTAACACTGCAAACAAACTTTGATTCTGCCTTGCTTGCCTGCAGTGATTGCACTTTAATATACTGCAGCAGTCCAACATTCTATGCTAGTCCATTCTGTCGCCGTGCAGTTTCTATAGAGCGGCAAAGCACGGAAACAGTATTAACACCGCTCGCCTGAAACGACTGGGTAAAAGGATCTATTGATTTGAACAACGAGGAACCGGGTCTTCTTTGTCATCCTTGAGACACTCTTAATGACGGTCTCTCTGGCAATCAGACCAGTTTAAATCTACCTATACTTGTTGGCTTCTTTCATTCCTCTTTCAATGGGGGCTTTCTGTTCCAAGATTCCAGAATTTCAAACCCTTTTAGAAAAACCAAATATAGATTTGATTTTTTTTTTTTTTTTTTAAAGCTGTGCTAAGATGTGACTTATAAACAGGCAGCTAAGTGTTGTTAGCACATTTTGCAAGTTATGGTGCAATGCAATTTTGGAGCATAATGACATGATGTATAGCAACATTCTTCACGGCTGCATGTAGTCACACTGTGAGGCCTGACGAGGCTTCAAATCAGTGGAATCCAGAATGAGTTTGTTTTCCTGACAGTCGATAAGAACACCAAATACAATTAAGTACCTTGTCAAATATTCTACATTCTCTTACTAAGTGCTGATTTAACATTGCACTTTACAGTAGACAAGTAGCATTGTTTTTAACTTTTCCTTGCCTATTCTGTTAAGATCCAGAATTAAAAAAGACCATAACAATTAGCCACAGGCCAAATAACCCTTTAGTTTTTGGTGTGGATTGGGATACTTAATGCATTTTTTTTCCAATCTTAATAAATAGACATGAAGAATTCACTGACACTGAAAGTGTCTGCATTAAAGCTTAATGGTGCTTTTCTCCCAATCTTAATAAATAGACATAGAGAATTCACAGAAATTGAAAGAGTCTGCATAAAAGCTTCATGGTGCTATTTGTTTCCTTGTATGGTAGACTAATCAATTAGCTAGTTAAGCATTGCTTATTAGCAAGGTGTTTAGAGAGACAGATAAATACTGTACCATAAGATGGATACAATGTCCAATCACAACATTCTTATTGAATTCCCCGCCTAACATTGACATTATACATTCAGGTGGCAAATACAATTTATTATTCCTATAAAACTGAAAGTTGATCTGCTATATTTTTATGTATGTGCTTTGTATCTCCTTGTTTCATCCATTCTATGCAATGTAAAAAAAAAATAATAATAAAATTGCCCATTTAATGTGAAATGTAGTGAGCGACAACTGTGTAGTACCGGTGACAATGGAATAGCAAGTGGGGTTATTCAGGTGTGAACACCAGATGGTGGGTGCATACATTTTCTGATTTAACACCAGCAACAGGTCCAGTAAATTACTATTTAGATCTTGGCACAGACCTCTGTCAGGGCAAGACTGTAACAAGTTAAAAAAATAATAATAATCCAGAATTAATGAATCCATTGCCACATCAGAATTTTAAAGGGTTCTTATTTAGTCCTCACATTTTATATTTTTCTTTTTTACATGGAACTAAATCTCTGAAATATTTCATGTCTTATTCTTGGTTTGTTGACTTGGTTCTTAGCTCAAATAAATAGTTTTGAATACAAGTCATATCTACCTTCAATAGATTAGTTCCTTTGAATCCCTAAATTGGATGCTTCTGCTAAAAGCTCTTTGTGAGTCATCAATGAAGGGGTCTCCTAGTGCCGTAGAATCTGGAGCCTAATTGTGTTTTTCACAGGAAGGTATGAATGTCACCCATAGAAACACTTGTGGCTGACAGATAATTGCATATTTTCCTCCTTTCAGAGCGTACACCATAGAAATGGTCTTACTCGTCAGATATGGGCTAGAGAGATGGCCGGCATTGCAGTAAGTGACAGTGGTAGCTAAGCAGAGTAGTAGCTGTGACACGGCATTATGGGAAATTATACTTACAGTGAGATTACATAAACCACTCACCGAGCTGGAATCCAGCTCCTTAAATTAAGAGAACCCATTTCAGCCATCAGACAGAGCAAGGTAATGAAATAGCAGATGAGAGGTCTCAAATGTAATTTTCCATGTGGAGTTCTTTTGTGCTGTTATCTCAGAAGGTGCAATAATGATTTCATGAATGACTTTTGTGGGCTCCATAATAAGCCACGGTATTTAAGGCCTCAATGTGTAAAACCATAATTAGGATGCGGTTTAAAAACGTAACATTTTCCCGATGTTGTAGAGACATAATTATCACAGCAATGTGAAAAGTATTTCATTTTGAGCAATGTGCAAAAAAAACTCTGAGCATTCGCAATAGTAGACCCACCCTCTATTATATGGCAAATTAAAACATCATTGGCAAAAATTCTTACATCTGAAAAAGCATATCTTTGAGGACCTTGAGATGCGTTTGTAAGGCGGAATGAATGCAAAAATGAATCAGGCAAATACTTTTGAAATAACCTTTGCGATTCAATTTATTTACACATCTTTCCCTCACAAACCCAAGTTAACTATGACTTTCATTTAAACAGAGTTGACACATTGACCCCAAACTGAGGGCCTAGAAACAAGCGACTGACTGTACTACAATTGAATTCCAGAAAGAAAAGTTGAATGGTAAAATAGGAATTTATACCAATCAAGAGGATCCCAGTCATATATTGTATGCAGATTACCAGAGCATGGAGATCAAATATTACAATACCATTAGCGATTTAAACGAAAGGGGTTGGAAGACCGTGTGGGCAATGGCTTTTGTGTTCATTTCATGCCTCTTTGAACTGGTCGGCTTAGATGCTACGAATCTGTCTCATGTCATCACACTCAAACCTGAGGCCTGGACCTCACCACCCAGCAACCATCAGGCCACTGTGGGATCAATCTTTGTTTGCCAGAGAATAGGATTGATTTACAGGTCCTATCAAAGCAGCCCTCGCTCGACCCGCCTCAGAATGAGAACCACCTAGCAACAACATGGCCTGGACAACATCAGACACATCTGCGGTCCCAAAAAAAGAGATGTCGTTAAAAGGTTGTCTACCATAAGACACGGGTGATTTTCTTTCACGAATTTGAGGCAAACAGTCTCCTTCTTGTCATACCGGAACATATGAAAATAAAATGTACCTTTCGAATATTACAGCTTGGATATTTGCCTTTCAAAAAAAAATGCAGCGCATTCCAGACAGCAAGCATGCAGTAGCGTGGAGCGCGAGCTGAACACATAAAGCTCAGGAAATTAAAGCTGTAAATAAAGGTCTGTCAGATAAAGAATCTTATGAGCGCCGAGCCACAGGCTCATTCAGGACGCGTGCGGACGGGCATGAAAAAACAAATCACAGTGATGAGCGTGAGGGCAACCATTTGCATTTCCTTGTCTGGAGCCATCATTCGGCCTGTACACAATTACCTTTATTTTTTTTCCCCCATTGCCGGAATACTACACAAATTACACCTAATATATCTTATTCAGGTGTCAGAAAGGGTACATTTCGAACAACCCACCCGCGGGGTTTGACACAAAAACTGTGGATATTCTTTTACGAGACCGATGACGGAAAAACACTGGCTAAAGAATTAACACACGCACATTTAGGCTGCATTCTGCACAAGGCTTAGCGCCGAGTTTGCATTACTTTCCATCCGTCCCACCTAAGATTAAAAACTATTGTACAGGGTACAGTGTGCATTTGAATATTACAAGCTTCCCCTCCACTTTATCTGTGCCTCGGCAGAATCCGGGGCACCTTCTGGCCAGAAAGCCTTATCTCTGCCAGTCCTGGTTACTGAGGAGGTGTCGTGTGGAAATTTGTAGCCAGATTTGATTGGAGAATATGTCTGAATAGAAGCCAAATATTATACACACTTTCAGTAAATGAAGTGGCCTTACGCCTTTGTTCCCTATTAATCATCGAAGGCTGAGCACCTTGGTCACTCACTCTTATTGCCTGCACAGGGAGAGGAAGTTGTTGAAGCCCAGATTTCCTGCCTTTATTGCGGATAACAACTCCAGTTGTACGACAGATAGAAAGGGATTCATACTGTACGATGATTCAGAGAATATTATGGTCACACAAAAAATATAGATGAATAATTCATGGTTAATTAGATATGGTAAAGGTTATGGTACAGGAAAAGTGAAACATGCCACTTTTTTTTTTCTTGGCTATTGAAAAAAAAAAAAAACAACTGTGTTGCATTAACTAAAAAGGTCTGACAGGAGTCAAATATTTCCGGTAGCTAGTGGACCATTTATGGCTGTAGTTTGAAGCAGATTTTCTTAAATGACGTCAGTGGCTTTGAGCCAGCTTTTCCTTTTTGGTGGCACTCTGGGCTGGTCTCAGCGGGCTTTGCTCAAACTGCTGAGCAGCAGCACACACACTCTAAAATTCCCTTTCTAGACCAGGGTTTACCTCAGGGCACAAACAGTCTGGAAGCCTGCGGGAGTGTCCTTTTTCAAATTTGCCTTAATCGTCAAAAGTAGAAATAGGATCCTAGTAGCCTGCTACAAATTCTGTAGTTCAAAATCTTGTGATTTATAGATTCAAGAAAACTGATGAAACTTTTACCCTAACATAAAACAACAAGGTTTATGTGACACAGTCATATCCTTGTAATTGCAAAAAAAATTGACAGGGGAAATTGGTCTACGAAAATAAATAGACTTACTCCATAAAAATGCGACAAATATAAATAATAAAAATTTATTTATCTGTACTGTTATAACTATTGTTCTTGTCATGACACGTAAACTCAATTGATAAAAAAAAAAAAAAGTCTATCGATATGTTACCATTAATTGATTAAATATTTATGCACCTAAACAACACTGGGGCACCAGTAAAATGTGCACAATGATAAATGGTCTTAGCTCAAACAATACATTTTTTGTCTATTAGCACAATTATGCAACCTTAAAGTAAAGCCTGCATCTAAAAATAAGGGACTTTGCAAAAAGTCCAAGCTTTTTTTGTATTTATGACTATAAAACCTGTTGATCGAGGTTAAATAAATGCCTATTGTTCCATGTCAAAGGTGATATAAAGCCATTAGATTTTGGGAGGACCTCACTACAAAATTTCCTATTCTTATACAAGTGTCGAACAGGCTTTGGTCCAACAGGTTGCCTGATTGCATAAACTGAAAACAAAGCATCCATTTCTAGCCCCTCGCGAGAAGATTTACTCATATAATGAGAATTGTTTGGGGTTATGCAAAGTTCAGAATTATTCCTGGAAATAATAACCCTTTTGTGCCAATTTCTTGTGTTTCATGTTTTGTTGAGCCTCTGCATAACTAAGAATTGGGTAGTAGATGTGAAAACTCCATCAATTAAATCTGCATTTAAAAACACAGATACCTGAGAGTACATTTTACTCCCTTCACTGCTCCTGCAAGTCTGTTTTGCAATTATGTCCAGTGGCAAAACTATCTTTCTAATTAGCTTGTTCAACTTTGACCACACCGTTGACATTCAATTTGGGAAAAGTAAACCGCTTTGGGGGCGGACACTTGTCAAAGCGGCGTATCTAACTGGTGACCTTGTGACCTTACAGTGCTGCTGTGAAATCTTGAAACAGCAAAAGTCTGTTGCAAAAAAATATATATATATTTAACTGCAAGCTGCTGTAGCAAATCACTTAGATTTTTTTTTTTTTTTTCAATTAATCAATATTTTTAAAAGTTTGGGAAAATTGCATATACATTTGCAAGAAAAAGTAGGATAAAATGTGGTGATCTACTACGAGGGCTCACTTTCAGCTGAGCAGGCAATTCCCAAACTAAAAGAAAGCCCTAAACGGAAAACATAGCGGTGGGGGAAAAGCAAAACAAAGGGCGCCACGAATGATATTCGAACTAACATTTAACGTCCATTTCCCGCGAGTTAGTACCAGACATAGCGGAGTAATCTACTTTTCGAATGAGTAACACGTCAATTAAAGCTAATATTCCTCCGACACTGTGCCAACAACTAAACCTTTAGCCCCAGGATAGTTTTCCGTTGTAGGATGTGTATGATCTCATTTTAATGTGTGGTGTTTTTTTAATTTATTAAGATCCAAAGCAAAACACTAGTCTTCGAATATAGCCAGTTATTATTTTGAGCATTGTTCGTATCGTGAGCGAACGTAAAGTAAGCTGCGCGAACCAATGACGGACTTTTGACTTATTTTTCCGAGCGGTTCCCTCGCCTGCCCTGTAAAAGTGAAGCTAAAGGAAAAAGAAGCCCCAAAAAAATAGATATACTCACACAGAACTTCGACAGCGATTTAAAAAAGCAACGTCCAAGGTAGCGAAGCAACAAGTCTCCCTGGTGTTTTTCGTCGAGGTGGTCCGAAAAGCCTCCGATGAAATCCCCCAACTGTCGATCGAGTCAACAACTAGAGAGAGGAAAAGAGCAACGCTTACAATCGTCATGTTGTCCAAAGAACAGTTTTCCGAGCTGGTTATGTTATTTCTTTAGTTGAGGCTTAAATCCCCCGTGGGTGTTTCCGAGGCTCTGACACCGAGCACACGACATGTGGCGCTTTTTAAAAGGGGCGTAGGAGCAGCCTTCTTCTCCAAAAATGTGAAAAATGTAAAAGATTTTCGCCGCTCGAGCGATGCGAGCAGAGCGAGCGTTCAAAGTGCCTGTTGCAACAGCGAGTCGGCCATCTAACCCACTCCACTCACCGTTTCCACGCGCCGTGGGAGAAATAACATAAATAGGCCAGCGGTTTTTTTTTTTTTAATAAACTACTCAGTATTTGAAAAGTCATAAAGTAAAGCAAGCAAATAAAAGTCGGCAATCACTTTGAATGCCTGCAACTAGCAATGGAACTTACCTCGTTATTGATACCTCATATTTAAAAAAAAAATGTCCATTTTGAGCTCATGTGGTGTTATTGGGCATTTACAATATTAATGTCAAGTTATTCTGGTGTTTCTGAGTCGGCAAGGAAGGTGAATCGCTTCGCTCACTGACAGAGATGCGAAGAATGCTCGGAATGAGAAGAGGAATGAAATGAACGCAAAGAGCGAGTTTGCGTCGGGGGGCGGAGCGAAAGGTGGCGTCATCCCGGAACCCTGCAGCTTCCCTCGGCCGAGCGGGGACAGGGAGGGCGCTTTGACAGCCCGGGGAACTGTGGCCTTCAGGGACGCGCGGAAAGTTCAACTTCCCACCTTCTTTCCATCACGGTCAAATCCCTTAAATCATTTACGTTTTGTGGGCGAATCTTGAATATTCACTCAGCCGCTGGCGGTCCTGGCAGGCTTAAATGGCACCATGTGCGAGACCCCCCCCCCCCATCTACCCCCTCTCTCCTATTTCTACCACCATTATCAACACACACATGCACAGATGAAGTGCAGAATTTATGTTGTGTTTCAAAATACAACTATATTTATAATTTCATATCTATATACTTGTGTACCTGATGAGGTGTCGATCATTTCTCGTGCACTTTCGCCGGAGCCGTTACCTTGGGCGTCAGGAGTTTTGCTGAAACTATGGTGGAAAATCCAGACAACTGGGCAAAAGACTGGCAAACACTAGCAGCAATGAAGCAAGAAAAGCTAAAAAGATGGAATTATGAATCATTCTATTCTTTTACGTGAATAATCTTGACAATCTTGCAGTTGCTTTTCAGAGGTTGAGGGACTTCAGGCAGCTGAGAGGTTTCAGAGCGCAGTAAGATAACATTTTGGCTGAGCAGTTAAGTTGATCACTTTTTTGATTCATTCACTGCATTCCTTAGATCTAAAATGTATTTAGTATTACTTGGCCATGTATGCTAGCAGCCAAATTGTATAATAAAATTTGATAACATGCTTCTCATCGAGACATCAACATCCATCCATCCATTTTCCGAACCGCTTTGGGCGTGCTGGAGACTATCCCAGTAGTCATCGGGCAGTAGGCGGGGGACACCCTGAACCGGTTGCCAGCCAATCGCAGGGCACACAGAGACGAACAACCATCTGTACTCTCACTCATACCTAGGGACAATTTAGAGTCTTCAATCAGCCTACCAAGCATGTTTTTGGGATGTGGGAGGAAACCGGAGTGCCCCGGAGAAAACCCACGCGGACTCGGGGAGAACCTGCAAACTCCACATGGGGAGGGCTGGAGGTGGAATCGAACCCACACCCTCCTAACTGTGAGGCGGACGTGCTACCCAGTGTGCCACCGAGCCGCCGAGATATCAACATTTCACTCTCAATTTCGTTGCTTCGGTGTCTAGATGAACAAAAAGCAATTCAGTAGATTCACACGAGTGTGTCTATACAACCAAATACACAACTGTGGCCCTGTCTGAACAAGTCATCCATTAGAGAGCCTGTGTTTTGACACGGCTCTCTCAAAAGAAAACCATAAAGAAAGATGAATGAGCGGCGCTCTGAAGATATCCATCGACACCTTTTAACGCCCGTCTGTGCATGCTTGGCCCAAAGACTGGAGGGTAGGGTATAGAAATGCCCATCATTCTTGTCTGTCAATACATTTTTTTTGGGTTCACCTTTATTCAACCATCACACTTTTAACTCCACCATTTCTCAAACACACACGTGACATGATCACGTTGTTTTTCTGCTGGTGTTTCTAAACGGGAAATCCGATACGCGCTGTTGAAGAAGAAATTACACATTTTATCAGCTTTGATTTTACTCTTTCAGGTAAGTATTTTCGAACATATGTTCATTATGCCGGTTGTAGTTTGGAGTCGTGTGAAACTGCATTCAGCTGCTGCCCAACTTGTCATCTGATCTGATACGCAAGCATTAAACCACATTTTTCCAGACTAGCGGAAACAAGCCAATTAAGTTTTCAATTATTCATACCCTTTAGACTTAAAGTGAATATTTGTTGAATGTGTGTCATTTACAAGAAAAGAAAAAACTGTAAGAAATTGGGTTTAGAATCAATGGAAACTCATCACCATTTTGTGTTGATTTGTTGATTTTGTCGTATAAAAAAATGAGGACAAGATAAATCATGTTTCTAATGTGACCTGTATGACACAATAACATTAGAAAAAAAAAAACTCTTTAAGAGATGAATAAAATTTTTTTTAATTTGATTGCACAAGTCTCCTGTACGAGTCAGCAATTTTGACAAAGTGGGGGTAATTGTGAGCAGTCTGAAGTAGCCCTTGTCTCCCCTTGATCAAAACAGCTACATCCCAGCGGTTGCTTATTTTACTTCCCCCCTGAATAATAATAACAATTCATCATAAAAAGCTAAAGGGCTCCTATTAAATACAGAAACCTTTGCTTTGAAATAATTTAACAATTTATGGTGTCATCTTTTTTTTTTTATACCACAAAAACATGGCACTTGAATTTAGGGTGTGTAGACTTTTGCTATTCGCTGTGTGTGTAGAAAAAGAAAACAGAGAGTTGCATGACCCAGTATGATGAGCTGACATCAGAATCATCACTGAGTACTGCATCTACTTTTTAAACACATGGCATATGCACAGCAAAGGGGCCAATTCATAACAAACGATTTGTTTGGCAGTGCTGTGATTTCAACTTTCTAATGGCGGCCAGTACAATAGAATTAGGGTAATTCGGTTCAGCCACCCCCCTCCCTCCAGGTATACTCTGCTGCTGCAATTGTCTGGTCTGGTTTAGTCTGGTCGCCAACCTTCTCTAATCAGATCGCCGTCTAAGGCCAAGCGCTGGCTCTCTGCTCTGACTGCTCAGCTGGCGGCACTCTTTTTGCTTTAGTCACACACAATATAGAAAATCAGGGTCGACCCACTGATTTACAAGAATATGACTTGGCTTTATTTACAGCAAAATGGCAAGAACACATATACATATCTTCTCAAAGGCATGGGGAGAAAAGAGAAGGGTTAAAAAAGATGAAGTCCTCACACACGCCCCCTTGAAATCCACCGTGCCTTTTTCACTCATTTGCTTGTCACACTGTTTCAAACAGTTTGCGCACTTGCAGGTTAATCTCTTTATCGCCGCGGCAGCAAACGTTGCCTGTGCAACACAAGATACTGCCAGAAGGATACAGACATTAAAGTCATTGCATAACCGATGTTTAAAATGTGATTATGACCAGATGTGCTCGCAGATATTTGCAGAGGCAAGGGATTTTCTGATATCACACGGACACATGTTTTGAGAACAACCAGCTTTCCGTGTGATTATCAAAAAGAATCACAGAGATATTCTGCCATCTGGCAATATATATATATATATATATATATATATATATATATATATATATATATATATATATATATATCCAATATAAATGGACAAAGTGATTGACAGGAAAATAAAATCAAACTCTTTTTTTTCAGTTGTTAAACGACACATTTATGTTTAGGCCTGATTACTTTTAATGGTACTAATAGAGAACGTAGAGAGGTATAATTTGGGCAAGCTGGCAGGAATTTCCAAAACATATTTGTTTTTAAACTATTCCACTCAAGACAACGAGTGTGTTCATCTTGGCTACCTTTTCAGGATACAAATGCATTGCAAATTTTTGTGTCGTGTTTGGCACAAGCTTATTTTTGTAGATGCTAATTAAAATGAGTTCAAACATCTTCAACAACATTCATGTCAGGCCGTTGTCCTTTTTTTATATTCAATTTTATACTTTTTGTTTGAATGTGAAGATCTGACCATGGGAAGTACTTGTGGGCGGTAAAAGGACTCGACATATGTAAAGTGCTTTGGTTGAGGCGATGCTGGAACTTCCTTGCATTGTTGCTTGAAGACCATGCCTGGTTCGTTTAATCCAGTTTGAAGCAGAAAGGAAACCCTGAATTAAATGTTCAAATCCTACTTCATTTCACAGTGGCTTAAACCTTTTTGAAACCAGGACAGATGCCCAAATCCACCACCCCATCTGCACACCCCTGCCTATCACTCGACTACAAATTCAAGGTTAACATGAGTATGTTGCTATACCTTGAAAAAACAGGTGGAAGACAGTGCATCGACAATTGATGAAATACTAAAGCAGGGGTGTCAAACTCATTCTTTTCGCGGGCCGCATTGTAGTCATAGCTTCTTTCGGAGGGCCATTATGACTGTCAACCCAAATAAATGTATGAGCACCTCATATTAGACAGTAAAAGCTAGAAAACAAACTGACAAATGACGTTTTCAAATCAGACAAGTAAAAACTGGTCAAATATTTTTTTAAAAAAGATATTAAAAGTGAAGACAATTTGCAATTCTAGTAATGACGCACGAATTTGATGCACAATTTGTCTTCGCGATGATGTGGCGGGCCGTATCTGGCCCCCGGGCCTTGAGTTTGACACGTGTACAAAAGGCTTGTTATGAAGGCAGAAAAGTCTAAACTCTCATTTCTGGTCTGATGTTACTTGATAACGTTGCAAAGTCACAAGTTTCGGAGTAATAGGCACTGCTACAAGCCCATGCCGACTCGCTGACATTCCTGCTTTTTAGGTGTGAATGTTGAGTGCGAACGGTTGTTGGATTCCTGATGATCAGTCCACGATGCACTCCGCCGTACCTCAACCTTCACCAATAGCATCTCAGTTCAGGGAAAAAAAGGAAACCTGACTGCAACCACACAACTTCAAAGTCTTCTACCCTTTTAATGTTGTCTTATATTGACTAAGCTGGGCAGACGTTTGGTTTTGAAAAGTGTAATTACTTTTCTCCATAGAGGAAATGTAAATAGACGAAAAACAATTTAATCTACCGCCCATTGTGATTCCTCTTCCACCGGGACACTAAAAAGATGATTTATGTCTAAGTGCTGACATTATGTTGTAGATTAAGCTTCTCCCAGCAGTTTGTGTGTTTTCATCAGCTTTTAGGGCATTTGTAATTCTAGTCCAATTTCAGGCTGATTGCCCTGTTGCTCAAATGCTAATCATCGTCACTGTGTAAATTGTTTTCTAGTTTAACACTCAAGGGAAGACGTTACATTTATAGCAATAACAGCTACAGCAAATATGTCACTCAGAACGTCGGTAAGTAATCTTCCCTGTAAGCTCCTAAGTGAACTCAAGGAGGTTTTATTCAGCACATCCATTACACCTGGATGATGTTCACTAAACTGGAGCACGGCAAACAAGTTAAGAGAAAACAAATTTGACAGCAAGCATGTGCAGCATTGAAATAGAATAACTGCATGAATTGAAATCGGCAAAAAGAGGGCAAGACAAGAAACTGAAAGGATTTTTAAACTAGACAATTTGAAACAGCTTCAAACAACAACATACATTGTAATGAGTTTGGATGTTTTGTTTGTGAAATATGAATTTAAAAGGCAAAATGCAGCTGTTTTTAGCCATCTCAGGAGGGACGGCCATTTTGCCACTTGCTGGAGACTGAAAATTACGTCACAATTGCTGAGTCTCAGTCCACACAACCAATCGTGGTTTTCTGAAGTCATTGAAGTGATGGGAACATTCATCTTCAGTAGAAAAAGGAACGCGGGAGTCTACAAAATATTTTTGCTTGTCAATTTAGTTAAATGGAATGACACCAGATTGAGAGTGTTAACACACACACAAAAAAAACCCCACAACTGTGCCAAAGTTGATCAAAAGCACTCTGTTAAGGTTTTAGGCTGGCCAAGTCAATGTGCCGACTTTTAACGAAGAACTGAAATAGCTGCAGTGAAAACCAGGAAAAACATGTTAAGATCAATTGATGTCAGTTTATTTTTTTAATATGTCTGATTGACTACTTTTACTCACCTAAAAATTGGTGCAATGCTCTCCAAGTCCAGTTTCATAGTAATACCTGGCAATCAAATCTGAACTGTTGATCTCATTCATCTTTTGATGTCAAACCCAAAGGTTTTGGGTATACAGCACAAATAAAGGAACTGGCCTCACTGCCCAATACTTTGGAGGTTAGTGTGAATGAATCTTTGGGGTCATCGTTATTTATAAGGTTGCATTTTCAATAAAATTGTGCCTTTGGTCCGGTCACTTGCAAAATTAGTTTTAAGCGTTGCGAGATGGCAAAATGACATGCATCCACTTTAAAATGTATCAGGACAAAACAGGACCTCTCAGTCTTATAGCACTTTTTTTCTTTCTTTTTTTTTTTTTTCAAAGTGCTTTACAAATATTACGAAGAAAGTTAGAGGCAAGCGTTGATTTTTGACCTTGAAGAATTTCTCAGAAAAACAAAATAATGGAACATCTCTAAATGATAAAAGCTAAGGATGTTATGATTGTACATGACTCTTGATTGTGATGTGATGTCAACAAATACAACAACATCAGGCAATTTAGAGAACCTAGTGACATAAAGTCTCCACAACCCTCTTCGAAATAATTGTGATATAAAAAATGAGACCAAGATAACATTTTCCATCAGTCAAGTAACCCGTGTATCCCAATTTTACTTATTTTTAAAGGGGAAATAAAAACACATAACTGAAATAATGTGGTTATGGCTGTGATCATCAATCACAAATCACCTAGTGTAAATGCAACAGCATGCATCTGGCACCATTTTAAGTAACTCTGATTAACACCAAATAAATTGCAAATGGTCTCCTAGACTTTTTCTACCGTTTTTAAATTGTATTTGAATTTTCATTTTGCAGCATAAACTTCAAAGTTTTATTCCAACAGTAACTGTTCTTAAGTCCCTCCACCTTGTCTAAAAAGTTCAACCATGATTTTCTTTGGACAAATCAAAAGATGGGGGAAAAACAAGAATGCGATTTGTCAATTATGAACATAGCGACAGTACATCCCTCTGCTAAATAGCAGTGTACACCTGTGCAACCACATGATTTCCCATTATTTGTACATTTAAGCATCATTTCTCACATAAAACCCAATCATGTTTCATTTTTAAACAACTCCTGTTAGTTGTGGTTCATTATGAAAACACAAGGCCACGCAGAAGCATTTCAAGAGTCACGGTGAGTAATGTCCAAGCCAAGGCCAACTTTAATCAACTCACAATTGTAAATGCAGTTAAAGCAGAGCGACAATTTCATAATATGAAAGATGGTGTGTGCAGGAAGTCAAACACACAACCATGGACCATGCACGTAATCACCTTTAACGCAAATATGTGCAACCCATCCAGCCGGCTTAGACACATCATATGAGGTGAAGAGAACAGTCTAAAAACACAAAGAGCATACAGACGAAGGATGGGAAAACAACATACGCAAGCAGAAAGTCTTGAATAGTATTGACATTTAGAGGGGAGAAGATAAGATATCTGTCATTGGTTTCACAATTGTGGAAGCACAAAAAACACTTGACAAGTTGGCTTTGGTCACACGATTTTTTTTTTTTAAGAGGGATTTTTTTAAAACAATGAGGTTTTTCATCTGGGGTGTAACGAACACCACAATTTCAGCTCATTTTAAAGCAATTTCAGTCATGTAGTACGTGAGTAGCAGAAAGCAAATCCAACGCCAAATTGTTGTAAACAAACAATGTACAAAAATCTCTAAAGTGCCTGATAAGCATCAATAGATGTTGGATAAAGCAACTGGGAGGCTTCTTGGTAAAACACGTAACAGCAAGAGTGGCAAGCTTGCCAGCCTCTTTTGTCTACAGTCAATTGCAAATACTAATAAAATAAACGGAGTCTTGTAGTTCTACAAAGAACTCAAAGGGCTGATTTCTTTTTTTTTTTTGCCCTTTTTTTTCTGAGACTCGACAGTAGATATCAGAAAAGCACAGACTAAATGCTAAAAAGCATCCACAGTATGAACTAATGATAAAGCAAATTGCACAATCAGTCCACTTTTTTTTGTTGCTGCTACTAAATTCATGAGGCAGCTCTCAAATATAAAGTGCATGAAGGCAGTCAGTCATCACGACCTGAGTAAAGCAATCGGAAGTGTGCTTGAAGAGCCACTGAGGATCACTTATGAAAACACCCGGCAACCATTTGTCATTTTAGCAACCTGACATATCAAGTCAAGTGCGCTTGCTTGAGTCCCAAAGAATTATCTTAACTTTGGTTTTGCATGTTATTTAAGCGCTGCGGGTTTGGTTGGAGGCAAATCACAGTGTACACTCTTTTGGATACCCAACCGAGGACTTTACATCAATCTTTTTCAATTTCATTAAAGAAATGAAGAAAAATCTGCTTTTATTTTCATTTGATGTGTGCACACAGTCAGAAGATATTAAATTTAAATACATATCTAGATTTGCTCTAGAATTTGGTGAACACAAAGTATGTTCCAAAAACAGACTTTTTTGGATTAAATTGGGGAAAATTTTGTATTTTACAAATTTTGTAGGTCAGTATTTGGTTCATACTTGAAAGATTTGCTTGCTTACAAATTTTAACTTTTACTACTCTCCACATTGTTAGCCTAATAGCATAACTGCAAGTCATATTCAACTTACTATCATGTGATCAATAAAAAAAACAAAAAAAACAAAGTCGTTGCAATAAAAAAAAAAAATAAGAATAATAATATTTGGAAAAATGACTAGCAGTTATGCTATTTTACTGACATGTAGTCAGTGTAACCTTGAATTCTCTTTAAAAAAAAAAAAAAACTAACAAGCACGACGGTGCTGGCAGCAAGGTTTGGGTGTGTCCATGAGCCTGGGCCCGATTTGCTCCTACACCCACATGGGCGCGGCCTCGGTTTGCATCTGCAGCAGAACGTCGTACAAGATGAGCAGCAAGGGCAAAGTCAAGCTGAGTAGCTCGTACATGAAGGCATAGTCCTGGGCGTTGTCCCTTAAATGGCTAACAAAAGCCCGAGCCGCCCGGCGGCACATAGGCCTGGGGGCGCTACACACGCCACGTGCCACCCTCAGGGGCCTGCTCAGCTGCTCCCACACAACAGAGCCAAGAGTACCTGCTGGAGACTGGCTCTGCAGGGCCGCCGTACAGCTGGTGGTGGCGCCCTCTTCCGTAGCATCGCGTAGCCCCTCGAAGCGACTTCGTAAATGATTCTGTGACAGAGACGTTCGTTTAAAGGTTACTTTTGACAATAACAACTACATTATTCTGTATATCATCTCCCAGAGCAGATGCATCCACATCTGAGGTTCTTACCAAGCGTGCGGAGCCGTTCCTCTGCGGGCTTGTCTCGTTGTTGAGTTGATCAAAGTGAAGCTTGCAGTATAATTTACCTGTCAGAGCATATCAATTGTTAGCATCAACCCAACCTAATAAATAGGTACAACAAGATCAACTATTGGGAAGCATTGCTCGTTCAGACAACAAATTGAGACCGGAAAAAATGAGCATTTGTAATCTTTGTAAAGATTTGTTTGATATGAATGTCGTCTTGGGTCAGATGAGCCAAGTGAGCGTACCGTGTCGTGCGTCAAAGGCATGCGATCCCTGGTGCAGGGTAGAGCTGCAGGTGGTGCAGCGAAAGCATTCCCTGTGAAAGTAGAAGCCCTCGGCACAAATCCTCTCCACCAAATAAACGCGCCGCTCGCACGAGTGGCACTTTTCACTCAACTGGGGGAACGCCCTTTGAACCGAGCCACCCTGAGGAACATAACAACACAAACAAGCATTTTCCTGAATGCCCACTCGGTTCTGGGTAGTCATTGTCTCTTTGAAAGAGTAAAGAAAAAAAAAGATAGCTGTCTGAGATCATTAATAAATCACTAATATTTGTCACTCTCAGAGCATAAAGAAAATAACTGTGAGTTCTGTTACTGTAATTGTCTTGTCTTGAAGGCTTTTTTTTGATGATTTTCACGATTTGCCAAACTGATGCTAAACTGCCCACATCCTGCAACAAGTCTGTGCTCTCAAGTTATTGAAGACATTTTTTTTTTTCCCGGGGTGGATGAATTGCTCAAAATTGGTCATGTACAAGCATTTTCTGGAGAGGGCCATGATCTGAGCATGTACATTTAAACCAAGACATGGTATCATTTATCCTCTTGGGGAAATGAGATCAGGTTCCATTTTTAAGATCAAATTCGAGCAGGTTTCAGCACCTTCAAAATCAAATCTGAGATGATTCTACAGCCAGTTTTTTTTTTTTATTATGGTAAAGTAGTAGATACAAATCATGAGAATTTTGATACAGCGTGTATTCACGCTTATTTCTTTGTAGATTGTTCAGGTAAGACTAATTTCGCACATGCTCAACATAATTTAAGCACAATCAAGCATTTCAATTCGATCTTTTGTGAAGGCAACAATTTCAACCCTTTGAGCAATTCCAATCATGCGCCAGTGGAACCATTTGCCCTTGTGCATGCTCAGTACAAACAGAAGGGGGAGACATATACCAAAATATATAGCTCGGGTTCACAGTGAGCGGAAACATTCATACTGTGGTTAGTTTCATATCATGTTTCCAGCTACATCAAAAGTACTGCTAGTCATAATAGTAGTGGTAGTAGTAAAGACAAAAGTTGCACCCCAAAGCAAAATATGATCGCGTACAAGTGCAACCCGTGAAAATTGTGGATAATGTTGTTTTACTGCAGACTTTACGGGATGGGTGGAGTAGAAACCACAAGGAAACCACACACACACACACACACACACACACACACACACACACACACACACACACACACACACACACACACACACACACACACACACACACACACACACACACACACACACACACACACACACACACACACACACACACACATACACACACACAGCACAACCACATCCTCCGCCTCCGTCAGGTCCTACTGCTGATCGAAAGCACACATGTAGAAAAAGCCAACGGGGCAAAGATGGATTCGTAAACGTGAGTGACGGCGACGAAGATGAAGATCAGCGGCTACTCATTCAAATCATTAGTAGTATGATAGTAATCTCAATTTCGAGCATGAAATAAGACATTCATACCACAAGAGTGTCCAAACATGCAGGCAAAAAACAAGCCGGGGAGGGTGGGGGTCAAAGGGCGAGCATGTGATAGTCACCTTGATACCAACAGAGTTGTCTGCTGAGATCAAACCGTTGAGGTGAAGTGCTTTCTCCTTTATGCTCTTTGACTGAAACTCTCTAGTTTGTTGCGACAGAGCTTTTTTCTAAAACATGAAAGGGGAACCAAAGATCAGTCCCGCCGCTTCGGTCTGACGACACACAAACAGCTCAGCTAAGCTAAGCAGCTTCTGCACAAGACATGTTGACTTTTCTGCTACATGTGCAGTTAGACTATGACAAACACTGCATGAGGTTCAAACAACACTGCAGTGGAACACAAACGTGAGATAGACACAGAAACCTGACATTGGGCACGGAGCGGCTCATGTAAAGGAACGGAATTTTGGAAAATAGCCTTTAGATGCCACAGTGAAGGCAGCCAAGCACTACTTTTGTCTAAATGAAGTTCCTCAACTCATTTTACTCACTTGATGTATTTGGTTAGCGCCTCGATGACGTTTGGCTTTATTAGCATTCACTTGAGCAGACCTTCCCATATGGTTGTTTTAAATAGTGTCATTGTCTTTGTTTTGTTGAGTTTGACAGTTATTTTCAGGGGCTTGTGAAGAATTGTTCACCATCTGCCAAATTGCTGCTTTGTCTGAAGTGAGGTGACGTGTTCACTGCCACCAAACTTGCTCAGATCTCTCTCAAATTTCTCTTTGCAGGTCAAACAAAATGACAATGCATCACTGTCATCCAGAACAATACGCTCATTGACAAAACCTGTCTGCTAACATGCTTTTGCGACGTGAACCTCGTGGTCAAGGATTTAAGGTTGGCATCAATGTTGGCACTATTATGTTCTCTTTGTTTCAATTTCTGTGTCAATTTAATGCTAACTTCATCTAGTTTGGAGCAGATGGAAAATCTTTTTTTTTAAGAATAGGGAAAAAAAATTCACAAGATAGCTTCTAAGTACACGAAAGAAAAATAAGAGACGAACAGATTTCCCATCTTGTTCAAAGCAACCAAGACTTCCGATCTTTGTTTTCCCTATAAAACACCTTTACGTGAAGCTATTGAGATTTTTTTTTACCTTCAATAAATGTAATTTAAACCTCTGCCTGGCCATAACATCACGACACACGCACACGTGAATTTGAGCCAGTAATCTGCCACAACCTGTGCCAGGTTTTCTGGCCTGCTCCTTTCGTGTTCCAACTGGAGGGATAATGAAGGGGATGACTTCATTATCTGACTTCATGTTGTACTACATAATCAACATCTCTTCACGTTCCATCACAACATGCAACAAATCAAAGGAGGGCTTGAGGGAAGGAGGAGGAAGAGTCTTGACTTCACCTCATAGATGAGTTCATCCACCTCCTTGAGGCGCTGTAGAACTCTGGACATGAACGCGACCGCAGAGTGGACTGAGGGCGCGGTAGACATTTTGTTCTCCGGTTCTGGCAAGGTCTTGGCTTGCTCGTGTGTCTGAGCCACATGTCTGAGCTTCACTACGGAGAAGCAGCACTCTGACTCTTGGGCTTTGGGTCGAGGCTCCGTGGGGATTAAGTTTTGGGCCGCGCGTCTGATATCGAGTTGAAACTGAAAAGTGATGATACACACGCTGTCACAAACTTGACGGCTGACGATCATGGACGGAATTGAACTGGTGCTTTTACATGCTTCAGCCCATCACTCGATTTCTAAACCGCTCCGCATGTTTGGGTTATGGTATTTGGATTGATTCCGTTATGCTAACCCTAACCTTGTTATCCCTAACCCTAACCCATTTTCCAAACCACCTATTAAAAGACAAATTCTATCTCACAAGTCAGCTTGAGGTACGGGAGGTCAAAGATCCCTTGTTAACTACTCATTTTTTGGTGAGGGGTGGTTACAGTGTCAGAAATAAGGATGGCTGAGATAAGGTCTATTGGTAGATACTTTAAAATTATTTCAGGGTTTATTCGCCATAATATTGAAAATGTCCCATCTGAGATCCTCCAGCAAAACAATATTAAAATTTGAACAAAAATAACTTGAAGCATGATCAGGGGATCTTGCACTATGAGAAAAATGGCTAAAGAGGGGAGGGAGGAGAACAAAAGAAGAATGATGAGGATAGATCACATCCCTGAGGCCTTGGCATGACCACCACTGCGAGGGAATGCAGGTAGCTGGGGCTCTAAGGTCAGATGAGTGCATGTTTTTAGTCAACCTACTTCCAAATTGGTAGAATTTAAAAATGACCATTTCTGTTTCAGTGTCACACGTAGGAAATTGATAGATGCAGATAAGTAAAGGGAGTGTGGGCTAAAGAATGTAAAAAGTACAAATAAAAAGAGCCCAGAATGTTCTTCCAAATGTGCTGAATAGTATTTTCATGGTGTCTATTAGCGATGGATTCACTTGGATTGTGGTTACATTTCTCTTGTCGTGTGCAAATCCATGAATGTATGTATGTGAACTGTTTGTGATTTCCAACTGCAACCTGGCTTCATGGCTCTACCTGTATCTCAGGCGGAGGCTTGGGTGGAATGGGAGGCGCTAATTTAAAATGCGCACATTCAGCAGAGTCGAGAGTTTGAAGAAGGGAGGAACTCTCACAGTCTGACTGAAATTTGCCACAAAGGTTGGGAAGAGAGTTAATAAAAAGGCACAGACCTGGGAGAGGCTGAAAGGATCAAATGCTGGGTGAAAGAGACCAGAAGAGAAACAGAAAACTTGACTTGTAGAAAAAGAAACATTTTGGCAAGGAAACCACAAAGAACTCGTAAAGGTCCAACTCACCTCATCTGAAGGCAGGAAAGATGTCATTTGTACATAAATATATATATAATATAGTTATTTAAAATGAAAAAAAAACTGACAATACCTCTTTCCATTGGGTGTACTTTGTTTTACTCTCAAATTTGGCCAACAACTGTGAAGCCATGGAGCGCACTTTGTTCTCTTTGGGTTCCCTTGTGGACAAATTGGTGTCCTAAAAGAGAGAAAGGCAACATCAATTTGTTGAACATACACACAGGACACACGACGGACATTTTTCACCCGGCAGCGACAACATGCTTGTTGTATCGTGGCGAGTCATTTGAACTAGCGTAAGAGTTATATGCAGTGGAAATTAAATCAGTTCTTTGAATTAACAGTTCAAATGTTTTACAATAATAACAAACCTCCTCCGGGTAAGTAAAATATTTTCTCCTCCTTTTGTAAATGGAATCTGGCCCATCTGTCTTTTTCTCATCCTAAAAATCCAGCAGAAGAGGACAAAACAAAGGTGAGTTGAGTTCAAAATCTATAATAAACTGCATTCAAACGACTATCATTCAAAAAAAAAATATACACAATACTGTCCATTATGCAGTAAAATGTTACCTTCGGAACTCGTTTCCTTGGCAGACAAAGATTGAGAAGGTTATTATTACTTCGGACCGCCTTAGATGGATTATCTTTACTGTTTTCGTCCACTCGTCTGGAGCCTGCGGTACATGTGACTGAAGTAAAAAGCTCACAGACTTTCCACATCACACAGACATTAAAGTCAAATAACATCAGTGCCCACAACAGAATACAATCCGAGAAATAAGAAGTTAGTGAGCTAATGCTGGCAAATATTTCACTTTGAATACACGACCAAAGTGACAAACGTATGACTGGAAGTTGAATAAAGTGAGTCGCCCGTCTGAGAAAGTTCACAGCGCTGGTACAAGTACACATACCACACATTGCAGCATTCTTGACTGGTAGGAATTCATAACACACACACACAGGAAATCAAGTGAAAAGGGGAGAGCTTCTCTCCTGCCTACGCTTCTTTTCTACATCACTTGGCAGAACAATACAAATATAACAAAGGGGAAATCAAAACAACATACTAAAAGTAGAGTACAGTACCATAGCAAAGGATAATATTGTTTAATTCATGTCTAATGGAAAAAATGGTCCTAAGTGTCAACTAAAATGCTGGATTGTATGTTACAATGCTGAGCAGTATAGTTTGCTATGGTACCTAATAGGGATGGGAATCTTCACCATCAAAGTGATACGATACACATCTCGATACACTGCCAACGATTCAGTGCATTCACGATTCATGGAAATCGCCAATGATAAGATGCGATTCTCCCATCTCCTGCGATACAGTACGATTTAATTTGAAAACAATGTGATCCAGTGTGATACGACGCAACTGCATCTTACAGGTCGTATGGATTTTCCGATGCATATCGGTGAATCTTCCCAACCCTAGTACCTAGCATATAGCAGATTGATTATACATAGAATTTACTGAGCATAGTTAAATACCTGCATCAGGTAACGGTGTGCCTCGGAAGAGTTCGTAGAATTTGGAGAGGTAGTTAATGATTCTGGTCTTCTCTATCTCCAGGGAGCCACTCAGCTCTTTCACAGATGCGAATGGTTTGATCCCAAATTCCCGCTCCGCAATGTCAAAAGCCAGCTGGAGGTTGTCGGCCTGGTTTTCCTCATTCAATGACTCAAAGTCTCTGAGGGACAAAAGATAATGACTTGTGTGGGAGGCAGATCATGTACATGTCATGATGTTGACTTGCTGCCAGGGTCTATACTGCCGTTAGTGTGGCCTGTGCATGTGTTTAAGTATTTAATTTGAGATTGGGGGGGAGATGATCCATCATAGATATCTGAATAAAACAACAGGAAGGTGAAAAGGGCCAGTCAAGTGATTGAAGGCAAGATGGGTGCAGCATAAAGTGCACAAGGTTTTCAAAGTGAACAATCCATGCCTTGTAAATTTGACACATCACAAAAGTGTTTAACATCCTGCCAAATTTGAAGAATGAAGTAAAAAAAAGACCTTAAATGAGGATTTAAAATTGTAAAAGATCAAGCCCTTGTCTCCACTCTCAAGCGCTGTGGCTGTATCCACTGAACGCCTCCGCTCAACTGTCAATCAAACAGCCCGATCACGATCTGGAGAAATATCGCTATTTTTAACAATGACAAAACCTCTGAAGGGAAGGATCTATTTTCAGGGTGTAGGCATCATTTTCTAACGCCATGTTGCAATTGCTGGATAACTGCTAATAGCGACCAAGTTCAGAGCTCAAGTTTTTATACCTTGGGGGAGGGCCGGCTCCAAAGTACAGCACACATTGTTCTCGGTAATTAAATGTTTTCAGCGGTTATCTTCAATCACATATGTACAAATAAACTTCTTGATAGCTTTTTCAATAAAGACAAGGAAGGGGCTTTGAGGAAACATTCCTCCCTTATTTTCCCGCAAAAGTAGTAGTACAAAACATTTTGATCAAGAATTTAATAGACACCCCTCGAGCGGAAATAAAACAGCAAACCTAGCGACACCCCCTTTTTCTCCTTTTCCTTTAGTTTCTGCAAATCTACTCACTTTGCAGAATTCCACTGTGCTGACAGGCGTACATTAGGAAGAGGGGGAAAAGGGGGAGGGGGGGGGGGGGTCACAAATGCCAGCGCGGTTCTGAAAACTTGCAGGACCACATGAAATTGCAGTGGCATGCGAGAAGGTATGAAGGCAATCATTTAAGCAGGAGCGCATATCATTTGTTTTGCAAATGGACTCATCCAAAGCTGTAACAGAGGTACAGAGCACCCCCCTCTCTAAAAAAACAACAACAATGGTATTAAGCACACACTGAAGTTTTCTGTTAGTTTGTAAAGTTGTAATGTGGGAGAATAAATTTTCAGCGCTGCTTTCTGACAGTTTACGTACATGAGATGGGGTTTGACCCTGTGGATCAAGGCACACAAGGCGAGGCCAATACTCCAAGAGAACGTCAAGTCCGTGATTGTTACATTCCTGTAACCTTCAGTCTGTTTCTGGCACCATGTGAGAAGCCTCGCTGGTCTGATATCAGATTCTATGGAGGAGAAACAAGCAAGAGCATTTTCACTATGGCGGAATGTAGGCGCCACTCTCAGGAAATGAATGCAAAAGGTCAAGAAAAAGCTCAGAATTGAAATTTCATTAAATTGAATAATTTAAAATGGAATGTTTTAGTTCAGTTTGGATTGAATTCAGGAAGTAAAAGTCTGAAGTTGGCGAGTAAGACGTTAACTCCCATTTCACGGCTTCCTCCTCACAGTGAACCCACGTGTAAAAACAAACCGCAAAATATGACTTCCTCTCCACATGCGAGTTAGTTTTAGCTGTTAAAAATAACGCTTCAAAGTAAGAGTCGGGTGACGATGCTAAACATTGCAACCCTTTCTCTACCTCGTTGGCAGACATTAACAGGTCGACGGATGGAGGCGGCACGCTCCAGAGAGCACGAATTCAGAGCTCCGTTCAAGTACAGGTGACGGACCTGGGAAGTGGAAAACGTTCAGACAGTTAATGTCTCTTTTCTCAGATGAAAAAAAAAAAAATCAATTGCAATCTCTTCTTTTGCACCTGATGAGGCCTGACACACGAAGAGATGAGGTTGGGGTACCGCGTCGTTGGGTCGATGGTGTACTGTTCCAAGTTTTTGGTGATGTTCTCAGGTGTTGTTTGTGGCAGCAACCTGTAAATGCTTTCTCTGAAAACACAACACCTACGATTAGGGACGGGTGAGTACCGATACCGGGTATTGGTATCGGTCCCATACAGCCTTGTTTCAAGGTTTCGGGTGCTCGGGGAATGCTGTCGATAGCAGCCACCGATACTTAAGGCAAAAAATAAAATCTTGCCAGTTGTTGGCTCTCCACTGCGGAGGTTTGCCACATTAGGAGAATCAACATGTGTCCGAATCCACAATTACCGTTAATTGCTTTAATTGAGATTTCATGCGTTCAAAGTACCAGTGGTATTGGTACTCGGTATCGGCGAGTAGTAATGAGCGAATACTGGTGTTATGTGATGTCAGTCTGAAAATATCTCTACCTAAGATTGTGGATGCAATGAACACCTGGTTACACAAGGCTCTCAGTGTGGATTGAGCTGAGCGTGTTTTAACACATACCTCTCTGCTAGCAACTCGAGAACGGTCCGACCCTGAGACCAGCCTTTTACCATCCAGGCAGTGTCGAAGGCAGCCAAGAATCCTCTTGCGCAGCCCGTCCCCATTGGCCAGAAAGGCTGCAAGCAACAAAAAAAACAAAACAAAAAAACAATATACCAGTAAAAGTGGAGGGAAGCACCTTTAAATCACAAGTGGGCCTACACCATCACACCAAGACATTGTTTCCTTTTAATTATGTAGAGACACTTTGATAAAGACCATTTTCTGTTGCTAATGCATAGTTGCTTGGCCATTGCAACCTTACATCAAAAGACCAACTCCATATTTTAATCCATTTTTACCCCGAGTTGGTTTTACAGCTCGACTGACTGGCAACCAAGTCTCTTGACTAGCTAATCAGCTGTGTTAGGTTGCAGCTCAATGCGATCCTGAACAGGATAGGCGGATGGATGCTTTATGGTCCTGGAGTCCCAATACTTTCGTACTCTTAGTATGATTAAACGTCACATGCCCTTACCTCCAACAGGCTGTCGCCCACTAGCGTGACCAGCAGTTGATGTCCAAACCGCTCCCTGACCAGAGCGGCGTTTTCCGAGGCGTGCATGCTGGTGAAGTCGAACATGGCTACGTCGGGCTGGCCGCAGTGGTTCATGGCAAAGTCCAGCGTGGGAAGTTGGTAGTTGGTACCAAAATCAGCAGCCTCTCTGGCATAGCACAGGAGAGCTTCCTGGTTGACGTTATCGCTACTCAGCAGCCTCTGTGTCTCCACGTAATCCTGTCAAATAACAAAGACAATTTCAGCCTCACCTTAGTTTATTTTAGCTTTGCAAAATGACTATCCACAGGCCCATTACTGCTTAGACAAGTGTTTCTATCTTTTACTGAGCCAATTCACATATTTGACATAAGAAACTCACATTAATGACAACTCCTTTATCCAGCAGGCTCTGTTTCTTCGCAGTCATGACAAAGTAGTGCGTGTTGTCCTTGTAGTACACAATGTTTTCCAGGTCGATGCCTGCGACAAAGACAGGTGTGTCGGATGTTTGTGAACACATCCTTTTTAAAAGCACAAAAAAGAATCTGTGTCATGTCTTGAAGGTCTCCCAGATCTCCTCTCTCCCACCTGTTTCTTCTTTGAGGTCAAGAAAGAACTTTTGATTGAAGATGAAGGCCACGCCACTAATTTCCTCCACCTTGGCCTCCGCTGTCGTGTTTCTGTTGATGAAGTTGGCGGTGATGGCGATCGCCAACTTGCCGCGAAATTCTTTTCTCTTGAAACCTGTCGTAAAAAAAAAAAACGGAGAGAATGGAAACCAAACAAGAACTGTGGCTAGTCTTACAGGCAGTTGTTTCAGTTGGTTCACTCAGCAATGTGTAATATATCGACGGAAACTATTAACCAGCGGCTAAGAAAAGTGAACATATTCAAGAGAAATAAATAAAAAATACCACAATTACTGTTATCAATGAAAAGATTTGAAAAACTACATTACACTTTGAAAATCACATTCTTTACATTTGTGTGTTAATTTTTCAGTCCATTAAACTAAAGTATGCTCCTTGGTGGAGGAAATAAAAACAGGATATTCATTAACTTGGAAATGTTGACACCCAGTGAGTCACATTTCAAAGGTTTTTTGCACATACCACCGTTTTAGTCAGGCACATGAGAGGGCTACTTTAAGTCATCCTTTATTAAAAGTCGAAATTGAACCAAAAACATACGGCGTTTGAAAATTGAGGCCAGGTTTCATTGAGAAGCAAATAATCTGTAAAAATAGCTCTAGATGTATTTTAGGTTGCTTAGCTACATTTAACTCACCCAAAAACATAGACCTGCCTCATAATGACTCATTTCCCCTGAGCTGCTTCATAACGAAAGAATGAGTCCAAAGTCTTGTTTTTGACCTTTTTAGGAATAAGCTTCAGATGTGTATCGTTTGTTGGATTGACCACAGCAAGCAGCGACTTTGAGAGAGTCCAAAAAGAATGATGCAAAGTTACGGAGAGGCTCCAGCATGCATCAGCTGCCTCGATTCTATTTATGGATTAGGATCCTTTGTATTTTGACGACGTGACCACTGCAACCTCACAGAGGCACACTTGGACTCTTTTACATTTCTGATGCGTAAATGGCTTAGTTGGTAGAAAAGTGAAAGAATACACACAATGTAGTTTTTGGAATGCTATTTTAATGTTGGATATTTCAAAAGCCCTATCTATGGCAGTTTCTATTATTCAGCAGTAAAATAAGATTATTTAGGGAAAAACTGAGGTTGTTATAAAAATAATTGTCTGTTTTGTGTTTCGTTTGATAGCAAACTGGGAGAAGCATTAAACAGCCTATTTTATTCCGTATTTATATCCATTTATATGACGTATTCACAACAATAATCGCAATAGCCCACCTTTTGTTAGCTGGGATCTATTATATATTTAAAAATACTACAATGTGTTATTAGCTTGGATTGGAGCTAAAAATAGAATATTTTATTAAAACTAGCAGAGGAATAAAACTTTCATTCAGCAATAGTCTCAAGTTTCATCTTGTTTTCAAACATATTTTGGTTGAACAAAGTATTCCAAACATGTGATTCCAGTGCTGGTGGGAAAAGAATATTTTCTTTACGTTTCGACCTCATGTGGTAACTTTATAAGAGGCATTGTCCCCTTTGCTCTTTCAGTAAAAGTACACCCCCGAGGCGATGACAATGTTCATCGCTTTTCTTTGGCTTCCTCTCACCTTCCAGCGTGTTCCTGCGCCCGTCGGCCCCCACCACCACGTCAAAGTCAAAGTCAGCCACGGGGTGATCAGCAGGTTGGATTGCAGCTCTCCACCCTGGCCCTAAAAAAAGGAGACAACCGCAGAACTGTCAGGGTGGGTGGGAAGAGGGAAAACACATTCAATATTCTTTTCCTGCCTTATTCCTTTCGCCAGGACAGAAATGACCACATAGCGTGAGAAACCTCAGCTGATTGCGAGTTACTTATGCTTCAGGGACATCTTTGAGATACCATGCTTCTTCTTGGTATGATCTCAAGGAGAAAGGCAAATGCAGCTTTTCTCCAGACACATTCTATTAAAAACTCCTGCCTGAGACCATGAGGCACAATCCAACAACCTGGCATTTTGTTGTGCAATACGATATTAAGGACACGACTAAGCTGCAGAAGAGGGGGGGGAGAAGTATGTCTAAATTTAGGTGAGGCTCTTGTTGTTATCAGTGTGGTGATATTACAGCTGCAAGCCAGCGTTGGAGTCAAACTTGGGAGTGGCCAGTCAAGTTGTTCCTCCTGTTACCATCACACAAAGAAGCTGTGTGTGATGATTTTTTTCCTCCTTACATAGAAAGCATTCATTAATATGGAGGTTACATACTGTGTCTACTAAAATTTGATTTAAATTTACCAGTGTGTGTTAAGTCAAGGACATTTGTGGTAATAATGTTGAAACTGTGTGTGTAGATATCATAAATTTAAATAAATACTCCCCCCTCCAAAAAAACAACAAATGTTTTCAACAAAACAAAGAATTATTAAAAATTAAAGATGAATAATTTGAGTTCGTAATGTGACAAACTTTTTTTCTGAGCATATATTTAGCTCAGGACATATGTTGGTGGAAATAAAAAGTATGCAAGGGTGAAGGTGTGGCTTGGGTGAAATACCTTCATCGTCTTGCTTCTCAGGCGGTTCCACTAGGTTGACAAACTCTACATTGATATGAAACTCCACTGCAACAATGAGAGCCACCTTCAGCAGAATCAGTTGTAGCTGCTGGATACCTGTTAGACACCATCGAATAGTCAAGTCTTCTTTTTTTTTTTTTTGCCCCTCACTATTCCACCTTCTTTCCATGACATGCAAACACTCATGGCGAACAACGTGGCACTCTAATGCAGCCGTGCATTTTCTGTCCCATGTCACAAAATTTTTGATTCAGCTCTTGTATTGGATCTCATTAGATTGTACAAGTGCACCTTGTAAACTGACACCAAACTGTAATGTTTGTTTGTTTTTTAAATGTAATTTTGCTGATATGTTCTTCGTGCGAACAACTATTGGATCTAAAATGTGTCGTTTCAAACTGCTCCGAAAAGGGGTCTGTCAATCAACAAAGCTACTGTTGACTAAATATTTACTAACAGTACTGCATTTTGCTTATGTCATCATAGTGGAACAGTAACTGTAGAAGCCACCACAGCTGCAATAACTCCCAACTCTGGCTGCCAAATAATGAAGTGCTAAACTCACTGATGTGATCTATGGCCCCGGCGCAGAATTTGCCATAAAACTTTTTGGCTCCGAGGTCTCGCAGGTCATGGATGGTAAAGGGCCAAAGGTGCAACACGTTGTTCCTAGAGAAGGAGTCCCTCTTCTCGATCACCACCACTTTGGCCCCCATTAAGGCCAGCTCGATGGCCGTGCGCAAGCCGCACGGACCTCCTCCGATGATGAGGCACTAGGAGGACAAGTTGTGATTAAGTAGGCGTCACATTACTCACACAAGAGTGCAAATTTTCCCGCTGGGATGACATTACATTTATTTCCTAAAACGCAACTGAGCGTTAAAACACAGGCGGAGATTATCATCGCCGTGATGCACCGATTAAGACGAGATGACATCAGCGTGTACAAAAAAAAAAACAGAATCAAAGAGGTTGTGGAGACGAACATCTGCCAGATATCTTGTATCAGCATGAGCCATGATTACAGACGTGTTGCTCTGCTCTTCTGTCGGCCACAAAGCGCATGAAGTCATCTTGCGTCAAGCTACGAGCGTCTGTCTTTGCCTAAGACTCGGGCCCAAACATGACATCACCTTCTTGGATGATAGATGAAAAGAAGTGACGCAAGTGAGCTGTACTCTTTCTGGAAATCTTCTTTTCTTTGTCTTTCCCGCTAAACGTTTAAGCACAACTGTATATGGTTCAACGCGATGTCATTTTTTTGTTTTTTCCCTTTTGGCATATCATGCAGGATGAAAAGAATGTTGATGTTTTTTCCGAGCTACTGGAACTGATCCAGTGATTTCATATGTATGGACAGAATAATGCAGAAGTAGATTGAATAAAACAATCATATAAAACACCGCCCAGACTCGTGTTTCTTTTTTTTCATCTCTTTGCTACTATATTTTTGTAACATGTACAAATTTAAAAGGCCTCAAAGTAGGCAGTATGTGGATATTTGGAAGCCCATTCCAATATTCGCCAGAATAAAAGTGTAATAATTAATTAACCGGACAATACAGGTTTTTTTATGTCCTCTAACACAATAACAATATGAAGCAACAACAAAAACAAAATTTGAGTACTTTAAAATAATAATATGAAGACGAATAAAAACTGCTAGTCAAACCAGCTCGAAAAGAAAAGTAATTAAGTTTACAAAAAAGCAAAAGTCAAAACTAAAACCAAAATGATTTCGAATGAAAAATCATGATAACCTTTCTGACAACATAAAGCAAAAGATCAATGGCTGCTTACACACACAAAACCACTTTGAAGGTGAGGAAGACACCATTCGTTCCTGGATATATCCAAGTCTCCTGGTGACCAAGCTCCAAAATAACAACTAGACAAGCTGATGCCGGAAACATTTCTGTTGATAATAATTATCTTTCCGCTGCAGGTGATAACTCGGCTCCAGTCCCTATGTTTTTCCATCTTGTCCCATGAGTGATAAGACATAATGTGCTTCCAGAGGTCATCGGAATGACACATTTTCAGTCAAACAACACAGGTCCATTCAGATCTGCTACCAGCTTGACAAGTTTATCTAGCAACTAATGTAAAAGGGATTTGAACGGAGAATCCATGAAAATGTCACTCAACTCATACACAAAAGCATTCAGTTTTTTTTTTTTTAATCCTTTTTCCACAGTTGGGTGTATTTTTCCCCACGTCAGAGGCTTTTTCCTGCACATCTGCTGAGTCAAGACAACCGTACTTCCTGTCGCAGTATCACAGAGGAAATGTTGCCAATAAACTGTATTGTGCAATGTCCACTACCCCACTGGTGAATGCTAATTAACAGCTAAAGATGGATCTGTAGTCAGCCTAATACAACTGTATGCATGACGATGCCACTTTGGTTGTTCTTGCTGAGCATTCCAGCCTCATCCGCGAGGTCCCGTCGTAAAACCCCGCATGACATTACATCCTCGACGGCAATGAAGTTACATAGAGTGCTGAGTGGTAGCACATGTCGCTTTTAAAGTTGTCATAAAACAAGTCAGACAATTTAGTTGTTCTACAACTCATCATTTAAAATCGGAAGTGCGGCATAAGACATGCTCTTAAAAACTTTTTATGTTCAAAAGGGAATTCAAGAAAAAAAAAAAAGTTCTTTGAAAAAGAAATCCCCCAGTAGTCTAAATACAGTATTCTGATTAAAATGATGGTCATGGAATAAGAATAAAGCACGTTAATCCATCCATTCACATTCATCTCTGGGAGTCACCATCATTGACTTATAATAACGCCCTGTCAATTGAAATTGATGTCAAACTGACGTTGAGCTCGCATCGCACGTGTCACATGACTAAACTCCGAATACGTTTGCAACCTATGTGAAGAAAGGATGTGACAATCATGGGATTTGTTTGAAATTGTAAAGAGGAAGGCCAAGTAGAACATATTGTAAAGAAATCTTATGAGTTGACTTTCCCTGCAGACCAATTGAAAAGCATGCATTTTATCACTGGCCAATGAAATCGAGTTTTCCTTTTCATTCCTCTCAATATGAAGCCATACGTCATAGATGGCTAGCAGAAAGTTAGCCCAACATGACCGACAGACAAACAGATTCGACTCTCTCCCTCTGCAACCTTTGATGGATTTGCAGTTTCCAGTTGGGTCTGTGGTCTATACAGCAATGTACAGTAATTACATTTGAATTAGTCATGCATGGATAAGCATGAAGTCACATGCCTATTTCAGCCCTAACTGCAAAAACACTTGAAAGTTTTTCCAGATGTGCACACGTGCAGTACCATACTGAGCCTTTGCAAGAAACATCTACTGAATCCATTGTAGTTGTCAAAATAGCTACAATCACAAATGGAGTAGATGCTAGGAGCCAATCCTACCTTGGTGCCTACACAGGCTTCACCTTTCCTGTACTCCCTGTGGGACATCCTCTTGTCCAGCTTGCTCCATAGCGCTTTGGCCTTCCAACAGGTGACCTTGGCCTTCAGATTGTTGTAGAAGGTGCCATTGTTGGCAGGGTCAAGGTCCAGCTGTCCACACAGGACATAGAAGGCCTGCAGCGTTCCCTTGCAGGTGGAAGCTTGGACAAAGTCCTCAAATAGCTTCCCGATGTTGCTTTCCCTTTCCTCCTCTGTCTCTGCCATCTCCCCGAGGGCGGCGGACGCCGGGGTGCGCCGAGGTTTGTGCTTGGTCCAAGGGTTCTGCCAGATGTGGCTACACCCTCTGCTTGGCCCACGCAGTCATGCCCAGTCTGAGGGAGAAAGACACACAGTCTGATGTCATCTGGTGGCCAACAATCCAAAGACGCCTTCATTACATTGCTGCGGTGGTGACCATATTTGGGTTTTGAAGAAAAAAAAAAAAAAAACAGCCGGCCTTCTGCTCTATTTCAGTGGAGACGAGTTTGATTCGTTTTGTGACCATGCAAATTCAAAACAATCAGATCTCAAATAATATTTTTCAATTGAAATGAATGGAAATGCTATTTACCTGTTCCAGCCACCTTGAAAAAATAAAATGTAAAGATGTAAATAGTTGGAGGTTTTTGCTTCAATTCCATGGACCTTGTGCATGCCTTGGCCAATGGGGGCAGTATAATAGAAATACCTGGTTCAGTTCTCTATGAATATTATTACTGTTTAATACGATCCTATTTCCCACGCAGGATGAGAAAAAACAAAAAATCATCTCTTTATCCATGTAGCTACAAAAAGACTTGCATTTGACTAGAGGTGTGAAGACTAAGTCCAAAGGAACTCTATAAGCCTATCAAAAAATGTTTAATCTGTTAAACATCTTATGTAACTCCAAGTTACACTTGTTTTGATAGTGTGAAAAAAAATCATATTCCTCAAACACCTGTCTCATGTTGTAAAGCTCAAACAAATGTTTGTTTCCACCAGTCAACCAACCATCAAGTGTTTTGAACATGCTGCCAATAAATCAGAGCCAGACCTTAGCAAAAAAACAAAAAACAAAAAAAAAAAACATCTTGGAACTTAGAAACGATGGAGACCACAACTTCTGTGAAGCCTTTGATATTCCAATGTCCTATGGAGCCACATGGGCCCCGGCTATGCAGGACACCGACACCCAAAGTAAATCCCTTACTAGCGGCCCACCCCGCCCTGGGCCTCAGGTGGGCTTTGCAATGAAACTGTTTATAGAGCACTTTTAAGCCAGACAGCAGCGTGTGCATCCAGCAAACCTGAGCCACCTCATTCAAAGACAAAGCCTGCTTGGTATAATTATACCATTGTCCTACTGGTCCTCCCCTGCTGCCAAACAAGACCTTTCAACTCTGAGCGTAGACATTCAAACACAGCCAGAGCGCATTCCTTCACCACGTGCCTCGACCAGCTCTGATCTGCCCCATCAGCAGGAGAGCAACCCTCTGCTCACAATCACTTGGATTCTGCTCAAAACGTGAACTTTGAATTATTTTCTTCACGGTTAGACCAAAGAAAATGTTTGCAGATATAGGAGTTACTTTTCTTGTTGGATTCCTAATAATATTAGAAAAAGACCTTATTGATGGCGGTTGACATGATATCCATCACAGTGAAGTCAGAAAGTAATTAAGGCAACACAAATTGTGAGCACCCCCGAGCTTTTAACAACCTACTAATAATTCTTTTATTTCTCATGATTACCAAAGCTCATAATTCTCCCGACTCTTGTACAATATTCATAAAAAAGACGCGTTGACAGCAATCACAGTCTGCTTTTGTGATTCCGTCCAAGAAACAAAAAAAAATGGGTTGAAATGAGTGGAACCATATGCACAGAAGCAAATGAAATGCTACCCACTTAAATGTCACCTCAGCCAAGTCAAAGCTCTTGCTAACTCGCCATCATCTCGACTCAAGTAGCGTGGACGTGATCATCGTCTGCTGACAGAATGGAAAAGTCACTTGCGGGCAGACGCGGCGAGGCCGCAGCACGGCTGTAAAAATACGACTTAATGAGCGATGAAGCGGAGGGAATACACCACATAAATCACAGCTGGAGAGTCTCACAGTGTCAGACAGTTTCCTACAAAGTCGATTTTGAAACATTTCTTAAGAAGACACCATGACTTTTCTCACCTCACTCAGTAAGAAAGTCAAATTGTTCATTTTAGATCGAAATTTTCTGACATAAGAAACACAAGTGTGGTTCTATTATGTATTAAATGTGCAGACTTTGTCTATTTGATGACTTTACTACTCCACAATGACATTTTGAGGAGAGCTGAACAATTAATCGCATAGAAACTTGAGATTGCAATGTAGTAGAATGCAATTTTCAAAAGTCCACATCCTCCCATTTGGGAGGAGAAAAAAAACAAAACAAATCAACATTGAAAATTATGATAAGACTGATTTCCAGCCAAAGGCAAGTGATCTGGTCTATCACTCAGTGGCAAGTGATGGATGCAAGGAGCAAACCTCACAAATTCACTGTACTGGATATCCATCGAATGAACCCGTGATTGTGACATTCCAATTTGTATCGTTATACAATTGCAGGTACAGTAGTAGCCGTTCCTAGAGTGGCTACTACACATAAAAGACATGGCATGCGTGACACATTATCTTACAGTGAGTTGGAATGTCAAGAATGTACCTGTTGCACCTGGACTGCTGTGCAGAAGGAGCATAGACTAAACATATATGAGAAAGCAGACACACAAACACTTGGACATGTACACATTTCTCAATAAAGACAACATATATTGTGTTCAATCTGGAGGCAGAGTGATAAAACAAATATTAGAATCAAGCATCCAGTGGGATGGGTCATTGCAGCAACATCACGCACTTTGTATTATCATTATAAATTAAAAGTTAAAAATTAGGCCCACATCAAAAGGGACAATTAATCAAAAAGGGACACACAATGATTTTTTTTTTTTTTTTAAAACTGCTTAGCACAATTAACTCCGGTGTATTTCGGTGTTTTAGCCTTCCCCCAAACAAAAAATGACGAGGCCCATTTCTTCCGTTTAAGTGTACGACCTTAGGACAACCATGTTCGTACTGTAGTTGTAAGAGACATAGAAGCAGCAATATGCAGTATGGTTTATGATATCTTCTATTATCAAGAATACATATTTTTTTTATATATATTGACCATTGACCAAAACAAAAGGTCCACTCTCCAACAGGAAATAAGAGCCAGTGCACTTTAGCCCACGACAGAACTCAGTTATGTAAAACCCTCATGCTTTTTTTTTTTTTTTTTCCTTTTGGCAGTCCAGTATTCAAACACTCAAAAACACTGGAATGCAGAGCCTGTAGAATAACAGAAAGTAACCGTTCCGATTAAAACAGTGGAGAAAAACGTATTATTAGGGAAGAGGTCATCAGAGTTGACCCAACAGACACATCCTATACAAAGACAGTCAACAGAAACTTTGACTCCTAGAAACCGGAGCAGACCACGGCGACGTGATCAAGTGGTGACGCAATCACCATGAGAATACAATAGGAAGCTTACGGCACAAAAGAAAACATCGGGAGTGCTGGGAAATGCACATAGACACGCACACACGCTGCAGCGAGCCAGCCACCACACGTAATTACAGACTGGGCCTTAGAAAACCAGGAAGGAACATCCGTTGGGCCTGATAAGCAAGCGCAGTGCCAACGGACTCTCCATCAACATGAAGGTCACAGAAGGTACCAGCTCTGATACCAAACACGTGTCTGGCTGTTTTATGAATACAGTTGATTTTCTATAAACACACAGACGCAGAAGTTATGCGTTGGTACAAAAGGCACGCAATGAATTACGGTTACGGGGCCTTGACTTACGATATGAATTTGTTACGTAACAATGTTCCGACTAGAACTCAGAACCACCCATTGAAATGAATTGAAATGTCAGTCAGTTCACGTAATCCAAAATAAAGAGTTAAACACTTTGTAGATGATGATTTCATAACATTGGGGACATTATGTGGACAAAAAAGCAAAGTTACGTGGTTTCTGTTTTTTATTTTAACGTTTTGTTTCATGGTAAATTTGAACGGGGATTGGAGCTTCTTGTGAAGCTCACTATTATCATATTTGTCAAATCTGTAATCAACACAGATGGCAGCAAAAGGCTACTTTTTAATTAAACACAGCTCGGGCCTGCTAAATAAAGTTTTCCCTTCCACTTCAACACAGTTGCCTAGCACCAGGACAACAAAGAGTTATATGATATTAAAAGTAAATGTCTAGGTCTAGTTGGAAACTTCCATAGGAATAAAAGGAGTCTACAGTGCAAGCGTTTGCCAAGAAGAGATGATTTTGTCAGTCAACAATGAGTTGAGGCAGGCTCAGAATAGATAAGTGGTATAGGGTTGCAACACATGACGTGGAAAAAGTATCAACAAGACAGCATGTCAACAAGATACAAACATTGGACAAAGTTCAACTTGTTGGAAGGCACGTTGGTTAACTACAATCAACAGCAAGTCTAATTTCTCATTTACAAAAAGCATCCCATGAAGGATTGAAAGCTTTTTTTTTTCCAGATGACTTTTATTTTAACCTGTGATGATAACGACAAAGAGTTATGCTATTGAGTGGATATAAATTGTCTTCAAATGAACACCATCCCAATGACAAAGCATGGTGGCAGCAACATGATGCGTCATGGCCGTCCCTCATTCAGGGGGCCTTAGTCAAGGTGGAGGCAATTATGAACCGTTTCAAATACCAGTGTTAACACAAAACCTTAAAAATGACGTGAGGAAAGCCTACTAAAACATATCAACTTTCTTTGAGGTTAATTAGAGTCACTTTAAATGGTGACAGGTGTCACGGGTTGGTGAGAACAGTTCCAAAAGGGTGTGCAGATTTTTGCAAAAAGGTAAAATGCAAGTGAATTTTTTATATTTTTTAATTTCCTCTTAAAAACAAGTAAAATAATAAAAAAAACATTTTTAAATGTTATATTTGTGTCTTATTTTCCTGATTCACAAAAAGCTGCCATTTCAACAGGGTGTGTAAACTTTTTATACCTACTGAGCATCATCCAGCACATGCTACAAGATGATCAGATGGCGACCATAATACGATTCGACAACCATTTTTTCAGCCTTGTATTTTTGGTACATAAGACTATTTGGTGACCTGCAGCGAGCGAGGAAGGAAACATTGCAGGGCGGAAGGAGAAGGTTTACAACACCTCCCCTAGCAGTAACATGCACAAGCTTTCACTCACGCTCACTTGACTGCACCGCACGAAACGCTGCGTGAATGCATTCATCCACAGCATGACGGCTGTCTTTAATACTCACATTTTACGATTGGTTTGACAATCCTGCCGCTCGCTTCATGCAAGCGGACGTCTTCAACTGCTTGTCATAGTCATTCACACGGGCGGATAAAGGTTTAGAAAGCGGTGAAGCTGATATTGTCAAAGTCAAAATCAAAAGACTGACAAAGTGCAGTCGAGGTGGTTTACTCCCACATTCCATTGGCACTTTGGGAGGAAAAAAAAAAAGGCTCTTCTGTAATGTAAATGTAAAGTGAATTGTAGCGGTTTCTCGCTCTACCAGCTCGCCTTATAGTTTCGTCTCCAGACTATTTGGCATGCATTCATTCATTTTGGTGAGAGCAAGCAGTGGACTGAAAAGAGAAAGGATGTAAGTCAGATTCAAAAACCATAATCACCAAGTATGTGCAGAACATAAGCATGACAGCCATTTGGCAGAAATAAACTTTGTTAAATAATAATAGCATTGATAACATTGAATGGAGCCTGAATGGCTGAGGGAAATTCCATCAATATTGCGCTAGCAGCGGAGTGGTTATGGACACAGGCGGTGATCATGTCCAAGAGTAAATCATACAGGCTGTTGTGCAACATTTGGATTCCAAGGGCTTCTGCTGTGGAATGAATAAAAAAAAAAAAAAAGAGCCCAATAGAAGTATTTGCAGATAAGAGAGAATAAGTGTTTGACAAACGATAGGTTGCTCAAGATACGAGACCTTATCTTGCAAAACATGTGAATCACTCCAGACAGACAATGTGGAGAAGATGACTGAGTCATACTGCATACCCGATGTGGCGTTATATTTAAAAAAAACATTTTGTTCCAAGTCTTATCAAAGATTCAAGCACGGGTGTCGGTAGAAACCAAGACTCTAGGTTTTATAAGGTTGTAGAACAGCGGAACTTTATTTCTGGTTGATCTAAGGCATATTAGACAGTGGCAGATTGGATGGATGGATGGATGGATGGATGGATGGATGGATGGATGGATGGATGGATGGATGGATGGATGGATGGATGGATGGATGGATGGATGGATGGATGGATGGATGGATGGATGGATGGATGGATGGATGGATGGATGGATGGATGGATGGATGGTCAGACGAACAAGATTCAATATTTTTGATCAAATTATTGTCTTAGAATTTGTCCGAAAGCATCAGGGAAAGCCTACTAGAACATCAGAAAATTATTTGGAGTTCATCAGAGACACTTTAAATTGGGGTAGGTGTGTCTTGATACCAATTTTGATTGAATGTGAAAAATAAACATGTATTTGATCCAAGAATTTGTTAATTAAATGTCGTAAATGTTAAATGACTTTACACTGACATCGAGGTGACCAAATAAAATAGACTCATTCTAAAATAATGATTAAAAAATCATTGGGTCATGTAAACGACAGCGCAACATAATCTGTGGTTTCTGTGAGGAAGTTTTGCAAGCACAGTAGCTAGATTTTGACCTGTCGTCTCTTAAAAAAAAAAAAAAAGGCTTGTCACTGCAGCCTTCTATGGGTTAGTTAACAGGGTGGCTTGTCAACACCACACCTTTCTTTATCGAGTAATGCGTGTATGCCACTCCCGCCAATGACAAGGTGAGAGTTAAGAGTAAAAACGCTTTACATACTGAACAGAAGTCATTCATTAGTTAAGAAAGGGATCCTGATGATGCAGAATACTTTTTAACTTTAATAAGCCACATTCAGCACACTCAGAATGTGTGCTGTGTTGACATTTCTGAACGCTCGTATGAAAACATTTGCATAGTAGCAGGACATGTTATCAGTGGAGCATAAAATTTGCAGAAGCTGACAACCGCGCACTGCTATTGACAGGACAGGTGTTGAGTAGCTGTCAAGTACAGTCATGCAGTATTGCAATACTACTAACATTATTGTAGTACTACTAGAATGCCCAAATATTTAGATGGACGCCTTAATCTGTATTTCAATGATATGGAGTTACATGCTCAAGCAACTTTCCATTCATTTAAAATCAAATGCTTTTCAAACAGGAGGTGGGCAAAAACACACCAAGAGCTTGTCCTTCCAGTTTTCAATGAATTTGGAGAAGCAATGCATGGCACACAAACACTTCAGAAGACAAAAATGTGATTAGAGATAACTTTTTTTTTTAAATCAGTGAAGCGGATCAACCATCTAGATTCAACAAAACAATCCTTATGCCTTACCTTACAATGAAGGTGGGGATGTTTTCATTCCAGCAGGATCCCAATTACCTGCTGATGATGATAAAGCCTGGAAGAAAGTTCAACCACAGTCAGGTGTCTCCTCCTCGGCGTGTCCACTGAAGTGAACACAATTCACGCTCAAATGTCTCGCTGTTTAAAGGCAACTTCTCTCATGGGTGTTTTGTGCAGGACGTCAGCCGGTGTGTGAGGGCGGCGCTCGGACTTGGACACATCCCACAGCTGACGCCTCTGCTCCGGATAGATCAGCTGTCTCGCCGCAGGAAACCGCGCGTCTTGTTTAAAATAAAAAATAAAAAAATCGAATTTTCTAACGCCAAAGTAGACACAATAGTACCATGCAAACTGCACCTGAGCAAGCAGATGACTTGTCTTTGAACGCATCGTCTAATTCCAAGAGTAGGGAGACTTTACGAATTCGTACACTTGACCGGTCTTTGAACGCATCCTTAAACGAGTTCAAATCAGAGCAGCCAGGGCGATTATGATGTTTAAATGACTTTAGTGCGACACATTGCGCCAGTTGGCGTTTATTAACACTTTCGACGATACGTGACATGTCGGTGGCAGCAGCACGCGGAAGCCTCAGTTAACCTTGAACACCAGTAAAAGCGATGTCTCACCATAAAAAAAAAAAAAAAAGTGAGAAAGGATGACAGCAATTATCCTGTGAAATAGCACCATCTAGCGGCATTTACAAGCAACACATGAACCATTGCTGCTCCGTTCTAAATAAAGTCAAAGTGTTTTCTCGTTGGCTTTTACTAACCCCAAGATATGGAATTATGTTCAAAATGTTCAGTTTTGGTTTTATCAGATCATTTTACGGCATATGTTTGGGAAATGTTGTCACGCTTGGATGACTAATTTGCTTGTCCCCCTTTTATTAGGCAAAGTCAGTAAGTGTGCACATTATATCGTTACATAATATATAATATCCATTGCATGAAATATAAAATGTTGGAAAACTTGAAGGTAACTATTCACACTGCACTAATCATGAATTATCATCATTATCAGTATTATTAACGTACTATTGTGGCTAATGGAGTGATGAGAGTTATAAAACCTCTTGACAGTAGTTCCGATAAAAAAAAAAACACCTTATGCTTTCAGCATATATATATATATATATATATATATATATATATATATATATATATATATATATATATATATATATATATATATATATATATATATATATATATATATACACACGATATTGTGCAGAAAGTGCACGGTGCAGGATTTCAATGCAGTATCATGTGACGCAGCATCAAGCCCTCCCCTCCTCCTCCTTATGCAGCAGCCTCATATGAGTGATGAAGATGGTGCTGAGTGCAAACATGCAAGGCATCTTTTTATTATTAACTTTGCTGGCGCCTTGCAATGGCATATTACCCGAGTTGGTGCATCCAGGAGTTCATCTCATCCTGGGCGATTCCATGCAGGAGGAGCCTGCAGTGGTGCAAGGAGAGCAACTGGATGAGCAGCTAAAGCCTGAACATAAAGTATAGAAAACATGACACAGCATTTTTTTTTTTTTGTAGATTGAATAATCTTGTTTATGCATGGTGGCGGGACGTGTTTTCTCTGCTTCCACACAGGAGTCGACCATTGCTCCAACAATTGCGCAGTCAGCTGAGGTGAACAATCACATTGATACTGTGAGTACTTTATATTCATTTAATGAGGGTCAATTCAAGGAGGTTGCATTGCGTTATCTTAGCAGAGATTCAGAAGAAATTACAACCACATTTTGTTACACGATTGATTTTAGTAGCCTTTCAGCTCATTACACTAATTTTGCAATTTTGTTTGGTTTACCGCTTGAAATTTTAGATTAACATCAGTTCTTGTCAATGGCATAAAATATCCATTCATTTTTATCCATCATAGCTTAAAATTCTAATTTCTTAGCACACGTTGTAGGTTGGAAAACTATCCAATGTTTTTTTTTAATGTGAATGTAAAAATTCTACACACCCCTCTTTAACTGCCATAATTTTGTGATTAAAAAATGAGACCAACATAAATAAGTCATTGCAAATTGTGATGCACGCAATGGCGACAAATGTCAGAGAAAGCCTACTAGAACACCTTTACTCGGATTAATTGAATGTAACTGGTTCATTCTGAATGTAACTGGTTCATTCTGATCACATCCACATGGTGTTTTGGCCGGGCTCGTATGTTTGTTTGAACACGCAACCCCCTCTTGTTCGAATATACTTTGAATAAATGTTGATGTGAGAATGCCCGTTTTAGGGCTGTGACACCACGAAAGATTGTGGGAAAGAGAAATACTGTCTGCACGAGAAGCACCATTCAAAATGTCAACCTTGCAAAGGCATCGATGTGGTGAGTCAAGTTGGACAATTTCAATTGTTTGGTAACATTTTTGGACAATAAGTATTTTTTTAGGGGGGGGGGGGGACTTTTCAGTGATGAAAACATTTGACAACATATCGCTCGTGTGTCATTGCAGTCCTGCACCAAGGATGAAGAGTGCTGTGGTGTGCACTTGTGCATTTGGGGGCAGTGCAGTTCAAATTTCACCAAAGGGCAAGCTGGCAGCACGTGTCAGCATCAGGCACAATGCGCTCCGGACCTTTGCTGTGCCTTCCATGCAGGTGAGGGGAAACATTTTCAGATTAATATATATATATATATAATTTTTTTGGCTGCCGCTACTAAAACACACTCAAGGAAATGCACATGAGAGTGGTTCAGCAGTGGGTGCGAGGATCTACTGAATTGCATCCCTGTTGTGTTCAGCCCTCCTCTTCCCAGTCTGCTCTCCTAAACCCATTGACCGCGAGCGCTGCGTTCCTGCTTCCAACCACCTGACGGAGGATGACGCACCCAGAAAACATTGTCCTTGTGCTGGGGACCTCCATTGCCAGCACTTGGGGTGAGAGAATCCATCCATCCAAGGCAATACTGTGTTTAACATGTACAAATTATCGATGAATTTCAGGTTTACACATAAGAGTACTGTACCATATAGATTTATTTTTTTACAAATTATGAATCATGTAATCCATATATTGAGATTGGAGAAAAATAAATAAAAAAAATTAAGTTCTAATTAACATTATCTGCATTATGGAATGTGGAAAGAATCCACACAAACACTGGGAGAATCTGCAAACTCCATACAGGAAAGCCAGGAACTGGATTCTAATCCACAACCTCAAGACTGTAAGGCAAATAGCCCTACAAAACATTCATCTTCATTTCTAAGAATACGTTTTGGTCTCGGATACGGCTGCAACGAAATTTCCATGTAATAGTTTCCAGTGAATTGGAAGTGAAGCTGTGGAATTTGGTCAAAAATTGGGAATTGATCTCTCTCCCCTTTGCCAGACGAGGATCCATGTGCCTTAAAGCGGTCGACTCGAGCGAAGAGGATCTGACAGACAGCCTTTACTCAGCCATAGATTACGTCCTCTGAAATGTTTCATTCACATAGCAATGATTGTTTTTCAAGCAACACAATGCACGACATGTAAAAATACACAAATTGTGTTGTATTTGCTTACCAGTTGTTGATACTCAACAGCACAAATTGCTCAATGACCCGGAGGCTAAAAGTCATCATTCTGCAGTCTTCATCATCCGGTCCATGCACTTTGTAGCCTTGCTTTGAACTATGCACTGAAGCTTAATACACTGGAAGAGCAATAAAATTGTACTGCACGATATGTTTGATAATACGGTCATTTTTTTCACTGAATCCAATCAGTACAACCAGGAAAGAAGAATCCTTTATGCAAATGAGGCAGCCAACTGTATTGTTTGTATATTTGTCAAGATTTGACTGCAAGCTTTTATAAATGGGACAGGCTATCAAATGAGCTTTTGCTAAGCGTTTATAGAAAGATTCCATGGGCTTTTCATCTATTTTTAATTGATCTAAAATGACTTCTTTTGAGAATCTTAAAAGAGATGTTTATAGATGAAGAAATTGTTTCTTCTCAGATTCTTCAAAAGCAAACGAATGTGTGAACAATGAATGTGCAGTGCATGCGATGTTTCAAATTTTGAATCGCAGGAAAACCGGTTGCCGATGATTGGCCGCTCATGAAGTCATTGAATCGTGTACAAACGAGTCTTGATGTGGGGCGGACCTGAGAGAAAGCTGTCTTGATTTTTAAATTAAAAAAAAGAAAAGAAAACTGAGATTATGAAATAAAGCATTTTAATTAAATTCTAAAATCATCTCATACTATTTTCACACAGGATTTTGAATCTCAAAAGAAATAAACACCAACAGAGGGGAAAAAAAAAAAAAATCAGATATTGGCATTTCTACAATGAACAGCTGGTGGCAGGCCAAGACACTCGTGGCCTGGGGAACTTTCTCCACACTTTGATGTCCGTTTATCAAGCAGCAGCGGGTTTGAGTGCCAACTACACCTCACGCTGTCGGCTGAAAAATCCCAATGAGGGAGCTCCCATCCTCTCTCAGTATGTCGCACACAAGGGAGATCAGATAAGAAACAAAATGATCCACAAAATGGAAATCAAGATAAGAAGTGCGCGTGTGTGTGTGATGTTGCAAAGAATGATTATCAGAGGAAAATAATTTACAAAAACGACAGTTATGATTCATTTTCTAGAGCAGAACTGAAAAGCGCCAATGGGATGAAATCTGGCCCAGGTGAAGACGGGCGAGCAGAAAAAAAAGATAAGCAAAGCTGTGAGCACGTAACGATTTCTGAGGAATTGGTAGAGCCAAGATGACTCGGACAAACAGAAGGAGACTCACTGGTCAGACAAGCCTTGATGATCTCCAAAGATTGAGCCCATTTGTTTTCGAAACAGTGTTTGATTCATTTTCTGTCAGGAATAATTGTTCAATTCCCTTTCAACTTTACAGTACAACACAAACTAACAGTGCACAATGGGGTTTCCCAGCTCAGAGTGGAGAAGCAGCGCAGTTTTACCTCACAACGCCGCTTGACGTTCAAGTCTTTTCCGATCCGCTCACCTAGAGCTCTCCCAGAGAGTGTCCAGAAGATCCGAACGAAGCTGCAGGACTCAATCCTGCCCCGAATCCTTGGCAGGACCCCCATCTAGGTAGATCTTGAGGGCCTTCTCTTTCCGCGGGGAATAGCTCACCCGATGGCCGGTCTTGAGAAGGCGGCTGCTTTCCTTCTTCATGAGTTCATTGCGCTCATCTTCTGATAGCTCCATCGGTTCCTCTGTGCTGTCCCTGCAAATGCACATGCACACGGCAATGGCATGCGGTCAGGCTACAATTGAAGGATGTTTTCTGCATCCATAAAATGACATATTCTCACCTCTCCCTTTTTTTTTCCTTTGATTTACTTAATTGATTGCGATGCGTCCGGAAAATGCCTTATTTGTTCATTTTACAGGTAAATTTAATAAAAAATAAAATGTGATCACTTATGTTTTTACTTCTGCCACGGTGAGTAAAGAGTAAACTTATAAACGTAAATACAAATGGTCAGTTTCTTCAAAATTCTGGTGACTCCTTGTTTCTACCTGTAGAAGACCACGGCCCCATCATCACAGATGTACAGGGGCCACATGTTTAACGCAGACACTTTGGGGTTCCAGTCCAAATCCTGATGGATCTCCAGCACAGAAATGTCACAGGGAAACGTTCCTCGACCCTGCACGCAGGACATGCAAGGACCCTCGGTTACAAAAACAAAAAGAAACCTAACGACGTCAACGATTTAGGAGGAAACATCTCACAAACCTTTGCAAACTCCAGGTGATCAAGATGGATACCACTAATTTCACTCAGCTGCAATGGCAAAAAAAAAAGAAGAAAAAGTTGGTCATAGGATGTTCTCTACGATACAATACGTGTGGGAAAAAAATCCATCAAATGAATTTTGCAACAGGACAGACTGTAGTGACCTTCTCCTTGAGTTCCTCAACATTGCTACTCTCCAGAATGACTTCCTGGAAGGAACCCAGCTTCATGGTGGACGGGCTCCACTTTCGCGTCAGGATAGCCAGCTGCGACATGGACTTCATCTTCTCGTGTTCTGAAAAAGTCATCAAAAAGGCCCTTCAGGGAGCAGGACAACAAAAAGCGCATGGTGTTTACTCCTAAAACAATTACCATTGAGGATTTCCAGGAAAACCTCCCAGTTGGAGGAGATGCTAATGTCTTCCTCATAAACATGGTAGTCCAGAAAAACTGTGCCTGGATTCTTCCAAGTCTTTTTCCTGAGACGGACCCTGAACATGATACAATATATTTTTGTTGGATATGCATGTACGTCTCCTGATTGGTGTGAGGGCCTTACCGGTCAATGTTGAGGTCAAGCTTGCACTGCTCTCTCAAAAGAGGGAGCAGCTCCTCTTTCGACTGTCTGACAGTCATGCCCTTTGCGAAGACCGTGTCCACAAGGAACTTGCAGGGCTACACAAAACACGCAATTAGAAACTATAATTAGCACGACTTGCTTGCAACTTCTGTCTTGTTTTTCTTCTCAATCTCACCTCTTGTTCATTTACTAGCAGTTGATACACTTTTACTCGGTATTCACCCTTTTTAAGGGCCCTCCCAAGTCGAATGGTTATCTGCGGGAAGTTCAACGTGTTACTCCGATCCGACCGAGCGCAATCAATTTCGAAAAAGGGATCCTGACCTTGTTGTCGTCAGAGAACGACGACAGTGTTTCATTGAGCCGTACGCTCTCAAACTCCTGGTTGTTGGCGTAAACCCGAAACACTTTAAACTGGGACGAGGGGACCCCGACATAGGGCTCCAGATTGTGTTTGAAAGCTGCCAACGTTATCCTTTTGTCCACGTGAACCACCAAACCTGGGAAACAGCACAGGAAACAACTCAATGCTGGCAATTCTCTTCTCTCCAAAACACATGATTGCACGGAGGGTAAAGAACAATTCTTCCACACTTTTCAAACTGCCAGTTGGGGACAGAATTTTGGTGACAGGAGGCTATTTTGCAGGACTGCTAAAATGTCAACTCGTGAAGCCTGGCAAATGGAATGATTTGTTTCCAAAAACTGTAAAGCCCAAGCTGTCAAATACCGAAGGGCGTTTGAATGATAGCTGAAACAAAACGAGGGGGAAAAAATGGGAAGTGCACGGTGACTTCTGGGGCACCCACCCATCAGCATTATATGTAGTGTTTGAAGAGCTTTTCATGTAAGAGGACACTGAACTTTGACATCAATAGGTCATGAGTTCCTTTCTTTGGAGGTTGTTATCTGGATTTATAACCGCATGGGGTATAAAGATAGCAAAGCAATTTAGCACTGGCGACAAAACCAAAAGGATCATAGCGAACTGCTACTTTGCCTCCGGTCATGACGTCAGGTAAGACCGACCTTTTTTTCCACATTTACAAAAACAAACTAGGGATCTTATCAAGGGTGACCTATTACGGCCATCTTGTTGCCTAGAAACTATCTTGAAGTACAGTAAGAAGCTTCATTTCGACTATAATAGTACTTTGTTACTAATTGTGGCATCCGTAAGCAATGCGAAAGCTTTTTTGTGGGGGGGGGTGATTAAAAGAAAAGAATAAAAAAAAAAAAAGATGACTACATAAGTTGTTTGAACGTCATCATGAATATAAAGTGCATACATTTTTGTGTATTGCAGGCGGAATCATCCTGGGAACAAGGTTCTGTCCTGAAGTACAAGTACTTGGCTTTCGATTTAGTCTTCCCGTTGTCGTCATACTCGCTGTCCGTGCCAGAGTCTTCCTCCGCAGTGTCCCAGGTCTCCTTCTTGCCCTCGCGAGCTTTGGAGCGACGGCTACTAGTGATGCTGTGCGAGTCCAAGCCATTGGCCAGCTGGATGGGAGCGCTGTCTGCATTGCACAACGTGTCACTACTGTGACTGGAGCTCAGGATGTCGCTGTCTACTGAGCTGGTGCTGCGGTCGTTGTTAACCTCAGAGTCTGAGCGCTCCTCGGAGGCAAAGTGGTTTTCTGGGTCGGACGAGGCGCTTCCCCTGCACCCGCTAGTGCCCCCGATCCGGTTTTCTAGATCTCTGTTGTCTGCGGCCACGCAGGGTGAGTTTGAGTCCGCTTCTTGGCTGGGGGATTCGATAAGTTCAAAGTCGCTGGTGTCAGAGCTTTTCTGACTGTCGCTGGTGCTGGATCCCTGCTGCTGCTGCTGCTGCTGCTGCTGCAGGGAGAGGTTCTTTAACTTTTCTGTGCTCTCTTCGAGGATAGCCTCCACTGATTTCTTGTTGCCTTTTGACCCTTCAAAGGCCACATCTGAGTCACTGCCAATCTTTTGGCAAATAGTTCTGCTGGCCAAAGTGCCGGGGGACTGTTCAGGTAGCAAGACCAGTAATCGAATAGTATTCCCGTGGCGATCTAACAGCTTCCACAGCAATGAGTCAGTGAAGGCGACCTGATGGTCAGTTGACTCGGAACTCTCCACAAAAATCTAACAGAACATAAAATGCAAAAGACAAGAGTGAGAGGGTTGCAATGGGTGTTTTCTTGTGTTCACGGTACTTTGTCAGCCAACCCCTAAAACACTACATGATAAAATGTGATCTTGTAAGCCAGAATTCAAATAAATCCACAGACCTTGTTACTCCGGAAAAACCCTTCCGCTTTCAGTGTCTTGTTTGGAACATACAGGAGCCGAAGGTCATTGTAGCAACGCTCCAGAACCACGCGCATTGATTCTGACGATAGCCCTGTAGCCTGAAGGACACATAAGATGTCGATAACTAGCAGGAACCGGTTTAAGGCAACAAATTGGAGGACGCATGATTAGACTAGGTCTACAAAAAATGAAAACGCATTATTGTGGATCAATCAGCAGATTTTTTTTAATCAAATTATTCATTCATTCACACAATTAATAAGCCATAGAGATGAAAAGTAAACCTGTGCAATAAGTTGCTTGAATTCAGTGATGGTCTGGTTCAGGTAAGCCCGAACGCTGATGGGAGGGGCGATGGTTTCGGTTTTCAGATGCACAACATGAACCTTCACCATCACTTCTGTGGGAAAACGACAATACATCCACACATATAATCAAGTGACAAGAACAATACAATTCTCAATGCATCCTTTGCTATGGTCATGGGCATGATGATTTGAATATTCTACCATTCAAAGTTGGAATTCAAAACCTTTTTTTTTTTTTTTTACAGTAGTGTATGCAAGTGTCTCAGTCAGAGCGGGCTCCCCACCTCCTGGTTTGTAAGGCAGGAACACTTGCTCTGGCCGCCGGGTCTCCAGCAGCAAGTCGAACATGTAAGATGATTTGACACCTCCGAGCAGAAGGCCCATGGGTGTGTCCTCCTCGCCCTCGTAGGAGCGCTCCAGGTACTCGTGGAATTCATCGTACTTCACCAGGCGACAGCAGTCCAACGGGACCGCTTCCTCCAGCTCCATCAGCTTCAAACACAGTAAATGATCAACGTGGGATCCATCACACCTTTTTTTTCTGTTCAAGGACGTTAAACAAACAAACCTTGTAGGACATTTCTGTGGCTTCTCGAAGAGTTTTGTCCTTGTGCACCTCCAGCTTGCTCTCTACCATCATTTTTGAAGGGTGCATACAGAAAAGCTTGATCTAAAGTAAGGAATAGAAGTTAAAAAAAAAATAAAATAAAGAGACAATACATCAGAGGATTCATACACAGACATTGAATCAAGTCAGTTACCTTGCAAGTGTTTCGCTCAATCTCTCTCTGTTTCTTCTCCTGCTCTTCGGACTCTTTCTCTTTCTGAACCAAACTCTTCAAGTGTTCTGGGAAGTCATCCATAGCTAAATACTCTTCAGACAGGAGACATGTAAAGTTTGGATTCAAGGGGCAATGAAGACAGCAGGCATTGTCACGACACAAGACTTTATGCATTTCAGACACCAGCTTCAAGTTAGACGCTGAAAGCGTCAAGAATTCTAAGTCTTGAGGATTAGAAACAAACAGCAGCGGAAACTATGCTTCTAAGTATGCCATACAAGTCTAACAAACATGCACTGACGATAAAGCATTCTTCATTCTTGTGCCACCTAACTCGGTGTTCTTGTCAAAGTGCGTGTCAAACTACATTAGGTAGTTACTGCTCTCTTTTCATAAGGACTTTATAACAAGTGCTTTGCTCTTTGGACTTCTCTTTCATTTTCACTTTGACAGCCTGAATATGTGATTTTCCTTGAGTGGTAAAACGAGTTTGCGCATCTCCTTTTATCTGACACATTGCCCTCTCAGGTTCACAGTGAGTTGACTTTGCGTAACAAGTTGATGTTGTCAGATGTGCTACCCTTTTTGCACGTAACCGTGTGAATCCGTATGTTCTACACCTTCTTGACAAGTTAGTGTTTGGTATGGAAATGATCAACACTGGCTGAGTACGACATTTCACTGGTAACATGGATCACTGTAAGTGAAGAAAATCCTTACTTGCATTCCTTGAGGGATCTTTCAATCTATAAATCAGCATATAAGCATTCGTAGAGCTGTTGGAGGAAATAAGAACACTCATATTAACAAGGAAATGCTACTCATTTTCACAAAAGTAAAAACACAGCAAAGTAGAGCTCATATACAAAAGCAACCTTGCAAAGGCACTGGAATAATATCCTCTGCTCCCCGACGACCCCCCATAAGTCTTTCTGATGTCCTCTTGGGTGATCTATCCCAAAAAAGAAAACATATCAAGCAGGCGTGAAGATATATGACAGTGGTGATAATCAGTCGCTGAGATAAAAATCACGGGGGAAAATATGACACGATGAAGCTCTCATCTTAATCATGATGACAAGGAAACTCCCAATGGTTCATACTGACCTTGCTAACATGCTGGTCATTGAAACTGTACCACTGGCCGTCAGTGAAGGATTTGATGCAGGCGTAGTAGTGCCCGCCTGCGGCGCTTCCCGAGTGGACCATGACGGAGAACAGCTCAAAGCTCGGCAAACTCTGACAAAAAGGGTTGGAAATGTTTTTGCTCAGAGTGAATAATAATAGCAATACTGACTGAATAAAAACTAAAAGGTGCTTGCTACAAAATGATCATTAAGCACAGAGCACAATTCGTCGAAGGCAAGTGAGTATCCCTCGCCAATAAAAACATCTAAAGTAATACTGTAAATACTACAAATGGGTTGACATCAGTCCACTCAACTTGACTATTTTATTTGGCAGATAGCAAACACTTCCAATAAGAGCGAACGTGTGCTTTCTTCAGGCTGTTTCCCAACACTCCCAGTTAAAGTTTACAGTAAAACTAACATATAACCAAAAAAAAAAAAACACAATTTGTATTTTGACGCAAACGTGCGGATTTGTCTTGCAAAAGTCTTCATACTAACACAATGCGAACCACTGACGGGCTAACAAATAGTAGTATAAACCATTAAATAAATGGTGCAGTGAGATATGCAGAAAGATGGGACAATAATACTCAGAATAATGCTTTTTCCACGCTGCAAAAAATAACCGTTGAATAATACTTGTTACATTTAAGTGAAAAAAATAAAAAGTGATCAATATTTGATCAGTAACAGAAAACACATTTTCATCCAAATGGACTCTTCATATTTGTTAACCAATTACCTTTTGCTTTAAGACCCTCTCTGCGCTGGCAGTGCTGTCCAGGCAAATGCCCTCGTCTACACAATCTTCAGTGGAGAAATCATTGCTCATCTGGTCACTGTGGCAACTGCCTTCATTCTCTGCTCCACTATCAGTGCAGCTTTCTGTCTGAGGGGACTTCTACAGACGCCATTTGAACAGATCACAAAAAAAAAAAAAGAATTTGAATGGAAAATAGCTCAAGTGCTCAACTCAAATATTCATGATTGACTCGAGGAAAAATCAGTGATTGCTACAACAAGCCAGCTCGCGGCCAGTGACTCATCAACATACGTGTTCCCACAATAATTGCTCTCACCTCATCCTCCACATCGATGAATGGACTCATGTCAAGCTCCTCGGGGAAAGTCATACTGTCATTGAGTTTGATGCGATGCATAGTGGTATAGTCAAAATCAAATCGCTTCAGCTGCAGCGTCAGCAGGTAAGGAAAATGCAGAAACCTCAAACCCTGTAACGGAATAAGTGATTTGAGGAATAAGGGAATCCTCAGAAGGGCTCTTCTGTATTTTGCATATAGATTGTGCAAACTCATTCACCTTCCGGGCATCACATTTCTTTTTGCAACGTTCGCAAAAGTACTGGTTGGGCCCATCTAGAGTTTCGGGCTGGATAAATGCCTGCAATGCCTCCTCCTGGAGGACCAAAATGAAATTCAATTTTATTCCAACTAGCATTCCCGTGACACCATCGTGTGAAAAGGAGGGAGGGGCTTCGAGCAAAACATACCACACTGCCATAGGCTTGACTCGCCCCGAATGGTCTTATTACAAGAGGGATATCAAGGTAGGTGTCAATCCTCCAGCTCTCATAGCCACACTCCAAACAGCGGACGTAATCCTTGAGCTTCCCCTGATACAACTGGTTGATCAGGTCCGCCTGACGAGAGGAACGCAAGCAGGCTTCATTCACTGATATGATTCATAGAAAAAATGTCCAACTTCCAAAGAAATTGAAGAGATAGTCATTGTGCAAAGTCATTGACATTTCGCAAGTTCTTAACAGCATTTGTTTGGTCCATGACAGGAGCAGTCACAGCTTTTTGACATTTCCATAAAGCTGGTAGATGTCAGCATGCCATTTTTTTCTCTCGCTGGGCTGTCGATTTTGGAAAGATTCTTCAAACATTGTAAAAGCGGAAATTTTCACACTTAAGATAATGTGGTTTGCCTGTTTGGGGGGGGGGTACAATAGCTGCTACATAATGTAATAGGAAAATAAAACAGCTACACTTGCAGAGGTCTGAATTTTTCCAGTCATCTTTTTGTAGATATTTACAGACATGGCTTCACAGGGGTAAGCTAGGACATACTTTATATTTCATCCCAACGGGATGGAAAAATGATCTTTCAAAAAAGTCTCCCAGAGGATAATTAATGAGTAAGTCGCATTGTTTTCAATAAATGGCAAACACAAGCTTATTTGTCTCATGTGCAGCCTTGTGGTCTGCACAGCCAGAGGCCTAAGTCTTCGCAATCCTGCCCAGTCTATAATCTTAGTGTCGAAGCCTCCCTTTTCTCACGAAAAAAGCCTTTTGTTGTCTTTGTGATGTGGGTCTGATTTTCTGTTTGTGCTTTCTCCCACCTGTTCTGTCTGCTTCCACTTTTGCTCCAGGGCATCAAACATGACCCTGCAAAGTTCCTGCACATCATGTTGTTGCCAAGCTGGGATAAAAATAAAAACAAAAGGGTAAATCCCACAGCATGTGATGTTTCCTCCTCACACATAATCATTCCTACTGTGAAAGAGCATGAACATTTACCTTCACTACTGTCCCATCCAAAGCTTCGCGTCACATCGGTAGTCTCAATGGCGCGTTTCTTACTTGTCTGGAGAAGAACAAAGAGTCTTTGCAGCTGGTAGGGAATGCTCGTGACTGGGTCCTCTTCAGATTCCTCAAACTCCCAGCTGAAGTGTCCAACAATAGCAAATGTTTTAAAAGTTTACAGAAAACTCTATGGCTTTTGACTACAGTATTGCTCCGCATTCATCTTAATTCAGCATTCACCGCCTTCTCAAGGCACATGCAACACACGTACGTTATTAGTTGTGTTGAAATGAGTTTACAATGTGTTTTGTGCGAATAAAGTATTTTCATTTTTTATCAACCTGGACCCGTATCACCTGCGATAAACAGGGGTTGACTTCAAATCTTTACTTACTTGTACAATGCATTTCTGAACTCCGGGGTCATGAACAGTGTTTGTAAGAGACTGTTTAAATAGCAGGTCATTGCTTGGTTGACCAAACCCACGTAACCTAAAATAGGAGAAAGAGCAAACTAAGAAGAACGCTGTACTTGCAGAAAAACATGCCACATTTTTACAGGTGACAAGGCCTCACCCGTATCAGATTTGCTGAGGATGGAGGTGTAAGAGTAAGAGGGGGTACTGCAATCACCACTGCAGCCAATGGTGCCGTCTCGGGGCAGGGGCCCAATGAATCGTTCCTGGGTGCTATCATCCAGTCCACTGCTATCCGCTGCGGCAGACTCATCCTAAACGCATGGACAAAGAGAAACAAATTCAGTTTTTGCGGTAAGTAAAAACAATATAGTGCGAGTCATCCCATCAACAGTTAAAACTTCTGAACCTGGTCCAAAGATACAAGCATTGATCACAACATCAACCCCGCAGGTTTGGACAGTAAACACGAATCATGATGGTTGCGATTACCTCATTCACCTCTCGTCTGACCCGATGTACCCATCATGTTAGAATAGAGTCATTCGAGACTAAGGAGACCTTATGACAAATTTCCATTGCGCCTAACTCCAACCTTTACACTCACTAGCAAACTCCATTTTGATTGATTACATTGTCTGTGCACCACTCACCGAAGTAACATGTGGTTGTTCTCCATCTTTGTCTGTTAGCTGGAGGAAATTCCTCTTCCCACCAGGTTCAAACCCAGAATCCAGAAGCGACACCTCTCCACTGTGCTCGAGGGGTGTCTAGAGGTACAAAAGGGAAGGTAGTAGATTCAAATATCAGTCTTTTACAGTAACTTGTGTATTTCTCTCCTGCAGGGGTTTTGGTTTAGATCGTATTCATATGTACTGTAAATCGCAGTTCATCGCAACAGCAAGCAGCCCATGTTTGTCATTTGTGCTAGTGTGAGGCAAATATGCTTGTTCATACTATTGATGAGCCTCATGTGAATGATTTGTTTGTGCTGATTAATAATTTAACGACAGTACACAGTACAGTGATTTATGCAACTCAGATTCGTGTGTGCACATTCTATGTGGAGAGTTCTTTATGGTCCCATTTGTTTCAGGTGAGCGCAGTCTACTAGGGCTCGATCCAAGGGAAAAAAAAACAAAAAAAAAAAAAAGAATCAGCAAAATCAATTGCAAAAATTGGTCGGACAAATTAAATTTGCCATTGTACATGTTTACCGCAAATGCACTCGCTCATTGGTTAAGGGGAAAAACAATGATTAAGGTTTGGAGGTGACTTATACGATACTATAATAAAGTTTTATGTAACTTCTGCAAAGCGGAGCAGGCAAAGTGGGCGCTGGGGTGTGTAGCTTCGATTACTCTATTAAAACAATATTTGTTAGTTACAGTTCCATTGCATAAGCAAGTGTGCCTTTTTGTGTTGCGTGACAACATTATTCCATGAATGCACAAATGAAATCATTTCAAGATGCTTGTAATCCTGAAACGCAAGTCAATAGTCAGGATCACTGTAAACCCGGTCAAACATTATTTCCCACTGAAATTATTTTTAGCATTCATGGGAACGAATGAAGTAAAATAGCTTCAAGCTAACGTGCACATTTTCTTCCTGATGGCCATGCAGAGTCTGAGCAAGCAGAGAGAGCGAGCGCTACAGGGGAATCATAGCGTATCTTAATCCACTGACCTACTCAGTGAGATAACGAGAGGTTACAGCACCTAAGGCTTTGGCCTAGGTCAGCAGCGGGATTAGTTTAGCTTGGGCTCCTTTAAGAAAAGGGCCAGTCAGTATGTACACAAAGGAGCACATACTACCCTCTTTCAAAATTCTTCACCATAAGCAAATCCGAGCAATCAAATTGGGTAAAACTCCTGCACTAAGTTTGATTTGTACAACTGAACACTGCAATGTTCAAATGCACTATGGACTCAAACTTTTAGGCCATGTGTGATTTTCCAAACACTTGCCTTACCAGAGTCCAGATACACCACAACCTCAAGGGAAGAGATTTCACGAGACTATGTCAATGGTAAAGAAAATTCTTGTACGACAACTGAAGTGATTATAATTGTGTGATGTGTCACGAGAAGAATTCCCCAACCATGTCTTGTGGGTTTCCCCAGACGAGTTCAAAGGAGCCGTTGACATATCCTGCTTTGTGGGCAACATCTTCGTAGAGTTTGGAGCAGGCGGTGGAGCCTGGGAGATTGAAGGTCAACCGCTCGTTGACTGTTTTGACACAGGTGACGTCCTGGATTATGCACAGAACTCTGGGTTCGTCTGCGGCTTTTTGGATCTGCAATACAAGACAACAAGAAGGCGGTCAGCATGACTGGACGGTCCCTATTTTCCACCCGGTGTTGAATGTGCTAAAAGCTGGTGAAAGTTTGAACTTTATCGATTGTGCAATGCTTGTTCAACATGAGTCAGAACACACCTCACGTCATGCCGTGTTACGGGTCAAACCTACTTAATACAAGTTGAGTGACATTTCTGGAAAAATGGGCGGCAGATTTTCCACCCTGATTCAAATGATTCCTTGGCACGGAAAGGACAGCTTTGAAGAGGGTTTTTGTTTTTTACACATTTGCATGTTATTTGAGATTGCTGATGTTTCCCAAAAGTCTCAAATATTTGACTTTGCACAGATTTCATCACCAGGAATGGCTTGGCAGACATCGGCTCCAAAATCCTGAACAAGGTGGTAGAGAGAAGGTCTACGGGAAGTGATGTCATCATGATGCACAGGGCACAATATTTGACAGCACAATGTTCTCTCACACTCGAGTAGGACGAAGATGGCACACTTTGGGGGAATGTAGAGGCTGCTACGCAACTGCTTGCGCAGGAAATCTTGTAAATCACAACGGACAGGTGACATGCAAAAGCTCGCCTCTGCTTGGTTACAGGCTTAATAGCAATTTGTTTTCTTCTTCATAACAATTCAATGAATCTGCTTAAACGGAACAATCTCAAATGATATGATAATCAAGTCAAAATGTAAATACAAAAAAATGTCTAGCGTATTATCCTAAACTCGGCTTGACAGTAGTACAACTCTTAGTATCCAGGCAGGCGGCCATTATTGGTGGTCACTTTCAAGCTTTAACTGCTTCCACTCCAGTGAGAATGACTCAATCAGTGCTCTAGAACCAAACTTGTTTAGTGGTGTGCCTCAAAAGCTTTATCCATATTTAATTACATTTTAAAAGTAGGATTGTATAGAAACTAGTGGTAGCATGCTTCAACAAGAGAATTGGTCATTCAATGTACATCTTGAATGTTTCGCAAATCTGCAAAACCTCATGGACTGTTGCAATATCCTCATGCAACTAGCTACCAACATGCTGCCAATGAGCGTTCACTTGCACTGCACACGCAAAACGCAAGGCAATGCTACCTGAGAAATCCTCTTCATCTCATCAAAAAGACTCTGTCTGCACCTCCAAGATGTATCCTAATAATATGGAACAACATGAATGACTTGTGAGTCCAGACTTACTACTACAAACATACTCGACTTGGCGCTTGGGAAAAGAGTGACTTCTTCAAGGAATGGGAGTGACATTCATCTTCATCGTGGTTTTGTAACCAAGGCAAAATGCGAGCAACGTGTTCTATAAAGGAGCCACAGCTGACATCACACAAGTGTATTATGAGATTAAAGGTTATTTTTAACATGGATATAATCACCGGGTGCCAACATGACACACACGTAGCACAAGCAACAACTTTTTTTATTTTATTTATGGCTATACTTCAAAGAGCAGCAAAGATAATATTAGTAGACAGAGATAGCAATACACACCATTTATGAGATGCAGCAAAATACTAAAAAAAAACAGAAAAGCAATGAAACTCAACAAGTAAAGTAAATGATACTTTGACGCAGCCATATTCTAGCTGATATGTTATCAAACAAAGGCACTGAAAAAATTCCACTAACACCTTTGTGTGTGCAAAAGTAAACATTTAAATGTGAAAGTGAAAAGCGTGTGCAGCAAGTTACATGGAACATATGTTGCGAAATCTGAAGTCGGCTGGTCACGTTCCAATTGTCATAACATCATGCTACAGATATGTAAATTGCATAAGACTTATGAGCAAGACAGTAAAAAAAAAAAAAAAAAAAAAAGATGTTTGTTTCCCCAAAGTTGATCATTTTTCCTCTTATAGGCCTTCAGATGTTTTAAAAAGCCAAATTTAAATACACAAGATGTTTTTTTTGATTATGTAAGTTGTATATGTTTAATTTGTCTGGTAGTCACAATACTCAGCTTCGAGCATCTTTTTGAAGAGTGGTTCACTATCTGGCAACCCGTGGCTTGTTCTGAAGTGACTTGAGTTATCTATCACTTGTATCTCAAATTGTAGCTCGCAAGTCAAAGCAAAAAGATTGGATAAGCAACAGCCCCGACCTCTAAACCTTATACTTGTGTGCCAAGGTATCACTCTACTACATTATTACGAAGATGAACGGTAATATTATGAAGGACATGTCCTAGCTAACTTGTGTTTTATCCGCAGCGCTATCTGGGGTGCCCTAATCTGGATCGTTATCAGGCTTAATTACTGTTAATGTGATCCATTTCTTTTGGTTCATCAGACTTGAGCCTCCTGTGCTTTCACAGGACAATCCAACATTGGACTACGTTTCACCAATCGAAACGAAGCCAGAAAGTCAGATGCTCACACACAATCTCAGTCGTGCTCCACAGAAACAATGTGAGTAGTACGAGTAATTTACGTGATGCACGTCATGATTTATAAAGATTTGCAGTAATCCCTCGTTTAACGCAGGGAATATGTGGCAGACCATCCGGCTTGATGCACTGAACCCACAAAAAGTGAACCGTAAAATCACAAGGAACTGATTATTACTCAGAAGATGTGAATTCCTACTTTTTGTCTGTCAATCAGGCTCTGATTTGACAAATTAAATCAGAAGTTAACAGTGAGACGTTTTATTTTGACACACCCACCTCTGATTGAAACTTTGGGGACTACTGATACTGCTTCCTAAATATAGTTGTCTTTTTTTGAAAATTGTAGATATTAATAGAGGACTACTTTTTACTTTCACTTGAGTCAAAGTATGTTAAAGCAACAGGACTTTTGACAACATGATTTGCTTCACCAGCCCACCCACCTCTGCTGATCGTCATCGATTGAGCCTGCAGGATTACTTTGGGAAACACTTTGATCATGCAAAATGCATAAAGATCACGTTTGTGAGCGCGTATTCTCAAGAGTGACAGTGTCAATTTGTTGTGCATCTGACACACCTTGTAGAACAGAAAGCTAAAACTCCATATCACAACAAGTCCCAATATGACAATAAAATATTCTGCACCGTATCATACTTACCGAAACACATTTCTTACAATTGGAAGCAAAGTAGAGAGGTTGCCAATGTTTGGACTTATCAGTTGACTAGCTTGACAGCGAGCTGCTGCTACTTGTAAGTTGACGAAATATTATTTGGCCATATCGTGTCAACAGAAAATGTCGTGGCTGTCACGCATTCCGATTCACAAGTTAGTCATTTAAATGACTCTAAAGATCCAGTTTATTTACGAGAGATGACTTGTCTCCAATATGGTGTCGTCAACCCCAATGTTTTAGTTAGCCATGTCACGATAGGCCGTCCAAGTCATGTTTGGAGGCTAACAGCTAGCAGCTAAGTTAGCCTCTAAACAACAACAAGCTGCTTTTAACACCTAAAGCGTTGACATCAAGCGCATGTATTCTGGCATTCTGAGTGTAAAGTAAAGATGACAGGTTAATTGTGTAATCCGAGTTGGGTTTGGATCGGATCAGCTCACCTCTTTGGAAACGAACTGGTTCTCCTCGCTGGACACCATTTCCATTTGTGCGACACTTTTAGTCAAGCCAAACCCGGACAAGGATGTCAGCAAAATAACTTTGCACGCGTCAGTGGCAGCATGATTCGTGTCCTGTTTTGACTTTTCCCCCAAGCTTGCAGAGCCGAGTCACACTTGTCCAAACTTGTAGGCTTATCAAAGTGTTAAGAAGCGCTTTTGTCACTCCCCAAAGCGGCAGCAGCGCTATTGAGAAAAATGGCCGGTGTGCTCCTGCGCGAGAGTTCGTTCAGAGATCTCTGACGTCACGCGAGTGTGCGTGACGTACACACGCTTGTGTTGCTTGTGCTTCGTACCACTCCAGTTGACATTTTTAATCACGTTTATTTGAAACGTTTTGTTTGCTTAAAGATATATAAAATGCAATTACAAATTTGAATGACATGTCAAGTGTAATTCTTCGAATTCACCACTGGATAGCGCAACTGCACCCTCACAGGCGTCTCATTCGACTGAATGCGGTGCTGCAAAAATGAGGTCCCTGAGCCAAATGTGGCTCTTTCATCCATTTGATGTTGCTCTTTGTGACTATAACTCCAAATTTTTATGGAGCAATATAAAAAAAAAGCACAAACAAAGGCCGATAAAAAAAATAAATTGACAACTGACATGCATACTCCACATGCAATAAAACGAGGCAGGTGGATAATTTGACATTGGCTTTAATTTCATAAATATATGGAGGACTGAAAACATCCAATTTGCATTAGAAAAATCTCACGGCACACCAACAAAGAAAAAAGTCACAGTATCATCCTAGAAATGAGCATGATCTTATCTCGATTTGATCATAAATGTATTTATACCCTGTGTGAAATGCAGGCCTGATAAGTTGAACTCAAAGCTGAAGGACTCCGAGGAATACGTGACTCATTCAGTTTTTTATTCATTTGCTAGGTTTATTATACTGTACCGTCTGCTATCAAATGGAAGAACATTGGGTTTTTCTACCTGTCGGTATACATTAGTCATGGGCAAATGAAGCTTTTGTGAAGCACTGAGATGCTTGGGAAAATTGTTTTGAGAATGAGCTTCATTACTTGAAGCATCAGTTACAGAGATCTCTCCTGGTGAAAAACAAGATTGCAGTTGTTTAAAACATCATTCTTTTGAAAAATCTTTGACACGCACATGAAATATATTTCATTTACAAATATCGAGGAATTTGTGTATTGTATTGATGAGAGACTTCTACGAAGAAATGTCAGTTCGCAATTGAAGATCAGAAGATTTGTCTATTATGACTGAGAACACACAACACAAACAAGGCTACACAATGTTGTGGAGTGATCTAATTATCTTTTTGAACTTGTGACCCTCATGTTTGTTTATCCAAGACATCTAGCTTGAAATAGTTAGCACTAAGCATTCTCCAATACTCCAATACTCCAATACTGTTCAATGTGGACAAGCAGTTCATTTTATTTTTTGTATAGTGTTATAGTCAAGTTATTCATCGCATTTGTTCATAACATGTGTCTTGGTGGCCCGACACGGTAATTAATATCCTGAACAATCAATGTTACAGGGCGTAACAAATTGCCGTTTAGAGATTTCTGTACCAAAATACAGACAATTCGTAATATTTGACAGCTCTGACTACAATACTGTAGGCTACTGTTTTTCAAATTTAAAAACAAAGTTATAAAACATTAAAAGTATTACAAGCATACTCAGGGTGAAATACAGTCATATGTCAGAGCGCAAATTTTGTCTTTTTGAAGGAATTGAATTTGTCTCACGGACAGCCACTATTTGAGGAAATACTGTAATACTATCTTTGGCTTATCACCTCTTGACCTGCATCAACGCGTGTTGTCTTTAGGGAATGACATATTCACAAATGTACTTTTTCAAACTGCGACACACCTCGTCATACCACTTGCCCTGTGCGGCCACTGAAAGAGAGACACAGCTCTCCCGCTTGCTTCCTGTGGGCTGCTTCTTGGAGCGGTCCCAGTTGAGGTAGCTGACGGGTTGACTATTGACGTCAACATACTGGCCTTCCTTCACTATGTCTGCCACGCCGATCCAGAAGTCCTTGGAGCCAGGGGAGCTCCTCTTGGCATAATCTCGAAGGTCATTGTTCTCCATCGCATCTCGCGGCGTGGCAAGAGTTCCTCCTTGTGCGATGCAGTCTTCGTTAGCCTCGTGGTAGTGTTTGGGTTCCTCGACCGTGAGATAGCACTTCCTGTGAACTTTGATGCCTCTGAGGCACACTGAGAAAAGAGACACTATATTTTATTGTTTGTATCAAAAATGTAAGTGCCCCAGTCAACTGCTTGTGTAATGGTAATCTTTGTGAGGCATACTGTCTGCCTCACCATATTCTTTACATGCATCAACCAAATTAAATACACGACACAAATATTAATTACATTAGCCTGACAATGGAAAATATGAATGCATATAAATATTACATCGAGGATTTAAAAAAAAAAAAAAGACTTCCTCAACCCACTTTAGTGAGGGATTGCGCAATCTGAGACAAGGGTTGCTGCAGCTTGTTTGGATTTTACAAGAAAATAAATATAAAACATTCATTTCATCATGATGTGTTATTAATTAGACTCCCCAGACTGGACATCCATGAACAAAATAAAACGAAACAAACTTCAGGCTCAAAATGAACAGACCCAATTAGTCCAGAGACAGTATTTTGGGAAAAGTACCTGTCTGCAAAGCTTGCATCTCTTTAAGCAAATTCACCTCCCGCCACAACTTCTCCAGCTGGCCCTTCACATCATCGTCCTCTGCAGGTCCCCATAGAAGAAGAAAATATAATGAGGTCAGGATGTTTTTTTGTGATCGTAGTCTGATGTGTGATCATGGTTACCCGTTGCTCGAGGCGATACGGCCTTCCTTATGCGAGGCGGGCGTCCGGAGCTGGAGTGAAGCAAAGAAAAGCACAGTGCCACAAAAACGGGTAGGCCCAGACGTGCCATGCTGGAGGCTGCGCACACTACTACACCTTGTGCTGCCGTGAAAGGAGTCGAAAAGTCTGAGGACAGACCGGCATATACTAGCTCTCTGTGCCCTGCCACTGCATTGGCCCACATGATGTTTTTTTTCCAAACACAAGGAGGAGGTATATTGGAGATATTGGGGTGGAGGGACAAATAATGTCTTGCTTGTGTTGGGATTTGTGAGAAATATTGACTTGGGACACGGTGCACTGAGCAGTGTGTCCTTTCATTTGACAAACTGGAAAGATTTTTGACTCTTTGGCACATTTGGATGTGCAATGGCTGCTTTTGATGAAGTAACGAATGTCATAGTCAACTTGTTAGAAGACAGGAATGAAACGTTTGACATAAGCAACCTTGTTGGTTGGTGGAGCTGTTTTTTGTTGTTGTCAAAATGTCTTTAATAATATATAGCACTCAAGTCGTCTTTGCCGTCAGTGCGTTTGTCATTAATGTGTGTCTGGCAAAGGTCTCTCTCATTCAAGATAAGACCACCACTGCCTACATAGACTTAATCCATGTTTTAATTCAATTTTTTGCATAACATTTTCTCATACATACATTTTTTTGTTGTTGTATTTATTCATTGTTATTTTTATTTATTTCTCCAGTGTGCGCTGTTGTAACACCGAAATTTCTCCTCTGTGGATCATTAAAGGATTATTTTATTTGATTCTACTTTAACGACATGCAGCTATGCACTGATAAAACAGCCTTGTTTTACACCAGGCATATTTTTTGATACAGATCTTGTAGTGGCTTTCAATGAGTACATGTGCTGAATAATATGGCAATTCAGCCTGTACTGGGCACACACTGGATTGGTGCTGATGACCACTTTATTTTATTTAGCCATCCAAGCATTTACCAGAGCGCTTGTCTTCATTTGGGTCAAGGGTGAACGAGGTGGAGCCTATCCCGGCTGACTTTGGGTACACCATGGACTGGTCCAGTCAATCAGGGAACATTTAAGCAAATAACCATTGTAGACTAGGCATAGACTAGAAAAATGACCCAATACCCTTCGACTGTGAGCATATATGAACATTTGTCAATAGTAATCATTTCTACTCTTAAATTATTATAATAATTATATTTATAAGTAATTATAATTAATCTATCATTTTATCATAATTATTATAATTATATTCAAAGCTGGAAAATGAAAACTTCCTCAGTCGGCTTCTTTGCAGATCCATTTATTTTCATATAAACAAAGTCCACAATGACAGATTGCAAGACTGGACAAAAGTAGTCGACCACAGGTAAGAAATAAAGTAAAAGCTAAATACTTGCCTTTTCCTTTTTTTCCCCTGATAATTCATGACGAGACGTTGACACAAACATACACACATATTCCAAAGCATGCACCTTTACCTTTTCTCCTACAAACATTCATATCAAATATATTTCTACTCAATAATGATTACCTATATTAAACGAAAAATTTCATACTTACTGTTAAGTCATTTGTAGCATAAACAATGTTTGATTTCTAAGTAAGTTTTAATTTGAATGAGTTGCTGGACATTTTAACAACAACTTTTCAATCAGTTGGCACTTGAGAAAATACATCCAGTTGTGTGAAAAGCGATTCAAGTTTCCCATTTCTTTGTCGTCAAGGTGTTGATAGTGTTCCCTGCATTTGATATTTTTTCTAATTTTGATGGCCTGTGTTGATTGTAAAAATAAACAATCTCTTAGGGCATGTTTATTTTGAGGCACCAGACAGTAAATACAGTAACTTTGGTCAAACAGGTAAAAAAAGTATTTTCCAACTGGCAGTCTGACTGAAGAAATCACCATCATTATTATTTTTTTCTTTTTTACAGACATTCAGATTTATTTCTATTTCTCTTATTTCATAATTTGTCTCGTAAAATAAAAGTCTTTTTGGATTCTAGTGTTTTCATTTCCGTTTACATTATTATGTAACAAACAAAACCTATGTTGGTCATTTTTTTTCATCAGTCCAATCACCGCATTAATTACTACAAATATTAACGTGATTAATTTTAACTTTTATTATTTATTAATTAAATTTTAGTCGATATTGTGCCGATGCATTTGTTGACTCGTAGCTTGACATTAAGGGTAAACATTTCAAGTATGAAACACAAGGCACACGTGATTCCATAATAAATGATGATGACGTTGGTGCCTGTAGGGTTGCTTAAAAAGAACACTCTACATTCATGCATTTTGACCATCATTCATATTTCACCTCACTTTTTTGTTCAACTGATTGACTCTCTATTCAATCTAAAGTTGTCTATTTGTTGAATGGTAAGCAAGGTTAAATGTATATTAATCCATATAAGGAGTTTAACCTATTCACTAGATTGTGGCGAAACAAAACAAAACAATGCACTTCATACTTTGCACATGCACAAAATGCAGCAGGTCAATTTCCAAACATTCTATCTGGAAGTAACAACAGGTAACAAACAGAACATGAGTACATTACATGCACAAACACACAAACAACTCTCTCAGCGTGACCCGACGTGGCATTTTAGTTTCGTTCTAATGGATAAAAGGCATGCGCTCTTTGCTGTCATTGTCCCCCTCAGGCTCCTCTTCCTCCTCCCCCGCTTCACTGGTCTCAGTGCTGTCACTGGCCATCTGATGGGAGAGGGGGGGTCGGTTGGGGGGGGATAGAAGGATTTATTGGTCCATCAGTGATAATGAAGTTCTTACTCAACACAAAAGTACAATGACCCATTCATCTCTACCTTTTATTTCTACATTTTACTTATCAAATGTTGAAGCGTGTTTTTTTTTTTTTTTTTGGTCATTTGATATTGATTGTTATTCATCATATATTGTTGTAATAATACAGTATACAGTGGTACCTTGACTTAAAAGTAACCCAAGCAATGGCAGTGAAAAAATAGATAGGCCAAACTTTATCCCCCACAAATAGCGGCTGTCGACTTTACTGCAGTTTACTGAGGAGCTGTGACCGTCTTTGTCTGCAGTATATCCATACGTACATATCATACTTCCCCCTGGTGGGAGCTGCACAGTGGATAATTTATAATGCACACATTGTTTACAATCTCTGCTACTTTTGTTATTAAAAACAATAGCTTTGGTCTGTTTTATTAGGGGACTGAAACAGATTCATGATCTTCCCATTCATTCGGGGGAAGAGATTTGAGGATTAAGTGTTTTCAGTTACCTGTGTGGTGGTGGAGGATTGAATTAAACTCATGAGTCAAGGCGCCACTGTATAATAAACCAAATTTATTAATACTATGTATGTGCATTGAATAATATTGTCACGATTATTAGTTAAAGTCACACATAAATGTGTTTTCAGAATAAGTTTTAGAGAAATTGCTGTTACCAAGGGAGTAGGCGACTTCTCGACATCCAGAATGAGTTTTCCAACATTGCCTCTGTCATGAATTCTCTGCATGGCTTCCTTAACCTGACAAAAAAAGTAAATGTCAATTTTATTTTCTTCCAGTCATTTTCTACAGTGAGTCGCGGGGACAGCCGCTTCATCAGAAAGCCCCTTTCCACAACTTCTATCAACACGGTCAACCAGAAGGCAAAGTCAACGCAAATGTATGTGCAGTCCTGGAACATTAGCACTAATGATAGGGCTCGCACTAATCCTGTATTTTTGTTTATAGTCCAGTAAAGTGAGTGATGTGGGGTCCCCATGGAAATGACAGAGACGCAATTCTCTTTATTAGGGCAAGTCGACCACCATTTGAATGATTTTAAAGCTGTTATTGTAAGGTAAAATAATGTTGTTGCCCAAAAGTTCATTAGAGGGACATTATTGAATGCCCCGCTTTGTTTGGAAGCTATTGTGTCTCATAGATTCATTTGTTGAAGACAACACCAGCTATGAGTGAAAATAGGTCAAAATCTGGCTCATGTTGCAGCACAGAATATTCAAACTAATGCATTATATCATTCATTCATTCATTCATGCATGCATTCATTCATTCATTCATTCATTCATTCGTTCGTTCGTTCGTTCATTCATTCGTTCATTCGTTTGTACGTTTATTCGTTTGTTCGTTCATTCATTTCCCGAACCGCTGCATTATATCATGAAACACTAAATCAGCTTAACATTTTTATATTCCTCAATTAAAAATTGTGAAAGAAGGTGATGATTGTGAAAAAAAAGAAATTAGAAATGAAGTTATGCCGCTCACGATCATATGCAATGACGCAACAAGCTATTCATTCCAGCAGCAAGAAAAGGTTACCATAGTCAACACAGAAACAATTAGGCTGTAAATTCTCCTTCTGGGCATATGAACAAATGAGGCCCTGACAATGCATCCCACACCATCCTCCCCCCCCCCCGTTCAATGAATGGTTCCTGCATTTTGCCAAGGTTTAATGACCGCAACAAAATAGATTTCTTCCATGAAAAAGACAAACCTGAAGTCAGCAAGGGGAGGTTAAAAAATACACGCATACTGGAGCAATGGAGAGCTTTCCAGTGCATTGAAAACAACAAGGGCTGCTCGTCCCCACGCTGACCGAACTGAATCAAAAATCCCAACATACCTGGAGTGCACATTCAAAATGAATGTGCTTCACTGAATGTTGATGATTCCTTGAACAGAAGTTAAATGCAACCTATGTGATAGAATCTTCGCAGCAGCAACATTTCCTAAAGACTTGCATTGGCTGGGAATCGAACCCAGATCAACTGCTTGGAAGGCAGCTATGCTAACCACTACACCACCAATGCTGCATGTATTGCACGCTCAGTACTCAATGGTGAATATTTTTTCTCCATAGTGTACAGTGAAAATGTATGTTTGAGTGGCTCTGTTTTCAATTAATTGTATAAGTAGTACGGTCGCTCCCACATGTGACTTATACATTTCCTAAAGACTTGCACTGGCTGGGAATCGAACCCAGATCAACTGCTTGGAAGGCAGCTATGCTAACCACTACACCACCAATGCTGTATGTACTACATGCTCAGTACTCAATGGTGAATATTTTTTCTCCATAGTGAGTAGTACACAGTGAAAATGTATGTTTGAGTGGCTCTGTTTTCAATTAATTGCATAAGTAGTACAGTCGCTCCCACATGTGACTTATACATTTCCCAAAGTCTTGCACTCGCTGGGAGTCGAACCCAGATCAACTGCTTGGAAGGCAGCTATGCTAACCACTACACCACCAATGCTGCATGTATTACACGCTCAGTACTCAATGGTGAATATTTTTTCTCCATAGTGAGTACCCAGTGAAAATGTATGTTTGAGATTCTGTGGCTCTGTTTTCAATTAATTGCATAAGTAGTACAGTCGCTCTCACATGTGACTTATACATTTCCCAAAGACTTGCACTGGCTGGGAATCGAACCCAGATCAACTGCTTGGAAGGCAGCTATGCTAACCACTACACCACCAATGCTACATGTACTACACGCTCAGTACTCAATGGTGAATATTTTTTCTCCATAGTGAGTAGTACACGGTGAAAATGCATGTTTGAGATTCTGTGGCTCTGTTTTCAATTAATTGCATAAGTAGTACAGTCGCTCCCACATGTGACTTATACATTTCCCAAAGTCTTGCACTGGCTGGGAGTCGAACCCAGATCAACTGCTTGGAAGGCAGCTATGCTAACCACTACACCACCAATGCTGCATGTATTACACGCTCAGTACTCAATCGTGAATATTTTTTCTCCATAGTGAGTACACAGTGAAAATGTATGTTTGAGATTGTGCGGCTCTGTTTTCAATTAATTGTATAAGTAGTACGGTCGCTCCCACATGTGACTTATACATTTCCTAAAGACTTGCACTGGCTGGGAATCGAACCCAGATCAACTGCTTGGAAGGCAGCTATGCTAACCACTACACCACCAATGCTCTGTTTTTGCACATCCTCAGTACTCAATGGTGAACAACGTCCTCTCAAGTGTGCAGAGAAAACTGCAGTGTGTTTGAGATTGTGCGGTACTTTATTGTTTTTAATAAATAGTCTTAGAGTTGCTCCCACATGCAACATCTATTTCCCAAGGAGTTGCATTGGCTGGGAATTGAACCCAGATCAACTGCTTGGAAGGCAGCTATGCTAACCACTACACCACCAATGCCACATGTGTCACAGGCTCAGTACTCTATGGTGAACATTTCCTCTCAAGTGACCGCTATGCCTTCCCCACACATACCCAACATGCTAGGATATTTTTTAAATCGCTGTAAATATACCTGCATTGAACCGTAAACCGACTTCCCAATTTCAACCAACCGATAGTAATTGAGTTGATATTTGAGATGACTCATCGTGAGTTTCACAGCACCTCTAATAAGACTGTATGCCATACATACGCCATGTTGTCGTTCACTAATTGACTACTTATTGACATAGTTTTAAATCGCACATATCTAATTTATATATATATATATATATATATATATATATATATATATATATATATATATATATATATATATATATATATTTTATGGTAGTGGGTTGTATAAGTGCGGGCCAAGGAAGGGAAAAGTTTTGAATCATTTGATTCCCACTTAAAAAAAAAAAAAGATGAAGTGAAATGAGTCAACTGCAAGTCTACAAATGAACATGGTTAGGAAGAAGATCTGAGAAGTTGAAGGTGGAAAATAATATTCATTTAGTCTAAATAAACCCAAAATGAATCGTGTTGAAGTGATTGATGTGTGTTCCATTGCTTTTTGTGTGAGAGCAAAATAATTGTGCAGCAGGGAGATGCACAACCTACCCACCATCTGTGGAAGAACGTCCACAGCTGACAGCATCCCACATAAAATCAAGAGAATTTGCTGTCCATGATGTGTACAGTGGATATAAAAAGTCTACACACCCATGCCCGATTTTGGTGATATCAACATTGGCACCGGGATTTGTCATTTCAAATCTTGTAATATGGCCAATTGCCTGTAAAACATTTTAAGAGGGGACGTAAAAGTAAAGATGATCTAAAACTATGTCGTTGTACAAGTGTGCACACCCTCTTCTCACTGGGATGCGGCTTCAGAATGAATCAGTCAAATTCAAACTCTTGTTAAATTGGAGTCATCGCACACTTGCTATCATTTTAAATGGCTTAAATGAAGTTTAGCTGTTCGAGTAGGCTTTTCTTCAATTTTCCTTTGTGCTTTTTGTTTTGTGCTCACAGCAACTAGTATTTGGTCTGCAATAAAAGTTGATTCGTTCAAAGGATTTAAAACCTTTGCACAGGTCTGTGTGGATTTTTAGATCCGTTGAACATTGCTTTTAGAAAAAAACGTCATTGCTATCTTGTTATTTAATCAGGTAATGGTTGACACAAGCTTACTGCAGTGTGCCCAACGTCACGAGTAAGTGACGGGCAACCGGTCCCGGATGCAGTCTGTCTTTTGCCTTAATCCGATCTCGCCCCTGTTGTAACCCTGAACATGATTAGCAGCATAGAGGATTGATGTTTTACAGCAGACCTCTTCAATCGGATTATGATTCTTACCTCCTCCAAAGCCCACAGAGAATCAACAACTGGCTTAATCTTCTTTTGGTTGTAGAGGCACAAGAGTTTGTCCATCACTGATTTCACCAAACTGGATCCTCCCTGCCTGAAGAGGAGGTTGGGCAAGGAAAACCCGGCCATGACTTTGTTCTCCTCATAGAGTTTGATAGGGTTCACCTTCTCCACCTGCCACCACTTGGGGGAAATAACAGCATGTGTCAGAGCGATATACAATTCGGTTGAGAATTGAGTGTTTCATTTGTTGTAAAATGGTGTTAGAGGGCCGTCTGCTTCAATTGACGACGACAGATGGAATTTCTGACTCACGGATTTTGCAAAGCTGAAGAAACTCTTTGTATCCCCAGTTACCATGTTGGATGCGCCTGAAAAAACAAAAATAAAAGGATTTTTGTGCGCTGTGCAAATGGCTGGGCAGAGGTGACTGGACAATAATAACAAGCTAAGCATGAAGAAGGGGGAGGAACAATTGGCACCTTTAGAAATCAGCGTCCATGCAAGCATGCCTTTGCAATATAACTAGCACTAATCCTTAATTGGGTGGTAATTGTGTCGGTTAATTCATGCGCTTTGACGAAAATTCAAGTGATTAATAGGGGCTGGATAAGAAGCTCAGCTGTGACTGAGAATATATTTTATTCCCAGGCTATTATTTATGTATGGGGCATTACTTATGCAAGCTCAGACAGGTGACGGTCGGCCGAGGTTTCCATTGAAATAACAAGTTCAATTGGGCAACTACTTCTTTTACCATCAGTGTCAACTTCAGTTATTTTTCCTTTTAAGGGATGAAAGAACAAGAAAGAACGTTAAGGATGTACATCCTCCCAATAAAAGGCTAATTTGGTATGTTTCTTGATTCAAGCAGTTCATTAAGTGAAACGATTTGGTTCGATTCAACGGAATTACAATTCTATTCAATATGCCAAGGCTCTCTCTCTCGCTCTCTCTCTCTATATATATATACGGCCAACAATAAATATTATGTACGACAACGAATAGCATACATTTAAGATGAATGTTTTGTTCAAAGTGTACATAATGTCACAGAAGCTTACAATATTTATATATTTTTGACAGTATAGTTCTTACCATAGAGAATGTACGTTCCCAATGGCTTGAGCAGACAGAGGCCTTTTCCTGTGTTTTCCCCACATAGACAGTCCAACACAATGTCTACTCCCTCCGGAGATATCCTAAAAGAGTGCCAAAGTGAAGTTTCATCGGAAAAAATAATGAAATGATCATCAAAATAATATGAATGTTAACATGAAATAAAAACCATATCTAAACTCATGTTTTAAAGAATACTGTCGTTGAATATGAAATGAAACAACCCACGTCATTGCATAATCACAGCCACAAGTGATCAATAGCATCAAATGAACATGATTAAAAGCAGACAATACAGAAGGATGAAAGGCATGCCATTCTCATGGGGACCTAAATTCCAAACTTTCTGCTTTAAAACCTGGACACCTAAACTGCTTGGTGGTCTTGTGATTCCCTTTTGTAAAACAGACTCATTTAATTGTACTTTGGTCTTGATCCTGGGTGGAATGTGTGGTCCAGGGGGATGAAAGGCAAATTAATCCACCACTACTCTTGATATGTTGGCGGCAGGCATGAAACAAGTGTTCATTCCAACCTATATAATATTACATCTATTTATGTATATACATACACACGTATATATGTGGGACAGGAAAAAAAGGTGTATGAAGAGGAATACGCTATGAAATAAAATCTCCCAATTTCGAAATACAGGCTATCATGAATCAGCCTCCGATTGGCTCGATTGCAGACCTCCACTGTGACGCTGGGATTAGTCTTTTGTTGCCATGGGGACCATGACGACAAACCACTAGACAGGTGAACCTCGCTCTGTGAAGTCCATTTCTATCACCACAAGCGGCCAATGTCTGATAGTTTGAAAAATATCATCAGTACACGCTTACTTTTTGACTTCTTGAATGTAATCAATGTTTCTGTCAAAGAGATGAGTGACAGAATCTCTGATAGCCGAGTGTTTTGAACTTGAGGCGATTCCAAAGACGGTGACGTTAGGAAGAGTGGAGCACAGCTGAGCCACAGCTTGACCCTGAACACAACAAGAACGTGGAAAAAATATTTATCAGCAGCTGCCAGAGTGTTTACACAACTGAGCAGAAGTCCCAATTTCATATGAAATCAAATTCATACTCTTCCATAATAAAATATTCATTTGAAAAATTCCAAATACATTTTGAAGAAAAGAATTCTTTTGTTCATAACATTTAGTGCTATGGTGACATTCCAATACGAATGAATCTGTGACACTACTTATCACCACTACATCCATTCATAATCGTAAGGCCTATTACTTTGGTTGCGCATATGTGCCAAATAATGGGGTCCATAAATAACGTTGTGACCTGTATGACATGACCATTAAGGACTTACAATAGCACCCCCAGCTGAGTGCACCAGCACCGCCATTCCCTCTCTGAGTTTGGAGATCTCGAAAAGCATCATGTAGGCAGCGACAAAGTTCAGAGCAAACGCCGCAGCTTCTGCAAAAGTCATTTCATCGGGCATTTTGTAGACAAACTCCTCTGGTGTGCAGACAACTTCTGCCCAGGCATTGTAGTTGGCAAATGCCATGACTCGGTCTCCTATCTGAAAGAAGCAAGTCACAAACAGAGAGGTGGCAAAAGTAAGTCACAGTGTCTACTTAAAGACCATTTGGAGTGAATTCAAACATTCCTTCCTAAACATGTTTCAAAAATAAATGCACAATACGTGTGCACAATTCAATTGTGGAATGTAATACTATTTTTCCATAACTTGTGTTTTCCCGATTTTTGACTAAAACGGCGGTCAGTGACTGACTTGGGTTTATCTGGTGCAATTGTGATGTGCAGTTAGCTAGTTAGGTGTGCCTGCACCCCAAAAATACATCTTTCCGTCTGACAGTCTGCTGACGTAGATGCTTTGGAGAACCTCGTTATCTGTCGCACATCACACAGAGGAAAGCAGAACAGCAAGGAGGGGGGGGGGGGGGGGGGAGAATTTTCTTTTTTTTGTCAAACTCTACAGCCAGTGTGGCAGCAGGGGCTTTGCACTTTCGAGCACCTTGTTTTCCAGCCGCCAGAGGCACGTAGTTTTGTCTAGACATAAGATACTCGACAAAGATTTTTTTTTTAAAGTCATAGTAATGGTATTTGACAATTAACACAGCATTTGAGAGCACAGAGAATTACTCTATTTTGAGATTTTGAAGCCTCCTTTTATACGATGACTGGTCCTACTTTTAATCATTCAAATTTGCAGGCTTGTAAAAACACTGTGTCAAATTCAGAAGACATATTTTCAAGTTAAAATAAAGGGAGGGAACGATCTTGCTTCTTTGTATCTGTTGTGTCATTTTGATTCATCCTCCCTGGTTCATGTTTCTCCATCTCGCTGCACTCCCTGTTTTTTCACATCTCAAACGATCAAGATCCCACCTGCAATTTACATGATTCTTACATTATTTTGTTATCGACACAGTATGCAACAATCATATTTTGAAAAGGGTAGAAAGTCCATATCTATTTTGAAATGCCGGCATCACAAGTAAAAAGACTTGAGAAAAAGAAATACTCAAGTATATATAGTAGTAGCGATACCTAAAGGAAAAAAAAAAAACAAGTTATGCACACTTTAAATAATGCTAGTTTGTTTCAGCAGACTTTTGTACTCTGTGTGTGGATTCATAATAATACTCTGGGCGTTACTTCCTCATGTTGACCTACCTCAAATCTATCTGTGTTTTCACCCACGGACTCGACGATCCCGCAGCATTCGAAGCCAGGAACAAGAGGGGGTTTTGGGGGACTATCAATCGTCCCCTGACGCACCATCAAATCCAGGAAGTTTAAACCACTGAAAAATCCAATACATGGCATAATTGTGTGTGATGAATAATGTGTTGTGCCATCGTGAAGTCCTAATGCGACATCAATTATCATGACAGGTAGCAAATCACATAAATGGTGTGATCATTATCAAATCCTCTGCCTCACAGTTCTGAGGCATCAAGTTCAGATCTTATTATCTTATTACAGCTCCTCCAGAGATAGACAATTCTGCCCTTACAAAGACAATAATAGCCTGTTTTTATTTGACACTGTCAGAGAGGTATTCATTAGGGATGCACTGATATTATTTCTTTCAGACAGAGTGTGAGGACAAATATTTCAATCTGAGTACTTGTTGATATTCTACGAATATCGAAAAAAAACCTACTCGATCTCTCAATTGCGATAAAAATGTGTTTATGTGAATCAAATATTCACACGTTTGCACCCATCATGTTTACAGAGAATGACTTCTATCTACCAAATTCATTTTGACCAATTCAAAGTAATATTAAGTTATTCATGTTGTCTTGAAATGAACATTTGCAACCGAACGTTTGCCCGGCTGATGCTTGATATATAAAATTTCATATAACAAAACATTATGAACAAAACAATTTTTCTGATGATTCGCTGATGCGTCAGTGATACAGTATAGCATCCACTAGTGTCAAGAAGGACTTACGCAATGTCAGATTTTTTTTGCCCTAAGTATCGATGCCTGATATCAGCAGCCTCCACAAAACTCGATACTTAAAGATAAGGCAGGTATCGTCCTTGTATGGATGGGTACTTGCCCATCCCTACTCAGTATGATGCGATTCAACCCTCATGACACTACAAGCGAAAACAAAAACATGCAACATGAATATCTTACAGTATGGTCATACAAGTAACAGTGAACCGTGCTGTGAGTCGTGACAGATATGTGTTGTCACCATACAGTATGTTTACCATGATGACCAGATTTATGCAATGTTATGGTCAATGAGTCACAGGCTCTGAATGCAAGGCCATATTCATTTGTCATTACACTCTCCCTGAATACAAAAGATTACAATTATATTTTCCAAAACTTTGATATAAAAAGCCAACTGCAACAGTTCAGATAGAAATATGAATGGCTGAATTAGATTTCAATAGGTTCTAAAACGTCACTTTGCTCTCTATTAGAAAAAGACCTGTGGCTTCCACAACAATACTACTACTGTGTGTGCAACATGAATTTCTTTGAAATGATATATTTCATAATAACAATAAATTAGCACCAATGTGGTCATATTTACCATGCTTTAACGCGGATCTTCACTTCACCGCGCTGAGGCTCTGGCATCAGCTTCTTGGTCACTCGGAGTTTGTTGAGCCCTCCAAAGGCTGATAACATCACCGCCCGCATCTCTTTCACATTGGCGGAAGATTCCCCGCTTTCCGGTTTCTTCCCGGCGTCTCGCTCTATGATACACTCGGTTTCTTCCGTCATATCTGCACCCTCTTGAGCCATGTCGAAGCCCGGCTGCGTGCGTCTCTCCGCACCTCTTCACGGCTTACTGATGTGCGCTGCAGCCTGAAATAGTGGCGCTGTACACGGCTAACCTCACTCAGCCCGTCGTCTGGTGTTTCTTCCACACAGTCATGGATGCCCGAACCTCTCACGTTATTATTATCAACAACATCTTGGCTCGTTGATAAGCTGTGTTAATTAGTCATTGCAACGAACTGAACGTAATTGGTGGTGCATGTGATCGCTTGAGTGTCTAGTGCGCCATCTGTTGGACAAACACGCCAACTGCAATTTAATAGAACTCATAAATCATCGTTGTGGACGGTCATTCAACAAGTGTGACGCCCTCAGGGACGCTTGGAAATCAAATTTACGTCGACAGCGCATTGATTGTATAGTATTGCACATAGTTCAGGTTTACGTACCTCATCATCGAAATGCCCTCAAACACACTACAGAAATATTTCCGTTTATACTGAAATATGCATGACATCATAACTCAATATAGTCTACAGACACAAATACACACTTTCAGAGGGCCAATTATTAAGATACATGAAAAATCTTCTTATGCAATATGGTAATCTCTTGAATGATCAATTTCAGCTATTCTAGGCCAAGTCATATTTTCCCCCTTCTTCTTTTTGGTAATAAAAAAAATCATCTGTGCCCTCACTAGTCAACACGGTCTTCTGGTTAATATTGCTTTGGTTTGGTTTGGTTGAATAAGAAGCATCTGTTTTCAATCAGAAGAGTGATATTTATGCAGCAGAGTCCCTGATGTCCTAGAGCTTGCTGTATTACTTGTAAAAATTCAGATTTACTTTGCTTTGAATGTCAGTTCAATATAATCACCTTTACAACAAATGCCATTTTATATATTTAAGGATACACGATTATGTTATGGAATTAAATGTAATAAACAATGAGACAAATGCTCAACTGCTGTTAATGGTAAAAGATATTAACAATCAGCAATCGCCAGCCATCTTCTTTGAAGGGCCATAATGGGTACAATTCAATAATTCATTAATTGTTCAAACCCTTCAAATTATACAAGGACTTTAATTTATACATTTGACTCACATTCATTGGTAACATTGCCACAATATTACATTACTTTCATAAATATGTTCATGTTTTGTGCGTATGCAGCTGCCCTCCTTTTCCTGTGTGATAAAAACGTGCCTACTATAATAGCTCCTAGTACATTGACTATGTTTACCTGCCGTCAAAATTCTGGTTTCTGAGAAATTATGAAAAACTGAAATGCGTGGGCAGACAGTTACTATGGTAGAGTTGCTGTGATCAATTGGGAAATGCCCTTCTAAATATCAAGACACAAAAAAACAACAGAACGCAAATAGTAATTTCTGCTTCTTAAGTTATTCCTGTCAGAAACCCACATATTCATGTCTTTGATATGACAGTTTCCTCCTTGCGCCAATCGTGTGGTGCTGTGTCTGAGTTTGGCCAACTTATCGCCGCTTGTGTGCAAGAGTGGGTCAGGCGCCACACTCCATGCATACAAGTAGTTCTTGTCATCAGAAGACCAAGATTCCTTGCGGGTAGAACATGCGCAGGGATATTCCAATATGCCTTTATACGACCAAATATTCGGGTTAGAAAAGGAGCAACCCATTCAGGCTTTTAAAAAGCAAAATATGGGCATATTCAAGTTTATGCTGGTGTTTATTCTGCAAACCTGAATGTTGCTAATATTCTGGTCCCAAAAGGATTCTTGACAGCAGGTAAACATAGTCACTGCTTATTTATAGCATGAATTCTGAATATTGAGTGGAGTCACTTATTGCTTCTGTGGAATTATTGTTTTGGAATATCGGTGAATATTCTGAGTCCATGCATTCCTTGAATCTCATCCTTCAGTGCCTGTGGAAGGACAAAACAAAACAGAAACAAATGGGGTTTTACAAAGACAGCATTTGCAATCTTTCAAAAAAATAACACTGACAAAAACAAATAACAAAAAGGCATCTGTATAATAACATACAATGACCATAACATTAGGTAGACTGGTTGAATTAGGATGCTTTTTAATTTGGCTGTTGTACCCAATAGACTGGTGAATATACCACGTAATAACAAGCAACAGTTCATATTGTTACCTGATTGACAAGCTGGTGTTGCTGAACAGTCCTCTTCCCAGTAAACTCACTAGACTCTATGTGAACCTCGTACATGGCCCCACAGCCACCTGGACAGACGATGTTATTAAAATATGGGTGACATGGTGAGGGTGTGTGGCATAGATCCTGGTCTCTCCTCACCTGCCAGGTAGGTATAGTATGTCAGGCTGGTAAGTGCTTCAGGGATTGGAGGATTTTTATGACTTTTTATAACTTTAGTGCAGTCGCCATACAGCTTGGGCACTGATATAGACATTGGAGTCAAACAGCTTGTAAAAATTCATCCCAAAAAAAGTAAGAAAAGTCAAGTACAGATACCTGAAAAAGCTACTTTGGCATTTTAAATCACCAAAACGTCTCACCGCCTGTATATCCGTAAAAAATAAAAAAATAAAAACAGCTAGCAGAATCACATTAAGTGCAATTAACTCTGATGTAATTTTGTTTTCTACTGTGCTTCTCAACCATTGTATTTTTTAATTTTTTTTTAATTTTAGCTAAATATATGGCTCATTTGAACTCAAATGTTCCACTCAAAATCAAAATGAAGAATTTATCATGAAGGATTTTAATGTACATACCAGAGATATCTACAACTTTCAGGGATGACGCCAGTGGAAACTTTTCCTTGAGTACCTTCGCGATGCGGATCTCCCCCTCAGTTTGCGTAGATAGACACCGCCAGGCTTGCCCACGGATGGCAGTCTGTGATGAACACAGAAGGGAACGTTAGAAAACACTTAGCATTAAGGCGTTTAGCCTTTTTAACTTTGCAACTACCTGATTCCTGAAAAAAACCCGCAATGCAGCACCGGTAGCGCCTGTTCCTTTACAAACAAACATAGTCTTAATGTTATGTGTGTTCAGGGCACTAGTAAGAGTTGTTTTTGAATAGTTTGGACATGTCCTTTGGCGAGCGTCCCTTTATTATGACGTCACACATCCGGGCTCTTTCTTTTTTTTTTTTTTTTTTTGCGCGTGAGAGAAAAGGGCAATTGTGTAAACATGCAAAACCAGTCCCAAATAAAACTTTTTTGTTTTGCTGTTGCACTTACAAATATAATTATTTTAAGAATATAATTGTGCAATGCGGTACCATTTTGTAGAATTCTTAATACATTCATTAAACTGCAGTGGGTATATAATTCTTAATAATTCTATTAACCTGACAAAAAATACATCACGGAACTCTAAAACAGGTCATGTACGTTGAGGAGACACAACCAATACATGTATCCTTTATATCTGTATTTTTCTTCCTTTTATTTGTAGTAAGTGTGTTTTTTGGCTCCTTAAAGGTCAAATGGTATGCACAACATTCAATATATCTCTTTTGCTCCATCCATATATATATTTTAAATGGAAAGTCAGCCTGTTTTTTTTTTTCCACAATGCACTGCTGTTATTTATTCAAGCTATTTCATTGTTGCTTTACATTTCCCCTGGGAAAAAAAATGGTCTGCGCAATTTCATCATAAGGCAGGGCAGGTAAATTTGACAGTAAACACTATCAGTCTTCACGACAAAAGATCCACAAGACAGATGAATGTTGACTTCTTTTGAAGGTAGAATCAACAGCAGATTTGTAGTGGTCAGAATGACAAGCTTATCTCTTTCTGCAGGTTGTGGAACCATTAGTGGGTGTTGACTATAGGCTTTTGTCTTCTTTCAGAATAGCCCTCAGGTTTTGTTTGTGCACATGAGTGATATGCACAGCACAAAGCCAGACAGCCGTCGGGTAAATTATCCTTATGTCAGAAATGACTCTAAAAAGCAGGCCTTTGTCAGAACCACTGACGTCATTGTCCTTTAAAGTCGTGTTGTTACCACATTGAGTGCAAGTGATGTGCAGGTGCACAAAGATGGACCATACTGCTTTGGCAGTCCTGTCTTTATTTTTTCTCTTTCTCAGCTCAACTTGCTTTGCTACAGGTGAATCAGATTCTCTCTCCTGCCCTGAATACCAGGAGAGTTTTGATGGCTCCTGCTATGAATTTGTGGGTCTGCAGCGTCCTTTCCTCGGTGCACAGAAATGGTGTGAGAGAGGGGGAGGACATCTAGCCTTCATCTTGAACGATAAGACTCAGAAGTTCCTTCAGAAGCACCTCGATCCAAAGAAGGACTGGTGGATCGGATTGGCGCCCGCTGCGCCAAACCTCACTCTGGACACTGCTGCCACACAAGGTAAGAGGTCATGTCACGTAAACCTAACCTAATTGCATGAAAATGTAGCTTTGTGTACCACAGGGTTTTTATTGGGGATGTGGAAGGGGGGGGGGGGGGCGTTATGGATTACAGAGTCAGTTTAAAGTGTAAAAATTGTCATTACTGCTTTGGAAAGAGGATGCTTTCTTTCCCCAACAGTGGGTGAATACACAATAGAGCTACTTTGGTTTAAATATTATGAATAGTTCATTTCAAACTCCTCCGAAGCTATATGGAAAATTACATAATCAGAAACTGAAATCTATGCCTCAATATTAATACAACAAAATGATTTAGTATTATCTCCAATGTACAAAAAAATGTAAAAAAGGCTACTGATCCTAATGAAAGTAGTGAACTGAATAGGAAAATATTTAATGCTGCGGCATATCATTAGAGTGGTGCCTTGAGATACGAGTGATGTGTTTTTCAAGATACAAATTATCTTTTGGCTGATTTTTTTGCTTTGAGTTGCAAGCATAAACGTGAGATACAAGCGCTGCATGGTGGCGGTGAACTAAACTAAACTCGTCATAGATGGGCTAATGAATAGCCTCGGTGTCGCAGTGTTATACCGATGGAACACAAACAGTGGCGCAACCTATATAGACTAAAACTATAACAATACTCAGTCATATTCTTGATCCTTTGTGAAAAAGCAAAAATATTAACTGCATCTCAACATGAGTTGTGAAACTCTGTGTATCTGTGTTTATGTTACACTGCCCCCAGGTGGCTAAGGCGTGCACAACATGAGGAGCAGCACAATGTCCATTTAGTTGAAGCAAGAAATATGGCAAAAACAGATACATTTCTCTACATTGTTTATGTATGATTGTATGTTACAGTACAGTATGACGATAAAAATGATTCCAGTCATTATCTCTTTAAGAAGATTACTATCATCATGCAGGTATAATTGAGTTTGTCTGTTGATAAGCAGCCAGAACATATTATATTATTTCTCATTTACCTGGCCTTATTAGGAGGCTTACTGTCAAGTTCCGTGATTTACAACTTCAGCTTTATTTCTTTTGACAGAACAAGGGCCGTTATGTATAATGTTCCCCTATATCCTTCTGTTGTGTTGTTGGGTTGAGCCACAAAATGATCAAAATGAATGTTTTGTTCATATCTTATTTTTTTCCTTCTCTATCATCAATACTAGTTTCTCTGGCATGGCTTAATGGCTCAGATGTCAGCTACGATAACTGGAAGAAAGAGCCTGATGCACAAGCAACCTGCGGACATATCCTGAAAAAGTCAGGCTACAAGTGGGAAGGGTCAGAGAATTGCACTCAAGAGCTTAGCTTCATCTGCCAGTTTGGTATGTGAACTGTCATTCAGATGGCGATTTTGATGGTGTTCCCTCCAATGAATCCAATTTTTTGTTTGATTTGGTTTCAGAGTCCGGGAGATCTTTTGCATGCGATGGCCAAAACGCCACATTGCAGTGCGGCTCTGGGCAAGTAATAGAGATAAAAGAAAGTTTCTATGGTCGAAAAACAATTCATTACTGCCGAACCAAACTCGCCACACCCTCAGCTCCTCTGGAGGAGTGCACTTGGACAGATGTCGCAGACGCTGTGAAAGGTATTTCTATAGCTGCATTTATATATACCATATAAAACCTTTTTTTTTTTTTTTTTAAATGACGACATTGTCTCCCATGAGAAAATCTGTCAATAAAACATCACGGGCTGGATTGTGTTTGACTTTGAAGCTCCCACTGTAATGTATAACCAATCTGCTTCTTGACTTCTGAAGGCACTGTTTCGACCTTTTGTCATTCTAGGCAGTTGCCATGGACTGCAGGCCTGCCAAGCTCCAGCAGACGCCAAATCTTACGGTGACCCCTGTCCACTCTTAGGAAGTTACTTGTCTGTGGAATACCGCTGCAAAGATGGTCAGCTCCTTTTACCTTTCTGCTCCATTAGAAGATAAATATTAGTGATGAAATCCTATATGGAGTTCACCTCATACATTTCGACATCAACTGTGTGTTTATTTGAACTAAGTGATGTGATTTCTTCTTAGGACTCCACTTGCTGATGAGTACGTTGGCAGCAGTGTTTGATAATGTCACTATCAATATCAAGTGGCTTCTGCAAGCATATGAAGGGAACCTTACATGCTCTCTGAATGCTGGAGATGGCTACACTATTGATCCCATCACCCCAGAAGAGTGAGTTATAATTTAAAATATCCTACACGCCACAGCTTTATGACCACTTACACTTCATATTGGTATCCAGTATCATTTACTGCCGGTGGTCAGGCAAAATCTTGCTTCTCCATCGCTTTCCAGGAATTAAAAAAAAATTATCAAAGAGAGCAACCAACTTTCTACACTTTACTATATATATTTTAAATGGTTAATTTGGACATAAGTGGTTCCTACCCAGCAGTGAAACTATTCTGCCTTTCCAGCTTTGATAATAATGAAAAAAATGCAAATACTCTTCAATCACAGTCAATAAAAATGGAGCATTAGGACCGACATGGAATCAGCTCTTACCATATTGTCCAATTGGTCATGATGTTATGACTGCTTGGTGTGTAGTTTCCCTGCACAATCCAATGTGGTCTCAAAAATTAAGGAACTATAACTAACATATTTCTTTTTAATTCTCGAGTATGCCCAAATTTAAAGCAAATACCACAATAATGATAAGTCCCAATTACATATGTGGGATTGTCATCATTTCAGTAGTACATACAAATACTTTTTGTGCCATTTTTGATCAGCTGGTATGCAGTGAGATTTATTTTTTTCCCCCCACGTACAACTTCAACTTTATTCCCTTGGCTTGAGAAAGGTTGAGAAAACATTAAGGGTTAAGCTATATGAAAGACAAACATTGGCGGTAACCCCGCTGACCTCGTTTTCAACCATCTGACAGAAAGGAAAGCACGGTGATGCACACATTCAAAACCCCTGGACTTTTCGTGGTCACCGTGGAGTGTTCCAGCAGCGACTGGCATGTATCAGCTCAAAAATCCATAAGCATTCAGGAGCCTGTGGGTCCATTCGGAGATATCAAGTGCTATGGCGCCAACACGTCGGAGGGTGGCACTAACTGCAGCCTGCTCTACAGCCGAGGGCCTATTGATGTTTCCGTCACAGTGGAGACAGGTGAGTCTTATATTTAAAGTGCAGGTTGAGAATTTTCTAATGTTTTATAACACTGAATGAGAAAGTATTTTCTGTTGCAAATAGGTACAAATATCAGTTACATCCTTCAGTATAAGGACCTTATACTGGCAAACTCCTCGGCTGACCGAGGGACCGTAGGCCACAACATAACATTGAAAGCAAGTGCAGTGGAGCAGCTTGGGCGTGGCTGTAACAATCTGACTGTAAGCGCTTCCAACAACGTCACCAGCCAAACAATGTCCACCCAGTTTGAGCTGTGTCTGCTGGAGCCCGTGGAGGGGCTGCAGGCATCAGTGATATCGGAGAATGGCCAATGTCCCAACTCTAGTGACCTCATGATTGGGGTCTCGCTGGAACGCGGAGCTCCTGTGCAGCTTCTCTTTACGCTGACTACCGATGAGGTCACGCACTCTGAGAGCAGAGATATGCTCAATGGAAGCTTACAAACATACACCTTTGGGAAGCCACTTGAAGGTACGAGAACCTAAATACGTGGTTCATATTGTGCATATTCAAAGCCTCCGAATAACTTCTCTTTTCTTTTTTTTGAAATATAGGATCATTTAAATTGACTGTGCAAGCTGCGAATGCTTTCTCGAGCTCTGATATTAACGTGAGCCTAGAAAGCATAATGCTGGCATGCAAAACGTACTCTGACTCTCAAAACAAGGTTTGTACTGCACAACTATACTATTGAATGATAGCATTGTCATACACTTACTTATTCCACATTATGACCCCTTCTATTGAGTTGTTCAATTACAAAAGCTGTATCATAGTTCTAGTTCAAATTCCAGGCTTTTGTGAAATGAGAGTAAAATAAATAACTACAAAAGAAATCCACCTTAAATGTGATCTGTAACACATTGAAACACGTTTTGAGACATAAAACACATTTTCCTACAAACTGCAATCACTGTAATCTGTATAGTGACAGCTCTGTCTTGTTTTTATTAATACTTTTATTTTCATTTTCAGACTACTGGCGAATCTTACGATTTGAAAGTAATTTCCACTCCAGAATCTGTTGTTGACTACACTCAGAATATCACCCTCAGCATTAATGGAAGTGTGTCATTGCCCAGCAAAGGACTTGACTTTAAGTGGAAATGTAGTAAGTACAATTATTACCTTCCCTGGAAGAGTTTAGTAACATGAATACTTCAAGTCATTGGAGTACATAAAAGGCCCAATCCGTTCTTTAGATTAAGTAATTAAAAAAAAAAGATATATTCATTGCTTTATCTTCAACAATAAAATAAATATTTGTAAGATAAACAATTTCAGATACTGTACATTGACTGGTTTTAATTTAAGTTTAAAAAGTTATTATGATTTTATTGTAGAGTTAAATAAGCATGAATTATGATTTTATCCTTAAGGAAAAACAATTTCCCTTCTGCCTGACTTGAAGATCAAATGAAGCCCTTGAGCAGAATGTTTGGCCACTCCTGTTATACAGGGATGGTAATCGAACTGAATACCGCTTGAATTACCATTAGCATTTTTATTTTTTATGCTTACTTAGAAATATGACAATTTGAAGTTAATGCCTGACATCATCTTGTCCGTGAATCGCATTTGTCTTGCTTCTCTTGTCTCCAGGAGGGGATTGCAAGTGTAGCAACCAAACAAATAACACAACTCACGTGATTGACAAACGGTGCCTTCCAAATCCATTTGAGATGTCTGTCTATACTGTAACGGTGAAAAAAACTGCCTGGTTTAGGGAATGGGCCCAACTAGCTTCGTCTTTCAAGTGCATCTCTGTTGTTCCAGAAGAATTTAAAAATGTCTCCATTAGGTAAAAACATATCACTTATACCAAACACTCACTCTTTTTCTAAAACTGTCTTTGTGCTATTTTTATTTATTTTTTGCCAGTTTTTAACATACGCTGTAACATTTTGCTGTTTGGTTTCTCATCTTCACAAATACAGTTGCGATAATTGCACTTCCATTAATGTGAACAATCCTGTAAAGCTGAGACTTAGTTGCGTGGCAACTTGCCCAGACGTGGACTGGTACACAGAGGATCCAAAACCACTGATGGCAAGTCACTTTTGTCAATGTTTAACATTATTCTGTCGAATGACCATCGGCAAAAAGTGCCTTTCTACTTTTCCCAGGATGATCTTGAAACCTGTTATTCACACGAAGGAAGAAGGCCGTTGATGAAAAAGCAAGAAGGCAACTTGGAGTTTCTTGTAAACAACCAACAGCTCAAGTATTCGAGGGACAACTTCCATAACATTACTGTGATTGCTCAAGGTGTGTTTTTAAATTCATCTTTTGGATGCAATGTCACAAACAGGTTTGCAGTACCAGTCAAATTATGTCCCTTAATTAACACAAGGATAATTATTGGACTTTAAGGTGATTCGTTTGTAATTAAAAAAAAAAAAAGATGAAGTATATTAATAACAAAAGATATTCATAAAACTATGAGTGCTTGTGTCAAGTATGATTAACATCCGACATATAGCTTTGTGTGACTTCTTTGTGTACTTTTGTTAAACAATTTATCGTTGCCAAACCAGGAAAATCGGAGCAAGGTTATGCCAGGTACACGCTACCCATACCAGATCCAGAACCAGAACCAACTCAAGCCCCTACAGAACCAACATGCAGCATCGTTCCACTCTCAGGCACTGTGCTTGACTCATTCGATATCATCTGCCAAGCTAGTTCTTTCTGTTCTTCGGGTTGCCTTTATTGCTTCAAGACAGACACAGGTGAGAAAATTCAACGTAGCGGTGTACAATTGCAGATTCAAGTGAATCACCAAGCAACTTGCTCATTTGTTTTGAAGGCAAACATCTGCGTTGCAGTAATCAAGAATTTGTGAAATCGATCTTGTTGCCTGCTGGAGACGAAAACAACAATTACAATTTGTCCATTGTGGTGACTGTGAAAAATGAATCTGCGGAAGTTACGACGGTTGTTCACGCTCAGGTAATCACACACGACGGGAAAATAGACAACTTTCGATGTTTGATGTTAAGATGATTGATGTATTTCTTAAAGGTTCGGGAAAACAACTCCAGTGCTTCCGTGGACACTCTCCAGTCAGTTCTGGAAGATACTGTCTCCCAGTTAGAGCAAGATGGTCTTCTCTCGGGTGAGGCCCTTGGCCAAATAGTCACCTCCGTAGCTGACATGCTCAACACCGAGGCTGATGAGGATCAGAAGGACGCAAGGACAAAGGTATGTCGGAAGGACGGCATCGTGCCCTGTAACGGTTGAGCACCGCAATATCAACGCATCCTTCCCCGGCTTCAGCTCAGAGAGCAGATGCTGACCAAAATGACGACAGTTCTGCTGGACTCCCCGTCAAGCACTAATCATGAGGTGCAGGTGACAGCCAGAGCCGTAGCCGGACTCACACAGCGTTCAGATGAGCTGAGTCCAGCTGCCCAGGTACTGCTGTAGTTCCACTTTGAGAAACGAACAAATTCGAATTATGATGGACTCCAATTTATTCCTGTGTTAGGAAGAAGCAAGTTCACTCTTGGTTGACCTAAGCTCTTCCCTCAACATTATCAGCGTTAATCAGAATGGAAGTGCGGATGATCTAGAAGTTATGGATGGAGCCGCACCAATTGTCCAAGCGGCCAGTAATATTTTGAATGCTTCGTCAAATGTAAGAGAAAAAATACCTTTGCCGTGTCTGTTTGCTGTCATTTTCCAAGTCCCAACAAAATGGCATGTTCTCTTCAGGAAAAAGTTTCCCATTCCCTACTGACTGGGATGAGCAATGTACAGAATGCCTTGTTGAATCATAAAAAGTTGAATGGAGATCCGATCATCATTGACTCCAATCAGATCAGTGTGTATGTCAACAGGTAAGAGCTAATTGTCTTTCATAGGTTATTTATTATTTCTATTCACGTGTTCCACACTGTACTGTTCAGACAGTGCTTAATTGTTGTTAAGATATTTTGAAACTGCAAATAAGCTTGTTTTTTTTTTCTGCAGAGTATCTCCAGAAAGCATGCAGATGCAAGATATAAACATCCAGAGGAGCAGCGCTTCTAGATTTTCCTTTCCGACTCTGCCTTCTGATGTTTTCTCACCAGATGAGCCTGTGGATGTCAGAGTAAGTGAATGCCATTTTGTGGAGCAGGAATAAACTGTTGATGTTAAATTTAAGATGATAATAATGTTTGCACCACATCAAAACTGAATGTAATATCGTGCAGATGATGAGTTTCGAAAAGAACCCGTATTCTTGGAATGGTGGAAATATTTCGGGAACGGTGGGATCTGTGTCTCTCACCACAACAAACGGAACTGTTATCCCTGTTAATAATTTACCTGAAGAGATCGAGGTAGTATAAATAAGCAACAATCTCTAAATCTCTAATAGTGTCCACTCTAATGAGTTTTTGCTGGTTTTCAGATTCTCCTGCCCAGGCCAGACGTTGGGCAGGAGAACAGCACAGTTTTAGACCTGGCCAATTTCAGCACATTAATAATTGACGTTCCCTCGCCTGATGTTACGCTGGTGCTGAAGATGGAGCCCTCTGAAAACATTACCTTTGTCTTACTTTTGGGGCACAAGAATTATCCAACAAATGACGATTATGTGGCCAAAATTCAGATGCCTCTAGAGAATGTAAAAGAAGGTATGGTTTATTGGATGTTGTATTTTTTTAATCAAAATTTGGTAGCCTTGAAAGTGCAACATGAAAAAAAATCTTGATTTCAACAAATGATGAATTCTTATCAGCATGTGATGAATGTCATTTACCGCAGAGGAAAAATATACCTGGGTACTCAGTCCTCAAGACAGAACCGGAGATGCCGGCGTGCACTTCCTTGTCTTGAAACCCAAAGTCGAGCCTGGGGTCAAATCTGTTAATGCCACAGTCAGAATTATAACTATTGCTGCCCAGTGCAAGTACTGGGATGAAGAAGAGTCATCTTGGAGCGAAGACGGTTGTAGGGTAAGTGTGAAAACCTTTGTGGCATCTTATACTGGTGACATTTAAAAAAAACATCATCCACAACTTCTCTTTGCAGGTTGGTCCACTCACGACACCTTTGCTCACTCAGTGTCTGTGTAATCACTTGACTTTCTTTGGCAGCTCTTTCTTTGTCATGCCAAACTTAGTGGACGTGTCACGCACCGCAGAGCTCTTTGCCACTTTCTTTAATAATCCCGTGGTTGTGAGTTTTGTGGCGGCCATTTTCGGTGCTTATCTTCTGGTGGTCGTATGGGCGCGTAGAAAAGACATTCAGGATACAGCTAAGGTAAACGTTCCAAAAAATTAAATTATGGTTGTATATATGGTATTGTCTGTTTATGGGTGTGGAGCCAAACTTTACTTGTGCGTGTCAATTTAAAGGTGAAGGTAACAGTGCTTGAAGATAACGACCCACTGGCAGAATACTGCTACATGCTGACAGTTGGCACAGGGCATCGCCATGGTGCATCCACCTCCTCGCAGGTCAGTCACATGCTCCCGTCCTTGAACATTGGCAACGGGAATTTAAATTTAAAATATTCATTTCCAGGTGACGATAACCCTGCTGGGAACAGAAGGGGAAAGCGAGCCCCACCACCTGACTGATTTGGAGAAACCTCTGTTCGAAAGGGGCGCAGAGGATGTATTTCTCTTGACCACGCACTTTTCACTTGGAGAGCTGCAAAGCATCAGGCTGTGGCACGACAATTCAGGCACACACCCCGCATGGTACGACATTCAGATGATGCCTTGATGGCGATTCACTGATGACTGAACTCGTTGGTAATATCGTGACTATCACGTCACAGTTTAAGAATTGTTTTAATACGATTGAAAAATCCAAGATAACATTGCCACATATACAATTCGGACATGTGTGTGGCCAGTCGAACTTGGTTTTGCTCTGATCAACTAGATCAAAAGATAGTCATGTTATTGAAAGCCAGGTAACTGGTCGTTTGAGATGATTTTGCAGTTTGATGAGATGAAGAAACAGTTCTAATATTATTTTAGATGACATCAGCTATCTTTTTTTTCTTCCTGAAGAAAATATGTAATGAAGTGAAATGATTTCTCCATGCAGGTATGTCAACAAAGTGATGGTGCAAGATCTGGAGAGTGGCCAAAAGTGGCACTTTCTCTGTAACTCCTGGCTTGCTGTCGACGTGGGAGAGTGCACCCTCGACAAGGTCTTCCCAGTGGCCACTGAGGAGGATCTGAAGAGATTTAGGTCTGACCAATTAACAATATGATCACAATCCATCATCCACAAAATGAAATACTCTCATATTTTTTTTGCCCTTCTAGCAATCTTTTTTTCATGAAGACAGCCAAGGATTTCCGCGATGGACACATCTGGTTTTCCGTCATCAGTCGCCCTCCGTGCAGCACCTTCACTCGTGTGCAGCGAGTGTCCTGCTGCTTTTCCTTGCTGCTCTGCACCATGTTGACTAGCATCATGTTTTGGGGCATCCCCACGGATCCCTCAGAGCAGACCATGGACCTTGGTATGATTTGATTTGGTGCATTATGCAAATGAAGTCTTTCAACGGGTTTCTTGTTGTGTTTGCAGGTCACATAGAATTCACCTGGCAACAGGTCATGATCGGTATTCAAAGTTCCATCATCATGTTTCCTATCAATCTCCTCATTGTGAGCATCTTCAGAAACACTCGTCCACGGGAAAAAGCTCCAAAATCAGACAAGACCAAGCAGGGTAAGACGGTTCGAGTATCTCCCTCGCAGGCGTCGTCCCCTCAGAAAGTGCAGAAGGAGATCACACCAGACACTGTGCTGAAGGTGAGGAAACATTTGCCACTTTTAAGAAGAATGTGGGATTCAGTAATGTAATTGATGGAATGAAAAAAAAAATGGATTACAAGTTGAGGGGTACTCAATACTCAGTCTGTACCTGGTTTGTTGGTCACGTTCTCAACTTTTACTTGATTTTGTCATCAGGACATAAAAAGAATGGCCCAGTCACTGTCAAAGGCCATGAAGAGTCCCCTGCCTCATTTGGAGCTCCGGCCTGGTCAACAGACTGATATCAACACCCTTTTGTCTCTGGTGGAAGACATCATCAGACAGCAAAACCGAACTTCCTCTGACTTTTACACAGACACTGCCAAAAGAGAACGCTCTATCCTCAGTCTCGGGGCTGTCGATCTTCAAGGTGTAGTATATGAAAATACTTGTGTTATATTTTCCCAGAATGTTTGTACAACACTAATAGTACACCTTTTGTGACAAATGTGCAGAAAAAACTGTTTGGGGCAGTCCGGAGAAGACCTCAGATGAGGTTCAGAAGAAGAGCAACAACAGCCGGTACCTATACAGGCAGCTGCGTCACGTTGAAAACAAGCTGGGTTTCCTGGGATCTTCTCGATTCCAAAACCCAGAAAGCTACAAAAAAGCCATGCAGCAAGTTCAAGGGATGAAGAATCTGCTGGAGTTCCACCTGCCGTCACACAGCCTCGATGGGGAGCAATCGGAGCGTAGTCCCAGTCCAGAAGAGAGTGCCAACAAGGGCGCTAGCAAGAAATGCTGTCAAGGGGGGCTGCCGTGGTGGTTTGTCTTTGTGGGCTGGATATTGGTGATTGCAACCAGCGGTGTGTCTGGATACTTCACCATGATGTACGGGCTGACCTATGGCAAAGATCGTTCAATAAGTTGGCTGATCTCCATGGTGGTGTCCTTCTTTGAAAGTTTGTTCATAACGCAACCTCTTAAGGTGAGGACAGTACAACGCACAGTGATTTATGAAAACAAAGCTCTTGAAATTAAATTCTGCCAAAATACAGGGGTGTACTCACTTTTATGGGCTAACGCAAGTATATATCTGACAGGTCCTTGGCTTTGCTGCTTTCTTCGCTCTTGTTCTGAAGAAGGTGGATCAGGAAGAATACGGAGAGCCTCAGCTTGACGAGAGTCTTAAGAATTCTGGTATCTTATTGGCGCATTTCATTTTGTCCTGAACTGTGCAAACATAAAAGACTAAGCAGATGATTTTAATGTGATGCTCAGATGATCCTGATGGGGTGCGAGCAGCACGAAGAGACAGCACATGCAGTTTCTACCAGCCGCCACCTCCAACAGACATCGAGAAAATGAGGAACAACATGATCAAAGAGCAGAAAGTCTTTGGTCTCATTAAAGAGATTCTGGGTAGGAACCCAAACTACTATGCTCTTTATTAAAAAAGAAAAATCTCAATTCAAAATATTGATGCGAAACATAAAATGCCATTATAAGGTACAGTTATGTGCATTGACTTCACGTTTCTTGCTATAGGTAGCAAAAGTTTAAATCTTCTTTATGTTTGAAGACATTGAGGAATACAATTATTTTGTTACTAATCGCTACAATTTGTATTGTTCTTTTCTTTTTTTTCTTTTTTTAAGCGAAACTGGAACGGATTAATGCCCGTGTCATTCATTTCACTGCGGAAAGATTACTTGAGAACTGAGTTTGAGTCACAAGGTTGATCGCAGAACAGTTTAAACTAGTTTTTTTTTTTTTATTTGCTTGTCATGCAGCTTACATGGGATTCATGTGGATGCTGCTTTTGGTGGCGTATGGGCAGAGGGATCCCAATGCTTACTTCCTGACCCAGCACATTCGCCAGAGCTTTAGCAAAGGCATCTCAGACACAATGAGCATCCAAGATGTGTACAACTGGGCAAACACAACTCTGATCAGCAACTTGTTTGGAGAGCATCCAGGTGATGTTGATGTGTTCTTATCCACGTGGAGAGCTCCAATTAAGATAACGTGTAAAGGTTATAGTGTGATTCAGATCCATTCTGAAATGTATTCCCAACATTTTGTTGTCATTCTAGATTGAAAATTTAGCAGCAACAAAAAAAAAAAAAAAAAACAGCTAAATTACTGTAAATGCTATTACTAATTGTGTTTCGTTCTTGCTGCCGGTCACAGGATTCATCACAGACGGAAACTCAAAGCTAGTTGGTAATGCTCGTCTACGCCAGCTGAGAGTTCAGAAAAACTCTTGCCGTGTGGCGCGTCGCATGCAACACGCAGTGCATGACTGCCACTCTCTCTACTCATGGGAATCTGAGGACATGGGTTCCTACGGTCCAGGTTGGAACAACTCTGAGGCCGATAATACCTCAGTTTACCTCCCTAGTCCCTGGAAGTACCAGTCCCAGTCAAAACTGAGAGCCTACCCCATCTGGGGAAGCATGGTACTCTACAGGGGAGGGGGCTTTGTGGTGGATCTTGGACCAGACTTGCAAAACTCTAGCAGGTTGTTTGTGTATTTTTAACCTGACAAACTATTCCTACTAGGTGCAAATCAACCGTGTATTCCCACTAGATCTCTCCGGTATCTATACGATAACCGCTGGTTTGATGCGCACACCCAAGCGATCCTTGTTGAGTTCACCGTGTACAACGCTAACGTCAACCTCTTCTGCATTGTCACACTCTTGCTTGAGACCATGGCTCTTGGTAAGGTATCAACGATGCGCTATGAGACCGAAACCTCAACCCCTCATATGGATCATGTATGTGTGTTTGATATCAGGAGCTTTCCAATTCCGTAGTGAGCTCCAAAATGTTCGTCTCTACCAATCGACGGGGGGCCTTCACATTTTTGTCATGGCGTCTGAAGCCATTTACTTCCTCTTCATTCTGTATTACATGTTTGTTCAGGTACGTACGTCGATTGAAAATGCAGTAATCTTACATTTATATTATGCCCGAGTGCATCCAACCACATGAATTCAAAATGAAAGCATTTGCAAGGAGCAGTGGCCTAACCCTAATGCAGAGCTAATTGTGTGGTGAATCACCAACCAGAGGTGCAGTCAGAGGTCTCACTCGGAAGGCCACTCCCCGATTAAGGCACACGTTGTACAAATATACTACTGCAATGATTCTCAAACATTTTAACACAGAGTAGAAAAAGGTACTGTACAATACTTGAATAGCTACAATCTTCATTCTAAGGCGTTTTGTATGTTATGTTGGAAATTGTAATTGTATTGAATTCAGCATTCCTTTTGCATACCACCAGAGGGAGCCCAAGCACCGATGTACCACACTGAGAATCGCTGCACTACTGAGGGCAATTTCATTTGACATGTGCAAACATGTATGAAACATGCTGGTGTTTTGAGGGGGCTGGAACGGATGAATGACATTTCATTTCATTTCAGTGGTGAAATTTGATTTGAGGAACGATGAAATTGAATACGAGTTTGGTCACTTAACAAACTACATACGTAAGTCCAGCTTCCACTGTATGTGCTTGCAGGCAAAGCTGATGAAGCAACAGAAATGGGCCTATTTCAAGAGTAAATTGAATCTGCTTGAGCTGGCCATCATACTTCTCAGTTGGAGCGCACTGTCCGTTTTTATCAAGAGAACTTTACTGGGGAAGCGAGACATGGAGTACTACCAGAATCACAAAGACCAGTAAGTGTTGTTGAACTCTGGGCAGTTCTTAATGTGTTTGGATTGTTTGCACAAGAAATGTAAGTGAGGATTCCATAGAAGTTTAAAAAAAAGATCTTTTGGGGTGACTAATTTACGACCATATCAGACAAAATGTTCAACATCAGATAATAATGTGATACATTTAACAAATCAAGATGATAAATTGAGGGATTAAAACAGTAAAACAAGACTACATTGTCTCCAGATACGCCAGTTTCCATGAGACGGCCAAGGCTGATGCAGTGCTGGGCTATCTGATTGCTTTCCTGGTGCTGCTGGCAACAGTCAAACTGTGGCACCTGCTGAGACTCAACCCGAAGCTACACATGATCACAGCAACGCTCCAGCGAGCCTGGACTGATATCTCCGGCTTCCTGGTGGTCATGACCATCATGTTTCTGGCCTACTCTATTGCTGTGAGCAGTTTCCCACACTGCAAGAGATGATTTTTCTTTCAAGTTTGTTGATGTACCGTGAACGAAGCCCCCCCCCCCCCCAAAGAATCATATCATAATAATCTTTAGATGCTGTGAAAATATCTCTGGGGCAAACACACAGTTAAGGCTTTATCAGGATGCCTAAATAACAAGCAAGGTGATGTACGATATTTATTCTGTAGCCCTTGGTAAGTTTCAAATTATTCCGTACTTTTCATTTTCGGAAATTATTCTAAAATCAAAATTTAGAGTTTAATTTTCTACCTACAAACTGTCTGCATGTTGTTTGCTGAAAAGTTGTGTAGTGCCAGTATGTAATAATACAGATGCTTTCTCTCCCACGATGAATAATTATGTTTAATAATCATGGCTGCATACGAAAATAATTGTGATCATCATTTTGGCATTAATCGTGCGGCCCTACCCTGTTTATAGTAATCATTTTGTTTTTCAGTCCAACCTCATGTATGGGTGGAAGCTGTACTCTTATCGCACTCTATTTGATGCTGCTCAGACTATGGTCAGCCTGCAACTGGGTATCTTCAACTATGATGAGGTAAAAACAGGCTCGTTTAATTTTAAAACCCTCCGATTGTGATTATCTTAATATACTTTATCATCTTTTTCGTTGTATCTGAAAGATTCTTAATTACAACCCAATCCTGGGCGCCTTCCTCATTGGTTCCTGCATCGTTTTTATGACGTTTGTGGTGCTCAACCTCTTCATCTCTGTCATCCTTGTGGCGTTCAGTCAAGAACAAATACATCACAAGGTAACTCGCACACACAGATCCCAACTTTCATTGAAATTTGATAGATGGATTTCTAAAATAGTCCATCCTTTCATTTTCTGTTTCACTTATCCTCATTGTGGCCACAGGCTCGCTGGTGACCATCCAAAGCCTAAATATAGATTTCTGTCATGTGTTGAAAAGATTGTTTTTGTGTGGTTACAGTCACGTGGCAGTAATTTATTTAATGAAGCAAAACAGGTCCCACAAGCAAAATAAATAACTGTAGATAAAAATAGTAGTACTACAGAAATGAGGCTGTCTGCCATCTTGTGACTGCTTGGCTTCGTTTGATTGGTCAAGTGGAGTTAATTGGCACCAACAGTTACAGTCACGTGACAGACAGCATTTGGTGTCCTGTGGACATTGTTTTTTATTTTTTTTAAAATTTATTTAATGAAGCAAATTAGTTCCCATGAGCAAAAATAAATATCTGAAGATAAAAATAGTACAACTAAAGTAAGATTCAAAGATGTTAAAGTAGTGTTTCCTCTGAACAAAAATAGGAATAGCAATCCAAGTAAAATAAATGAGTGTGTAGCAATGAAACCAATGTGTACATTCATCCCAAATGGTCCTTGAATAAATATTGCTCTATTCTCACTGCGGCACTGAATCGATTGTGATTCATTGCAGCCATCCGAGGAGGAAGAAATTGTGGACATGATGATGATGAAACTTTGCAGTCTGTTCGGAATCAAATGCAAGAGTAAGCAAGGTGACGACGGTCGCTCTGAGAAGGCCGGACTTTCACGTGCTTCAAATAACGGAATTGCCACAATTTCTTGTGTTGACAAGGACTCTTATGTTCCACTTTAGTCAGCATTATTATAAGATATACTGTAACGTGTGTGGTTTGCTGCTGTTGAAGATTTTCATGGTTTGCTTCACACTGTGCCACTGTGCAATGTTGTCTGCTCTTGTAAGTGCAATATTTATTAACTATATTCTTCAGATGTAAGAATGTCGAATGTAAGACAAGCTAAAATAGTTCGACAATATAGTAATTGACGTGTATCCTATACTTTGCTTTCATGCTGTAGCTACCAAATATTTTCGATCACCCCGGGGCGTGATCAGGACTTTATTGTGTAGAATAACATTCTCAAAGAGTGCAACCTTGTGTTTAAATCAGTGTGACCTCTGAATTCCTGTAAATGTTTCTGTGAATCTGGACACCACTGAACTTGTCACTTCGTCAGGAGAGTAAAATACATTCACCAATGATTATTTGCGTAGTCACAATCTTTTTCTTAGGTGATACTTCCTTTGTTATTTTACATAAAACTCGTTTACAGGACATCATGCGTAAATGACATGATGAATCACAAAGTGTATCTCTGTTGCACGTTATGCAAAATACAGTCGAGCCTCGGTTTTCGAACGTCCCGGTTCTCGAACAATTCGATATTCGAACAAAAAATTCGAGATTTCTTTTGCTTCGGATTTTGGACGAAATTCGGTTGTCGAACCTCGAGGACCCGCATGCCAACTGACTCCGTTCGTTATTACATTCACGTTACTCTGAGGATTGCACCAATTCTAATCATGCATCCAAATGAAGCAACTGGGAGCAGGAAAGCCATCCTAAAACACAAAGACGCTCCTCCAGCAATGCGACAGTGAGCGCCCGGCCGGCGCGCTGCGGGCGGTTGCGCGATCGGACCAAATTAAGCTCCCTGCGCACTAAGGTCTACTTAGAATTTGTAAAGTTGATTAGGACTTTAAAAATATTTTCCAAATTTTAGCGACTTCTCTGTCACAATAATGCGACCAGCGCAGTGCAGTTCCGCGGTCAGCGGCGCGCTAGGGTTGCGCGGTCGGCGGTGCGCTGCAGTTGCGCGATCGGACAAAATAAAGCTCCCTGCGCACTGAGGTCCACTTCAATTTTGGAAAGTACATCAGGACTTTGCCAATATTTTCTAAATTTAAGCGACGGCTCTGTCACAATAATGCGACCAGCGCGGTGCAGTTGCGCGCGGTCGGTGACGCGCCAAGGTTGCGCGTTCGGCGGCGCGCTGCAGTTGCGCGTTCAGCGGCGCGCTACAGTTGCGCGTTCAGCAGTGCGCTGCAGTTGCGCGATCGTTAATTACATCGGTAATATTCTATGTTGCAGTTTAACAATAATTCATTGTTTTTTATTGTTCATGGGCGGGCGTAAGTGTTCCAAATGGGGTGTCCAAGGTCTGTTGGTGATGTGACGTATTGCGTCACCTGGGTGGGTGTGGCTCCGGTGGCACTTGCACGGGCTCAAGAGGGCGGACTGAGGGGCGGAGACGAGGGCGACGGCGAGGGTGTGCGAACCCAAGTGAGAATAGACCGACGCACAAATCAAGGACACATTTGGCAACGACGTGGACACGGCAGCGTGGACAAATTTGGACACTTTATCCCACTCTCCTTTCACTTTATCCCTCACACCTTCGATCGGCGGAGAGAGGAACGGTGAGGTCACGCTTTTGCCCAACAGTGCCCGGCTTCCGCTCTCTTGAGGGATTGCGATGCCCTCTGACTTTGTCGCGCTTTTCAGCCAGGAGCTTGATCTCAATTTACCCGGATCCCTCTTCTCCCAAGGTAACAGCACTCGTGACGCTTAATGTTTAATTTTGCAGTTGACACCTTTAGTGTAAAGCCCACTTCACACCGGTCAAACCAGTTTTGGGTTATTTGAGTGAAAAGCAATGGAGTTTGGACACTAGTTGACCTGTAAACATCAGCGTGTGGTTGGCATGCGGGCCCAAACAAGCCCTCAGGTAAGTTTGCAGAATTTTCAGCTGTTGGAAAGAGATCTATAAGAAATTGCAAACGTAATATTGAGTTGCACTAATTGACATCTGCTAAAGTGCCATGTATAAAATCTAGTTCACTGATGGGCGACTTGCTGCTCATGGCTGCAACCACACTCGAAGTGACCCCTTGGTTATTTTTTCTCAAATTTAAATCAATCTGTGAATATCTGAATCCGCAGATGTTGACTAATTTTAGGTTGTAACATCACTTATCACCACTAGATAGCGGATGTGTCTAAGTTGCACTTACACTGGGTCTTATATTGCCCTATACTAATATTATTATTTGCAAATTTTGAATGGTATACAGGACAAACAGTACTGCAATAAGTTAATTCTGATATTTATTTATTCACGTATTTCTATTTGTCATGAATATTCGGAAAATGCTTTGTTTTAGATTTTTTTTAGTCTTAGTATTTTTTTTAAAAATAAGTTGAAATCAAGCACTTCTAGTGTAAATACATTTTTCATCTATTCGTGACCAGTAAATGTGATGGTTTTTTATTTTATTTTGTTTTTAATTAGCATTCTTGAATATTTGTTGCTGCTGGAAAACTTATACATTTGTCAGTAATGTGATTAAAACGAGTGGAGTCAATATTTACTTTGCAAGTCAACTTAGTGTGCACCTCTACATTTTTCGATTTAGGGGCCATTGTGCTCCTAATAAATTTTTTTTTTAAAAAGTTAGTCCGCAGCCTTGCTGCAACATTGTGTCAACTTAATGGACGTAAAACATCTGCCACTGTAAGCGTTAACGCATCACAGCTTTCTGTGAATTTCTCGATAGCAAAAGTAACTATCTCTAAATAGTTTTCTTCTATTGACACCAAACCAAAGGCTGGTCAATCATTAAAGGGACTGGCTGCGCAGTGCGCGTGTAAACCCTGGCTTAAATTGCTGTCTTAATATTGACTCTGCTGTGCTAAGCAAACTGAAAGGCATGTGCTTTGAAATACTTGATTTCCTAGAAAAATTGTGAATATCTGATATAGAGATGTGAGGGACTAATTGTGGTAAATCGCCAGATACAATGATTCTCTATTTCTGACATCAATCTGAAAAGCACTCTGAATTTAGTTGAATTAAGAAACATTCATGTCATTCACAACACTGTGGTCTTCTTCATGCATTGTGTGATCATCTAAACATGTGAAAGTTAAAGAATATACTGGGGATTGTTCCACCATCAATAACTTCTTTTGAATCTCATTGATCAATGAATCATTGACTTTAGACAAACCTCTCGTAAAAAGACAAATCTTATTCAGGTCATAATATCACTTGCTCTGGTATTTACTGCACACTCGTGACTTTGTTTCGACCGTGTGTTTATATGCAAGTGGTTTAACCTGTTGTGGACATGCTTGGACAATGTGCACTATACAAATGAAACTTTGAAGGTCCAACACAGTTCCTTTGCGGGATTCTGTTAGATTCACGGATTCTGTTAGAGTGACACGACAGAAAAAAACTCATCTCTTAAAAGGGACCAGTTCTTTTTTTTTTCTGGTTGATAAATTGGTCTTGTCCTAGTTTTTATGGTTGTGAGAAATCAAAATCCAGATTACGTTGAAAGTAATTGCCCAGTTTGAACGTCACTTTCAGTATAGTATAGCAAGAGAGTGGTATGAGGTCAAAAATGGATTAGCCAATAATCTTCTTAATTCTTATTCCACATGCAGAAAATGAATTTGAAAAAAATAAAAACTGAGTTAGCAATGCCCCTTTTTACAAACAATCCGGGTGACGCACAAATTTGAACCTCTTACAAACAATCCGAGTTCCGCACACATTTTTCATTGAACAACGACCTTTATTTATTTATGATGTCAAGACACGAACAGTCACCAAGGATGAGCGGATGGATCTATGTTGTGTTTCCTCTTGTGCTGCGCAACCATTATTGTCATAAACTTGATCCTTCTATGGCATAAGGCGGAAAGCTGTTGCCTTAATTGACCAAAGTTTCACCTCCGCATCCTTGCTGATGCAATCACTAATAGTATTTTTGCAAATGACGTGGTAGCACAATAGAAGTCTGAAAGTCATTTCAATTTTGTCAAAACAATGCATTTGCAGTGTATGTGTGCTTTATTTACTAAAATAAATAGTATTGAGACAAAGAATGGTTCGTGACAGTGTAGTCATGTGCATTTTGTCACCAGCTGGAAATGTCAGCTATGTACATTTTATTCAGCAATGCATTCAGTTCACCTAAGTACAGATGTCAGTCAGAGGCAGCAATCTTTTATGAATGAACGCGGAAGCAGGTCCCATGTCAACATATTGAACATTTGCCAAACAAGAGCTAAACAGTCAAAAAGGCTCCCACGAAAAGGGATGATTAGAAAAATGATCACATCAAATTTGTAGCGAATTAAACTTTGAAATGAGAATGTGACTTAACACTTGATCATTTTTTCCCCTCATAAAAAAAAGACACATTTCCCTTGATCGGTATGCCAAAATCAACCAATGTTTTGAAAGAAAAACAACAATTATTAAAAAAAAAACAACTACACTTGAATCAAAGTTTCCCGTGCCATTATGGAAATTTTTTTAAGAGATATATTTCCAGTTGCACTGTTGAAGTGAGTCAAAAATTGATGAAATTGTTTTATGCCAAGTAAATTTGGCCACCAGACTCCAATTTGCACTGGTGGTCAGAGATTGTGCCTTAAGTGTTGCACATTTTCTCCAGCCCACCAGCTGCTTGATGTTTGTGAGAAATAAAGCCCACTTGTTTGGACTCATAATTATATAATTTTCCTTTGAATATTTTTGGTTTTGATGTAAAATGTTGTTTTGGAGAAACTGTCCCTCAGCGTTTATTAGTTTGATACGTGTCAACTCCTCAAGGTTCAAATTAATCGTGTTTTACGGATTTTGTAAACACCCCATACTCGACGAACATGGACATTTTGAACGTGCACAAGTTTCTGTCTAATATTGATGATGCCAATAGAAACATTTGATACCCAAAGATTACAATATTTGATCAAAACTTTCAACGAATTTAACTTTTAACTAATGGTATTGTTATTTGCTTTTTATTTTATTTTTATGTAGAAAAAACAACAAAACGATTTTTTTCCCCCAATTAATGATCTAATATTTAATTTTCCATCCATAATGTCTTTTCTTAGCACAGACTTATCAAACTACCGGAAAAATAGATTACAATTATCTGGTGTGACGCTGATGCCAAAGGATAGTTATTATTTATTGACCGATTTTACACTTTGACACCATTTGTACGCATATTTGACATTAATTTTAGTTTCCAACGGTTCCTTTTCATAGAATAATCTTGAATAATATAAATGTTTATTTTTGGCAACAACACTCCTCTGTTTCTATCACCAGATGTGTAACATGAACTTTGAATATTCATAGTTCTGTAAAATTTCAATGTCACAGACATTGAATATCTGCCCTTGGGTTTATTCCTTAAGTTAAACACCACTTAAGCAGATAAATGTTGCTTTAAAACGCCTCCCGGGACATGAGAGCCATATTTCATTGTATTTTGAGGTGGTTCATTATGTGCACGCATTATGGATACTTTACGGTAATATAGACCAGTCGCCATATTTCAATACCCCCCCCCCCCCCATCTTGCGAGATGTGATCTAACAGCCTTGTGGGCAAAGCTGTAAAACTCGTAGCACTTGAAAGTAGTGTTTGTACTATTGTTGACTTGTAAGGTGATAACCATCATCAAAATAATTCTGTTTTGAAAAGGAAAGGGAGGGAGGGGGATGTGCACTGTCCTACTTTCTACATAGAAAAGTTCCACGACTCGTGTCACAAAAGATGGACAGGGATTCAAAATGTTATGATAAAAAAACACTCACTTTTCAAATGATCTACCAACTTAACATGAACTTAAATAGAATGTTGGGCCTCATGATTTTAATGCTGCAGTCCACTTCAGTGTGCTACTCCTTCTGGTGTGGCTTACCTTGGCCACTTGAAGGCAGTACTATATCACAAAGTATTTTTTATTATTAGAGAATAAGGAATTTATGCGTGTTAGTCTTCTTGTAGCATCTGTGTATTTTTCCACCATTTGATTCAGAGTACAACTCAAACTAAGAAGTGAAGCAGCATTGAGAGAAAAGATAATAATGAACTATAATTCAATCTGTTCCAGACTTGCATATGACATTTGATGAGTTAGCAGAGCGTCGTGGGCGATAGCTTTGTCATTTTGCATCATAAATTATGAGGCAGAATGTCAATGCCATCACCCATCCATCTGTGGCAAGTCCACACTTGAATCTGTTTGACTTGGCTTTTCTGTGCTTTTAGAGCCTTATTGCCCCATTTGTGCACAAATCTTTGTTCCATTCATTTATTAAGAAACAGGACATGAATTCAAATGGACAATACAGTCAAACATGTGATCATTGTTTTCCAAAATAGATGCAGATGTTTGTCTTATTCCAAGGATTTGGATAATTTTAAGTGAGACGGTCTCTAAAAGATGAGTTGTTTATCATAACAGTTTTTGATTTACTTGATAATCGATTTGTTGTTGATAAGGAATCCTCTAGCAGCTATGGGTTTCCAAAATAGAGCAGGCTTTGCGGTTGGATATGAAAAAGGGCAGAGTTGGACACTGACCGCTCACTGGTGAATTCACACAGGGGTGTTACGAAAGCAAATTCCAATTGTGCCACCGCAATAACAATAGGCAACCAGAAATTTATGCAATGTGTTTTCTTAGTTTTTTCACACACTGCTGGTTTGTGGGTCATTTGAAAAGCTTCAATCCTTAAGGCGCTCATGCGAGCAAACATCTATTGTAGGTATCGCAATGCTGGAAAATGATAATCGAGAAAAGCCATTTAAACATTTCGAAAATGATAAAAGTTGACATTTGAACTGAACAGCCACAATATTAGAAATGTGTTAGGTGAGTATTTTCATTAGGGAATTTGGACATCCACCTTGTTTTGGTTGAACAAGGCACTTTCGCAGTGTCACAACAAAATGGTCACAAGTAGGTGGTCTGCAGGTGAGTATTTCGTACACTGGTGTCATTTATTTTCAGGCGGCCAACGTAAGGGCTGTGAAAGTTTGGTCTCAAGGAACAGGGGAGACACTGCTGAAGTTTGTTTTGAAAGAAATGTATTTTAATTAGGAAAGAAGATTTGATTTATTCATGCACAGCAGTTTTGTTCCAGCTGTTTTCATTTGGGAGAATATTTTTGTCCATCTGTTTGAAGTCCTCTAGGCCTTGAGATGAAAAATGTGATCCCTCTTCTTTTGCCTCAAGGCTCTGATTGTTTTGAGGTCGTGTCTCACTTAATATTTTAGTTTCTATAGGCTGGAATTCTCACTCTTCTCTTATGCCTTAGGATTTTGAACATGATCATGCTAAATGTTCACTCGTTACCAGCCATTGTATTGTTTTAACTTTCTCTTCCTTTTTTTTTTTAACTGAACCAGAAAAACTGCTTCTCAAATCTACAAGTCCTTTCGCTTTCTATTACATGTTTGTGCACATGGATGACGATTTTGATCAAAGCAATTCGTCATAAGCCATTTAAATTGAAGTCAGGCTATTACTTGCCAGCTGGGAACCACAAAGTTTCACAACAATCACTCCTCAATGTTGACTCAATTGATCAGTTTGCATCATCGCTTGATGATGTTGTACCTTTGTTGCTAAAGGCTTTTCCTGTTTCGTCAGCATCACTTCCCTCTGAATCAGACAGCAATGGCTCCATTTTTTTGATTAGTTCTATTACTCTGTGGTTATAGGCTTGCTGTATGCGTGTTGGCATATTTTTCTGTTCAGCCAACTTGAACGTCTGCAAATAGTTTGAATGCCACTGCGTTCACCTTTTATGTGATGTCTAATGTTGTTTCATGCCAGCACTAAAAAAGTAAAACACATTTATAAGGCCTAATCTAACAGGATCAAGACTGCAATTTTTCCAAAATATGAATACCCAAAAAGATTGTGTGTAACTTGATGATATGGAATCACAGGTATCCTTGCAAGAATACACAAATAAATCCCGAACAGATGTTTTGATGATTTGAGGGAAGTTTTGTTTTTGGTTTTTTTTTCAAATTTGGATACTTAGTCCTGTTTTTTTTCCATCGATTTAGGTTATTCAATTTTGTTTCCTTAGGAGAGTGAATTCAACTTGTGCGGTGGATCTGTGTTGCTATGGTGCCCCTGGCAGCCATCATGTAGGCTTGGCTGTAAACATTTCAGTGTTGTTGCACAAGCTTTGCTGCAGACACCAGGCCCAATATATTGACACAGTAATTTAAACTTTGTGTCTAACCACTTTCCAAATTAGACAAGATAACACTAGTTGGAAAAAAAAAAAAAAGCAGATAGCTCTCTTTTTGTTTCACAGAATTCACTCAAACCTGTTGGGCAAGTTGAAGTAGAGACTATGTTCCAAAACCATACTAAACGAGTCACGGGAGAGAGCGAGAGGTAGGTGGAGTGGAGGAGGGGTTTTAATCACCCCTAAAAAAGAAATACGTGCCACGCCCTACGTGTCGGGGCTAGTAAGAACAAGCAACAGGAATGTGAACGCAATGAATAAGACTGCCAGTCACATGGTGAGTGTTATCTTTTTTTTTTTTTTTTTTCATCCTGCATCTCTTACCCTGACGCAGCATGAGACAAAGTACGCTTAGGAAATAATGACGAGGAATACTTGTTTGGGTTATTCTGTGTAATTGTAATGCAAAACACACCTACTTGATTTTACCCACTCGAGCTGTTCAGTAAATCTGTTCAGTACCATCCTTATGATGAAGCTCAAACAGCAGTGGTCCTCCATAGTTGCTCATAACATCACTACTACAAAGTTCTAACATGAAGTGGTGTGCTTTGTTGTTGTTTATACAGTTGGCGTGAAAGGGCGAGTGTTTTGTCACGTGCAAATGAAGAATTGCACTCTGTCTGTGTAGACAGGAAACAAACATTCAGCACTTTTCACTCTTCCAAAACATCCAGGGCCTGTGGAAACACTTTGAACAGTCCAGCCAGTGATGCGAGAGCAGTGAGTAGAGGGGAAGTGTACATATTTTCTGCCTGTGCGGTTGGCAATGTGTTTACAGGAAGGGCTGCCCGGTTGGAGCACATTTCTGCATGCACAGTCTGTGAGGGAGCCCCAAGAAGACTTGAGTTTTAAACAAAGATACAAACTCTGGGAGAATGTTTTTGTATCGGGAGGTGGCAGTTATGAACGTATGGGAAATGTGGACTAGGTAGCACGGTCACATTCGATCCCTGAGTATACGGTATGAAGTTCAGAATTAAGCCCCTTTTCTGGGAATCAGCATTCCCTGCTCATCTGCTCTGAGCTCTAAGAGACTACAGAGCTTTGGGAATGATGCAACCCGGCCCGGTTTCAGTATGTGCCGACTTTGGGTTTTATACACGGAGAGAGCTCACAATGGAAGGGTTAAGTATTTGATATACACACCAAGCCGCATGATTCAGCTGCAAGTCATTAAAGCTCGCGGTTGGCAGCGAAGAGAGCGAGTCGGGCAAATTTGACAGCCGCTCTAGGTCCATACCATAATATTTGGATGATGAATCAGACTACTGGTAAATGTGTTGACCAAAGGCATAGAGTGGACAAGGGAAAAAGTGTTGGATGTTGTGTTAAGATCTGTTTTTGTTCATGCGCCTCAGTCGCTTTGACATTTTGATACGTGTTGATATCATTTCACCGCACACATTATTATCCTAGCGCTCTGTGACTTATTGTCTGAGAAAAAGTTTGCTTATGATAACTAGAATGGATAACACTCACTTGAGTTCAGAACTGCGTCCTAATGTGGAGCAGCATTATGATTCTGTTTTTTTTGTTCTGCCCCACTAAGTTATCGTGGTCGGTCAGGCCGCATGCGGTAATACTGGAAAATTAAAAAACAAGATGTAATGTTTTCATTTTTAACAAAACTTACAAGCTAAAAACAATGTTTCCATTTGGACAGAAACAATAAATAACCTCTTCTCATGAATCCAAAACTAATGTAGCCAGAAAAGCAATTTTTTGTTTTGAAGGTAAACATTAAGTACCACAATAATGGAACTACACAGTGGAGCCCCGTTTTTTGGTGGAGAGATGGACCGCAAAAATTAGCACCCATTATATATTCGTGAAAGGTGGAAAAAATCTTGGAAAACCTTGTATAAGCATCGAATAAGTATAAAAATGACAAATGGGGTTGGCTCCTTTGTCCTACCCAAAAATAATCATTGCAAAACAATATTGAAAAACAAATCTGCAAATGGGTCAATGTGTGCTAAACCACAAGTATGTGTCACCAGGAAAATTGGGTAAAACTAATCAAACTGGAGAATTCTGTAGTTGGTTATATTGAGTCCAAGTGCTCAGCTTACCACTTTTGTATCTCCTAGAATTAGTGTATGACCACCTTCCCGGAGAGCTGCACTTTTGTTCCAAAATCCAGTAGAACCCATTAACCATGAGCCAAACCAGCGGTGGAGAGGCCGGACCCCCTTCAGCTTCTTTAGTTTCAGGTAAGATCCTTGTTTTTTTTTTTTCTTTTCCTCCTATTAGCAGGAAAGGTTGTGTTCAATCCCCCCAAAAGACATCTTAGTGGTGTTTCATCACAGAGTGCATTGTAAAAACAACACTTAAGCATTCCATTATGTTGAAGTTTCAAATTTGATCCTTTAATTTTAGGTTGTGTTCAAAATCAGTCACATAAACAATATTATACTGACTCCCGTGAACTCCTGCATGTTCACTAATTAGCCTTTTTGCTGGTTTTTTTTTTTTTTTTAACCTATCCTCTGTAGATTCACAAATCTCTTTTTTGCGCCAATCCCTATACCGATTAATAGTAGTCAATGAAATAGACATCTGATATTTGGAACTACTATTCATTTTCATTAAAATGGAAAATATTGGCATTTAAAAAAAAAAACTACCCTCCAACTAATAACGGGTTTAACGTTTAATTTTCATTTGAAACAAAAACAAACAAACGTTGCAGAGCGCTCCTAGATTTAGCTACATCTGATTGTCAGAAAATTTGATTCAATAGTTCCCTTAAGTTCACAGTTTTAAATTGATCTCTCATTGGCTATCAGATTTTTCAAAGAAGGTTGATGGTGCCCATAAGTGGCCCAGATGACAATTGAATGAAATTAATATTAGCAATTTCACAGAATATAGTTCACTCTTCATCAACCAAATGACAAACAGTTTTCAAACACAACTCTGATCCATTGTAAATTACCTAATCATTTGTCTCATAATTCCAATAGCTCAACATCACCCAGTGGTTCTGAACACAACCTAAAAAAAAAAAAAAATGGAAATGCTACATTCCTGCATGATGTTTCGCAAATTCAAAACATCTACGACCGGAGAAAACAATAGGGGTTGTCTGGTTGGGAAAAAAATGGTGCTGCACTGCCCACATTCTTGTCATTATTCTGGAATTCATGCATACATGGATGGGTTCCACAAAAACATGTCACATGTGGTCAGAAGTAATTATACAACAGGTTAAGAATTTATTTGAGAGAAGATGCAGCACACAGGTTACAAGTACCATAACAAAGGTTTTTAAATTCAGATTTCAAACATTTTGATGATTTTTGGGGCCGCTTGATGGTTACTTGGCAGCTATTTGCACCAATCCTGAGGTTACAGTGCTGAAGAAAAGCTTTAATTAGAAATCACTTTTGAAAATGTAAGATTCGTCATGCTGCATGAAATAAAATAATGAACAATATAATTAAAAAAAAAAAAGTACAGTATTTTAGCAAACTTTCAACAAATCCATTCTTCAGCATTTGTACAGGGAAATGTAGTAAAGCTGATAGCAAAATCTTCTTTTCAAAGTCTATCAACACCGAACTGGATCTCCAAAATGTGCACACAAGCAAGCAGAAGGTCAAATACTTGATAGTAGTCTCTTGTTCGAGGAAACAGATGACTCGCTACTCGCTACTTTAAAACACAATAAGTCCCAGTGCCCTTGAAAAGATGACTTGGATTCTGGCTTTTTAAGGCAGAGTTGCCAAGAAAGACTAATAAAAGGAAAAGAGAACAATAGACACACATTCCTCTGTAGCTCAGCCTGTTCCAGTTAAACCAGAAATTTGTCTTATCCAAATAACGGTATTTCACATTCAACCACTGTATTTAATGTTCAGTCAAATTTGGCTTTTTCCCCACAAATGTGAACTTTTGCGCTTGGCCCTAAACAGTAGAAAATGAATAGATGTTGGTATTCTAAATACAATCTGAACATGATCTTTTTTTTGTATAGTACTGTATTTCAGTAAACATTATGATGATTCCAGTTCAATTGATGGTCTCTTTCATGAAAAAATATTTATTCAATGATTGAGAATAATGTTGATGTATTCTCTTGTGCCCCCCCCCTCCCCACTCTCTTTTTCTATTAACAGTTTGCTTTGTTTGCAAACCCATAAAAGCTCACACAGTTCATAATGCCAGCAACAGCTTTACTTCTATTCGTCTGCAAGTGGGGCTGGGCGATTGTGGAAAAAAACAATAGTCACTATTGTTTGTGTTTTTGAAATCATGAATAATCGGGACTATCCCTTATCTCTTTATTGTATTTATTTGACCTAATTCTATTTTTCGGTTTTTATTTCCACGAGTCTTGGGACGTACTGGGCTACCCTTGTTGAAAACTCAACTTTACAAAAAAACTTGAAAGAACAAACAAACAAAAAAATACTGGTCGTCACAAATTAAATAAGAATTTACGAAAAAAAAATCATTTAAAAAAAATTTATGTATCATATTATTTATGTAAATAAAACCACACAAAAAACAACACAAAACTGAATGCAAAAAGACAGACAGACAGACAGACAGACAGACAGACAGACAGACAGACAGGCAGACCATCTTCACAAACTGTTGAACACAATAATTGTTTTTCTTGAATTATAATGATTTTAAGATAGAGATGACGATCTAATTCAAATTAATTGCCCAGCCCTATCTGCAAGTTAACCACACTGTTCTCTACTTCTCACACAACTAATTGTTCCTAAATTACAGTCTGCAGGCATGCTGGGGTGACTTTTTTCAATCATTATTTTTGACTAATTTCTTCTAAATTACAGCGTGCAGGCATGCTGGAGTGACTTTTTTTCTGTTCACTTTCAGCCCTTATTGCTCATTCGCTGTCTCATTTTTATTACAGGAACTTCCCTCTGAAGCAGGGAGGGTCTGCATATAAAATGGTCTGCAGTTCTGTGCTTCATAGGTCAGAAGCTTGTTTATTTTGTCTATGTGGCTACATTCAGTCCCAGGCAAAACCATTTTTTTAAAATCCTAAATTCAAGCTCGATTGACTGGCATGCCACATTTTGCTCATTTTGAACCATCTTCATCATATTGTGACGAAAAATTAATTATTCTCCCGTGCTAATTTGCCGAGTTATTTTTTTTCAAAGATTTCCACTTTTAGATCACATCATTGAACCAAGGCTCATAGTATAGTTTATTTTTTGGTAAGGCTGCCTCTCTAGTTTTTCTTTTCTACAGTGACATCCGTCAATATCACAGTTGATTACCACTTTGGGCAAGTGTTTTTATTTTTAAGCCCTGCATTTATATGGGGAGCCGTTCATCTCAAATCACATGTTCCCATTGAAATGAATGGAAATGCCATGAATTTGTACCTGCCGTCTTCAAGTGAAGTAAAGTCATGTTTATTTAGTATATAGCCTTTAATCTCAGAAACGTCCCAAAGGGCTTCACATGCCCCACGGTTGACAAAAACTCTCTACATTATGATTCCTGAGAGTTCTAGGGCCTAATTCTGCAAATACATGTATAAAGGTTGTGGAGTTTGATACCTCCAACAACATTAAGAACCACTGTTCTAGGCAATAGTCAATCATATTGCAACAGGGTGTCCTCTTCTTTGAGTCATTTGAACTCCTCTCACAGCCCATCATGCGGTGTTAATTGCCACCATAGAGTGCTTAGCTTTTTTTTTCTTGTAAACTTGTAGCTCAAGTCACTCATATCTCAGGGCACCATAGTACAAACTTGAGCAAATTTAAGTTCTAAAATGGAAAAAAAAAATGTCAGGATGATATGAAATGACATTAACTTTCCAATTATTTGCACTGTAGATGGCATGCCCTGCTCCATGACCATGGATGGCCCCCGCAGTGCTTTTCCCACCTCTTCCAGCTCCACCAAACATTGCAATTCTTCAACCAGTGACCATGTTCACGGTGGCAATCTCGACCCAGAGGACATCCGAACTTGCCGAGCCGTACCAGAGAGCTTTGGTGCCGAAGTTGGGAGTGGCAACGGCAATGGCGGTGCTCATTGCCTGGCCACTAATGAAGTCGGAGGAGGGTTAGGTGTGATATCCCAGGAGGATCAGCCCCATCAGCACATGATGCCCCCCAAGCGTCGCACCGAACTGAACATCTCACCGCCTCCCCAAGACCTACTTAGCGACAGTCACATGTCCTGTCAAGCAGAAACCTCATTGGATTCAGAGCACAGCAACAGCATCTGGATGGAGGACTCCCTCTCCAACTTCAGTAACATGAGCACAAACTCTTACAATGACAACACAGAGGTGCCACGAAAGTCACGCAAACGCACCCCACGACAAAGGCCGGGGCCCAAGTCTTTGCTTACCAATGAAGCCAGCATGGATGTTTTCGATGCGGACAGCGCCAAAGGGCCGCACTATGTCTTCTCCCAGCTCGGCTCGGACAGCAAGACTGGACAAAAAGGAAGGTATGGTTTCAAGGATAAGGCCACCAAACTCATCCCCACCTTTCAGTAAAGTTAGACAGTGCTACAGCCAGTGTCTAAAACACAGCCACAAAAAGTAGGAACAAACTACTGTTGCAAACTGTGAATTACAGCGGCTCTCAAAGGCCCAGGAAAAGCAATGCTGATTAAATAAACAGATACAATTCACTTGCTTAATGAAGGGCGTCCACATTGCTTCGTGCACCATGGCAACTGTGGAGCACTTTCGCCACTGATTGTTTTAAGTCGCTAGGTAGATCCTTTATTGATCCTGTAGGAAATCCTGGTGAGAAAAGGAAATGATGGCCATTATCCAGAAGCGTGAAGTCAATAAGTCTAGGCTTGATGTTTTCAAGTAAAACAAGAGGCCAGAGGTGATGAAATGTGGCTGTGTCAAGCTTTCTTTTTTTTGTGTCTGTTCTTTTCTGCAGTCCACAAGAAAAAACTCCGACGCCTCACCAAAAAGGAGTTCTATCCATGCAATATCCATCTAAGAGTGAACAAAAGGAGCTGAAGATCCTTGTTCAGCCCGAGCCTCAGCACCGGGCTCGCTACCTGACGGAGGGCAGCCGAGGGTCCGTCAAGGACCGCACTCAGCAGAGCTTCCCTACCATCAAAGTAAGTGTTGAGTTGTTTTTTTTTTTTTTTCCCCCATCTCCAGGCAGCCTTGTTAAGGAACCACTTTTGAGGCATGAGGTCATTCGTGTATAATAGATATCAGCCACCAAATTTAAGCCCGCAGATATTCCAAAGGAAGATATCAGATAAGAGTCCAATGTTGCCATGAGATACTAGAAGTTTATTTTAATCCCATAACCATGCTCGCATCTGAAAACACACACCTCAAATCATCTTTCCCAGTTGATGCCAATAATTCATTCCAGCCTCCCTCCCAAATTCTCAATGTCTTTTGAATTAAAAAAAAAACCACTCAGTAACATTGTACTTTTTGAAGAATTGTTTACGATGTGAAAATCTTCCTTGCAAGTCAAAGCAAAACATTGGCCAAATGACAGCTTGTCACTTGAAAAACTCGTTTTACATGTATCTCAAGACACCACTCTACTTTTCAGTGTATGCTTCCTCAAGCCACATTCGGGGATAAGAAAGTTTAAGCTTTTAATTTTGAGTTGAGATTTGGAACAGCGAGTTTACGAATGAAATGTATAAATATTTGTCTAAATTCAATAAATCTTGGGAAACATTGACAAATACCATTTATCTTCATAAAGCCAGTCAAGACGTTAACTTCAATTGTTATGCGTTTATATTTGCAAATTTTTGTATTCAATATGTTTTACAGCTGGAGGGTGTCAATGAGCCAGTCATTTTGCAAGTTTTTGTCGGAATCGATACTGAGCGGGTGAGGCCCCACGGATTTTACCAAGCTTGCAGAGTGACCGGCCGCAACACCACAGCCTGCAAAGAGGTGGATATTGGGGGTACAACTGTCATTGAAGTCCCCTTGGACCCAAGCACCAATATGACTTTAGCGTACGTACTTTGTCTTAAATGGTCAGCACACTGAGCATTTGTGTGCACAAAATAGGACTCGGAAGGGTTTTATTATTAAATTTGTTGAGCCGTAACTATATAACCTGAAACGGTGAATTGATTCGATCTGAGTGCCAACACATTGTTTGCAATTTCCTTAACAATCAGTTCTATTGGTAAATTTTGAGTTTCTTCATGACCTAACATTTGTTTCCTTAAAAGCTGACACTGAGTCTTTGTGCAGTGTGGACTGCGTTGGAATCTTGAAACTCCGAAATGCCGACGTGGAGGCTCGCATCGGTGTGGCGGGGTCAAAAAAGAAGAGCACACGTGCCAGGCTCGTGTTTCGGGTCAACATCCCACGTCCAGACGGTTCAGTGCTCACACTCCAAACGCTGTCGTCTTCCATCCTTTGCAGTAAGTGAAGCTGTTTGTTTTCAGTGCTTGTGGATGGAGTTACTTCATTACTTGGAGAAGCGCCGTATAAAATTGACTGCAGCCTTAGGCCAGAAGGCTCTGTATTTGTCCGTTTTTGAAGACATTGTGTAAATTCCCTTCATTCTAATGCAATGTATGATCGTGCAAACAGTTTAAGGGTGTGGTGGACTATATAAACAGGAAAGCCGCTGCGAGAAAGCTAATTTGGTAGAACTGACACGAGAGGAATAAAAGGAAGGACAAAACAATAGATGTGTGATACCGTTTAAACTTAGCCAACACGCAATGCACTACAGTATCTTTCCACATACGGTAAATGAATGACAAGTACTGTACATGTGAGTCTTGGAGGTATGTCTGAATCATATGAAGGGAAATACTCAGGAAGGAAATACTGTATGTTTTGATTTGTTTTGTTTTGTTGTTTTTGCGTATAACATTTTTAAACCTCTCCTCTGAGAAAGAAGCATTGTTAAAAGCTGTGCGCAATGTCAACATGAATCTACTTATCAGGTTGATTTTATAGTATTATGACAGTATTATCTTCCAAACAGTAGTACCGGGTTTAAGGAAAGTAAAGTGGCACCTCTGTTTGACTTGATTTTGAAATAGTACATACATTGTGCCTCACAAGCTGCCTTTTTAATCAATAAAAAGGAATTGTGATTGTAAACCTCTGAATTTTTTTTTCAGGTTATAGCTTCTACATGCCAAGGCCCCAGAGTAGCTGTCTATTCTGAGCTCAGTGGCCCTTAACATAAAATGTTAAAGCACAAATGGAATCACCGTAAAACATTGTAAATTGACTTGCAAAGTAAACACTCACCTCTCATTTCCGCTGAATAAAATACTTTGACAATAAATGCAGAAAGAATTTTTGAAAGTTTTGAGTTTACGTTTTGTTTTGCCTCTTTTTGCTCAACAATATCATAATAAACACGTTCTAAAGCTTGAACACTAAAGAAGTATTGTTTAGACTGGGAGTGCCAGTATTATCAGCAAATCTGTGTTCCTTGCCACTCAGACTGCCTTTCATAATTAAAAAATATTATGCTCTAATATGCCTTTTGTCAACAGCTCAGCCGGCAGGGGTTCCGGAGATTCTGAAGAAATCATTGCACAGTTGCTCAGTGAGGGGAGGAGAAGAGCTCTTCATCATTGGCAAGAATTTTCTCAAAGACGCCAAAGTTGTTTTTCAAGAAAATATCACTGGTAAGAAATTTGAAAATTGATTCCAACTGCAGAATATTTCCAGTTCAATAATCCTCATCTTTTTTTTTAGATGAAACATCTTGGAAGACGGAGGCAGAAATTGACATGGAATTGTTTCACCAGGTTGGACTTAATCTTGTTTTATTTGAACCACGTCATTTGTGGCAACCATAAATAAGTCACTTGAGATTCTTTGGGTCATTTAGAAGTAATCATCTTATGTAGCTGATGGTTCAAAGGTTTCAGTGAGCTCTTTGTATTGTGCCCTAAATACACAGTCTCTAAGGTGTGTTTCAACACTGACACCATTGATCTTTACTCTTGTTAACAAAACACTCCAAAGGAACAAAAAGTATTTTATTTAACAAGTTAATCCTTGTGTGATCAACATCGCTTTTAAAGCTAACACATCATAAGAAGCTAATAAAAAGCAAACATAGACTGAATGGCTCAAACATTTCTGCGTTACTATTTATGTTTTGTTTTGCTTAAAACGAATGAAAGTAAATGTATCTCAAATTTCCTTTCATCGTGTAAATGGCAGGTCATTGCTAGGGCTGCACAAGAGTATCAAACTATGTTATTCATGGACGTATTTGTTTTTTCTTTCTTTGTTTTTCTCCCAAGAATCATTTGATTGTGAAGGTTCCACCTTACCAGAACCAAAGCATCACCTCTCCAGTGTCTGTGGCTATCTATGTGGTCACCATTGCTGGCAGATCCCATGATGTTCAACCTTTTACATACAATCCAGATTCAGGTTGGATTTAGTTTGTTTCTTCTCTAAGTACAATGATGATATCACGTCATTGAGAGTGAACTGAAAAGGTCATCGGGATTCTTTTGAATTACCAGTACACTTTTGTAGTCATGTGTGTGAATGTGTTTACGTGACTACTCTTGTAGAGAACACTGAAGTTTTTGTGAAGAAGGAGACATCATCTCCAGTGAAGACGTGTCCCTTTGATGATCAAAGTAAATATTTCTTTGTACATATTTTATTTCCAAAGGGGAATCAAAAAATGTTAAAACAAAATACTATTCTTTAAATAAAATACATAGATCAAATAATCCAATACAGGGAAGAAAGCCAGATGGTTTCAATAAATCATTCTCATACATCTCGTTACAGTTCTGATGCCTCGTATGGTGCCTCAAGTGAAGAAAGAGGAAGTCACTCCAATGGACGTTACCAACAACCTCCAACCCTCTGCTGTGTTCAAGGTAATTGATTATAAACTGGTCACCTGATATTTTTTTATTTTAAAGTACTACTTATAAATTACATTTGTGTTTGAACTTCTCATTGGTTCTGCCAGCCGCCACCTGACCTTTGTCCAGTTCAGCAGAACCCAGACATGTCTACAGGTCATCTAAATAACATAGAGTTTTCCAACACATTGCCACAGTCCTTGGGCGACCCCGACAAGGCTCAGGCTCCAGATTTTACCAACACAGAGGCCTTAACTACAATCCAGCCCATGGTGGGTCTTGGGCAGGGGCAAGTCAGTAGCTCCGGGTCTACGGCGCGACCTTGTGGTGATCCCGGAGCTCAACAGCAGCAGCTGCCCATGTTCCCTTCGGGCGAAGTGAACCAGTTTGATGAGGCGGTTCGACAAAAGCCCAAAGCCTTTGGTAATGTGCCACTTCAGACGGATAACTCAATGACCAACCAGCAGCACCATTTGCAGCACCAACAGATCCAAAACCGGCAACTTCAGCAGCAACAGCAGCAAATTCAACAGCAGCAACTTCAGCAGCAACAGCATCAAATTCATCAACAACAACAGCAACAACTGCAGCAGCAGCAGCAGGTGCTGGAGAATCTTCAACAGCAAATGTACCAATCGCAGTGTGTGAATGTGGAGCAACAGGGATCCTCACCATGTGCTCTACCAAACCAGGGCTCACTTTTCCAACAGGCTCAGCAACAGCAGCAGCAGCAACAGCAACAACAAACAACTCTCTTTCAGCCAACCACCGATTTGCTCTCTATTCAAACCAACTTCCTGCAGCAGACACCCTCACACCCCTCACCGCCAGCGTTCCACAACGCCAGCCCTCTGGCTGAAGCGCACGATCCCCAGGGAACTCTGTTTCATAGCCAGGGTGCTTCTCACACTCCAGAGCCGGTGCAGGTGGTGCTCTTCCAGAACCCCATGACAGTTCTACCCTCTCCGGACCAGCAACCTTCAACGCCTAGTCTTTTCCTCCCCCAGACATCTCTTTCAGGTCAGCTGACAACCAATAGTAGTAACCAACAGCAGCAAATGGCCTTTCTCAGTGCTCTCCAAACACCTGCTCCTGAACAACAAGCGGTGTTTCAGCCTCAGGCTCAGACTCAGCTCTCTCCCATTCAGCAAAGCGCACCAATGGAGCAACAGCAGCCTTCCCAGCCTCAGCCCCTCTCTCAGGCAAGTCAGCAGCAATGTTTGTTTCAGAACATCTCTCAGCATCCACCTGCAAACACGCTGTCTTCAGCTCAACAGCAGCCAGCCGGACACCTGTTCTGTAACAACCCGCTGCCTACCGCAGACCCGACATCCAACATTCTCTTCAGCAATCAGGGGCAGATGCCTCCTATGAGCAGCAGCAGCAGCAGTCTAGTTTCCCAAGAGCCCCAGAACGCGTCGCTGCTTTTCTCACAGGCCAGCATGGTGACGGTAACCCAACAGGTGCACTCTGAGCCCATGGCCTTAGGTAATGATGCACGTCAGCAAGTGCTATTCCAGGAACAGCAACCAATGCAACTTGGAAACGCCACAAACAATGGGCAAGAGCAGTCCGTGGGGATCTTCATGCCTCCGCCAAACATGGCCTCTCTGCAAAGCGGGTTGTCTCAGGAGCTCGCGCAGTCCGCCATGTTTGCTTCGCCCAATGGTGTGGCGAACCTCCAGACGACCACCTCGTCTCCCGTTCAGCAGCCGGGGACTCTGTTTCAGTCTGCAGTCGCTGGGACCATCAGGCAGCCCGGCCAACCTCAGCAACCTGACGTATTCATTTTTGGAATTCACAATGGTGAGCAATTTGATTGAACCTAATCGACCAGTTAAATTTCAATCGTGAAGAAATTGACAATAAAGCAGACTTTGACTTTGAATAATCCAAAACTTGGAATCTGTTTCATTCCCCTATTTTTAAAAACTTAAAGTAAAGCTTTTTCTCCATCAAGCACTTCAGCCGGATACAGATACAACTATGAATGAGTGAAGATTGATAATTGATAATGAATCGGATTTTGTTAAATTCTCATCAATTCCCGTACCCATTGTTAGTACAAGTCTGTAAACAATCCTGATGGACCTTCTGTGTTCTCTCCTCCTGCAGAATGTGGTCAGATGATGAGCGCACCAGGAGACACGGTGTCTGACCAGATCATAGCCATCAGCCAGTCTGGGCAAAACCAAAGAGAGAGTGAGGCCCGCATTCAGTCGCTGTTCAGCCAGAGTGGCTTGAAAACCTCCCAGAGCATGGAGAGGATTAATAACTTGGCTATCAGCCAAGAACAAGGCAACGCCTTAACCCGTTCATACTGATTTCCACAGAGGATTTCTCTTTTATTTCTTCAGTAACAAAACAGTTTGAGGTGATTCTAAATGGGAATGAATAACATCTTGTCTTCGGCCCATTTAAGATTAGATTTGATCTCATTTGGGGCCCCAAATTATTTTCTTTGAAAATTACTCCAAGTGAACTAGATTTGAGTGGAATAGAGCTACTGTATATAGACGGGAGATGATAGCTGTATGTGCTGTCATTTTCAAAATATTTTCAGGATGGCGTGGTACAAGCGAAAGGAAAGACTGAGCAGTGTGGTATGAATGTAATATGGTGGGCGTGTGGTTGAAAGGCGCATAGAAAGTGTATTGAGAGAAAAGAGGCAAAGAATGGCTTTTTTTTTTTTTTTTATTAAATATGAATGTCGACACATTTGTGCCTTTACAGTATAGTAGCAGTACTTAGGATTTCAACATTAGTGAAATATTGCCAATCCTTCTGTTTTGACATGTTTATAATTCATTTTTGTCACAGGAAGGTTGATGAAACTTAATTCGAGCAAATGGGCTCCAATTGGGATTTTATTTATTTGCGTATTGGAATACCAGCGAAAAATCATCAGGATGATGTCCACGAGAATACAATGATGATCGAAGTAAAAATAATCTTTTGGGACTTGGATTAAATTACTTCTTTTTCAAGATTGGGGGAAAAAAACGATGAACATAATGTTCTTTTAGTCCTTTGTTAGTGGTACTATTCTACTATCATGTCTCAAAATGTAACATTAGCAAAAGGTAGCACTGAAGTTGAAATAAGTGAGGAACATTTGAAGCAAAGGTGTTTCAAAGGATGTAGTAGACAGAATGTTTGTATTAGACTGTGTCTACCTATAGTACAAATATCAGAATGTAAATTAGTTTCATTATGTGTCATTTGTCCTTCGGAGTTACATTGATGCACTCCCTCTGTGTCAGGTACGCATAACCGAGGATTATGTATCATAGTTCAGAAGTTTAATCATTTGCTTTGGTTTTGGGAATTTGTGCGGTTTTTTTTTTGTTTTGTTTTTATCTCGGTGTGAATTTCAACACTCCAGCCTTTTATGTTCTGCATGCTTTTAAGTCTTTATTACGAGAAAGGTTGAAGAAAATAAGTGGACAAACTGTCTTAATTTGTTTGGCTGTAATTAGCCAAGAATTTGGAGAAAATTCTTCCTACTCCTAAATGTGTTACATAGAACGGATATAAAAACTCTAGACATCCCAATTATAGTAGTATTGGAAAAAATCTAACCAAGTTAAATTATTTCAAAACTTTAACCACCGTGAATTAGGCCGATGAACTTTACAGCTCAATCTATTCGAGAGGGGAAGTAAAAATAAACAATTTAGGAAAAAAACGTGTACACACCCTCTTATAATCAAGATATGGCCGTGTTTATAACTAACCAGTCACATTTACACGAAACACGCTTTATATGAATCCTGATGACGAGCCAGTTTTATGGCCCGTTTGCTTATTGTACTTCTCCTATCTTTCTTTCCATTTGTGTGATCAAACAATCAAACAGCAACTCGTTTCTTCTCTTGTGTTTCGCTTTTGATTTTTTTATCCTGCTGTTGTTTTTGTTGTTTGTTTCTATGTTTCAGGGGCTGGTCTCTGTTAACGTACCTAACAAAAGTTCCGTTTCTTTTTGTGTGCAATTTATTTTGTTTTATTGCTGTGTTCCAACACAGTTGTAATTATCCACCCACAAACACCAGATAGTTAGATGATGGGCAACGTACTAGTACAATGTAACCAACCTTTACTAATGTGATTATTGGCGTGATGGTATGTTGTTTTGAGCAAAGCTGTTTTTAGTGGGATGTTACTCCAGAAGAACACCGGATACATAGCTACGTGTCACTGTCTCTCTTTAAACTTGTGAAACTGAAGAACTATAGTTTAATATTTATGGTTGTGTTTGTTAAATTTGTTTCTCCAGTGAGTCTTTTATTATTGGTTTAGTCTGGCCTATGTATTTATTTGCGTAGTTGGGTTAAGATCTTTCGAACTGTGACCGATGGCAATTTATTGTGGTTTGGAGCCCACATCTGCTGATCCTCAATTTGAAACCTGTACTGAGACACAAAAAGGTGTTTATTTTTTCCCCCCAATAAATAAAAGTGACACTTTTATATGCAATTACACTGGTGAATTTTGGAAAAGTAATGTGACACATTTTTGGGCAAATGGCACCAAAATTTCCATCTTATCCTTTTAAATAGGAATGACTTTCAGTATTATGACCAACACAAAACAATAAGATGTTCCGTACATACTTTGTATCGAATGTTTGCAAGTATCTCACTGATCTCAAGATGCACTGAGTGCACAGCTATTTTTGTATGTGGATTCAAGTTCTTTGATACATTTCTTTCAATAGAACAAGCTGTAATGTTTATTTTACCAGGTTGACTATATAATTTGCTTAAACCTCTTCAAAATACTACAACTTCAAATGCAGTGGTGCCTTGCAATACAATATGCTTGCAGTTAACTCAACTCACGTCAAGTAGTGAATCATTTTTCACAAAGGAAACGCCAAGCTGTTTAGTGCTGTGCCGAGTTGGTTGACTCTCAAACTAAACATGAAACAAAGATTTGCATCCGGAAACACACCATTACTCTTTTAGATGAAACTGCTAAATAGCATCAATCTATATGTCACTATTTGTATTATGGAGTGCTATTTTTCCCAATTTATTTTGAAGTGAAAGCTGAAACAAATGACTTGAGATTTGAGTGTTTTATGTTACGAGCATGGTCACGGAACCGATTGAACTCATCGCAAGGCACCACTGCTAAGATACCGTACTGTAAATAAATGTGCCTGTCATATTTTGCTCATATAACACCCAGCTTGCTTTCCAAGTCAAGACACTTTAAATGTGTTAATAATGCTCTAGAGCAGGGATGTGATAGATGAATTTTGTTCTGAAATATCTGTCATGCATTGCACCCATTTGTACTGAAGTATCCAATGCATTTATGTGGACATGGATGCACATGATTTCTGAAACTGCTATGCAGCGAAACTGTAAATGTAGATCCGTTACGTTTTTGAATATATATTTTTCTATGCATCCGCTCAGTTTTTAACTATGATGGAAACAAAGATTGATTTTTATCCCATTATTTAAGCTTGTTGGGCTTTGTCTCTGATGCTTTGCTTGATTGCCTTATGTGTTTGATGCCTTTGTGTCGTTGAGGTACCAGGACCAGGAAAAATCAGCACATTTCATTTTCAATTTTTGGGGAGGGGGTATCTGATCATCACATTTTATTGTTAATTATAGTGGGAAAAGTGCTTCTGAATAATTTGTTCTGTATCTGACAGTTTCGCTTTAAAAGTCTCCCAGCACAATTGACACTCACCTACAGTTCATGTTTTATAATCCAGCATATGAACATTTCTTTGAGGTGTCAACCATGTGAACAACTGTCATATAAATATTCACTTAAAAAATACGTTCAGCCTTTGTTGGGATTCATTTTTCTGTAAACCTGCTGCTATCTATATTAAACATATACAAGAGAGATATTGATTGTGATCATTCTAATTAGATTTGTGTTCAACACGTTTTTATTGAATATAACTGGTGCAAGTCTAGAATAAATATATGAAATATTGGTTACTATAAGTTGAATAGTTGTTAAAAAAAAGTATAAATTATTTTGTGTGGATTTCAGTCAAAGTCAATATCATATACTATATCAAATATTTGGCCACTACTTTTAAGACATAAGAGTTTAATGATTCTACATTTTTGAGAATTTAATTAATCTACCTATTAATGATGACGAGGGATTTTGATAAAACGCCAGTGGCTCATTAATCGTTTCCCTTTTATTCAAATATATATTCAAAGCAATGATGAAACGTTTGTAATATTAATCAACCGTTATGCCTTTTTCTTTTTTTCAAATATCCATCTAGCATATTCATGAAATGATAATACAAAAATAAATCAATTAACCATTATGCCTAATGTTTTTATTCATTTCAATGAGACGCGAATGACCGTTTCGGCGTTTATGAAAATTCCGACAGTCGCTGAACGTACCCAATTTGATAGCTTTATCCTTGTGCGCAAGCGCAGATCTTAAAACGTGTAACATCAAGACCATCATGGCTGACGTAACAGCAGCGGACGGCGATAAACTCAGCAAAAAGTGAGTTTTCAGCCTTTTCCATCTATTTTGGCTCGTAATACGTTCGGGTCCTTGATTTGTAGTTGTATTTACTGACATACAGAAACAAAGTAATGGCAGTAGACACGACAGTATATTACAAAGATAGCAAAATTAATTTCCCTTCCAGAGGCGTGCTTGTAGCCTACATTTCCCACACTACTTTCCTGTTCATTCATTGGGAACTGTAGTTTTTAAAATCACGATTAACCAACTGTGTTAATGGTTTTGTGGACCAGTAAAACTACAAGCCCCATAATGTCCTAAAAGAAAGGTCATCCACTCGTCGACTGGGTAAATTTGGGACTAGGCTTTCTTTAAACATTGTAACGTTTGAGTATTGTCCTAACTTTATCAGAAAATCTTTTCTTAGGACCTAAGACAAAGGACTATCATTTATGATACTGGCGTTTTACTGAAGGTGTTTCTTACCTTCTTTTGATTTGATAGTAACATACACAGGCACATGCTAGCTATCCACAACAGTCACCGGCACATGCTAGCTATACACACAAAAAAATCGGTTTTGATGTGTTTACAGTAGTACACGAAATAGTGTGTACCTTGAGTTTTCATTGTCTGCCAGCAGATGTTGATATTGTCTTTTTGTCTATTTTGTTCACTGATGCCTTTTGACAAATGTTAAACGAAGGACAGCACTATTGCACTGTAACAACCACGATTGCAAGTTGTTTTAAGCTGAGGCTCTAATAGTTTTCCTTTAGGGTATTGCATTGACTTGGAGATTGTTTTTTTTTAATGAATTTTTAAAAATATTTTGTAGTGTACGTGTTTTTACATTTTTTTTCCATCTGTGTAGGGTTCAACAGCGCAGCTTTGAGTTGGAAAAAAAAAAAGTCTAGATGTTAACCAGTCTCATAAAAAGCCATTGTTACTTGATGCATGGTGCTTAAATAATTGAATAATCATTCGAGTACCCCCCCCCCCCCCCCATTTTCCTTGAAGCTGCATTCCACTTGAAAGTCAAGTAGAAATATGACAGAACTAAATGTGTATGTGTGGGGCGGCCATCATTTCTAAGTGATGAAATGCAAGCGTATGGGACTTCAAAGTTGAGGACAAGTGAGCTTTTCTTCACTAATGCACCGTACAGTATTTTGAACATTTGTGATTTGCATACCATTATGAAAATGACTTCTTCCTCTGTACATCTTCATTTTATTTTCCTTATATATAAATATATCTCTTTCCCCCAGATTGCTCTTCTGACTGGTGGCTCAGCATGCTTTGCCTGGTCAGGCAGCAGCTGTGCCAAGCCTTTCAAGTCAGGGGACAGTGGTATAAACGGGCACAACCATGCATAGCCACAGTGCCTGTGCAAATTTATGGGAACCGTTGGAGAGGTGACAAAAGGTTGGTGGCTTTTCCTTTCAAGAGAGAATAACAACCAACCTTTTGTCACCAGGGTAAATGTTGGTTTCTGTCTATTGTCTTTTAGTATACATTCTTTAAGTGGAGCTGTCTTAATGACTTGAGTTTGTGAAGCTGCTTCATCTACTCCAGTGTCTACAATTTCATTTGACATTAAAATTTCACAACATAGAGCTGGGCGATATGACTGGTCATTCATGGCAGTGGTAATTATAGGCGTCAATGGCGTGACATCTTCAGCAAATATCTTCATCAAATGACAACATTGAGGTGTGATCGTCTCATGGTCCCAAAACATTTCTACCTCCTACCTTGCTCCTTTGTCAATCTCCTTACTCTTGATGGAACTGGTGGTGGGAGGCACTAGCACGTAAACTGGTGAGCAAGCACCCAAGAAAACTGCAATAAGACAAATGAGATGAGCCCTTAAAGTAAGTGGAGGGAGCTGCGATGAATGATGCTCAAACTGTTTATTCAATGCTTTATATCTATGGAGGGATGTTTATTGAAAAAAAAAAAATGGTTGGGGGTTTTTTCTCTTTCCCATTGCCATTGAATGGTTGTGTGGAGTTTTTAATTCAGTTGGATAAATGGGAACCGGTTAATTGTGCCTATACTGCCATCTAGGGGCAGAGTTTAGCATGATAGTATTTATGTCCTATTATGTCCTATCACAATAAGATCTTGTTACCTTCCAGCAAATGACTGCTTTGATTCCTTGTGTCTTGTCAGTGAGCTGAAGAGGAGACTAAAAGCTGAGAAGAAGGCTGTGGAGAAAGAAGCCAAGGCCAAAGAACAGCAGTTGCAAAAGAAGGAAACCAATAACTGCGATGCCACTGCTGTGGATGAGGAGGCACTCGACCCAAATGTGAGATTCTTGTATGAACATTGGCTTTCACCCATCATTTACTGAACCCTATTTCCATTGTTTGCTTTCAAATGCAGCAATACTACAAGATCCGCACCCAGGCCATTCAGGAGCTCAAGGGGACTGCTGAGGACCCGTATCCACACAAGTATCATGTTGACTTGTCGCTCACAGAGTTTGTTGAGAAGTACAGCCATCTACAGCCAGGGGAACAGCTAAAGGATGTTGTCCTCAACTTGTCAGGTATTGTAATACTTTGAATCCTTTCAAATTGATTGGATTTTAGGTTGGAGAATTTATCAGTAAGAAAATTTATTTTTTTGTCTTGTGATTGGCAGGCCGCATCCATGCTAAGAGGGCATCTGGTGCCAAGCTGCTGTTTTATGACATGCGAGCCGAAGGCACCAAGTTGCAAGTTATGGCAAACTCCGGGTACTGAGAGATTGAGTAATGCCTGAATATTACATATATGTATGCCAGATATTTTCGAAGCAAAGTTGCCATTATTGCCTGCCGCACTTTACTAAGCAGCAGTAGAAAATTGTTTCATCCAAAACATTGTTTTCTGAGCAAAAAGCTGTGAAAAGTGTCGAACAGATGAGTGACTTCAATGCTAATTGCTTCTTTTGTGATACCTAAAACTATAAACAGAAACAAGACTGAATCTTCTTGAAATCTATTATTTGCAGACAAACTGAAAAAACGGTTGGATTGCATTTGACAAATATAAATGTCCATGGAAATGAATGAAATAATGCCGCAAATTTTGTTGTGCTTTGGGTCTCAGATGTTTTAAAACTACAGGAGGCAAAGTCATGGATGGATGTCAGAACTAGGATGTTTTAACGCTTGACTTTTTCTCTCACTGTCAGGAATTACAAGTCTGAGGAAGCCTTTGTGGCCATCAACAACAAGCTGAGGCGTGGCGACATCATCGGTGTCCGCGGGAACCCCGGGAAGACCAAAAAAGGGGAGCTGTCCATCATCCCCATCGAGATGACTCTACTTTCGCCTTGTCTCCACATGCTGCCTCACCTCCACTTTGGACTTAAAGACAAGGTAATATTGATTGCTGTAATCACACTTAATTATTAAAACACTCTTATTTTCTCACAAGGATCCAAGGCTCACTTAGGTAGAGATACAGGTCACTGAGTTTCAGGGTTAGGGTAGGCAAAGAGTTTGAGTTACCTGAAACTGAAAATGTGAGTTTTTCTCTCGTTCATCTTTTTTGTTGTTGTCATGACTCTCAAAGGAAACACGATTCCGTCAGCGCTATTTGGATCTCATCTTAAATGACTACGTGAGGCAGAAGTTTGTAACACGAGCCAAAATCATCACATACTTGCGCAGCTTCTTGGATCAACTCGGATTTTTAGAGGTAAGGGTTTGACACACAACCTTTAAAAAAACGTTTGCGTTCTAAGTCATGTTTGTTGTCGTTATAAGATTGAGACTCCAATGATGAACATCATTCCTGGTGGAGCAGTGGCCCGTCCATTTGTAACCTATCACAATGACTTGGATATGAACCTATACATGAGGATTGCTCCCGAGCTTTACCACAAGGTAATGCATAGATTGGAGGGGGGGGGCAATAAAAAAAAAAAAGCATCAATTTGGGATCAAGTTATTTTATTAGCCTATAGTTAAGGAAGGGTGTTTAAGATGAGACGTTTATCGGTGTACTCTGTGTCTTCTTGTAGATGCTTGTCGTCGGTGGGATGGATCGAGTGTATGAGGTCGGCCGTCAGTTCAGGAATGAAGGCATCGATCTCACTCACAACCCGGAGTTCACCACCTGTGAATTCTACATGGCGTATGCTGACTACCACGACTTGATGGACATAACCGAGAAGCTTTTGTCTGGTGCGTAAAAATAAACTACCTGTATGTGGGTATAAATAGAGACTTCAATGTATGTGACTTGATGTTTTCTGTGAGGCCATCGATTTCAAAGTGCTTAACAGTGTCACATCATCACCAGATTAACAAGGAAAAAAAAAATCTGTATTATTGTTTTCCCTTCAGGGATGGTGAAGCACATCACGGGAGGTTACAAGGTGACCTACCACCCTGACGGTCCTGAAGGAGAAGCCTATGAGATTGACTTCACTCCACCATTTAGAAGAGTGAGCATGACACACGACCTTGAGAAGCTGATGGGAGTCAAATTTCCTCCCACTGACAGTTACGACAGTGACGGTAAGGTCATGATGCTGTCCAAGGAGGGACATTTATGTTTTTGGTATTCTTTTTGTTGTTTTGAATGACCTTGTGGTGATCTACAAATGATGTCCATTTGCCTTTTTCTGTTCAGAGACACGTAAATTCTTTGATGACCTGTGCGCCCAGAAGGGAGTTGAATGTCCTCCCCCCCGAACGACTGCCCGTCTACTTGACAAGGTGCCAGATTTATTTCATTTATTATTTAATAATAGGGCACTTACTTGAACCAACCACTCTGTCATTTGTCAGCTTGTGGGAGATTTCCTGGAGATCACCTGTATCAACCCCACATTCATTTGCGATCACCCTCAAATCATGAGCCCCTTAGCAAAATGGTAAGGGGAAATCTCAAATAAGTCTGAGGTCTGTTCAGAAATGCTCCTGCTTGACAGTTGAAATGCTCCTTTCCAACAGGCATCGATCAGAGAAAGGGCTGACAGAGCGCTTTGAGCTCTTTGTGATGAAGAAAGAAATCTGCAACGCCTACACTGAGTTGAATGACCCCATTAGACAGAGGGAGCTCTTTGATCAACAAGCCAAGGTGTGTAATGGACTTTGTGCCATTGGGCAATTTTAAACACACTGTTGGGGACATTCAAATAAGTATAACATTGTAGCTCGTAACAACTCAGCCGAGAAAGGAAACAAGAGAGACTGTTGTAGGCATCGTATTGAAAAAGTGAGATGTTTTACGCCACATGGGTGTGACCTTATGAATTTTTGATAAAACTCTTTGAGCAATATCTATTTCAATATATAAATGTGGCAATAATAGTAAAATGAAATCAAAAAACAAAAAAAGGGCTGGTATGCTACATCAAAACAATCCAAAAATCAACTAAACCAAGACAATATGCCACAAATGACAATTCTAAACGCAAATTCCCGACATCCACAAGTGACCGTTTGGCAGATGGTAAACACTATTTCGATAAAGAGGCTAAAGAGGCATCTTTATTACCACTCCTAGCTGGTTTATTTGTTCTACCCTTTTTGAGCAAATGTTATTTCAACACAAATGGAGCAACACCTGTTTTGCAGTAAAACAATACTCCAAGGCATATTTGTTATCCTTTGCAAAAAATGACAAATATTACTATGGCTTAACAAACACTTGCCACCTGCTTCTGTTAAATTATTGTAACTACTGTATGATTTCGAGAAGTGCAAGAGTGTACTTTTTACTTTTACGTTTTAATAAAACACCAAATTGATTCATTTTATTGTGTTTTCTGAATTAAAGTTGAACAATTTCAACATGACTACACTGGAAACGGAGCTCCACTCATGGTCAGTTCTTCACAGAAACTGCATTACAATATTTTTTCAGGCCAAGGCCGAGGGTGACGACGAGGCCATGTTCATCGACGAGACCTTCTGCACGGCACTGGAATATGGTCTCCCACCAACGGCTGGATGGGGAATGGGCATCGACCGCCTCACCATGTTCCTCACAGACTCCAATAACATCAAGGTAACGTCTTCTTACACATACAGACACTTGAGTAGGTCACAGGAAATGGTGAGAACATTTTTAGACTGCATAATCGGAGACCTATAGGAATATTGACTGGATGCTGTAGACTAGAGGAACCTAATTTTGTGACTCTTAAAACTTTTGTGTGTCTTTTTCAGGAGGTTTTACTCTTCCCAGCCATGAAGCCTGATGACAACAAAGCAAGCGTTCCTGCAGAGGGTACCTCTGTGTAACATACAGACCTCCTTGATAGAGGCTGCAGAACAAAAGCCTTTGTCAGCGTAAGGTCTGCCAGGTTTATTTTTTAATCGCGTCAAAGGCTCGGGTGCTCATTGTCGGTGTTTTGCCAGGCTCAATTTCATAACAAATTATGTTTCATTTTGACATTTTCTACACTTTCTGTCAGGAAATGTGTTGGGTCCTACTTGTTTGTCAACAAGTGTACCTCTTAATCTTCATTATTAACCAGACGCTAATTGGTTAAGCAGCAACTCGTATCCTATTAATTGCCTTTTTGAAGACCAAAATGTAATGTTTCAGAACACTCGTAAGAGTTTTGTTAAGTAGTCAGTTGCTCAGGTTTGGCTTCTTGTCTGGACTTGACGTACATCCCAATTCAACTCAAGCACCAGTTGTTGTCACAATACTGCCATCTCTTCTGTCATGTCTAATTATGATTTGTCATTTACCGAATTCAAAAGTCAATCCTGAGTAAAGCACTTTGAATCTCTTTTTGTCTCAATTTAAATTTTCTTTTTCAAAGTCATGTTGTAAACAATTTGTGAGATGGTATTAGTTCATAATCCATTAGTGGGTTGATTCGAACATAGTATCTTTAGACAAAGGTGTATTCTGCAGAACAATTGTTATTCTGGCTTGATTGTTTTACCATGCCACCACCAACCTGCACACACTGATCTGACAGAAATGCATATGGGTGCACCTAAAATATACTTAAAAAAATAATTAAGTAAGAATATATCGATTGGTGTGGGCTACTTACAGTAAAATAGTTTTTTTTTTTTTTTTTTACGGGAGGATTCGGTGTGATCGTAATCTGCAATTTGACCACTAGATGTCAGCAAATACGAGAGCCCGTGCCCTCCCCACTTGATGATGCGCGCTCCCGAGGTCAAGTGTATGTGCGCGGGCACCTAAGCGCACGCATACGGAGTGAAGATGGCGATGAGAGCAGTGCTGCGGTGCCTCTCTGCAAACTTGCCCTTCGGAGTTCCCCAGCTGTCGCCCGCTGCGGCTCTACCGGCGACCCGGCTGCTGTGGGCGGCGAGGACACTCAGCACCACGGCCGCCCGCGCCGAAGGTAAAGCACTCAGGAATTGGGATTCAAAATTCCAAACGGAAGTGGACGTCATGTTCGACTGGCTGGTCACACAAACTTTTAACTCGTGTTGAAAATTAGCTGCAGCCAGTTAGCTACGCCTATGCCCAACGCTCAACTAAGCTTGACTTCGTTTCCAGGTTGACGTTTCTATGCTTTCAATCAAGTGAACTGTTAATTCCAACAAATGCGACTGCTTGTGCAACATGTAACGTAAGTCAATGAATGTAACGTTAGCAGCACCCAAGACAAAGTACGTTTTTACAACGTGTCCCAAGAATTCCGCATAAAAGCCATTTATCCAGGCCTTCTCACTTGGGAACAGCATCCCTGACTGTGCTCTCCCAGCCATGCATCAACATATTACAATCTGGTTTAAGCCTGTATTTGCATGCTGAAATTGTGCCAGCACTGGGGAATGAAACACTACGACTGTTCTCATTCATTGTAAACGTACTGCAATCATTAAGATTTTGCCCAACCTGAGGGTGCACCTTTTCACCTGCCCTAATCTTCATAATATGATTTAAAACACCCAGAAATGTGTTTCAGCAGCGTCCCTGTATCATGCTGGAACTGGAAGTTCTTGTATGCATTTTACCAGAGGACAGTAAAGCCCTTTTTCCTCAATCTCATATATATAAATAAATATACCGTTGTCTATATATTGGATGACAAGTAAATCTCCAATATATAGACTAAAAAACAGTTTGAAAATAGGTTTACTCAGCCTACATCCTTTAAACACATTACAACTTATTGGAACATGCTAAAACAAGTTGTTTAAATTTGATCACATAAAATCGGGCAACCTATGTAATTATTGTGATTGGGGTCGGGTGAAAACGTTTTTTATTTTTGTTTTGAAGGTTAAAAACAAGACAATATATTGACATAAAAAGGCTATTGACATATTCTACAGCAATGTGCCATCAATAAATCAAATAAAATTTGGAACAATTCAGAAAAATGTAATGTGCACTGCGGAAACCCCCCAAAAAAACCACTCTCGCTCAGTTGGAAATTTGTTAAATTAGATGAAGTTTTTAAGTATTATTACAATTTGCTCTATGTGAATTACTAAAGGTTGTCCCAAATTTAAACAAGTCCTAATTTGTGCAACAGTTCTGTCAGATTCTGAATTGTGCAATTGATTTGAGCTTCCACTTTAATTGTCTTTAAAAAAAAAAAAAAAAAAAAAAAAAAGGACATGAACTGAATAATTGACCAGTTGAGCTTTGTTCTTGATTTGTTCTCTGTGCAGCTTTAAAGTTCACAGATAAGCATGAGTGGGTGCGAGTAGAAGGTGACATTGGCACTGTCGGTATCAGCAATTACGCTCAGGTAAGCCTTTGTCTTTGTTCGCTAATCATTTATTACTGATAGGTCATAATGACACATTTGGTAGGCAGATGGGATGCTCATTGGTGCGTGGTGGGTTCAGAAGCTGCAAAGGGGAGTTTAGCATACTCTGTACTTTGTCCTCACCTGCAGCAACTTTTTCCCTTTTAAATGATTATTGCCGCAGACCTCTGACACTGAAAAGCTATGCTACAATCACATGTTCTCAAATGACACAGTACAAAGGCTTGTATATAGATATTTAAAAAAAAAAAAAAAATATATATATATATATATTCTTTTACAAATGTTTTAAAGCTGCGTGGGGAAAAAAAGTTGTTAAATATCTGCAATAGTTAGTTAGACCAAAGTTATAAGTGTACAGTGTTGGGTTGCAGTTTCACTCCATCTGTGTAGGTGGCAGTATTGATGAACAACATATTCTTTTTACATTTATCTCCCCTTTAACACACCCAGGACAATCTTTGAGAGACATCTGTTAATTGTGTCTTTGCCAACATTGATCAGAAAAGAGAAATTAGGCTGAAAAAAGTCTTAATTATTGGTATCATCGGGAGATAATGGCAGAGTGAAAGGGCTGCACATAAGTGCTCTGAGCAGTTGCTTAAAGTTTGATTTTTGAAGGAGCCACGGTGAACATGACATGTTTTCGAGGCCAAGTGCAGTCATTCATTGCGGGTTTTAGATGGCGCCATTTAGTCGTAATAGTACACTTCACGTGCTTAATCAGATTTATTTATTTTTTGTCATGTGTTGGCGCCGTTGGATTTAAAATGTCACGTTTTGTCAAATGACATCAATTAGTTAGCTTAACTCCTGGTTTTAACCCTGCCAATTTTTCCTTCTGTTGTGGGGTTAAAGAAGTGCAAATGTTCATCAAAGAGCGACTAATATTAATGCTCCTCTAATGAGTTAACTCTAAAGAGCAGCAACAGGCATCAGTTTTATATCGCCCCCAGGTGGTCAAGGTGGGCACACCAGAAAGAGCAGTTAAATTGAAGAAAGTATGAAAGTGTTTCCTTTTCATTCTCTTTATTTATGTTATTATTTTGTGCTTTTATAAAGTACAACAATGTGGAGTGCTATTTTCTCTTATTCTTGTACGCATTACAACAATTTTCTTTCAAAAAAAGCTGGAAAGGATTGATGGCATTTCAGTTCATTTCAATTTAAATAGAGGATGTAAAAATATTATGCCACAGAATGGATCGTATGTACTGTATTGTCTTTTATTTTTTTTCAAGGAAGCTTTAGGCGACGTGGTGTACTGCGGACTCCCCGAAGTGGGCCAAAGCCTTGAACAAATGGGTATGACCAGCCCACGCTATGCTTATTGCAAAAGCTTCCCGTGAGAAAAGGCATGTGTGACGTTGCCTCCATGTTTGTGTTGCAGAGGAGTTTGGTGCCTTGGAAAGCGTGAAGGCCGCCAGCGAGCTTTACTCGCCGTTGACGGGCGAAGTGAAGGAAATCAACACCCAGCTGGCCGACAATCCCGGACTGGTAAATAAAGCCTGCTATACAGACGGTGAGCATCTCACTAAGAAAATGCGCGGCATACCACACGTGCTCCACTGTCAAATTTCTCCGCTTTCAGGTTGGCTCATCAAGATGACCATCAACAGGCCAGATGAGCTGCAAGGCCTCATGGATCAAGCTGCGTATGATAATTTTATCAAATCACTGGAATAATAAATCATTCAACTTGGCTTACTTTTGTACTTCAATAACCTTTGGCAACAGCCCTCATCCTCTGTGCTATTTATTGTCATACTGAATTAGTGCATCGGAATCATTTTTGTCTGTAAATAGCTTCTGTTTGGAAGATACAGATTCATTGAGTTGGTAAAACCACATAAGGGCTCTTAGGAATGTTGGGTCTAGTTTCTGGTGCTCTTGATTTGAAATGTGCACAAATGAGATGGAAAACTGGACAGTGGTTATAAGTGCCATCGCCTTCATGAAATAAAACTTTTCATTCTCCTTTGAGGAGAAACACGCTGAAAGTGTCCAAGTTTATTTTTAACACACTCAAACAATGGCGCAATTGTCACACTGCAGCCGGTTGAAAAGGGAAGATGCTATCGGTTAAATAAAAACAAACAAACAGGTCACACATTGTTTTTGCTGATGAGGGTGTTTGTGTGTGCACCTGACTTGGGTGCTTCTTGTTGCTTAAGTCCATGCACATTCACCTTTGCCCTCTCAGGTGCAGATAGGAAGCGAGAGCAGAGGCCACTTAATTAATGATTAATGAGGGAGCGCTTTTAAAATCACGGAATGAATATGACAAACAGTAGTTAGCGCACATTCTGGTGCTCAATGGGAACAGCAGAGCTTTATCAGAAAAGGTTCTTTAGTTTTACGAACAATATGCCATTGGTGTTGGTTTATGAGGCTGCAATTCCATTTCAAGAAAAGCCGTGAAGTGATCCGGGACAAGACCTGATGCAAATTCTGCCTTCAAAAAGAGGAAAATATAATGCTCACTTTTGATTGACACTGTCTAAAAGATGTTTGTTCAATCTTCTCCAATTGATTTGGATAAATTATGAAAACAGTAACTTTTGGAAAATAGATTGTGTATTTGTATTTTGATTGCAGTTGGACTCTTGGTTGGATTAAAAATACGTATGTACACGTATCCAAACAAACGTAGACGTGCTCATCTCGACGCAGTATACACTCTTTGAACACAGTACTGCTCGGTGATTGGCTGGTTGTCACGTATCCCACAATCCACCAGCATACTTCTTCCTTTTTCCTTTCGGCCATTTTCCTCCCCAGTAGGTATGAAAATTGTTCTCTACAGATTTCAGTACAATCGAGCTCAATCAGATACGCAGGCATACCGTTTCTAAGTCCAAGTAGTTCCATTTAGTAGAAGGTTTTGTCACCTACGAATTTAGGTGATTATTAACAGACAATCTTTAATCAAAGTCTCTAAATGTGGCTGTATTCGTAGCGACGTCCACTGGCAGTAGCGTGACTGCCGGCATTGCTGCTAACATTGCTAAATTAAAGTTGTTGGCTTGTTAATCAATGAACGAGCGTGTCAACGATCAAAAACGTGCAAGGCTGACATTTTTTAACATGTTCACTAGTTAAAGTAGTGCATCAAAACATGTCAGTTTTAAATACGGCCGCCGCTAGCATTGCTAACTTGCTATGTGTCAGCCATTGCTTTACAGATGCATGCATGGTGTCACCATACAGTAGCGGGCTTGGAAATATTCTTATCCCCTTGGCCCACGCTTATGTTTCAGGGAAGTAGGCAGACATGGCCCCCAGCCGGAATGGAATGATCCTGAACCCTCACTTCCACAAAGACTGGCAGAAAAGAGTGCGCACTTGGTTTAACCAGCCAGCCAGAAAGCTCCGCAGGTGAGTGTACACAACGATGCTATGCTAACTTGTCATATATGTCAATGTAACTTTGTGAGTTTCTACTATGTTAAATGTAGCAAGATGGTTTTGGTTATTGGCGTTGTTCCTGTAAGGTCTGCAGACCTGATCATATTGAAAGGAATTTAAATCTAACTTTCTGCAAACTTTTACGTTTCCTCATTTCAATGGGTTCCGTTCCATTTACGAAAAGATAAATGCAGGTATTTGGGATTCAGCATGAACAGATTTTGTTCAAGAATGTATCCTCAGTGATTTTCTGAAATCGTCACCTAACGGGCGATTCTTGACTCAAAGTGAGGAATATGTCTTTATTCCATGACTGCTTGCCAACAATTGTGACAGGATGCAAGTCATGACAACATGATGTCACCAAGGTTAATAATATATAATAATAATAATAAGGATTAAGGGCATATTTTGAACAGTACCTGCGTGAGTTCCATACTGCCACATTGGCCAACCAAAACCAAAATTGGTACCGAATGCAACAATATACTGGAGGTCAAACGCGGCTCTGTATGTTTGACGGTTAGTTGTCTTTCATCAGGCGAAAGACTCGCCAGGCTAAGGCCCGTCGCATCGCTCCTCGACCTGTCGCCGGGCCACTGAGGCCACAGGTCAGATGTCCAACCATCAGATACCACACTAAACTCCGTGCTGGACGAGGTTTCACCCTGGAGGAGCTCAAGGTAATTCACAAGGGTATTTGAAGATGTCGGTCTGCGGTTTATAATAAGGCTAAAACATTCTTTGAAATAATGTCCTACAGATACATATTGTTTGTCAAAATGTTTAAAATTGCTGTTGGTAATCACCAAAAGTTGTATTTCAATCATTTTACCTTTGAATCATTTTGTAATTGAGCAGTCAGGTGATGACAATCTCCGGAATCTCTGTATTCTCTTGATGAATGCATCGAACCCTTTTTTCTGATGACTGTTTCTGTCAGAAACAAAATGAAGCCAGATCATCCCATTTTTAGATGAAATGAGTATCCACCTGACAGATTTGATACACCAATGCTTCACGTTGTAGGCCGCCGGCGTCCACAAAAAGACAGCCCGCACCATCGGAATCGCTGTGGATCCCCGTCGCCGTAACAGGTCCACAGAATCTCTTCAGGCCAATGTACAGCGTCTCAAGGAGTACCGCTCCAAGCTCATCCTGTTCCCCAGGAAGGCTTCTGCTCCCAAGAAGGGAGACAGCACTGTAAGTTGCTCATTCTACCAGAAATAGCGTCTGCTTTGCTGACACCGGTGTTAAAGAAGTATTTTAAACCAGAATATGTGTAAAACATAACCTAACAGCTCAACAACACAGTGGAATCATTTTTTTAAGTAAAATATGGTTGTCAACCAACCGCTTAAGTTGTAATATTTATAGAGTAACCAAAACTGGGTACAGGTACTTAACGGATGGCCGTTTACATGTAGCTGTAAGTCACAAAGTTTTCATTTACACAGAATGTTCAAAATGTGTTCATAGTGTCGTTTTTGGATGCACTTGTCTTCAAGTAGTAACACTTGTGTTTTCAGGAGGAGGAACTGAAGATGGCCACCCAGCTTAAAGGACCATTGATGCCCATCAGAACCGTGAGTTGCAAGCTTCTGTTTACACCATTGCAAAAAAAAACCTGCTTTGGTTTTATGTATGCTAGCAGGCAGATGTTGACAATTACTCCGGAATCCCTATTAAATTGATGATGCATGTGAACCATTTTTTCTGATGACCGCTCTTGCCCCCTCAAACTTGATGAACCAGATTGTGCATGTGTTGATAGTTTTTGAGATGTTTTTGTTTTTTCTCCTTCCAGGTACACAAAAGGCAGAAGGCTCGCATTATCTCTGAAGATGAGAAGAACTTCAAGGCTTTTGCCAGCCTGCGAATGGCCCGCGCTCACGCCCGTCTCTTCGGTATCCGTGCCAAGAGAGCCAAAGAGGCTGCCGAGCAGGATGTGGAGAAGAAAAAGTAAAAGTTATCTTGGAACTTTGCAGAATAAAGTGTTTGAAAAGATGTACTTTATACTGTCGTCATTGACGTATTAACGGATACCAGATGGTTTCCAAGGTCTCGAATATAACGTACAGTATTGTGCCATGACCCTCGTGAGGATAAATGGATGGAATGACAAAAGTGGATTTGAAAGCCTAGGAAGACAATGCGCTTTCATTGCAACAGTGGTTTGCTGCCAGTAGATGGCACAAGAGTCATTCTGTTCCATCCTTGTAACTTGCAAAGAAGCAATTGGAAGTGCCAGCAAACTACAGCCAAGAAAAAACTAAAAGGTAGACAGTATTTGTTCTAATCTTTGGTCTAGTCATATCTTTTATTTCATTCTTTATGCTTGCAATGATAGACTGGAAAACCTTGATAGTAGCTAGTTTTTTATGCAATGTTGTTTTTCCCCAAGATGCATATATACTACATAATAGTACAGAAATCCCCTCGTGGGGAATGAGCCACAGCCACCAAATAGGTTTTCAGCCACCTGTTGATTGCTGAGTTGGATCTGCTGTTAGCCACGGTTAACGCCTAGCCATTCACGCACTGATGTTAACATGACTCCCCACCAAGCCCCGCCTCTCAAAACTATATGCACAACGTGTATTTTATGTGCATTTTCTCCTTGCCAATTTTTTCCTGTTATTTTTTTAATTTGTTTAAAACTGCACTCTGTCTGAGTTGTCATCTCATCTTGTGTTGATGTTGAGCTCTATCAAAGGATGTTCAATCAGGATTATCTTCTGCTGGCAGGACTTTTGCTCATGCATGCATGCGTAGTGTGTGTGTCTGTGTGTGTGTGTCTGAGCTGGGGCTCATCTGTTTGCAATAAATGTGGAGTCATGGTCAATCTGTGCAGACATGAGAAATCCTTGTATCGTGTGCAGCCATTGAGCCTACTTAAGTCCTGCTCTATTCAATTCGATCCCCTGTCGGGTGTCTCAAAAGTCAAGATTTGTAAATCAGGAGTATGATGATAATGATGTCGAAAGTTAAAATGATGCAAATAGTGTTCTGGTGAGACCCAAGCCTAGTAATAGATTCCTAGAAATTTACCTCCATCTTATTGGCTGCTGTTTTCATCCAATATGTGAAATGTTTGCATCAACTATCTTTTAATGAGTTCCAAACATTCATGTTTATATTTAGCCTTTAATGCCGTGGGGGTCACTGCAGGCGGCTGCCACTCAAAGGCAACATTAGACACATGAGGTTGCGACAAGGATGCGAGCGGGGCATCGGTAAGAGCAGAGAACATCGTGCGAAGGGTCTCAGATGGGTCTCCTTTTTGCGGGGCTCAGGTGTGCGCCTCCGAGCAGACGCTTCACTCAATGAGGAGGCAGCGATGGAAGCTGTGCGTGTGTGTTTGTGTGTTCCAGGGTCATAATAGTTTTCTTTATATTCTTATATTTGGTTTTAGAAAAATGTGATAGCTGTTTTTCTTGAAAATCTTTTATTTTACTTAATTTTTCCTTTTTTTTTTTTTTAATACTGAACATCATATCCCCCTTTAGTTAAGGTCACGGTTTGATTTGAATATCAATCTATTTTAGAGGTCATACAGATGTGCGCACATACAGAGTTTCTCCTTTTTGTTATGACAGCTGGAATGACTCAATTCCATTATTTTTTTTTTTCAATCCGACCCAGGTCACTTTTACAAATCCGACCTGGGAGCACGAATCTGCAATTTGTTTTTCGAATAACAGTATTGACTTTATATTTGACTTTAATTTCATCCCAATTTAAATCGTGAAGCATAAACAATGGTGGTAAATCAGTCACAAAGATAGTTCATTTATTATCTGCAGCAATGACATGACATTATCTTTAGTAGATTCGAGAGCCTCACCTCATTTCCTCCAAATATTTGGACTTCCTCTTGCAAAGCCCCTCTGTAAATATAAATGATGAAAAGATGAGCTAACGTAAACACGACATAACTTATGAATGTCCTTGGGGTCCCTTTTGGTTTACATAGCAGATGACAGACTGATGATTGAGCCTTAAGACCTACTTTGTCTTGGCGAGCAGGGAACCTATCATACAGATATAAACCGCTCAAAACCATCATTAAGCCGCAGTCATATTGGTTGTTCTTTGCAGAAGATACAGAATAGATTGTATACAGTTCCTGTGTATTGTTGAATTTTCTGTCTACATGTGTTGCCCCACTGTTTATGTTCAAATATCCGTCGCGGACATGGTTATACCACTGCAACATTCATAAAAAAAAAAAAAAAAACTATATGACAATAATTTGCTGCAAAACATTTGCACTTTGATTTTTAAGAAACATGACAAACCCAAACTGTGATTCAAGAAAAAATAAGAGCATGGTTTTAGGATAAAAAATAAAAAGGGTTCTAGAAGCAGCATGTTTTTATTTGACTAATTGGCTAATAAAGCTAATGGCGCTGCCCGCTGCACTCAAGACGACCGCTTCGGAGCAGAAACATCAAACAAAACAAACATGTTTGTCAGCCAAGGCCACCGAAAATAGGATTTGTTTGAAAGTGCTTTCAATTAAGCCTCCGCTTTCTCTTCAGCACCGCACGCTGGCTTGAGTGACACATTTCGATATTGTGGTTAGGTCTCAATTTGAAGATACTCTTAATTTTTCTTTGGCCGCCTACAGCCCCACCTCACCTAGCAACATCTAAAAAAAAAAGCGGTCTCTTCTATAAAATATGACGCCGATGCATTCATAAAAAGAATGCATTTGTGGGTGTATTGCAAATAATACATCAAGCTGTTAAATGATGGAAGGGGTCATGTCACAAATGCTGTGATGCACCTGTTGGTCTTTAAAGAGTCCAGTGGGAATCTCGAAACAGTAAATACAAGAATTATGTTATAAATATAAATGTTTTAATGTCACTTTTTTACAAAAATGATTTGGCATGCACAAACCTGGCCAATAAAGCTGATTCTGATGATTTACCTTCATCTTGCATTCAATCTGAATCTGTATGCGAGTGTTTTTGCTAGCATTGCAATAACACTAATGTATTATAACCCCATTTCAAAGCCCCCCCCCCCCCCCCCGAACTAATTGTCTGCACAATGTGATTTCATCATTTTATATCAGCATAATTATATATATGGCATCTGCCTGGATTTGATTGGTGTAAAAGCAATATGACGCAAGTTTGATTGGCATATGAGTAAAAACAACCAATCCTACAGATTTGCATCAAGGGAGGATGAAAAATTATTTGTGGTGTTTTTTTTTTTGTTGTTGTTTTTTTTTGTCACAGCATTAATGTCTCCTGTCTTTTCATTTGAGTATTTAGTGTCAATTTCCATAACTCATTTGTTTTACCAAGCATGCTGGCTTGCCATCGGATGGAAAGGGAACAAGCCCAGCCTCTCTTGCTCTCTTGCACACTCTGTGTGTCTCCCTCTCTTTCTCTCCATTTTTTTTTTCCCACACACTGTGGCGACCAATGAGGGAGGCAAATGAAGCTGCCGCTTTACGGGAGAGCATCAAAAAGTGGCGCACTACAGAAGAGTAAATAAAGAGTAAAGAGTGACATAAATGTGTTTCACTAAGGGAATGAGAAGCCCACATCTTTGATCTCCTGGAGAAATAAGTAGAGTAAGTAGACGTCTTTCATTATCTTTACTAGAAATATTTTCTGCTATATATTGTACAGACTGATGAATGTTGAGTTGGTTTGTTTTTTTAAACATAAGTCAACAAGTTCTGTTTAACTCAGTTGATGTAGCAGATGGTTTTAAATTGTGCATTTGGCCAAGCTCATCTGAGTAGTTTTTGGGTTACAATTTGGTTCCGGTCACTGTCCCTGTTATGCAGGTGCACTTGTGGTGGAAAATTGTGCAGCCATTGAGCCTGTTTAAGTGCTGTACCTGTTGCTGTGTTACATTTAAAGGAGAGCAGATAGTAATGATATGCGTGCACACCCGTTCTCCATGTGCCTGTGATATTTCTCTTGGCTTCCTTCTCCAATCCAAAATGTGTATCGCTAAATTGTGCATGAATGAATGAGAGCATCTCTTACCTGTGTCAGTCCTGGGTGTCCACCTTTCCATCCTCTGCCACTTAAAGTCATCTGGGAATACTCACTTCTGAATGGATAATATGTTTAAATGGTGGTGCCCTGAGATACAAATGACACTCACACACGCACACACATATTGGGGCTGCATGATGTCTGAAAGGGGGCAGATAAATTTTCCTATATCAATAATACTGCAATAATTAATGTACTTAAAAAAAAAAGACAATTTTACTATCCAATGAAATTACTACATTTTGTGTGTTATAAAATAAGTAGGCTCGTTCTTAGTTAATCAATTGTGATAACTTGCAATTTTTTATATATGTAAGTTATTTAGTGTTACGCCCCTAGGTATTGTTCACCCATTGAATGGCCATGCACATTTAAAGTTGCATCTGAATGGCCAAAGTTAGGCACAAGCTTCCAAATTCAAATGAAACGTATTGTTTATCTTTGTAATGTGTCTATTCATAGGCTATTATTGCAATGATTTTTTTTTTCTGATATATTGTGCAGACCCAATAATGGAAACACAATTGAATTGGAATTTTTTCACGAATTTTTTTTAAAAGATCTGAGTGCATTGAATCAAACTGAATCGAATCGCTTCACTTTTCAAATGAACCGTCATTGAATTTGATCGCACACCAAGTATCTTGATTTACATTGAATTATCTATTATTGGACTAATGCAAACCCCAAATAAAGTACACTACTCGTGACTCTAGGACTCTATCCATCTAAGCATGTAATCTAGAGTTGCTAAAAGCCCACTTCCACCTATTCCTCAGAAGAGGTAAAATAATATGTTCCACAAAAGTGCCCCTTGGGATCAAATCAGACTCTCTGCTCAGTTGTCTCCTGCCAGCATCCTTTGCCTAACCGCTTCCTGTTCTCATCCCTCACAGTTACAGAGCACATCATCTCCTACTACTTGTTTGCTGCTCGGCTGCTCCTCTCATCCCCAGGCCAGAATGAATGACATTCAGGAGGCCACCTCCCCCGCCACCAGTCTCGGTGGTCCGGCGACCTGCGTCTCCAAAGTAGAGCTGCGGGTGTCTTGTAAAGCTCTACTGGACCGAGACACTCTGAATAAGTCAGACCCTTGCGTGATCATCATGGTACAGACCAACGGGCAATGGACAGAGGTGAGAGACTATTTTTTTTCTCTTTTGTTTGAATATATTTAAGTGCTTTGTTTTACATTACTCAAAAAAACAACAACCAGCAATTTAATTCATATTTCAAAATACTAAATGAATCTGACTAAAATCCCAATTTTCACTGGCTCAGCAACATGTTAGTAAGCATGTCTGCCTCACTGCTGGCTGGTTCAGCGTTTGTGTGTTCTGCTTGGGCTTCTTCCCATATTCCAAAAACATAGACATTATTTTTCATGGAACATTTTCCATTATTGCTTGTTCTTTTTCTAGTCCAGGTTGTACCCTGTTTAGTTTTTTTTTTCTTATACGATATCCTATTAAGCGTGTTGTTGTGGCAAAATAGACTTATTATTGTACACTGCGCTCGAGTTGTGCTCCAGCTTGAATGTTTATTTTCTTGGACTGCTCCCAAGCTGCTTCGGAGTGTAGGAGGCAAGTCTGTCATTTCCCCTGTTAAGTCTTGGGCAAATGCCAAAAACAATGAGGTTATTCAGTTACACGTTAATCATTTTTTTTATGTGGCATGTTAAAAAAAAAAACAATTTAAGGGAAATTGGCTCACATAACTGTAACTTGAACTCACTGCATATGAATGTGGTGTATTTAGATATGATTTTATAGAGTGATGGGGGAAAAAACTTGGCAGGCAGCAATATGGCTAGATATGGATTTTTCTGGCTGTAATCTGAGACAGGCTTGTCAGATGGGATAGCTGACCCGAGTTCAGTATGGCATCAGCACTTCAGAATAACTACAGTGGATATATAGATTTTAAAAAAATCGGCACACTTAAATACAACAATTTTGAGACAATGAGACCAAGCAAAATCCTTTCAAAACTTTTTCCGATGTGGGTAAAACTCGACTGAAACATTTTCAAGAAGGGAAATAAAAATGAACAATGTGCTTGCACAAGTGTACACACCCTCTTATAAGTGCAATGTGGCTGTGTTCAGAGTCATATTAAACAAGAGCCAACACACACCTGCCACCATTTAAAGGCCTTTACTTAACTCCAAATAAAGTTTTCTTTAATATCACAAAACCTGGTGTTTGAACAGGTGTGTGTAGACTTTTAAAACTAAAGATCACTCACTTTTATTTGCTGGATTTCCAAATGAAATTCTCATTTTGAGTTGCTGCCAACCAGCAGATGCATGAACAAAAACAACCTCCATGTGTCCATGCAAATGAATGTGTTTGAAAGCCTGGTGTTTTTTGCGTGTCAAAGGCTTCAAGGCTAGAATAGTGATCAAACTATCCAGATAAAACTCTTTGGGGAGAACTGATGAAAAGGAACTTTCATTTTCTATGGCAGCGATGTGTCTGTAACAGAGGCTTCGTACCTACAACATCCCATTCTCTGGCAGCAGCCATCCTCTGTTGCCTAGATTAACTGTCATCAACAAAAAGACTCATCAAATGCATCCCAAATCTGTCTATACAGATGGCGGTAAAGTCAGAAGCAGGATGGTGAGGAAAGACATGATGGAGAGATGTGGTTTAACTCCCATTTCTTTGCTCTTCGGAAATAATAAGTGCTTCCACTAGTTGCATTAAAAAAAAAAGAACCTCCACATATTTATGGATTTTTTTCTGAACATAATCTCTGTCACTTGTTGACAAACAAATCTACTTGCTGTTTTTTGTACTCAGGCATATCTAATATGAAACTAATGCAATCTCTCTCTCTCCCTCCATCCCTCCATCCATCCATCCATCCATCCATCCATCCCTCCATCCATCCATCCATCCATCCATCCATCCATCCATCCATCCATCCATCCATCCATCCATCCATCCATCCATCCATCCATCCATCCATCCATCCATCCATCTATCCATCCATCCATCCATCCACACTTTGGAAATCTTTAGGCAGAAATGTTATAGAGTGAGCAGATGGGGCCTCAAAGAGCTCGGCTTTCTTGTCAGACAGGTCAAAGGCAGACACGGATGTCGTCCGTGTACTCAGATTAAATGTCAGAATCCTCCAATCTTCTCTCCTATATTCCTCTTGACCGAGTGCGACAAGATTGGTCAAGTTCAATAATAGAACATTTGTTTGAATTCGTTTCTCTTTTGTGAGAATATAATTGCAAAGATATGATGACCCTTTGGTCAACTAAAAGCGCTCTCTTTGTCTTCTGACATTGATTCAGTCATGATTGATGAAAATGAAATGTCAGCAGAGTGCAAAAGTTGAATTGTTTTTTTTTTTATCTCAGCTGGACAGGACAGAAGTGATCAAGAGCAACTTGCACCCCGTCTTCGCCAAGGTTTTCTCCTTGGATTATTACTTTGAAGAGGTTCAAAAGCTACGATTCGAAGTGTACGACATCCACGGCACTCACAGCATCGGGACACGTGATGACGACTTTTTGGGTGGGGTGGAGTGCACGCTCGGTCAGGTACGTGTGAATTACACACAGACCGTTGTTGTTTGATGTGCGACTGAGCCAATCATTCTGTACTTTCTGCAGATTGTGGCCCAAAAGAAGATGGTGAAGCCACTTCTCCTCAAGTATGGAAAATATGCTGGCAAATCCACCATCACAGTAAGTCCTTTAAACTTGCAACTGCATGACTTTGTCAGGACCTTCTGCTGCAGATCTACTCACTCATTTTTCTCAGTTGTAGCAATCCATTTCAACCGCAAAGTAGATATCATCATTCTTCCGACTCCATATATGAGACTTTTGAAGGTCCTATTAAGTTGTTTGAGGAATTAATCAAAACAAAAAGTAAAATCTGTCTTTATGAATGGCGTGAATAGGATTTTATGAATCATAAACGCACACAAATCCACAAGTGTTTTTCTAAAACAACCTAAACCGTGAGACTTGATTAAGTACACGTTCATTTGTCATGGGGCCCAAATGTCACATTGATTTGAGACTTTTTATGATGTTTTATTTTTATTAGGGTTGGCTTGTTTACACAATGAGCAGCTTCAATGTTTTTTTGTTTTTTTTAAACCCTAATTGTGTAGGCACTGGAATGTCTTTTGCATTCTCTGCAAATGAAAAGCAAGGTGTAGTATTTGGCAAAAAGTCTGAAATATGTTCTTTTATCACAATCGTAATGAGTGTGGTACGTATACACTTTTGGTATTTAGTCATTTTTAGTTTAGTCAAATTCACAACACCTCACAAGGAAGGCAGAAATCAAGTCCCCATAATGCAGCAGCTATTAGGCAACGGCCCATTAAGTTTGTTTTTCCGAGGGGGTACCTTCAACCCTTAATTTAAAAGACATACAGTATATATACGTTCATAAATCGGAGGCCTTCAGTCCTCTCATGTCTTGTTTTAAGTGTCCAGCAAACCAGTTTTAATTAACAGTTTAATTAAAAAGTTCCCTATCTACAGTCTACCACAAAACAGTCTTCATAGTGGCTCATTTTAAGTCAAGTTGAGTCACGTATATCGACTGTAATTGATTCTCGTTGAGGTGCCCTGTATGTAACAAGTCCTGGGTGAACTGTTCCCTCTTGTGATGTTTATGATAGATGAAAAGTTTTAAAGTGGGTGTATTAGTGATGGAAATATGAAAAGATATTGGGATCAAAAAACAAAAAATTGTAATTCTTGTTTGCATTGACATGGCACAACCATTATGTTTATTTCGCATGACATTGGTTGTGCCATGTCAATCCAAACAAGAATTACAATTTTATATTTACTTTCCAAGCATAGATCATGTGTATCTTTTTGAGAAATGTTATATCTTTTTGTGAAATATTATAGAATCAAATCTTATCTTCTGTCAGGTACATGCCGAAGAAATTTCCGGCAACAACGGTTACGTGGAACTGTCCTTCTGTGCCAAGAAGCTTGACGATAAGGTGAGCAAAGGACATTTTTATATGTTCAACATGTATCATTCAACAATCTAATGTGATTCAGTGGAAGACATCTGCCAGCAATACGTTATTAAACTGATGCCTTGAGATACCGGTTTAGGTTATTCTGTATCGACACTCAAATGACCTTAGTTAATGAAATTAAAAAGAAGTAGCACACTGTAACTGTACCTTTTTGAAACACACAGCATTGACATAATTAAATTGAGTGTAAAGGTTTAAACAAAATTGACATTGAGGTGCGTAAGCCATACAATGCACACATCAAGGAAAGCTTCACAAATCATATTCGTCATTTATTACAAAGGACAAATAATGTATCCCTGTGACTGAGTATTGTTTTTAACGTCTGTCTACATCTGTTGCTCCACCATTTGTGTTTTAATATCTGTAGCGTGAAGGATTGTAACATTGCAGTACAGATGCTATGCATGATCACGTTAAATTGCACGTCATTTCACATCAGAGAGATGCCTACTGCTGACCTGAGCTGTTCTTCATCACATTGTCAAAATTCTTTTCTTCTGCTTTTTTTGGGGCTGAGGGCATATTTCAATCAAAAAGGTAGCAGGAGCTTATTTCCAATTTAACTGCGATTCTGTGAAAGTGCTTCATGTTCTCTGGAGGAGCTTCATGCGCCTGACTTGGAGCATCTCAGCACTACTGGACAAAAAAAATAATAATCATAGTGTACATTTCATTTTGGGGAAATTAGACTTCTGCAATTTACAGCCACTCCTGGGACTAAACTGACACGTGCATGAGGGCAATGATCGAGAGCCTTGATTAGAAATTCTCCAAAAGCGTGTCCTCATGTGATATTTGCTTTATATAAGCTCCTGGAGCTTATTTTCTGCAGGTATTTCAAAGAAACAGCCTGCCTAATTTACTTATCCAGTATATACAAATATTAGCTTTTCAGTTTGTAAGCACGGAAACAAATAATAGGCAACTTCCTTGAAAATGCCATGCTAAATATTAAGCTTGGACTGCATATTAATAAGATCTTCTTTCTGTGTACACACACAACAGTTTTGAAATTGGGCCATGGGAAGGAATGTTTAAAAAGACATGACACTGTTCTTTACAACACCCCAAATATTTATCAATGCAAAGAGTGAAAGAACAGGTTCACAAATTAAGTATAGATCTATACAAGTAACACAACAACAGCAGAAAAGATGTCAAAACTCAAAAGAAACATTAAAACTGTCCATTTCTGAGCACTAAAGGGATATGTTGCATGGAAGGGATTTCTTTTGCCACTAAACTTCCGTTGCCTTAAGCCGTCATCAATTGAGAGCGTCGAGTACCCATCCATCCATCCATTTTCTGAACCGCTTTGTCCCCACGGGGGGCGCGGGCGTGCTGGAGCCTATCCCAGCCGTCATCGGGCAGGAGGCGGGGGACACCCTGAACTGGTTGCCAGCCAATCGCAGGGCACACAGAGAAGAACAACCATCTGCACTCGCACTCACACCTAGGGGCAATTTGGAGTGCTCAATCGGCCTACCAAGCATGTTTTTGTGATGTGGGAGGAAACCGGAGTGCCCGGAGAAAACCCACACGGGCTCGGGGAGAATATGCAAACTCCACACAGGGAGGGCCAGAGGTTGGAATCAAACCCGCACCCTCCTAACTGTGAGGCGGACGTGCGACCCAGTGCACCACCGAGCCACTCGTCGAGTAGCCACTCCCATCAATATGTTGTTATTACAGCTAGATCCTCCTCAAGCATGATGGATTTAATAGTTTCCATTCCATGCTTATGCCTTGAGTTACAAGTGACCAGATTTACAAGCAGTAGTTTTGTAAATGGCAAACCATTTTCCAAAAAGGAGGCTTTGTGCTGGTTTACTGTCAAACTAATAAAACAAAAAGAATTACACATAACTGTACCTTAAAGTCCGCTACCTTTATGGTTACTCATAAGAGGGAACTTAAGGGAAAGCTATAATTGGACACAAATGATGGAGCAACACATGTAGACAATAGCAATATATTTTTTATATTTTTGTGAAGAACACTTTTACTTTTACAAACTGTAAAATGGTGTACTATTTTCTTTTTAAATATACATGACAAAAATTATTGTGTTTTCTTGGGGAGGCATTTCCATTTATTTTAATCAGGAAATACAATCTGCATCTTGAGTATACGAGCGTGGTCATAGGACGAGTTTAATTTATATCTCAGGGCACCACTGCATATACATTAGTCAAGCTATATCATTGATATTTTTTTCCAATACTTTTTAACCGGATGAATTCATTCATTACTATTGTAAATCAATTCCATGGTGGAGAAGAACCAAATTGACATGTGAAAACATGTGCATTGCAAATCCATCTGGAAAAGCGTGAATAGAAACTGTTTGGAGAAGACAAATGAAACCTATTTGCGATCCTGTCCGATTATTTGACAAACCCGTAGCGACTTGAATTACTAAGCGTATTATTTGTTTTTGTCCAACACTGGCACCCGTTGATAACAACTGATGATCTCTTCTTTTTAAGTGTGTGTGTGTGTGTTTGTGTGTGTGTGTGTGTGTGTGTGTGTGTGTGTGTGTGTGTGTGTGTAATCACTCCAACCTGTTGACACACACGTCATCAGGCAATTACACTGACCGGTGCAGGGGAATTAACAATGAAATATCCTATTTACACATAATGACTTGTGCCAGTTGATCATTCATTCAGCTCGTTGTAATTAGCCCGAGATTACATTTGGACTTGTCTGATCTGCCGGTGCTGCTGGCTGCCCGTCACCATGACAACAAAGACAGGATGCTGCAGCTCCTCGTGCTCTTGTCCCTCAGGAGATGTATCAGGCTAATGTGGCGGGAAATGCAGCCTTAACCGTCTCATTTGGAGTACAAGGCAATACATGCACTTACACATATTCTACATACTATATAGATGGGATGGAAAAAGAGTGCATCATTTATAGCCATCCTGCCCATGTCAGCAGGGTTAATAGTTTGCAGGTTAAATTCCAAAGTAATGATCTCTCCCTGAGCTTTCCGTATAGTGTGAACGCCCTCGTGCAACAATGCCAGTCAGCTTTTCTAATCTAATACATTAAGGTGTGTTGGGTGGAGAGAATGCTCGATGGCCACGTATGGAACTAGTGTGAAAGCGACGGGAAAGCTTTCGTGTTAAAACACTGACATTGATGATCATTTAGCGTCGCTTCTCCAAATGAGGAGAACACCTCGCAGCACAGTAAATGTTTGCGCTGCTGCTTCTCTCTGACCTTTAATCACAGACACAATTACATCTGCCTCCGCAATCACCGAATATAAATCAACCTCAACGAGCCTTCCCCCCATGATATTTGCTTGCAAATGCCATGGAGATGATTGTTGAAATAAACCATCATCAGTTTACCCTTCTTGGCTAATGTCTCTGTGTCAGCCTCATGATGAATTTCGGAAAGACTGCAACAAAATTACGTGCGAACACGATTAATATTAACAGCAACACGGTTCAATTGTATTTTCTCCTCTCATTTTAGTCGTCTCCTTTTTTCTGCCTCTGCAGGACCTTTTCAGCAAGTCTGACCCATTTTTGGAAATATATCGTATCAACGATGATGAAACGGAGCAGCTTGTTCACAGAACTGAGGTAAAGCTATCAGGCTCTCGGTTCCGCCGCAGACAATTCCATGGCCAAATATCTTGTCTTCCTCCTCATACAGGTTATAAAGAACAACCTGAATCCTGTTTGGGAGCCTTTCAAAGTGTCTCTTATATCCCTGTGCAGCTGTGATGAGGACAGGAAGCTTAAGGTAAGCCAACTCAAAACATATCATAGATATTTTTTTGCTTTGATACAGCTAGAAAGAGGAAGAAAAAGAAAAAGAGGAATAACAACTAGTGGCGGTGGTGCAATATAGAAAAGTGGAAAGACCATGTGCTTCAAGTCATAGTTCATAAACTGATGACTTTTTTTTTTTTTTTGCACCATGCACCAGTTTCACATAAAGACGTAGAAGCTAATATAAATGAATAGTTCATTCAGTTTGCACTCAGAAAAATGAACCATGGCATACTTTTCTTTTAATGATTTGCATCTTCATTTAAATTGTACCACGTTTAGATTGTATAGTACTTACTCAGATTCATTAAAAGCAGCATAAAAATGTGACTAGCATTGTCGAGGTGCATTTTTAAATAGCTGTATCTAATTATGTGTTTTATTGTTCATGTTAGTGTTTTGTTTCCCCCAGTTGTGTAACGGCGTGACTTGTGGAGTGTCTACAGACACATTCGTAATGCAATAATAAAAATGATAGTAAGACTTTCTTGATATGTGTTGGACTGAATTGAGAAGAACAAGTATGAAAGAAACATTCAATTAAGCTCACCCGTAACTGTATTGAGAATAAGACGTATAGAAGATCGATGGATAGAAGTTAATATTGTACCTCGATCACTCTCAGTGCTTGTCATTCGTTTTATTTTCCACTGTAACAAATGTGGTGGTCAAGAGAAGTACAAGACAAGAGATGATTGATGAAAATTGCATGGCCTTGTGGGTCCCACTAGAAGAAATAGAAGTGTTGTCTATGTCTCCAGTGCCTAGTGTGGGATTATGACTCCAGGGGGAAGCATGATTTCATTGGAGAGTTCTACGCTACTTTCAGAGAAATGCAGAAAATCTCCAGCGGAAATAAGGTCAGTGAAGAAGAGACCGTTATGTCACATCTTCATTATACATTTGCATCTCAAGGTTAAAACCTCTCACAGCCCAATGATCTGCTTCAACAAGTGGTGAAAGCTTTTTATATTTCAGGTGACGTGGGATTGCGTGAACCCAAAGTATAAACAGAAAAAAAGGAATTATAAAAACTCAGGTGTTGTCATTTTAAATGATATCAAGGTAAGACTCAATCTTCACTTTATATTTGACACATTTGCTTTTCCAAGCCATGAAAAACCTGACCCAAGATTGTATCAAATTCATCCTTGCATAAATTGCATGTTGGTAGACAACTATACGACAGCCCGTGTGAATTTCCATTTTCTCGTGTGTTGTGCAATATGTGCGATGCCATTGAAGCGTATAAAATATCAATTTGAGTACAGGGGTTGAAAATGTAATCAACTCCTCCAAAACTATACCATTTTACAATATAATACAATACATACAAATTTAAAAGTAACCCAGTCTGCTCAAAATCTTCAGCATGTGTGAATAGAGAAAAAGCAAAGTTTTAGTGCCTATTTTATGCAAATATGCATTCCTCAATGGACTTCAAATCTCATTAAAATAAACTTTAAAAAAAACAACAACAAAAAACAGAGCTACAAGATTCAATATGACAGCATTTGCCTTAAACAGATGGTTAAAACCAGATGGCGAGCAGCCACTCAACCGCTCCATGTTTTTCATTTTCACTGAATGAAATTTTTTTTTTGCCCTCGTAGCTGCACAGAGTTTACTCCTTCTTAGATTACATCATGGGAGGATGCCAGATCCACTTTACGGTAAATAACGCTTGTTTTCTCACCTTTCTGTCACTGCGATTTTAATTGTCTTTGCTAACTTTAGGCTTGCAGCATCACAAGCCATGTGTTTTGTTTGAAGTCAGAATTGTTCAACTTTTTTTTTTTTTACTCTGTACACACTCTCGCATGTTTTCCCTTCCTGTGCATGGTTGCAGTTCTTGCTGTAGGCAGCATCATTGATTCATTTGAGCCTCCTTCAACTGGTGCCCTTTCTTATGCGCCTTTTCCATCATCACTTGGACTCCTGAAGCAATGAATATTAATACCGACCACCGCCGCGGTACATAAAGTTTGCCAGATTCCAAACGGAGGGAGATTTGTGCTCAATCTGTGTAGGCGTATAAAGAGCAACAACTTGGCACCGTTCGCATCGTTTATTCTGCATATTTATACATCTCTGACATGAACCAACAATAATGGTTTCTTGAAATAAACAATTGTGTTGTTGACCCCGTATTTTTCAAATTGCACGATTCTCCACCTGGACAGGTTGCTATTGACTTCACGGCTTCAAACGGAGATCCCAGGAATAGCTGCTCCTTGCACTACATCAACCCCTATCAGCCAAACGAGTACCTGAAGGCTCTGATAGCTGTGGGTGAGATCTGCCAGGATTACGACAGGTTGGTCACGGTTTTGTCACTTAACTGTATGCCATTATTTCTCCAATAATGCATATTTGTTCATCTATCTATGTTTGTGTCGTATAGTGACAGGGAGAATGATTAAATGCTCATCCCCTTGTGAGGAGAAATCACAATTTACTTCCATAACTACCTGTTGCCTTTTGCACACGGGATTAAGAACTTCAGCTAAGGAGGCCCACATTTGACACTGAGTTAGTGAGAAAATTGAGACCATTCAAAGATATTTTGGCGACTTTTTGTGTTGGTGATGTCCTGGACGAATTTTCGAATGTCAATTGGCCGAATCATGTTTGGGAATGGTTGAATGAAGGATTTTTTTGAGGCGAGTGCAAAGTGATGATTTACAGTTGATCATTTGCTTGTTTGTCTCCCTTTTTTGTACTGTGGTGCATATACAATAGTGTTTATTGTTAATGCTGTCATCTGATTAGTGAGTCACATTTTATGTCTTATTCTAAATACAAGATTTGCGCTGTCCTCTGCTGGCACGGTTCTTGGAAACTAATCTGTCAACCAGCAGAGTCGCAAATGTTTAATAATAATATTCTGGACACGCTGCTTGCAGTCTTGTGTTTACATTTGGGTTGGGCATATATATGAGAAAAATGTCATTTCGCCCTTTAGATTGGCCATTGGCATTTAAATTTCATTTTATTAGAACTTTCTTTCACTGACATTTAATGGTTCATTCTTGTTTACTAGTGTGGAATTTCTTTTGCAATGTTAATTCTTATCAGATCGTTATTGTGCTACAAAAGATGTCATTCTAGGTGGCATATTGCAGATCAATAAACTGTGTTTGTTGAATGTACAAAATAAGGGAAAGGTTGCCATCGTGAAGTGCGGCTGAGCAGTGTAGCCAATGATAAGTGCAAATTAAATGCATTAATTACATAAGGAGGCATTGAAAATTGAAGGCTTTAATTTCTGCTAGCTGACTGGACGAACACATTAAGCCAGATGAAAGAGGACAACTTTTCATAAACACTTGAAATACGGTACCAATTTGTTCAAGCTTTAAGTGATTAATAGCTTCACAAATATTTGCACTTTGTAAAGACAATCATATTTTTAACATCATGCACACTGTGATTGAGTCATTACAATTTCGGCATCATGGTTCTCTCATACTGGTCAGTAAAAACTTTATGACTCCTTGAAACGACCAGCAAGTGGCTAGCGGAATTGCAGAGGGTCAACACGAACTGTAACAGTTTGATCAATACCACAGTGGAGATGCTGCGAGATTTTGTTTTTAAAGATGTATTTTTTTGGAATATTTCCATTTGATTAACTTTCCATGACTTTACTCATTGAAATTATACAGTCAAGGCTCCTCTATCTAGTCAATTTACAACCAAAACAAGAAGAAAATCAAGATGTTTTTCTGATTCAAGGCTCACTTCTGAGTGGAACTACTGAAATTAATTAATTTAATGTTTGATATTCTAATTTAGTAAGATGCATTTCACAAGGAGAAAGACGAATACTATGCCATTTTCACATCTTTGTCTTCGAGAAATATTTATGGCTGCATGCTAGAAAAAGGTTTGAGATCATATGGAAATGGTATCGTATATTTCGATCTGTATACTGTGCTATTTACAGGGAGCGTCACTGTTTTGCATGTAGCGCACCGATGTAAATCTATTTCTGCATGTGGATAACTGTGTGATACTTTTTTTTTTCTAGCACCCATCAGCTTTGTTTGCACGGGCTCATTACACTGAACCATGCACACGTGCAGACACATGCACGCACACACACACACACACACACACACACACACACACACACACACACACACACACACACACACACACACACACACACACACACACACACATACACACCATTACAATCAGCAGTACGATAATAAGTGACACAACCACACCAGAGAGTGGAATAACATTTTGAATCATTGAAGAAGAAGCATACTTACCTGTAAATGCCTTTGCTTTTATTCTGGCTCCATGTTGAATATAAAGATGTCAGATGCGTATTCAAATCAAACACACAATCACATTTCTATTACTTATTATCACATGACCTGTTTTAGAGTGAGACCGCCATCATCTGTTGAACCAAAGCCAGATGAGGATTAAGACTGGATTCTGATTTATGCAGATCTTCCTATTGAATATCAGGGGAGTACAGTCTGGCTAATTATAGCATCCCAGAGATAACGCTGGAGACACCGAATGAGAATTTGTCATTTTGTTTATCTGCTTGTGTGTTTACATGGAAACAGAAGAGCATCTTCCGTGTTAACGGGTGTTACGTTGAAAAATGCAGGCAGCCCTTCTTTGCAAAATTGAAATAGTGAGGTACAAAATGTGGGCAAGCAAACCTTTTAGCCTTTAGTGAATAGAGGTGATGTGGGTTTTTAGAGTCCTTGCAGAGGAGTGCACGATGGAGCTAACATGACAAGCTTTTGTCTGTGTGGGCAGAGGCTCATTTACCTTGCTGAGAGTGCTGTTATGCGCCACGTGCTGACAAAGTGGAATTTCAACAAAAAAAACAAGGCCACTGCAAAACTCTATACTGTATCATAGAAATGTATTATTTGTGTGTTCATATACAACATGTATATATTTGGAAGGTTAATGCGGGTGTGAGTGTGCTCACATTTGGAGGTGCATATGTTGTACTGAATAGGAACAGCCTGATCGGCTTGACTCATTTGTCCGTCCCCCCCGATCCCCGCTGGGAGAACAAATTTCTTTCAGTAAGAAAAAAAATCAACATTTCATCAATGGTGTATAATTAATCCTGCAGGTTCTTATCAGCTGTTTTAAAGGTGTGGAGTCATGAAAGCCACGCATTTTAATCCTTTTTTTTTTTTTTTGCCATGGGAGTAACACACAGTACTACATGGGGTACCACAGAAGTATACTGACGAGTTAGTACAATTAAAAAAGTTTGAGGTAACCGTTTGCAACGATTCATTTAGGTATCATAAATTAAGTCTGACAAGTTGAGTCAAAATATATGACAACAAAATATATATTTGATTTGACTACAAATACTTGTTTAAGTAACACAAACTTAATAATTATATATAAATTGGGGGGTGGGGTGAGTGAGTCTAACATTGCAAAAGGTTTTTCAAAAATATCCCAAAATTACGCTATTTTGCCAAATGATAATACTAGCACATAGCGCAATAAACTAATTTGGCAGTTTTATTTTCCACTCTGCTCTCTTTTTTCACACAACGAAATACAGATTGGCTCAATTAAACAGCACCTGTCAGAAAATATCCATACTATTATACTGTGGGACATTTCACAAATCAAATTCAATTCCAGTGTAGTAAAAGCCCAAGCGATGTCCAATCATCACTGGTAAACAAAGCCTTCTATGTCATTTGACCAAGGCAGACCAATTCCGAAAACAGGGTAATTGGCTTGAACAAATGATTTCAGTCTTCTTCTCTCCAGCCATCATTTGAATGAGTGAACATGTCATTCAAATTGATGTTATTTGAGGTAAACTCTGGTCATGATTTGCATTTCAACAGCTAAATTCTTTCAACGATAGATGCGGAGGAAATTATGACATAGTTAAGATGGTTGCCAAAGGATTAGCTCATTAAATCAGGAGACTGCAATAAATGACTTTGGGATGAATATTGAAATGTGTTGAATGTAGACATAAACATATATACTATCGTATAATCATCAGATTTAAAAACAACATACTGTTATGGTTGGTGACAATCTGGTTCCCAAATTTACTTTGTAGGTTGTCATTCGGTAAAATTGACGTGGATTACGGGGCTCTTCCACATCACTGAATGATGAAACTGATGAGCACTTGGAACATGTACAAAGAAGAAGCCATATTATAAAAAATGCAAATTGAGGAATATATTTTCTCTCATTGACATTTTAGACACGTCAGAATTGAAAATTGATTAGCAAGAGGTTGCATTTACTGTGAAATAAAAACAAGCCAAATGGCTTTCAAGACAGATAGCAAAGACCAACCAACCAAATCCAAAACAGCGGGGATGAAAAAAGTCCACTTTATGACTCAATTTCAGTGTCATGTCACTTACAACTTTTACAACAGCCTCCATCTGTCAAAATCTGGAATGGTTATTAGATGATGACAAAGTGCATCCATGCATCCTTTTTCTGTTCCGGGGTGTCGGAGGCTATCCCAGCAGTCTTCGGGCAGTCGGCAGGGGACACCCTGAACCGGTTGCCAGCCAGTCGCAAGGCACACAGAGACGAACAAATATCCGCACTCGCACTCATACCTAAGGGCAATTTGGAGTGTTCAATCGGTCTATCATGCATGTTTTGGGGATGTGGGAGGAGTGCCCGGACAAAACCCACGCGGGCACTGGGAGAGCATGCAAACTTCACACAGAGGTGGAATCAAACCCGCACACTCTTAACTGTGAGGTGGACGTGCTAACCAGTGCCCTACCGTCATTTTTCAATACTTTCAGAAAACAAGAAAAACACAATTCTTAGAACCCAAGTTGGTGTTTCATTTCTAAATTGCTATTGTAGCAAAAACGTCAAGCAGATGGGTGAACAGGTAGGCAGAAAGAAAAAGACCCAATAAAAAAAATTCTCATGTGTGTTCCCCATTTTTTTTTCTTGTTTTCCTAATATATTGAGAAACGACAATTGTATTTTGGTGCATATCCAAAAATGTGTTTTTTATTGTGAAAGCTTGCTTGCATTTCTGCATTCAAATTTTGGATCGCAGCAAAACTAGTGGCTGATAGTTGGCAATAATGAGTGCGCTAATGGCAACCACAACCGTTAACCCAGTGTGGCAGTTGAGACGAGCCCTGGATTCATCACTTCAGGTCATTTGGCTAGACTTACTGTATAGTGAGTCTTCATCTTGCCATTATTATCTGGCGGCATGACAATGCGCTCTCATTGTCACATTATTATCAAGATCATCGAAGGAAAATGGAGAGGAGAGAGACTGCTGGCTGGGATCTGAGAAGAGAAGGTGCAGCAGCTGCCTGCGGGGACCGTGGGAGAAATTTCAAATTGTAATTCAGGCTTTTAACATTTATGAAATGCAAACAAGCAGGAGGTTTGACCTTGAAGATGTGAACAGATGGAAAGACTATGAAAATGTTTGAGATTACTGACAAAAGCTTCTTCTATATGCTTTTCTTCTATTTATTTTTCTTTCCAGTGACAAAAGATTTTCAGCCTTGGGGTTTGGTGCTAGAATCCCTCCAAATTATGAGGTGAGTTTGCCTTTATCATTTTGCATCAAGTTGACCTTCACTTCAGGCGCCATAATGCATACTCACTATATTCAGGGGCCTTTTCAGGATCTGCTCCAAAACTATTTGACAACACAATTCGTCATGCAATCCCAATTTCACATTTAAAACTAATCATGTTGTTGTTTTTATTCATTAAACCCCTGCGTTGGAATATCAACCAGTTCTGAGAAAAATAATTTGTTGGCTCGAATAATAGACCCCTTGGTGGCGATGTTCAATTCACATTCATTACATTCAAGAACTCATAAGTGGAAGAGGATTTCTTTGTGAGTAAATTGGACTTGGGCAACCTCAGGCCTCTCGTGATTGGATGCAGCTCCCGGGAATCACATGAAACGAGGGTCACACACGATAGTGAACACAAACCAGCTTTTAGCTTTTAGTAGTAATTTCTCTCCCTTGTAAAGATTGAATGGTTGGAGATGCACGCTAAAAAATGATGTATGTACGTTGTTGGTATATTTGTGCGTGAACTGATAACATTAATAGGGAACATTTAAATCTGAGCTCTGAGGTTAGTGTGTCTGTCTTACATTCAGAGCTTCTGAGTCCCTGCTTGGACATTATTGTACAGGGGCAGCCATATCATTAGGAAAACAATTCCCGGCGTCAACGGAGCTCATAAAAATTGATGAATGCATTCAATTCAAAGCAATGATTGCTTTAATCTTAATTCACATGCTTAAAAACAATTTACAATGCTTAATTTATCATTTTGAAGTGATCATCAATTACCCCAAACGGAACTAATGCTTCATGTTTCCCCTTCAATTCCATTTGTATTAGGATGAGGAGGTGTGAATTCAGTTCAACTTGTTTTTTTTTTTTTGTTATGTTCTCATCATCATAGTTGCTTATGTTTGTGCTTTTGATGGGGGGGATTTTCCAATCAGTTTCAGTCAGAGAAATCATTGTTAATGCAGGTTCCTTTTCCCCACAGAGACAATTAGTAGGATTTTGGGCTTTTTTCAACATTCCCCTTGCTTAAATTCACTCCGAGAGTAAGTAAAAAAAACAACAAAAAAAACAGCAGAGCATGATTATGACTTTGTACTGTTAAATAATTAACGTTTGCTTGTAGAAGCTTAAGTGAGACTAATTACATGAAATATGCCGCAATAGGTTGTTGGATAGAGCTGGCTCATAAAAAAACATCAAAGTGGAACACCTGAACAAGTGGCCATTACTGATGTCATTTGTCACGCCTCTTTATTGCTGATGGTATTAGTCACACCAGTGCGCTGTGCAGTGAAGCACCATCAGAGTGGCTAAAGGATGATTCATTCTCACAACAACTATGTACTGTATGGACCAGCTGCATTTTACATTCATGCTTTGAATTATTTAAATTCTAAATACGCAAGCCAGGTGGAGAGGAGTTACTTGGTTTGGCTGACAGCCGATGCTGCTTTTGAGGAAAGAAACATTTTTGGATCAGAGGAAGAATTGAGTGTGTTGTATGTTGGCAATTTGAAATGGCTTAATTTCAAATAATTCTTTTGATACATTGCTGAGCAATAAGAAATAATCATGAGATTAAAAGTCATTATTGAAGAACAATCTTTTACAAACACGCACATCTAACAAAATTGCTCGTGAATTAAATGATTTAAAGATCTAAAAAAAAATGCATCCATTTTCTTGATATGACAAAATACTCCCAACAGGTCACCACCGTCTCTCAATTTATTGGCAATTGTTCTTTGAAGCTGCTCTCGAGATTAGTTCCATTCAAATACCTCTTTCATCTGCTACAGAATGGACAAGGTTGTCATATTGTTCAAGAAATATGCAGTTATTTTCAATTTACTATATCTCTAAACAGGTATCTCATGACTTTGCCATCAATTTCAATCCAGAAGATGATGAATGCGAAGGTAAGATTGAATAGCTCTATGCAAATAATGCTCCATTGCTTATTGTCTGAATCAGTTGTTCTACATCCAGGAAAGACTTGTGGGTTTTGCCCTTCTGAAAATGTCATAAAAGAAAACATTCACATTCCTATCTTTATCCCCTGCATCATTTCTCCTTATTGTTGACCGATGCTTGTGTTTCTGTTTTGTTTGATCAGAGATTCAAGGAGTGGTTGAGGCTTACCAGAACTGCCTCCCTAAAATCCAACTCTATGGCCCTACCAATGTTTCTCCCATCATTAACAGGATAGCCAAGCTGTCAGCTGGCGACGGCAACATTAAAGATGCCTCTGTGAGTGTCTCTCTGCATACATATGGATGAAATGCATGCAGCCTTTGTTATATTTCCTCCCGCTGGGTCCCTCAAGTGAACAGCCTGTGGTTTCACTCACTCTTTCTAGTAATCATGCCTAAAGCGGAGACGAGAAAAAAAAAAGTCCTTTATAAAAAGACAAGTATTGTTCTCTTATCTCGGACTGCTGTTACATACTAATGTCATATCGGTGGTGCATACCCTTTTATTGGCATTTTATATGCCACAAAAGGCCAATTATATGATTACTCTGCTTGTTAAACTCATTTTAGGCATCAGGATTCATCTCATTAATTACTCAAAGTCAATGCTTCTTTTCATCATGTGGCCTTCAGGGCATGTTTTTTTTGCTTGTTTTCAAATCAAATATTCGGCTTACAATCTGTTCTGTGGACTAAAAATCTGTCTCTATTTTTTCGTTGAATCAATGAAGGATAGAGCTCGGTTAAAAAGTGCTGTTAACAACTCAAAACCACATCCTGCCTGCTGTGTAATGAGCCTGAAGGCAACACTTAAATGAACACGCTCTATCTTCCAACAGCGATACCACATCCTGCTCATCCTCACCGATGGCGTGGTGACGGATATGGCGGACACACGCGAAGCCATCGTGCGAGCCTCCTACCAGCCTCTCTCCATCATCATCGTTGGGGTCGGCAACGCGGACTTCACAGACATGCAGATTTTGGATGGGGACGACGGTGTCTTGCGCTCCCCGAAGGGCGAGCCGGTCCTCAGGGACATCGTGCAATTTGTGCCCTTCCGGGACTTCAAAACGGTCAGTTACCTCCGTCAAGAACAAAATGTTTTATCCACAGAAGTTAATCTGTTTGTCTATTCATTTGTGCAATTTATACAGATTTTATTTGGCATTTGATGAAAGTCAAATTTTCTTCTTGTGGCTCTTATCTGGATTCTGTATCAAAAAGCACATCTACAACTTTACCACCTTCTAACTATTAACAAACTAAGGATTGACCCAACTAGTCAACACACCATCTTTACCACTCCGCATTGATGGTTGCTTGAATTATATTATTTTTAAATTTTGGGGATGGTAGAGAGAAACGCGAATCCACTGTTGATTTGGTTTTCACCAATATTGATAGTCTTTGAGCTAATTTGTGCCTTTTTAAAAACAAACAGACTAGAAGAGTCAAAAGCATCCGAGTTATTAGTCGTGCAAAAAACACTGAGAGCAATGTCATTTGCATGCCAGGCGAGTACCATTAAGGTGTGCGCCAACTGCTTCTCTTCACAGCCTTATCAAAAAGCATATTTTAATATTCTACTTGAGGTATATTTGGGCTATAAATATTACGTATAGCCAGTGGTCACAGTAAAAGTGCAATTTACCGGCGGAGCGTTATCTAGCTTATTATCTTGAGTGACACACATGAACAATAAAAGAGCTCTGTTCCAATATTCATGAGTAAATGTGACATTCTCAGCCATGTCCTATAACACAATATTTTACTCTCCAAAGAGCAGTTGTCAAATAAGAACAGGTAAAGAGGCACATTTTTGTTGGTGTTTTACCCATTTTACTTACAGCCTTGTGTGGAAATCATTATTATTATTATTATTATTATTATTATTATTATTATTATTATTATTATGACTACTTTAAAAACAACATTACTTTTGGAGCAATATGAATTGTTTTCAAAAAGCTCCTGAACTGGTGTCACAAAAGATTTCAAACCCAAACTTGGAGTTCAATATTGGCCAACCACCATGTCAGTATGCCAGCTTGGAAATGAGCCTTAAGAAAAACGAGCACTGCGCTGCCATCATTCATGGCTGCTCACAATGGCTTGAGCAGAAAACAAGTCGTTTGTCATTTGGATTTGGAGGTGTATCGGTTTTGACACTAGTTCCGGAACGTTTCTGACACACCTTCAGAGATAAGACCCTGTACAACCTTGCAGTGAGAAAAAAGGACCTCCAGTGCTAGTCCTGTGATTGACAGGTGATCCATGTGTGGTGTACTCCTCAAGCCTACTCACCCAAAATCAACTGAGATAGGCTCCAGTTTCCCCGCACCCTTCATCACGACAAGCAGTAAAGAAAATAAATGGATACAGATGCTGGCAGAAGACGAGGATGGAGGTGGGGCTGGGAGGGGGGGGGGGGGGGGGTGAAGCATTGCATGGCACGGCAATGACATAAAAAAAATGGAGATTTCCTTTTTGATGAGCCTATTCCCATCTATACTCTCAGCTGCGGGAAAGTCAGGCGTGGGGGTAGGTGTCAGTCTATCAACTTCTGTGCTATGATTGACAGGTGAAATCCCTTTGGGCTGGAAACCCGAAAGAGTTTCCAGCTGGAGTTAAGGAGCGGAATAAATGAACTTAGAGTACCGTACTTCTCACCGCTGTTTGTATTACAGGCTTCACCGGCAGCCTTGGCCAAATGTGTCCTGGCAGAGGTGCCCAAGCAAGTTGTGGAGTACTACAGCCATAAGGCCATCCCCCCTATGAGTCCAGTGAGGGACTTGCCCACGCCAATCCTCAGCCCGGTCGCCACCAGTCCGACAGAGTAAACAAGTCCTCAACCGCATCTGTCCCTCAAACTGAGACAAAGAGAGGATGCCTGGCCCCTGGGAAAAGATGAGAAAAACTCTTGTTAATCATTTATTCCACGCCTACTGTCTACCCGGGACTGCGAGTTACATTTTTTTCCGCTCGGTGTGGATTCAGCACATCTCTCTGGCTTTGCAATGGAACCATCCCAGCTGAATCGGCATTTGAAGGATTATATTTCTTTGCCATGGCTTTGTGCATGCCAGCCAATCTGTCAGCCATTAATCACAGACGGAGGACGGATCATCTTCGCCGCCCGTGAATTGCTTCCTCTTATTCTACAGTATCATTTATTTTCATTTCTTCCGGTATCATCGCTTAAAAATAAATTTCAAAGAGTAACACAAGCAATCATGCTATAATACATTCATCACAAGGGCCTACGATGAAAGGCGAGACATTTTCCATTGTGGACTTGCTACACTGACCATCAGTCATCACATATACTTGAATGTGTTTGGCTTCATTCAAGGGCAGGAAGAAATTATTGATTGAACCTTCGGGAGGGTGACATGTTAAAATTTCTCACTCAGTGCGGTTCGCAAAGGTCATACTCTTAATGTTTCGTCATGGATTAGCCATCGTGGGATGCTGCAAGGTTCTGTTTGTCCCGTGGAGTATATGAAAAAAGGTCAATTGCTCTGGAATTCGAGATACTCCACCGTCAGACGATCAAATGGCTGAGCGGCATCATGTATATCGTGGAAGACATTGAACTGAATTTCTTTAAAAGATCTGATGCCTTGCAATGATGAAGAACTGCAATAGCACCACTCCTAATTGCATGTTGAACATGAGATACATATGTCCCAAGACTTTTGTCCAAGTAAGCACAGTGTTTACGACCTTTTGCGGTCAGCGCGGCACACCTTTTTGGTGTCTTAAATGTGGTTTGCGCAATAGTGATTATAGCTACTTCCCAGATGATTTGGAGATTCACCATTACCGCCATAATCTCTGATTTGTCACGTGTCAGGATTATCATTGTCTACGTCTGAGACACTGCCTCTTATCTACTGCCTTCAAGACGTGACAGGCTCAAGTTTTTTGTAACTTTGTCAAGTGGCTAAAATATTATGTGTTGTTTACGTTCCTTCAACCTTTACATCTTTATTTTGTCCAACTGATGTGTAAACTGTTTCAATAATCTGATTCATTGAAAGCACAGAAACAGAAACCCAAGTTGTAATATTATTATATTTAGAGTTGTGCCTATATGAATGGTTTATGTTTGAGATTCAGTGGATATAAAAAGTCTGCACACCCCTGTTCAAATGCTACGGTTGTATATATAAAAAAATGAAACCCAAGTTAAATCATTTCAAAAAAAATTTCCACCATCAATGTCACATATAACTTGCCCAAGTCAAATGGAATTAGAGAAGAAAAAAAAAACCTGAAACTTTCTGACAGGGGAACTAAAACTGAAAAAGGGAGTCAGTACATACCTGTCATGATTTGAAGTGGCTCTTATTATCATTATTATGATTATTATTGGCGATGATGATGGGAGCATTTACTGGATGGCACGAAGCACTGATTAATAATAATAATAATAATAATAATAATAATAATACTATTATTAAATGAAAAGATTTATCATGCCTCATTGGTTATATGACAAAAAAAATGACATTTGAACGATGATGTGTAGATTTTTTTTTTATATGCATTGTACATTGGTAATTTTAGTTTAAAGCAAACATGCAATGATAGTGAACCTGTGAGCTGTCTGGGATTGAACCAGACACCCTCGTTACAAAATGACACTAATACCTCTTCCATGGTGTGCAAAAAGTCATGGAACTTTTTTTTCCCCCAAAAAAAAAAAAAACATCATAAGCTTGTGTTTATATTTTTATTCAGTGTATTGCCTTCACCAGGTCTTTGCGCTATTGCTTTGTATAACTACTGAGTGTTTTCTTTTGCTTTGCTAGTGCATGTTTGCGCAAAAACATCAACTTGAAAATGACACCGTCACTGTGTTTACAGCTTCTTCTCACACACGTACACACACGCACACGTTGGAGGAACAAACATGACCGTGACATTCATTTGTCCTCTGGATCTCCCAGCGTTCTCTCGCTGCACATTATTGACTGGTGGATGCACAGCATGCACATACACCAGCATGCCGTTGTTGGACTGTTTTGAACAAGCCAACTCTGGAGGACTGGCCTGTTATAGGGGATTACACAGTGTGGATTGATCCTCTGGGCCCAGATATGGACATGTATTAATGTAATGCGAAGGAAGACCCTGTTACTAAAAAAAGAAAAAAAAAGGCTTCATATGACTGGCTGGTTTAAAAAAAAAAGAGAATGAAAAACAACCCAGCTGGAGTAAACCGCAATTTCTCGAAAGAGCTTGTATTGACTTATCTCAGCATGTCAGCGCAATGCTGCCCCTTGTGTAAAAAGGTTCATTCTGTGAGTTGTAATTTCCACCAGCGTGTCACTTGCAAAATGGTAATCAGAAAGGTGAAGCATATTGTAAAACATTTTATCTCAGTTTGCAGCTTGCCGCTCTCACATCAATGTCTCGCGTCAAGTCAGTGGTAAACGATTGTAAACATTCAGAAATATTCAAGGGTTCTTTTTTGGGCAAATTTGTCTAAATACTGTGGGAAACTCTAGCGATTGTAAACACAAGTGTCCAAACACATTTTCAACCATTTTGATGCTTTTCCCCATTTTCCCCACACCCGGTTTTCAGTTCATATCACAAATATGCAACGCCACACATGGGTAAGAAACAACCCATGTATCATGAGTGGAGATCAGATTTCTTTAAAAAGGAAATAAAGGGATTTTATGCATGCTTACTTTGATTGTTAAACTGTGCTGTGCTGTCTTTTCCTTTAACTTGATGAATTGTGTGTGTGAGTTGCAAGCTTGCATTTGCACAAATGATGTTCGTGTAGTTGACGCTCTTTGTCTTGCAGTTGTGTAAATAAAATTGAATGTATGAAAAGAGCAGTGTCTCATCATTCTGATGACAAATCCATACTTCTTGTGTATTTGTTCACATCTGACAATTTTAGTGATGCCGAAAAATCACCAGAGTGCTGATGTGCTTGATGACATCATTTTAGCTATCAGGTGCCCTGTGCGGCTTTGGGTGGTGATGATGATGTGAGCACTTACTGGATGGCACGAAGCGCTGAGCCTGGTCTTTAATTCCATCCGACAGTTCCTTTCATTTAACAGCTATTGTCGCTGGCGCTGAAAGACACTTGTTTCCATGGCGACACCTACTTGTAGGGAGGTCTTCATTTTTGTCAGATCCAGGGACACAAATACAAGGATGCGCCATAGAAAAAGTCAACTGAGTTCAGGCAATCGCTGAGGTTGTCAGGGTGGCCACTAATTGTCCTGCAGAGACACAGATGAAGGCCATGATCGATTGAAACCTTCAACCTTATGTCTTGCTCTATTGTTGTTTTTTTTCTCACCTCCAAATGATTTATGGAGACAATTAAACAAAGCTTAATGATGGTTACTCGCAATAAAACCTCAAGCAAGGGTAGTCATTGTGTGAATGCAGCTACAAGCATTCACTCGGAATTTCGATTGGAATTCATACGGCACTGCTTGGCATAGATCCGAGATTTTTTTTCGACACAGAAAAGTTATGGTTTTCCAACGGGGGTTTCGAACTACTTTTAGGGTTTCTAAGATTAGGGTTTCTAGCTAGGCTTCCAAACTAGGGTTAGGGTTTCCGACTCGGGTTTCCAACGAGTTTTAGGATCGCTAATTAGGGTTTCAAACTAGGGTTAGGGTTTCCGACTAGGGTTTTAAACCCAGGTTAGGGTTTAATGACTTTGTGATTTCACTAATGTCAAACATTTACGACATGGTATGAATGCTCATAGTTTAGTGTCTTTCAACTCATCTGTTTTTTGTTCTGAGGTAAAACTACATGGGGGCGATGAATGACAAGTGTCACCATAGGCACTTGGTCGCCTGACTAACGGGGAAATGACTAATAGGAGGCGGGGAGTGGAATATCTCAGCCGTAATTAGCTGTCTCCTCCTTCCCCCAAGAGAGCATTGCACACCTTTGAAAGGCTTCCCGCGAGCTCCCCTGATCTCTCGCACATGATTTCTATCCCCCACTCTTTATGCAGGATCCCCGCTGCACTCAATATCACAAACAACTGTGTTATGAAATGAGTGCACTGTAATGCATGCGGAGGACATTACACATTTTGCTCACAGCCTATTTTGCTGCTGAAATTAATGTTCCTCCCAATTAAGACTTTGTTTACGTGAGCCTAAAAATGAATTCAGCGCTTGACAGGAGACGAATATGTTGTCAGGAGTATAGAAGATTTTTTTTCTGAGAAGCACGTGCTCTTGCAAGCCCCCTCCTCTTTTGTGTACCACTCATGATCTATTAAGTATTCTACGGAGTTTTTCTTATATAACGGCTTATACAGCTTCCTGAATGTTGCTATTATTGATGATGAAATATTAGTAAACTAACTTCACAAATTGATTGATTTATCTGGTACTGTATGGTGCAACTCTCTTAGCAAAAGAGATTTTTTGGGAGGGGATTCATGAATATTTATGTATGAATATCTATTAACTGAATTGTGGTGTCCCTCAAGGCTCAATTTTAGGTCCATCTATCTTTAATCTATTGTCACGTCTCCTCCCCTTTCTCGCCCTGTAGGCCTTCTGACCCGCCCGCCACACTATTCCTCGGAGGCGTGCATCGCCAATGCGTAACAGCACGCGCTAATCGGCACTGATCCCCGCCACCTGTCCCGTGTTACCTGCTGATTAGGACGTGTATATAGACAGTCAGTCTGGGTCAGTTTGTATACTTTGACACACGAATACTTGCTCCCTGTTTCTTCTATGCCACTTGATTTCCATTTGCCTGATCCATTGTGAAGTGGTACGTCTGGCTGCTTTGTCTACCTTGATGCACATATGCCTGCCACTTGATTTCCTGACTCACTGTGTAGCAAGATGCCTGGACTGTTTGGCCTGACCTTCGGCCTGTCCCTGACCACAAGCTTTCTTTGCCCCTGTTTGCGCGCTCGCTGACCGGCTTGTCAGCCCACCTAGCTCGTACACCAGCTCTGCTGGCGTTCCAACCCTCCTTGTCTCATTTTCCCTTTCCCTACTTAAAGCCTGTGTTGCATTTGGTTGTCCTGCCTCGCCCCAGTGACCTCTACGGTCTGCTACTAGGTTGTATTACCAAGAGACAAGTCTCAGGTTTTCTGATAGAAGTTACAAACAAATAAACCGAATTTCATAGTGATGCAACCTCTTTATTATAGTCCACGCCTGTGGAAGAGCCTGGAACAACCCTCTTGATGCTGAAATGAAGGCTGCAGATAGCTCCCTATCTTGTTAGAAAAGGTCACCACCATCTCCTTGGTTTTGTTGACGTTCAGCTCTAGACATGAGTTATCACCCCAGTCTACAAACTCCTGGAGGGCTGGTCATTGAGGTCAGAGTCTGACAGCAGAGACAGGAGGACTGTGTCATCAGCATATTTCATCAGCTGGGTGAGGGGCTGTGTGGATCTACAGCATGTTATTAACATACTTTCTCTGGGACCTGTTGGTGAGAAAATGCAGTATATAATGGTCGTCCAGATAGGAAGAGGAGAGTTTATGGGCCAGGGTGTGAGGCTGGAGGGTGTCGAATGTTGAGGTCGGCAAACAGGAATCAAGCTGAGGTATTTGGGCAGTCCAAGTGTTAGTGAAGGGTGTCTAGGATGCATATTTTGATATCATGGCATCTCTACTTGCGTTCATGTGAACTGTAGAGGATCCATTAGTGAATTTATGATGTTTTGTAATCTTCTCTGCAGTGAGGAAAGAGACAGAAAGAGTTGAGAGTTTTGGTAATAATCTGCTTGGGGATGGGCCTGGAAATTGATTGCCCTGGTATCTTTTTTTTTTTACTTTTCAAGATGCATGGAACTGTCCTCCAATCTGGTGTAAATCTGGTGTCATTTCGGAGAGCTGCGTGGCTACTACTACCGCTGCATGACCTCAATACGTGGATACATCAGGGTCTACAGTGAACTTGTACATCTTCCTGAGATCAAATGGTAACTATGTTCATCTTCTAAATACAAATCACAATCAGAATCTACAACGAGTCAACAAATGAGTCGTCTCTGATTCATATCAATCAAGTTGAGCGGTTTTCTGCTTTCACTGAAGAACTTAACTATATTGAGATTTCATTTACATGGTCTGGAAAATAATGTTTTTTTCCCCTATGGTATTTCCCCCACAAAATGGCCAAGGGATCTCAGATTAAAATGTCAAGTCGCATCAGTACCTGTCATTCTCAACCAACATATTTTTACGAGCTGTCAGCAAGCACTCTGTTGCTTTAAAGGCTCAGTCCACAGCACAAATATATTTTCCATCCTTCAACATGTCTGAGTCGACCACTTCTTTATCTTGTCTGAGCATGCGCTAAAATTAATTCGGAATAATTTGGGGCTTGACTGTAAGTGTGGGAGTTTGACCTATCTACTTAATACACCGAATATGAAGTTCAGTGGAAAATCTTTCGTTTTTTGGTGGGGTGAAATTGCCGTCTCATCTTGACTCAAACATGGGGGGCGGGTTGATGGGACAAGTGCTCGACTAATAATGGCATCAGTGTAGGCAGCAATATGAATCTGTGAAACATATTCAAATACAAGCAGCAGAATGGGAAGGTCTCTTCCTCTGAGTCCTCACTTTTATGTATTTTCTCATAAAGCACCACTCTTTTCTAAATTACACAGTATTGTGGAACAAAGGCCTTTTCTACACTACATAAGGAAAATAATAATAATTTTGTGTAAAAGCCGTTGATAATGCGTTGTGGGGGATAGAGGATGCGGCTAATAGCAGTCTTCAGAGACTGCTGCAGAGCGATGATTAGCAAATTATGTGTTGAGTGGTTCCTCTGGGTTTGTGTGCACATGCTGATCACTAGTGTCGCTGTGTGCGTGTACGTTTTGTGTTGAATGGATCAGTGAGCTTCAACTTTGGGCTTTCACGAGTGGGATGATGGATGGATTGTTGCTTTGTTAGATGAATTGGCCTTTTGCCATATGCTTTGACAAACTCATTTCTGTCTGCAGTTGATTAAAAATATCATCTTTTATTGACTCTTCTGGTATGTTTCTTGACAACAAAGATTTCATAACCTGGCTATGTGACCTTAAGTTTCCAGCCACTTTGAGACATGCTTTATTTGAACAGGCACTCGTGTCCAGGTTACTGCGAGAAGAAATGTACACAGGCAACATAATATAGTTGTCAAATGAAAAGAAACAGTCTTAGTAAAAGCAAACTGTCAAGTTCTTTCAGATCTCCAGTGGCTTGGTGCAGCTTGACTAGGAAATAAAACCAAGATAAGTCAGAAAATCAATCAGAAAACTAAAATCAAGTCATAGTCATTTAATATGCTGGAAATAGAGAGCTATATTTTTGATTTACAAAGTGTCTTTCAATATGCTCAAGGATGTTTAGTGGTGACAAACGAAATACTGAAGGGGACAGCTCACAAATATTTATGCAGTGCAGCTTGTTGCAGCCTTTTTCACACTTGCATGCACATGTGTGAGCGTTATAATGTCAATCATTTTGTGAGTACAAGGGTCATAACTGCTTGTGTGGCGTCTAATCAGAAAAAGACATCTGTTTTGGACTGAAATGCTATGATGGAATGTGTAGCCCAAGATTAAAGGCAGCGTGCATCAACGGTGTTATTCGAAAAATATGTCACACAAAGAAAATATTTTATCTTCAAACTAAATTGGGGATGAATTATAAAATATGTATTCTAATCAATACAATCTTCTTTGACGATTGCACAAAACTATTTATGGTTCAATAAAAAAAAAAACAGGTGTAGTGCCTAAAAAAAATGCAATCAGTCTGTTTAATCGCCTGGAGTAAACTTTTCTTTGTTTGTCCAGTCCAGTTGAATTTGGGTGCCTTACTCATGCAGCAGGACTGTTGACTTTGTTTGTTGAGAAAGTTGAGGAGAAAGAATTTTTTCCCATTAATCCAGGGGTGTCAAACTCATTTTTGTCGCGGGCCGCATTGTAGTTATAGTTTTCTTCGGAGGGCCATTATAACTGTCAACCCAAATAAATGATTTTTAAAAGTGAAGCCAATTTGCAATTTTAGTAATTTGATGCACAATTTGTCTTTGCGGGCCACTTAAAATGACGTGGCGGGCCATATCTGGCCCCCGGGCCTTGGGTTTGACACATGCATTCATAAGTTAATCACCCAAATCAATAGCGAAATCAATAAGTAAACTAAAAAAAAAAACTAAAAAGAAAAGATGATGGATGCTTGAGTGACTTTTATCAATGAGTTAGATCTAAAGATGCAAACCCTCATGTATCATTCATTGCCCATTGAAGGGAATAAAGTGATGGACTTGTTTACAACCTCCACTAACTCGTTGCTTGTGTCCTTGATGAATGGCCTTAATTTTCTTTGGTGCTTAGCTTTTAACTGGCCAAAGTTGCCGACTAATGCCTCACACTGGTGCTATGTGTGTATTATCTACAGCCAACATTAGACCAGTGTTTCACAATCACTGTTGTAGTAGTTTAGCATGTACTAAGTGCTTGAAATATGTATTATATATATCAGCCAAAATGCCAACAACATTCAAGGAATAAATGATTAATAAATAAATTCAAGTCCACGTTGAACGTGGCATTTGGATTTATAGATGTGTTTACTAATTTATTATTCGTTAGTCCATATTGAATGTGGCATCTCGACTCGGATTTATTTACTATGCTTGTGGGACTGATTATTTGCATATGGGCCACACGTGTTGGTCTGATATAAACGCGTCATCAGCAATTGACTGACAGACCATCCATCAATATTGATGCTGCACAATTGCGAGAATAACTCAGATTCGTGAGAATCAATTGTTGTCTACTGGTCGCGTGGATGCCGGGGACATCTCGTATCATATGAGGAGGCAGCTGGCGTGATCAGCTCACACGGCCAGCTAATGGGCTTCTTTTTTCTCGTACGGCAGCTTATTAAGGTCACTTAGTGATTATATACACTTGTATCTCAAGTCACCACTGTATGACCTATTTCCTGGCATCTAGTGATTGTCATACAGACAAGAGCAGGTCACAACAACAACAAAGATTTCATTGGTTGGTGGCCATTGATTACAGTTTCACTTCTTCAGCTCTTGAACGTCCCCATCGATACCACCAAAAATGGCCTCAGTATTAGGTCCGGTTTGAATTCCTAGTCTCGTTCCTGGGACTTCACAGTTTGAAATTTGCCATAACAGCCAAATTTGCCCTTGTGTTAAGTGATGTACAGTGATTGACTGAAACTATAGAGGCAATATCTCAGCAAACAAGGTGCACCATATAGCCTCTATCATTTATTTTTTTCCCTCTCTAGTGAGCAGAAAATGGCAAATAAGACTCCCCCCTTTTTTTATCTCTACAGAAAATATATCCGACAATATTAACAGCAAAATGCTCTGTAATTGATGAGGAGGTTTGATTGTGGGTATAACGCGTTTATACACAATTCATCTCACTTTTAGTCAATAGTGATGTAGACAATGCTACGAGAATTTGAAAATCCCTCGTACTTAATGTTTGTTGCTTGTTTAATTAACCTCTAGGGAATGACTTTCAGGTTGGGTTTCTAAATCAAACCTAAGCCGTCTTTGCCGTGTGCAAACATATAGTGGCTAATAACCCCAAATTACCTGCGGATGAGCTGTGATTAATTCAAAAAGTCCCATTAGGATCTTCATCATGCACTTGCTGTCACATTAAATGCTCACCCATGTGTATGTGCTGGAATAAATGAATGCTTCCGGTAGGAGTGATAGCCCATTGTAGACCGATGCCACTGTACCTGGTAGCATCCTGTATTAACAGTCATCGCCACGTTTACGAACTGCTTCGCTGCTTTGCAAGTATACAGAGCGCCCCAAAGGGAGAGACGAGGTCAGGGTAGCCATTTTAATTAAATATTCATCTCGGGGCTACGAGTCAACAAAAAAAGTCTCACCCATGTAAAATTCTAATGTGCAATTACTGCGACTGCTTTAACTGCACAGAATGACTGGATCAACAATATTGAAAGTTTATTGTTGGAGTGCACACAGTGACAAACAAGCAGTTCTTGTTAGAAAGTGAGTTTAATCCCTCCATATCAGTTTTTCAACAGCTGCCATTGGCTGATATTGGTGCTCATCAGCACAGTGTGTATGCAGTTTATTTGATGTGCTTATAAAGCTTATAAACTAAAGCTTTCAGCCAATCCAAAACATGGATAAGCAGTCACATGTTTTTTTTTTGTTTGCTTGTTTGGTCCAATAGGATAAAATATTGCACGGCAAAGTCAGTCTTCCACAGGACATGACCCAATCCAAACAATTTGGGGAATAATTTGATTGCACCATTTATTTCAGTTTGTTTTGATCACATGTGTTATATATAAAACAGCATTTGACATCTATCTAGCCATCCATTTTCATGTATCCTGTTAATGTCAGGCAAAACACATCTTGAGAGAGACAAGCATTGGCACTGTCACTAAGTGAGAGCTGATCCCACGCTGCCAGCACCAAAGTCAAGCGAGTCACTTGACATTCACACAAATTCCTTTTCTGTGTTCATCCGTCACAGTCAGGTTTGGTGCAGCTGGAAAGAAGGACAAAATCAGACTGCAAGAAAAGTCGAGTTCCACCAATTTGGATGATTTGAGGTCCAGGCCAATTCTGATATATGGCAGAATAAAATGTGAGTGCAAATGTTGTCCATCTGAATATGTGCCCGACCAGTCCAGGGTGTAGTCCACCACTTGTCCAAAATAAACTGGGATGGACTCCCAACACTTCTCAATTCTGAACAGGATAGAAAGTCATGAAAATGGATGCACGTATGAATAAAACTAAAATTCATGAATATAATTGGAGGACTACCACAAGATTCATTGACATTAACAATTGTGAACATTTCTTCACTATCACTGTGACTGAGAAGGACAACAAATATCTCATCACTGCAAACGGTCAGGACTGAAAAGATGCTAAGATCAGTGAGGAAGACACAATCATCGAAAAATCTGAGGATGAATCTTTTTTACAATGGTACAACGTGACCAATGCTGTGACCAAAGTGACAATGAACAAGAACAACTCTTTTTATTTTTTTTATTTTTATTTTTATTTTTTTAATATACAAGGCCTGTTTCCAATAAGATAGACTTTTCTTTGTTTGTTTGTAGTTTATTGGCGCAGTTGTTGGTTGTGTCATTTATTTAATGATGTCTTCAACAATGCTTCAATCAATGGCATTGATTTTTCGCAGTACGTGACGGGGCTTGGTTGAGAAACCAGCTCAATACCCCTTGGCCTGTCTCAGCCATGACAATTCTGGGGTTTCTTTCAGATATGTTGTCTCTTTTGGAGGATGGACACGTAACCCTTCTGCAAGTGTCAGCTCCATCCTTTTTTTTTTTTTTGCCGTCGAATCTCAAATGTTTGTTTTTTATTGATTGTGTTAGTCCAATAGCATAACTGCAACTCATGTTGAACTTACTGTCACAAAAATGATGAAAAAACATTCACTTGCTTTCTTAGGAATTGTTTCTTCACATTGACTCTCAGTCATCCAGGTCATTGTAGTCAGCAAAGGTTGAAATGACACAACTGGACCCTGCTTATTGAATTTGTTGGTGCTTTCTTGCTTTCCAGAAAACTTTCAAAAATGATGCTATTAGGTTAACGATTTGCAAGAAGCTACGACTCTCGAGGCGTGATTCGGTTTCATCCCAGATGTGCTGTTTCATCCCATTAACGGCTACTCTGCCTAAATTAAACACAACATCAAGAAGCATGAATCAACAAAATACTTAAACCAACCACAAGACTACTACTATAATTATTTTGCTTTTTAATAACTAGAATCGAGAAGTTGGCCACCAAGGCCCCCAGAAAATCCCAATTATTGCCTGCGCCGAATTTCACAGTATTATAGAAGTTTGGTTGTTACGATTCATGCAGTTTTTATTCACAAACCTGGGGAAAAAGTTTTCAATAAATCCACAAAAAAAGAAAGATATTAAAAGACTACATTTTGGATTCATAAAAAAATAATTGACCAACTCTTGTCTCTTGCTGTTGCTGGCTGAACTGATCCATTTACATTTGTGTCACTTCATTATACAACAACTGCCTGCAACTCCCCAGACATATTTATTTGTCCTTATTTTTAGTCATTCAAACTACGCAAAGTAGTGATTATCATAGCTGGCAAGCTGAAAGATTGCTACAATTACATGACACATAGGCTGCGTGTGTGCTCATGCATGAGCAAGCATGTGCCCCCAAAAGAATACTGGGGTCATGGTCACACGAGCCAAACGATGACAGCGATGTGCCTGGTGATTAATTAGGATGGAGGGCACTATTTTAGTACAGCCTAAAAATCCTTAGTTTCCCAAGTACAAAACCATGAGTAGCATAATAATACAAAAGCGTTAAGCATTCATCAAATAAAAGACAGATTTCAATATGTGATAGTTTACTACGCAAGGTTTGAGCATTAACACTGTGGTTAAATCCAGCACTATGAAAATGATTCAACTGAAATGATTGCACAAAAAAAATGGTAAACAATGCCTAAATATATGTTTGCTGAACTGATAAATTCTTTTTCAATTGAATGGGAAAAACTGCTTCACACAAATATTTCGGTTTGCAGAATCTCTGAATAAATTGGGGAACCGTCGCAAGTTATTGACATCTACACAATGTCTTCAAACCAACTTTTTGTATTTTCTTTAAAACTACAGATGTAAATATAATATTCAAGTGGTGATTTAATTAAAAATGTATGCAGAAATAATGAACAGTGTTGTTAATTATGCATCTTTTCTTCTATTTAGTAATCAGCAGAGCATGTTTCTTGACCATGTTTCTCTTATGTGCCTTGTGTTTTGTTTTGTTTTGTTTTGTTTACAAGCAGCTTGCTGGAGACCAGGCATAAGTGACAAAACAGAAACCAAGGATAGAAAGTGGACATGAAGTCACAAAGTTCAGCAGCACAAACACACAGCAACCTGTTATGAATAACAAAACATAAAAGTTTGTCTTGTGAGCTTGAATTTGTATGCTGCTTCTGTAAGCATCGGTTGTAAGGTGAGGAAATACAGTAGCACACAGGTTTTAGCAATGTGCATGACAATGACTTATTTTATTGGGAAGAGATGGAGATTTTTGGTTTTTGTTTGTATCTATCATTTGTCTCAGTTCCTTCACTTCATTGTCCAAAAAGAATAATCCGTGAAATCTTCAAGTGACAAAATCCATTTTGCTGAATCGTAGAGTGGCACACGAGAATGTTTGAAAACTTCATTTTGGTTCTTCCTTCCTTTCTTTGTGTTTCTCCAACATCAAGGCTAAGGCCCTGTGACGTGTTGAGATGAAAAATGTCTCCCTTCGATTCTGTCAGTCGAACCCCCCCTGGCACAAACAAACTTCGGCCAACAGCCCACCTGATGTCTGTGTGTCTGACATTTATAAAAGTTTGATGCAGATATCATGTGAATAGATGGTGTCAAGATTATGCCAAATTCCAATCTTGGCTCGGGACACAGAGACCTGGAATAGAGCTAATGATTGACAGGATGAATAATGGAAAGGTTTAGTGGAAGGAGACCCAATCAATGTCACTATTCATCAAATCTGCTGTAATGCTTTGAAGTAAGCTGAACAGTGGTAATTTAAAATACGAATGACCTGATATTTTTATGTTTTTGCATTGCTGAATATACAATTTGTCACAACTAAGTGGAAAAGACCGTTTCTAACAGTGTTAATATTCAGCATATTTTTGCATCATGTATTCGTATATTGAAACATACAGTACTTGTTTACTTCTTAGCTGAAAAAAATCACAGCTAGGGCTAATAATCACTTTGTACAGTGTAATTCTCCGTGATCATTGACATTTTTGTTTCCGCAAGTGCTAACAAAAGCCCAGCAGAATTGATTAAGGATGTTGTTTTTGTGAGATCTCATCAGACTTAAGCAGGACTAAAGGTTAAGGATTACGCTCTATTGAATTTGAATAGATCGGACAATGTTAGTCTCTGCTTCTGTTTAATCTCTATATACAAAACCCTTCATCCACATTCTCATACAAACTGACGCAGACGCCATGGTCACGTTGCACTTTTTTGTTACGTCTATTCCAAAGCGCTTTGGCGACTGTGCTGCCTGTTATGATATTTGTGTATCAAATCCAATAACACACGCAAGGGCACATTCCTTTCACTCTATTTTATTCACAATGACATTCTAGAAAGCTGACATTTCTTTACTATAGAACGCACAAACTCCATTTTAAATTCTGAGAATAAGGGCAAGACGAAAATTCTCTACTTGCAAAGCGTTCGTTCTACGTGTGCTAATAAAATACAAACTGTCTCCACGGATTGGTTTAAAATTTAGCCCACACCGCAGCCTCCAAGAGCATCTTTAAGTAAATGTCTTCTGTGTCTTTAGGAGCACTAAAAGTATGAATCATTTAACAAGTCTAAAGCAATATTTCCTATTGTGTGATCAATTTAGTCGGACATGCTGCAAAATGTTCTTCAAACAGTTTGGGGAACTTTATAGTCAATAATCAACTTGTATTTGTTCCTTTGTTATACCATCAGTTGGATAAAGAATAAACACGCAATAAAGAATAAGAAGATCACAATTCTTTTCAATTTTGTGAGAGCTGCACTTATCCTGTGACTCACAGAAGAATTGTTTGTTCTTCCAATGAGTAGCTATGTTTTTTGTGCATCACAAAGATAAAACAGAGTTCCAATAGAAGAATGTTGGTAAGAAATAATTGGAATACTGCAGCCAAATGAGCCCACAATGAAAGCAACAAGTTTGGAAATGTAAAACATCAATAATAGAATGACTCTGTTTGTGCACGACGCAACAGCCGCCACAATGTCTGGTTTTAACTGATAAATTTAAAAAGTGCAGCATTTTGTATGGTTTTGAGAAATCCATATTTTCTATTTTGCTCTGACACATTGAGGATGCAGCTTGTACGTGCTGAGTGAACAGGGCACGGATATGAATGGCAAACGAAAGATTCAGACGAAGGATGAAATCCTGAGAGAATCTTTGACAAGCACCTGTTCCGCCAGATAAATAACGGTGAACCCAAAACAGAAAGCGGTGCAGTGTGAAGAGATTGGACAACCAAAGTATGGCTAGTATATGTCAGTCTTGCACTCAACCGAATCACTTTGGAGGATCGTAAAATAACTACAGCTAATACCAATCTAGGCTTGAACCGAAACTCATATGTTCCACTTTTTTAATATGGTATGTTGGCGCTGGCACGACCAGACTGTGATAAACTTGCCTCGAAAGAAAAGCAAGACTGCAGGGGAATTCTTTTGGGTGATGGAGGGCTTTTGTTCCTCTGATTTGAACACAGCAACTCATTTTTAGTCACTGCATGTTACTCAGCATCCAGAGTCTGACGCACACCAGTATGACGTCAACAGATTTCGCGGAGCGATCATTAGAAACTGACAAAAGAAGAAGACCCTGGCTGTGAAAGAGGAGCAATCACAAAAGGAGACAAGGTTGCCAGCCGTGTGGGTTGAGCTGCTGGTTCTGTTTTATTTTTGTATTTTTTTCAGGGGGGGCGGGGGTGAAAACCCAAATCTTGTTGAAACAGTTCCGCAAACATTGCTTTTCCCTCCTGTCTGAACATAAAACAGACAACACATCGACCGGCCACAACATTACAACCACTTGCATAAACTAACAATACTCAATCAATCAAACATCACAAAACCAGATGAATTAAATATTAAAAGAAAATTCTGCTGTGGTGACCCCTTACCTTTCAATTTTCTTCGACTTGTGGATTGCAAATTGCCAAATGATAGAGTTAACAATTAACTCTCAGTATGGTGACATTCTATATCACCGTGAATGACAATCATCATAATACATAGAATGTCTTTGGATTAATTCAATGTTCCACCCAATCTCCAGTAAATGGGTTATAGAAAAACAACCCAGTATAGTTGATTTATTTATTCATTTATTTCGTGTATTATTGTTGAAATCAAATGGAAACTTAAACTAATACCTGGAATCCCAAACATGACTAATATGTAATCATTTGAACCTTAAACGATTCTTGAGATCCTGTCCTGTCCTAATTGAGCTTGGAAAGGTTCTTATGCAAGATGGAAAATGTACACTCATTATTGGTATTTTTGGACTCATGAGGGAAGCAGAGGTATTATGACATGCATATATTGTGTAACAATGTCAATATGAGAGGCTTAAATTACCAAGAGTGTTTTTTTCCTTCTTTCTGCATTTTAACACACCAGATATATATCTTTGGGTTCATGCAGTGTTTAGTAAGACGGTTCTTTTGAAAAATCCCAAAGATACGCTCCTGGAAATGGACTGAACTGGAATCAATGAACACCCACAGTGGTATTGTTGCTTCTTCTGGCATCCCACAAGAACATCATTTCTCATTCTCCGACACAAAAAAAGATACCTTATGCCTGCATCTCCCATTTTTGTCCATTGGTCAGTCAGTCAATGGATTTTAGAAGATTTGGAATATTATTTTTAACTGGGATCCATATCATCTATAAACAGTTAGATTTCAGTCGCTAACCCCATTTCAGGGGTGGGAGGGGGATTGGACTGCAGCTATTGCCTCTTCTCATTTATCTGTTTTAAACACATATCCTGTTCAAGGTCATGGGGAAACTTGATCTTGTCCCAACTGATTGGGCAAATGCTAGACTGCACCTCGGACTAGTCTCCAATCAATTACAGAGCACATTCACATTTAGACACATTGCAGTCAATGAGTGGGAAGGAACTGTGTGTACCATTGCACCCTTACTAATACTTGTCTGTGTATTTCTGTTCAATTTTTGTCCATTTTTCATTGTTTGTCGTTGTGTGTTTTGGTCATCTCATCCAGCTTGATGTCACCCTTGTGCCTCACCTCATCTTTGTTCCCTCAAGATTCCCACAATTGCCTTAACTAATCTATCTTGCCATATACGCCTGGTCTGATTTCCTGGCTTAAGTGGCCTCTTCATTTGTTCTTTAGCTGTGTCTGCCCTACGGTTTTTAAGTTCCATGCTCGGCCATGTTTCCTTCCCTCCATCCATTCATCCATCCCAGTAGTCATCGGGCAGTAGGCGGGGGACACCCTGAACCGGTTGCCAGCCAATCGCAGGGCACACAGAGACGAACACCTAGGGGCAATTTGGAGCGCTCAAGCATGCCTACCAAGCATGTTTTTGGGATGTGGGAGGAAACCGGAGTGCCCGGAGGAAACCCACGCGGGCTCGGGGAGAACATGTAAACTCCACACAGGGAGGGTCGGGGGTGGAATCGAACCGGCACCCTCCTAACTGTGAGGCGGACGTGCCACCGAGCCGCCTGTTTCCTTCCCTATCAATTCTTAAGTCCGGTCTTTGTAGTCCACCGTAGTTTTTTTTTTTTTTGGAGCTAAGTACTAATATCCAGAGGGATTTTTTTTCTATCTCAGTTTGTCTGTCTAATAGTAGCATGGATAACTAATATAAAATTCCATATAAATGTTTTTTCTTGTATGTCACTTGTTTGAATGGTTTACGCCTCAAGAACTATTTTCCATCTAAAAACTCCACAGGAATGCCTTTACTTCAAATTGCAAGGTGAGTACAGATGTGTAAAGACACAGAAGATGCAGAAAGGCTGTTTCATCTGAGTTGGCAGAGGCCTGTTATCAGCGAGACAACCTGTCAGCTTTTCATCAATCGTCCATCAAACCTCGCCGCTTCACAATCTTTCCTAAACATCATCCATCAAGCCGCGCTGGCTGAATTAGATACTGTTGCTACCCACACAAACACTTGCTCACTCACAAGTACACGCACACACAAATACAAATGAAATCAATGGCTACCTTCCTCCACATCGGAAGCTCTGCACACAGTAGGTGGCCTGTGGAGGAGTCCGCCCACTCACAGGATATTCAATTGCAAGCAAGGACAAATACATAAGCTCTGTCTCTCAATTTTTTTCTGTGGTCGCCTGGGATCTACTATATTTACTCATGCAAAACCCACTTGTGTACACACCTACATGTATCCTGCCAACACAAAACACACGTGAAAAGTGATTTCTCAGTGTCCAATGAAAAAACAAACAGGTTTTCAATACAGCAAAAAGTGTGGATTCATGAATGGATTAAGGCGCTTATCTACCGTACTCTGTTTGGGTGCCGCAGGACTGACTTGTTGCTAAGCGACCGACAAGAAGTAGCCTGCTGCCCTTTCCCACTGGTTTAGATGTAATGCAGGCCACAAATAAGCAATAGGTGTTTGTCAAATGTAAAGCCCTGGTTTGGAGGAAGAGGAGACGAGCAGGGTTCAGATGAAAATGTTATAGTTTGTATACAATACCAGGTCGTACTATGCAAAAGTACATGGGATATTAAACTTCACTTCTCTGAATCTGCTTGCCACTGAAGTAACCGTCCAGGCATTTGGTTCATTAATTATTGTACTAGACTAGACGCTCATCCTGGACTGTGGCATGACTGTGCCGGACAACCAAACTAAAAGGTTTTCAGATACAGAACATTATTGTGTTTCATCATTTATTTATTTTTCAAAGGTGAAATGTTTATTGTATTCCAAGAGGCTTGGATACAATAACAAATCCTCAGTGGAAGAGGAAAAAAAACGTCTGTGTCAATTTATCCAATATTTTTTTTTTGCACACGACGCGCAAGGGTGTTTTAAAAGGCTGAAGAGAGGTTGTGTACAAAAATGAATCGCTTAAAACCAAAAACTGTTGAGAAACTGTTATTTCTGGATAAACAGGTCCCCTGTTCTTTATCACATTGTCTAAGTTACACAAGCATATTCAGCGCCTTCTTCCAGCTTTAACTGTCCTCACAGCTCAGAATGACATTTTCTAAAAATGACAGAAAATAATAAACAAACTGCCACAGGATATGATCAAACCATTTTGTCGTTGTCATTCCCAAGAGCCAAAACAGATTCACCCCATAACACTTGATGAGGTTAAGCCTGTGATTGTAGACCTGGCCATTAGGTGCGTACATGAATCTTACAAAAGTTTGAGAATCCAAAGGGTAATGGGATCAAACTTGCTAAAATGACATTAGGACACTATAAAGGTGACTCTAAATGTTTCCCTAAGATGTGATGTTTTCAGATGAGTGCTTCAGAATGACTTTAGGGAAAATACAGTACAGTAGCAGCGGATCATTGATGTTTCCGCAGCCTTTCATAACATGAAAAAAGAGAACCAGGGAGAGGATGAAAAAATAGAATATTAATCCCAGAGCAAGAGTCCAACAGCCTAATAACCTACTGTATGCTTCATGTTGGACAGTGAAGAAGTAATATATCAAAAAGCAGGTAGCTGTCAGTTCTCCCATAGGAATCCTGCTAGTAAGGCAGTGCCTAAGGGCATTATCAGACTGCATAGCATTTTTTCTCATGTGGTTCACATAGTATAGCAGCTGCTGTGCTCTACTTAAGGCACAGTGGTTTTTCAAGATTGGCTTTCTTTATTTAACATGCCAGCAAAAATTTGACAGATGAGGGCTATATGGTGGCCAACTCTACTCAACTCTCTTCACAACAAGCCGCAGTTGGGCAGATCGTAAACAAATCTTCAAAAGAGAGGCTTCAAGCTGTTAAATGGCACTCCCGGTTGAACTTTACATTCAAAATGAACATGAACGAAAGAACTACAAATTGTGTATTTGAAACACCTACATAATTTCAGTCTGCTAGTTTAATGCTTTTGTAACATTATACAACGGATATTAAAAACACAAATGATGCAGCAACACATGTAAACCGGCAATATAATACTCATTGGCATATATTATTTACCTACTGCCAAACATGACTAATATTGCAGTGACTAAGTCACTAACACTATTTGGGAAAGTCAGTACGTCGTATAGTATTATACTGCCGCCTGTGGGTAGTAGCCAAGTCACACACACCAGAGGGAGCTCCAATGAATTGATCATAATGCACAAATGGTTTCAAATTTCTATTTAATTCTGTCTGTATATGTTTTTTATGTACAATATTATGGAGTGCTATTTGTCTTATTAAAAATCACAACAAATTTTTGAGAAGTAGGAACAGATTTCCATTCATTTCAGCCCTAATACACATATTGCTAGATGAAATGACTACTTACTGTAAATGTCAGTCAAAATGCATACAAATAAAAACAAGAGTCATTCCGACATTCCAGAATGCCTCATTAATATGGATGTAAACCAGTTTTCCAATGTTATCATGAATCCGGTAAGCATTGAATCCAGTATATTTCATATACATTGCCACACTGACATATGTCGGCCTGCATGTTTTTATCTGTAGATGTGATCAATTCCGGGTTATATTACCATGCCTGAGGGTGCAGGGAATTGGCTCACAGTCTTCAGAGGTAAGCCGGTATATATCGTCTTTAATCACCTGGCTGTCACAAACTGCAAAACAGATTGGTTGGTGAGAGACCATCTTTCCTGCTCCTCCTTTTTGCTGTGCCACATTTTGAAGGTGAGCAGCTGGTGGCAACCATTTACAGCGAATATAAACATTTATTCCCCCCCTGTATCAAATGTCAAGTTTTTGTGAATTGATGGGACCTATAAACTGTACAACTCAAATGAATTCAGTCAAATGTTTTAGAAATGGGGAATAAAAAATAAATAACTTTAAATATCTATTGGCGCACAAAAGCATGTTGTGTGACACAAGCCTGATTGATGATGCGTGATTGTAGAACTTTGACATGATTTGTTAGAAAATGTCAGGCCTGCTTGGATGTTATACAGCATACATACATTTTCTGTATGCTCATTTTAGCAATGATTTATTGTTGACTGACTCACTGTTATTGTTGGATGACTAAATTGTGATAAATCACCTCACAGTGTCATGCGCCTGTAGCTCAAATCAAGTGGTTGCCAAAGAATGGACAAACTTAACGGTGACCTTGATATTCTGATGTTCCGCATTTTTATGTGAAAAAAACTTGTGCAAAAGGACTAATTAAGTGGATTTTATATAAATATTTAAAGAGAAAGAGAGAGAGAGAAATGAAGCATTTTTTTTATGTTTCCTTTACACTCCTTGTCAAAGAAGAGCAAGTTGTGCTTAAAAACAAGTATGAGACATTGAACAGTTTGACGTGCATTTAAAAGTTTAAAGTAGATCGAATCTGGTGCTGTTAGAAATGTAGTAGATTTTATGTCCAACATCCTAATTTTTTCTTCCCAAAAAGTTTTCTTAAATATTCTTTTCGAGCACTATGCATGTATGATATGAAATGATGTGATACTGCCCGTGATTCTGGGAGTCAACTTGTACCTGCCCTGCACTAATTGCTACAGGTGTGCAGCTGCTTGTGCAAACGCCTGCAAGAACTTCTTGGATGACCTCCTTTTCAACGTCAGCCCGTATCCTGCTGTCTTGGTCGCACCACTTTTCAAACGCAGCAATCATTTCCCCTTCAAACATGTTTTGGTGAGGAGAAAAACCATGAACGCCTCGCTTAACTTCTCCAGCGTGAATTTTGACGCCGAAAGGATGGCGCAGTTCCACCACCGCTCCGTCAAGGTGAGCGTGATCATCGTTCTGGGGGTGATGATCACTTTGGGGAACATAGCGGTTCTCCTGGTGATCACCTCCACCGTGTCTGGCTGGTCGAGGAGCTCCCGCTATTTCTTGCTCTCCCTGACGGCCGCGGACTCCGCCTTTGGACTTCTGGTCATGCCCTTGAACCTGTGGGTGAGTCTCCTTAAGGACAACACGGATGGGCCCGACCAGCTGTGTCATCTGGTGGCCTTTTGCAACGCGACCGTGTACTCGACGTGCATGTACACGCTGGCAGCCATCAGCCTGGAGAGATACATCGCGGTGCTCTATCCCCTCCAGTACTCGTCTATGATGACCAGGAGGCGGACTTTGCTCCTGATCGCCTTCTCCTGGTGTTTCCCACCGTGCCTCCTGGCGCCCATATGCTTCCCGGATGGCATCATCCAGGTCCACTTCTCCAACGCGTCGCTGGTCTGCAACCCATCCTATTCCACCAACGTGGGATACTCTCTGAGCTTGGCCTGTGTCATCTTTTTCCCGTGCTCAGCGGTCATGACCTACGCCAACATTAGAGTGTGGTGCGCTGCCCGGAGACAGAGCCGCAAACTGCGCCAGTTCGAGAGCGCGCACCGAAGGAGACACAACGTGGCCTCAAGGGTGCTGGTACCAGTCATGGCTGCTTACTTTACTTGCTGGACGCCGTGCATTGCGGCTATGATCTACAACGGTAAGCGCTTGTGTGAAAGTCTCTGTCAAATAACATATGAAAAAAAACTTTTGTTTTTACAAAACTTAACAATTCTACAAAAAAGATGCTAATTAGGATGAAATAAAAGGAAGATGAAAGTGTTCCCATCACTTTGGAAAACGACTTGCATATCATATGATGTTTTGTTATTGATCTAGACAAGTCTTAAAAAAAATCATTATTATTCAACTCACATTTTCTTGATCAGCATCTGATAAATGCAAATGCTGACATTTTGCATCATCCTTGTCAGTTTTAGCGCCTAGTTTACCTACAAGGGCTTATAGTTGTTATTGATCGTTGGGGTTGTTTCTGAATTCTCCTACAATCTTTGAGAAAACATTATTTTAAGGCCCGTACCAATTTGATATATTAAGAAGAGCTGGTAAAAGTTTTAGGAACGTGGCAAATAAAAAGTACGATAGGCTATTATTGACATGACTGCATTTTAAAATTTGAATTCCTTGAAGAAATAGCTATATCCAATATTTCTGAACGTGAGTTGATTTTGGATTATTTGATTGTAAGTCCTGCTTTTCATGCTTATATCCTGTCTCTGCAACACCCTCCATCAATTATAAGACTTGGTGGAATGGCCCTTTTTATGGACGCCTGTGCATGAATACACTGATTTAAGGGCAATTTCATGAGTCGTGCCTTTTTGGAAAGGTTCTCATCAACTTCAGCCATTTTGCTGTCGTGCCGTAACCAAGACTGAATGTGGACTTAGTGCTGAGTATTTTTAGAATTGAAGACCTTTTTCCAAAGAGGCTTGCCATTAATCTGATATCCAGGAAAATCCCTGCAAAGCTCACTCTTAAATGTATGCATGTGCTGATCTGTTTTAGTTTCCCCCCCCCCCCCCCTCCTTATTTGAGACTCTGAGCTAATTTATGACCTTGAGGAAGTTTAATGTACATGTTGTATACAAGGAAGTCCTGATGTATTTGGACATTTTAAAGGCATAGATGAAGGCTCTAATGTGATGTAGGATTATGGTTATTATGGCTCGGCTCGCATTAATTTCTGAACGCAGCCTATAATCAGCACGTGCTCCTGCTTCCGTTTATGCTCATTGTACTGGTTGAGGTACTGGGCTGTAGTATACTTTTTTTTTTTTTTTAGAAGTTTGAAAAATGGCAATAAAATCCGCGAAATATCGAGTTCATGTTGTTATAGATTAAATTATGGTCGCAAATGAAAACCTGTGAGGTAACTGTATAAATTGTATACAGTATATTGTGAGTGCTAATTCATTTTGTTCATCAACGCAGCACTGTCAGGGAGCTCAGTACCAGAGTGGATAGAATTTGTGGTGGTCTGGCTGCCAACGTCCAATGGTTTCCTCAACTGCATCTTCTACTTTTGGATCAACAAAATCTTCAGACAAAAATTCCACCTCATCATGCACAGACTGGCTCACGCCCTCTGTCCGTCACTGGTCAATACTCTGGGATGGTGCGGAGTATCCGAGATTGCAATTGGCTCAAGCTCTCTGGACAACAAAGTCCATGAGCGCTCATCAAGTGTTTCCTCCACCTGCACGCTGATGACCTTAGCCTAGTCGCTATCAGGAGAGGACTTGTGCTTTTATTTGACAGAAGCTACACAAAGTGGACTGGAGTTGACATGCGAATGATTGCTAGGCTGTGATGACACGAGTTGCAATAACGTGCACTGTAAAATATCATTTGATTTATATTTGTTTTATTTCCTTTTATTTTCTAGAATTCAGTTGAAAGTTTATGTTCTGTTTATAACTTCGGTGGATTTTTGTTGTGGTTTGTTCATTTGTTTTCTTTTGTTTTATTTCCCAAAGCCAGCCCACAGTGTGGTAAGGACTGAATGTACCTCTTTAACCACCTTTCAGTAGTTTTAGATTGAGGCTCCAGCCTAGCCTGCGCAGCACGTGCCAACTGTCTATTAAATATTGCGATGAAAATTTTTTATTTTAATGTCGTATTCCGTAGACGTCCATTCGTTTGCGCGAGTACGTGACTGCGAATACATTGAAGGATGTTTGCTGCCCGCCTCATCCTCATTTTTAAATGCGGGGATGGGAGATGTTGACATATAACAGCTGTGAGAGGTTAACCTTTAAGTCACGCCGTTTGAGTATATGCAAGGAGAAAAATAATTAAGCTGTGACACTGTAGAAAGGTCATCACGGCTGTGCTGCCAGAAGATTACTTGGGTAACTTCTGAGGTAGTATGTTTTGCTGCGAAGCGCCTCATCTGTACATCTAACGTCGGCCACCCGGGTGGGCCTTTCAAAAAACTCCATTATATGTAAGATTTTTCTTTAAATTATTTGGGTTTGTGAAATAAGAAATGAACTTTTGATAATATATGGGTAATGAATCATCTAAGAAATAAAGCATGATGCCTTTTGAACTGTGTGAGCTCCTTAATTTGACAAAATACTGCATTGTCTGCAGGTTGTGTGTATTGGCAACAATACAAGAGGTAAACAAAATGCATCATTAGACCCTTACTGTTAAAAAAAAAAAAATCCTGGCACAACATCAACTTTGAATTGTTTTTTTTCCCTTGGCGTGCACCAACCCAATATAAAGTTTTATGGAAATCAGCAAAGTACTTTCATCGATATTCTGCACAGAACATAAAAACAACAACAACATTTTTGCCCCTTATCAGTTTGACATTGGCAGTGTTCTGAGTGCTATTATTAATGGTTTGCTTTTGTTGCAGGAAAGTAAAGAAAAAAGTGCTTTCTTTTTCCTGCAAACACTGCCCTTTCATTTCATGATGAATTCGAGAGCTCGTAATTCCAGTTCTGTCAAGTTTTTAAGAGTTTAATCAAACCATGTGCATTGAAAGTGTCCTGGTAGGCCGACACCCTTAATAATCCATGAGGAATCTATGATGATTTAATGAGCACAGACGGTGGAAGGAAAATTAGAAAGCTGTGCGGCGATTATTATTATCCTCTAGGTTTTAGCTGGCTGGTGGGCTTCACTATCAACAAAATAATGAACCCTAAAACACTGGTAACAACATTGGGAATACCTGTTCAATCATAGCAAATATGTTACAAGAGCTGTTTGGAAAATTCTGATTTTGAAAACAAAAAAACTGAAAAATCCCAAAACGTAAACATGGTTTGGATATGTCATGTATGTCAGTGCGTAATTAGATTCAAATTTGATAACATTTTTGGCCCGTGTTGAAAAGTCAACTCGACGTGATCATTCCATTTGAAATGATGCCACAAGTTTGAAAAATTCACTGGTTATAAAAATTCAAGTTTAAAACACGTTTTATGGTCACTGACAGGAAAGAAAAGGACTGGGACAGTACTTAGGATTTATGACGATATTTAAATTCATTCTACTATTATTAACAACAAGATAAAATATCTCAACCATCTTTGGTGAGTTGGCTTTTTCCTGCATCGTTTGTCTTATACGACACCAGCTCGAAGGGCGACATCAAATTTTATCTGGTATTTGTATTCAAATGAATGCTCTCCTTTTTGGAGCTTCAAGGTATAAACATTGCTGTTGCTCTGTTTACGGGGTGCTACATCAGCATGCAGTAACACAAAGATCGGTTTTATAAATCGGGACAAATATTTGAACAGAAGCAGGTGTGGCAAACTTGGCAGAATCTTTTATGGCTTGCCATTTATTGGCTCTTTGCTCTTTATGTAAGAAATCGAGTAGCGTTTTTCACCTTCGTCTTTGATTTATAGGACAACGTGTACCCAATTTAAAATATAAAATGATTTAAATAGAATTATAAAATATAACAATGGAAAACCTAAATAGATACTATATGTTGTCTTTCATTAATTTATGCATTTTTCAGATATGAAGAGATCGATTAGACACAAGTTAAAATGTAGATGATGGTTAGCAATTGTAAAGAAGTAGAATATCATGTAAATATACCATGAGGATGTTGAAGGTATTTATACCTGAAAAATAATTAGGTTAACAATGTCATTATAACCAAAACATTAACTTTATACTGCTAAAAATGCCTAAACGAGGACAACATCCTATTTAAGGTATGGAATAATATGCACTAAAGACCTCACATACCATCTTGATTAGTTTTATGTGGTTTTCGGAGTAGAATAGTTGAGCATTTTGAAAATAGCCTTAATGTTGGATAACAATTTGAAATGGGGAGTGTGAGTGGTTTCTCTGCTCTCAACAAGTTATATGTTTGAAAATGTTATTGCATGCATTTTCCCTTTCATGTCAAGGGAGCAAGACTTTTCATCCAGCTGAGGTGTCACCAGAGGTGATTCTGACTCAGCAAGAAAGCATGTGAATGTTCCTAAATGACCACCTGGTCCCTCAGGAGAGAAGTGGCTTGTTTTAGTGAAGCTTTTAGGTAGTTGTCAAAGCTTTTATAACACTCCTGGGCTTTTTCTCAGCGGACAGAACACCTGTCATGCAGCTTCTCTTGACGTAGGTGTGTGTGCCTTGAATTGGCGACTCCCCGAGAGCAAATGTGAAATCATCCTAACATTCGACCATGTCGTATCTAATCACGATGAACATGTATCCTGTGAAGTTGACCTTCCAAAGATCATATTTTGTGTTTCTCCGCTCAGCATCCCTAAGTGTTTTTCCAGTCTTTGCTGCAGCCAGCCTCCAAGGACTGATGTGCATTAGCAGCCTCGCCTCTCGTTTAAGTAATTGACAGGCTCTCGTGTTAAAATGAAGGCTTCATTGCGGGGGTGCAGATGGGATTTTGGAATTATATACTATATACAGTACATATTAAAGTATAAAACCATATTTCCAAACAATAACCCTAGTTTGAAACCCTATTTCCAAATAGTATCCCTAGTTTGAAACTCTACTTCCATACTCTGAACCCCTAACCCTAATTGGAAACGCTACTTCAGATTCCTAACCCAAATTTGAAACACTGTTTCGAAACCCTAACCCAAGAAAAGCAGAACAATTGCTATATAGCTTGGGAATGGGCAAGATGGTCGACAGTTGTATGAAAGGTTTGGGCACCCCTGATCATTTTCATGATTTTCCTTTATAAATCACCGGTTGTTCGGATCAGCAATTTCAGTTAAATATATCAGATAGCAGACAAAAACAGTGATATTTGAGAAGTGAAATGATTTCCCAAATTTATGCAGTTGCCAACTTTTGTTCAAGTAATGATTACACACTTCCTGTAAATCCTATCAACTTCATTTCACTTCTCAAATATCACTGTGTTTGTCTGCTATATGATATATTTAACTGAAATTGCTGATCCAAACAACCAATGATTTATAAAGGGAAATCATGAAAATGATCAGGGGTGCCCAAACCTTTGCATACGACTGTATTTACATTTGATTGGTTTTGAGAAAATGCTGTGATTATTTTTTCTCTCTTCATTTCCCCTCTTAATTCTGAACATTTTAAACAGACACTGCATGGCCACCTCACTTTGACTGCAAACCCAACTCTGTAGAAAAACGAGTCTTTGGTTAAAATAAAAACAAAGACGATTTACCCATTTAACACAACAATTAAATGTGTAGTGAAGGCCCCATATCTCTTGATTATAATGGCTTTCAGTAACACAGATGGTATCATCTCATGCTACTACATGGTCAGTAAAAGGAAAAACAATGTGCCAATTGCTGCTTTTCCTCAGTGTGTAACGAACGGCCTTGCATGTAATGTGCCCACTGATTTTACCTGCTGTCTCCATTAGAGTGGCTTTTATGAACATGTTAATATTTTATTTACATTGTGCTAGTAGTGCTCCCTTGTGTTCAAAGTATTGCAGTGCAGGCCGACACTATTCTTAGGTTTATGGACCAAGTATCTAAAAAGTCTTGCCTCAGAATTAACAATCAATCAATTTTAGGGCTCATTACCCCATAATCTGATTTATTAATCTCTGTTTCATCTGCATTTTGATTCCCAGAGACATCTAATTGGGTCATGATGGTCATGAACTGATCTTGTCAGTTACGATGTAATGACCTTTGACATGTCAGGCAATTGTAGTCAACTATCTAGAGTCACAATCAAACCAATGGATCATTCCAAATCTTCTATTAACCAACATGCAGGTTTGAGGTCTCAAAGAATTCACAGTGATGAATATAGTTGTATAAGATTTATTTTCATCAGGTTTTTTAATGACATAATGGCAGGTGAAGACAACACAAGAGCTGTCAGCATAGCAAATGTAGACTCCTTTCATGGCCGTGCATGATTGTGGGTAAGCAGTAGTAAGTCCAAACCCAAATATTTGAAAGCAGGCAACATAAGATAATAGGTTTTCAATTGCACTAGTGGACAATATATACCAAATGGTATATTATAAAGAAAATAGACACCGATGTATAGTTTACAACTGAAAAAGTAATATTTTTGCTAAACTGATAGGGTTCAAGATGTTTTTTGCTTTGGAGTTTAACATATGCCTTCCGAAACTTTGCAGAAAAAAAAAAAAGCAACTTACAAAACAGCGGTACAATCCACTTGAAATATTTGTGACAGGTTAATAATACACTTAAGCCATTCGATTTTGACAAGAAAACAGTTATAGAAATCCTACTTCTATTTTGTATCCTTCCTTGGCAAGTATGGATTTGCAGTTAATGCCACTATTTAGAGGTAAAACAATTTAGGTACTGCAATGACAATAATTATGTTATGCATAAACTGACTGACTGATTCATGAAGGGTGCAATCAAAAAGTTTAAGTTTAGCAGTGATGAAAGTGAAAGTTTTTTTTTTCTCACAAATGCAAATTAAAAAAACATGCTGATATCACCATCCTGATTAGATCAAAAATCTCACTAGCATTTCCTTATTTGTAAACTTTCTGATTCTTTGTTTTAAGTGGACAACTAAAATCAACACAGACCAAAGTGAGTCAAACAGATGCATAATTAAATAAAACAATGACAAGGAGAGGCAAAAGGATAAGATGAAATAAAGAAGCTGGAGGCAGTGAGTTGAATAATCTCTCCTCGAATGTTTGCTGGGCTTGCTGGATGACGAGTTGAGGGGAGACAATTACTGACAATTACGTACTGTCCTCCCTCTATATTGTCAGACGGTTTGAGGAGGTAAACTCTGTGAGGTGTTTTTGGTCAAAGATTTCAAGGCCTCCGGATGAAGAAAATGAGATCAATTGGGAACGTTGGCACTCAAGAGGACACGTAGAAACGATACAAGATGCCAATGACGGTTGCAGTAATGGCCGGTATCACCCATGTGGTCCAGGAGTTGCTGAGATCGAGGTAGAGAACATCAATATCTTCAGAATATTTGACAGTCAACAATGATGATCATGTCATGACACCATGAAAATTACACTACTTGAAGAAATCATTTTCTTTTCCCAGAATAACAAACTTTAGCTTATTGGTGCATTTTACCGATGTACGTATTCCTACAGTGAAATTTTGATCACTGACCTTGATTCTCCTGAAGTCACATTTACATTCTGCAGCAGCAAACAGAAGATAATAAACATTAAGTGATGTTTTCTTTGCAAATCAAAAGTCAAGCCCTAAGACTTTTGTTCTTACCGTTGGCTTTTCCTTTTTTCGGTCATCCTGCAAAGACAATCGGTACTGTAAATAACTGGGGGCTGACAACTTCACAAAATGTGCAGACTACCACACACGCTACACAAAATGGCTACAAAAACAACACTTTTAAATGAGTGTAAGCAAACACTGTCAAAACGAGCAGAAAATGTCGCTTACCATGTGAAGCTCCCCGATGTAGAACTGCTGCAGCATCTCTCTGGCATCCGTGGAGTGACCCACATCCTCAAAACTCTCTGTTGCATCTGCACCAGCTTGCTCCAGCAACACCTCCTCACCTCCCGGATGCTACACACAACGCAAATGAATCAAATCAAATCACACAATTGGTCCACAATTCTGCATTTTTCTGCTCGATTAAGCTTGAAACATACAGAAGGAATTTGGTGTCATTCTGTTGTTTTGCATGTGGTGCTCTCCTTTTAATAATAATGACCCTTGCACAAGAAAAATGTCGTATGATTAATCAATCAACTGGTTAAAGATTACAAACCCTACGTCAAGTACCTCCCCTGCAGGAAATTGCACTTTTACCTGCAAAGTATGAACTAACGTAACCTGGTTTGGAAACAAGGTGCTGCTTGCACATGCGCAGTTTGAGTTTTGAATAGCCAATGGGTATTTGATGTCTTTAAATGACGCAGCGAATCCTCGGCTACTTCCAGGAAGTAGTCTTGGCCGAAAATTATGAGACTCGAAACCGAACACCAAGTAACGGCGCAGTTATGCCCAAAACATTTTCGTCAACTTTCAAAGCTGGCCCTTACCTCTTCGAGGAAACTCGTAACGTCATAAACTTTGTCATGGATGATAAGCCACGTGTCGTTGCTCATATTATGAATTTGTACATCTTCTAACGTGTAGTATTTGACTTCGTCGTTCAAGCATTTGCCCTTTTCATCACCATTAGCAGGTCTGTCTTCTTCTTCAATAGGGTTGCCGTTAACTTCCTCGACCATGTTTTGTTTTGCTGCAAGAAAAACAGATAGAGCAACTGAACGGCTCGTCAATATTTGATTCTGAAATCCAGGTACTGACTCAAAGGCAGGTGCTCCGCTACAAATGCGCTCCTAATGCATAAAAACAATCGATATTGTGGAAGACCGACAACATAGACTTTGGCTTGCAAAGCAATTCTGGAAACCAAAAACACTTAATGCCCGAACTTCTCCGTACATCAGCAGATAAGGCAAATGACCAATGACACCCGTGCTATTTGGCAGCCAGGCGCAACCTCGAGAGCTAGCCAATCAAATTGTGGCGTACGAAGTGAGAACCAATCAAATGCTACCACTTGATGATCACATGACCTAAAGTCTCAAATGTGCGCTGCTTTAACGCATACGTAACATGGGAGGTTGCTGTAACATTGTAACATTTTTTCTTTTAATTTCATTAGATGTGTGGCTCTGGCTGTTATAATTTAGATTTAATATTTAATATTCATAACGAGAATTAGTATTTATACAAAAAATATATTGCCGATGTTGTCGTCTGCGGTTTACCCAGAAGCTTGTTTTATTGCAAAAATAATATTAACCAGCATTCTCGTTTTTGGAACATCATTTTTTTGTAGCACCCTCATAACAACCTTTTAAAATATCGAAAGTGTGCGTGTTGTGCTGTAAACTAGTGATGTGCATTCCAGTTCTTTTAAGTGAATTGAATCTTTAGAATCAAGGGTAACTTTTAGCTTTCTCAGAAGCACTGGGCTCTTGTCTGCTGTAGCGGTACTGTTTTAGTTGCGCTGTTACACTAGGTGATCAGCACCTAACCAGTAGGGGGTGGTAAAGTGGAGTTTGGTCAGCGTCTGCCGACATTCAAGCAGCAGAAGAAGAAGGGCAAAAGAAGCAATGGCGGCTCTCTTCTCTGTAAATATTTACGTTCGATCGACGAACGTGCTGTCAATATAATTGTTTCTCTAGCAGCCACGCAGGTTTGTAAATCTTATTACAAGCCCACTTGTAGGTGTTTTATTTTGAGAATTATATGAATCAGATCGCAAAGAAGCACGACTCGAGCAAATTGACGTTTATCCCTGTCAGGGCTTTTAGCTAAACGGACGGCTAGCAAGAGTTCGCCACGCTTCGGTAAGTTTCATGTTGGATCATTGTCATTATCGGTATAGAATGTCATATGTAATTGAACGTCGACCGCACAAAACCCAATACATTTTCATATTTCGTTGCATTATACATTAAAAAGCATTTATTACCCCTCGCAGATAATGGATGACGACGACTCCATGCATAGATTGGAGGGGACTGATTCAAAAGATCAAGTTGGAGGATTGATAGTTAAGAAGAAGAGCGCTGCTGCAGAACATCATGTTTTTCGGGCCCCGACCCCGCGCACCTCTCTACTGGGCTTGGATCTGCTGGCAGCCCAGAAAAGGAAAGAGCGAGAGAGTAAAGAACAAAGTGAAGCCAGTGGCGAGGACGGAGCTCGAAAAAAATCCAGGGTTTCCTCATACAAGGACTGGGAGGAAAGCAAAAGTGATTCTGGATCTGATGATGAAGATGATGAGAAGAATGAACAGGATAAAAAAGAGAAGTAAGTGCTTTGTCCCATGTGATACTGAAATTGAATCAACTGGACTTTCAGAACGTTAATGAAGGAAATAGTCCATTCTTGTGAGAATAGTACGTATAACCTGAAATGGGCGCTATTATCATTCGGAAACATTTTCTTTTTCACCATGCCAGCCGGAAGTACCGCACCAGTGGCTCAGAAACACCTTCCAGTCCCGGAGGGGTAAGCGAAGAGTTCCGTCGCCGACACGAACAGAGAGAAAAAGACCGACGTGAGCTTGGCGTCTACATCTCCTCCAAAGATGACAAGAACAGAGACAAAGATAAGGGCAGGGATCGGCGGAGTGAAAGAGGTGATTCTAAAGCTATTGAATTTGTAGCTGATTCTGAACTCTGTTGTGATGCTAACATTCCTTTTTCTTGTGAGATACCCGAGAGGGCAGCCGCTCGGAACGTTCTCACCGGAGCGAGCGCTTGCAGAGAGATGGCTGGTCAGATCGCCTCAGTCGCGGTAGCAGGCGAGATGAACCACAAACGCCACAACAGCATCCGAAAGGTAGTTATTTTTCATTTGTAAGATACTTATAATTATGCAACTTAATATGTGAATATAAGTATATGTTCGACCTTGTCTTCAGGTCCATGAACTTTAGTACAGACTCTTTGTCCTCATTCGTGAGACAATCCAGTCCGCTTTTTTTAAAAACATTTTTTTAACACAGATGGTTCTACGCCTTCCCGCTCCAACTGGGAAGAAGAAGACAGTGGTTATGCCACTTCACGGCATTCCCAGTGGGAGTCTCCCTCCCCTGCGCCTTCTGCAAAGGAATCGGAGCGGAATCGGCACACTGGCCGAGAGAGCGAGAGAAGAGACAAGTGAGTATCTAATATTGAAATTTACTGTTGCTTAAACAAGTGCCATCTTAATAATGTATCCTATGTCGTGGCGATGATGCTTCTTGTCACATTTTCTTGTGTTTTATATGAAATTCAAACTCTTATTATTATTATTATGATTAATAATAATGTGTCTAAATCTTTTGCAATATCCTCTCTGCTCTGACTTTAGGTCAGTAAGAGGCCGTTACACTGATGACACGCCCCTCCCCACCCCATCCTACAAGTACAACGAGTGGGCCAATGACAGAAAGCATTTAGGCTCCACACCTCGTTTATCCCAAGGAAAAGGTAACAAATGTTATTGTAAATGCGTCTTCCAAATATTTAACGTGAAATACTTGATGAGAGTCCTGACTTCAATTTACATAGGTAAAAAAGAAGGTGGGACTGGAATCGCATTTGATAACGAAGATGAGAAAGAGCAGTGGGAAGAAGATCAGAAGGTTGGCTTATTGTTTTTATGTTATTATCTTTATTAGGAATGCACTGATACCATTTTTTAGACAAAGTAATGGCACAAGTAATTATATTTGATTACTTAACAATACCATGTGTTGTCTTCTGGACCATACCTGGAAGGTTTGGTCAGGCTTGTGAGGTAGTATTGGTGTCGTAGTATCAGAATACAGCCGTACAGTATCAGTGCTTTCCAAATCTACCTGCATATATTTCTCAACACACACATTATGATTTGCTCAGTCTTTTGTTAATTCATGCACTGTTTGCAGCAAGCCGACAGAGACTGGTACATGATGGACGAAGGTTATGATGAGTTCCACAACCCTTTCACTTCCACATCTGAAGACTATGTCAAGAAGAGGGAGCAGATTCTTCAGAAGCAGACTCAGAAACGAATATCCGCCCAGAAACGTCAAATCAATGAGGTAACTTAACACAGGTGTACTGTGCGCGTGTGTGTATTTCGATATCTCCGACTAACGGGCTCCGTTTCCCTAATAGGACAATGAACGATGGGAGACCAACCGTATGTTGACTAGCGGCGTGGTGCAACGGTTGGAGGTAGACGAAGACTTTGAGGAGGATAACGCGACAAAGGTTCACTTGCTGGTTCACAATTTAGTCCCTCCATTCCTAGATGGAAGAATTGTGTTCACCAAACAGGTAAAGTAAGATTGGCTTAGCTTCACATGATGGAAATGAGGTATTTATCTCAACTTTTGATTTCACTGTGTGTTTTTGCCTTGTCATCGCAGCCAGAACCCATCATCCCTGTGAAAGACGCCACCTCTGACTTGGCCATCATCTCCCGCAAGGGCAGTCAGCTTGTTCGTAAACACCGTGAGCAGAAAGAGCGCAAAAAGGTCGGCTGCCAATTTAGAATTTAACACGAAAAAGGCGGCATTATTACGTTGCTTACACATTCAGCAAAGCGTCTGTTTTTAAACCTTGATTCAAGACCAGCAAAATGTAACACTTAAATGTGTTTTCAGGCACAACACAAACATTGGGAACTGGCAGGCACTAAGTTGGGGGACATCATGGGCATCCAGAAGAAAGAAGACGATGCGTCCGGCCAAGTGGTTGGCGAGGATGGCAAAGTAGACTACAGGTCGGCCTTTGTAGCGTTTCACAATGCGGTGACCATGTCCTACTCACAGAGCTGTGGCGTCCATTAGGCCAACCAGTTCCATGTATTTTAACAAGGTCTCCTCCTCGCTTGATTTTGTAGAGCAGAGCAGAAGTTCGCAGATCACATGAAAGAGAAGAGCGAGGCCAGCAGCGACTTTGCCAAGAAGAAAACCATTCTGGAGCAGAGACAGTACCTACCTATTTTCGCTGTCAGGCAGCAGCTTCTTAACATCATAAGGTATGCATGCGTTCGTATGAGCTTCAGTTCTTGTGCTGAGGTTCCATGATTAACTGTCTTTCTGCCCCCGTAGGGACAACAGCATTGTGATTGTTGTCGGAGAAACGGGAAGTGGGAAAACCACTCAGCTGACACAGTACCTTCATGAGGATGGCTACACCAGCTACGGTATGGTGGGCTGCACTCAGCCCCGCAGAGTGGCCGCCATGAGTGTGGCCAAGAGGGTCAGCGAGGAAATTGGCACTAACCTAGGAGAAGAGGTAAAGGCAAATATTCCCCCTCCAGTTTGAAAGCATAACTCCAGTAATTAATAGTACATACTAATGGGCATATAACAATACATGGATTGTGTTAACTCCAGTCGTGGGCCACATTGAATGCGAGCGTCCAAGTATTTAACCAACAGTCGTATGTATTCTATAGGTGGGCTACGCAATTCGTTTTGAGGACTGCACGTGTGAGAAAACCATGATAAAGTACATGACGGATGGTATCCTGCTCAGAGAGTCACTGAGGGAGTCTGATCTGGATCACTACAGCGCCGTCATCATGGATGAAGCTCACGAACGTTCGTTGAACACTGACGTGCTGTTTGGTCTGCTCCGGGAGGTTCGTTCTCTTGTCCCACACGCCTGCTTGATTTGCAACATATGAAGAAGTCAAGAGCATCATGATTCTTTTGTCTTTGGTTTGTTTTTCCCCAATAGGTTGTTTCTCGGCGCACAGACTTGAAACTGATTGTTACCTCTGCAACAATGGACTCCGACAAGTTTGCAGCGTTTTTTGGCAATGTACCTATATTCAACATTCCAGGAAGAACATTTCCAGTGGACATAATGTTTAGCAAGGTGTGGATATTTTTGCTTTTTGCCTTTGTTGTACAAGCACTACATTGCTCGAACATGTTTCTGTAATTCTTGTTTTGTGCTGTTTAGACTCCTCAGGAGGACTATGTTGAGGCAGCAGTGAAACAGGCCCTGCAGATCCACCTCAGTGGGTTGATTGGCGACATTCTCATCTTCATGCCGGGTCAGGAAGACATTGAGGTGAGGGACAAGGCAGCTTTATAAAGTTGCATCGTCAAAAAATTGATTAGGAATATCGATTTATTTAAGGAGTTCAGATCAAAAGGGGATTCTTTTTGGATGTGCCACACCCAGAGTGGAATATTTCATGACTTTATTTGTCATAATTCTGCTGCTGCTGATGGCTTGCAGCTAACAAGAAAGCAAAAATACTCCCCAAGAAAATAGAAACAATTACAAATAATTTCCAAGTCAAGAAATTAGGGAGGCCCTCTCTTTTTTTCTGTGTGATAAATTAATCTGTCAACTGCGCGTTTCTATTTTTTAATTGATCAATTCAAATAAATGAACTCTTCTATGATATTCTAATTTATTGAGCTACACCTTAGTATAGTTGAACAGCAGGCAGTACAAGGACTGCATTGCATTTATACACAACTGCTAACTAGAACTTCAGTAATAAACGTTGAATTGATAAGTAACTCCTATGTAGCCCTTTGAATGGAAGTTGTCCTATATAATAGATTTGTACTTCATTGACCTTGTAGGTAACATCAGATCAGATTGTGGAACGACTGGAGGATTTGGATAACGCTCCAGCGCTGGCTGTGCTCCCCATTTACTCTCAGCTACCTTCGGACCTGCAGGCCAAAATTTTTCAGAAGGTTTCTTTCCATTTTCCTCTATGTCTATAAGATTGGTGCAATGGAGACTTGTGTATAAACACGATTATTGTTTTATTTCACCCGCTCAGGCTCCAGACGGTGTTCGGAAATGTATCGTTGCTACAAACATAGCAGAAACTTCCCTCACTGTGGATGGTATCATGTTTGTTGTGGATGCTGGTTTCTGCAAACTTAAGGTATGTTTCACCTTGTAAGTACAGTATTTACCTGATGCACTATGAGCTATGTCATTAGTTATTTTTCATGCATCTATTAACAGGTGTTCAATCCTCGCATTGGAATGGATGCTCTACAAGTATATCCCATCAGCCAAGCAAATGCGAACCAGCGTGCTGGTAGAGCAGGTCGTACAGGACCAGGGCAGTGTTACAGGTATTCTATTTCTTTCTCTACATTGAAGAGCTGCGATTAGGACTGATTCATCATGTATTTGCACCCAGGCTCTACACTCAGAGCGCCTATAAGAACGAGATGCTGACCACCACCATACCAGAGATTCAGAGGACCAACCTGGCCAATGTGGTCCTGCTGTTGAAGTCGCTGGGTGTTCAGGATTTACTCCTTTTCCACTTCATGGACCCACCACCTGAAGACAACATGCTCAACTCCATGTACCAGCTTTGGATCCTGGGAGCGCTCGATAACACCGGTGTGTGGAATTGCTCGTGATATTTGTGTGCTTCACTCTGGTCACTAAAGTGTGCTGATCATGTTACTACATCAGAGGTTCACATTTTAATTGTATTTTGATATAAAGATTGAAAAATAACTTGCCAAGAGAAGACATGTTCTGGTTAGTATAAAAATGACTAATTTGGAGGGGTTAGAGTTAGTGTTGTTGGAGCTTTTCATAATGAATTCATAATTGGTAAAAAAACAAAAATAAAGAATTAGGTAAAAAATAGGGCATTTAGTGACATCTAGTGGTGACTCTTCAGATTACCACCAACGACTATATTCATATTAATGTACTGCACTACTGCATTCTTATTCCCTGATGGTCCAGTGGTTAGGATGCGGAGCTTTCATCGCTCGTGGCTTGGCTTTGATTCCCGGTTAGGGAACCATATGCAGCCATTGGAGCAATTGATTTGTCAATTGATACCTCATTGATTTGTCAGTGTCTACCCTGTGCTTGTCCCAAGCCCGGGTAAATGCAGAGGGTTGCGTCAGGAAGGGCATCCGGCGTAAAAACTGTGCCAAACACTTCTCATGCGAATCATCTGGACAGAAAGGGGTGTTCAGCTGCGGCAACCCCTTCGGGGAAATACCGAAAGAGGCCACCACTACTGCGTTCTTATCCCTCCTTTTCCAAATTATGTTCCTAAGATATTTTAGCGGTTTGACATTTTTGTTGTTGTTGCACATGGGCGAAAATGCCATCAACCAGCTTCATTTTGAGAACAAGATGAAGTACTGTAACTATACCATGCATTTTATCATCTCGAGTTTCTGCTTGAAGCTCCTTAATTCATGTCACATACACAAAAGCAGCTTCTGCAAACAGACCTGAATGGGCTAGTTGCAGGTTTGGCCAGTGAAGTAATTGCTTTGTAACAGATCCAATGTTTGATTCAATCGGTCGGGGCTGACCTCTATCTCATCCTCAGCCATATTCCCCGGATTTAGGGATTTGGGGATAAGGAGGGACTTTAGATGATTCCCTGTATGGTGTGTTAACAGCAGATTTTCTCAGATTAAGTCTTACCTGCCTTAAACTGGTTGGTCCGCTTCTCCCTGAGTAAGCTTCTTAGACTGTCGTCTAATCATTCAAATCACAGCCTGAAAAGTTTTTTGATCTAGATCCTTTTTCCTAGCCTTGAGTTGTCTGAACTGTCACGAGTACATCCACCGCTTGTACACGGACAGAAAAGCAAGACTCTTTATGATGACTCAGCCTTTGGAAAGGAACCTTATAGCTCATCTTGTACATGCTTAATTATTCCTTATGTATGACTCAATCACTGTGCTCTCAGGTTCTTTGACGCCAACTGGCCGAATGATGGTGGAGTTCCCCCTCGACCCGGCGTTGTCCAAGATGCTAATTGTGTCCTGCGACATGTGCTGCAGCGCCGACATCCTCATCATCGTTTCCATGCTGTCTGTGCCGGCCATCTTTTACAGACCGAAGGTTTGATCTTGTCATGTTTTAGTCAATTTATTTTGTTGAAATCATGTACTGGTATTTTTTTGACCAAACAAAGTGAATGAATTTTGTTATTTTATAATAATCGAAGAAAAAGAAGAATACGCCTAATGTGTGCCGGTATCTGCAGGGCCGTGAGGAAGAGAGCGACCAGGTCAGGGAGAAGTTCTCCGTGCCGGAGAGTGACCACCTGACTTACCTTAACGTCTACCAGCAGTGGAAAAACAACAATTACTCGAGCATCTGGTGCAACGATCACTTCATTCATACCAAGGCCATGCGCAAGGTTATACTGATGACAATATGTGCACACTAACCTCACAAGTCTAGCAATTTGTTCAGAAGGTTTTCATTAGGGACATCACAGCTGTGCCTCCAAGGTGTTTTTATGACCAGATCTGTCACATTAAATCAGTTATAGGTTTTGATTTGAAAATTTGGACTTTTTTCCCCAAAAAGAAGTGGCAATGTAGCCTTTAAGGCTAGTTATGCGTGTCAGTTGTTTCTAAATTATTGTTATGTGTAAGGTTGAGGCAATGAGTATTTCAAATATGATGTTGTCTGCCAGGTGCGTGAGGTGCGCTCTCAGTTAAAAGACATCATGGTGCAGCAGAGGATGAACTTGATGTCATGTGGTTCAGACTGGGACATCATCAGGAAGTGCATCTGTGCTGCTTACTTCCACCAGGCTGCCAAGCTCAAGGTATTTCTCTTGTTTTCTCCAAAGCCGGTCATATATCTCATGTAGTTGTGGCATGTTTTACAGCCACATAATGACATAGTGCTGATAAAACATCTCATGAAAGACTTAAAATGTCTGAGAGAAACTTTATTCATCTATGGCATGTGTTTGCTCTCAGGGCATTGGTGAATATGTGAACGTGAGGACGGGCATGCCGTGTCATCTTCACCCGACCAGCTCCCTGTTTGGTATGGGCTACACGCCCGACTACATCATCTACCATGAGCTCGTCATGACTACCAAGGTGAAACTTCTGACATACGGAACCACCATCGCATGGATGGATTTTTTTAATTTTTTTTATTTAAACTCGTTTTGTCTTGTAGGAGTACATGCAGTGTGTAACTGCAGTGGATGGTGAGTGGCTGGCGGAACTTGGGCCCATGTTTTATAGCATCAAACATGCTGGGAGAAGCAGACAGGTAAGGCCAATCAAGTTTTTGACTGACTCTGTTTTGCCAATTATACTGTAAGTTTGCAACAAATGTGCTTGTGGCTAATTTATATTTCTGCATATTATATTTCTTGACTCCTTGCTGAAAGTCTTGCCAAAGTAGTAAAAGATGCAAAGGGGGCGGGGTCATAACGACCCCCCCACCCCCTCCCGATCAACGCTTTCATATTGTTCCTCATATTGCATTCCTCTCCTCCAGGAAAACCGTCGGCGGGCCAAGGAGGAAATCAACAACATGGAAGAGGAGATGGCGTTGGCTCAGGAGCAGTTACTAAGCCGTAGAGAGGAGAATGAGAGGAAGAACACCGGCATTGTAAAGTAAGTGGCCGACGCTTCCTCTGCAACAATGGTTTCACGTGGCTCCCACCCCGCAAACCCACCTCTCCATTCTTTATGCACCGCAGAGATAGAAGCGTTTCATTTAGCCACCTCGCCGCCAGGCTGTATCTCCGCCCCTCCCTCTCTTCCAACTCTCTCACTCTTCATGATGAGCTTTTCTCACCTCTGGTCCCCGCAGACGAGACAAAAAGAAATAATATTGACTTCTGGCTGACCCCCATTACTGCAGCAATTTAAATTGGGGCACAGCAGAGCGCAGAAAGCGGGGGAACCTCCATTTTTAAATTAGACCCCAAAAATTAATTTCACACCCATTCTGGAGCTTTTCAGAGAGAAGTACGCTTTTAAATAGAGATTTAAAAACTAACTTCATTGTTAATTAATGCGCCGGTTTATCTACATTTGTGTGACCGCACCGGTGTGAAATCTGTGGGAGAAAAAAAAATCACACTTGGGGAAAGGGATTAGAATGAGATTTAGCCAGCAAGTGGGATGTGTGATAATGACTGTGGTCTCTGCAGCCTTCATTGTGACCACCTCCTAATTCTTTTTACGCCCTCACGCCCTTACCCAGCACACTTCGCATCAATTGGGCCAGTGACCCGCTCCTTTTGTTTTCTGTGTTTATGCCAAGTAGAGAATAAGCGGGGGGTTTTATCGCCGCTTGAGTGGAGGCTTGAGTTTCTTTAAACCTTCATTGAGCCGAGACACATTTTATTTACGTTGGGAAAAATCCCACGGCACACCAACAAACAGAATTCAGCATGTCCTAAAATAAATCTCATCTTAATTTGCTCATAATTTTACATTGCTACGGCCTGCTTCCTTGAACACACTGTTCTCTGACCAATTCATTGAAAATAGATAAAGAATTAGTCTCATACAGTAGCATGCTCATTTGTAATTGTTTCACTTGTATGATTAATTTCAGTGGCGAGCATTTTAGTAATAAATGTTTTTCCTCCACCCTTTGCTTTTGTTATATGGAATTCTATTAAAGTCTCATGAGAAGCTTGTCTGTGTGATCTTGCCAAGCAGCTGTGATTAAGGAAGATGGATGACGCTCTCAGAGTGAAGCTTCATCCACTCGTTCTTTCACTCTCATCGCTCCCTGATGGCATCGTGCGCTCATGTATCTTTCCTTGGCCAGTCTTGCAGTCATCCTCTCCCTTTCCTTTCATTCTACTCATACCTCTTCCTCCTCTTCTTCTTCTTGCTCATTGGTCAAGGTGGCCGGCCATCCATAACGTCTGTCTCTTCTCTGCTTTAGGTCGTTGAGAATATGCACGCCGGGGAGACGAGAAGAGGCTCCCATGACACCCCGGCGCACCCCTTCCCGATTTGGATTGTGAAGCACCTTGGGGTCATCCAGACCTCCATCACGGGAGCCAATTCACAGCAGTCATATGCAGAAGCGCCTGCAGTTCATATACAGGCCACTAGGGAGAGAACTTGTATCAGACAAAACCCGTGTAAAGGTCCCCTTCCCTTTTTTCTATTTTTCTTTTTTAAATGATCTCCTTCATTGAAAAATCCTGGATGGCTACAGTATGACCTTACTGTATTTTGACTACAATAATTGTTTAAAAAAAAAATGGAAAGAAAGAAAGAAACACCCTTTTGGGATTTATTGAGCCACATCCATTTAAATGCCTCCATTTGTCAGATGGTTTCTTCTTGTTTCCATGTTGGCCGTCTATGAATTATTGTATTAGCCATGTCCTGTGTTGTTGTCGTAAAGAGCTCCACCACGCACTCAAGTGCTATTCGCGTTGTACTTGTGCCACAAGTGTGGTCAGTCGCACATGTATTTTCACGCACAGCTACCTTTGCCTACTCTTAGCCTCCCCCCTTGTTTTTGCAGTGTGAAATAGCTTTGTAACACCTCCACATCAGATTAAACGTCAACAATGTTATTTTCATACTCAAAGCAGTTTTTTTGGGGCATTCTTGTTTGCATGTTTTTGGTAGTGTGATGCACATAAACTCAACGTATCGTGCTCCATATGAACTGGCACATCCCAATGATGGTCTTTTCTTTTTTTCACATGGAGACTCACAGACTGTCTTTTATGTAAAGTGGAACAATACATGTTGCTATTTTTATAATCCTAGGTGGTTTGCGTTTTTAATTCTAGTTTATGCGTCTGCACATTACAAGCATCTGGAAAGTGTAAATCAGGTAAGGATGTTTTTGCCAGTGTGTAGACAAAGTCAAGAGCCATTTACACCTATAGACAATTTAAGATGCGTGTTTTTAGAAAATGCAGGAAGAGCAGAAGCTCAACATTGTTGACTTAAGACCTGGTGCTGGATAATCATTTTTTTTCAAAAGAATTTGATGGGTTTAAATGATATGGTTTGCAATACATTACAGCTATAATGGGTGTGCGTCAATTACAGGAGTATGCGTACATTCTTGCTATTCACGGGGCTGCAAATACCGGCGGTCCATTTATCAACTCGAGCGATGCAGTGTTGGCAACTCAAGCCAGATGGTCTTTTTTACCGCCCCCTGGAAAGTAGTGATTTTGGAGATGCAAAGATTCCGCCAAATGGACCTTGCCTTGTGCAATGGAAACAGAAAAAATATTTTCCTTCAATTGTTTCCACAAGTTGGATGAATACAATTGTCCGACGTGTCTGTCATGGGAATAAATGAAGACATTGAAAAACAAATAGATATTTAAAATTGATTCATTAAAAGGTGTTTTATTTTCCACGTCTTATACCTGCAATGGTTGCAATAAAATGGAATGGGTAACTCATGTTTGTTGTCTTATGATGACAAAGTGGCGGTGAGTGAAGCTGATCAGAGAGAAACGAAAATCCTCAGTCCATCAACCCCCGCCGCCAAGATGTCGCACATCTACATGAGCCTTTGAAGACCCTCAGCTGCAAAAGACGCCGATGCGCTTAAGATGAAGGACTCGCCTCCACGAGGGTGGATCATGTGTGGGTCTCTATGTAAATCTGCAGGTCAGAAGACTGTTGAACAAAAAGTCTGCGTGATGCTGTGTGGCGGAGCTGACATTTCTTGATGTCTCTCCACTGATACCTCTTAACTAGCCTGCATCTCTTTGGTGCTCTTGCCATTTTTTTCAACTTGTCTTTTTTCCCTGCACCCTTTTCTTGTCCCCTGATTGACTGTCTAGCTTGCGCTCATGCAAATAAGGATGATTACGAAGAGCTACCTCCCTCCATTTTCCCAGTGGACTTGATTGAGAATGGCAGGCAAAAGCAAGGATAAAATGGACTGTACCAACTTTAATGAGACAAACGCGAGCTCGTGGGCTGACATTTGGAAATAGTCTGCGTGAATGACATCGTCAGCAGTCACCTTTCCTCATGGCTCTCCGCAAGGAGTCCTCTGTAATGATAGAGGGAATTAAGATGGCCTGTGGGGGTGGCCGGGATGGAAACCCGAGGATTAGGGTGGAAGGCCAGACCTCTTCAATTGGCTCATCTGTCACACCTGAAATCAAGACGGCACACAACATTAGATTTGATGGAGGGATTATGAAAGCATGGTTGTCCTAATATGATGAATTTTTCATCAAGCAATACTATTGGGTCCTAGCTTATGATCATTCTGGAGTTTCCCTTTTCATTTTCAAATTCAGTTAACTTTACAGGTTTTATAGAAAGGTTGTGAGTTCTTTGTTTTTATTGTTTGTCACGATTGTTTTGTTTTAGTTGAGTTTTTATTCGCTTTAGTATTAGTATAGATTCTTTATATACAGTTGGTATTTGTCAAATGCAAGAGAACAAAAAACACGTCACAATAAGTAGTGAGTGAAACCACTAAGTAGTCATTTCAGTTATTTACTCCTGCCTCGTATTCAGCCATGAAGGTAAGTGTGTGCATATTCATTTCTGCTTTTTACTCTACTTGGTCATCTTGATATTTGATTTATTCCATCACTCATGGTTATTAGACATGAAAACGATCTTAAGAAGATAGATGCTTTGCTTTTATAAAGTACTAAAGGCTTTTTGTCTGCTGTCTAATGTAAAATAAATTATGATATTAAATAGCAATTGAACTTGATTTTTCTGTGTTGTACTCATGTTAGTGAACAATGGTAAATGAAGTTAACTCAAGCAAAGATTGTGTTGTCAGATTTCCTGAAATATTGTGCTTTTTTATTTTTTTTGAGATGTGAGGGTTTCGCCCAGCAGCGACGAAACATAATACCCACAAGAACACAAGTGAGACTGATGAGACAACACTAAGGCATCAAGTGCTGTTTTAATTAACTGCTGCAGTGCGGAGAAGGAGACATTTTCTTGTCTCGTCGTTCCTGCATCGGTTTTGTTGCTCGTAAATGAAGAGCCTTCTGGGACGCAATTACAATCCAAGGCTGCATTAGGAGCACAGCAGGCCCGATGGAAACTTCAGCCCCCTGTCACCCAGCAGGAGACGGCCTTCACTTGATTGAATTTTCAAAGGTACATGCACCCCATACATCCCCCCCTTCAAAAAAAAAAAAAAACCCCCCCCCCAAAAAACACAAACACTTGCCTCCCTCTAGTGTTGAGGCCCACATGTGGTTTAGAACTGAAACTGAAACAAAGCACCAATGTACTGCCTTTGTTTACACAATGTTTAAAGCAGGGATGGGAAAATCCTGACGTTCTTTAATCCAGACTGTATGTTGAAATTAAATAGAACATTTTCTTAAAGTCAAATTGCTTCAAATCTATTTATTGAGTCAATATCAACCCAATGGGGATTGAGACTTATCACTTTGACCAAAAGGTCATTTTCCATTGAATTTCATCATACTACTGATTGTATAATCGGATCTTGTGTGTTTAGGAATGCATATTGGTCAGACTAACGAAAAAAAAAAGGCAGACAATCTGCACATAAACGTCCAAATATGTGCACTTGCTGAAAGGGTGGCTGGCCAATTTATGTTCCCGTGCAAAACTTTGCGCACTGCGCAATGCTTGGGGATTTTGAACGCACTCTCAACAATTATTTGGTATTCTTTAGTTTCCTGCAATGCCTTATGTGTTACATATCGACTTATATGTTAGAAGCATTGCAGTTTATGGATTTAACCAGGGAAGAAAACACAAATGTCCTATTCTTGTAGGGTTACAATTAACTATAATACGGAAGTCAGATGCATGTCCGGAACATTTTGGCAAAGGCGCACGCCAGCACACGCGCAAAGGTAAACAAACATGGACCTCCCACACTCCTCGCGTGTCAGTCGTGGGGAAACACTTTTGCATTGATTGCCAATAATTTACGTCTTTATTCCGCCGTGGAAAACGAGGGATCTCGAGCACTGCTGCATACGTTGGAACCAAAGGTACACAATTGCATCTACCTGTTGATCAAGTTTTGATGGATTTGCACAACACTCACTCGCTAAGCACATGAAATGTCTTTTTGTAGTTTTTATTTAATCAAAGGCATTCTTTGGCGATCATTTCGTATGAGATCAAGTTTAATATTCTTTTTATCTGTTGACACTTATGTGCTCATTTGTAATTAATTGCAGTGCTTTTGTGCTCTTATTTATGATGAACAGGCATATAAGAAGCCCCCCCTGCAAAATGCTGAAAACATAGTGTAAAGTTGCCGAAGAGAATTAAAGATTGAAATGTCTTTGGCAACCAAGAATCCAATTGACTCAATTCAACTTTGTTTTTCTGGTAAGTTATGTTTTTTTTTTTTATCATTCTCAACTTTCTTGACATTTGCATCAGGTTGTAGAATACCATGAAAAAATGCAATACATCTGTCAAAGTAAGAATACTGTGTCATCCCATGTTTTCTTTTCCTGGTCCATTGTCTCATCCCTAACCAACACTAGTGTACAGTGAACGATCACGCTTCATCTCCTTCCCCGTAGACTCTATTGGTTACTAACAGCCCATCCACCATTGCCTAAGGGTCTTATTTTGTTCTTGAAGAAATACTTATACTGTCAAACTCAGACATCCCATGTGATTGAAGGCCGATGGGCATGGAACTCTCCGAGCTGCCCTCAGAGCCGCCTGCTTTCACTCAGCCAAATTCTAGTGGGTGGAGTGGAAGAACAAAGCAAAACTTGTTAAGATATAGAAGTCTTTATTATTCTTTTATTTGGCTGCAGTCCTCGTGTTCATTAAGAGTTTTTGGCTGAGTGCTCGTAGGGGTTTGTGGCTCGGGGAGTTTCATCAACTTTGTCTCTTGTTTTGTGCAACAAAACAAAGGCTGACTTGATGGAAAAACAATACTACATTAAATGTTGATTTTTTTTTTCTTCATTCAATATACATACCCACAATGAAGGATTACAAACACAGTGATTTTCTTCTGTACACTTTAAATGTATTGTAGATTCATTTGCTGCCGTACAACTACGTGTAAAAAAGAAAAGAAAAGAAAAGAAATAGAATCAACAAAGGCCAACTGATTCAAGTTAATAAATATAAAGAAGCAACAAATCATCAACAACATCAAATCGATTTTCATCTTTGGAGTCAAAAATGTTTTTTTTTGGTTCAAATCAGTTTTCATTACATCCCTAATATGTATGTATCATAAAATTCTAATGACTGTTATCAATATATACAGGGATTTTTTTTTTTTTTTACCACAAGGATGATTAAATTAACTGAAATGAACGCTTTGTTTTGTGGTGGTTGGGAACAAAGAGAAACTTCTTTCCTTTCACTGTCATACAGCAGCAAAAGCTAAAAAGAAAACTTGATTGGTTTTGTTATGCATTTAATTGTAAGGGTTTCCACAAGATTTTAGAGGATGTCTGTGGAAAATTTTGTTTACTCATCTATGGGGTCATTGGTATTGAATGGTACTATGATCAAACTGACTGATTAGTGGTGCAAAGTAGTGCAATAAGTGCACACCCTGAAATTACTGGTGTCTAGGTGTTGTCATCATGTGTTAACATTAGCCTTAATATAGCAGATTTAAAGGCTGATTTGTGGTTATTTTAAATACACCATATGTAATTCTTTGTTTTATATTTAGTCTGACAGTAAACATTAAGCATGAGTGGCATAAAGCAAAGGATTATTTTTTTTTTAATATTGAATGGTGCACTCAATCTAATCGAAATGGACTCACCAATAGCATAACAGCCACTGGGCCTGCTGGCCGAAGGGAGAGAAGACAGGTTGTCTGTCATCTTGAACAAGATTCATATAACACTGTTAACCAAATTCCCCATCTTCTTTTCTGTGCCTCAGAGTTCCCTTATGACATGACTGGAACAAAAGCTTTAATGGCTTCATTTGTGAAACAGGCCTCTAACTAGATGTCAAATCAGAACAGAATGCAAATTTGGTCTACTAATTCGGACGGAGCCTCCACGGTGTCCAAATCCCTCTTAAGCTTTTTGTTGAGCACGTCTGCCAGCTTTGTGTACACAATTGCCTTCTCAAATATTCACACTGCATCATTAATGTTGACCCCCTTTCGCGCTGCTCAATTCTACCAGAATAAACAGGATCACATGTGCAAAAGTTCTTCTGTATCGCAGATAATTAGCGCACGGCACAATCTGAGCAATGATGTGCCCGGGTGAAATTAAAACTTTGCAAAGCACGGGTAAATGAAGGGATTTGAATGCCGAGGGGGAAACGCGCTTATCAAATAAAGCTCGAAAAAATGTGCAGTGAATGAAATGAGCCAATCATTTTTTCTGTGAGATGGGAGCCCTGAGGAGAATAAATAAGCAATCGTCATGTCATGCAGGGAGAACAAATGAGCATGGTACACAATTAGGCAGGGTCACATTCTGCCAGAGCTGTGAGCGTAGGATGGGCTAATGAGCTGTCCCAATGTGTGTGTGTGTGTGTGTGTGTGTGTGTGTGTGTGTGTGTGTGTGTGTGTGTGTGTGTGTGTGTGTGTGTGTGTGTGTGTGTGTGTGTGTGTGTGTGTGTGTGAGAGAGAGAGAGTGCGTGTGTGTATGTGATGAATCCACACAGGAACTCACAAAGGCACTAAAAATTGAAAAAGATCTTTGATGCCCCTAAACATGTTTTAAAAGCCATGTCGAAAATGAACACTGTGATTTTATAACTGATTTAAAAAAAAAAAAAGCATTTTGGATTTTTGTCATTGAAACTGTTACCGTCAGAAAACTCAGCCCAGAGTGCAAACTAAAACCAAGGCAATTGTTGACCAGCATCCCAAAAGACTTTGTATTTGAATGTAGTTTGTGTTACTAATCTATGTATAATTTGATTGTCACATTTGTCATCATTATTTACTTTGTTTTAATCGGTGAGTTGCTATCGCTATCCTATCTTTACAAGCTGTGGAAAACCAAACCATGGACAAACAAACCACCCAGACTGCTATAAAAAAATGGCCCTATAAGTAAGGAATGATGGACACACCAGTCACATTAGAAGTGATTGGTGCCGAACAAGATGGCCTATCACGATTTAGCATGTGGGCCATGACCATGGGAGTGAAGACAAACAGACAAAAAAACAGACAAACAGACAAAAAGAAGAGAAGAAGGCTTTTAGTGGCGACTCATAGTTATTAACTATTCAATCACAAAAAAGAGAGGCCAAGGCGTGAAAGGTTGCAGGCCAAAGCTCTTTTGCTTCAGTGCATTAAGAGCCGTGGACCAGCACTCTGACAGCGAGAGAGATTGCCTCCCCTTGAAGATGACTACTCAAAGGAGTTTTTTCCCCTTTAATAATAGCAATCTGCTGTGAAAATCTAATCCCAAGTACCATTCCGCTGAATCTAGCAAACGTCTGCTCAGAAAAGCGTGCAACATGAATATTACATTGTCTGATATACAAATAAACAACACCCCAACCCCTCCATCAATCATGGGCCGCAGTCAAGGTAAGTGATGTGGAAGAGTAAACTGCTAATGAATACCGGCGAGTGAGAAATGCTCATTTTAATATGCCGTCGTGGGTACGCATCGTATTACCGCTCGGAATTAAAACACTTCTTCAGGGGAGCGTGTCATTTATTTTCACGCACCGATGTGAATGCGCACGACCCCAAAAAGGTCATCAAACGGGACCCTCTCGTAGTGCCGATCACCTGGGTGACACGGCAACAGACAAACAACCAGCCGAGCGTGAACGCCGGCCCTTAGCGAGAGTAATAGCTCCATCGTTGCCATTCAAGTCAGATATAGATGCTCCCTTTAAGCCCCCTTACTCTCCTCCTCACTGGCCTAATTCCCTCGTCCTCGGTGGTGGATGAGAGGGATCAGAAATCCATCCATATGCATGGCTAAATATCCGAGTAGGGGCTGTCAGGTCTCAGTCTGGTCAGCTTCTCTGAAAGGACCACTAATGACACATAATGGAGGCACGGGGTCAAGTTCAAAGCGGTAGTACTCGGAGACCAACCGCCCCCACCCGGCATTCACAATGGGCCTTCCTGCATCAAACAAACCATCTAAATAGGAAAAAAACTATTTACCTGCAATTTTGCTGATTTCAGCCTAAATCCCACCTACTAAAAATCATTACTATCATTATTTTCAATGGATCTCTGGTGTGCTTTCAGCCCGCTGCTGCATTGCTGACTTTTATGTCCTATGAGCTTTTGAATTGAACCAGAAATCTGTGGTTTAAATATAGACAATCACAAAGGAGATCACTTGGATGTTTTCTCGTAGCTGGGGAGATTAGTAGTTTCGAATTTCATCAATGAAAGAGAACATATTTCATATTATTATATTATTTGTAGTTATTGTCATTTTTGACATGCTGTTCCAAACACCAAACGAGAACATGTTCTAAATAAAACTGTTGATCTCTGTGGCAGACAAACCAGTGACGAATATTTTGCATTCCACTTGATTCCAAACTAATTCAGACATAAAACAACATTTTTTATTTAAGCTTCTGTTGCAAAACAAATTCTGTTTAGAGAAGCCCATTTTTTTCCAGCTCTATCCAATATACTGTATGCCTGTGGGAATAATAAAATAATAATGGATATTACAAAGTAATCATAAAAAACATTCAGATTGCCAGTTTCTACTCACTGCATGTAAAAACAAGCTTCTCTTTGGTTTGCTTACTTTTGCTAAAGCCCAAACCAATCTAGTGTCCGCCCCCATCTTTTTCATTTGTACCATAGCCTACTGCTAATTGTTTGTCCCTCTCGACTTGATGCAAGCTCACTCTGAGAGGATAAGAGTGGGAAGGTCACTGTTTGACGCTAGGCTGTCCCAAAGTAAACACAAGGAATGATGGGATCGAGAAGCTGGTCTCAACACAAGCCCCTCATCAGTACAGTCAACACATAGCAGATTGGGTTCACATCTCTGCACCTCTGAGTTGCCTCCAGCCCCTCAGTCAGCCCATATTTCCCTCTTTTTCTATTCTAGAAGATTCCAGGTTGAAGTGTAATGCAAGCAAGTTGCAGGTAGCAGAAAGCCGGCTTACATTTGAGTCTTGCTGGTTGGCCAAGAACTAACTGTAAGAGTCGTCCTTCAACATATGACCCTCACTCCAGTACTGTGAGACAAGTCATAATTTATTGAGTAGGTTTGGATCCGTGTTTAAAAGGCTTTACGTTTCTGCGGGATTGTTTGAACTGCATATTTGATTGGATGTGTGTGTGGCCAATGGTGAGTTATGGAAAGTTAGCAAACTCTTCAACTGCAGTAGAATATTGTCAGAGTGAGGAGGGAGGCTGTGAAGCTCTCTCATTCGTTTTTTTTTAATCAAATAATAGTTGAAGAGAATGTTTGACTTACAATTGTCTAATTTTGATTTCAGTCACCCAACAGAAATTTGTAAAAAAAAAAAAAAAAAGCATTTAAAGACATTTGCAAGCATCTGTTTTTACTTTGGAAAATAATGAGCCAACCAGTAAATAGTTTAAAAAAGGTCATATCAGTCCGTCTCATGTGACAGTGCTTCATTGTTGTTTTGTTATTTTCATCACTAACCATTAACTAATAAACGACGATAATCAGTTAATAGATTACGTTTGTTTAGTTTCTCATTCTTATAAGCGGCACCTAAAACTAACCTCGAGTCACTTCTGTGTGTAATGCACTTTCCTTCGATGACATTCACAACTATAATTCCAGTCTCTTTACCGCCTTAGTATGATGTAGTGAATTATAGATGTGATTAAAATCTGCTCAGCGTGTTAGTGGCCACCCCATTGTGTCACTGGTTTCTCCGGCTTTAGCGCCCCAGCCAATTTCTGCTTGTCAGGGAGTGTGTGTGCAGGCATGTGTGTGTGTGTGTGTGTGTGTGTGTGCGTATGTGTGCTCGTCCGCCATCTCAATGACCTTTCCGCAAGCCTGGGGAGCACGCAATGCAGAGGAGAGGCAATAAAAGTAATGAAAGAAGCAAAGGCAATTAAAGTGGTGTGTGCAAGGGTAGCGTGGCGGAGATGAGCCTAACTGGAGGCAGCCTTGCAATGCACTACAGCACCAGATCCCCCATAATCCCTCTGTGATCGCACAGCAACCCTGGTGTGCTCCCAGTCTGATCATCCTCTTGCAGCATTCACCGTTCTAATCCCAGCAAAAGGACAGACGTCCGCTGCTGGTGAGCGCACACGCACGCACGCACGCACGCACGTGAATGAGGAAAGCTACGACGTAAATAAGAAAATACATTCAGGCACATATAAACTTACACATGCATACATTTATTTACTGAAGCACTTGAGACAAACAAATAATCCACTTGCAATTGTAGCATGCAACGTATAGCACAATAAACGAAGGAAATGATGACAAATTAAATCAAAGTTTGAATTTTTTTTACAAAGTAAATAAAATCACTTCTCGTCAAAACGGCACTACCAGTTGGTCACTTTTCCGTCACAGACAATGCTCCCCTTGCAGATCAATATCAATAAAGCAGACTTTGACTTTGAATATGAGGCAACTAAAATATCAGAAAGATCTTTTCAGCGCATTCGTACAACAGGGCAAATTATATACAACAATAAACCGAGTTGAACCGACGTCAATCCAAAATTGAGCTTTGTAAAGGCATTTGATGAATTTTGATTGTGTCACCATCAATTCCCCATCTTCTTGAGGTGTTCGACAGTCACGTTCCAACTGTGGCAGAGATTTAAAACACACAGGTGGGCAGATGAGAGATAGCTCATAATACGCATGAAAAAAATCAAATTGGGATTAAGGAGATTAATTTCACATGGTAATTGAGAGAATAACTTTTTCCATCAGTTTTATCAAACTTTCTCAAAAGATGTCAAGTGTGATGTAATTGAATTTGCCAAATAGATGAAGGCCTGGTAAATTGCTGCGCTTCTAACTTTTGTCCCTTCGGTTGCTGTTTAATCAGAGATCACCGCATTTCATCACTTTTGAAGATATGACTCATTTTGCTTGTTTCCTCTGGGCTTAAAAAAATAATTACTAATTTTGAAGCATAAATCCACACTGAAACTAATTCAATTTTCTGGCATGGCTGGGGGGGTGACACTTAGTGGTGTGCAAATAGTGAGAGCTTGCTTCAATCACAAGACAAGCATATGGAATGATCCTCTTTTAGTGATGAGAACATGACTATGGCAATTTCACTCGTTTCACCCTCAACACCCCAAGATTCTCATTTTGCAGGCCAGTTTGAATAAAAGCAGCAGATGGGAAAAGCAACAAATCAATCCGGATTAAGAATTTTGTCATGAAATGTTTTGGGAAAGGAAATAATAATTCCTTACTTATCCTGAATGAGCTAGAAGTTTTGAAAATCAGTCAAAATATTTCAGAGGGAAAGAGGAACTAATGCACAATATGTCTTAATGTGCAGAATTACTTTTAGGAAAAAATGTATGAAAAAATGGCACCCATGTCCTGAATAGTTAAATCCTTGCAATTTTCAAATCGAATGAGAAATGCGGATGTAGTGCAAAGCTATGCCTAACATTTAAGACAAACAAAAATCCAATTGGTCCTAAATTCAAGGTGTTCGTCCTGTCAAATACTCCCCACAAACTAAGGGTGCAATCATTCAAATGCGTATGGCCGTAATGTAGCCAATTTAAGAGGAAAAGATTTGATTCCTGATAAGATTCAAACAGATAAAAGCAGCGCCGGTGTGTTTACAGAGCAGTACACTGAGACACTTGTTTGGATCAATATATTGATGCTTAGTAATAGGCTCTAAATGACTCATGTCGGAGACTGCTGTGTGGCAAGCCTTCGCACTGCTCTGAAATCCCTTTCGGAATATAGTTGCCAACTTTTTCTGAAAAAATATATCAAAAACGATCAAACTTCTTTTGTGTTCAATTCAAGTACCCATTGTGTTTCAGACAAGCAGCGGGTTCGCCTGGCATGGCCATTGGCCAAGCCCTTTCTTTCTTTACGGACATTTTATTCAGGAAATGTTGGCAAGGAGGACCACAGTTTTGTCGTTGTTGATATTGCATGGCTCCTTTTTTGTGACTGATTTCATTAGCCCTTGGATCATACAGAAGCTCCAAAAAATGCAAAATATTTGTACATGATTGAAAGTGTCTACAATAAAAGTTAAAGCATTATAATAAAATGGCAATATCACTGCATAATATTGTCGTGTGAATGAAGTCACTTGACTGAGGCTGCGGGGAAGGCATACACCTCCATTGACAAGTGAGGAAGAGTAACAGCTAATCGATAGCTCATGAATTTACTGTGCACACCCCTTACCAGAGTAATCAATATTCCGGGCAATTAGAATCCCCTATCTGCATGGCTGCGGGGACCTCAAACACCCAATTTAGTCCTTAGCCTATCACTTAATGACTAAATTCTCCCTAATGTCTATTGGCAGATGGTGTGTGGTCATCCCAGTGGATGAATGAACATGAGACCTTTGCTAAGGTGCTGGTGAAGATCCTTCTGTCCCACTTTGGTTGGTAAGTTAAACACCGGATTTTGTATTGGAAATGATTTACCCATTGATCAGCTGGCCCACACGTGTATATATATGCCAAGAGGAGAGAATGTTACAATTTTCTTAGGATTTTTTTACATCTACATTTGTAGCTGCCTCTGCATCTCGACAGGCTCTCTTTGCCCTGAACAACGTTTTAGCTCTAAAATAGTTAACTGTCTGTGCTGCAGCCAGCCAACAGCCATGGGTCATTTAGTCCCTGGCTGCATGGAAATTATGAAGTATATAAAAAGTTGACACTAGACAGTCAAAGGTTCAAACCCCACCGCATACAAAATATACACAGTGGATATAAGTCTACACAACCAGGTTTCTTTTTGACTAAAATTGTGACCTATAACTCAACGGAATATTTTTTTTATGCTCTGAGAGGGGAAATAACAAAAATAGTGTTCTACTGTAGAACATCTGAAATGTATTCAGGGATAATCAGAGGCACTTTATGTCATGTTGGCTGACTCTCATTTGTTTGACTGGGATTGGGTAATTCTGAATTCTGAACACTGCCACATCTCAGTTAGAGGGGTAAGCACACTTGTGCAACCACATTATTTGAGTCATTTACTATAAACTATTACCAAAACCTGGCATTTGAACAGTGATGTGTGTAAACATTTGGGTGCTAGTAGACAGGAATACTCACTAAAAACTTGCACTTAAGCAAGGTATCTCAGGTAGCTTTGCTCAGGTTGCTTCATCTCCGTTGTCTATGTGTGTGTGTTTTTTGTGCTGGTCCTTCATGCAGAGTGCAGTATTAAGGGATTATTTAAGTATTTTATAATAAATTAATCATAAAAAAGTGATGTACTCTTTGTTAAAAAAAAAAAAGAGACAAAAGCATTCCCTAAAAACTCCATCTGTGGTTCTTTCCCACGCTTGTCTCTGTCACTGTTTTGAAAAATGAAGCCCCAAATGAAACCCGTAACTAAAATGACGAAAAAACTCAATGACCCGATATAAACAAAGCAAACGACTTCAATACAGGATTGCCAAAAAAAAGAAAGTTGCGTTTCTCAAAAAATACCAGGCGTTCTACTTGAACTAAATATATTACAAATGAAAATTCACATGCTGGCTCTGCATAATATTCTGTGTATGTGGCTGTGCTGCCTTAAAAAGTGCTTCACCACATGGAGACCAAATTGAGGGCTCCTGCTGATTCTCCGTTATGGTGAGACATCTTCATTATACACTTTTCTTATGTTTGAATGCCATCCCCGATCTATAATAGCTTTATTCATACAGAGTGTATGAAAGGCGGCTGACCCGCTGTGCGCTGTGGCTTTGAGGAGCATACAGGGCTGGTTCCAACAGTTTGCACATGCTCTGCTAATCTCTTTCTGACCATCCAGTCAGACATATATGTTTATTTTATGATTGAACAAAATACTCCTTTGATTAAATTGACAGCCTTACTTTCTTGGGGGAAAGACACCGTATAGTCCTGCTTCATATTCACGTTGAAGGGAGGAGGGACGACCAGCACATTCACTCACGTAAGCATTTCATATTCAAGTCCTACCAATCTACCTACCATCACACACTGTCGCTTTCCTGTCACAAGGCCATAAAAAAGGCCCGAGGGCAAGTGCGGATGTGCTCCTAGAGCTTCACTGAAGGCCAGAGTGGGCACCTCACTGCCTCCCTTCAGCGATCTCCCCACCTGCGACACACCACTCACCCAACCTGCCTGGCCCTAATTTGACTTTGCACCAACGCTGACATTCTCTACTGAGCACAGCAGAAAAATGGAGGGATAGAACAGCTTGGTGACAGATGCCACCGCCAAAGTGCGCAGGGCTTCCTCAGAGTTGTTAACTATTCAATTAAGTCGCGCATCACATTGAGCGTATGCCAGCACCTAATTACCCGTGGGACCTTGCCTGTGAATATAGCGTGTGCCGTCGATGACAGCTTTCACAGCAGCTTACTGTTGTTAGTAAGGAGAACTTTAACATCCACATCGAATATATCAGTGTGTGAAAGTGTGTGCGCATTTGCCAGTCTCCTCTCGCCATTTCCATCTCCCGGCACAAATAAACACTTCATGAACAGAAGCTGCCTTATTTCTCTCAGTAAAATATGAGTGTGGGCATTAGATGAAAATAAAAACACTACCATTTCGCCATGTTTGAAAATGACTCCCGACATGTGGCCTCTTCATCTCATGCCATTAAAATAACGATGTGCCAGCGAGAGCTCAGCTTCCGCAGTGCCGTCGCTGACACCCATCAAGACAAATCTATATTTCATGGCCACTCACAGATGTATAAATAGCCAAATGAGGTGCGCTAAACATCTATAAAATGGCACTAAAAGGTTGCCAGAAGATGGCGAGTGTCATGAGCCAGCCGCGTCGGTAATCAATCTGGTCTGGGAGGAAAGCTGAGGAACATTGAGCAGAGGAGTGAGCTGCACGGCCCGGCGAAGAGGCGAGAAGCAAGCGTCACAACGGGCAGCCAGTAAATCACACGTGCAGGGCACGCTCGCCCCACTGACACACAACCACTTCAGGTGACATCGGGCCTGATGGATCGCCATGGTACACTCCATTAAGGCAAACAGGAACGACAGGCACTGACATAACAAACAATTAGTCACTGCTCGGGGAGCGACTTAACATGCCTGGCCTGGCAGGAGATGGGCACTTGCACTGGCACCGAGAAACATTAAGCCACTATGTAAATGTAATAAGAAATTGAGGTCTAACCCAAGAGTTGAATTGGGGAATCTTACTTAATGCTCAGGTTTTATTTACATAGAGTGCTGGGTATAAAAAGTCTGCACACCTATGTTCAAATGCCAGCTTTTTGTGATATGAAAAAAACAGACCAAAGGAAATCATCTCAAAACCTCAACCGGAAACAAATCTTAAGTTTTCAGCATGCTATATGATCGGGGTAGGGTATACATTTTTGTGTTTTATAATTTCTTCTTAACAAAGCATTCTCAGTTGTATGGTTTACTAAGGTCTACAAAAATTGGGAGGCATACGCAACGGCCAGCGACCTGCAGAAAAAGTCTTATGGAGCAAATTGCTGAACAGTTTGTCTTTTTATAGTTATACATACGTCTGACTATGTGGATCAATATAACCAGATGCTCAGAATAACCTTTACCATAATAAACATATTTTATAATTATCCCATCCAGCAAATTAGCAGAGTGGCTCTACAGGGATACTTATGCACTTATGCAACATAGAGGGTACTAGAGTTCAGACAGCCAGGACCTTCACGGAAGTGCAAACGTAGCGCAAGAGTGTGTGAGAGGATTAATACAAAAAAACAAAAAAGAGCTTTTGTACACTAGATATCGAGGTATAGCGTCACATAGGAAAAGAAAGATGAGATTTGTCTACAGCTCCTCTAGCTGAGCCGAGAATGAGTGTGCAAGTCTTTATGGAGCAACAAGCCACGCTTTAAGTTATAGATAGACAAAAGTTATAGATAGACAAAAGTTGCCTTCCCCGTTGTAATCCATCAAAAGACAGACACTTTATCCTTTAGCATGACTACACTCCATCAATGTCCTTTTTGTCTGAAAGTGCAAAATAAATCCACAGCTCTATAAATATTTGCTCAACAATCTTTCAGAGGCACAGGCGCGCTCTCTCAAGCACAATATACAGTAACCTGCCACTTTAGCAAAACATCAATTCCCTCTTTTCTCGCACCGAATCGTGTTGTTGAAGCACTTAGTAACACCTAAAATGCCTCTTGGAAGACCGAATGTATCTCAACTTCTCTAAAGGATTTCTTAATGGCAGGCATGATGGCCTCTGCTGCTTTTATTTTGGAACATTTTATTGCTACGTTCCCCTGCTGTGAGGAAGCCACAACAGCTGATCAATGAGAATCAGTACAAGCCCTGTCTCTTGATAAACATCCGTATTACAAAGGGCTGATTCGCTGTGCCTGATTGATATTCCAACCTGCTTCAATAGAGATGGATGTACACAATTGTGTAGGTTTGAATGGCAAAGACAACCACATTCTGTGTCATAAGCTTGGAAATTCGTGCAACTAGAAAGTGTCTGGTCTGACTTACCAAAATTCCTCCTACTCATACTTTTTTCCCCACTCTTTCTAAAGGGGAATTTGGAATACAAAGCCAACATCTGAGAATAATTATAGATGTTGAGAACTTCACAGTATAGTTCTATTTTAGTAACATCCGTTTTTCCTATTACTGGATGCAGCCAATGCACTCATTGACCATAACATGAATGATGCACAATTGGATGAGTAGGTAACAGCCAACATCCTTCAATGAAGAGTTTGTTTTATGTGCACTAACAGAATTACAGAGAAAATATTTGCTTTTTAAAATCCCAATTCTGACTCCTAAAGGAAAATGCCCATAACTTATATTCACAGAACTGTGTGAATTGGGCTAAGAAAACCTCCATTCTGAATCTATTCCCTACTTTTCATCGTGTCAATTTGTTAAGATTTCTTAATTAACTAATGAATCCCAAGAGACATTGTTCCAAATTGACATTGTTTGGCAATTGTGGACATTTGTAATAGGAGTAGAACCGATTAGTCGACTAGTTAACCAGTCGACACCCGAAGCTTGCAGATGACTAATCGTCAATCGTGTTTTTGGTATCAATCAAGGGTTTCAATCAGCCGATTTACAGAGGACTTTTGTCTTGCTGGAGAAAGATAATGAAAAATAATCCGCAGGAATATAACACAACTAAATGTCTGTCGATTAGTCAGACGGTTGTTATACATTTGTTCAGGTTAATGGAGAAGGAAAATTTGCTGCTGTTTGTGGATGACGTTTGCGTTGGCATTGAGCGCATTGTTAGCTTGGGCTAGTACGATTCATTTTTTGGGAGTCTACGGAAGACAAGATGAGACCGTTGACAAGAAAAACATGCATGTAGCTTCCACTAATTACAAGTTAATTAAGTATAAAGGAAAGTTGTATATTTGATCATTTATTTTTATTTGTTTCAATGCCAGTCTGTTGAACCATGTCTTGATGTAAAATTGGTCTGATCAATGACGTGATCCATTAATCAACTTTGACTTAACATTATAGTCAAAATCAAAAAAGCCTTTATCATTCGACCCCTAGTTTGTAATTGGTGCCATTCATACTTACTTGGCCAATAATGATGAGCTTTGTAAAGGCGGAGTATTCAATAAATCACTTGTATTGAATCTGACAGTATTTGATTGTGCTGGTGTACTTAATACTGGGGCTGGTATCAGAAATGTATCTTTCAGCTTTCTCTTGTGCTTGTGTGCGTCCTTGCATCAGGGAAGATGCAGCAAAAGAAATTCAACCCATCTTAGTGATTTTGAGCAGACCAGATGTGCACCTCCCTTCTCCCAGAGCACCGAAGGCACTTTAATGACGCAAACTCGGGTGTACATTAGATTATTAGACTCCAGAGTACAATATTACAGACTGGATAATATTGTTTTTCCCCCTGGCTTCATTATAAAAATAAGGGATGGTTTACCAGATGTCTCCTGGGGTGAAAATAAATCACGCAGGAGTGTAACATGGTGGAAAAACAAACTAAACCAAACACTGTACCTTTTTATTTATCCTCTTCATTCCAAAGTAGATGAGATCATTTGACTTGTTTTCATTCAATTTGCAAACTCATTGAGCGTTCTGGCTAATTATGTTGCACAAACTAAGCAAAATCTGATAATGACTTCATTAGTGTGTCTCTAATGACAACTCACAAGCTTTAGTCAGAACTTGGTTCACAAACACAGCGAGGATAAATTTGAAGATTTGACAGGGGAAAGTGCACAGTACTTCTCTGTTAAATCAACGTTTATTCTAATTTGAAAGATTTGGACTGTGTGAGTGTGCTGTCTATTCAATATGAAATAAATGCATAGAAAACAACACGCAAAATATGGATAGCGACTAAAGAACATACGGAACATGAGTTGACTTCTAAATGCATGTGGGAAGTGTTGTCGTGTAAGTCATAACATGGCAGCTTGCAATATGGCAGCACACATTACACTACTGCATCAATCAGAGCTAAGCTGCAATGTCATTTTCTAACAGGATATTTCTCTCCTCCTTCCATCACACAGACTACACCCCATGGCTTTTTTTTGATGAAATTCAGAGCTAGCAAGAGGGCGAGTAAGGGTGAGGACTGTCGGGGGAAGCGAAGGGAAGGGAGCAAGCACCTCTCCTCTTTATCTCCTTTCACTACTTGATTGGGTTCCTCTATTTTTGTATTACAGAATGTGTAAAGTGGATTTACAGAGTTGTTTGTACATTACATACTATCTCTCTCTCTCTCTCTCTCTCTCTCTCTCTCTCTCTCTCTCTCTCTCTCTATATATATATATATATATATATATATATATATATATATATATATATATATATATATATATTAATATATAGTATTTTTCTCAAGGTCAAAGGTCTCCTATTTTATCTGCCATCTGGCTTCCTGATTAGTTTCCAACTAAACTGCTTTGCTTGTGGTTCCATTAGCATAAGATTTCCCTGCATCAAGGCTAACTATAAAACCATTTTATCAAGCTCCATGTCAAATAGCAAATTTCTCATTTTGTTTGTAATAACATACTGGGCTGTGATGGCTACAGATGCGGCGGTGAGGAGTATTATAGAATTGTTATTCCAAAGATAAATGGAGTCATCAATCAAAATTAATAAACCCTCTTGGTTGGGAATGATGCAAGCACACAGTCATGCATGCATGCTTATGCACATGCAGCCAAGGTCAGTGGGAGATGCGGGGTAGCAGGTGGGGGAGGGGTGACCATTGGCTTGATTTGAACTGGATAAAAAAAGCCCAGTGTCCCCGTTGCCTCGCTCTGCAAACTGCCACACTCTACAATTAATTGTGAAAAATAAGGACAAAGAGTGTCAGAGGAGGTGAATGTAAATAAGGCTGCAGAATCAATGTATTTTAATCAATCAATGCCTATTAAAAGTATGTTGTGAAGTGGATAAAGAAGGATACAGCTTGCATGCGGGACGTGATGTTTAGTGACACCTTAAAAGAGATTGTGACACCCTCGTTCGACTGTCATGACAACAGCAAAACAAAAAATCATTAGACAGTGACAAGTTATAATAGCCTACTAAACTAAACATTTAACAACTGGAGTGTATGTAGTTGCCCTTTAGTATTTTTGGACACACAATTTGCATTTTCATTTGTCAGAGTACTTTCAAGCTATAATGGCAGCATGGAATTTTTTTTGTGTGTCACGCTATTCACGGAATAACGAAAATCCAAGAGTAATCCCACCCCGTCAAAAATGGATACTTGCCCACTATCACACAAAACAATACTTTTCTATTTGACTAATTAAATGAATCACAGATGTAATGTATAGTATACTCCCATAAATGTTCCCAAAGTACCTTGGCACCAAAATGCCACAAGATGGTGCTGAAGCAATATTTTTAAAGTAGACAGCGCTTTGGCCTGAATGTAAAAAAAAAAAAGAAAAGAAAAGTGTACTATATGGATGACCACTGTTAACTCTCTCTCTATATATAGCATTTGGTACACTTGGTGAAATACAATTTAACATGTTTTTATTGCTCATTAATTATTTTTATTTTTATGAGCTTAGTTTACAAAAGTAGCAGCAAAAAAGCCTAAAAATACAATAATAATAATAATAATAATAATCAAAAGACAGCGTGGTTCTAACGATGTGATGGTATTTGGTGTTCACTGCTGACACAAATAAAAAAAATCATACATTCACCAAAAACAAACCGCATGTGAATTGACCAGTTTTTGTTGGTGCTTTCTGCAGAAAAACAGGAGATTGTTCAAATAATTTCACAGTCACTGATAGTGTAAGTGGTCCACTCACCTTAATTTGCTGCAGGCAGCGCCGGTTCAGATCCTTTTCAGTGACGGTGTGAATGTCTGATTGAGTAGTTGCCTGTCTCGAGGCTATGATTGACTGATGACCAGTCCTTGGTGCTGTCTGCTGTTTGCCTGAAGTCATCTTGGATAGGATCCAGCTCACCTGTGACCATGAAAGGGATAGGCAGTATTTAAAATATAAAATCAAAATAATTTCTGACAACAGACTTTCCTGGACAATTTCTTCAAATTCTTCTGAATGACCGTTCAACTATTTGCAGGTTTTCCACTACATTTGGACAGTAACAAGAGGAGGAATCTTAAAATACTAATACAATCGCCGTCAAACACAGCAGACAACAGCAGATAGTCTTCAGCTCTCATGTCAACTTTTCTTCAGTGAGCAATTATCTGGTGAGTTAAGTAACTACTACATAAAGCAATTTTTTTTGTGTGAGTCTGGCAGGATAAAGTGGGGCTAAGCGCCCTTCAGCAAAAATGAATTTTCCAATTTCAGATTTCAGTTACTTCTCCCATGAATAAATAAACACATGAATAATTGAAAAGACCAACATAAATAAATAACATCACAAACATTTTTGCTGGTACTCATAAAAATTCCGTAAATGACGCGAGCTGCATATTGATGGTAAAAACAGTCAAAACGGCACGTTGAGATGCATTACTCACCTTTCAGCTCTAGACCAAATTGAAGGAACTCCCAAATTCTCAGCGATGATGTTTTTGGACAGCACAATTTATTACGTGCAAGGACACTGTGGAAAACAAATGAGTGACCAGTCAAATGAAAGCAGAAATAAATAAACCAGCAAAAAGCCGTCAGCCATTAAAAGGATTTCTAGTACACTGCTCTAAGTAAAACACACTTTGAGGGACATTCAGACAGAAAAGCAGCAGGAACATTTTCCTGCAATGGACACAAGGTTCTGTTTTTCTGAAACGGTGTGGACAAAACATCTCCAACAAATTATCGCGTAGCCCAACAATGAGGGGGCAGAGTCGGTCACAATTAATGAACTGAACAGTTTATATTTAAATAAATGAAAATGCTGAACTTAATAACCTAAAACATTTTGTATGAATACAAAAGGATTATTACTCTCAAGGGTCATTAACAAATCTGTCTAAATCTGCTTTACTGAGCGCTTGCCAAAATAATCCATCCAGCTCATGTTGATGATTGCTACAGCATAGGTGTGCCTGTCAGTATCACAATTTGCTTTAGATGTTTTGAGTTCAGTTCATGCAAAACGGCTGCAGAAACAATTGTGTTACGTTTAGATTTAAGTTCGGTATACACCCCTTCATGGCTTACATCACAATAACGTCACGGTGTTTGCTGGAGGCAGAAGAAACTGACGCTGAAGGCAACAGAACAGTGGTTGGCAGTGAACAGTGATCCTCTTAAGTAAAAATAATCATCTTGTGTTTTTGTTTCCAAAACGGTAAAGGCGAAAAACAAAATCTTGAAATGTTAGCATATCCCAGTCAAAGAAATCGCAGATAGTTGTCAGTCAACATCCAAATCATTATGGCTAGGAGCTTTCGAGGACCGGAGTTGGTGACCCCTGCAGTGGACAATGGAGAAAAAAGCACGGGATACTTTTTTGACAAAGGCGTGAAGTCAATAGGATGCACTTTTTGTACACTATTTGCAGTCTCTAAGAGTTCCATAGTATTAAATTGCACATGGTGGTGCAATGGTGATGATGTGTGTCACTGCTGAATATCCACCAGGATTTAACATGGATTATAAATGTAATGAATATGTTTTGTCATATCTTGTGCAACATGCATAGGACAACACAAAGATTTAAAACAATTTCACACTAATACGAAGATTATACGACCTCATCAAGAACAATCTCATTACCACTTGTGATAATGAAGAAAGGATCGCCTGTATAATGTGCTCATCTCCCAATTGGGAAGCAGGTGGTGAAGGTGACGTTGCTAGTGAGTGAGGAGTTAAACGCTGATTACGATTCGAATGGTATTAGAATAAAGAAGAGCGCATCAACAAACAGAGCAAGAAGCTGCCCTTTGTGCTCTGTTGCGCTCCTTTTCCACAAAGCTCATTAAAGCATAATGTTAACACGCCTCCTAAGCACAAAATGTTAATTAAAATCAAATGGCTAGAATACATTTTAACGCCTTGCTTATGAATGCCACCGACAAAAAAAAAAACTAATTTCCTCTGCTGATTGCGGTCTGATACGGTGTTGAAGTTAATTAGAGTCCTTTCACGTGATGTGACGAGGGGGGAGACCGCGTGGCACGCCGACACAAGCTCCCCTCCCTCGCCATCACAACGGCAATCACCCGAGCCCTCTTCGTGATTGCTGCCAAATAGTTTGAGTTCTCGTTTAGATTCTCGTTCCAATCAACCGTATTTTCCGGACTCTAAGTCGCAGTTTTTTTCATAGTATGGCCGGGGTGCGACTTATACTCAGGAGCGACTTGTGTGTGAAATTATTAACACATGATATCAAATGAAGCAACACTTTTTGGTTCTTTTATCACAAACCTTGTTTGTGATAAAAGAACCAAAAAGTGATTGACAAAGGAAACAAAATGAACTTAGTACAACTAAATGAAGCAACAAGCTAATAATTTGCAAATCTTCATTGTATTGTCAGAGCCTCTTCTTAGAATTGAGGTTGAGGGCTACAAGAGTTTATATAAGATATATTATATATAAGAGTTTATTTTGATCTGCATGGGACAGCCAAAATCACCAGTGGTTCACATTTGTGCAAGGAAAGCATGGCATTTGAGTTGAGGTGTTTTTACAGCATACGCGGTAAACCAACGGCCTTCAAAGCACAGCACTTATTGCTGAGTGCCTCTAGGGTGGTTGGCCGAGATTACTCTCAAAACAAAGTGCGGACAGGTTGATTAATTGAAGGGTCCGCAGAGGTGCACACCACAGTATATTATCACATCAGCGAACACTCGCTCATTTCATCCGCGGTGGACTTTTATGGACTGATCTTGCCTCTGTGTGAGTTTGTCACTTCATAAAAGTGATGCCACCTTCTCTTTGGGTGTCGGCTCTGCAAAAACTTATCAGCACTCTGGCAGACGTGTTGTTTTAATGAAGTCTCTGAGGTTCTCTCGCAACATAATACACACATGATTGAAGGCCAGAGCAGAAGCAATGTTTCCAACAAGCAATTCTTTTCAGTTGACCACTGTATGTAGTATGGTTTGGAGAAGTGCTCACTTCATACACTTGAAATTCCTGTCTTAGCCACCAACTGATTCATCAAAATGTGATACAAGGTAAACACAGTAAGAAACACACTGGCTCTTGATTTTTCATTGTTGATTCATTTTAAAAGCCCACTATTAATATCAATACATTGCAAAAAATATGTTCTATAACATCAATGGACCTTTTTTTTTCTCAATATAATTATAGAGCTAGTCATCGCTATTTATATTAGATGGGTTGCACCTCTCCTAGAAGATGTTTCGCCGCCATCTCTCTGCTACGGACAACTGAAGGAGACAAACTTAGCAAATGTAGTTCCTCTACATGCAATGACAACAGCATTGTTTGCTAGTCTTTTCTTTTTGTTGCAAACGTTACATGATTGTGCAAAAATGTGCATTTCACTGAAATCGCTCCTAAGTATAAGTTGCACCCCCGGCCAAACTATGACAAAAACTGCGACTTATAGTCCGGAAAATATGGTATACATATATAGCAATGACGTCATCAGCAACTAGTCAACATTGCCTTGACTTCATTAACATAAAAACATTTTTCAGAAGTCATGCAAATACCTACAACACAATAGGCTGAAAATCTCCCAATCCCAGTTTTCAACCTTCCACATCCATTAAGTAACAGTTTTGTTCCTAACCAAAACATGACTGGTTTCCAGTGACATCTATCAGAGATGTTGAGCGAGACAGGGTCAAAGGTTTTTTTTTGTCAGCACTCTAATGGCCACATTTTCAATTCCACAGGCTACAGCAGCTGCAAGAGTAATGGTCATTAGATATTTCGGTCTTTCCCTGACATTTCGGGAGCCACTGCGTTAAGAAATTATACTGAGGTGACTGCAGGCTTGAATGGGCAATAGAGAACACAATTTGCTATTGCAAAGGAAATTAACTTTCAAGCTGGAATAACTGCGTGTGAAGCCGGCCTTTGAAAATGATTGCTCTTAAAATGGATGACCTCTTGCCTCTCACGACCATGAAGGATCACTGTGGACTATTATCTACATATTTGACCAGCATCTGCGAATATTCATTCTTCGAGGCTATAGAAAATGAATGTTTTCCTTCTGTTTTCGCTTTGAAAAGAGCTTCTGACCTCCATCCTGAAGGCAACATTCAAACAGTATGTGACAGATTCACTTATAGTGGCAACTTAATTTTCCTTTAAAAGGAGAGGTCAGTAAGATAAAACATGAAGAACTTAAACATCCCCTGTTACCATCAAGTAGAAAACAGGATGAGTCAACAATAACACAGAAACCCAGTCAAAAGCCGCACATGATTATATACAGGACATTATGCAAATTAATATGCATCCAAAATCCCTTGCTTGCATCTATCTACTTTACAAAGATCAATTGTCATTTTGCCTCTGCTTAAAAAAGACAGCAGGTGTGTAGGGGATTGAATCTGTCTCTTTTTTTTTTAAAGGTGTAAGCACACTTTACTTTTGCGTAATGCATATCACACTTCCGAGATGATCCATTAGCAGGTTACTGCCAGAAACCCCAAGCATTAAACTGACAAGACAAGCTACAGTGGCAGCAGACACACACACACACACACACACACACACACACACACACACACACACACACACACACACACACACACACACACACACACACACACACACACACACACACACACGCTGGGTGAGATTGTCCCTGCCGGGCAAACTTATGTGTCGCTGCATCTAAAAGCACTTTTCCTGGGCTCTGACCTTACATCGCCTCCGGAGAAAGGCAAAGTGTGTGAGATTAAGAAATAGAGAAATAAAGCTGCGGATGAACATTAACAAACAAAAGCTCGATTGGGAAAACAGTAGGAACTTCTGCACACCCTGTTCCACCCCGCACTGCAGACACTGATGTATAATTTTAATATCTCTAATTTCCACAGCTGCGGTCATTTTCCAAATGTCATTTTCCAATTTGTGTCAAACCGTGTGACCATTTTTCTTAATACAGTTTATGACAAGCTTGGTGGCGAGGCAGATATGCAATTCAGATGGAGCGTTTTACAGGCGCAACGGCAGACGCGCCGGGGTGTTTGTGTGTTTGTCTTTATCAGTGTCAGCTCCCAATGTTGTTTGGCCAACGACTGAGCCAAAGATGTGCCTTCGGGGAACACAACCACAATTCCGTCATAAATAAAATAATCATCTTTCTCACGATAAGAGACAATGAGGTTGTATTTCAATATGCATTGACATTAGGGACTTGAAATGGAATGAGGGCTCATTTGTAATGTTAACTAAAACACAACCTGCTTTGTAGGTAAATCTTGTTGATAAGACACATGAAGATGTTACTTTGCGGAAAGCGCCATGCTTTTGATGATTGATATGCTAATGAGCGTGATGTGTGTTACAAGTCTCACCTTTGAGGTCCACTTTAATCATCCGGACCATTTACTAGTCCCTGTGACGTTACGCACCACAGAAGATCCCTATAATCGAGTGGAGGGGGCGAGGGCCAGGGGTTAAAATAATAAGAACAAGTTGTTGAAAATGAAATTTCAATTCATCCAGTCCCATTTCTGCACGGTTGCGAGAGGTTGTCGTCGAGAGGGAGGGATCAATAGAGTTTAGACAGCAGGGCAGATTTTCTAAGCGCCAGATCAATAGGAAGGAGAGAGGAAAAAAGACCCCGGCTTTTCTTTGCCTGTTGTTGTAGTAAATACGGACAAATCAGTGGCCTAAGGCTAAATGGATTGATCAGCTGTTTCCGACTTCAGTGTTGTAAATAAAGATCCATTCTGAAGTCTGTAACTGAGGTCCATGGGCGAGCGACGACACCATTTTTTTTTCCCTACTACTTGAACTTCAGTTTCCCTATTTCATTTCCCAGCTAAAAAGTTTCAATGCGCCTTATTCAAAAAGGTTGACTTGCATTTGAAAAAAAAAATCTAATCCCATTTTCTGTCTGATACACATTTTCAACAGGCATGAAATGTGACCTTTTCCCCAACTTGTCTACTGGGCCGTGACATAGGCGGCGGTGGCAGATTAAAGCCTCCACCAATATGTTGGGTGATAATCAGAGGCTAAGATCCTGACAGGATGACTGATCACATGCCTGCTTTGCCTCACCTCCTCACTTATTAAAGAACAACATCACCAGGCTACGCTTTTGTAAAATGTATCGGTCAACCAAAGTGGAACTCGTGTGGTGAAAATTCATTACGAAAAGCACAAAGAAGAATCTCGGATCATCTCTGCGCCAGAGTAAGATCTTTTGTGTCTGTCAAATGTGAAGGCAAAGAGCAAATAGAAATAACAGACAAATGTTGGCTTTTCCTATTAGAAAATGTCTCCATGTGTCTGAATTTCTTTCCCCGCTGCTTTGTTTCATGATACAAAGGTCACAGCTAAATCGTAACATAGAAAAGTAGAGAGACTGGACTTCAGCCATAAGTGACATCCAACATGTGATGGATTTATTATTTAGTCGACACATGATGTCAGGTGTTTGTGTCACATAAATGCGACTTACACTTCGCTGTGACTTATACTCCGGAAAATACGGTCAATTTGCCCAAAGAATCTTGTACAGGTCACAATAATTGTTTTGAATTCATTTATTTTAGTTTCATTTTTTATATAACCAAAGCACGGTATTTGACCAGTGGTGTGTAGACCTTTTCCACTGTAGCTGCAGAAAAGCTGGGCTTTTTTGTGTCTTCACGATAACACATCACAATAACAAACCACAACAGTGCCAAATGCAGTTAATGGACAAAAGTAATGGCACACCTCGTCCATCTCCCATATTAAGAAGCCTCCAGAGGTTAGAATAACCCATAAACTTGCTGGCTTCTTGAACACATTACTTTAATAATGCCATTCCTCTAATATATGCATGCTTCACATTTTGAGAAGCATCAACAATATCTATTAAAATGCTGAAATGTCTGCCAGGAGCTATTTACAGAAGCAATAGTTATTAAAAAAAAAAGAGCAGGAAAAAAAGGCTAGTCTGACATAAGAGTGACAGCCCTGGCTCTCTTCCTTCAGCAAATAATGACAAATATGTCACACAGGAGCGGTCATTAAAAATTTAGATTACAGCTTCCTCCTCCTGCCTGCGCGAAAAATTGTCTTTCTCTGTTTGTTAATAGCATTGTTTTTCTTTCAATATCCACACGCTGGTGGTGACAGATAGTGAGAGAGCTGCCTGCTTGGCTATCTGATCAAACCTCATTTACTTGACTGCGAGATTGAATGAACCTTGTGATCATTAACACATGACTGCCTATAAAAGCTGGGCTGGATGTTTGCTAGCGACACATTTCATTTCCTGGTACATCTTATTTGAAGCTGCTCTTTTCTGTTGTCTGTCAGTGAACCCAAATAGACCCTTAAGAAACATATAGCAATAATATGATGTAAATTTGTTTTCAAAGTCTTGATACTGGCTTGTGTTAGTGCTGACGATGTGATAGTTACGCAACGTAGGATCACACATATGGGATGAGTGTCAAAAACAAACAATTGTGGAGTAACCCGTTTAATTTCATAATTGGTGGAGTCATTTTTAACTTGAAAAAAACCCCACCAATGTGCTTCATGTAATCTTTCTTTTTCTTAATGTCAAAAGATTTGTGACAGGTTGAAAGAAACCTTATTGTGGACATGTAAATGTACTTTACCATTTAAAACTAACATAGATGGTATATTTACCAAACCAGAGGTCACTTTTGTTATTTAATTACATTTATTAACATATTTGCAAATGAATTAAACAGGAATTGATAGTATAACCACTGGTTGACCTCCAAATTGTTAATTAGGAGAAATACCGTAGAATGAATCTGTTTGCGGGTCAAGCTGCTGCAATCTTAAAATGTTAATTAACTGTACAAACCATGTTTTTATATTGTATTATATATTGTAAATGTGAAAAAAAAACCATCACAATGATAAGATTAAGATTAGGATTATAGGGTGTTACTATAGTAAATGTATCAACTCCATTTTTTTCATTTTCATATGATTGTTGTTGTCAATTAAATTCCAAAATCTCTGTACTTTTGTGTTAATGGTGCACCGTGGAAAGGTATTTTCTGACATTTTCCTAGTAAAATATTAAAACGGTTACTTTTAGAGTCTGGTGATGGGCACATCTCAATGAGTGCTTCTTAATGTGGTTATATCCCCACAGACTATCTGTTCCATCTCGCCTCACTGTTTCGGGTATTTGGGGCATTCTTGGGAGTCGGGCTATTGAGAGTGTTTATGTTCCCGACTTGTTGAGAGCCTTCTAATATGTAACACAGCACACTTTGGTATTCAGATGCCTGGGGCTATTCTCTAAGTGGTCTTTACTTTGAAAACACAGGAGCCCTTCAGGGGGTGACGAGCGGTGGTTGTGTGGTTGTGTTCTTGTGAGCGTACATATGAGGTGGTAATCTAGGAGAGAAGCTAAAGAGGATAATATATCCATTGGTTAGTGTCGGGCTGTGATAGAGATTGGGGATTTTATGGAATCCACTGAGACTTTTTCTGTAATAATACAATCTTATAATGCTGATGGGGGAATTGACATGGACTCAGTTGGGGAAATTATTCAACACTCAGTATTGTCACTGGGTCACACCACATCGGATTCAAACTAAAACCAATGACATTCTGGATGTGTGGATTGCCCTAACTTTTGGAACAAATAGTGTAATAGCCGTGGTGGCGAGACAACAACCTCAAACTTCGAGCTGGCCGACTTGTCAATCAGCAACAGCGGCCGTCGATGTCTTCATGTTGCATGCACTAATATTTGTCACTGTCTAATTTATAGAAAATGGATTGAAGGATGGATGGAAATGACTCCTCTATAAAAAATATTTTTAGATGTTTTTCTTCAATAATTCATTTCATAATCCCCGTTTGGCAATTCGATCATGACATACAATTCCAATCCCTAATTGCATGTCTTTTCATTTCTTAGTATCAATGCTTCTAAAAAGAGAACATCGATAGAGGATAAAGGAAGAGCACATTTGAAATATGTCTGGTATTGTTGCAAATGTTTCTAGCTCTAATTAATCAAGAGTTCAACAAGCGCAAGAGCAGACGAGACGTTGACCTAATTAAAATCAATTTGAAATTCAGACTCACTCATCAAAGAATCTCCTGCACACAATGAGCAGCAATACAAGCAGAACAAGCTTCATCAGCACCTGAAAAGATTCCTTGCATTAATATGATACGCTAATGAAAGCAGTCACCTACTTCCGATTCCCTTATCTGCCGGTATTTGGTTCATAAATATTGCGTCTTATAATAATCACGATACACCCCCCCCCCCCTTCAGATATGCAGATAGGATCAGAGACTGTTATCAGAATGGCAGGTTTAATTAGAGCATTCTGTGAAAAAAAAGGTCACTGTGGTGATTCAAGCAAAGACTCAGATTGAACGTTTGTGTTGCTGTGACCAAACTTGAAGCATTTGCTCGCCATTTAGACAAGCGGTGTAGATTTTAGCAAGAAAGGAAAGGATGTAGAAAATGTGATATAACTCTTGATCCTTTTTTTAATAACTTATGGAAAGCCAGTCGAAAGTTAATGACAACACACTGTAGCGGTGTTTTCCATCCGTATTAACGTGACAGCAAATATATTTTATGCGTGCAGCTCTGCGCTCTCCTATCTAGCTGCTGTTTGCATTATAACACAGTGTGCAATATTAATTCCCGAGTTTACTGCTCATTGGAAATGCAACGTATGAAAAGCCATTAAGGCTCCAAATAAGAAAGCCTATTCGCCATCACGTGGATTCGGCTCTATTAAAAAGAAAAATCTTGTTAACCATTTGGAATTAGAGTCATTTGCCAACAAGCATTCTGCTGCACTCCAGTAAAATAAGTAATTATGCTTCTCTACCTTCTATCTGCTTTTTTTTCCCCATCTGCACAAGCAAAGTGGGAAATGGCGGAACGCGTGAAAGCAAAGGTAATTAAAGTGCTCGCTATCGGTTTGTTTAATGTCGGCTTCAGGCCGGCTGGAGGCGAAGCAAGATGAGAAACATGCTCGTTGTTCTGTCTTTGTCAACAAGCCACAGGCGAACACTCTGCTGGCCCATACATCACTTATTCCGGTCCGACAATTTAAAAACTAAATAGGGAACTACTCACATGAAAAACTTCATCTGATGATTTCGCTGGCTTTATCTGGCTTTCCATTGCGTGCGAACTAGGTTAAATTGCAATATTATATATCATGTTATGATATATAGGATGCATCATTTTATGTGACCCATGATAGAAAATGATGTGCATTGACTTCTTGCTAAAATTCCCAAATTGTAAATAATTTTCACTTTGCAATAATGCAAGCATTTTATTGTTACCAATTCCACTTTTAAAATAAATGCAATATATGAACTGAAGGTTTTACTGGTCTGATTTCAAAACTAGCTAAAATATCCTTGCAATGTGACCAGTTTTATTACTGCAGAATAACTTCATAAATAAATTGAGACTTTTTTAAAAACACTTTGCAACTTGACACTGATGCTCTTTGTTAGTCTGTCTGTGGCATTTTGCAATGTTTATTAGCATTAAGATAAACTGACTGTCATATGGAAAAGCTGTGTGGTTTTGCTGAATACACAATGTGTAACTTTGTTTTATCTTTAGTTTGGCTGCAAAGTTCAACTAGGCAATAAACAGCTTGAAGCCTTCCTTGAAAAATTTTCTATTATCTTCCAAACTGCCTCTTGTTGTCAAGTGAACAGATGTGAGTTCACTGCCACCATGCGATGTGCATATCTTAAATTTTTGCTCACAAGTCAAGAGGACGACTGGATGGATGGAATTTTTCTCGTAAGCGTCTTGTCAAGAAACTGCCATGATCTTGGATGGAGCAAGACTGAAGCACTCCCATTGTCAAACTCGTTACTATAAATTAGTGCACTCACAGTAAAAAGAACCAAAGCTGAGGACCCCTAAGGTTCACATCTTAGAATTGCCCCAAGGGTAGCGTTCATTGAAAGAAATAGCAGTAGTAGACTGAAACCTTAAGGTTATGGATGTGTCAAACTGAGGATTCTTTCATCACCTTCCAAGTGGCTCCTTTTTTTGTTTGTTTTCTGCGTTTAAGAAACAATATATTGTTGAATAATCTATCCGGCGTGTCAGGATGAACAGTACAGTGTGTCTTAAACCAATAGACAACACAGATCAGTGTACTATTATTGAATATTAGAGTGTGTTACGTACTTCGGGCAAGCAAAAACAAAAGTCCAAAAGTTATAACTTTGAGTGAACAAAGGAATTGCAGGATTGTGTTGTGACCCCTTAATATCATTTTTCTGGCTCAATCAGTGACCTTTTCAGCACTGCTCATTCTGTCATGGTAGAAAAAAGTAAAAAGGTGACTTATGTTGTAGCATGTAGGGCCTCTAAGGTGTTTTATGACCGGACCTTCAGGGCCTATTTAGGAATCCTTGCGTGCTCCGTCCTGACCACATGTATTGATTGTCAGGAATGGCCGTGGCGTGGCGACGACTTAAATCCCTGCGTCTGCCCTCACAGGGAGATGAAAATGAGACCTTGGTGTGTAATGATGTGAGCATGAGAAGGGAGAGGAGACCGCAGAGACGAAGAAGGAGGAGGAATTAAATCATTGCTTGCCTCCTTGAGTAGAGACACATTGCAGCTAGCCATGCTTGGCTGCTTAATGCCGGATCTGTTTGAGAGAGGGAAATTAAAAGGAGAGCAAGGCAAGAGTGAAAGGAGGAAAGGGAGATAAATGGCTGTATATGGAGTGGGTAAATGAGAGCATCCTGATGCAAAGAGCTGTGAGCGGATGTCCCTAATAGGGAAAGGCAGGCTGGTGTGAGCTGACCACCATGCTTACTTCCCAGAGCCCGCACGAGATCCACACTAGATAACCACACTTCATGCTAATTGGCAAAAAACGACGCGCATAACAAACACCGAGGAGATATAGGTTTAATTTGAAAGGGCGTGAAACGATGGATGAAATGCTTCTAATCATACGAGGTATTTTCTAGTCTGTGAGCCAGAGGCCTTCTCTTGCCTCTAGAGAGCAACAGACCTCCACTGCAGTTAATCTTCAAGTTAGGCACACACACATACTCTGCTTTAGGTTATCATTAGGAAAAACTGTAATTCTGGTCACCATAAGTCTCAATTTCAAAGTGGGATTCTGTCTGCCACTGGGTACACATTTTTTTAGTCAAAATGATGATGCAAAGGAAGCAAGTACTAAACTGACGGTGGTTTTTATAATGATTTAAAGTGTAAGGACATTAGTCACAAATGCAACAAAACAATGAACAAAGCAAATGATGTCAGTCTGTAGCTGCGAATGTGAATTGTGTGCTTAATTTGTGAGTGGCGTAGCGCGTGTGAATTAGACGACTAGTCGTACCGAGTGACACTTCCTCTCAATGTTCAGTGAACCAGAAAAAAAAGAAGCAAAGTGAGTGTGAGGTTACCAATTAGTGTCCTTGCATTTAGTGAGCCAGATCACAAAACAGCCTTTATTAATGAATTTAAAGAGTTGAAAATAGTTTTAGAAAAAAATCCATTAACTCTCTGGGACACTTCAATTGTTTGTAGCTTTCTGCCTTGAAGCATTGTTAACTCAAATTGAGGGCCATATTTTCATTGTTTGTGCAAGTCTGTGACACGGCACAGCGGAAATGTGTAATGAGAAAAATAGCATCTATTTTGCACACGGAGTAACCACAATTTGAATGGAAAGATATTTCATGCTTCAACCCCAAAAACATTGCACTGCTCCTTCTGATGTAAATGTCTTGGCCATTTGGGGGCAGTATATAATGCAGACAAAAACAGTGCCGAATTAGCTCAATAATAGCACATATATGTCCAAAAACCTGCAAGGTGGGTCACTTATATTTCCAGACTAACAGCAATGTGATTTTTCTGCTTGCCAAAGTGTGAGTCCTATATAGGCTACTTTTTACACGCATGCGATCAAGAATACTATTGCCTGTACAATTAATTAACTTTTTATCATGCCAATAGTTTGCAGTAGATTCAATTTCCTGTGTATGAGGAAATAAGAGTTTGACCCATGTTGTAACGGGACCGGTTGGTTTTGATCTGTGGTTGGGACTAGGACCTGGAAAATAACTTGTGCCTTTTCACTGCACCCGCAGTGGGCTCATTAACTAACTCTTTCACATCATTAAGACGTTTGTAGTGAAATTAACTGAAAGGCAGATTTAAAACGAATTAAGAAAAATGCATTGAAGAATGCATACTCACACTTCATAAATCACCAGAGCAAAGCCGGAGTTGGCTTTCCATAATTAACTGCAGACTATTTATTTTATCCTGACGGCCTGTCTACAATGTGGAACTATGCTGAGTGGAGTGTGGAATATTTTAAGAACACAGAGAAAAAGTGCGCTAACGATAATACACTAGCCACGTTGAAAGGCAAACATTATGTAAATGCATACGAAGGAGAAAGATAACATTTGTGTTGCGTCAAATAACCATTTACTCAAGCAGTGCACAAAGAAACAATAGACCGGAAACAGTAAAGTGTAAATAGAAGTATCTTTGCCGCATATGGCACTCGATTAAATTCTGGAAATAAAGAACGTTGACGAACCGTCGAAAAATGTAATCCGTATGCAAACGTACAGAGGCAGAGTGCAGAGGTTGGAAGTGTGAAGAAGAGCTTGTCATGGCTGACACTATGCCACAACATTGATGTTGGTTTGCTATTTATCAGTTTTATGAATGGGAAAATTAACATACATAATGATACTCTTGTCCTCCCCTTTTCCAACATATGCATGTGCTGTGCAGATATTTTATGCGTCTAACGCCAATGAAAAATCATCAAAGTTGCCTATCCCTGCTGCAGCTGATACTTGTCATGTCAATTCCGACTTAAGCACTCCTGCCAATCAGCCTCAACCTTCCCTTGCCTCTCTTCACACGCTTGGGATTCGAGGCCCGTTACTGTCTGGGCGCCTTTTTGCCACAGTCGGTGCTGCCTCCTCGTGGGCACTGTGCCCAGCCTGGCAGCGAGCCACATCTGTAACACCATCTTCTCTCTCTCGTTACATCCTTACATCAGACTGCCTGTGGCTCTTTCTTCTGTCTTCATTCTGCACCACAGCTGAGATCAACACTTTGAAAGCATGCCCTCCAACCACTTGGGGAAAAATAACACAATTTCTGCTATTGGGAACAAATAGAGCGCTCGCACATTTGATTTGCTCGATTATTATGCAATCACACTGAAGGCAAGTTATTCATAAACAATGTTACATCAAGGCAGGATAGCAGGTGCAGCAGGTGCAAATGCTGGGCTACGCTGTGTGCGTGCGTGGACATGAATTCACTTGTGCACATTTTTATGAATCAACACAAAAGGATGGAAATTGAGTTTCATGTTTTTGTTTGGCAGAATTTATACACACATGATAGGAACCTTGCCAGCAGCACATTCAAACTCGTAGGAGGTACAATATTATTTGATCTTTGTCACAGCCTACAGCTATGATATATGTGCTTGAAGCTGCAATCACTGATCTTAAATTTTGTAGGGCTGTCAGAATGTTCAAGGAGCATAAATGTAGGGCACTCAAAATTACCCATCATGCACTTGAAAAAGTAGTGACCATTGGTGTTCACGCAAAAGTTGAATATAGTACACCACAATGCATCATGAGGTGGAAAATAGTAAAGCGCAAATATCAAAGTGGTATGATTCATTCATTTCATTTAATTGATGTACAACCGAGGAAATGAAAAGCTTAAAATAAACATATTGTCTATTCACAATAAATAGTCGGGGATCTTAATGCGCCGCTTTGTCGTGACACATACAGTGGTCACCTGATTTGGAAAAAGGTAGTGAGCTGGCTGTCCAAATTGCCAAACAGAATAAAATAACTACTTTCTTGTGTCGTATGTAGTGCGGGACTATACAGGTAAAGTGGGCTTCGGGGATGATCGGACACAGAGAGAATTAGAGAATTTCAATTTCAGATATCATAGATGATAGCGATAACAGCTAACTTCGTTTAACAGCAAATCCCCAAAGAGGTCCACCAGGGGGCACAGCATCCTCATAAAAAGTGCATTGTTGTCAGAATGCTTGGGGTGGGTGGCACAATGCCCCCCAACCCGGAATACTGCACTGTGTGGCCACACATATCGTGCATATCAGAAACTATCATTGATTATGATTTGTTGTACCGGAGCTTTGTTGTACCGGAGCTTATTTGAGTGTCTGTTGTTGTTTGTTATCGGCAGGTAATGTGATGCTTCAGTGCTGCTATCGACTGGAGACACACGCAGAGTGTACCCCGCCTGTAGCCCAAAGTCAGCCGGGATGAATTGCTGGAAATTAACAACGCTAATAGACGGACAGATGGATGCTGCCCTTTGGCCCAGTATACGAACGACGTAAAGCTAAGCAACCTTTATGACAGCACATCACACAAAATGATCTGAAAATACAGCTTGTGCTATTGTCCGCCTTAAACGCCACATGCACAGTAGAAACAAAACACCTGCATATTTGTACAAGCATAATATCTAACCCCCCAAATACCAGGCGAGATTTTAACAGTCACCACATGAAAAACAAGTGCGTCTGCCTCACTCAGATTTATAATTTGCTCTCCCAGGTGAGTAAAAAGCCTTGGAGGTGAGTGCGTGCACAGCAGTCATGTTTGTTAAGATACATAGTGAGAGTCTCCCCCCTTTCCTCATGAAAATAAATTTACACTCATTACTTTCTGCACACTGCATATTTCCACATCCTCAACATATTGCACAGGCTCAGAGCAATTGTGCATTGCTGCACACGGAGAAATACATACCATGAAAAATGACAACAGAGCGGGATAACTGCGAACCTGGAATATAATGGGGTGGTGGAGCGGAGGAGAAATAATCATACCGTGAGGTGGGGGTGGGGGTGGAACGGGGGATGAGGAGCAATGGGAGGAGCGAGGAGAAGATGAGTCTGTGGCCTGTGGCGGGGAAATGGAGCTCTACTGCTCTGCTGCTGACTGCCTGGTTCCCCCAATAATACTCCCATCGTTGTGGAGACAAACGAGACACACACAAATAGACGGCGATATTGTCCATACTGTACGGTTTAATCAGTAAGGCAGTTATAAAGATCCAAAGCAGACAAATCATATTCTAATTACAGGATAGGTAAAGCCAGCAATGTTCTTTCTGGCTGGTCCCATGGAGCCATAATCACCCTGCAGTTCATGTCGTGAACATTGGGTGTCTCTCTTTCACTTCGCAAAGCTTGACCCAAGCTTCCGAGTGGAGCTCTCTGCTCCTGAACTCCCATCTCCACATAATATATACACCATCATTTGAAAATGGCAGCTTTTTGAAAATTCACCTTGATTATCAGACATTAAAAGTGACTTCTCCAGAGCTGAGTGTCTGGCTAGGGGGATGGCTGCAGACAGCGGAACAATACAGCGCGCTTGGTATTAATGCCTGGCTGGGGTGTGGAGGGAGAAGAGAGAGGAGCCGACCCTTTGTTCTGTCCTCTAGCCAATTATTTTTTACGTATGCCTCTTTTCACAACAACAAGAGAGAATTTAATTTTAATGCACTCTTTGGAAAAAGGGAAGGAAAAACATCGACAGGATTCTTAAACAGATACGGGGACTATACAGCAACAGCAGCGAAGTGGATGTACATGCACACATCTCTGAGCTGTAGATGGATGACAAGGGCAACTAGGATGACATCAACCCAAACGCACACAGGCACGCACACACAGAGAAAGAGAGTCAGAGAACAGCGTGAATCCCTTCATGCAGAATGAAATATAAAACAAACACTGCCTCGCTCCCAAACTCATGCCAAAACACAACATGGGTGCAGCACAACCCTTCGACAAAAAAAAAGAAAAGAAGAAAAGACGCCAAAATAATACCAGGAATGTTTCTTTATATACCGCATTGGGGTGAAAATGATGGGGGCCACATTAACATGAGCATACCCGAGGCTCGGCGATAAGAAAGCTCCCTGTGGAAATAGTGAGGATTCCTGATCAAATGGCATGGAAAATAAATACCTACAATTGCTGTCGGTAGTTATGTGGCCAAATATTTTTCTAATTGGGAGGGCATTTTATCTTGCTGTCAGACAAGCTGTAAAAAAAAAAAAAAAGCAATACAGTTCCCAGAAGGAGACGAGCACAGCTTGCTGGCCTTTTATTAGTGCTGGAGCTCTGATATATGCCTATGCTCCAGGCTTTCATCAGAAACCTGTACTGTAAACACAAAAAAACTTACAAGCCATGGTGAGAGGAACCAAGGCAACACATCCCAAACAATTCCGCTGTATTTTCCAACATGCAATTAGCAAACATAGATTAGTCCCAAAGTTCTACTGTCAACTGCAACAGCGCAAAGGGGCATTTTGGTACATTTACAAGTTAGCATCATGATAACACATCAAGTGCTCAAAATGGAGGAGAAACATTAAAACCCAAAAGTAACAGAGCAGAGTAGAGAGCAAACAAACATCCGCAGCGTTAGACAGTATTGTAACAACCCATGTAAAATGATTAAGTCACAAGAGAATCAAAAAACACACAATGCAGCTTGCACAAAAAAAGACTACAGCAAAAAAAAAATGAAAAAAAATACAGCGACAGCTCATGCAAAGCATGTTTTGTGCTCCAAACTGACTCATGCAAACAAAGAGATAGACAGACACACTCATACACACGCATGCATTTTGTGCACACAAACACACTGACAACACAGCGGCTAAATTAAATTTCAGTCCTTGGGCAGACAACTAAACTGCTTGTGTGTGGGACTCACTCTGAGGCACAGCAAAAGCAATTCTCTGGAGACGGTGAAATTAAAGGGCACAATCCTGCTTGTTTATGGTTCTCACTCTCTTCTCCTCTCAATCACATGTTTTATTAGCAATCATTCGGCCCTAAAAGTCAGGCTTTTCGGCAGGCCACCAGTATCATGACAGCACTCGCTGGACTTTGCTTGCATTTATTCACACCTGAAGCCTTCCATTGGCAAGAAGCTCCAATCAAACCCATGAGAACCTTTTTGGAGGAAAACACTTAAGCCTTTGACACGTCCAGCTCATTCCAATGATTGTATATTTGATGTGTCGCTATTATTTTCAGTGATTTATTTGAATGAGTTAAAATACAATTGTGTGCCGTCACTTTTATCCTAAAATGATACTTTTACTTTACTTACATTGATTTTTTACAAAGTAGAAAATACACTATATGTTTAAAATATGTAATATCCTTCTGCAGAGGAAATGTTGCCAACTTGCCATACATAATGTGAAAGTGCTGACCTCTGAAATTTGCCTGGATATTGTATTATTGAGGCATCGCTTTCTAACCTCCATCCCCCATCTACCGTAGGCTTGCTTCTATGTCCTCTGTCTGGAAGGAATAATCTTCTCCTGAGCTAGCACTGTTGGGATTAGCCAATGACTGCAGATAGGATGTATGCATCATTAAAGTAGAGCGAGTTCAAGTCAACAAAAGGTGACAGGAAGCGATTCGGAAAAACATTAGAAATGTGACTACTGCGTGTCATCCTATTGACCATATTGCTAAAATGGAATCTTTTCTCCATCTGATCTAGAACAAAAAATTGTGAACGTAGCAACGTGACTGGATTTACCCCAAATTTCAAATGTCAAAATCCAAAGTCTGTCTGTTTTAAACCTGAAGTGAAGTGTTCTAGAGAAATTGAGCTATTTGTGTGTGGGGGAATTGCCTTTTTAGGGAGTGCATTTCAGTTATATTGCATCATTATCAAAAATCTGGTAAAAAAATATAGAGTAAAAAATTGATTATTTTTCAACATATCTTGACAAAACTTCTCACATTAATGTACATACTTGGACATGCAGAATTTTATTTTGAATGTCATTTTTTATGAAAGTGCTCATTGCTCATTTAAAAGTTCTAAAAAGTTTCACGTTTAAAGGGTTTTATATAGTCATTTCAAAATTGAAATATAAATGTCCTTAACCCATTCCAGCTCCTGAATTTTTTTTGGGTGTATTTATTTACATAAGGAAAATAGTACTCTAAAATATTGTAGTTTATTTTTTTATATTTAATCTTACGAATGCATTTATTAATTTGTCATTTTGTTTACTTCTGTATTTATTTTCTTATTTCAGGAATAGTTGGAATAAAATATTGGTATAGCATTTTTTATATTTATATTGTTATATATGTATTTATTAATATAGATAGATAGAACTATATTACATCAAAAATATCATTGTATATTGCATATTTGAATAGTTTACATTTTGGTGGTTACTCATCATTGTATTATTATTGTTACTTTATGTTTTGTTTACAGTGTTTTGGTATAGCTGCAGGCTGCAGCTATTGAGTTAAGTTGAAAGTTCAGTTGAGTTAAAAAGAAACGTTCAGTCCCGATCTGGTAAAATGGGTAAATAGACAAGAATACCACACCAGTAACCTGAATGGGTCAATGCTGTAGTTTAACCTGGCTACCAAAATAACAACTCTCACCATGATGAACTACAACCACAACAATAACATATTATAAAATGAATATCTATCTGACAGTCAATCAAAGGCCAATATATTGATCGGGCTTTTGTATTAGAATTCATTATATTCTGCCCGTGTAACTAATGAAGTGTCCAGGGATTGTGTATCAACAGTATTTCAGTGATATATTTAATGATACAAATGATAGTTCATAATAATGTGCCACCGTGTTCATGGGTACATACAGAAGACCGAGATTCCAAGTCCTCGTCTAGGTGCTTCCTTCTCGAGTGCAGTCCTGTGTTGCATGTTGTCTATATCACCACTGCTACACCTGGAGTAGGAAACGAGACAATCACAGATTTAGAAGGAAATGTGTATAACACATGGCAGACAGATGGGGCTGCACCATGAGTTCCCAGATGATTTGTTATTTTTTTTGTCTGACAAGGCAAATCATAAAAAGTTAGGTCTGGATGTAATATATTTTCCATGGGTGCGGTGCAAACGATGTTTAAATGCATATTCAATGCAAACAGCATTAAAAAAAATACACTCCAAATATATATTTTAAAACCTTTTAGGTTTATGTTCATCTGGTAAATCATCTTAAAAATATTTCAGACGGCGCACGACACCCTGTAACTATAAATTAAATGTCCCTCAGAAGACACATCATCAAGAACCAACATTGTTAATGCTGACCACATGGACTCGAGATCACTCGATTGAACCTTTTCTCAAGCCCTACGATAAGTTGGAACACCCACAAACGTCAATTCAAACTTTACAGTGCCACAAGGAAGCTTTTACGTTTACGGTGCCCAGAAGCACTATTGACTTCTCTGTGCTCGGAGGCCCCCGGGATGACACATAACACAGAGGACACGGTAGTTTCTGGAGAAATAGAAGCAAGCATACATAGTGTGCTATAAAAGATGAATGGATGATTAAAGTATGGAGCAATAAATACTTTCCTCTCTCCCAATCATGCTCAAGTATGTTTTAAAAGACAAATTGGAAGAGGATTGCAATGGAAGAGAATACGGACAGGATGACTTGACTAAATGAGGAAAAGTATTGGAACATCTGTAAACGTAGATGACCATGTCTATAAAAAAAATGTCCAGTGAACATCAAGCGACTAAGTACAATAGAAAAAAAAACAATAGAAAAAAAAAACAATGTTATGCTCAGCACACACTGATAAAGATTGGATTATCAAACATGATGGTTCTGAGGCCTACTGGAAAAACCCTCGCCTTAGAGAGCACCGTACCTGCCTGTGGAATTCCTGGTTGCCTGGCTCTTGAAGCTAGTGTTGGTAAAGCTACAATTAACTATGTTCCATAGGAGATCATATTTATGCTCCATTCTTCAGAATGGTACTGAGACTTCTTTGCTCCTTGATGTCCAGCCATTGAATCACAAAATGAGGCAGGGCGGCGAGAGGAGGAAGAAAATCAATCCACCAAATCTATCCTCTGTGCAGACAACATGCTTACACATTTCAGCGTGGATGCACACAGGCGGATATATCCTACAATGTAGATACTTGAGAGATTAAAAAAATTCAGTATATTGACTACAGGCCTGGATGTGCATGTTTTGTATTATTGTAAAACATGCGATTATTGTCTTCAATCTGACAGTCATAACTAACTAAATACTACAATGACTCATTTTGTTACGGTAGGCTTAAACCTTGTTTTTGTCTTGCGTAACTAAAAAAAAAAGCATTTCTGGCATAAAGTCATAAACAATTTCAGGGAATTGACTTATATTTAGCTTTAGGCAACATTTTTTGGGATGGCGAGCTAGACGGCACCCAGTTGCTTATCCAGTAAGTGTGTCAATAACAATAAACAACCTTCTAATTAATACAATGATGCTCTACTCAATCACATGAGAGGATGCGATGGAAGGAGGAGAGAGCGAGCCAAAGATGATGAGAGAGAGAGAGAGAGAGAGAGAGGAAGAGCTGGGAGGGAAAACGGAAAGGATGGCAGCAAGAAAACGGCAAGCAGACCTAGATTCGGCTTCATTCGAACCCTTTGCCCAGGGTGTCCGAGGTTGCGGCATCGTCGACGAAATGACGGCCAAACAAAATGAAGACTCAAACAGGAAGCAAGATAAACCATTTTTGAGCTTCTTCATTCAGGCTTGGCAAGTATTCCATTGGAATTAATAAAAATCCTGAATTTAAAAAAAGAAAAGAAAAAAATGGAGACGCTTTCCATCTCCGTCCGTCCGGTTAAAAGCCTCATTGTTGTCTTCAAGTTAACCCAAAGAGCCTGGTGCTCATTCCTGAATTATGATCAAAGATTATGCAAAAAGCTATTTTGCGGATTCACTTAAAACGTGTCTCATCCGTTAGCGCTCTCTTTCTGTGTGCGATCCACACGATAACCCTGGTCTTGCTGTCTTTGCCTCACAATCGCTCCCTCTCTCTCTAGTCTCCCCAACTGATCAATACTTCATTTAAATCCAGACATTAGCACGCTAATAACGGATAAAGAAGGCGAGCACAAATACAAGCAAATGTGCGTTATTAAGTGACACAAGAATGGCTATTTTAAGGGAGTGGCTTTTAAGATTTGATGAAAATATGATGTGGAAACACCAAGGCACAACTATATGCAAGTGTGGGGAGGCTGCACTGCTGTTTTGATTTGAGCTCCTGAGACTCTGAGTGATCAATACACATTTCAATCCAGGCGGTGGAGAGCGACCGCAATATCTCGTCTCATCAAGAAAAAAGGCAAACATCGCCATCCCAATTATCATCTCAAATGACTGGTGTCGAGGAGACACAAGTTGGATGCTGATAGAAGCATATTTCATATTTATTCAGCAGAATTTTTACGTTAGCACCTGCACTCATAATTGGCTAATATATATGCACGCTCACACTTTTATCTATTCGCATAATTCACAATGAGCACAATCAATACTGCCCTCTCCACACGCCACGCGCCACACTCATAAAGTGTGTCTGCATTAGATCGTATAATAAGCCGTTCAGAAAAACCCAGACGAGACCAGCTAATTTCTTGGCGCTCAGCGACAATGCCGGCGAGTGTAACTAGCTAATCTCCCCGCTCGTCAGCCGTATATTTACCTGAGGAGCCTGGAAGTCACGGGCCTGCGTGAGAGAGACGTATCTCATCGGAATCTGATCCCATCGAGATAACTGAACAGATCCTTGTCTCGTCAGTTTTTTGTCCGCATAGACAAATGGAGAGTAGAACGAGGCAGAGAGAGAAGAGAACAAGCCAAACACTGGGTAGAAAGTGTTTCGAAATGGAGGCAAAGACAAACATGACGCTACGAAACATGCACTTACAGATCCTCTGGCGTCAATGTCGACCAATGAGCAATTCGGAAGACAAGACTTAAGTTATTGATCCGGGTTTCAAGGGTTTTATTTTTTCCCTCTGGGCTAAAAAGGCTGCCGGAGGTTGTGTGATGGCTGCTGCAGCTCAGGGAGGCAAGACAGAGAAAGGCAGTTGAAGACGAAGCAGGAGAAAGGGCAGAGCTTTCTCTCCCAGGCCTTGAAATGGGTCGTGGGCATTATTGTTAGGTTGTCATAGATTACCGTAGACTTCGGCCTGACTTGGGCCATGTTTTGGTCCTTCGCCTACTCGCAGATGCTGCTTCTCCTAAGAAACTGAGCTCATGGAAAAACCTGGCGAGAAATGTTTTTTGTTCCTAGGCAAGGAAAACTGACCTTTTGGGCTTGTGTCATTTGAACGATGCAACGTGAGTTTATGTTTTTAAAATGAATTTTTCAATTGAACATGTCTAGTGAAGCCACTTTCTGATGTTTTGTTCGTTAACAATTTCATGCAATGACACACGTGTGACGTTTAACCCACATATAGCAAACTAAAAATTGATTTACGTCATCAGGGCTCTGTATAAACATACGGTCAGAATTTTAAACACGAATCAAGCTTGATAGAGGTGACAGAATGTTCTGCTGATTCAGCTGTTGCTGTTTCAGGCTTATGATTACAGTCAAGAGTTGTGTTTTTATGAGGACAGTGATCTTCCCTAAAACCTTGTTTTGAGTGTTATGAACCATGAAAAGGCACATTTCCCCAATTTCCTCTTTTAATTAAAGCACAGCGCTGTGTCTGGGTTTTCTTCTGAATTCCAATATTTCGAAAGAAAAATGAGAATCACTCTGAGGTGATTGCTCATTCTTCCTTCACCGCCTTCTGAATGAGGACACCTTCAACATTTGGACCTGTCACGTCACTCTCGGCTAAATCCCTAGCAACCCCCATAGCAACGGCTGAACTTGAAGATGAACGTGAAAAGCATTGTAAGCTGCCTCCTGCCACCAGGCAGAGAAAAAAGGGGTTGGGAAGGAAAAACAACAAGAGAGAGGCAGATATCCCAGAAATACCAGAATCAAATGTTACATCGAAGACAAACCCTGCACTGCTATATTGAAATTATTGCGTAACATCCATCCAATGGCAAATAGCAATAGATTCGTGCTGCACTATGAAGAGTTTATTGGCCGTAATTATTCAAACCACAAGTATATTTGGCAAGCTCTTCTTTGATGCTAATATAGACTCTGTTTAGAGCCCACAACTTGTATGTATTGGTGATTGACATTCATGAGTGTCTTCATATGAAATGCTCCTAAAACAGCTGTGCCTTTTCCCAGAATTGACTATTCAGGTTTGATAATGAAGCCTATGCATAGGTCATTTTCCTTCAATTTATTTTTTTGAAAAAGAAACCTCCCATTTATTCAGAGCTATTTTTCAGAGAGCCAAAGCTGTAGAGGACATCTTAAATGGATTTCCTAAAGTTTCATTCTGGAATTCAGAGACAAGACACCCTGACAAAAGGCTTCGTTCCAGTCAGGAGGCATCTTAATTGAATTTCTCAGCAAAATCATGTGAAAAAAAAAAAACACACAAAAGGGTACATCAAAAGAGGAAAACTAGTTCTCAATGCAGGAAGGATATGATACATTTTCCATTAGCATATCCTGAACATATTCTCCATCTATAAAAAATGTTTTCAAACTATGTATGTATATATATATATATATATATATATATATATATATATATATATATATATATATATATATATATATATATATATATATATATATATATATATATATATATAAAAATATAAATTTTTCTCAGCTTGTTCCCCCAAGGCCAAACAGTATATATATATACATACATAGTACATACATATATATATACATACATAGTATAGCTAAATCTTCCTGGCTAGTGTATTTCATGGCAATTCACAACGTGGCCAAACTTTGAAAGGTAAATGTAAAACAAGAATGTGCCTAACCTTTGAGGCGACAGAGCCTTTGTATTGTGAAAGCTGAGGAAAGCAAGTTCTGATTTTCTGCTAGATTGTGTCTGTTCTTAAATGCAATTAATGTACCTCACAAAGGCGCTTTATGCTGACTAAAATTTTTCCTCCAACAACACTGCCGGTAACGCACGCGCGCACACTGGTCCTTTTTAAGTCCAAGCACAACTTCTTTGATTTCTGTTTGCCACAAAATGAATGCATCATCTGCAAACCAGTTATAGATTATATTCAACGTCCCTTCATTTCTCCTGTTAACATTTTTCCCACCCCGAAACAACATATAACACACAGGCAGCATCTCAGTCAGATGCAGCGAACTTTGCAGAGGAATGATAATGTTTTCCTTGCTCTTGCACAAGCCAAACTAGAGTGGTCTGGCATTTCTCGGGGCAATGCCAAATCAAATTAGTGAAAGCAATGTTAATTTCAAGCAGCATTTCATTAAAAAGAAAAGATTGTCAGCAACAGTCTCCATGTCCTATTGACTAATCTAATAATGCTTAGTTTGTTTGCTTTAATGATATTAACCCATTAGGAAGCAGAGACAAGGCTAAATCAAGCAGACAGAGGATTTCATAATGTGGGCACCATCTGATTTCCTGACATTCGTCACAGCACGGAGTGCACGGACGTGTATAGTATGGTATTTAAAGCCTCAGCTGCTGCTCTACAACTACGTACAGTTGTGCTATACATTCTTATATCTTACAAATTCATAAGATAAAAAAAAACCCCAAGTGATCAGGCAAAACACATTTACTGCATTTTATTTTCAACGAGATTCAAATCCAAAAGTCTCTAGCTTAACTTTTAAACAAAACTGCAATAAAGAAAAGAAAAATGAGTCATCAGTCATATTCCCCCCCCCCCCCCCCCCAAAATGTTTCCAAGTGAGAGTGATGCAGTTTTGCACTTTCACCACTTGATGCCTTGAGCTCAGGGGACTGCATGCTGTGTAAACACCATCCGAGACAGCTGTAATTGTGATATGTTAAGAGTTAAGGGTACTATTACTTACTTGCTTCTTTTAACCCTTTTCCATTATAAGTTTGTTTATGTTTCTCTGGCCTTGAAATCCTCGGGCATTAAATCGTGAATATAAAACTGCTACACGCCCCTGGTGCGTTTTTTTGTTGTATAAAGAACAAACAGCATGTCAAATCATTTCAAAATATTTTCTGCTATTATTGATTTGGAGTTGTGTTCAGAATTAACTAATCTCATTCAAGATTATGTTATAGTGGCTGTCAGCACACTCTTGTCATGTAAAGTGCATCTGATTAAGCCCAAATGAATTTCAGTTGTTCTAATCGTCTTTTCCTGACCTTTGCTTTTTTGTAGAAGCCTGAAGGTTTTGTGCTAACACTGGCTGATATATGGAATTGTTCATAATTGCTTCCAATTGTCTAAGGCCTAGTTCCAGCTAACATACATTCGCTCCAAAGCAAAAGGCTAACAACGTCATGCTCCTAAAGCCTACTAGAGCATCAGAAATATATTTGGGTTGAGCAGATACACTTTTAAATTGTTTCAGTTGTTTGTTAGCTCCCATTTAACATATACGTTTGAATGTGACTGGTTAATTCTGATCACAGCCATATCCAAGTTACGAGAGGGTGTGCACACTTGTGCAACTACATTCATTTATCTCAGTTGTTTATTTTGACTTCAAATTCTTGAAACAAAATCACTAGAGTTGAAATGCTTTGAAATGAATTTATCTCAATATTTGAATATCACGAAAACCTAGCATTGGAACGGGGGGGTCTTTTTTTCTTTTTTTTTTACCCACCGTAGCTGACGCAGCTATCACTGTGCTGCCTAAACTCCTAATCGTATCCAAATGCTGTCTTGTAAACTGAACTGTGCAGTGTCCCTTGGTGGAAACATGGATTTAGAAGAGCTGTTTCCAGTTCTTATTGGACAGTACAGATGTTTTATTTTGCTTGTTACTAAGCATTCGGCGACACAAATTTTACAGGATTAAAAAAAAAAGAAAATGGCACTCAGTTGAGCACAGTATTCCCCCAAGGCCAAACAGTAATGCTGGATACACAAGATGAGAACAGGACAAAGCTGAATTTGTGGGACATGGAATATCCATTAGCAGACATGTGCTGCTGCTTGAGAAAAAAAAGAAGGCAATCCTAAATCACATTTTCAATCTTCCACTCCAGTCCTGTAGTGAAGCATATTACAAGCCGGTTGCCAACGACCTGCTAGACAAATTGAGCCAGTTCTGGCAGTAACGAAAACAATTAATGGATTTGCACTTTGATCCAAATCTGCATGGTAATTTAAGGAATTTTCCTGGGCAGTGCCACATTTTGGTCCATCTTTTAGGAAGGAATTAGGCAGTTTTGTGGAAAAAACACGGAATCACCAGTTGTGTCGATTTACTCTTTTTGCTGTGTTAATTCTTCAGATGACTACAACACTTTCCCACTGTACTGGACTATCTCTGTGAAGGTGCACCCTAAAGGGGAATGTTTGCTGAATAAGAAAGACTAGGTAATGAAAATGCTTCTGATTAATTTACAAAAAGAAAAAAAAAGGGGGGGGGGGCTCGTCAGATCCCCTCCCCGAAGAAAAAATAAAATAAAATAACTCATTCCTCATCAGTGAGTACGATCACTTGAATGGAATCAATCAACTGTGTTCTGCTTGGCTTTGCTCTTGGTTTCCAAATCCAATCTCTTCTGTCATCTCAGAGCACATTTATAAGGGCCCAGCCTCTTGATTATCTCCCTCCCTCGCCTCAACTCCCCCGCTTCTGCATGCTCCAATGTATTAAATTAAATGAGGTGTCTGTCCAGGTCACCCTCACCCCGGCGTCCCATAGCCCTACCCTTACTGCTGCTAATCAAGGAAGAGCACCCCTCCCTGCGAGTGTTGTCCCAGCCAGGCTGCATAAATTAGCATTAATGAGGCTCAGGGCGACCTGCCGGAAAGGAAATAGAAAGGAAGACAGAATATTAGAAATATAACTGCATATACAGCTTCAAGCAGAACATCCACAAAGGGTTCCGTTATAATTTTACCGTGGAAAAATAAAACATAGCAAATTTGTTCTAAGGCTGGGGCAGATAGATGAAAAAAGAGAAATATTTAAAAAAAAAGCCAATATTTGCTTGCCTGTTTTCAGGGCTTCTACACTCAAGAGCTGATGCTTCGTCGTCAATTAGCAACTCAACACTATCGTAATGTTTAACATAAATAATGTAAATGTACAAAGTTTAAAATTGATGTTACATGATTGTTGCCAAGTCTACCCATATTTTATGATTTGATAGTTAATAATAAACATGATTCAGATTTTTATCCTACCTAGCAACATAGAGCTGACAACTGGTTACTAACATGAGTGCAGATTATGGCACATTTCTGAAAAGAACATAATCAGACTTATGGGCTCACTCAAATTTAATGGGTATTAATTGGAAACGTAATGTAAATTTTGTTAATCCAACAGTATATATGACAGCAGGAAAGTCCTTGCTGAGCCACTACTCGGGTTGACTTTCAAACTGAATGCAAGCTTTAAATCAGCAACCCAGAGCATGCAGCAAACTGAGTAAGAACTAAGTAAACCATTGAATAAACAAATGTCAGTGTACTTTTTATGTATATGTTAACATACCTTTTTGGAAATGTTGGCCTGTTTAGTCCTAGCCTCGCTTGTGTTTAAGTTGCAGAGTGAGTGAATCAGTGACATTGAAATTCATAACATGAAAAAGTGAACTGAGCAGGGCACACACTCACACGCCGTACACACATCTGTAGTCAGCCATTATTCAACTGTGGTCTTCTCTTGACAGTAGCTTCAGGAACGGTCGTTATTAAGCAGAAGCCAAGAGCCTGTGCTTGAGCTACGGAGCATAATAAAAATTCCTTTTTTTCTTTAATTAACTTTTACGAGCTATGAGGAGAACATGCTGTCACCTGACTATTGCTACAGCACTGATTATTTCTTACCATCCACAGCAAGTATCTTCTTTTCTGCTCTTCCCGAGGCTCTGCAGTAAACAAGAACCTATAAAAAGGAGTATTAACATACAGCACATTTCTGATATAGTTGCAGAGATATTATATGAGTCATACAACATTAAGTAGTGTAAGTGCTTGATTTTAATTTCCCTAAATAAAATGAATACGATTTCCTTTACACCCACCTGCACATTTTTGACGGAATGGTGATAGAAAATCTTCAAATGAAAAGGCATTTTACAAAGCAACGGGGAGTTCAGCTGCAGCTATGAATGTGAAACCTTTATAAACATTATAATTAATATTTCTCCATCAGTAGCAAAGCAACTCAACCCTCTTTTTTCTTACAAACAAACAAAGGCAGATTTGCTGATCGAAAAGGCTACTCTCTGCCTGTTTGGTTTCCTCTATCTTGAGAGGCATGATAAAAGGAATGTTATAAAAGAGCGGAAATTGCATTTGTGACAAGCCTGGGCTGAAAAAAGAAAAGAAAAATACATTTTCTATCATACAATGAACAACATTTACATGAATATCTGACATGGACAGTTCTTTTCAACTGCTGAATACACAAAGATGTTGTTAATATTCTGACTTAACTTTGTGTCTTTGTGAGAGAGTATTGGATTCTATTTGAAGTACGGTACAGTGCATTACATAGTAGTGTTTTTGTCAAGTATGTATCGTTCATGAGTCAACCAGACACAGTATGGTAAAATCAGAATGAAATATTTTTAGTATCAGGAATTGGAAGAAGAAATAGGGCACGGCACTGGATTTGAATGCTGTATTGTATTTTGTAGAAAGGGTCAAGCAATGAAAATGGCACAGCACAATGGCTGACTATAAAAGCAGCGGAGGAATAGAATGAAAACGAGAGAGCGAAAGGTTGAAAGGCTGAGAAAAGAAATTAATGTATGTATATTGCAGGGCATTCATACACACACATTCCATCTGCAATCCCATCAGCTGTCAAATTGGGAAAACGATGTGGATGTGAGATCTGCAAGAAGCCCTGAACTTGGCGCACCACTGAGAGCTAATCAAAACACAATCACGTTCACTGCCAGAACAGATGCACATTGTCCAGCGTCTGCGCACTCATTGTCTCTGCTCATGCTCACAGCCCAGCCGATTGCTTGTCTCGCCCTTTTGTTTTCACAAATGTTTTCACAAATCTGGACATAGCCATGCACAGATTCAGAAAAATACTAACTTGCAGTCGCACATGGGAACACCTGTATTCCATTCCATTTCCATTTCAAACCATCCACATCCTAATGTTGGACGAGGCATATGGAAAACCATGTTAAAACCCAACCTTGACCCAACTTTGGGTTGTTCTGCTAAAAAACAATCCCCCCAAAACTGTGTGTCTAGCCTAAATAGTCAAACGAGGGAATGTTTGAGGACATCTGCTGGACAGCATGTGAATGTAAGATTGGGGAAAGTCAAACGTGCAGTATGAAAGAGTAAGGCAGGATCTACGTTGTTAAAATACCGCCCTACCCTACAGTTTCACAACCAGAACAATCACTTTTGCACTGTATGCTACTTGTACACCACACAGCCTTTTTTTGCCATTGTCACAAGCACTACGTCTAACCTCGGTTGTGTAACCTTGTCAGCTCATACGCTGCAAGGATAAAGAATAAGCGAGCCAATACCCTTAGTTTTCCCCCTCATGTATCAAAAGTGCACACACGGATGCATGCACCCAAAGCACGCACAGACCTTTACACATTTTCGCTCACACAATCTGTCCCCCTTGTATTTCCTAGACTGTGTTTGCAGAGTTGAATAATTGTTAAATTATTCATGCTGTTAATAACCAGCTGAGTCTCTGTGCTACGGAGGAACCCTGTTCAAACATTGCCGTGTGTGTGCGTGTGTGTGTGTGTGTGTGTGTGTGTGTGTGTGTGTGTGTGTGTGTGTGTGTGTGTGTGTGTGTGTGTGTGTGTGTGTGTGTGTGTGTGTGTGTGTGTGTGTGTGTGCAGAGCACAATGAAATTGAGGACAATGTTTGAACAGTGAGGTGAATGTGTCTGTTGAATGTGTATGTGAGCGCAGCATGAGTTATCACAGAGTGGGCTGAATTGACTGATATGCTACTTGAGGGTGGTTATAGGATGGGCTTGTGTCAACATAAAGGGAAACAGGTTTTGTCAAAGTGAAGGTCACTCTACAGTCACAACACTACGACCCCCCCACCCCACCCTTTACCTTGCCTAGCCACAAAGCTCACATACATGCTCCTCCTAAAGTATTGAAACATTAAGGTCAATCCAATTTTCTTTTTTTTTAACCATAAACATTTGGCTTAGACATTTTAATATCAAGAGTTGGATATCAAACAAGACAATCAACCTTTTAGCATGTATTCTTAGATGTTTATACTTATACTTATTTTATTTTATATTTTTATATAGTATGTTATTTTTATTCAACCGCAATATCACTGCATTGTTGTAAGCCGTATGCAACGGAATTTCGTTTTGTATGCACCCTGTGCAGACAAAATGACAATAAAGTTTGTCTAAGTCTAAGTTTAGACCCGGATATGACACTGATTGAGTAGTTTTGTTGTACTTTTGCGTTCTTCTATTACAGGCTTTTTTTGGGAGGGGTTACGCCCATCTATGTCCTATTCAGTTCGGAAAATTCATCCTCTCTTCTGGTAATTTATTTGAAAAGGTTTCCATCTTGTCTTAGCTTCATAATTACTTCCATTCCCTTCACACTCTCTGGTTTTCATGTTGGTTACACTTAATTCATTTATTTGGTGATCCTCCCATACCCTCACCTAAAATATAGTCTTCAGAAGCAGAAACCCAATTCTAGAGTGGACATAGACATCAATAATTTCTCTCCGTCGGTCCCAAAAACAAAGGTACCTTTATTATCTAATGTGAAATGTGACTTGGAATGCAGCATTTAGAATTGCTGGTTGGTGTCTACAAAAATAATATGACTGCAGTCAGTCCACACAGAATATACGCAATATCAGTGCAATGCATAAATAGTTAAACATTCACCATAGTCATTGTCATCATCCTGCCCGATTGCGTGGGCTTTGTATCCCGTTCTTTGTGACTTGGAATCAGCTAGACTGTCTTCAGTTTTCAGCATGTCTGTTATTTCTCTTCAAGATGCTCAGTTCATGGAAAAGGCAGAGGCATTGGATGACCTTGGGACAGGTCTGATGATTTGTGTAGATTGGCAATACTGATCATAATGGAGAAATTAATAAGCTCAGGTTGCATTGGCCTGAGGGATAGGCTACAAGGTTGGAGCTGGGGTTGCGGGGCAGTGGTGCTCTGCAGTATTGGGGATGATTGCGTTCGGGGGGGGGGGGGGGGGTGCAAGGCAAGAAGGGGGAAAGGGTGGAGGGGGTCGGGAGGGAGAGGGCACAAAATGCACGATTTCCTTAGCAGCGGTGTGCTGCTGCAGTCCATGCTGTCACACGTCAAAGAAGGAGCAAATCAAAAGCAGCTCTTTTGATGAATATAAAACAGAGCCCTGCTGAGAACCACTCTCCCTCCCTGCTTTTCTAATCACAGGGCTGCAGAGGCAATGGGCTGCTCAGTACCCCCCCCCCTCCACGCCTCCTACACACCCACCCACCCGCAACCCCACCCATGCTCGTGCAGCACAAAATGAATGAAACCCAGAAAGAAGGAGAGGAGGACAGACAGCACGAGTGATCACAACAATGGCTGCTTTATAATAACAGTCAACATTCGTCCTCTTGAGACGTGTCCACAGAAGGATGGGTGGGGTGTGGCTAGATGCTCAAGCTGGGTTTATGTTTTATCCGCAAACATCAAACAGTTACAGTTGCTTGGCTTCCAGGCTTTTTTAAGCATGTCTTGATATATGGTCAAGAAGCTATTTTTCAGTGAGAATAACAAGCTGACTGATGCTAAGCTGTTGAAATATCAAATTATTAGCTTGTTGTTTTTTACTTGGCAGGATTAAGACATGCCGTTCTGACATGCATTTCAAATTCATAAGTTCCATTGTGTTTGTTGTATTTCTTAGAAATATTTTTGACATTCAAATGAAACACGTTGATTGAATCTTGGGTAGACTAATCATTTTCTCACCTAAAGATGTCGTTCGTGCATGGAACCAAAACTGTTTTTATCCATTCCACACCAAATTTTTCTTTTTTGTCATATTTAGGCCCTTGTGGTGTTACTTGCATCTGAAACCAAACTGAATTTCAGTCACTCTGCTTCACTGAGATCGTGGTTTTTAACAAGACTTCAGAAGAGAAAATTATACACCGTTCATGTGATTAAAATCTACTAGTTTCCAGTGCCAACATACGGATCTTTCTTTGTTGTAGAGCAAATGTCACCAACACGGTTTCCCTTAAGCAGCAGGTAGCCTCCAAAGACCAGGTTCGCTGGGATTGTGGGACAGATTGTGTTCCACCTTGGAGGTTTCAATGTGCTGTTAAATCAATCTCTCTCTGAAAGTGTCATTCTACTGTTTACATCATTAACCCCTTCCAAGGAGGTCATTTTCACTGCTGCCATTTCTTTCAAAGGTATCAAAAAAATTTTAAGTACTGAGGATCAGGAATAAATCACCTTGAAAAAGAGCATCAGAAGTCCGCTTCAGAAGCGCTGTCTCGCCTCTCCTCCTCAGGACATTGTTCAACTTGTCCCAAGGCCGCATTTGTATGTGACACCAAAGTCCACTCCCACCCAAGTCTTGGGCCCGAAAAGTGACACATGCATTGGTGTCACTGCTGTTTCACCTCTTGCCTGCTGAAGTATGAGGCAATTTCCTGTGAGTGGTGCATGGTGAGAGAGTGAGCGAGAGAGAGGAATGGTAGGTATAGCCCAGCTCTATCGGTCTCTTTGATACTGTCAAGGAAGAGTAATAGCTCTCTGCAGCAACAGCCACCACTAAACTAATGTACTGTGACTTTGCTTCTCCGTTCCAAAGCATTACCGCTGTAGTGAGTAAGACAAGGGTGGCAAGACTAGGTATGAACAACGTGTGAAGAGTTGGAGAGAAGCTACATGGTAGAACTCTTCACAATTAACATTTATTTTTATTAGATCCTTATCACCTAGAGCTTGGTTACTACTACAACTTTTACTCACTCAATCATTTCGTTCGACTGACCTGAACTGGTTCTGTTAGAACAGACTGCCTTTGCAGGGATGTGTTGTCTTTTTCTTCACACTTTGCAACAAAAGCTGTCCATGTTCTTTTTTAAGGCCGTTATACACCAAACCGATAATCGGGACGGTTTAAGTAATGGCAGACGATCCAGAATGACTGCACCCAAACTTAGACTTCCACATATATATATATATTTATTCCCAGCAATCATAACATTGCTCAACTTGTTAATTGAGCTCTCAAACCTTGAAAATGTCGCCATAAATAACCAAGAACTAAAGATATCTTAAAATGTGATCCGGGGTGATTGAAATTGTGCAATATTGCAATTCATGAATATAGAATTAACGTCACCGTCATTCTCCAGAGATGCATTCAGATATGAAGAGATGTGGGTCTATAAGGACTAAGGGCTCGGAGCCAGCCTATGATTCTGACCTTGACTTTATATCCAGTCTGTGCCATCATTAGAAATCCAATTAACAGGTTCCACAAAGCTATAGTGCTGAGCCAGCTTTACAAGTGTGTGACGTCTGCATTAAAAAGTAGACGATAGCCCAATGTGAACATGATTTAGTTATTAGGTCATTTCACTTCAGTCGCTGCACTGTGGCTCACTCACTGAGTGTTGGTTTCACAACTACAGTATGTACACACAATCCAAAGAGAGGTACTTGCATTTCTTTGCACTGAAGGGCAATCCTCTGTGTACCCTCAAATTTCTTCTTCTGACATTTACTGTAATCCCATCTACCCTCGGCCAAGGCTTCCCAAAATTAAGCACTATGACCTGGCTGAAGGCCTGCTTATGCTTCTTTTCATTCACAAATAGACAAAGCTCTCTTTTTGCAATGTTTCCTTGCTCCATTAGAGGTTTTGCATTTCTGACAGGTCATTATTTATGTCTTGATGTCAGCCTCAAGAGGCCAAGCTTGCCATTTGAGTTCTTCCTGATGCTCAATACTAAGGAGGCTCTTTGATCTCTCATCACTGTGACAAAGCAGTACCACCAGACCTCTTAGATGAGCAGCTGACAACTCAAGCAGCAGAATTCTGCAGAAAGTCCAGCTTTGCAAAACTTCGAAAGATCCCCCCAAAAAATAAAAAGAAATACAGAGTCATCAGTTATAATTAACTGCTGAGCTTTGGGCAAATTCATCTGTCAATTATTATTTCATTTCATCAATAAACAAGATTTTAAAAAATCCATCCCATTATTGAAAAAACGGGACATTATTTCTAATTTACCGTGCAAAAAAATGCAGAAAGACCAATTAATTAATATTCAGGTACAGGTTTGACTTCTAGCATGTCAATAAGTCAAGTCAAGATTATTTAGATAGCCCTTGATCAGGTTACATTTTGATATCAAAATTATATCGACAGTGAAACGTACGTTTCAAAATTAGAGACTCTTAAATTTGAGCCATCACTCTGCTTCCATTGTGTGTATTGCTGCCATTAAAGAACATACAGCTAGCTCAGCAATGCTGCCATTTGCACTTGTCATCAGCACTAGTCCTTTTTCCAACAGACACTTTGGCATTAGTGCCAGAGGCTCCCTTTCCCATTCAAGAAATCAAAATGATAATGACCCCTTATTAGAAATTCTATCTGGAAGGCCACATAGGAAACATCAAAAGGTGCTGACAGTGTGACTGGGGGCAAGCATGGGGCTTAATGATAATCCACATCAAAGCAGAGGCCAAGGGTGTGGGGACATCTATCAGGCAAGCAGGACTGTAACACAAAAATAAATAGAGAGGCAAAAATTTCCAATCCGCGGCCAGGATAATTCACCGCTCTGAAATTGGAACGCATTATTGGTGACCATTCTCAAAAGAAAAAGGCACTTCTGTGGGTCTGATGAGTCCAGTTGAATGAAAGTCTGTGCAAATAGCATGATGTTGCTTGGTCAATTATAAATGATAGCCCCTCTGAAATGACATAAAGGAAATAATGAAATAAAACATGTTCTGGCGCCTGGATGACCATGCACCGGAAATGTCCACTTCAGTAAACAATCAGCTAGTCCCAATTATATGAAATTGGACTTGAAATTGGCTATTCTGGCCATGGTAAAGTCAACCCTCCAATGATAGACAGTACCATCATTGAAATCTTTTTGCTTCCATTTTGAATTCCCAACAACCGCTTTTCACACGAATCCAAGAGTAGCTTGGCTGGTTCTTGAAAGTGACCTTTTCGCATGGATCTTAAGCAACCATAGCTACTACGTGGCCACAACTTCTGGAGGCAGTCCGACCTTCTTCCAGTTTTCACATCCGATACAGTCAAATGTGATTATCATCAAAAACCTCAGGACATCAAACCGACCTGGAAACCTGCTGGCTTCCATCAAAGAGTTTACTTCCAAATTACAGGCTACATACAGCCCTGTAGTATTTTTGATGATTAAATTCCAGGTGGCAGTAGGGTAGACAGTTGTTACGGGTGGAAAAAAAAAAAAGACAAATTATCGCAATGACATTTTAAATACAGATTTGCATGCAATGCAACAAAGAAATATGATCTTGTATTGGTCCATAGAATAAAACATTTCAGCCTATCAGTGATCACTGTGTTTTTTAGCTGTACTTTGGTGTTACTGATGCTGACTCCTCAGACTTGTTTAGTCAATCTCTGTTTTTCTGCTCACAAATAGGAAAAAACACTATTCGTGTGTATGTATATGCACAGCATATACAAATTTGCACAGTAATTGACAATATGAAGTGCTGCCTCCACAAGTGAAAATACAATCAATGTGATTACTGTATTTATGGAGATCGCCCCTCGTCATTGTAGTGATGAAAGTTGGTTACTCTTGTGTTGGCACCCGCACTTAATTTGCACAAGGCAGGACAACCCCCTCAAAACGGGCAGAATTTATCCTGTTACCCAAGTTATAGTACAATCGGAATCTAGATGACAGATACATTTGGTAGATACAACCTTGCCCTTCCTCACCTCACGCACTGCTTAAACCATATTCTTCTGGACACCCGAGGAATTTTAATCATTGGCCACATCAAAGCGTACATTCCTTCTCTGATTACAAATGCATTTCCAGGCCAAGAATGTTGGAAGAAGCTTTATACTGCTTCCCGAGGGCCATCTTCTCCTTCTCTGTTATGCTCTTATTAGTGTGGCTCCCCCACTGTCTGCTGGAGGTTCCAATGTTATTCATTCTCTGTCTCTCTTGACCTCTGTGGGGATGGAATTTTTGGCTCTCAATTGTTTGTTACCTTAGCAGTTAATTTGTGCTGCAGCTCTACAAAAATACCATTAGATAAAATTGTGGAAAAATGAGTTGTGAAAAACAAGGAGAGGCAACCTCTCTATATTGCTGATAGGCCTTCTCTACATAGTTCAAAAAGTCCCAAATGCATTCATAACCACCTCAAGTATTCAGCTGAGATAGGCCAGCAAAACAAATGAGGCTATATTGTATTTTCACTTTTCTTCATAGTTCATCCCAAGTAAAGATCTGAATGTGACTGAGTATTCCAGGTATGTAGGTTATGATCATTAAAACATTGCTAAAGCAAGTGGTGGTGAACAGTACATTTGGCCACCAGCATCTCAAATTTTATATGGTTAGCTGTAGAGGTAATATATGAGTTTAGTTTATTTCAAAGGATTGTGTACAAGTTTATTTACAATCTTTTCCCAATAATTTAGGATTGTCTTGGTCTTTGGATGACAAGGCCGTTCCCACATTTACCCGGATAATGCATTTCTTTTTATTTAGGCACATGCAACGAGGTTGGTTTCCAAATCAGGATTGTTTGGTCTTGGCAGTGGTCTCCCGAGTGCCATTCTAGTTTACGTTTTGATGAAGGACAAATGGTGCTGGGTTTTTGAATGAGTAAAGGGGATTGAATGAGGTTTGACTGAGTAAGGACTTTTACTGCAGCAGTCTTAATGTCAAGCTTGAATGGCTTTCCTGGCTTGGATGCCAGCTTTGGACTTGATGAGGTAGTCTGGCTGAATGATATACATTGGCGGCTGCTGAGAGCTGACCATTAGTAGCAGGGGCTCCTGTAATATCCTGCTTCACTACATTATTTCCAAATACATCAGTCAGCGTCGTGCAACACAGATAAATTCTAATGTGTGGGAAGTGTAATGCATACTCTCACCACCGTTATATTACACCGCAGGTTAGGAGGGCAGTAAGAGCGAGGGGTGAAAAATGTAATTTATTTTTCACCGCAGCCAGTATACTTCCCATTAGCTTCAAACATGAGGTAAGTTATGGGCTTGAACAAGTGCCTTTAACCACCAAAGCACGCTGCACGCAAGAATGCAGACACACAGCTAAGCAGTGAAAGAGCTGAAGGCGGAGGGGTGGTATTCAGAATTTTTATTAGTGGTGAGTCAGCACAATATCCACCTCAATTACGTATATATTTTCATTGTTTCTCTGTCTTTATGCCGTACCTGGAATCATAACAAACTTTTCCGTCTCAAATGTTCCTGCCAACGTATAGTGAAACATAACACAGAGACAGAGATGCTCAGAGTCAAGTCGGCGCTCCTCCATGTTGACAGAAGCCAGATGAGATGGGGCCATCTGATGAGGGTGCCTCTTTGACGCCTCCATGATGAGGTGTTCTGGGCATGTCTTACTGGCAGGAAACCCTGAGGACGCCCCAGGACAGCAAGGAGAGACTATGTCTCCCAGCTGGCCTGGGAACACCTTGGGATCTCTCGGATGAGCTGGCAGAAGTTGCTGGGGAGAGGGAAGTCTGGGGTTCTCTGCTAAAGCTGCCACAGGGTATTTCCTTGTGCATTTGCATACCACGTTTAAACCAAGTGTTCATTGGCTATATTGGACATTGCATTTTTTTTTTTTTATCACAGTTTGAGTCCCAACGGACCTGCCCATAACAATCATGTCATGGCGTTAGTATGCACTTTACTAGTGTACTGCTTTAACTGTTCAACTTTTAATTTCATACAAATGCAGCTGAGCATGCAGTATCATGTCGCCTTGCTTTACATCTCATCATGTGCCAGCTCTATTTATCCCAACAAAAGTGTTGTGCTTTTAGCAGCAATGAATTATAAATAGGACAAGACGCTTAATTACTTCACCCACTGAGTCTGAATAATGCAGTATTATGCTTTACAACCATGTTTGTGCACATTGCATGCAATAATAATCGTAACTGCTTAACACGGCCGTGTTCTTTTTGAGAGGTGTGTATTTCACGATTAGACTCAGAGATGTATTTGCATGCATGGACGTGTTTAATGCTCCTGACTATGGCATTTGTTGCATGCTAAATGCAGCCATTCAGGGCAGAGACATGTGGCCATGCACATGTTTACCCTCTGGCACTTAGAGGTTATAGGCATCGAGGAAGGATTGCTGCTCGGTGAAGCACAGGACATGCCAAAATACACGCACTCACATGGTTAGACACATGCACATACCTGAAAAGGAATTACCACACGGGAGTGTCTGAATACAAGTGTGCGAGCTGGACAGTGAGTTCATCTGCTATGTAACAAAAACATCAGACAGTGATAGATATGATGAGGGAGTCTTTCTGCACTACTGATTCATACATAACCTAATTGAGAGGTTTCGTTTTGCACTGACTAATACTCTGCTGGAAAGCAGTAGTACTGTTTGTACTATTTGTCTTGCCAAGACAGGACATGCCAACAAAGCCGTGCAGATGCAGGCAACGTGACATTATTCACAAAATGAATTCATTACAAGTAACTCAAGATTATGATCAGTAATGATCTCAATCGGTGTTGACGACAAAGGATACATTTTTGACAAAAATGCCCCCTGTTTATTGTGATAATGGTGTCATGCACCTTTTGTAAAATTCTTGAGGTCCATCAAGGAATAACTAACTTTAATGATTTGGATATTATTTCACAGCATGGGTGCTGTGCAGCTCCAATGTAGATTTGTCAGGATAGTAATCTGCTTTGCATCAAGGTGAACAGGCAGTCTCCTTTTAAATGTGAGCTCATAATTCCTTCATGGAGGCTTCATGCCTCTTGTGAGCTCAATTTGAAGGGAATGATGGGAGCTGCTACCATTGGATGGCAAACAAGTCAGCTCGGTTCCCTCCCACAGTGGCGCAAACACCCCTTTCTGCTGCATCTGTCTGCTAAATTACCAAAGAAAGAAAAATTGGCCAATTGTGTTTAATCTTGGAGATTCTAAAGTGCTAGTATTTTTAATTGCTCCAGCCTACATCAGGGGTCACTCACCAGTAATGGGATATTGTAACTTTCAGAGAAATATAGAACAAAATTGTGGCATGTATTTCTCTCTTACCTTGTTAAATTATTGTTGGTAATTAAGGAACCATGAACACGATCTGTGTCTACACATAGATTAAGATGATTATTAAGTACAAATAAATGAAGGTAGTTGGAGCAGATTCATTTTGTCTAAAGTGTGTGTCCATAAACCATAAACCTTTGTATTAATCAATACAGAGCTTCCAGTTTTGAAAAGATAGGTGACCCATCACCTAAAGTAACTATTGTGGTGTTTAAAAAGTATTACTCAGGAGACCGTCACACCATTAATAATGTTTTGTCAACTTTTGTGTATTATTTTATTTGTCAAATGCGATGAAATTATGCATTAATAATGATAAAAAAAATGTTGTATATGTATTACTATAAAAACATAGGAAGCTATAAGCTATTTTACAGGTAATTTAGGTTGCTTATTATAATGGAGGAACATGTACAACAGAAGACAGTAAGATTTATGTGAAACAGTTACACAACCTTAAAATTAGACATTTAAACAGAAAGGTATTAAATGTTACACCATTTGAAGAAAATAGTAATTCAATGGAAATATGAGAAAACTGCAGTCACAGCAATCAAAACAAACGTCAGAAAAGGAAGAATAGAAGTCCGTCATTCAAGGGTGCCCTTTTCTTAAAATGAAATATAACAAACCACTGCCTGAGGTATTACTGTAATTGTTCCCATTAAAGTGGACAAACATGATCAAAATAAAACCTTACAAACAAAATGCCGCTTTATGCACAATGTAAAACACATCACCACAAGAGGCAGAGCTATTAAGGCAGAGAAAGAGGTCAGTAAATAGGTTCTATGTACAAGTAAAGTGTTCTTCAAACAAAAACCTTCCCTAAATGTAAGTTTAGAATTTTCCAGGAACCAAGAAAAAAAAAGTTCAGAAAAAGTCGACAGGCGCTTTGAAGAACATCTTTGACGGTTATCCAAAATGACCCACAACAATGTTGTGGAAATCTGTACTGCAGTCCTGTCGTGTTTGGTGTTGTCCTCCAGGGCAATGTCCATTCACTATGCAAAGCAGGCAATTATTGCAATCGAGACGAAACGGGATAATTGCAGCATATAGAATCCTGATTGCGAATCAGATGCACAATTATCTTGCTGTTCAACACATCAGCCTCAACCAATTCTACCTGCTGACGGTTTCTGAGCTGGGCTGGTGCTGGCATCCTCGGGCACTGGTGCCTACATATGCATACCTTGAGACTTCTCCTTCTCTCGTGTATATTCCATATCGATTTCTTCATCCAAAGAGGAAAGCGGTGATGTGAAAAAGAAAAAAGTGCAGAAGAAATGTGTGCAACAAGGCAGTGAGTCAAAATTCGTAGATGCTCCACTCAGTCGAAATACGCCGTCTTTGCTTTTGTCTCCCGTTAATTTAGTTTTGCAGTCATGTTCGAGAATTAGCACCTGCTACTAAGCCTCTGTGGCGGGATTTATGCACACGCTCTCCTACAAATTTACCAATGCCAGTTTCCACTCCACTCGCCAACCCCTTCAGTCTATCACCCAAGTTTTTTTTCCCAGCCAGTCATCGCACCCTGTTTGTGGGTGTGCTCCTTTACTTCTGTGTGGTCATGAGTGTGGTGTACGTTGTGCCAGCTTGGATAGGAGGAGAGAGGAGGGAGATACCTCTTTGTAAGTTATGGGAAGGCTGTAAAACCGGCACAGGCGCTCATAAATTATGTGGATCATTTGCATATTCCGCTCATAAGATATTATGCAAATACCAGACAATTTGCATAATGAATTCAGCTTTTGCCTGCATTGCCGCGATATTAAAACAAACAATGGTGGATTCGAGCACATTGCAGCAGTTTGTCGCTGTTTTTTCCCCATCGCTGTTTTTTAACTACATTACAGTGCTGTCGCTAATTGCGGCATGCGGTATTTGCGAATCAAGAATTTCCCTAAATTAGTCGAATCTGTCTTGACTATTAAAGTAAGGGGCAGCATTGCTAATTAAGAGCAGGGGTTATTCCCCTCCTCTATGCGGGGGAGGGTATTAAATAATTAAACGACATCTCCGTTTTTCAATCAGCGCCTTACTAAACGAGCAAAATTAAGAGCTGTGGCAGAGAGATGGAGACGTGACTAAGATTTAATTATACGGCAATGACAAAACGACTAAACGAAGGAAATAAGCTTTTTATTTCGATCGTCGCAAATCGACAAATACACATTTGTTTACAGCCTCATCACTACGCCTTTTACGCATGTCTAATGAATATTACCGACAAGGCAGATGGTCAAAAACGTTAAAAAAAAAAGATACACGATCATGGAGTAATGAAAGACAAAGGACCGTTATGGGAAAGAATGAACTTCAATCAAATACACTCTAAAAAGGAGCTCGAAATTTTATTGCGGGCTGTGGCATAGTCAGACCCAGCTTACATTGGTTTTGTCGCATTGAAGTATGCCCACTGTGGTTGCGAGTCTCTCTTTCTCCATCCAGAACCAACGCAGAGGCAGGGCGACCCACAAACGTAGCAAGTTTCACACACGCCTTTAGAATCAATTAACCCGCACGTTAATTAACGTCAAGTCCGTAGAACAAAAGAGGGCAGCGCTAGATGGGTGCACCGGGCATGTGGAAGGAAAGCAAAGAAGAGGAGGAGGGTGGGTGAGAGGGACTGAGAAAGGGGATGGGCAAATATGGGAAAAAAGAGCGAATGTGCTTGATGGCAGAGAGAAGTTGGCACAGTGCCAACCACTCAGTGGTAGCACCAAGCCAGACTTGCGTTCGCTCTCCAAGATTGGTGTTTAGATGGAGCTGGAAGTCAGAAAGGTACCACCGTCATTTTGGTTGTCTCGAGACGCAGCTAGTTTTTCCTTCATCTTGTTTTGGATGGATCTTTCTGGGCTACTGGGAGGTTGAGCTCCCTTGAGAAGATATTCCTGCCATCACGCCTCGCTATGGTGGACTGCTGAATATGGATAGACATTGGAAGAAGTCACTGGGGTGAATTGTGCAATGGACTGACCGTTCGATGAGAGAAGAAGTTGCTTCATGCGCCATGATGGAACCCAACAAAATACAGCACATCACGGAGGCGGCAAGACAGGAAGTGATCACAGAGGAAAGGGCATTGCGCATGAGAGGATGACAAACATGTTGGCAGACCTTTGTTGGATTAATTAGACTAAATTTCTAGAACATAAACAATGGCATTGTTTTGTTCTGATAAAAATGGGGGTGTGGCGGCGGCACAAAAGAAAACTCCTCCTACTCTTTCAGACTGGCTCTCTCTCTAACCATCTGAGGCACAGCACTCTGTGCCAAGCAGCCAGTCGACCATCTGGGCAGGACACGCCATGCCAGTTTGTGTGGAGCTACGGACATGGACGTTGGCGATCAACGTCATTTCGATGTCACAGTTGGCAGCAATGGACTTGACGGAAGGAACGGTAATTTGGCCTTGCTGGGTCTAAAACTGGCATGCCAACTGGAGTAATACAACAACGGGCAAGAAAAGTGATGGAAAAACAAAACGGGACATGCACTACAACTTCTGCCCCGATCGCTGCCTAGACTGTCGGATCTGTCGGATTCTTTTATTGGATCGTGCGTCGCTTCACAAAAACAAAAGAGAAAAGAACAAACAGACGTGCGCCAGCGCCTGATATCACTAATTAGCACAACATTTGCTTCGTTAATCAAGGCGCTGCTTCTGATCAAAGGAATAATCCAACAAAGAATCATTAACGGAAATTAAAAACGAGATGAGTGGCAAACCAAAGCGGCTGACACTTTCTGTGCCAAACCCTGAAAATTTCCATTTGTTACTACATTGGCTGCCAGCCATATCAAGCATGGCAATGCTTCAACAGATGCTGCCAGTCTTGTTTGTGGAAGAGGAGGGGGTGAAAATAGACCTGGGGGACCGACTGAAGCTCACTGGCAGCTGTTGAGGCAAACATGCAAATGAGATGATGCATACTAATGACCTGGCAAAACAATTTACAATCAACAAAAGGACAAGACTGAACCCACTTTTCCCCAGTGATGACATCTTTTCATAGATGATTTTGGGAGTCATACAAAGGCAGTTGGCTTCTATTTCAGCAACAACCACAGTGGAGAGGAAGCACTGTTATTTTTCAATGAATATTTACAGATATTACCACAGGAATGGCTCCCGACAGGCTGAGACAGCAGGGATGGCACACCAGCTAAATGAATGGGTGCAGAAGGCACAGGCAGACAGTTCAAGAGGCACTGAGGGGGAGGTGCTGGCCCGTCTGCACCCAAACTGAGGCTAGTGAGGCCGTGGGAACTCATTACAGATCTCACACCCACATCTCTGCCACTTTTTTTTTGTCCCCTTATTGCCAACCACCCAAAAGAAACGAACAAACTCCACCCTTTGACGATTTGCCCCTCCATCGTAAGCAGATGCAATGCCGGTTTAAGAGGGTTGACTTGGGAGTCTGGAGATGCTGTTGGTCCGAAGGAGCAGTTCGCTGGCATCGGGCACTGAACCAAGATGGGCATCGACCAAAGGCAGAGAATGGAGGATTTTTATCAAGTTTGTTTTCTCATTTGGAATTAAGGCGGATTTAAAATGTTAATCAGCAATGCTAGGATACCCATCTGCATCAAACATGAACTTTTTTTTTTTTTCCCCACTGGATTGAACAAGGCATAGTTGGGAAAAATGAATAATTAAGGACGGCAACCAAAGAGAGGGATTATCACATCTTTGTGCTTGCTTCTCTGCTATGGTGTGTGTAACCAAGATGCCCGAACCTGGATGTACCAGCATCAAGAAAGGAGGCGACGATTTTAGAATTATTTTTCGTCATTTCGAGCACGATAATTGTGATCGCAACAAATACGACAAATTTCATTTTTAATTACAGTGTTCCATTGTCTTCGCGGGAAACGCTTGGATATTCCAATCTTCGACGCTAATTAACGTCGGATAATCATCTTTTGATTTAATTCCATGGGGGATGCTAATTGCGCAGTGTCTTCATTACGCAAATGGATTACAAAAAAGGGGGCTTGCACGACCCAGCGGAATGGAAGGGGAGGTGGAGTGTGTGCTTGTGAGTTTGGGTGAGGGGAAAATGAGAGAGGGAGAAAAGAAAGGCAAAAACAAGGATATGTTTTTTGCTTCGTTGTATTCCAGTGGTGATTTAACTGTATTGGCAAACAAGCAAGGAAAAGCTGCACTGCCAGTGACAAGGAGGGCTCCCCTTTTGGAAAACATTTCCTTTCTGCCTGCTCTCCAGAGTGCCAACTGCCACTTACTATAAAGACAGCTGCCTTGACTGCGCATGGATCATACAAAACTGGAGCAAGAGGAACCCTGACTGGATTCTAAATTTCTTCTCAAGTGGATTTTTCTTGTGTTATTGATTGGAGTCCATGAGAAATATAGATTTTAATTGTACTACGATATTGGTGCTTGGGCGAAGAGGAACGCGAGGGAGAAAACCGGACTGTGGCGGGCACTGGCTAATGTCCTCTGTGCTTAATCATCTCACCGCAGAGTCGTTTTATGCATATTTCATTTGCATATCATTAAATCGCGAAGGCATACTGGCAAATGGAAGTGGGGAGTGAGGGGGTGGAAACAGAAAAGGGTAAAATATTTATATATAAAAAAAAAAAAAGCCGGCTCATTAGCCGATGGCGCTTGTTAACGTTAACTGTGCCTGTTTTTTATTTCTTCAATGTTAATTAAAAACATGTTCGGAAGCTGTACGGCTGATTCATTCAATCACATGCGGTTCAAAACTGGTCATTTTGGAGTGTATACCGTTCTTAGCAGACTCTATACTTACCTATACTCATTGCATTTTTTTTTTTTTTACGTGATGTTGTTTTGAATGTCTGCTGATTGACATGCAAGTGTGCAATGTAGGTATCCCATAGGATCCATGCTGAATATAGACTAAAGGTGTCAAGTAAAAGAAAAGAGTTAGTTCACAACTTGCACATGGTAAATATATATATATATATATATATATATATATATATATATATGAAAAAAATAATAATTATATATATATATATATATATATATATATATATATATATATATATATATATATATATATATGAAAAAAATAATAATTATATATATATATATATATATATATATATATATATATATATATATATATATATATATATATATATATTATATATACAATGTTTTTATTGCATGATTCAAATCTCCAGCTTGAACGTATTGGTAATCATCTTCAAAGATGTCGGGATTTAAACGTGTGGGACCTTTAATGATAAATAAATTGGCAACGCAAATCTGTTGCGCAGTGTGACACATTGATCACATTAAAAAAACAATATAACACAGCATTAGGAGTGTGGAGATTAGTTTCATGGTGCAATTTATTCCACAGAGTCTTGTGTGTCTAATTGCGGATCCTCCCTTTTCCAGACATCCTTGCTTAATTCTCTCCCTGTGCTACGGCAAATCCCCCCCAAAGCCAGAATATTCAAATGAAGTGAGCGTCACGCCTCACACAATTAGCCATGTTTAGTAATTTTAGAAATGAGCACCGTAGGGGATGTGGAGTAGGCGGTGCTACAGACGGCGGTGAATGGCAGGGGAAGCCCAGCGAGCGAAGTGGGTGGGTATGAGCATGGCGCTTTGTAACCATGGCACATGCAGATGTCGCTGTAGTTCTTCCAAAAGCACCTACTGTGCCAAATGAGTGGATGGGAGGTAACGACAATCTCGTTTGGGATTGCACACCTCCATCGTGTGTTTCCTAGGGGTGTTAGCATGTGAAGTAGAGTCTGGGAAAAAGCCTTGGCAGCCAGCTGGAGAGATGACGCGGGCAAAATGAGGGCGAAGAGGAGATTCCTCCACCGTGTGTGGGAATGTGGATGTGAAGTTTTGGCAAAGAAGGGTTAAGCAATACCAGAGAGGTGTCTGGGAGTTTCTAGACTGAACATGAAGAATTATGCAGAGTGCTGGCGTTAATATGCATGTGGCGCTCATTATTATTCAGCTCGACAGGCATTTACGTATATCAGGGGTCTGGTCTGCCATGCCGTGGTTACTGTCTGAAACATGTTATCCATCTAGGACAAACATAGACCTCATTTAATCCCCTATTAATAAAATGTGTATTGTCCATATTAAGGAATGGGAATTTTGGAGAAAAGCCAGCAACAATAAATAGCAGAAAGATAAGATTTTGCTTAAACGATCAGTTCATATATTCCATCATTTGTGGAATGTTCTCAAAGCAAGGCTATCACAAATACACTATCTGTCGACCCAATTGAAAGATCGTGTTTTGAAAGAATCAGCGCATGACGAATAGGGGCTAAAGTTGAAAAAGCTCCCGTGTTTCACTGAAAGTCAACCTCGGCCCTTTTAATGAAATGTCATGTCTGATGTCTTCAGATTAATTGGTACCTTGTAATTCTTTCCAATTAGCCTTAATAGGTATCACAGAGGCAATCAAGTTGATCCACTGCATCTAGCCAGCTCCTTATAAACCAACGTGAAGGTCAACTGTCAATCAAGAGACACAGTATGATAATCTGATTCTCAACGTCAGCAATAGGATGTCATTGACAACCGGAGTAATGGCTAATGAAAAAAAATGTTAGAATTCAAACTCACCGGTCCATTGGCTAAATTTCTTTTTAAAAGGATTAGGACCTGGTTAAACCTCAGCCTAGATTTGTCTAGCCTAGCGTTGTATAGCAGAAAGCCAAGGGAACCATTCAACTAAATAGGATCTTTAACATAATTTAGCAATATCAGCTTTTGTTTATCATCTTGTGTGACGTTAGATGTGACTGTGAATGATGTTCTCAGTCAAATTGATGTACTTGGCAACACCGGGCTTCGGGCAGTGGGTCCGGATATGACTTGCGAATTAAAAACCTGTGGTAGCTGTTCCGTTTCGATGCAGAAATAAGACAGAGAGTCATGAGGAGTGATCAAGATCTTAGTCTACTGTGGGTGTGCCCATATGACCTGGGTAAACTTCTCCCAAAAAGCACAAATATTGCTAAAGTAGATTTTTGCTTATGAAGTAGACATTAAATGCCACTCTTGATTCTTTTCCGTTCACATCTTAATGGGTTTGGCATGTATACATCTTGGTATCAGAGCAACACAATGCAGAAAATATACAGTGCCGTTTATGATAAGTTGCTTGTCGAGGTCAACGTTTAAGAATAGGAGCAACTGTAGAAGGAGGCAGAGGAAGCATGAAAAACTGGATGAGGAGAGCCAGTGTGAAAGAAATAGTGTGTCAGTGCTGTGTCCCACTGGACTTGAACTGGGCAGCTAGCAAGGGAGCCATTACATGCGTGTCTTTGACAGCTCATTCTCATTACGGCAGCAGACAGTTAACACTACTGCTCTCTGCCTCCAGGATTTTAATGTAGACAGTCATCTCATTCTGGAAGGGTGGATTTGACAGGACTGGCATGCACAACCTTGTGTCTTCGTCGGTTGGGACGAAGACAAAAGGTGCATTTTGTTTGCATTATTATTCATTGGAAATTCCCGTAAAGTGAAAATAAATTCACTATATTGCCAAAAGTTTTAGCATGACATCGGTCCACGCTTTTGCAGATATAACAACATCAATTCTTTTGGAAAGGCTGCCCAAAATGTTTACAAGTGCATTTATGGCTAACTTTTGAAAGTTCATGAGGTCACATAATATACAGAATATCAAGAGTGATAAGGTTTGTAGGGGTAATGAACATTACCTTATGACTAAAATTTAATGGTATGACCAAAATTGTGAGCATAGATATAATAATAATAAAGATGTAAGAAAGAAAATTGCTGTACTATAATTTCTGAGGAACCTGAATCTGAAATTTGGCGAATAACCTTTCAATACTTTTTCTAAACTTGTGCGTTTCCAATGACTAGAGCCGAAAGTACACAAATAATTCATATGCAAAATGATTGCAGAAACATTGTTGTGGATGAACCTCCTTGAAGGATCTGTCATGTCAGACAGGACAAGATGACATACAGTTCACTCTTTCAGTGCCCCCCACCGCCAGCCCGCCACACACAAACGGGGGTGGTGGCACAGCTTTCAAAGTCACCCAGGAAATTCCTCATCAGAAGAGATTCTGAGTGTCCTTTTGTAATCCTGCTATGTATTATCAGTGCGTTGCAGCTAAGTGTTGCAATTAGGCTCGGCCTTTTTCATGCAAAGCAGTTTGACAGCACAACAATCAGTCAGTTATGCTATAGCTCTTGCTCCCATTCCTCGTCTACATAATTTTCGCTGACATTTACAGACGTTGCTACATTTGAATTATTTATCGTATAAGGTTAGCATCAATGCCACTGAAGTCACAGGCCTTTACTTTTAAGCACAGTATTGCAAATGTTAAATACAATATGTAGATCTTTCTCATGCACCACTGCATTCTGCATAACACGACGTGATTAGGTCATATCATATACAGATCAAACTTTGGGTATTGTTGGCAGAGCCCAGTTATGACAAATTATGAAAAAAAGACACACAAACCTAATTGCTAACATACCTCCCACACATGAAGCACCATCCAACTGCCCACGTTACATATGTGTGGCCAACTACATCATTCAAAAGGGGATATCTTGCAGTTCCCCTCTATAAACACACTTTACGTTTGCTATTATCTTGCACGGATACTAGCCAGTCTATTTCTGCCTTCGCAATGTGATTTTACCACCCAGATTTCAATGCAGATGAGGGGGGCCACGACGATTGGCCGCAAGCAGGTGACTTTCCATCCCACAACTGCACAAACGCCCCTTCAGGCCCATTTCGACCTGTGCAAATTCTAGAAAAATATCAGAAGAAAGTCATCTCTACGAAGGGAGAATTCTCAATAGCTTCTGCTGGTCAACCCATTGAAGTGTTTTTTTTTTTTTTAGTGTTCATTGAAGGTGATCCAGCTTTTGGATCCTTGTGATGCATGTGCTGTTGAGAATGTTAACAGATACTATTCGTTCAAAAGATGAATCCCATTAAGCCATTCCATAGTCTTGTATGTCTGTGATGGATAGATGGGGCATTTTTATCATTAAAAACTAATTTACACATTTAAGACAAATGGAGCAGGCGTTGTGAATAATAGCAACTTAATCAACATTAAATGGAGATTCAAAACAAGCTGTTGGTGAAAATGGTCTCTGTCATATCATCCTATTACGGTATTTAGGCCCAATAATTAATCCAAACTGAAATGTAGTAGCAGATTTATCTTTCAGCAGTTAAGATTCATCTTGTACATTGAAAAGATAGTAAAGCGCTAACAGTTTTTGTCATAGTGTTGAATGATATATTAGAATGGTTCACTTGTGTAACTTTTTGGCAAAATTGTGCTTGTCAGAGTGCAGTATTCGTCTTACTTGCTAATAGGAAAGGCTATTTTTATTCTGTTACATGGAGCTACCTTCCACTCACTGGTGTCACACAAGACATATTTCAATGGCAAACTACTCGTTTTCCCTGCTCACTGTGGGCCGACAAGTGTGTTTGCTTCATTTGGTGCGAACTCCAGGCTGCTCACAATGCCCTCAGCGGTTCCTGGCCGAGATGAACAGTGACATGGATTTTAAATGTATGCTTAGTTTTGGAAATCTGCTGCATCTCATAATTGTTTTTTTGTAGACTGGCAGTGGCAAGCTCAAGTGGCTCGGTATTAAGGCACCAGCTGGGAATTAAACCTGCAGCAGCATCCACTAAATTACAAAGTCGCCTGTAGGTATCCCAAGGACAGCAGACAAAGTCCTGTTAATTTCAAATGATCTTGAAACTCACCCTGTCTGGGACGTCATTATTATTAGCACTGTTTTCAAGACTAAGCAGCGTGACCATAATAAGTCCATTTTTGCTTCTCTTGGACAAGCGTGTTCATGCATGACCATAGGGCATTTTACTTTTCCAGCACTGGTGCCTCATTAATGCCAGCCGACTATAAAGTGATATAAATTCTCCCCTTTATCAAAGTCCAGAGCTACCGTAAGTTCAGAGGCAAAACGGCAGACAGCAAAGCAAAAATCAGAAGGAAATCACTTCATGTGATCTTTTTTTTCCCAGGGTCAAAAAATTAATTCTGATGTCGAGGGAGAATTTACAAGCAATTAGAAAAGAAAAAAAACCTGTGGTTGAGGCTTAAACTGCATGTGTGTGCAGAGGAGTGCATGATGTGTGCGCCTTTAACATGGAGTCTCATTCTTCAGTTTTGTTCCTTAAAAGGAAATCAGGCGGCTTAGCTCCAGCATTGCCTTGAAGGTCATGAATAAACATCAGGCTCCCTTTCTTTCCATGCGTACATCATACATCACAAGATGACACTACCTAATGGAGGAGGATGCCTCACCGTCGGCGACATGAAAAGCAGTGAAATTACCCACCAAAACATGCAACCATATGGCTTTAAAATGGACCACTGAGTGAGAGGAACGTGGGAGGGAGGAGGAGTACAAAGAAAAGGAATCTCTTATTAAAATGGCTCCCTGAGATAACGGCGCTCCCTCTGCATTCCCTCAGCTGTGATAACCACATTGCCTGTTCACTCCGGAGAAATGATACGTACATACAATGCAAATCATTTACAATTGCAATGACTCCTTTTGTGTCTCCCGGGACTCTTAAAACTCCTGTTAAGTAAATTTAGAAAATTGTTTCTAAATACTATTATACATGTTTGAAGATCCATCCAACCTTTTTCTGAACTGCTTTTCCGCAAATGGTTAAAGACAATTCCTGAAAATATGCCAAGACTGAAAATTATGAAGTACAATTTTGGTGGTACGGCATTCAACAGTTATTCACTACTTCAATATCCCATTCTTTTTGCATGGTGCAACGTTGACACACCTTTTTGCAATGTGCATTTAAAAGAAACGGTCTTGCATTCTAGCCAGCGTGTAGACCAGGCTTTGCATCAAAAGAAGACTACAAAAGTAAAACAGTTAAACTAAGCTATGTTCCTGTGCTCATGGATTGTGTGTGTTCATGTTCACATCACTCTGAAGACTTCACTACACATTTGCACTTAACACGGCAATTAGCTGACACCAGGGAAATGCATAATGTGAGTGAGGCTTTATACTCAAAGCGGCTAAGCCTCAGTATTTTTCAGTAAGCTCATAAATCACCAACAATCTGATGATATCAATTATTTCAGTAAATAAGTGAGTCGAGATCAAGCCCTTTACTCTATCTCAATGCCAGCATTGAATTAGTGCACTGAGAGCTTTAAGCAGCTAATTAAAGCAGAATGAAGCTTTGTAGAGGATTACTGAAGAATGCGTCCTGTGCTTCGGTTCAATACAATTACAGAATTAAGTTGCCAATAAAAAAGATGCTTGATTTGAGTGTTTAAAATAATGAACACAACCTTTGATAAATGCCTCATCAATATTTGATTCAATTAATTTATCACAGAGTACCCCACTGGTTTATTTGATGGTTTATAAAGTTTCTGTGCTTAGCTGTCTCCTTGTGATTCAGCTTTGACCTCCTTTTGGGTCAGAGAGACTTATTTGAAGTGAAAACATCTGAAAGAGATGTCTGACAGGCGATCTGATTCCCAGAGTGCAAAAGTGGGTGGGGGCTCCCACTGGTCCGATAAAAGGCCTGGCTTCTTGCAGCAAACCATGCCTTTCTTCAAATGCATGCCTACACTCCACTTTTAATTGGCCGCTTTCACGAGCTGTGAAACCTAATGACTTTGTTCCGGGATTAAAAGCCTCGGAGTGTTCAGGCAAAGCAAGGGTCCTAACCTTTTCTTGGCTGATCTATCTCTCATCCCTACAGCCCACCCTTTTCTTGCATTGTTATGCTTCTTTCCATCTTGCACTCCTTTTGTCTTACCCATCATCCTCTTTCTTTTTTCATTTACCTCATAACACATTGCTCAGTTGCACTGGACTGTAAAACTATTTGCCACATTTTTAGATATTAGTTTTTTAATGTGATGTCGTATTGGAACTCCCTGCTCCGATCATATCGCCATGTACTTTGACCTTGCTATCTACTCTTTGCCCATGAGGTTTTAGGAATTAGTATTATCCCAAGTATTCTTCTACTATGCCTCTCCTCTGTGTCGGGGAGAAAATGTTGCGACCAATTAATACATGACCGCAGTGCTTGCACTCTGGCACAGAAGCAAATGTGTTGTTAGTATTACTCATTTTACATTACTGTACATGAAATCAGCTCGTACTGTAGCAACTGCATTCAACCCCACTGAACACACTCAAAACACCAAACAACAATGGAGGGCATCTTTCGTACCTCCCGGCGTTGGCCTCAGTAACGAGACAACCTTCTGCAGCCAGTGGCATCTTCTGGAATGTGCGATATGTGTAGCCCCAAAGGGTGGCACAGTTATGTTACAAGATTACTTCAAATGTTAAAACAACATCATGACTTCACATTTAAAGTAAAGATTCCTGGATGTGGTGAACATAAATTGAATCTCTTAAAATGCCACTGTTGGCACCAGTCAAATTGTAATCAATGTGACAAGCACAGAAGGATGGAAACAGTCCTTTTCATAGTTCATGTTTGGAAAATAGTAGTTTCAGGTGAAGGACTCAAGAACGACATCCATACTCACCCTTGTGTAATGACATCGGTTAAGAAAAGTGGAGTGAAATTCATTTTAAACAGTGCTGTTTATTCTTATGCTCGAAAGGAGCACTTTTTGATCTCGACTTGACCCCACGGCATTTTCCAACATTGTTAAAGAAAGGTGGAATGAAGGTTAAGAGATTTGACTTTCAAAACAGTCCCTCAGAATGGGAAAGCTTTAGTCCCTCCATGTATGACCTTTCCTTACATTTCATTCACATTTCACACTGCAAGTAAGCTTTTGTTACTGAATGTACATGTTGAAATTTCTTGTTGCGCGTACGATCATGAGGTCATTCTTCATCTGAATGGCTGTCAATCTTCACCACCCACACCAGCAAACCAAGCTCGGCTCAGATGGCCAAGCGGGCAAGTGCTAAATGATATACTAATCGATGTGCTGCCTAATCAGAGAGCTTAACGTTAATACCTTGCACAGGTCCACACCATTCTCATATCAGCATCCACACATTTGAAGGTGACATAGAAGAGGCCAGAGATTAAAGGCAATCTTGTAAAGAAGCACTTTTTTTTTTAAACTGACCAAAAAGTGTTTGTGAGTGAGGAAATACAAATAGAGGTTTAAGAGTCATTCTTATTTGTGTTGCTAATAACAGTCTATTGACGTAAACTTCTCTGTTAACAGTTCTTTTGTTGAAAATCGGAATTATCATTCATGCATTTTACATAAACAGCACATCAGATAACTTTCTTCATCACCTTTCATAAAACTCTAATGGCTTTTACTTTTCAGTCTGGATTGACTTAAATTACTCTACTTGACAATAAAAAGCAGTGGCATGTAGTTGAGGCAAGAAATCATCATCCAAAACATTAGTGTTTCACAGAGCCAACCACCGTGCTGTCAACACAGTAATTGACATGCCAATCAATGGCGGGTGCGTGGCCAGCTTTTAGAAGGTCTCTAAGGTGGCCCGCCTGGAGCACGCTCAGTTTAACTCAGCGGAGATGTCGGAGTGTAAACAGAGACTACATATTGACTAGCTCATCGATGCCGGTGATCAATCAGTCAACATTGTTTCCGGTTCTTTGTGCAGGTCTTAAATGTCAGCAAATGCAGTGGGCACACCCATCTCTAGAGGGAGACAGAGTGAAGAGCAACAATAATCAGCCATGGATCAAGGCTGAGTTCAGTGTAATAAATTAAAAATACTGATGCTGATGTCTTTTAAGATATGTACAGATATGACCCTTTCCCATATTGACAGTCATCATAACCTCCCAACCTGATTACTTGTACTTCTGGGCATAAATTGCTCCATTTATAAAAGGGAAAAAAAACATCCTTTTTTTTTACTGATTGCATCATTTCATCATCATGACTATGATTATTTTTGTTTGTGGTTTTTTTTTAATGTAAGCAAATTTCAGCATGTGTTTTGTTTTGTAGTGCTCAATAAAGTTCAAATGAGTTTTTATCACAGATCTACAAATTGTATCGCTATTCGGTTAATTGATATCCTGCAATATATAGCACGTCATTCATATAATGATAAGTGCTTCAAATGTGCATGTGCTTTGCCAATCCTCTTTTAAGATTAACAACACCAAGTTACAAGGCAAACCTAGTGTCGAGAATCCATAATGTCAATTATAAAACTGTCTGGATTCACTCTATAACTTACATAAAAAGCAAGCACACTTAAACACTGAGCTTGTATTTTAACAGTGAACACTGTTTTACTCTTAGTAACAGTTCTCATACAAACAGAAAGCAAAAGGATCACATTTGTATCGGCTTTAGTTAAAAACAATCCTGAATAAATGGCCTCTAAAAATGCACAGCCCTTGAAATCCATGATGAATTTTTATTTTTGCTCTCCTCTCAAAGCATCCACTTCAGATAGATGAAAGAGTAATATTCCAGCAATAAAGCTTGATTTACATCCTCTGCGCCATTCTCCCTCTTCCTTTTTTATTTGATCATTTAGACGGGATCATATAACTGTATATCAGACACAAATGAAATCAGGTCCTGTGCACATTAAGGCCATGTCTTTCTGCAGCTAACATCCCCTCCAACCCGACCAGGCAACTCTACGGCAAGACAAGGGCAGAGTCCCATTCATTTTCAGGCCCATTTCCTCTTATGATTAGGCGATCAATCAATCCCAGCATTCAGTCTCATCAGGCAGACGGGATTATCTACCCATCTTCCCCTCTGCCTCTTTCAACTCGCACCCTCCCACATTAACATCAGCTCAAGTATCACCCAACAAAAGCTGCGTGCCACATCCCCTGACCGCAAACACACTACCTCTCATCTGAGTCATCCCTCAGTCAGCCATGTCTTCCTTCACCTTATACATCCCCCCGATGGCGCTCACGCATATACCTACGTAACAGGTGAGTCACCGCAACGGGGATTTAAGAGTATGTAACATAATACATTCCAAGTACTCTCTGTGGCACTTTGTTAGACCTTTAAAAAAAATGCTTATGCAAGAATCCTATTCTGACTTTTTCAATAAAATCATATAAAGTGAGGATAGATGTAAAAGACAAAAGGACAAAAAAAATCCTGGTTGGGATTAGAATACATCGGGGTCATTGTTGGGAAAAAACAAATATACCGAACTCAATTTATTAGTTCTTCCTCATAGTCTATATACTCCTGATGCCAACACAGTTGAAGACATTTCATTTTAGCCATCATGCTGCACTTTTTTATATATAGAATCCCTTTGTTGAGAACATTAGGATAACATCATATTGTGAAGTGTTGAAGAAAAGGCGATCTATTAGTAATAAACATCGACTGAGAAGACATAAAACATTCAAATGACTTATAAATGCCATCACTAATTTTTAATATTTATATTTCTTGCTAAAAAGGAACATTTCCCTGCCACACTCAACATAATCATTGAATTCCACTTAATGGCAAAAAGCTTTTTGATGTAGAAATTCTAATTCCGCACAGCACACTGTCACGCTTTCAATACACACTAGCTTTTAGTGACCATGTTCTAGGTTAATAAAGTTTCACGCCTGAGAGACAACATTTCTTACCGTGCTAATGTCTCATGAAGGGAGGGAGCAATTGAATTATAACACTGCTCCACCCCCCATGCACACACCAAGAAAAGAATATTAAATGGCACAGTGAAACTCGGGAAGTGTAACCTAAATACACAAAATTATTATTATTTTTAAAAATATGTACTTTTTGTCTTTAAACAAAGTGTTGGACAAAAAAAATGTGATCAAGGAGTAAATTTAGACCATGGAGTAGCCCTATTAATAATCATTAAAAAAAAACATTTCCAATCAAATATGCTTGAGATGATTGATTATTCAAAATACAAATGTTTTGAGTTACAAAGCAACAAGTTAAAGGTATATCTAAATGGCAGTTAATTTAAAATCTTGATGTTAACCAATGGTGATGGCTCAAAGGAAGTCTCAGGATTAGTCAGATGCCTTTTTTGAAAGCACTGCAGTCCTTAGGGCAGGTGTGAATTAGCTGGCCGATAAAATAGCCTCTCCAGGTTCATAATGGGACTATGACTTGGCAACATCTTTGTTACAAACTAGATTAGTATCCTTCGGCAGCTCATTAGACCATCGGCTCAGGCCATTCCCCCCCTACAGCCTTTAATTAAATTGTAATGATTACAAAAGTACAGATCAGTCAACTGCTATGTGACCGCCAGTCTTAACTGCATCATGCCAGCAGGCCCACTTTTTATTTATCTATTATTTATTCATTTATATATATATATATATATATATATATATATATATATATATATATATATATATATATATATATATATATATATATATATATATATATATATATATATATATATATATATATATATGTGTAAAATAAATTAAATATAAAATGTTAGTCTTGATGTTAACTATTGTCTGTATATTTCATTTGGTACACTGTCGTCTTGTAAATTAATGTCTTTATCTGGTTGCCTCCACGTTTGGAACTAATTTGATTTCTTTTAAACCTTTGTGGATGAATAGATGATTTTCATTTGCCATACATTGCATGAGGTTCATATTGTGTATTTGTTTGACACCAATGACAACATTAATTAAACTTTTCTGAAAGAGCCTTTGTGGAACTCTCTGCCTTGTGACCTCAGACAAACTACATCTTTGTCTTCATTTAAATCTCTACTGAAAGCTTACTTTTTTGCCTGCTTTGTAATTACCTAGTTATTTTACTGTATTTTTTTAATTCAATTTATTATTTTTAAACTGTTCTTGTGAGGATGAAGTGGTTCAGAAAATGGATGGTTGTTTTTCATATAGAAATATGATGGTGGCGTGTATACCCGCAGTACTGCTTTCAAAAGCTTACACATCTAACCAATCAATATATGAAACTACTAGAAAAATAATTCCTAAATAGGGATGTCAGCCATTTTCCCCTTCAGACACTTTTTATGCATTAAGATGAAGCTACGGTGTAAGCATAATCTGATTATGAATGTGATTAGTTCGCAGAGTGGTGTTTCTGCTTCGGCCTGACAAGATGGACCTGCCATTAGACGAGGGAAAAGTGACCTTGGATGCACCTCGGATTGCCTATAATCACCAGCTATGTTGAAGGTAGAATTAAAGGTTTATACGACTTGGTACATGTGTTTGGAATAAGACTGGATTATCAATCTACTTTATATTTAAAAGTAATTAGAATTTGTCATTTCTTTCCAAATCTCGTCTGAAAGCCGTCGGGTGGTCTTGGTGGGGGTTGACAGGTTAATTGAGGAATAATACCCTTCAGAATGATGGATTTTGGTGACTTGAGATGTCAGAATCCATTATAGGGAAATTTAAAAGTGCAATTAATGGGGGAGGCTGGGTGCAAAATTCTTTCTTTTTAATTCCCGCCTTGCTTCTCTTCTGTTATTATTAATGTTCTGCATTAAACGTCCAAACGCTCCCGTCGCTCTTTTGGCACTCGCCCACCGGCCAATACAGTTTGGCACAAACAAGGCTTAATTAATGATCTCATTTCTACAGTAAATTAAATAGCTTGGGTCTGAACGCGATGGTCAAATTGAGGGAGATTTTATGAGATAATTGAGAGTACACGTTGTGTTCAAAGAACAGGACCTACATGAGACAGAAGTAAGAGCTTGAGTGATAGTTTAGTATTTAGGCAGTGGGCATCAAGAAATGGTTGTTTTTTTTGGAAAGGACCTATGTGATGCAGATAAACAGGTGATTCCTGGCATGTCCATATTTTCAGAACCGGTGTTAGATGTCAACACTTGTGTCAATAAATTTGAAGTGTGACATGTTTTACCACCTGCTACAGGCTAAATTGTGTGTCACTACAGCTCAGCAAAGGGTGAGTTTAATGACACGTCTTCTTAATCTTGTTATTGTTATCTCTAATGGCGCTAAAGTGTCAGCATAAATTTTAAATTATGTACGCTATAAACTAAAGATTCTAATTTTGTGGGTGGAGGTGGTGGTGATAAGTCTTTGTGGCTTACCGATTTAGTATTCACGTTAGAGATGAATTTTGTCATTGACTGACACCGTGCTTGTATATATACAGTACATTAAGATTATGCAGAAGAGAACAAATGGTTGTCTTAATATCTATTCGATGCACTCTTTTCTCCTCCGCTCATGTCCCCCATCATTCGGACAGCTGGAAACAAAATTCATCCGATTCGTTCTGCTGCTTTTCTCTCTCCCCACTGACCCCCAACCACCACCACTCCCGCCTCCACCCCCTCCCAATCCCCCTCACTGTCGTAATAGGATCTGCAGGAATCATTCAAAGGCTAGATATAATTTACTGCTTGCCGTGCACAATAACCCCTCCCACTTTCACCCCCTTTCTCAATCGCACAAGGTGCCCTGCGGATGAACTAATCATACTTGAAATATTATTTCTGCTTCTTATTCCTCCATTTTATGAACAGCTCCTTTTTTATGGCGCGATGGGTTTAACCCCTGCCTGGTCCTACCCACATCAGTCTGTGGGAGGCAAGAGGAAGTGCGTGCGTGCGAGTGAGTGCATGGGGGGGGAGGGGTCAAAGGAGACTGACAATAAAAGCTATGGCATATATATATTTCTTTGTTTACATACATACTTTATATGTCTGGTAGTTTTGATTAATTCCTGTCGTATCCAGGAGATTTCTCTGTAGTGAAAATATCATACTGTATACAGTGTAATAATATACCAATAAAATATAATGAGAAAATCATAAAGTAATAACAATTTACACAAACGTCACCTTCATTTCTCTATCCAGGCCTCAATACTGACCTGGGGTTTTCATTCATAATGTGCAATAGAAATGACATGAAATATTTTCATTATTTTAACACAAATATAAACTCAGTCCTGCTGTAAGCCTTTGAGATGATGATGTACCACTAACTAAAAAAGTTGAAACCTACCAACATTTGACACATAGTAACTGAGACGGACCCTACTCATAGTTTGACAAAATAGAATGATCAAACTTTTGGAGAAAATATGAGATGGTAAAAATGCAAATTAAGAGACCAGAAAAATGAACTTTGCAAACCAACAGCAAACATAAAACATTCTGCTCACAAAATGAAATCCATAAGAACATGGAGGCAGAGAAGACCAAAGACATTTTGGAGTAGGTAGAGGCAGAGGGAATGAAGGGATGTGCCGTTATGCAACAACAGGGAGATTATGCTTCTTTTGGTTAATCTTGATTTTATAACACTTTTTAAATAACATGTATGCATATATACGCCTAAATATAGTTATCCAATTTCACATTCCTGGTTTGAAATGTGTTTGCAATATTATTATGATTTAATATTTATTATTATTATTTGTGCCCTGCAGTTGGCTGGCAACCGGTTCAGGGTGTCCCCTGTCTACTGTTGGATGACGGCTGGGATAGGCTCCAGCACACCCGTGACCCCCGTGGGGACTAAGCGGTACAGAAAATGGATGGATGAATGGATGGATTATTATTAGTTGTATTATTTTTGAATAAACATTTATGTTAAAACTTGTCTGGTGTTTTATTCCTTGTTTTTATATTCGCCAACTAAAACATAAAAATCAGACATATGGTTAGCTGCTTTATATGAGAATATGTTATATGAGTTGGTGTCCCCCAAAATGATAAATGTTGGAATAACGGGGTGAGGGCACTCCCTAATGAAGTGGCCTGTTATGAGGAACACCTGAAAATGGCGGTGTACCTAAGAGTGTCTGAATGACGTCACAGATCAAATAGCCAATCAGAAGGTGGGGGTGAGGGCGGGTGTGGCACTCTTCACTTTCCGTTAAGCTTTGACCATGATCTGTCCCTAATGAAGTGGGCTGGGATTAGGTACACCTGAAAATGGCGGTGTACCTAATAAAGTGTCCAAATGACGTCACAGATCAAACAGCCAATCAGAAAGTGGGGGGTTGTTCGGGTGTGGCACTTTTCACTTTCCGTTAAGCTTTGACCATGATCTGTCCCTAATGAAGTGGCCTGTTATTAGGTACACCTGAAAATGGCGGTGTACCTAATGGAGTGTCCGAGTGACGTCACATATCAAACAGCCAATCAGAAAGTGGGGGGTTGTTCGGGTGTGGCACTTTTCACTTTCCGTTAAGCTTTGACCATGATCTGTCCCTAATGAAGTGGCCTGTTATTAGGTACACCTGAAAATGGCGGTGTACCTAATGGAGTGTCCGAGTGACGTCACATATCAAACAGCCAATCAGAAAGTGGGGGGTTGTTCGGGTGTGGCACTTTTCACTTTCCGTTAAGCTTTGACCATGATCTGTCCCTAATGAAGTGGCCTGTTATTAGGTACACCTGAAAATGGCGGTGTACCTAATGGAGTGTCCGAGTGACGTCACATATCAAACAGCCAATCAGAAAGTGGGGGGTTGTTCGGGTGTGGCACTTTTCACTTTCCGTTAAGCTTTGACCATGATCTGTCCCTAATGAAGTGGGCTGGGATTAGGTACACCTGAAAATGGCGGTGTACCTAATAAAGTGTCCAAATGACGTCACAGATCAAACAGCCAATCAGAAAGTGGGGGGTTGTTCGGGTGTGGCACTTTTCACTTTCCGTTAAGCTTTGACCATGATCTGTCCCTAATGAAGTGGCCTGTTATTAGGTACACCTGAAAATGGCGGTGTACCTAATGGAGTGTCCGAGTGACGTCACATATCAAACAGCCAATCAGAAAGTGGGGGGTTGTTCGGGTGTGGCACTTTTCACTTTCCGTTACGCTTTGACCATGATCTGTCCCTAATGAAGTGGGCTGGGATTAGGTACACCTGAAAATGGCGGTGTACTTAATAAAGTGTACAAATGACGTCACAGATCAAACAGCCAATCAGAAAGTGGGGGGTTGTTCGGGTGTGGCACTTTTCACTTTCCGTTAAGCTTTGACCATGATCTGTCCCTAATGAAGTGGGCTGGGATTAGGTACACCTGAAAATGGCGGTGTACCTAATGGAGTGTCCGAGTGACGTCACATATCAAACAGCCAATCAGAAAGTGGGGGGTTGTTCGGGTGTGGCACTTTTCACTTTCCGTTAAGCTTTGACCATGATCTGTCCCTAATGAAGTGGGCTGGGATTAGGTACACCTGAAAATGGCGGTGTACCTAATAAAGTGTCCAAATAACGTCACAGATCAAACAGCCAATCAGAAAGTGGGGGGTTGTTCGGGTGTGGCACTTTTCACTTTCCGTTAAGCTTTGACCATGATCTGTCCCTAATGAAGTGGCCTGTTATTAGGTACACCTGAAAATGGCGGTGTACCTAATGGAGTGTCCGAGTGACGTCACATATCAAACAGCCAATCAGAAAGTGGGGGGTTGTTCGGGTGTGGCACTTTTCACTTTCCGTTAAGCTTTGACCATGATCTGTCCCTAATGAAGTGGGCTGGGATTAGGTACACCTGAAAATGGCGGTGTACCTAATAAAGTGTCCAAATGACGTCACAGATCAAACAGCCAATCAGAAAGTGGGGGGTTGTTCGGGTGTGGCACTTTTCACTTTCCGTTAAGCTTTGACCATGATCTGTCCCTAATGAAGTGGCCTGTTATTAGGTACACCTGAAAATGGCGGTGTACCTAATGGAGTGTCCGAGTGACGTCACATATCAAACAGCCAATCAGAAAGTGGGGGGTTGTTCGGGTGTGGCACTTTTCACTTTCCGTTACGCTTTGACCATGATCTGTCCCTAATGAAGTGGGCTGGGATTAGGTACACCTGAAAATGGCGGTGTACTTAATAAAGTGTACAAATGACGTCACAGATCAAACAGCCAATCAGAAAGTGGGGGGTTGTTCGGGTGTGGCACTTTTCACTTTCCGTTAAGCTTTGACCATGATCTGTCCCTAATGAAGTGGGCTGGGATTAGGTACACCTGAAAATGGCGGTGTACCTAATGGAGTGTCCGAGTGACGTCACATATCAAACAGCCAATCAGAAAGTGGGGGGTTGTTCGGGTGTGGCACTTTTCACTTTCCGTTAAGCTTTGACCATGATCTGTCCCTAATGAAGTGGGCTGGGATTAGGTACACCTGAAAATGGCGGTGTACCTAATAAAGTGTCCAAATAACGTCACAGATCAAACAGCCAATCAGAAAGTGGGGGGTTGTTCGGGTGTGGCACTTTTCACTTTCCGTTAAGCTTTGACCATGATCTGTCCCTAATGAAGTGGCCTGTTATTAGGTACACCTGAAAATGGCGGTGTACCTAATGGAGTGTCCGAGTGACGTCACATATCAAACAGCCAATCAGAAAGTGGGGGGTTGTTCGGGTGTGGCACTTTTCACTTTCCGTTAAGCTTTGACCATGATCTGTCCCTAATGAAGTGGGCTGGGATTAGGTACACCTGAAAATGGCGGTGTACCTAATAAAGTGTCCAAATAACGTCACAGATCAAACAGCCAATCAGAAAGTGGGGGGTTGTTCGGGTGTGGCACTTTTCACTTTCCGTTAAGCTTTGACCATGATCTGTCCCTAATGAAGTGGCCTGTTATTAGGTACACCTGAAAATGGCGGTGTACCTAATGGAGTGTCCGAGTGACGTCACATATCAAACAGCCAATCAGAAAGTGGGGGGTTGTTCGGGTGTGGCACTTTTCACTTTCCGTTAAGCTTTGACCATGATCTGTCCCTAATGAAGTGGGCTGGGATTAGGTACACCTGAAAATGGCGGTGTACCTAATAAAGTGTCCAAATGACGTCACAGATCAAACAGCCAATCAGAAAGTGGGGGGTTGTTCGGGTGTGGCACTTTTCACTTTCCGTTAAGCTTTGACCATGATCTGTCCCTAATGAAGTGGCCTGTTATTAGGTACACCTGAAAATGGCGGTGTACCTAATGGAGTGTCCGAGTGACGTCACATATCAAACAGCCAATCAGAAAGTGGGGGGTTGTTCGGGTGTGGCACTTTTCACTTTCCGTTAAGCTTTGACCATGATCTGTCCCTAATGAAGTGGGCTGGGATTAGGTACACCTGAAAATGGCGGTGTACCTAATAAAGTGTCCAAATGACGTCACAGATCAAACAGCCAATCAGAAAGTGGGGGGTTGTTCGGGTGTGGCACTTTTCACTTTCCGTTAAGCTTTGACCATGATCTGTCCCTAATGAAGTGGCCTGTTATTAGGTACACCTGAAAATGGCGGTGTACCTAATGGAGTGTCCGAGTGACGTCACATATCAAACAGCCAATCAGAAAGTGGGGGGTTGTTCGGGTGTGGCACTTTTCACTTTCCGTTAAGCTTTGACCATGATCTGTCCCTAATGAAGTGGGCTGGGATTAGGTACACCTGAAAATGGCGGTGTACCTAATAAAGTGTCCAAATGACGTCACAGATCAAACAGCCAATCAGAAAGTGGGGGGTTGTTCGGGTGTGGCACTTTTCACTTTCCGTTAAGCTTTGACCATGATCTGTCCCTAATGAAGTGGGCTGGGATTAGGTACACCTGAAAATGGCGGTGTACCTAATGGAGTGTCCGAGTGACGTCACATATCAAACAGCCAATCAGAAAGTGGGGGGTTGTTCGGGTGTGGCACTTTTCACTTTCCGTTAAGCTTTGACCATGATCTGTCCCTAATGAAGTGGGCTGGGATTAGGTACACCTGAAAATGGCGGTGTACCTAATAAAGTGTCCAAATGACGTCACAGATCAAACAGCCAATCAGAAAGTGGGGGGTTGTTCGGGTGTGGCACTTTTCACTTTCCGTTAAGCTTTGACCATGATCTGTCCCTAATGAAGTGGCCTGTTATTAGGTACACCTGAAAATGGCGGTGTACCTAATGGAGTGTCCGAGTGACGTCACATATCAAACAGCCAATCAGAAAGTGGGGGGTTGTTCGGGTGTGGCACTTTTCACTTTCCGTTAAGCTTTGACCATGATCTGTCCCTAATGAAGTGGGCTGGGATTAGGTACACCTGAAAATGGCGGTGTACCTAATGGAGTGTCCGAGTGACGTCACATATCAAACAGCCAATCAGAAAGTGGGGGGTTGTTCGGGTGTGGCACTTTTCACTTTCCGTTAAGCTTTGACCATGATCTGTCCCTAATGAAGTGGCCTGTTATTAGGTACACCTGAAAATGGCGGTGTACCTAATGGAGTGTCCGAGTGACGTCACATATCAAACAGCCAATCAGAAAGTGGGGGGTTGTTCGGGTGTGGCACTTTTCACTTTCCGTTAAGCTTTGACCATGATCTGTCCCTAATGAAGTGGGCTGGGATTAGGTACACCTGAAAATGGCGGTGTACCTAATAAAGTGTCCGAATGACGTCACAGATCAACCAGCCAATCAGAAAGTGGGGGTGAGGGCGGGTGTGGCACTTTTCACTTTCCGTGAAGCTTTGACCATGATTCTTCCCTAATGAAGTGGCCTGTTTTTAGGTACACCTGAAATGGCGGTGTACCTAATAGAGTGTCTGAATGACGTCACAGATCAAACAGCCAATCAGAAAGTGGGGGTGAGGGCGGGTGTGGCATTTTTCACTTTCATTTAAGCTTTTTCCCTAATGAAGTGGCCTGTGATTAGTACACCTCATTTACATATAGGTACACTACACAAGGTGAAAATATATATAGAACGATTTGGCAGAAAGATGGTCTGCCAGGTCGAAATAGCTGACTGGTTAGTGACGAGGGCTCTTGCTTGGTAAGAACTTGGTTCGATTCCAGGTCTGACCATATATCAAAGGGTGCTTTTAGAATTGGAACCTCACTTTGTATGGTACGCATATGCAAACAACTGCAACTATTTATGTGTAAATACATAAGGTGGCCCCGCCCGTAAGTTGGTGGAGCACACCAATGGATCAGGCCCACCCAAATCTAACCCTTTGCCTACCCTACTTTGAAACCCTACCCTAGCTTTAAACCCTACTTTGAAACTCTAACTCTCTTCGCCCAGCCCCCTACACTATTGGATTTCACCATCCAAATGGATCCATTTGTTTGCTCCGCCAACTTGGGGGCTGGGCCAACTTATGTATTTACACATAATTCCAACTCTAAAAGCACACCTGAGTATATGCTCAGACCTGGGATCGACCCACAGCCTTACCAAGTAAGAGCCCGTGTCACTGACCACTTGGCTATTTCAACCTGGAAGCTACAGGCTGTCTGCACTCTTATGTACTAGTGATGTGCATTCCCGTTTAAAGTGAACTGAAGCTTTAGAATCGGTTCACTCAGAAGATTTGTTCAAAAGGATCGTTCACCGAATCGTTCGCTACACTTTCTTATTTATTTATTCTTTTCTTTTTTTTTACCTTGTGTAGTGTACCTAGTTAGAAACCCTAATCTTAAAAACCCTAAAAGTAGTTCGAAACCCTCGTTGGAAACCCTAACCCTAGTTTTAAAACCTAGTTTGAAACCCTAACCTTGGTTTAAAACCCTAGTCGGAAACCCTAACCCTAGTTTGAAACCCTAATTAGCGATCCTAAAATTCGTTGGAAACCCTAGTCGGAAACCCTAACCCTAGTTTGGGAGCCTATTAGAAACCCTAATCTTAGAAACCCTAAAAGTAGTTCAAAACCCTCGTTGGAAACCCTAACCCTAGTTTTAAAACCTACTTTGAAACCCTAACCTTGGTTTAAAACCCTAGTCGGAAACCCTAACCCTAGTTTGAAACCCTAATTAGCGATCCTAAAACTCGTTGGAAACCCTAGTCGGAAACCCTAACCCTAGTTTGGAAGCCTATTAGAAACCCTAATCTTAGAAACCCTAAAAGTAGTTCGAAACCCTCGTTGGAAACCTTAACCCTAGTTTTAAAAGCTAGTTTGAAACCCTAACCTTGGTTTAAAACCCTTGTCGGAAACCCTAACCCTAGTTTGAAACCCTAATTAGCGATCCTAAAACTCGTTGGAAACCCTAGTCGGAAACCATAACCCTAGTTTGGAAGCCTATTAGAAACCCTAATCTTAGAAACCCTAAAAGTAGTTCGAAACCCTCGTTGGAAACCCTAACCCTAGTTTTAAAACCTAGTTTGAAACCCTAACCTGGGTTTAAAACCCTAGTTTGAAACCCTAATTAGCGATCCTAAAACTCGTTGGAAACCCTGCAAAGAGCAGAGTAGAACTTTTAACATTTTAACAGAAAACAAAAAATGAAGTATCGTCAAGTAATCACTTTCAGCAGAAGTTCTTATTTTATTTTATAGCTGTTGCACATGTGCACGTGTAGTGTCTTAGCAGATGTGATAATACGATACGGTGTGGCTACATGTAAAACAGTGATGGGAAAAAAAGAAGACCAAAGAAGAGGAGATAGACCACAGGCAGCCATCAGCTGCTCACTTGTACTTAGGGAACACATTTACTTCTCATTGATTCCCCATGCTTTAGTCAATTTCTTGTCACTTTTCATTGCCTGTGCATGTGATCTCAGTTTAGTAGCTCGTAGAAAAGAAACAACAATTGGATAATTTAGTTAGGAAAAGCAGCAGACTCCTCTTGATCTAAACTACACGAAGCACATTGAGGAATTTTGCATGGAAACTAAGACATCAGAAATATTGTTGCGTAACAGCAAACTATTCACTTATATAATAAGACCACAGCAAAGCTCCTCTAGCAGATCATGCAACTTAGTATATTTTATTTATTTATTTTCACATTGAATGCCGTTATAAAATCACATCCTACACAACCTCTCCATGTTGACTGCAATAACATTAGCTACCACTGCTTGTTTGTGGCTCTAATGACAAGAGGGGGCTGCTGTCGCCATAGCAACAGCCAAGATTTAATACATCATACCTTGTTACGACAGTCAAGAGGGGATGTTTTGGTCAAAAATTAATATATCACAGGAAGGGGAGCAGTGTGGGACGACTGCTCGACATTTATCACAAGGTTGCTAATTGCAACATTAATTTAGAAAGAGGCAACAGTCCGCAGTAGATGTTCAGTGACCTTGGCCTGATATGTTGAGAGTGTCATGTGTGCATGAGGAAGACAGTGAGGATGATAAAGAAGCTGAACAAAGATCGGAGTGTGTGCTGCTGGGGGGTGGGCACAGGCTCCAGGCAGTGAATGCTACACTTTAATTGCATATGATTCACAATTGAAGAAAAACAGACATTAAACCATCCAGACCACCTCATTGGACGCTTGACTGAGGAACTGTTTTTTGTGTGTGTGTGGCTTTAGTTGTTTACAATTAAATAAAATTTGCAATGAAATAAATTCTTGTGTTTGTGATTAGCTATAATGCTGGATATTATTTTTCATCATGTACGGTAATAACTTAGCTGGACTGATGCAGACATGAAACACAACTCAGGGTCACTCTTATGATGATCTGCTTTATAATAATATATAATAATTTAGATGGACTGATGCAGACATAAAACACAACTCAGGGACACTCTTATGCTGACCTGCTTTATTCATTTTCTTTTTTGTGTGTGTTTGCAACCAAGTGCTTGGCTTCATCGTGCTTAGTAACTAACATTACAGGATCATGTGACTTTTTTATCTGATAACATGAACATGTACAATTCATCTTAATGCTAATTTGTGCAGACAGGCTAACAAATTGCTTTTCTTTTGCAGTGTAATAACAGAGTTCATGGCACAGCACACAAATGGTGCAGTAACACATGTTGACAGTTAATAAAACAATGCTCACATTCTTTACCCTCTGCAATGAATGACAAATTCTACTGTTTATGTGTATTGAGACACTAAAAGTAACTGAAAAGTAAAAGCATTTTGTGTTTTTTTGTATCTATGTAAATGTTTAATGCTACCACCCGGTGGCGAAATCTTCTATTCTGCATGTTGCTCCTACATTGTATGTATAGGAGCAACGTTGAATTAATCTTAATTTTTAAATTTGTATTCACCTTTGTCAGAATAAAAGGTATGTTATCATAGAGTTGTGTTTCCCTTACTAAAATCAATGGCATTTCCAATAAATTCAATGAAGAAAGAAGATTTAAAGTATTTTAAATGACCAGAATGGATTAAAGTGTATTATATGATACACGATTGTATTATATTACTATGTCGGTGCCATTGTTGAACACATTTAAACCCTAAGATTGATGTACCTAATGAAGTGTCCTTTTCATCTATGTGTAGTCTTTTGTTTTAGAATTCCTTGTATAATTAATCTGAGTGAAACACTGTCTGCATTATTCCCATGTACTCCCTTGCATGCTTGCTCATAATGTCGCCACTGTCATTAGCCCACATTCAGTGAGAATAATGAGCAATTCACTCACTTGACAAAAAGCCCTCAGTAGAACCCTGTTAGGTTTAATTATAGGATAATTTCTGCAAGACAATGGACAATGATGATAAGAAAGGCACTGCTATTTGTATGTAATCAATGTTTAATATGTAAAAGCTCTTGGAGATAAGACGTTAAGTGGGACTTTTCCTCATTTGAGGCGCTTTCCATTTGATTTACTGAGCTTCCAATGAGGGGGGAAAAAAATGGAACAAAGTGTTTTCCCCATAGGATTTGCTTGGAATACTTTCTCCGAGTGTTCCTCTTAAGGGTTAAATTGTTGATGTTAAATGGCATGTTGGAATCTGCTATCTACCCGCTAATTAGATAGCAATTACAGCAGAGCTATGCGAGCCTGTCTGCTCCAATTAGAAACACTTTTCGCAGTCAGTCCGCCTGACCTTTGCTTTACTTTCTCTACTTTAAATTAATGGCAGATACGAAGAGTAAAATGTGCTTGGATGTTCAGACTTGTTGCTAAACCAAAGACACACCCACACATATTTTAAACTGAATATTGAATCATAAGACAAATTCAGGACATGTCTATATAGCTCTCCATTCATCCACCAATTTTATATACAGCTTTGTCCAGCTGAATTGCAAATCTTCTCAGTTGACTTTGGGGCAAGAGGTGGCCTGCCCTGTGGACACATGTAGACGACGATTCACACTCACATTCACACCAATGAACACTTTAGTCTTTGATAAAGCTAAGAATTGCCTAACCCTTCAGGCCAGAGGTTGCATCACTATGTCTAAAAAATCTTTATCCCAAAGGGTGGCTGGGGCTGCTTGTCGCCCGACATGAGTTTTCATCAACTGGAGCGTCTGTCATCACACTTTTGTTGCATTTTGATGACGCACGTGCCGATTGCCAAATCCTTTTTCTCTCACCTATTGAAGCATCGTTCACAGTGTGTTTAGTGGGGTTTTATTTTGAAGCTGAAGAAGAGAAAACTCGACATCCACGAAGGAAAGTGAACTGCTGTTCAAAACCGTTCTTTGAGCACAGAATAAGCGCCTTCACAAAAACGTTCATAAACCTAAAATATGCCACGTTTCAGTTCACATTTATCCAAAGTATGAACGACTTCATGAACATTTGTTCATTGAACGCATTCAGATACAACACTGGTCTTCACTTTGTGTGTGTGTGTGGATAAAATATTTGTCAGACAGTGACAGGGACGATTGTTGTTAATACACTGTGGCAGATGACGTGAATGTCAGGTGTGAAACTTCACACCACTGCCCGAGGAGCGACCATGCACACTCGCTGTCTGTCGCATGAGAACTGAGGCTACTGCATCATCTCTGGAAAGATGTGTATGCATTGTATTGTACACAGAGCCACAAGGGCAGTGTTTTCAAAATGATTAACTCTGGGACAAAGTTTAAAAACAAAAAGAGTTTTCAGACTCCCTAAAAGTGGACTCCCAATTTAATTTGTTTTCACTTTAAAAAAACAACAAAAAAAACAGTGTTATGGAAATGGCCCGTAAGCCCATCACACTCGTGGTGGTTTGCCCTCGTTCTCACTGAGAGGAACTCTCCGAATGACTGAGGAGTGTCTCAGGCATCCACAGTCCACCTGGTCTCTATTATCTCTCCATTTCACAGGCTTGCACCCCCTAACAGGGCAGCCTGGGAATGGGTCTGGCTCTTTCATCTTCCAATCATTATAGCAGCCAGCTCAGGGTCATGGGCCCATGCAGGCTGACAGGCATTCCAGCAGCAATACACTACAAGTGATTTTGGTTAGGTTTTTGAAAAACACAAAAAGCTCCCCAAAAAAGCCAGAGAAATATCTATATACCAACAAGTCTCAAAGCACTTATTGTATTAAGAATCCGTCTCGGAGTTCACATCCTACATGAAATATGATGCTGCACCTCCAAGCTGCGCCTCTCGCTTCCCTAATAACAACGGCCTTCCTCAGCCGTGGCCTCAATGAATCCTTTTTTTGCCACAAACACACAAGACTAATTCTATTTCTTTAAAAACATCTTCCCATATGAGAGCGATGTTTACATGTGTAAAGTGACATCATGTTGCCCCCCCTCCGCCCCTTTCTGCTGTTTTATTACTCTTAAATCATGTCCACCGAGGGACATTTGAAGACAGATCAAGGAGAAGCCAAATTCTTTCCCTTCAGCTTGAACGTCCAAAGGGATTTAACAGACTCTTCTCAGACAATCTGTGAAACACATTTACGGGGGGAAGGATACACCACCTGATGGTTCGGCTCTGACATGGTACACCCATTATCATTTTGCATACGAGAGCAGAATGAGGTGTAATAATTGATCTCTCATGTACTTGCACTCGCGCTCCCACAACACTGTCATCGCGGCGTTGTTTCAAGGGGAACGCACTCGAAAGCGGAGCGCACTAGAAGCCTTTTCAATGCATCATCACATTGAGGTTACAGAAATGACACAAAAGGCACTTTGAAGTTGGGGCAAATTCTCCTTTCTTTCTGCTCCAACGCATGATTTATTGAGGGCTAAAAGTGGGGAAAGGAGACAAGGAAAGGGGGCAGATAAAGGATAAAGAAGGACAAACACATTCCCTGCACATATTCTCTTCATTATGAGTGATGGGGGTGGTGGGGGGGGTCTGATCATTCAATTACCGACTGCCGTCACAGGCTAATATTGCCGCCTGTCAGGGCCCATTCCGACTCAGTTTTGGTCGGACTTGTTCTGATGGAGCTCATTTCCTGTTAAACAGAACCAGAAGGTGCTGCGAAAACGGCGATACTTGATCCTGTGTTCAAGAGACGGGGAAATGCTGCAGCACAGCCCTGGGCCTGCTATGACTGGCCGCACACCTTCCCAGCATGGATCCTGGAGGGAAGGCAGTTTACCTGCCACTCACTCCAATCGCACAACTGGGTCACGAACAATGCGTTTCTCTGAAAACTAATGGCTTGCTAGGATTTCAAATTTTGACAGCTGAAATCAATCTTTGTTCTTCACAGTCATCTCCATTATGATGCCCTCGCTTGTGCAGAACATTTTATATGCAGAAAGGGCCTTGAGGTACTGCACAGTAAATTATAGTCAACTTTGAACTTTGGACTTGGTGTGAATGTGACACGACTAGTTTTAGCAGACCCCAACTGGAAGGAACTGACACATTTTGGCTGCTGCTTGTTCCTCAGATTTTTTTATTTTTTTTAATTAAAATGCTTTACAAAAAACTTACGGTAAGTACTCGCTGACTGCATTGGACCTCAGCCGCCTTTCTGGAGCTGGTGAGCCAGTGAGCTCTCCTCATTTGTCATGCTGTGGTGGATTCTGCTCCTTTCTCCTGATTCTGTAGCACCGGTTCCTTTTCAGCTTTGGCTGTGCCCCTGCCATGAACATCCTTGGGGTTTCTCAAACTTGGCTATCGGACGCATAATTAACTAAAGTCAAATGGGCAACATGCTTATTGAGGTTGGCAAGGACTTTTTCTTTTCTAAGTGGGATATTTTGTACTCCTTACCAGTTCTGCCTCTGTCTATATCAATCAATCCTAAACCCATTATACTGGGGAAAAAAAGAAGACATTTAGGGTGATACTGTTACATCACAGTGCATACTAGAGTGCAAGCCTTTATTTTTTTAATCACACTTCATTTGCTAAATTTGGTGCATCACTCCACAACATGCAAATGTACTGTAACAGTGATGGATGGGTTCATTTACAAAAGTAATAATTAAAAAGACAATATACGTATATATTATATACTGAAATATGATAGTAATTATACCACATATTACAAAGGTTTATCATATTGTCAACTCCGCATTTACCCAAGGTTTGGATATTGTTTTTCTCAATACAGTACAGTATTTTAAGGAGTGCCCTGCAGGCTAATCTCATCTAGCTATCATGGTTAAAACGCAATCTAAAATAGCCATGCTTGGCTTTTGTATTTCATATGTATTTTTTGGAATATGTCAAAAATTGACAGCTGAAAGGTGGAACCCATACTGACGAACAATGAATGAGTTATTGAGAATTATAATTAAATATGGGAGCAAGTATTACAGAGGTGGGCTATTCTCCTCACACTGCCCAAGGCCTGTGTTAGGCCGAGGCGCTAACCCAATTTCACAGTGTGACTTGGTCTGGCCTGTTTCAATGCACTATCACAGTGTGAGTGCCATCTGGTCCTGGCCTGTGAAGGAAATGGCCTTGCTTTTCACACAGATCAGATTAGGGTGTTTTTAATTCATTTGGGATGTGCCCTTGTGTGTTAATTGGCTCAACATGGCCAGTGAATCTCGCCTTTTGCTCAAGAAAGGCTGCCCTCTTCTTTGGAGGTTTAGGTTTCCTTAAAACTCTCTTTTGATCTGTTTTCACATATTTCAAAGAAATCATCTGCAGCACCTTTAAATAGAAGTTGCATAAGCTCTTCTATGAAAACATTTAGGTCCTGTTGCGATCCGCTTTTGTTAAGTTCAATCATGGGTATAGCAGTGAATTTTTACATTGATTGACTAGATAAATTGTCATGTGGACACAGTTGTGGCAAGTTAATGTCAGCAAAGAAAAGACAAACAAATCAATGAATAAAAAAATAAAATTACTTATAATACCAGTAATTCAATATTTAGGTCAAAGGCTACTACTTGCCACTAAGGTTGGACCAATTAGTTGATTAACCAAAAGCTCCTTTTAACTACTCTGCGTCAATGTTTGAAGCTTAAAATCAAATAATTACACCTCATCTTCAAACAGTAAAATTGATCAAACTGAGTTGTCAAAATATTGGACACCTCATTCGGTCTGCACAATATGAATTTCCGTAGGGTGTAAGACAAAAAAAATATAAATGTATGTATGTAATGTATAAAAAAAATAGTTTATTTTGTAGTCATACTGGCCCACAGGATGCCCAAGGAATGTGTTATGTCAATCAAAAGTGAACATTTTCTTAGTAAAGGAACAAGAAACTGAGCTGTACGTTATGGCTGTCCAATGAGTGACTACTTATAGAAAAAAATACCCGAAATGTATTTGAATGGAGAATGGAATGTATATTTTCTTTTTATATTGCAAGTAATGTTTTACAGACTCAAGTATGAGGTGTGAATCACTTTATTCATACAGTCCATCAGAAAAAAGAAGAATGAGTCCAAAGCCCAAGAGTCTATGCTCATACTTATTTTAATGTATCACAATGAGCAAGAAACATACTTGATGAAATATTTTCAAAGGAGTATATTCAATTAACATCTACAATCAACTTAACTAGGACAACAAGGTTTTGTGACAAAAGTTTCTTTAAAAGTCTGAAGTTCCATGTGGTTTGTATGTATGTCAGTTTCCATGTCATTTGGTACAGTCTGGAAATCTTCATCATATAATTACAGTAACAAAAAAGCTAACAAGACTACAGTATAGAAAAGACATCAAGAACAACATTTTTGGTTTAACTTGCTCTTTTTTGTACATTGCAAGGCTGTTTTTTTTTCTACCCTCAGCCGGGCTGCCTGGAGCCCCAGAGCCATGCTTATGAGGCTCGAACGAGGAGTCATTTAAGGAAACAAAAAAAAGAAAGTCTAAAAAAAAAAAAAAAAAAAGAAGAAACCAAAAGGAACAATTGTGGCACCAGAAGTCACAAAAGGAACAGATCGCCCCAAGTAACAGTTCATCTTTGACGTTGGAGCAAATGGTTGTTTGGTTGTTAGTTTGGTTGTTGATTTTGGTTAATACGCTTTTCTTTAAGTGTACAACTGCCTCTTTTTCCAAGAAATGACAGTTTGGAGAACCCAACCCCACCCTCTGCTGTTAATTTTTCTCTTTTTTCTTTGACCACATAACCAACAGAGAGAGGGACGAGCTGCCGCGTGACTTGAGAGCTTTACTTGTCTACCAAAGACAAGTGGAGGGGAAACGGAGACAGGTAGCAACGTGGAGGAGGGGAAAGAGGCCAGCGTCTCTGTCCGTCCTTTCCTGAAATTTGGGGAAACATCCATCAAAGGGTCAGAAGCGGAGGCAGATGGGAAGAAAGAAAAGAGGAAAGAGCAGCTGCAGTCAAGATTCTGTTCTCTCTCTCTCTGTCTGTCTGTCTCTGTCACACAACGTCCATCGGTTCCAGAGTCCATTCTCGTCGACACTAATCAGATAAGGAGGTGGTATTTAAAGCTGTTTCGGAGCCTGCCCTCGGCTCCCATGCCCAGTTTCGGTGTGCCCACGGCCCCTCGTGTCCTCCTGATAAGAGCTCCAAAGATTCCCAGAGTCTTTTTTTTGTTTCTTTTCAGTCCTTCTTCATCTCAGAAACAAACAAAAATGGATGTCTTGATTTAAATATATTTGTATCTGTATACTGGTACACGCGCCTTTTCACAGTGGGCAAAGATGACCTCTACGGCATAACCTTGTTGCTTTTTGAATGTCCATCAAATATCCCAATGTAAGTATTGTGGAGGCAGATACCCACAAAAACATTTTGATAAAATATACACTTTTTTTCGGGGGGCGGGGGTGTACAAATGTTCTTTTGTTGACTGCATAAAGCTTTTGCCACATTCATGTGATCAATCGGAGTAAAAGCTACCACAGTCACTTTGATCATTAGATTTTCTCAATTACTCTCAATTGCGGCTTGCTTTGTTTTGATGTCTAACACAAAATACAAGGGGGAAATTAATTGGCTCTTATGAAACACATACGCACACGCTTTCTAATTCACATACAGGCCATGCTGGGTGCATCTGATGTAGGGATTGATCTTTCCTCTATACAAGAGCCAACATGATTACCCTTGAACTTTGGAAATAAGATATATTTGAAATAGCTTTGAAACAATTTTATATATTAAAAAAAAAAAAGACTAAATAAAGTGACTGGGACATATTTTTGGATTTGTTTCCTAATTTTAAAAACTTAATTCAAATCTAGTGTTAATTTATGATTGAAAAATTATATACACAGACCACAAAAACATACAAATACTTATAGGAAAACTGAAATACATGTTTGACAGTATAGGGAAATTAAAATATATTTAAGGGAGAAAAACAATATAACTTAATTTATGAAATCAAAAAGTACACAATTTCAGGGAGACAGAATTTTCCAGAAGTGGCAAGCTTGGAGAGTCAATCATTGCTTTGAACAACATGCTATGGTATCAACACCAAAAGGCATTAAGATCATTGGGGCGTATACATATATCTATATAAATTGGCTGTACAATATTGGTCAAAAAGAGGTTGTCCACAAATTTAAATAAGTCTTGGTTTTGGTTGAAAAAATATACATTTTTGTTTGTTATCACTGAAAGGACGGGGGTACCTATGCACATCCGTTTCCATTGCGATACGATCAAGTGGGTAACTTCTTTGGGACATGAAAGCCTCCTAGTCGTTTGAACCAAGGGACATCTCCAAAAAAAACTCCTAGCGACCAGAAAGAATGCTTTGGAATGAAGATGCCCCTCAAGACCTGTAATCGATGCGTAAAAGTGGCACCCTGCTTACACGTGGGACAAGTCATTGCTGGATTTCCCTGCGAGGGAGTAGGGCGGGGGGTGGAGGGCAATCACACCGCAGGTAAAAAGCTATCACTCGCCTTTTTTGAAACTAGTTTTATGTTGACTGGCAAAAATATGATTAAAACCTAGGAGACACATCAGTACCAGATGTATTATATACACTTTTTGGTAACCACCATTACTTGCCAAACAAGTAAGCAACAATCTCGACTGGATGGAGTGAGTGTTCCACGTCTGCACAGATGGATCTTTCAGTAAAAATTTACACAACAGTGGAGTGAAAATAGATTGACACTTAAAAGAATTCAAATGACAAAAGATCAGTCCTTGCGTTTAAACAAAGAAAATAACATTGTGGTATTTGGAATGCACCGTTCTTCACAAACGTCATAGATCATTGGCTTCAAAACATTGGTCTGTCCAAAAGAAAAAAGAGAAATCAGCAAAAATGTCCTTTGGAACATACATATTCACAGTCTTCAAAGTTCCGTTTTTGCAACAAGAAACAAAAAAGGTGTTGCAGAGAGGCAAGAAATTGGTTTATTGTTTGTTTTTGTTAAAGCTTCGCCAAAAGCAAAATGAGCATGCATCTAGGTTTTTTTTTCCTTTCAAAATTTTACATTAGCAGCAAAATGTATGTCCTCAAAGACCAGACCTAATACATGATCTTTAAAAAAAAAAAATTGACATTTGAATGTGTCAAAAGTCAAACAAAGATTCGTAACTATCTTACAAACTGCAATGGCTCTGTAACGGTGCTACTCCACAATGCAAGGACGAGGGCCCTTTTTGGTTTTTGGTATCTACGTAAAAAAGCCACCCGTTTGCTTGCAAGGAAGCAAAAACGGTAACTCTGATGCGTACTCCTTTATCTTTTAAAACTTTGTTTTCTTTCCTTTAAAAACAGCAACAAATTATCAAGTATAAAGAAGCCTCTTTTCTCATCTTTATGCACCAATGGTGAAAAGTGTTCAGTCTTTGGATTTTCTTTTTGTCTTAAAGCGTGAGAATTATTATTAGTATTCTTTTTTTCATTTGCATGAATGACAACAAAATAAAAGGTGTAGCCACATAGAGGACCTGCATCGCGTCTACAAATACAGGACAGCCAAGGGAAATAAGTGCGGGGAGAAGAACAGAGTGAGAAATGGGAGTCAGACAGTAATAAGTGCACGAAGGTAACCAAAAAAAATTAAATACAATTAGAATTTCATTATTCCACTCACAACTTGTTTTCATCCAGTTGATGGATGCAGTACCAACTGACCCATACGTTTTAAATAACGCTTAAAGCGGTTCCTTCCTTGTCAGGAGAGGAATCTGGATGAATATCTCCCAAGAAGGCTGTGAATGAGACAGAAACATCATTTGGATAAATTACCCATTGCCCATCATCTAATCTATCGGAATGATCAAGACAACATCAAATGAAGTGTCTTAAAGTTGGACAATACAAAAGCTAAATGTACACACAAAAAAAATCAGGCTACCAAACTGCTTCAATTCACTTCCAATCCAGCAATCTACATAACACCACAATATCTGGAACCTTTATAAATACAGAGGGATGGGTTTTTTTTTTGTTTCCTTTAAAAACTCAATTATTCATGGCCCATTTATATGTCTGCAATGGTCTCTTTGTATGAATGGATAACAATTCTTCTCCCATCTATTCTTTTGTTCAACAGTAAAACTCAGCCAATTATCTGCCATTTTAATGCCCATAAAAATGCCTTATTAATTTCCACTCCAATTAAAATGTTGTGGGTAATCAAGATATGAAGAAAAACAAGCATGTCAAACATGGGTTTGTGTAACAGAACAAAACATTTGCGAGCCATTGACCTGAGAATAAAATAGACATTACATTATTATTTTACTTTTGCAAGCCATTGGTATCTGAATGCTTAAATAGCAAGAACATGGACCGGACTATTCTCCCATACAGTACATACTGGCTTTTTGTGAGTGTGCTATTAAATATAAATTATTACTAAACAAAAGGGTATCTTCTCTACTCAGAATTTTTCAAAGGGTTTCTTGGGCCATTTGTCAGCATTCCTCCTCATTACTCTTTTCTCTTCTCATATATTATTAATATGCGTGTGTTTCAGTTGAACAAAACAAAACATAATGGAAACCAGCATGTTGATATGGGAAAACAATCCACTAACATTAAGTTTTTGGTTACAAGCTTTGGAATTGCAGTAAGTCTTTACATCTTTTTTTTTTTCTGAAATTGGTTTGTATACCTTTAACGTATTTAACATTGCTGCTTTTTCTGATTTTTTTCCATTTGTGTTTTTTTTTTTCATTTTTGTCTTTTTTTTAAACATTGTCCATCAACGAAAGCTCTTTTACAATCTGATGGAGTCTGTTCCTACACTAGCGAGATTACTACTACAAGTACTGTCTTTGACAAAGCCAGGTTGCTGCGGCTCGTCCGCCGTCCTGCCCAGTCTGTCTGCCGACTTCTGACTGCTGTCAGAGTCAGACTCGTCAGTAAAGACGTCTGTTGGTATCGAGGTCTGAACTCCTGAGGTGCTCAATGAACTTGAGGTAACCGTTGAGGGTGAGGACGCTGGAGGAAACAGGGAGGAAGCATAGGAGGGACTGGCATTGGGCTTGCCGACTAAAGCTCTGGAGAAAGGGGCCTGGGGCCAGGATTTGCTGGCGGCTGTGGCGTTGAGCTCTGTAGTGGAGGAGGAGGAGCAAAGGGGGGTGGACCCGGCAGATGATGGCATGGTAGCTGATGTCGTTGGTGGCGGAGTGGGACTGCTGATGGGATGAGTGGCAGACTGCGAGGTAGATGTGGTGTTAGGAGTGGGGAAGCAGGCTGAAGAGTGAGGTAATAAACTAGTAGCGTGCTCTTTGGCATTTCTGGCTGATCGCTTGATTGTTCTGTGTTTGTGCAAAGCTGATTCCAGATGTTGACCGAGCGCTTTTTCCCCATCCAACGTAGTGTCACAAGCCAGGCAGTCGTAGAGACTTCCAACCCCTGCACCTACGCCACTGGGGACCCGCAGCAACATCTCTTGCAGGTTTGCCACAGACTGACCGAAAAAACAGTTGGACTTAAGGTGGCTAATAGCCGCTTCTTCCTTGGTGAAAACTGCTTGACACTTCCGGCATGCCAGTTTATACTGCGACTTGGGGACGATGAACTGGTCTAGATGAGGGTCCACAGCTTTGCCATCCAACTCATTCTGTTCAGCGGATGCGTTATGAGTGGAGGAGGTGGAAGATGTGTTAGATGTGCTGTGGCGGTTGCCCTTTTGCGCCTCTGTTTTCACCTGATCTCTGGCCGCTTCTTTCCGATCCCCCGACGATTTAGGGTGAGCTTGAGTTTGGCTCGCCTTGGGTTGCTGGATCTGCTGAAGCTGCCGCTGCTGCTGTTGTAGTGCTTCCTGCAAGCTCTGCTGATATTGCTGGTAATGCTGCAGCAGGGATCCCGGAGACAGGCCCATCAGTGCTTGTGACAATGCAGGGTTGTAGGGGAAGAGACTTTCCATACCATACATTGGTTGCAGGTAACCACCTTGGAGAGCGCCGGGGATCTGTGGGCTGTAGTATGGAGAAAAGCCAGGCATGAAGTAGGGAAGGAACTGGTTTGTGAGAAGAGCTGTAGGGTCTGAAGCCAAGGCAGCCTGCAGGGCTTGTAGCTGGGCAGGATCCACCACGTATTCCATGCCGGGTGTAGGCATCGAGGTGGCGGGAACAGCTGGGTCCGGCTTTTCCTTCTTGGCGCTGGCAGCAGAAGTAGAAGGAGCAGGGGTACTTCCAGTTGATGACGGGGTTGAGGGCTTCTCTGGCTTTTCCTTGGGCTTCTCCTTTTCTCTCAACCTCTCAACTTCACGCTCTTTGGAGTGTTCGGGCCGGGAGACGGACGGGGTGCTTGAGGAAATGGAGTTGGATGTAGAGGCGGGGCTCGAGTGGGACGCGGATGTATTCGTCTGCGCTGGGCTCGATGTGGACAGAGATGATGATGAGGGAGGCTTGTTGGGCAATCCAGATGTTGGCAAGCTTGGCGAGGGAACACTGGCACCAGGCATGTTTAGTAGGTTTGAAGGTTTAGGAGGAGTTAAAGCTGCAGATTGGTAGTGCAAAAAACAGAACAACAGTTAACTGAGTTCAGGTAGGAGTATCCCCTTTAAGAAATAACATTTATTTGATCGGAGTATCAACTCATATGCACGTGTAACTTTGCTCTTACGTGTATGTGTTATCTAAAATCCAATTGCCAAGTAAATATTTTCCTTCAAGGGTTTATATACAGGCTTTTTTTCAAAGGAATATACAGTCGTGGGAATACACTAAATGGAGCAAGATTCAATTTGTGGACCATGATTGCTCTGCTTCTGTGGCTTGGTGTTACAAATTTGTTGTATTTGATAACGTATTCTTGTACAGTACATTTTCTTATAAAAGAATAACGTTAGCGGTACTTCAATCGCACTTTGTGTATGTTTTAAACTGTGATTACTATTATTATATTGAATATTTGAATTGTCGTCATAGCAGGCCAAAACAAACAAACAAACAAACAAACAAACAAAAATCCAAAGAAAACAGAAAAAACAGCAACATACCTGAGTTAGACGAATTAAAGCTGGAAAGAGAGGGGCTTCCAACCCCTGGCAAGAGGACAGGTGGAATGCCTTGTAGATTGGAATAGGCTGACTGGAGATTCAGCGCCTGCATTGCAGGGTTATCAAACATTCCTTGTTGCTGCATGGCCTGCTGCTGTGCCAATCCTAAAACTTCATTGGCCTTCTTAATACGGTCCATCTCTTGCTGAGCCATGAGTTGACGGACAGTGGCTGGGTCAAAGTATTCTTTTTCTTTGTCAATCTGACTGCCAATGGTATCCTTAACCTTGGAGATATGCTGCTGGGAGAATATGTGATCGCGAACAGAGAGGCGGGCACTGTACTTAACACCACACAAAGTGCATTCAGTTTTCGGCCCCTCATAGGATGTCTGATTTATTCCAAAGTGCTTGGCCATGTTGAGCTTTGCCTTTTTTTCCTTGGCACGGGCATTTTGAAACCATACCTGAACCACTCTCTTTGGAAGTCCAATATCATTGCCAAGTACCTCACATTCCAACATGGTAGGAGTCCTGTAATCATTAAAACAGGACTTCAACACTTTGAGTTGGAGGTTTGTCATCTGGGTTCGGAAGCGCTTTTGACCAGGACGATCACCGCTGTCGATGCTCCTGGTGCCTGAAGCTCCGGGACTTGGCGAACAAGGATCCGCCAGACTGGATGTCTCACTGTGGTCAATTATATGTTCATTTTCACAGTCCTTAGCATAATAGCTTGTAGCAGGGCTTACGAGCCCTGAGGACATTTGGTCATCGTTTTCAAGGATGGGGACACTGCCCCCAGGCTTAGGCAGGTAGTCACTACTACTCTGGCTGTGTTTTGCATCAGCACTATCATTATCAGCATTAGCCTCATCACCTGTAGTTGTATCTGTGATGGCCGTATTAACAGAGGAACAGTCGTCATTATCCAGTTTGTTTTGATCAAAGCTAAGGTTCACAGCAGACATGGCCGAACCATCAAAATCTTCCATTCCTTCAACTTTAATCGACGAAGGACTCAGAAGAGCCCTGGGAGACAAATCCATTCCTCGATTCACGGGAGACATGGAAGAGCTTTGTCCATCCACATTTGAAGATGACATTTGTGAATAGGCTGATGTCTCCAAGGCATCCAACTTTAATTGGATCCCTTCGTGGTCAGGTAACATACCAGAGAGGGTTAAATTATAACCAGCACGTTTGGCTTCGTGCCAGTGACGAGAGCGAATGTGTGCCTCAAGGGCAGTTTTTGCTTTAAAAAGAGCTCTACAGAAGGGGCACCTCCGATGAGCTTGAGCTGGCCCCACGGCTCTGAACTGGCCTTTTCTCTCCCGTGCTCTAGTATTCTGAAACCAGACTTGCACTACTCTCTTTTTCAGCCCCACCTCATGTGCAATGTGGTCAAGCATTTTACGCGTCGGATTAGAGTCCAATAGGTACTTCTGATAAAGAATCTCGAGCTGCTCAGGCGTGATGGTGGTTCTAAGCCGCTTGTCTCGATGTGGCTCTTCACTGTTTGTGCTGTCATTCTCTCCTGGGCTTGTGCCAGCTTTTTCCTCCAACTTCCTCTTCAGGGAGTTCATTGTGGATGTGGGGGTGGATGGAGAAGTGGCAGAGCTGCTGGGGATCTGGGGCATTGTCCCAGAGAGTAACTGGCCTGCCAGGAGAGGATTGCTCGGGTCAAATAGCATGAAAGGCATGTCCATTGAGCGGTCAATGAATTGTGGGTGGATGAACTGATTCTGCACAGAGAGGAAGTGTAATTGCTGGTGCTCTTGCCAGTGCTCAAAGGAGGGGAAGCCAATCTTGCACTGATCACACTGGTATGGGATGAGCTGCTGTGCCATTTGTTGTGGAGCCGAACTCATGTGGGGATTGTGGCTCAAGTGAGAGCTTTGGGAGGGGGGCTGGCTTGTCTGAGAAGCTGACGGACCACACTGCAGTTGCTGTTGAGTGAAGGAAGAAGACGAATGTTTGTTGGGCTTTGAAATAGGTTGGATATTCTCTTCTCTCTGATGTCTATGCTTTTGTGAATCTGATTGAGGTTGGGGTACATTTTCCTGCTTAATTGACGTCTTATTTGGGGAATCGGTTGAAATGTCAGGTACATCTTTTGATTTCTCCTCATGGAGGTTTGAGGTGGTTGCTGGTGACGCCTCCTCCTTATCAGCAGTAGGGAGATGTGAGAATGCAGAAGGTGTAGGTGGAAGTGGACAGAGACTTGAAGAAGAAGGCATTGGGGTATGGCAAGAGGAACCAGATGGCGTGTAACAATCATTAGAAAGATCAACTGAATCTTCATTTTGGCTGTCATACTGTCCATCCTCATCTTCATCTTTGTAGCACAACTTCTTTTGATGTTTTATGAGATCAAATATTCTCTGGAAGACCAAGTTGCATTTTTTGCACTGGTAGTTCAGATTTGAGGTGCGAATATACCGGTCATTTGAAAGTTCCCGTCTCTCTCCATCTTTCCCACCATCAGTCTGGTTTTCATAATTCTTTCTTGCCTTCTGGCGAGCATTTTGGAACCAGACAACAATGACACGAGTGGGGAGGCTCAAAAGGTTGGAAAGCTGTTCAAACTCATCGTCCTTTGGATAAGCATTGGCATCAAAGAAATCTTGTAAAATTCTCAGCTGGTAGTCTGTAAATCGAGTTCTAGAAGATCTCTTACTTCCATAGAAGTCTTGCTTCTGTGGTTCAGGTGAAGGCGGTTTAGAATCAATTTTGGTATCATCAAGTGTTGTGGTTGGTGGGTTATTGAAGTTGTATGGCGAGTCTTTATTGCGTTGTCTCTCTTTGAAAAGCGTGTTTCTGAACCAGTGCTTTATGACTTTTTGCTGCAGTCCTGATTTATCTGCCATTTCTTTAATTTGATCTTCATTGGGCGAATTGTTTATATCAAAGTACTGTCGCAGAACCCGAAGCTGATCATCTGTAATGCGTGTCCGTGGCCTCTTATTCTGTTGCTGCTGCAGCATGGCCGGGGTGAGCTGTTGTTGGTAAAGCTGGGCCAAGTCTGAGGCCAGACTGGGTTCAACAGAGGACAGCTGAGGAGTTAACTGGTTGGGCAAAGACTGGAGTGACATGGACTGCATCATTAGTGGTGAAAAGATCGGCAAATCCATTGGCATGGGAATTTGTGGCATTGGAACTGGAGGCTGTGGAGTAGGTACAGTTGGAGGTGTGAGTGCAGCTGCAGACACAGGAATATTTGGTGTTGGAGCTCTTTGGGGCGGAGGGGGTGGGGGAGGAGGTGGAGGAGCTGGAGCAGCCTCTGGTGTAGGAGGTCTCAGTGGATATAGTTTATCGTAATTCTCTCTGTATTCCTTAGCGAATCTCTCAAGGGATCGAAATGGGAAAAAAGCCTGGTGGATATGCTCCTGGTGGCTCTTTAGAATCAGTATGTTTGAAAACAGCTTGCCACAGGCTTCACATTCCAGTTTCTCCAATCCCTCAATGGGATCCACCACTCTTGTGATCCCACCTGGTCCACTTGATCCTGTTGGCCCAGTTCCCCTTTTCTGGGCTTTTTGTTTATTTTCATTATACTGAATAACTAACTCAAACCCAAAATTTTCGAGCAGGGCTTTGGTTGCGTTTCCACGAGCATCTGAAGCAATCCTTGGCGGAAGTAAGCCAGAGTCATGGTTAATACTAGTTGAAATGTGTTGAATGTCCTTCTTTTCCTTTAGTTTTTCCATTGAATCTTTGTTGACATCCTCGTTCTTTTCAGTCGCATCTCTGTCTCTCTGAATATCTTTCTCACTTTGTGAGGATGGAGGCTTCTGCTTTTTTTCAATCTGCTGGTGGAGCGAAGCACTCTGTTGCAGCAATGCCATCTGTCCCTGTGCCTGTGAGTGAGGCTGTGCCTGCTGCTGCTGCAGCAGCTGCTGCTGCTGCTGTTGATGCTGTTGCACTTGCTGCTGAAGGTGGTGATGCATCAGTTGCTGCTGCAAGCAGCTCTGTTGAGCTGAGTTCTTTAGATCTTCTAGCAGCGAGGCGGTGGTTGCTCCTGTTAGGCCAAGTGCTGAATTACTGATGTTAATCTCTGGGTTTAGCTGAAATTCTGCTCCAGGGATGTAGAAAGGAAACAGCAACTGCTGTTGCTGTAAAGGGAGAAGTGCATCAGTGGTCATGGGGAAGTGCTGTAGAAGTGCTGGGTTAAAGAGCTGTGATTGCAGAATAGCAGCCTGCTGCTGGAGCTCTTGCTGAAGCTGAGCTTGGGCTTGAGCGTGAGCTAATTGCTGCTGTTGTTGCTGTTGTTGTTGTTGTTGTTGTTGTTGTTGTTGTTGAAGTTGTTGTTGTCCTCGTGAAGACAGCATATCTCCATATTTAGCCTTTTTTACTTCATTGTTTTCTGATGATGAGGACTGGCTGGTAACTGAGCTGCTAGTCTCGTGGCTATGACTCTGGGAGGTGTGGTTTCCTCCAAGAATATTCTGAGCCGTTTGAGACCCAGAAGTGCCATGGTTGGTAGAGTTTGTTGTTGAGTTGCTTGCTGGGCCTGGACTTGCCGTTGAAGTGCTGATGGTCCCTCCCGTAGCACTTGCAGAGCTAGTGATCCCTCCCGCGGCTTCAAGTTTAGCCGCCCTCGCTTTTGTTTGGTGTAGGACGGAGCGCATGTGGATCTCCAAAGTGGAACTCTGGCTATATGCCACATTACAAGTGCCACACTTGAAGGGCTTGTTGTCAGGGCTGCTCGTCGGCTCCGGCTGACCAGTGGTAGACTCCTGAAGAGCTCTCTTCACCTTGTGCAGGTGGGAGACAGAGTTATAGTGCACCAAAAGGATATTCTTCTGTGTGAAGGACTCTTTACAGACAGTGCACTTGAATGGACGAGATGGATCTAAGAATTTCTCCATCGTGAAGTTGGGGCCTTTTCTGAATGGCAAAGCACGTTTTGGTTCAGATCCAGAATCTTCCAGCAGTGAGCCAGATTCACTGCCTGTAGGACTTTGCTTTTCCTCTTGGTCACTCTCATCCCCCTCTTTGTCATCTTCTCCCAGACCTCCATGTTCGTCACCAAGGGCTGGGTCACCCATGACCATAATGTCACCGTTCATCAGTAAGCCCCCGTACAGCTGCTGGATATCAGCTTCACTAAGCTCCAGGTGGCTGGTTTCCAAATGTTTCTTCAAGGCTTGTAGCGTCCTGAAGCTCCGCTGGCAGAGGCAGCACATGGTCGCTGCTCGAATCACATGATACTGGGAATGGAGTTGTAGCTTCTCCACAGTCTTGAAGGCCAAGCTACACTGGTTACAACGATACTTGTAGACATGGCGATCAGAAACCGGTAGCTGAGGCCTTTTGTTGTGAACTTCATTGAAATGCATCTGCAGAGAGTTGGACGATTTGAACACTTGATTACAGCCTTTCTTCCAGCACAGGAATCCGGTTGCATCATCCTTTTCTGTTTGTTGATCTTCTTGAGGTGACTTGCGAACCTCGACTGTTTCTGTCGGAAGTGAAACTCCCTTTTCCAGATCAGCATCTAAACCATCTGCAGAGAAAGTAGAGTGTTGAGAAGTGTCTTACGCCAACTTATTGTACACAATTTCGTACAGTCTAAAAGGATTTACAAGCATATATAAAATGTCATTTGAATGTCCCTGAAAAACAAGAGAGTCTTTTGTTTGAGAAAAAGAAAAATAACTCAGACACTAACCAGCTTGTTTTGTTGTATCTTCAGCATTGGCAACAGCTTGAGAGGGATTCTGAGATTCTCTTTCTGGACCAGGAACAGGTATGAACATGCTTGCTGGTAGGACATCGGTTGCTGTCACCTAGGGAGGGGGGAAACAATTACCATTTAATGTTTGAAACCATCCACACCAAATCTAATCGAGCAGAGTGAATCTTATGGAACATAGTTTAGTCAAATTAAAAAAACATGATTCATGTGATCGTTCACACATCAGTAAATTCAACATATTGGAATTGTTCATTTCTGTGCCTCACTCTTTTCTGGCAGAATGGAGGCACAAAACAAAAACAAAACAGAACGATCTGAGACAACTATTTTATTAGGCTATTAGAGGAAAGAACAAAGTATCCCAAGGTCACTTTTAAATTGGCCTGTCTAATTGGCAAACATAGTTCAAAATGGCTATCATCCAGCCAGACCCAGAATTAATGAAGCTCATTTTCATTGCTGCAGCCATACACAGACTGATAATGAAGCACAAAGTGAGAGGGACGGTTGGGTGTTATAAAGAACTGTTTGTAACTTGTATGCCCTTACAAAAAAAAAAAAAAAAGTTTTGTTTAATTAGGAAATACATATACACGAGTATGAGAACAGCAATACCGGGTTCTAAACAGCTGGGGAGCATAATTAAACATTTGTACCAATTATATGATGATGAACTAGCATGAGGCTTTAATTAAAATCCTGTGCTCAAACATTGAAAACACCCATATGGGAGAATAAAAGTGTCCGTAAAAGAAACCTAGAAAAAGGCCCTGAAAGACTTTGGGTCGAGAGAATAGATGTAGATTGGGTGGGATGTGAAGACAATAGAATGATGAAAAGATGAAAGGTAGGTAAGAACATATCATTATACATGCCTGGCAAGAAATGAGTCACCTATTTCAAAATTAATTATGCTCCTCTCCTTGGATAAGTGTAAAGGATAAAGTACTTTTCCATCTGCATTCACTAGTTATAAAAATGTGTTGGCTTTAATGTGTCTCCTATTACAGGTCTTCTGTCATGCTACTCTGTAGTGGTTCAGTACATTACAACCTCTATAAAAGAAATAAATATTGCAGTCTAACATACTAATGTGCTCGCCATTTACTTTCGAGATGGGGGGGTGGCCAGGCGGGAGATAGAGCAGTGTTTTACTGTGTGATTGTCCGGCCAGCTATTGAGCCGTACAAGATAGAACAGAACAAAGATTTGCTCAGTGATTTACAAGAAAAGGGGGCAAATAAAATTTTATTCCCCCTTTGATGAGCATTATTGGAAGCAAGGAGACCACTTTCAGTAGAGAACAATGCACCAATACACTGCAGTTGATATAAATCTAACTACAGGCTTCAGTATCTCCCCCTCCGTCTGTTTGTTTATAGGAGCAGGCTGCCCGATTAATTAATTAATCAATCATTCTGGGGTTGGGGTTGTAGTTCCCACTGAGCCTAAAGTATTCATCTTCTGAACAGTTTTGAGGTGAGGCCCTTTTCTTTTCCTGCCCACTTGAATGAGGTTGGTGTCAAAGAATTAAAAAACATGGAACACCCTTTTGGGTTTTACTAAAACATACATTGTGAGCCAATATTTGTGACGTCTTACATCACAAATATTCTTCTGGATGAATGGAGAAAAGGTCCAACAGACATTTTCCGATATAGTAAAGCGAATCTAACGTATATTTACTTTATTTTTACTTCTTGTGTGTGTAATGGCCATACAATACTTAACGTGTCCGTTTTGTGTGTTTTCTTGCCCTGTTCTGCATTTATCTGACTCGCTGCAACTTTAAGTCTGTATTGTGGACTTTTTATATCCACCGTACTCAATTGTAATCAATTTCCCCTGACGCAGGTTGATGACAATAAATCACTTTGAATAACCTACGCACAAGCATAACAAATAACACAAGCTTTTCAAACCCCTGAATAAAAGAGAACTTGTTCTCGATGTTATGGACTTACTGTGGCGATGAGCTTGTCAACACAGTCGGGCGCGACACTGTGCAGGTGCGTGAGGTGAAACTGCAGGTGGATCTTGTTGTTGAGCATGTCCTGGCACAGCGGGCAGCGTAACATGGGCTGGACAGAGTGCTGCGTCATCACGTGCATTCTGAGACGGTTCAGGTCCGTGTTGGTGAACTTGCAGTAAGGGCACTGGTACATCTGAATCAAAGTAGATAGACAAGCTGTTGAGATGGGGTGGGGTGCGTTCACACAGTTAATAGGGTGAAATGGCTTTGTGAGAGAAGAGAAGCTGAAGATGAGGAGGGTAGGGTGAGGCAAGCCTTCCCTCAAGCAACCAGATTCCTCTGATCACAGACAAGTGTGTAATAGTGAGAACCACTCACTCTTGGCACCCACTTCAAAGTGCTCTCATCTGTCAAATACCTTATTGATTTTCCACCTTATACACAATTAGCAATGCGACTGCATCAGAGAGGCGAACATTTTTTTGAGGAGAGTTGAAAAGAAAGTCCCGAATACTATGAAAGGGCTGGGCAAGATGAATACAAAATTCATCCAAAGTAGTTCTACTTCTTCTAATTGGAGTTAAAGTTTTAAGCTGATAACGTGGATTTACTAATTGGAGACCAAAAAAAGTCCGACTTTTATGAAGCGCATGCATGGCTGCTCCTCAACAAGTTCTGTGATTTGTGGCGCTCACCTGCTCCGCGGCTCGCTTTTCAGCTGGCCGGGGACGCTTCGAGGACAGCGGGCTCTCAGAGGTCTCCGACCGTGACGAGGGCCTTTTACTCGGGATCGGGGAATCTGACTGGTGCTGTTCTGAATGGCCGGACACTGCTGAGCAGACACACATGCACAGAGGGATAAAGAGGAGACGTCAAGATGAGTTGAGGCTTGGCAGCACGAGACAGGCCAATCAATATGGGTGAGGGTAAAACGTTAAAGGGCTGTCTTTTGTAAATGTGCCATATCTACATTTAATGGGAAATGGGCAGTTTATCACACATTTTTAACTCGTCTTTCATGCTGCTTTTAATGGCAGACCCAGAAACAACCTCATGTACAAATGTTAGTTTACCACAGGGTGCAGCTTTAGGTTTCACCGCACCTCATAGTTTCTGCCCACATGAGTCTTTCAAATCAAGACAAAGTACATAAGCTTGGCCCCTTCGGTTCACATCCATACAAGCGCTCTGATTTGTTCTGAGAAATCCTACGTGTGTATTCTTGGTAAAGCAAAAGTTTACCAGCTTGTAATAACAAAATTGTCTCTTTTATTGTCACGGCGACCCCAGGCTTTTTACATTAGTGGCCGATCACATTGGTGGAATAGCCAGTATGCCTCTCATGTTGTGTTAATGATGTTACTATTCAGAATTCCGTGCCACACACTGAAAACCAAAATCATAGCATCATAAAACCATATGACCATTGGTGATATTCTTACCCAAACAAAAAAATAATAAAAAGACCAAACTTGCATCTCTTTTAAGTGTACAATAAATGATAAAGCAACTTAAGTCTCATCCCATGTTTGAAGAGCAAAGTCTCACACATGAACAGGTGCAAAGCACTTTAAAACTCCTCGTCATTACAAAGAAAGAGAAAATGGAAGTGGCACAAAGTGAATCATCACATTTAAACGCTCAGTTAAGCTGGAGCTTACACAGGACCTCGATTCACTCGGAGCCTGCGTGAGAGCTACAAATTCACGGTGGAACATAAGGAGGTGGCTTGCTACCCACTAACAAGCCCATAAAGAGTTAAAATTGGCCTGATTTGTACAGTCCCAGAAGGGTAAATTGAGAACACAGGGTACTGCTAGGGCGGGGTGTTTGGCAGGGGGTCAGGTTAAGCGGGGCTGACCACGCTCTCGCTCCAGACATTAAAATGTCACCTCCAATCAGGAGGAGTTGAGCTGATTACACAGTGGGGAACCTAGCACTGGACGACGCCGCCTGCTCGATCTCCCAGAGACACTGGGATCAGTCACCAAGGTCCTGTTAGGGTCCAGTCACAGCCAATCCCATTAAACACGTCCACCTATAAACAATGGCAATGTTAAACAAAAGGAGAGACTCCTATTCCTGACAGTAACCAACCGCTCAGTCATGGCACTGTCCTCACCAAATCCCCATCAACGCTACTTTGGTATACTCCGCCTTACTATGCTTGTCTGGTAACAGCAAGCCCAGGCACTGTTGTCTGACTGGCCGTCTTCATTAAGTCCAGAATTTCAATCATTCAATTAGATATTTGCAGACACCTGAACACTAAATGACAATATTGCTATTCCATGTGAAAACCAAGTCCCCGTTTCCCTCGATAAACATGTCTTTCACACTACTTTACTCCGAACTGTTAAAAATTCAAAATGATGACGACATATAGACGTGCATACAGGACACATAGGCACAAGAATTTGTTAAGGAGGAATATGCATCCTCCGTGACTCACAATTAGTAGAATAAGCAGGATTTATTCCACGCCAATTCCATGTCAATTAGTGTGAGAAGTGACTGTTGACAATGAGGAGCTGGAGAGCTACCCTGCAGGGACATTGAGTGGGAGACGCAAGCTTGGGGAAGCTTACTTGGACGCAGTGTCTCTGGTCACGGTCAGTCGCAAGCCTGGGGATGGTTACTTAGACGCAGTGTCTCTGGTCACGGTCGGTTTGGGCGCCGTAAAATGTGATCAGTTGCTTTTCTTTTAGGATTCCTCCAGCCCAACACCATCACCAGCACCATGACTAATATCCAACTATGTATGTATCCCGTGTGACCTTGTCGAATGGTGGATGAAAATAAATGACCGTCAAAATGGAGAGTATAGCGTGATGAAAACAGTTGGACATTGTGGTGGTGAGTGGTGTTCCACGCATGTTAGGCACGGATACCTACAGTACAATATGAACCGGTGGTCACAACTACTGCTTTTACAAGTGTTGACAAGAGGGAGCAGGAAGAAGACTGAGCTTGGTGACACATGGCACGAAAATGGCACAGGTGAAAATAATATGCAGGGGGGAAAAAGTGAATAACGATTATGTTTCATTTTTGATATGTTAGAACTAGAGTTCATTGTAAGGATGCACAGCTAGGTTGTTGGGTACACGTCTGAGTGTGTCCGCTTTCTGCATCTTCTGTTGAGTAACTAGACACAGAACCACCGTCCTTAGCAAACCTCTTCTGACACATTGACAAGGTGGCACCTTGTTTGAAGACACAAATGTCTCAGCTAGAATGGAGTCGATTAGATGATTATTAATGCATGCCCCTTTTCCATAAACCAGAGGCTTTTGTGCTGTTAAGTCCCATAAGTGGATTGGACGTTGGCACCTTGTCTCACCTCTCGCGTGGTTACAGTGTGGACCTTGGAGCACATTGCAAACGTGTCTGGAGCCCTGTTGTGCTTTCAAGAGAAACAAGAACGGCTGCCGGACAAAAAAGTGCGCTGACTGAAGGATCGGAAACAGGTCATCTGACGTTGAAATCCATCAAGGCAATCACAGCTGCCATCAATCTACTTTGTCCTCTGGGGATAACACGACTCAGGTGGTAAATAGAGTGGTTGTCCATTACTTGAAAAGTTGCTTGTCCAACTCCTGTGAGAAGCAAAGTTGTTTTTTCTACTTGATTCTGATATACCATCGTCATCAGGGTGTGAATGAGTCAAATTGTTTCCTTAGATCATGTTTATGATTCTGTATATGTAATTAATGTACACAAAGCAAGAAGCTGCATTCTGAAATTGCATAATCCATGGCTCATAATGGTGATGTGAGCACAAGGGCTACCATACTACAGACACAGTATGTAACAGCAGTGTATGCCCCTGCTTTATCTTCATTTTACAGCAGTTGGCCATGGGTATGAACCTCTGAGACCTTAACTTGATCCAATAACTGAAGATACCTGATCTCTAAAGCTTTTTGGTTTTTACAAAGTAATACTGAGATGAGTCGACCCCCACAATGACACGGAGGACTCTTTCTTTTCTTTTCATGATATTCCAACCATGCCAAAATTTTGCCTTTTCTTTTTCCCTGTATTTCTTCTACCCAGTTTTCTTTTTAATCTTCTTGCCTAAGCCATTCAAATGTGTAATTATCAACTGAAAATATAAAATGGAAAAACAAGAACAGACTTTTTTTAAACCAATGAATGAAACTATTTCCCGTAACATATCACAGTGAGTTCTTTTCTTCAAACAAAATGACGCACTTAATGGTAAAAGCAAGGGTGACTTGTGTATGACTAAGAGCATGATCACACAGTAGGCACAATGAATGTTATGACATGCATAGGAGCTATTAATTAGCAGGATTGTTATTCATCGGGCCGACTGGACAACGGGATGACGTGGCGTTCACCTTTACAGGACACACAACTGAAGCTGTGCCATTAGACTACAACTCGTAAACACCGAGCTTTCAGGGGCTTGGCTCGCAAACAAGGACAATTTACGGCCTATTATCTTCAAAGACAAAGGGAATTATAATTTGAAGGATGACAAGCATCCAGAGGATGTGTTATGAATATGTAAACATTTTATATTACTTTGTCTCCTGATTTGTCTCACTACTTTGACTTCAACAGCAATCGCAAAGCCGGCCTGCAAAAAATGTCTCCTCTTGTTTCGATGGTAAGTAACCGCCAGCAGGTAAACAGCTGCAAAACAAAGCCTAATATTTGTCTTGTGCTGAATGAGCACAGACTGCAATGCCTCAACGGCGTGTCTAGGGGATGCTAATTACCATGTTAATTATTCTGCCGACATGCAGCCTCTACCCAGCAGCATATGTGTTCTTTCAGAATCACACCTGGACATGCAAAAGAGCACATGGCACAGGAACAGGTGTCGGAGAGACATGCATTAAAACTGTCTCATTGTTCGAGTTGTGACTTAAAATAGTTGTGCGAATGTGTTAGTTATTCTTTATCTGAGTAGCACTCTAAAGCATCAGGAGCAAACACTACCATGTTCATACATATGCCCCAAAACAGTTAGGTAGAAAAACACTAACATTTTGGTCTGTGTGATCGGCACCGAAAGCCATACTTAAATTCAAAATGTTTCAGATGCAAGCTACACTGAGTGCATCATCAGCATTGCCGCGATTGCGCACATGTGAGGACCATGTTCTCAGTTAGTGCTGTCATTTGTTTTTGTCTTGTAAAAATGTCTGAGTGTTTTTTTAAGTCTTCCACATGTGGGCAAAATCCAATGATTCATATCCCCCCTCTTTCTTTTCTCTGGCTCCCATAAATCCAATGCAAAGAACAAGGAATGGAAAATATCCAGTGACAAATGTACCCTTCCATTTGGATTTCCATATTGTAAGTAGTATCTTAAAAAAGTGTGCAGGGGGTGTTCTGGTATCATCGTGCCTGTCATCCTCATTACATCATCGTATGTTAAACCACTGATTAAGTATACAACTGCTTTAGTGAAGAGACTATTCTGGGTCTTGTGTCAGACTGCTGTCTCAGCTCGGTGAGAGGGTGTGACGGGAGCAGGCTTATGGCCATTCCACGTATACATATTTCATAGCCAGCATTAAAAATTCCCCTTTGAATTGCTAACCACATATGTTGATTAAACTGCTGTGGCAGCTAGCATAGCATTACTTCACATCACTGTCGAAAATACGTTAAACGTTTTATGGTGCCTTGAGGTACAAGTGAGTCAACTTAAAAGTTTTGAGATAAGAGCCAGCCATTTTTTGGAAGGGGGCATTGATTTGTAAACATCATTTTGAGGGTGCTGCATCATGGCAGTAAACTTAACTTACAACACACAGAAGTTTGGCAAGGGGACTAAAACTTCATAAAAGAGGCATCAGTGCCACTTTCAGTTGAAGTGTAAAATAAAACTTAACTGGAAGTGCAATAATGAATCAATTATGTAACAACGGATCAGTTCTCAAGATAATAAAAATAAAAAAGAGTCATTAGAACTGGTCAGTCCACATGTGAAGCTTATTTTTGACTGACACTGTCAGAGAGGCATTCTTTTTATCATTGTGGCTGTACAAACACCTCTCAAGCGAGCAGTACAGTTGTACGTCTGCAAACAACCACAAAAATAAACAATTCTCAACAATTGTGAGTGGAAAAAAAACTGATCATTATCTTTGTCAAGACAGATTTTTTATAAAGCTATGACGACACCTCATTAGGTACAGTGCAGGCATACCTAATAAAGTGACCAGTGAGTGCAGCTACTCTACTACTGTAATGATCACAGAAACCTGCCAGATGTCTACTAAATTTGCAGTAGGCAACGTTTACATGTGTCTGCATGACTACGAGTGCATAAATGCATCATCTTTGCGATAAACACATCTAAATAATGAAGGCGTCTTTCAAACTCAAATGACACGTATGCATTTTACAGCCGCTCTGATGTACATACTTTTAAATGATTTTAATGAACAGCGAGGAGAACAAGAGAGGGAGAATGAGATTGACAATGGCTTGGCGCCTTTCTTCTGTGTTGGCTAATGCCGCCTTGCGTGACAGTGACTGTCATTTATAAAGAAACAATTGTGCCCTGCACTGGCAGCTACATGACAATGATGAGAAGGAACACCCCAGTAGTTGTAGTAAAGGTAAACTTAAAAGGAGAAGAAGAAAAAAATAAATAAAAATCAAAGAGTCGGTCGGGTGCCTGAGCACCTTTCAGATAACTCCATAACAGCCTGGCAAGACATTTATTGGTCATATTGTGTAACCTCCACAACATCTGTGTGCCGCCTGTGTAAACATCATCAGGCCAAACAAAGCGCTTCTCCGTTTACCGCCTCCACCGCCGGACCTGACTTGCCTTTCTGTCCTGTGCAAAATATGCTTTTCTGCACTTGCCTTCGATGACCATTGCGTTCATCGGTCATACACAAAAAGTTTCAAGCACAAATGGACTCTTCCATTGCCTTTTTGCTAACAACACGGCACCCAACCTCTCTACCCACTTTTTCCTGACATCAAACACAACCTCAGACCCAGTTCCCTAATGCACATGCTATTTTTAACTAAGCGTTTCTAATAAGCTGCTGGAAAGCTGTAAATTTTTCATATGCAAGCACATATTTCCTTTGTGAAAACACAGAAACACACTTATTTGGTGATTAGCGACTGACAGAGGGGAGGAAAGGAAGCCAGTGCGCTTGTATCAAATTGCACGCCTTTCAAAAAAGGAAGAGTCCTAATGCGAGGAGTCATCTTCCTGCGCACACCAGGTACGGGTGAATTATTAATCGGCCGGCTCATTTTAGTGCTTTTTGTAGTGCTTTATTTTGATGTGCTAAAACATTCTTTTAGCCATATTCAGTCAGGCATGCATATCATTATTTCTCCCATCAAAGAAAAGTGTCACCCTTTCAAAGAGCACAAACAACTCAGCCTCATTTAAAATAGAAAGTTTGAATATCAAAGATGGGGGGCTTCAAACGCTGATGAAGTTTTTTTTCCTTTCTTTTAGTTATCTTAAGACACTTGATATACAAAAAAATAGCTATGCAAAAAGCTCTTGATTATTTTCCAGCTCTTAACCTAACGAGTGTAAATCAAAACATCCTGCAGACATAAAAAAAAAAAATTGACAAGTGAGAAGAATCTAACCAGGCACATTCGTGTGTTTAATGTCTCTTGTCTTGAATGCAGCACCTCCATGCATACCACAGCAAGATTGATTTTATGACATTGGCAAAAACGAATGTGCTGAACTTTTAAGTCAAATGTACGAGGTGGAACGAATTCTTAAGTAATTCGAGTATCTTGATTTAAAAAAAAAAATTCTTGAAGATCTTTTCTGCCTCGGGCCCTGTTTGGTGAGCACCATCGAGAAGTCAAGCGAGCAGTAACAGTAACAATGCCACGATAGTGAGATGGCCAATATCAAAATAAATTTCTCTCATATGCAGTAATATGCAAACATCAGGGTATGTTTTTATTTTGAAGCTGTTCTTGGCTTATAGTATATATATATATATATATATATATATGTCTATATATATATATATATATATATATATATATATATATATATACACACAAACAACACCATGTCATCCTAAAATAAAATTCGTCTTAATTTAATATTTAATATTTTACATTTATTATTATTTAAAATCAGATGTGCGAGAGGAAAAAAAAATGAGGGCAGGTTGGGAATTTGTGCAAAAAAAAAACATTGAAAAGTTTGCATCTCTGATGATTAAAAAATGTAAAAACTTATCAAATCTACCAAAAATGTCCAAAAATGTCCAAATTCTCACAAATCCTGCCTCTCAGCAGTAAATATTTCCATGAACTGATTAATTCTCATTCTGTTGAATAAAAAAATCATTTGCTTTTACTTTGGTAACCAATCAACATTTTGTCTGTTTTCTGACATAACCCTGATGGGATACTGTACAAGCAAAGTGTGTGATCTTGTGTGTGTGTGTGTGTGTGTGTGTGAGTTTGCATGAAGGGGGCGGTGCTAAACACACACACACGTGTTACAACTCGCACCAAGAGCACACTTGCGGTCTGGCCCGAAAGAAGAAGCTGTGATTGCAACTGCTCTCACTATGTTGTTGGACATATGCTTCAGTTAGACAAAAGGCCTTATGTGCATCACTATTCAGGTGCAGGGCCCCCCAATGTTTCCCTGCTCGCTGCGCTACCTCAAGTGTATGTGTTTTGGAAATATTGGCCTTACCTGGCCCTTTGGTGAGCTCCTTCTCCCCCCCACTTTCTCTGTCTTTGGTTTGGTCCTCCTGGTCTGTGGTGGTCTCACTAGCAGCCTCCACATCCTCACTCAGCTCTCCTGAAGGGGGAGGGAAGATGGGAAATGTAAATCACCAAGCCATCAGAATTGGTGGAGGCACTTAAAGGGACGGCAGCGTTTTGTTTCTATAGGTGCTCGCAACAATGGCATTTGCTGACTCGCGGTTACGAGGCTTGCAAACAAAGAGGACACAATCTGCCGTCTGCTTTCGCTTCTCTACCTCGATTGGAAATATATTGAAAGACAAAAATCTATTTGTAAATATATAGAGTATTTTTTGGGGTTGGGGGGGGGGTCAACTTAATTTTATTTCATTGTGAAGCATCCTGCCTGGGTAAGACCAAAATACATTGTGTCCCCCTGCTGCTAACCACACACTCTCCAGCCTATTTTATATATTGGGAGGGGGAAAAAACAAATCATGAATATTTAAAACTCTCAGGGATGCAACCCCTTTCACTTTATTTCAAGTCAAAGGCAGAAATCCCTTGTAACCATCTTAAAAGCCTCCGCTCGATATATCTGACCATTTAGGAAGCGTCGAAGTCTAAACAATGGATATCCAATAATGCTGTTTGTAAGTAACACACAAAGGAAAAGATAGTGAAAACAGATAATAAAAAGACCATCAATCACCTTTATTTCCCTCCAGTGCCCCTTGAATATCCCCCTTGCCTGTAAACTTTGTTTAAAAGTAGCGCGACACTGAGCGCAACAGCATTGATCCGACAACAGTAAACTAGGCCGCGTGGTCAATAGGCCTTATCAGTTATTACACAAGTCAGCTAATTCTCAGCAAATGTGCTTAAATGCTCTTTAGAAAATGCTTTCACGCTCAGGTCCCGACACTACGAGCTATTGACGTATTGACGACCTTACAAGAGCCATACCGAAATATCCTGTTCAAGTATTCAGCCCCGCAGCCATCACATGGCCTGCCCGATTCAGCTCGCCACATGACTACCCGCAGCAAAAAACACTTTTATGATCTTACATTATCCCCGCCGCTCACTGTTTATCCCGTTTGTGGTCGAGCACTATGCGCACACATGAAGACGGGCCGACGTCATGATTGCTTTGACACACATATACGTATAGATTGTGAACAAATGTTGCAGCAAAAGACGCCTGATAAAGGACAGCTACATATAATGCATTCGCTTCCGCTCAACAATGAGTGGAATGAATGAGTTTGTCTGCCTTGTTTAACAGCATTCACTGTAGCACTCTTCTTAAATCATATATAATATTTTTCTCTTTAAATATAAACACAAAGAACCCCACTGAAGAACATTGTTATTGGGGCTCCACACTTAGTCTGCAAGTGTGTATGTGGCTTTCTAAGAAAGCACAAGAGAAGGAAAGAATTTCAACATGAACTCAATCATAGGCCACAGTAAGTAAAAAAAAAAAAATCTGTACGTACATACAAATGATGTCTATGAAGAATGCTGTTCACTTAGCAAAATGTACCGTAAATGGCGAACATGGCACTTCCTGTGTTGTGCTCTAATTACGAAAGACAAAGCTCACCACTTCCAGTAAGCAAGTTGCTAACAAAGTGACTTCTACGACTAAACATCAGGCAACCAGAAGCATTTGTTGCACATTGTCGTGAGCACATCACCAGAAAATATTGGAGTGTTACGATAATACTACATATTATCGGTTTTAATCTTTATTTTTAGTGAGGCTGCAGGGGGCGTGACCACAAATGCTCAAGTAATGATTGGCTTCTTATTGGTTGTCTGCCTCGGGGGCAGTGAATTCTTCCCAAGATTATTTCCCAGATTTTTTTTTTAATACAGTATAATCCCAATGACTATTTTAAGAAATAGCACCAGTATTTTTTTAAAGAAACTGTTTGGATGGATGTTTACTGAATCATTACTTTTCCGTTTTCTACCATACAATGTTTCCGTTATGTGTCCAAGGCAAAGCACTCAATGTATCCAGTGCAGCTCATGCTCAGCCAGAGAAGCAGATCTTAAATATGCCTTCCAAACAAGACTTCTTCAATTTTCACAGAATTAGGAAACCGCACAGCTGCACGGGTACTAAGATTACAAAATAATCCCCAGGTACATTTTTAAGGGGGGTGGGGGCTGTGCCAATTTTTTTTTTAATCCACAGTGACACTCGTAGTGGGACTAATGTTCCACCTCTACATTATTCTACATTTTGCACACATATGATAAATTTTAACATTACAATGATAGACAGCCGATGCATGAATGCATTTCCCTTTCGACTTCCTGCACATAATGCTCACATGATAAATGTTCCCCTTTGTTTTTGATACAGCACGACACATGTAACACAAAATCTAAATCTCCCTTTCAAGAGACAATAATACTCAATTTTAAACAAAACAATATGTTGTGTATTGGGGTTTATTAAAGACGTGGAAAAAAAATCAGCATGACACTAATTTAGCCATAAGAGCCATTTCTCAAAACATGCAGCATTAGTTCTACAAGACTGTAAACTACAACCATGATAAACACTTAGTTTTATTAATCATTAATATCAGTATGAAAGGCAGCTTTTTGTTATACCAAACAACCTTGGTACACAAAACCCAGAGTGACATCTATTTTTTTAATTCAATTTCATGACCAGCATTATGTACATGTTAAAGTGGAAAACTAATTTAGAAATGTCTCAACTGTAGTGGTGGAAGAAAAAATGATTAAAGCCACGCAGACCATAATTAATGAAAGGTCAAAAGTGGCCTGAGAGTAAAAACGGCAACAGAATGAAAACGGTAACAACGCAGCCCGAGAACAAGTGAGACAGCGGCACTCAAAGCTATGGCAGCAGGCCATTTGTAACCCAAATTTGGGATATGCAAAGACCAATAGCCTGAAGGTTGTCTTGTAATTAATTGTCTTCATTAACCACCCTAATACAACGATATGAAGCACTTCCATTAATCTAATCATGCGGGCTGAATAAACTCATGGCTGACACACAGATTACACTCATTTGTTCCAAGCAGACGAGGATCAGATTTGCTCTGCCACTCACTCAATGGGGACAGTCCACGGACACACACACGCACACACATGCACACACACACGCACACACATACACACAAATGCACGTGCACACACCCTCTTTCAGACATCTAGCAGCTTTTCTTGCCCTTGTGAGTGCAGGGGCTTAATCAAACCCATAGGTGTCACTCTTTACAAGCCGGGAGAACTCACACACACTAATGAGGTGCACAGAGGAAGTGGGGGGGGACCAAAAGAGAAGAGAGAGAGAGAGAGAGAGAGAGAGAGAGAGAGAGAGAGAGAGAGAGAGAGAGAGAGAGAGAGAGAGAGAGAGAGAGAGAGAGAGAGAGAGAGAGAGAGAGAGAGAGAGAGAGAGAGAGAGAGAGAGAGAGAGAGAGAGAGATGGATAGATCGTAGAGAGCGAGAGAGAGAGAGAGGGAAGACTGAAGTAGAGAAGGGAAGAGAATAACAAGAAATGTTTGGAGATGACAAAAGCAGATGCTATGCAAAGGATGTCCGTAATCTAAAAGAAAAACAACACACCAAAAAACCAACAATATTACCTTCATGATGAGCGGGAACAGGGAACAGCCTCCCCCCCCCCCCCCCCCCCAACACACACACACACACACACACACACACACACACACACACACACACACACACACACGCAAGAGCAGTGATTACACTGACGCTAATCAGACTGACAAGCACAAACGTCCCTAATAAATAATTGATGGTAACCACTGCACTTTCCAGTATTCCTTCCCAGACTGTGGAGAAGAAGAGCAGCAAGTAATAATAGTCAGTCTAAATATCTTTCACTAGGTCAGGCTCCTCCCTCCGTGCTCTCGGCCTCGGCAGACGACACGGTCGTGATGCCGGTTGACTATCTTGACAGAGCGGAGAAATGCGGTCCTACCTGAGCTGAGAAGGGCCGTGGCGCTTCCTCAAAACACTGGCTGCATTTACAAAGGCGAAATGAGTTGTGTTTCATTATCATCAGTGAGGCTGCTACCATTTTAACCAGATGTCACCTAACCCTAACTGCTGTCTAACTCAGAGGTGAGCTTCCACTGCTTTATCCAAACCTAGACAGCTTCTTTTTTCTCCTTTTAGCACAACACCGTCGGATAAAAAGCGATCTTATTTCACAGTTCATAGACCCTCTCTCGCTCTTTTTTTTAATCCCACTTTGCACCCCCCAATCTCTCCATGATGCCTTGCACCCCTTTCCCCGTATCAAAGTTGTCCTGACTTCGGACTTGAGGGTGCGAAATGGAAGTGACAGGAGGGGCAGCGAAGGACAATGAGACACAGGAGCCATGCTGAGGGCTTTCATGCATTGTCCTCATATCAGCACCTCAGCACCCACACATATGAAACATGACCACTCCTTCCAATCAGAGCCCCCCCCTCCTCGACCCCCGAGGTGTTCATATTGTCCATAAACTCTGAGGTCTCAGAGCAAAGTTAAATAAACCACAACATGCTTTTGTGTGGCTAAGTTAGAATTAGAGACACAACCAATATTTTTTGACACATATTCTAATATTTGGCAGAATAAAATCCAGACAAATGATTAATTGGCCAATTATTAAGATGAATCTCATGAATACAAAAACATTTTGTTCTATTGTCGAGTTTGTGTTGAGTCAGACAAATACTACAGGACAAAGTATTGTTACAATATAAAGTCAATCCTGACTAATTAAATCAGTCAGCTCTAGTTCAAATTTGCAGCGAACTTAACATAATGGACAAATGTCTTGTGATGACACCCCTCACCGATGGGACTTCGTTCATCATCTTATCAAATTATTTTTGGACAACTATGTGGTGACAGTTCGGGGAGTCCCCTTTTTCTGTTCCCTGGGTGTCGAAATCCTAATGGACATGACCTACAGTGATCTAGAGCAGAAATGCTGAGTCAGGAAACACGTCACAAGTGCCATCCGGTAGAAAGTCTTGCCAGACAGCCCCCGTGGGTGTCCCAATATTTGGCCATCGAGTGCAAAATGTGGAATGTCGCGTTAAAAACAAGTCAGATTTGCGGATACTCGTCACTCTCTGTCTCCCACGCTTTTTTTTTCACAGATAGGAAAGAAGCTACTTCAGCACTCCTGGTCAATGTTACGTGTTAGATTCCTGACCTGTCTATTGAGGAGGGGGGGCCACGACGCAGGCACGCATGCAGGCGGGCATCTCTCTCTCGCTGCTGGCCCTGCTGTGACCTCAAGATCTAAATGTGAATGAATACTTTGTGTCTCCATGGGGCCGAGGCGAACGAAGAGGAGGGAGGCAGGGAGGGAGGAGCCTCACAAGATGAAGGAGGGGTACGAGGGTTAGGGCAGCTAATAACTAAAACAACTTTAAAGGGCAAGTTAATCACAAACAGCAGCCATAGCTCACACCGACTCCCCCCGCGCTCCCCACGAGAGCACCACAGGTCTTCAACCCAAAGCTCATGTTCAGCCCCCAGTGTCCATAAATCTAATTTGGCGCAACTGTAAGGTGCTTTTTGAGTTTGCCTTGCTATGTAGACAAGATTTTCACAACTATTGTGACTCTGAAGAACAACTATGATAACTGCATCTTTCTTCACAGTAGAAAAAGAAAATTTGACTGAAAAAGAAAATATGCTCTGCCTACGTGTGTTGCTGCACCGTTTGTGTTCAAATATACATTAAAGCACATAGAAGTTATTCATAGAACACCCATGGTAGGACATATAGGCACGAGCACTCACTCTAACAAGGACCTACAATACGCTTACAGTTCGTGTAAACAACAAGTTAGCAGACTTCAAGGCAAAGCTAGGTGGTTTCAATTCACAGTTGTCTTTGTTTTATACTAAGCTTTAAAATAAACAACAACTGAGAGTTCCAAAATACAGATAGACAATAAAAATTGCTCGTCACAGGGTTCATACAGTTTATTATGGCCAAGTTGATAACAAGAATATTTAATGCCATCTAAAATTAAATATAAGACCAACTTCAGTCATTTGATAAATAACTTTTAATCAGCTTAACGTCATTTGAGCTGTGAGAATATCATAAAATCCTACTTTTCATGTATACACATTTTTTTTGCAAAAAAACTAAACAAAAAGCCAAACAATGGCTCCTATCTTGAAAAACTCAAGTCGAATCACTTGTATCTCAAGATGCCGCTGTTCTTTTTCAAATGAAGAGCTGTTAGTTAGCACCGAGCAAGATGAATTTGATATTTTCCCCTAAAGTGGTGTGTCTCTCATGGGAAATATCGCTAATTAGAAATAGTTCACCATAATGGCATGTTTAGATACATTACCCCCCCCCCCCCCAAAAAAAAGTGAGTGGCGCTCTACTTCTCTTTGTGTTGAGTGATGAAGGAGAGAAGGATCTAGGTTAATGCGGCTGCACAGGGAGTGCGCATTCAGGGACTGCTCACTCGTCTGCCCCGGCACACACACGCATACACACGTGCGGACACACACACAAACACAAAACGGTGAATTCCTTGAATGTCCGCTCACTAACAAATATTATGTCCACAAAGGGGGATGCTGGCTGTACTTTTGCCAGTTGTAAGATGTGAGACTAAAAGCCTGCATGGGGGGCAAAAGCATCACTGGCCGCTGCTCTTCCATCTACTCTGCCCGAGGGACAATGTCCCGCACAAAGGGTCAGTCTGGCTGCATGCCACCCCTCCCATGCACGTTTGCGGTCGTTCTCTTATGCCTCCTCTGAAATCACCCTCCTTTTATTCATGCATCTTTTTCTCTCCCTCTCCATCCCGTTCACACTACAATGCCTTCACCTATTTGCAGCTATTCAATAGAACCTTGGAAGGGGGGGGGGGGGTTGAGGAGGGCTGAAGGGGTGTCTGGCAAGAGAAAAAAAAGCCGCTGTCATGAAGGGCAATCACATCAAGTCTGAAATATTCACCAGTGGCTTGGAAAATGCGATGGTACAGTTATGACAGGCGAACAGGCCACTCTCACCCCCCACCTCATCACACACCCGCCCTCCCCATTCAGGGCAGAAGCACAGTGGACACTCTGAATATGCATAGTCCGGAAAATGTATTGATTTTTCATTTGGCAACAACTACCCAAAAAAAAAAAAAAAGACACACTCATGCACAAAAATCACATAACCTGAAACTGTCACAACTCTTTTGTTCATTTCTCATCTCTCCTGATGTTTGGCTTTTGCCACAAAGTCTCTTTAATTACCAGGTACAGCCCGCTTCAGAGCCTCCCCTCCACTGAGGCACAGCCGCATACAGCCTGCTGGGCTTAACAAGACAGCCCACATCTATTATATATGACATACACCCAGCAGCTTTTGTCTCATATCTGACTAATAAGCGCGCCGAATATGACTATACCCACTGTTTGTTTTGCTATTATACACAAGGTATACCTGCTTACGCGGGAGGAAAACTTGACAATTAAAAGTGCAGACTGCTGCGAGGAAAGTAACACTTGTAAGGGTTCTGTATTGTGTTCATTGTTCAAAGAGACCAACAATGAGAAGGTTTTACCAATCAGTTCTTCTGTCCATTATTTTATTTTCAATTCATCTATGAATTGGAAAAATTGTAAAAATCATATTTGTATTGCCATCCCTTTTTGCAAAACAGGAAATTATTTCAGTATTTAACATTATTTAATGGTGCATAAAATGTAAAAATATCAATAGATTATAACTGCGTTAGTTTTCCCATCTGTCAGAAAATTACCAACGATGAGGATCAATGTGTTTCACTACGACAACAATAACGTCACCAACAATAATAATAATTAACAGATTTGGAGGAATTGCCATTTTGAGTTTAACCTGCTATTCTCATAACAAACTCCTGCGATCAATCATTCAGCCAACATACGCGTGTGCGTGTGTACACGCAAACGTGGACGTGTGTGTCCATTAACAGGTGCTTATCTGTTTATCTCCACTTTTAGGCAGCACAGACCAATAGAGAGGACTGCGCCGACTGAAAAAGATCTCTGCCTGTCGATTTATTGAATGCAGCATTTGCATATCTTTGTAGTACATCCATCTGCCCGTGGACTGTTGTGGAGGTATTAGCAGAGAAAATCAATGTTGCCATGGCGGGGCGTATGTAAGCGCCCAACCTGACGCGTGTTAGGTGTCCGTCTGGCGGCTCTCGCATTGAGCTTATTAACATACTGGGCCAGTCATTCAGTGTTTGTAAACTCACAAGTAAACACACAAGTTTCTCAGTATGCCGGCCCATAGTGTGCCGCTTTGGTCATCCCGCCCGCCTGATCTGCAGCCGTGGGCCCGACAGGCTGTTTGTTTATAAGAGCGTATGTTGAGATAAAAGAGACTCGGCTGACTTATGAATATCAATTTTGCTAATCAATTTAATTTCAAATATAGCGCATCATTGATGTCTTTTTGCTCTCCAAACTTTAACAACTTGCGAAGTGGAGATTTTCAATGATACAAGTGGAGGATGAGAATTTAACTTTTTACCTCAGCCAAGGAGCATTTTTACCACTCTTTGTTTATTAGGGGATAAACTAGAAGGAAAAACTACTGCTGAGGTTGAAGAGGTTTTTTTGTTTTACTATCGGACAAATAAAGGTTTAGCTCGCAAGCCAAAGCAAAAATTTTAAAAAATAACTAAATGTCTGCATGTCTGCTCGTAGTTCAAAAAAGCCAACAGTCGACTCACCCGTATCTCAAGGAACCACTATACTCCTTTGGGAGATAAAATTGCAGAAGCAATTTTTTTATCCTGGACAAACTGTAGGCATATACAGGAAATGGGTGTCTATGAAGGCCTCTGGTTTAGTGTTCCCAATTAGGATGGTTTGGCCTTGGTGGAGGTCTGCACTGTATTTGTTACATCGCACAGGGAGGCATATAATGGATATATGGTACATTTTTCTCCTGGAGAATGGAGTGGATAAACTGGGCAACCTTTCTTCTAACAAGCACCCTTGCTGGTTGCTCATAGCTAATTGCTAAAGAAATCCAATGATTATGTACACTGCACAGGCACTTAAACCATCCACGAGAGTGCTCGCACTTAGTGAAAAAAAAGCTCTCCCTACCTCTATCTATTTCTAATACAAATCAAACAGGGGGGCTTTCTTTCACCATTTGTCTTTCTTTCGGTTCCTCTTTGCATAGCCCATCCATTACTTTCACATGAAATATGAAAAGGCAATATCCTTTCTGTGTTTGTACTGAAGCGTAATGCGATTGTGTTGTCATTTATAAGAAATAATCGCAAACCTCTCTTTCATTTTCCAGTTCAAATAACCATGAAAAATTAGCCTTCGATGTCAGGGAGGACAACAAAGGGATGCACACAGACTATTGCTTCACCACTGCGCTTGACATTTCTCCTTAATAGGAAACCGTCTGGTTGTTCCTATCTTGCCTTTTCAATCTAACCTCTTTTTTTTTTTTTTTAACCCAATTAAAAAGCTCTGTACTCAGATCTTTGTAAATGTTTCCTTCATTTTTTATTCATTGTGGAGGGTCTGGAGGTTAGGAAGGATATGGAGTGGATTACAATACTCTGGCCCTGCTCATTAGCACCCTTGCCACAGTCCGCTAATGGCCACTGTCGGAGCGAGACGTCACCAGACGAGCGGTACGGGCCCTCCGTCGCTGTGACTACCGTCCGGCAGCCTGACGGATAAATAATTCAAAAGCCATCAGACGCCCTGGTTGCCCCAAAAACACACAGCAAAGAGCCAGCTTGCGCAGGCCTCCCTCACTGATCGGAATTTAGTCTTCACACATGATGTACAGCCAGATGTCAGGACAGACAATTATACTTTGTAGTAGTCAGAGAATGTTTTTCATTGGCAGAGATCTTTAGTTTTAGTGAGCGCAGCAAAGTAATGGTAATTGCTAAGTGTGCCGCTGCCATTAAAAGCTTAAAAGGCTGGTTGTTTTCCACTGTAATTATGTACGAAATGATCAACTTTGCAGCGCAATTAGGTGATGTAATTATGTTTTGGACCAAAGTATGGAGAGAATGAAAACAACCTAAATATCACTCCGATATTTTTTTATGTGCTTTAAAGTCCTTTGTAAGTCAAGTACTTATGGCATATTGGCTCTGCTGCTGAAAATGTTGATTTACACTCACAGATAAGATCATGTGTTTGTATTAGTGCATTATTGTGGTAGAACTGAATTGCACCACTCTGAATAATTCTGCTATTAATTGAACACCCTTGCGTTGTTTCTGCAGGTGTTCCTAATGTTGTGGTTTGTGTTGCTCACCTTCACTACTATTCGCATATTCACAGCTTCTTGATTTCATCTTCGTGTATGCCTCGTGATGCATATAATGAAATTCTCTCTGAAAAGGCTAATGAAAAAGACTTGCATCATGCAATTAGCTGCTCCTTAATTCCTTTCTGGTAATGTATTAATTCATTATCAAAATAATTGTGTCTGGATTATTTATTTATTTGCTTGATTATGCGAGCTTAAACTGCAAAACAGACTCGGAGGCAGGTGGCGGGCATCCACTGTACCAACTTCACTGTCACCGTTTTGGTTCTGCTTTTCTTGGTGGTATTTTCAGCTTTAATTTGGAAGCCAATCTGCTTTAGGCTTTCAGTCTCACCCGAGATTCAAAAATGCCCCTGAACGACACTTGACAAAACACGCCTACGCCGTTCATTGCGTATGAGGGCTTCTTTTTTTCCTATCTGCTCTTTTTAGTTTTATTAAATGACTAGTTGTACCACTTCAGAGGAGCGTACCCTCTCACAGCAGGTCATATTTGCTTACTCTCTAAGCACAATTTGATTGGAGCCAATTCTGAGAGGATCCGACAGTCCGAAAGACAAACAGGCCGACGTTCTCATGCATTAAACAAGATAAGTTATCGTCCCCTGATTCTTCACGAGCACACCACGATGCTGTGGAAGTGGGCCGAAAAACTCTCAGAGGTTTGGAACGGTGCTGCCCGCTGTGCTGCTCTCCAGAGGAACAGACTTGGAGTGATTACAGTTAAACTCAGTTATCTTTGGCTAAGCCACAGGAGAGGCAGAGTAAAAGACAGTAAAGGGAGAAAATAACTGATGATGTGGCTTAAACATGAACCGTCTGTTTGAAAATACACAAGCCAACTACTTCTGTTCTTCCAATGTGATATTTAGATCCATACTACATTTTGATAGATAGACCACCTTTTGCATATGTCTGACTCTTGTCTCCAATGGAAGACAAGATCAATCTGTACCACTTTTGGGCCTGATGGAAAACTGGTCTGGTTTATTTAACGAGTGTGAGCGCTGCGTGCGACGCTCAAGTACGATATGCTTTTCTGACTGCAGTGCGGTTGTAAGCAAGACTGGATATGATCATTTCTTCTTTCACCTGTAAAGATAACCGCCATCTTATGCCCAGCCAAAACTAACTAAAGTGGTTATTTATTTATATATTTTCATTTTGAACCACAAAAGCATAGAGCGATCGTCAAGGAAGAAGCGAATTGCCAAAAATGGTGGACATGCATCCGCAACAGAGACTCTCCACTCTTTGCTTTCTAGCCACAGTTGCTGAGTGCCTTAGATAACAGGAATAAACAGCACGACTCAAAATAGACCACAAAGTTAAACTCCACATCTTATTATGCTTGCTCATATCCACAATGCCTTGACAGTTAGTTAGATGTCTGCTTACGCAATAGAATCACCAGTCCACCTAAACTTGTGTTCATTTCCTGCTTAATCCAGGTTAACAACAACAAAAGATATATGTATATGTATATATATTTCTTTATGATAGGGACCCTGTCATATAGAAACACATTTTGAAATACCTGTACCATGTCCGAAAACATTTCCTCCACCAATTAAGTGCAGCAGCAACCATAGCAATGTTGCCAGAACATCTTAAAGATCTTAAACTAGACCATTGAAAACCACCAAGTGTGGCATAGACTCATTCGTCCTACACACTGCTGCAGGAGACGATATTATTAAAGTGAATTTCAAAATGCCCTTGGATTCTCGAGTGGAAGCCAATTAAAAAAGCTTTGCAACATCCATTTTGAGCCGAGTGAACAGGTATGAGCAGGGAGGGGGGGGGGGGGGTGGTAGCAATTTGATGGATGCAGCAGTGGAGGCGAGAGATTGCGCAGGCAGGTGCTGTGCCCGATTTGCACCGTCAAATCGCTGCACTCAATGGCTTTTTAATTCATGGACATTGTGGAACCTTATATTTAAGGTAACTTCAACTTGAATGAATGTCACATCGGCAGCATTTGTGAGATGTATTTTTTTTTTTTTTTTTTTTTTTTTTTTTTTTTAAATCTACCTTCCTGGCTTTGGTGCTGACCAGGCACATAGACATGGAAATGAGAACTTATTTCCAATTCTAACCTCTATAAGGCATTGTGAGGGATTAATAACCGCTGCCCTGTGGCTATGCTCTCCTGTTTTTTATTGCACGCACGACTGTTTTTTTTTTTTTTACAGCAGGTCATTCACTCATTAGTCAGACTTGGCAGAGTTTGGGGTAGAAGCCTAATAAGACACTAAATTAATTATTCATTTGTGCTGCTGATGTTGTTGGGTGCTGCATGGGGCCTAACTAACAAAGGTCGGCCTCAGGAGGACTGCTGGAATAAACACTTTGGACAAATTGTATAATGTTGGTGTCAGTAAAGCAGGGAAAGGTAAACACTAATCACCCAACTCATCGTTAAAACAAGCCGCGAACAATAATGTGGCCCAGTGCGCATTATTGCTTTCTCCCCTGTGAGCGGCTGCAGCATCCCAATGCTCCATCATGGCCTCAGTGTACAGAAAGCCATTGGCTCATGAATGAAACCAGCATCGTTGCTTCAGCCAGAACCATTGGCCTCCTGAGAAAGCTGTGATGAGAATTCATTTCTTCCTATTATGTGCGCTTGTCTGTTGCCTCAGTTCATCAGTCCAGTGCAACCAAGTCAACGCAAGGTCCTGTAATGAAGCAATCAGATGCAGGCTGCTTGTCTGGGCCGGCCACTACATTCCCAGCTCACAGGCCCGAGCTCCCAGTGCAGGCTGCGGGTTGAGGCAACATGGACACAGTCTGCACGCAAGCATTAATTCAAGACCTTGTCTTTCATTGAGCGGAGGATAAGCTCCTCTTACGTGTGCTTCACACCAGGTTTGCCGCGTCCTTTGGGTTCGGAGAATCATCCACTTTCAGAGCTCCATTAGTTCAAACCGGCTCCTATATTTCCGCTAAACCAGTAAATCTGGTTGCTGTGGGATTCCACATTCAGATTACCAGTGGAAGTGGTCGGATGGAGAAACTTCTATCCACCGTCTCCACTCTCCTTAGTGCCACCTCGTACAGAGCTTCAACATGTGGAAACTATTAAGAGGATTTGATGAAAGGAATGTATGTGTTGAAGCTTAAGCTGCACCTCAAAGCAGAGGATTCCGTGTCTCATTTGTTTTATATTGCAATGTAAGTTTCTTTTCAAATTAAAAAGAGAAACTTTTTTGAGCTCACTTATATTGTTATTTCTACCTTCGGGTGATGAAAATGGCTTAAATGTTGATCGTATGAGGATTGTGGACAATCACTGTTTGACAAGACGAAAGTCACAGAGTGCTTTAGAAAATCATCTTGAGGACATTTGCAAATTGTAGATGCATGTCATTCTGAGAAACAAAAAGGACTAGTCACCCCCTACAAGACCTGAATTCTTGATTTCTCAACTAAAAAAAAAACTGTTGATACAAGGTGTTTGAAAACAAAGATTTCAAAAATATTCGATTTGAAAACAAACACCAGAATCTTAAAATCAACTCAGAAGTGTAGAGGCAGCCCCTGGCTGGAGATCCCAACAGGAGTTACTGTATGTGCTCCCTCTTACACGTTCCAGTTAAGGATGCGAAATTGACTCAAGTGTCCCCTTCTGCAGCCTCACATCTGACCTGCGACCAGCTTTGGCAAAAAACCCTATGGCTCCATTCTACATGACAGCAGCTCCTTAACAAGCAGCAGTCATTAACCTCAGGAGCAGGCAGCTGCCATGTGATGTAGTACACTCGGCCCACTGCAGAAGGGCCCTATTGATCCCAGACATACTTGGTGCCTTCCTGGATGTCTCTAATCAATATGCAAATGGCCCACGGCATCGATTCAATATTAATTTTCAATTAGGGAATTCTCAGTGGGTCTTGAGGGGTCAATACAGATGTATTCAGAGCAACGGCTTAAGCAAGTTGCAGGCATTGACGTTCCTCTGCCTAAGACAACTTACTTACTGTTTATTTAGCCTGCCCAGCTGTACGTCCTGATTAAGGCTTCGAGTAACAGGCCGAGAGACAGATGGGCCTTTCCGCACTATCCCAACTAATAAGTCATCATCTCACACTTAGTTCAGTTTCGCTGTCTTGTTTAGTCTGCTACTTAGGGAACGCTTAAAGCTATAAGAGTGTTTTATTCAAATATTGCTAATATATACGCCTACGGTCAGACAGTTTCCACAGTTTAAATAGAAACCAAGTTGCATCTTTTTATTATACAATACCAATACATTTTAAATGAGCCTACATAGTTAATTTAAACACCAATCTAAGCGATTAGAGAAGGAAATAAGTGACGACTAAGCACAAGCTTTTCCAAAATCAGACAAACTAAAACTGTCACTTACTTCCTTAATCATCTTTCTGCTGTAACAAAAGGCTGGTAAAACCTGTGTCATATTTGTGCCATGACGCTACAACGCTTGAAACTAAACAATTACAACAATGAATGTTTGTATTTCAGGCGTGGACAACCCCTACTCGAAATAACTCACCATAAAACAATAGACGGCTTATAAGCTGTCTATTGTTTGTCAATCAAAAAAGCATTGCTGCTTGTCACTCGGCTCTGACTCACTGTCAAGTTATGTGTCGCAACTCTCAAGGCAATCAGGTTCCTGTGGCTTTGGACTTTTGCCATCAGCGTGTGTCAGCACAAAAATAACTCTAATATTTATAATTATAGATATAATTGTACATAATTAAACAACGACAAGTGGAAGGGATTTAGCCAGCTATTCAGATGTATTGTGTACGGTCATAATAGAACAAAGTATGAATGAAGTTGCAAATAAAAGCAATACAGTCCTGACTTAAAGAGCCGTAAAGGAGGCTGGGAGAGATAAAACCAGTGAGGACAGAGATAACCTCGCCTTACTTGCTGCAGATACACTGCCCAAGGTAATTGGTTTGGGGATAACATTAATTACCACATTGCTCATTAATGGCCAATGCCTTTATTGGTTGCATTGATCAGCAGGACCTGTTAGCCATCATCCTAAGCAATGGTGGATGTAACAAGCTTACATATTGGCATACCAATTAATGCAATCAATTCCTGTCTAGATGTTGCTATTATCCTTGTCTACCCACCCCCATTACAATTGTGCCTTGTTTCTCATATATTAGCTTCGCAGTAAATGTCACAAAAAAATCTGCAAAGCACAGTAAAATTGAAACACCTATTCAAATAGAGTTTTCTAAAGTTTAATTTGTGTTTGCGGCGGCTCGGTGTCATGCTGGTTAGCAAGACCGCCTCACAGTTAGGAGGGTGGGGGTTCAATTCCACCTCCGGCCCTTCATGTGTGGAGTTTGCATGTTCTCCCCGGGCCCACGTGAGTTTTCCCCGAGCACTCCGGTTTCCTCCTACATCCCAAAAACATGCTTGGTAGGCCGATTGAGCACTCCAAATTGTCCCTAGGTGTGAGTGCGAGTGCAAATGGTTGTTCGTCTCTGTGTGCGAAAAGCGGTATAGAAGATGGATGGATGGATGGATGGCTGGATGGATGGATGGATGGATGGATGGATGGATGGATGGACGGATGGACAGACGAATGGATGGATGAATTTGCGATGTGTTCGGCCTTAGCATTTCCAAGATATGTCCACCCACTGAGTGTAGGTGATGCTTCTTGGAAATGAAAAAAAAAAAACCTTTCCCTTTACCTCTAACTTAATAGGTAAACCTTACTAGTCTCACAAGCCTTTGTCACAGAGCAATGTGCCATGACAAAGTGGAGGGATTTACCGTTGGGCACAGAGCGCTTCATTTGCTTAATAACAGACGGTTCTATAAGAAAAGTAGCTGCTCCGAGGCGGGACATCGCCTGACGAGGATGTCTCACTCGCAGAAATCCTATTTGAAAACAACACCTTCCGAGCATTCATCCTCCTCCGCGCCTAAGACGATCAACGCACATGACAGGCCCCATTAATATGACGTCCCGTGTAACTTTGCTCTTTCCCCCTCATCCAACAGGAACAAAACGGATGGCCATGAAAGGCGCTGCATTATGGTCTGACAGAACATGTACCGAGGTGGGACGTCTCACGTATGCTGTCTGACAAACATTTTAGAAGAGGTAAAGGAGAGCTAAGAGGTAATTTTACAGCAAGTAAAAAACATCCGTAAACAACCTCCAGCCTACAGAAAAAAAGTGACACTTAAATCAATTTTCAATGTATTATAAGAATTTAGTATATTAAATTAAAAATGTATTATAATATTTTTTTTAATACTGATTTGGTGTCCTTTGCATCACAATAAAAATACTCTGACTGTAAAATACACTTAAACATAATCCATGTCCTACACATTGATTTGATTGCATATAGAAAAAATACAATGGAAAAGATTTAAACCACCTTGACCACTAGATTGTTTTTTTTTGTACCCACTTCCTAAAATGACACTTCATCATAAAATATAAACATGTATTTTTTTTACAAATTTGCCTTATTTTTGATCCTAACTATATTTTAAATGTATTCTCTTTAACAAACGAATAATACAAAACTGTACTTTCCTTGAAAACTGGTTGCAATACAGCAATATATTTTCCACTGGATATTTACATTTTATTGAATATTACCTTTTTTAATTTAATATATTTCTGCATAATTTTTCATAGAAAGAAAAGACAAAATTGCATTTAATGTCATGTCATTTTACATAATCACACTGTATCTGCATATATATTGTTCCCGGAATATATAAAATGAACAGTTTTATAATGTTTTTTTATTTTTTTTTGCTCTCCATTGCACATCATTACTACCTGGAGCCCACATTTGCCCACTGTGGGACCTCCTGAAGCAATGCACAAGTGGGCTGAGCAATTAACAATTTCATGCTGATTGCCTGAAGCATGTTTTGCTATGCCATAAAGATAATAGCATGATGGGTGCTGTGCAGCGTAACCTCTCTCCCTACCTCCACCCCCGGCCGCCTCCCACCACCTCGGCTATTCCTCTATTACCTCCATCTCTCAATTCTCTGCTGTGCAATTCACATGTTGGAATGACGCTCTGCCTGCTTGCTTTATTAAAGACACTCTCCCTGCTTAGATGGCGCATTTAAGAAAAAAAATTACAGAAAGATGACTCCCTGAAGAGTAAACAGGGATGATTATTAAAGGGAAGAAGAAAACTAGTGTCGCGGTCCCCCACTGGCTTCTTGATTTGAAAGTCTAATTTGGCAGCCGCACACGACAGGCAGGTAGACAAAAACAAACAGGTTCCATTTCCCAAGACAAATGGAGCATGCTCGGAGGGGCTGCTAGTGACCGCCCTCAAAGTCCTCATTCTCCTCCCCACCGCATTGTGACAGAAATCCACTTTGACCGCGGACCTTGGCGCTGCGCAACAGGAAAACGTGTGCCACCTATTTGTCTATAGCGCGCAGCACACAAAAGGCTGCAAGGACATGACGTGTGAATTTTGCCCCCAAGTGATGTTTGCAGCTGGAAAAAACCCAAAAAGGTCCAACTGATACACGATGGTTATTTCAAACTGAGTTCACCTCATTTTGTAGGCAAATTGGAGGCAGCTCACTGGGTCATTTTGAGAGGTCAGCAATTAATCATAGCATGATACTACTATATTTTTTTTTCTGCAGAGAAATGAGATAAATACAATAATTTGGAATCTTATCACCAAATAAAAACATACTATGTGATGCTTTCATTTTGAGTGTAAAAATACATTTGAGAAGACCTTCAACATTCTGGAATCCGGTGCTGCCTTGAAATACAAATGAACTGACTCAGCGGTTTTCCATTTTCATGCTGTCATTTGGCCATTTTTTTCTTTGACTTGTAGAATACACTTTGGATGCAAGTGCTGTATGGTGGCAGTGAACTCAGATTACTTCACAAGAAGCAACAGTTTCACATATCGTCAAGAAAGCTGTTTATTGCTGCTCCCATTTGAAGCTTGATGTCATACTAAACGTTAAGAGAATTACACATTGTTTATGTAAAACAACCACATAAAATTGTCTTTAAGGCCCTTTAGCTTAATGCTAACACATAATTGGAAATTGAAAATGGATAGCACTAGTGTCAAGGAAGGACTAATATGACTGTGGCTTACCGCTTGGGAACTGAAACTGTGGCCATATTATACTTGCGCCATTTGGCCAGGACACGCATGTTACAAAATATCCATTGAATTGCAGATACTTTCATTTTTTAGCACGGTTACCGGCAAATGAGGAAAGTGTATAATCCATGAGTACAAAGGGAAATCACCTTTTTGTGGGCAATTTTCAAGGTCTGCATAATATACGAGTGTGTTACTCTCAAGAAATTCCGAAATTCCGGAACCATGTTGGGATTAAGCAATGCTGTTAATTTAAAGCAGGGATGGCATAATGCTGACATTGGCTGTTGGTGCAATACATTTATTAAGCACTAAGGGGACCATATTCGGTACCATAAACAATTGGGGAGATCTCCAGTGGCACATATTGTGCATTTGCATTTAACATGGTGTCTTACTGCATTCTACCGACCACCACGTAAAAGCGTATTATTGTTCTCTGTAATGATGTGAACAGCTGAAAGAATATGATATCCCCCTGCGGAAGTAGGAAGTTATGAGGCGTCTTGCCAATTAGAAATATAGAATATACTATTTCCAACAAAGTCATCTTTGCAGGCGCAAACGTCCTCTGCATTTTATAGTATTTTCGAAGAAACCAAGCGAGCACAACAAATGCTTATAAAAAAATAACAAATGAAATGGAGGAGCATCTAAGTGTCCAGGCGTCAGTATTATTAATCACGTACCGCCAGCATCATTGTTCCTACAATGTGAAAACAAGGCCCAAAGACATAAGGAGGGGCTGGGGACAAAGGGTAGCGGCACCAGCCCCCTCTGGCCCGCCCCCCTTGACCCCCTCCCTGCTCACCTCCCAAACTTCTGGTGCTGCGTGTGAATGTCCAGCTGGCGTGCTGAGCGCACACATCTCAACCGAACGCGGCTGCGATATCATTGTCTATGATATGACAGAAGTGAGGCAAACGCTTGCTATGCCACCGAGGCTCATGTGTTCACTAACACTTATGAATTGCAGTCACATCCTCCGCGCAAGAAGGGGATGATAATTGCGGACAGCCAATAAATTACTGTTGCCTCCACATCAATTATAAGCATCACGTCTGGCAATGAGGAAAATGAGATCTTATGACAAATTTCATGAGGCCGGGCTGCCCGGCAGCCTTTCTTAACATGCTACAGATAGCGATCCCTTATCTAGCCTCTGTAATGGGGAGCTATGGATAGAGAGATGGAGCTGCAGCCATTTAATTAAAAAGCTGGGGGTAGGGGGTGGAGAGGTGTAATTCATTGAAAAAGGCACAGGAAGGAGACAAAGCCTTTGTCTCAATACATATTTTGCTCTACATTGTCACTCGTCAGAGGCCAGGTTTGCATGTGACAAATCCAGGAGCCTTTTTCCACTGCTTTGTGCACATCTTTCCTCTTTTTTTTTTCCGCGCCATTTTCTCCTCTTGTTTTTTTTTTTTATATTTCCCTGGAGTCTACTGCAAGGTTTCTCCACTGGGACACCTCTTTTCTTTTTTTTTTTTTTAAACAAATGACTGCTGCGGACAGACAGAGGCACTGAATGAAATGGCCCCTGCACCTAATTGTATTCCCACCTGGGGCTGGTAGGCAAGGGCAGAGGCTTCAAGAGCACAGCAATGAGGATTTATGGCAGATGAGGAGACGGGAAAATAAAACACCAAAAGGGATGGCTCTTAAATCTCATTTCCAGCGCAATATTCATTGTAGTTGCAATTGGGTACGCTGAAAAAAACGACCGCTGTGTTCAAATTATAGCTGTACTCTCTACTAACATTTAACATCATTAGAAAATCATTAGAAAACCATCATAAAAGCCGGGATTATGACCAGAGCATTAAACACAATGATTATGCAGTGTGTTCCTTCTCTGCTTTGCCTTGTAAATGTGATTTGCTGTGCTGTGGTACCCAGATCCGAGAACTAAGATTATTACCCATAATTACTGCAACATTTGGAAAACATTGGCATGCATAAACTTATACACCATTATACATTTGTCTGCATGAGGAAACATTTTCCATGATATTTGGTGTGGGGTGTCATGAATTCATTTCCATGGTAGAATAAGAGCAATATTCCAATAATCCTGTTTAATGGCAAACCTACGATAAAACGCTCGCCATTTTGTCCCATCGCTATTATTAGCGGACTGCAGCAAACTTTGTTCAAATAACCATTACACACAACTTCAAAATCATTTTAAGGGTACATTGATGTAAGCACAAGAATTGTGACCCTGAACTACCTAATTTTTTCAACAGGGTTTCCCAACCTCTATTGAGCTAAAACACTTATCTTAAAGAACAATCGCACTACACAGCACCAAACAATCAGAGTCAGAATTGCAAATTGACTGAGCAGTGTGAAACCTGGGCCCGTTAATTGAACATAAAGCTGATATACACGCCAGCATCTGACTTCATCTGTTGTATTCTTGGCAACAGATGGTTTATTGCACTTACTGCCATTTAATGGGAGAGCATTGAATTATTTTAGCTGATCTAATATGTTGCTGACTGATATACAGTAATTGCAATACAGTTGTGTGTGAGGGGGGGGGGGGCAAATTAAGTTAATATATGGTATACAACATATTGACATTCTTGGACACCTCTTCTGTTATTTTAACACTAGCATTCATGCCTCAGTGTTGTTGTTGCTTTGTTGCTGTTTTGGGCAGTGACCTACAAGGCTGATGTGCATTTCTGTCAACTTTCCATGGAAATCACAATATCATATCACTGATAAACTACCTTACAAACAGGCCTGAGAGCGACTCATGTGGTTCACATTGGTGAAGCCTTTGCTAGATTATGCTCAAACTAAAAGTACCAGGATCCTTTAGATTGGAGCAAAATATAAAAAAATAATAAAAAAACTCAAATAGTGATTGCCAGTAACATATTGTCATATACATTCACCAAACCATACATTTATCTGCTGCTTTATAGAGGGTGAATATGTTGATCATATTTGTAAGAAATCACAATAGGCATGCATCATACATGATACAACATGTACTACACATGTGTTGTTCATAGTGTAGTTACAGCGGCTGACCTCTACATTAATCACCACTCATTACATTGTATGTTTTGCTTACAATGTCTATACGCAACTCATAAATGCTAAGTGGGTCCTAAAGTAGTGCTACAAAGTATCAATGGATGCGTATCTGCTTTTTGAAGCAGCAAATCCGTCCATACGTTCTCTATACTCTGATGTATGAGTCTACTTAAAGCGTGCCAATAGTGTCAGAGTTGAGTCTTCACTTTTTGGGATTTCTCGGCAGCCCCATTATCAGGAGCAGCCATCAGCACAAAGATAAAAGATCCTAATGGAGCTGGCCCTGGTGGAGATGAAAGGTGCAGAGATGGCACACAGTTATGAATCTCTAATGCAGCCCGTGTTTGGACGCTAATGACCGACACAATAGGACACATGCGGTGCAAATCTCTTCTGTGTCACTAAAGGCAGCCACCTCTAGGTTTGAAAACCACCACTCTCAGACAGGAAATATAAGAAGTATCTTTATTCTTTTTTACAAGAGCTTGCTATTATTTACTGCTAAGTAATGCACATTTTATACGTCTTTGACTGAAGCTACTGAAGGCGGTTTCAATTCATTGTCAGTCATATTGTATGGAAGGCAAATACATAGGAGCAAATCATTGTTGGGCTTTTCAGCGTAATTGAAGTGACACTTATGAGAGCCAATGTTCTTTTGAATGCGTTACTTGGCAGATATTCAGCTTTTGTCCCTTCAACTTTGCCAGCGAGAAATTACATCCATTGAATGACAGGCAGAGGTGGAAATATAAACGGTGAGAAAGAGGAAGTCCCCCCTCCCTCCCCCTGTCCCTTTCACAGAACCTAATGGATTGTGAGCACTTAATGCATTAATCAATCAATATCTCTCACTGTACATCAACAGAGCGACCAAGTTATGAATGACCTTTCTAACAAAAAAAGGACACTTTAATGCAGAGAAAATGACTGCTGGGTTAGCGACTTGGGCCCGGGTTTTGTCACGCGTGATTACACCTTCTCAAGGCGCGGGGCCATTAACGAAGCACTAACTGGGCTCGTCAGGCTCATGCAACTTGCATCAGCTGCTGACTGGAGGTGTTGCGAGCGCGTAACCTTGGTCGAGGCCTCACTCAATCACCTGTTACGAGTGCTTTGCCGTTGCCGCGGAATACCAAATTCGTATAATTTACTGCGCCATTATGAGACCGCAATGTCTTGTTCACGTCAGCCGCATCATGAAAGGCTTTAAATAACAGGCTTGGTCACAATACACAAGAATTGGTCAAAGGGGACATCAAGAAAGGTACAGTATGATTTTTTTTTCTTTCTCCGGATAAGAGTATACGAACAAAACGCTTCAATTGAAAGTGGTCATTTTAGATGCCAGGAGATTGGATGCCCATTGTGAATCATGTTCACAGTTATTCCGCAATTTTTACTGAATGTTATATTTAGAAAACGTCTATACAATGATTTTGAATGACCCTTTCAAGACTTGGTGAACTTTAGTGCAATCGGTTATAAAAATTTAGTTCTGACCAAACAAAGTGAGAAGAAAAGAGTCATTCAATGTAGTTTATAGTGCTGGAACGTTTTACTTTCCATATCATGCTGCCTCACAGGGTGTTCTAATCCGTTATATATCAACAGTCATAGTCATTTCATATTACTGGGAGTTTTTAAAAGATACCTATTAAGTCTTGGAAATACCCTTTGTAAAGAAAACGTCTTAATTAACAGTAAACCATTGGTTCTTTCCAAAATCTGGAAAAAAAGTGTTTTAAAACAACCTTTCCCAAAATATACAGTGTAAAGTTAGTTTTATTGCCTCACCGACTGTCAAGTCGAGTAAAATATATGGCATGTTATTCATTGTCAAAGAGGCCCCACAAAGGCTTCGAGACATGTTAGTTGCACTGACAATGTGATTTTCAATTCATACGGTGATTGTGTTGCACTGGAAGATGAATTTGAGTTCTGCAAAGGAAAGGCATGTGGGTCTTGAGGTACACCACTTTGGTAAATGTTGCGGTGGAGAAGAAGGTGATTGTGATAGGGGGAGCATGTCTCTTAGCCCCTTCCTCAGCACTGGTGGAGCGTGGAAGTGAAGCAAAGAGACAGAGTGGAACGGATATGAGCTGACTGCACAGAACTGAAGAAAAGAAGGGCAAAAACTAATGCTATTGTGGCCATTGCACAATGGATCTGGCAAAGTGACTGCAGAGGACCCTTAAACAAAGACACCATTGCCATTCTGTGCTCCCCCAGCCAATTAGATTCTTTTGCGGCATTTTACATGACAAAAACGGCCTATTTCTCCTAATTCCGGCTGCCATGCCGGCCCCCGCGCAACCTTAAATCTAGCCTCAGAACATTAGCCCGTTGGACTGACGGTGACATGTGACATGGATGCCAACACACGCACTCTGTTCTCCATTGTATGCCTTGCACACCAACATGTGCCCCGTCTCACTTTCCCAAGTGCTTGAAATATTTAGCATATACATGCCAGGCTCTCATTTCCAGTATACCTGCACACATCGGGCACAGATAACACCTCACGCATCACACTTTTTTGTGTGTGCACATTTTCATGGTAGATCAATGTCAAACAATCATTTCCAGCGAGAATGTACAAAGGGAAACGTTTTACTCAGTGTTGTTTAAGGCTATGGAAAATGGATGAAGTGTACTTCACCAATACCATGTTTACCATGAATGAAAAATATTCAGTCAGCTATGGCAGTATCTCCTATTTACAGAAAATAGGAGTTAGAAATGTTTTAGATGAGTCTGATTAAAGGGGAAAAAATGTTGCATAGAATTAATATGTTGTTGCTAAGCATTTTACACATGTAAACACTCCACTCAGTGCATCAATGGGTAAAACATTTTTATTTCCTATTTATAAGCTGAATAATTCATGAGCGTATGGTCCTGGAGAAACATCAGCATGTTCATTTCCAGAATTACACATATCATTACAACACTGCAACGTCCACAAAGTGAGAGTGACAATCCTCAGTGGAAAATCGAGGGAGGTATATATTTTTATATTGCATCTCCAACTATTATAGCCAACGAACTCCAACGGGGGAGCAGAAATTGCAAGGCCTTCTCTCTCCAACTTAATCGATGCGCTCTGCTGTTTGCTTACTGAGCAAGTAGCATGAAAATTGACCTTTGCTTGCTTTCTGAACAGTGGATTATTCATCGTAATGCTATGAGATGACTTTCTTCTTCTGCTCCCAAATTGTTCCCCGCTTGTATTCTTATTAATAAACTGCTAAATTGCTTTTAAAGGACAAGTCATCACTGAAGAGCACTAATATTTTTTGCAATGTCAGTATGAAAGCACAGAAAGCTAACCGGATATTGAGCTAGTTTGCACTTTGGCCACATTTCGCTCGTGTGTACACGCTTACACTGCAAGTACCTGAAGTGATTTGATGCGTATTATTAGCATGACACACATTTTTTCTGCCATTTGTCCGGATATACGTGTAGTAAATTTGTGCGTATTCAAACCAATTAAACTTGCAATTAAACATAATTCTAGGATGGTTTGCATTGATGCATAATGTTACATGATGGCATTATGAGTTCTACATAAACAATTTCATCCTGGATGCGAGCTTGCTGTCATCTGACAAGACACAATATAAATATAGTGGAACACATATAGCTCATCCAGCATTATTTGGACACTCATCTATAACCTACATCAACCTTTTGAGGCAAACACCAGCGTCCGTTTACACCAAACAGTGCTCAGCGACGCAAGCATGCTAATGGATAGTTGCCATAATTAGCAGGGCCATGCGGGTGAGGCAGTTACACTATATTTCATCACCTGAGGAGGGTTACCCTAAATGCCCTTTTCTGCCATCTCCGTCCTGACGTGCACCAGAGTTTTCCACCCACTCCTTTTGTGATATTTTAGCAAAACTCAACCATTTCTCTTTACGCAACCTCCTCCTCTTCCCTCCTCAGGTGCTGCGCTGTTGGCCACGGCGTGAATCAATGACTGGTGCTCACGCCCACAGGTAAAGGTTAGAGAGGTTCTCTACTGAATTTTTTCTGCATCTCTCCCATCGTTGCCATCTGCCCGGCTGCTTTTATTTGATACGGTGGAGATGGTGGAGAGGACTCATTTTGCTAATGCGAGACAAGGACGTGTGAGCTTTTGTGAGCGTGTCTGTGTGTGCAACAACCATGATAGAGTCCATGTTGTTTGGCTGTAGGGATGTTTTACACTTATGCGCGCTGCGCAGGCTCATGTGTCAGAGTGGATAATGAATCACAACGTCTGTGCTTTCACATAACTCTTTGTTTCATCTGGCTTCATTCTACAGGGGCCTTGGAAGTGTGAGGGCAACATGCTGCAGCATAGGGCATCCTTCACTCTCTGGTTTTGTTTGTCTGTCAGCGAGGCCAGTCGTCTCCTCTGGGCCCAAGGGTGAGCTCATCCATAGTACGGATCACGGCCTTTGATCCGACACATCTCTCGGGGAGCACAAACGGCCTTATTAAAAATGCCTAAATAAAACTTTCCTAGCCTAAACTCAATAGTTCCCAAACTCAAGCCGTACTTTATCTCTCATGGTGCCTATGGCCAAATTGAGACTATGTGCATCATTGTTCACTCGATAATGCAAAATTGTTAGTGCGCTCTCAGAAAGTAAAGTACACGATTGTACTTTTAGGGCAAAGTGAGTTGACACTGGAGTGGCAAACTTTAATGTAATGCTTTTGTAGACATGAAATTCCAAGTTTTAGGAGGTATAATTCGCATCATTCGGTACTTGGCCTATTTGGACCTGGAAATGGTACCATCATTAACAAGTTCCAAAAATGAGGCCCCTGGGGTGCATTAGTGTGGACTGACCTTGAAATAGAGTAGCCACGAGTGTACCCCCATTGCTGCTATAGTGGTCATTTTCTGACTTTTTCCTCCACTGCATGTACTTCTATTCAACTGACACAGCTGCTTCTATTACGCAAGCTATCACAACCATTATGTCTTTGTCACCTAATCCTTTCGCTCTTCTGCTGTCTCTGTCTTTCCCGAACCACTGACTTCCATCCTGCACTGCTGAGTGACAGCCCCTCTGGGAGTTGTGGTCACTCCGTGTGAGTGGCATGTGGGGCGGCCGGGCTCCTTGCATTACTTCCTTCTGCTCAAGATCCTACGACCTGGCAACTCACACCGACCGCCGCCACCTCTGCGCCAATACCCAGCCTCATAGCGTCTGCACCTGAAAATAGAACTCATTAACACGTGAGAACAAATGACGAATGTCTCCTGATAGACTGTCGATCTCTTGGATCCGTTTTCAAAGAGAGTCTGGTCTTGTCATGATGAGCCATGGAAACCAATATTATAATGTGCCCTCTGAAAATGGGCTCGATGACAAGCAGAGCCCCTCGTACCCTAACCTACCCCAATCTGACACCATGTCTACGCTGATATACAGCGTGTTTGGTATACCAGTTTGAAGGCTTTAACATTTCTTGTATACAATGTGGCATAAATTGAGCCATAGCCAATGGACAGCAGCCATCATCTGTAATCTTTCATTATTCTCTCGCTAACATGGCGGCGTAAACAAATGCAGTCACGTGACGTCCGGGTGTCTCTCGGGAGTACTGCTGCACCCACAGACCTGTGTGTGCTAAGTCGCTTATTAGCATCATTATTAGCATAGTGACTGATATATGTTCACTTTTCACTTGACTTGACAATATATGCGCTGTCTGTCATCACAGCATGCTGCCATTTGAATTAAACATTTCTTAATTTGTGCACATATGCCATTGCTCCAGCACATACTTTACACAATGAATGCATTGGCCGTTGATGCGCTGCGCTCTGAGCGCAATGTCTCCCCTTTCTCCGTACAGATTAAAAAAAAAAATGGTGTAGCAGGCTCCTATCAGATTTGATTTTGTCTTTCATTGAATTCACCATTTCAAATCAAGTCTGAGATGTCTGTAACTTTATCCTCATTTTAGGCAGCACAAAACTGGAGACAATCATAGCATAGAATTGCACAGTGGCTTTTCTCTTTCGTTACTGGGCGGCATTCAAAGGAAAGCGGATGGTATGGGGAAGAAGAGACCCGCTTGCGTTAAGAGGAGCAGTGGACTCATAAATGCTGATAGATAAATCTTTAAAGCCTTTTTAATGAAGACTGTGTATTTTGTAACATTTTCAAAAAGAAAAGTAGAAGGTTATTTATGAATTTCCTGGCACGTTCCATGGACGGCAAACAATTTCCTACGCCGTCTCGATGCCCTTCGGACAAGGATTAGGAGGCAGGCGGCTGACGGAGGTCTGACTGAGCTGCAGGCCCCTCTGGGGCCCGGACTCATCCCAGCCCGCACAGTCTTCATCCTCATATCCACTCTGCATCACCGGGGCAATAACCCGCCTTTATTAAAAGCGCATTGCACCACTGTCTGACTATGCAACGTACTTTCAGATTGGTCATAATGTGGCATGGGCAGGATTCTAGTGGTTAGGGGCTTTCATATCCTGTTTCTGGAAAGGTTTACTTTGCATCTGAACAGGCCTGAATTTAAGAGGACATTCCAGAAAGGGCTACTGTCTGTTTTGCTCTCGTCTGTGGGGAGAAAGAGCTTAGGTATGACCCCTTGCACGCCATCAGAGCGTGGCTTGGCTCAACTCTGATATTACCTGGCTCATACAGCTTTAGCCTGGCCACTGGACATGCAGATGGTTCAATCATAATAGCGACGGCGGGAAGCCAGGATTGCCAGGATTGTTGTGTGATGGAACGACACAAAAGAACGAACGCTCACAATTCTGTGAAAACAACATATTTGTTAAGAGATCCTTCTGAAAGCATGCGAGCTGCAAGTGATTCCTGTGAATTTGCTTCATTAGGAAACATATTCTTTGTCACAGCCTGTTTTGCAGCTTTTTGAATGTCTCAAGAATTATGCATGAGACAAAAGGGGGGAGGGAAGAGAAATGCATCTGTTGTCAGGACAGGCCTCGCTATTAGGTGTGTGACCCTGGAAGTGCACCCCTTTTAGTGAAACAAGTAATGGATCTCATTTTGGACACTGCTATTATGCAGTCATTTGTATGCATCCTTTGGTCTCATTTCCATTTAATAATGCACATCGCTCCACTGGCCAGTTTCTCAAACTGGTCATTAAAAGTAGCACTGATCTAAACTGGAGGTTTAGACTCCACTTACAAGCCACCGGTGGTGCGGTGGATGAAACAACTGCGGGGTTGCAGTCTAATAAGCCCTCTCCAAACCAGTCTTTGCCCTTGAAGACCCCAGGCTCCCGTGTCTACACTCTCGGCTAACAATGACTTTTGGCCGTCCGCGTAGCCGAGCACCAACCTTCTCCTCCACGGCCTCGGCTCACAGAGGCAGGGATTTCCTACCGTGCTGAGAGCCGAGCCGTCACAGCCCAGAGATCAAGAGCCTGCCATCTGTGACTGTGGCAGATTTACAGCAGGAGCTAATCCACTGTCAGCCACGTTTGTTCTCCGTCTTTGCTTGCTCCACATGTATGCAAACACACATACACATGCTGGATGTCACCAATGAAACATATTTTAACTTCATGAAATGCTCTCTTGATTGGTGGAAAAAAAAAAGAATCTTGCAGAGCATCTGTCACTTTATCTTACCCCCTTTTAATAGAATAAACTCCTTCTTTTCATTCAAATATATAATATTGGTTTTTTCTTCGGCAGACACTAGTGCTGAACTGCACTGCATCATATTGTGGGATAACGTAATTAAATATTTTGGCCCTCTAGTGTAGCTCCTGTAAATGATTACCGCAACAAGACGTTCAGCACCTGATTGATAAGGTGCACCAAACATTGTGAGTGTATAAACACACATTGACCTAAAAAAACAGACACTGTCATTTCCTTAGCAACAGCGTGTTCTGGCAAACTAAATATGATGCGCCAATTATTATGAACAATCCAGCACAATTAAAAGCCCTGCAAATGGCCATTACACAAAAATGCAGGGAAAAGTGAACTTTTGAATAGAGTTGGTCTTTGGGTCCACCTAATTAAATGCAGACTAAGTGCATTTGTGCTAATGGCCTAATGTGGCCCAGTGTATGCAGTTGGAGATGTAGTAAAAAGTGGCTTTTCGTCAGGCGTCTGCACAAAGGGCAGCTGTGTGGCTGGGCTCCCACTGAGGCCTCCTTTGTTTCACCCCGAGATAAAGGGTTAAAGAAGACAAATGGAGGCGGGGCCACCGAGCAACTTGCCTCAGCAGCACATTGTCAGTATGAGTAAGAGTTAAAACAATGTAAGCCTTTATTCTTGTGTAAGTCTAATTGGAAAGAAGCTCATTTCTGCTGTATTTGCTCTCCCCAGACATCCACCACGGAGGGAATATGTGGCACTAAATCCCTGGAGCCTGCATTTTCTGCACCCTCATTGGGAGCATTAATATGCAAAGTGGGTGGATGTAAAACACACAGTGCTGCACATGGGCCCATCTCATTTCAGTCTATTACTCATGGAAATGTCATAGAAAGGTATCAGTTGACGACCGCATATAATTGACGGTTCCCTTACTCCATTGTGTCATGCTGGGCGTTTTTGGGAGGGGAAAGCAAACAGCAACTAACACCCAAACTGCTCACAGAATCACAAAACAGCAGCAAGCAGCAGCAGCAGGCCACAGAATTACAGCGTAGGTGACCCACAGTTCCAGGGGCAACTTTGTTTTAACAAGCCAGGCAATGTTCCATCACTTAGCAAGTAAGCTTCGACCACAAAAGAGAGCCATGTGTCGCAGAAGTACTAATGGAGAGGAAATTAAATATTACACTAAAAGAGAATAAAAGGTTCAGCCGTGCGAGGGGGTGGAGCTATAAGAGCAGGCCTGGGGCAGTTTATAGGAGAAATTACACTGCAGGAACTTGCCAAGTGGAATGAAAGTTTACAGGGATGGACATTTAAACCAACTCTGTTTTCACCACAGTAGATCCTTACAATTTGCTGTAGTCGCTTTGTTGCAACTATTGCAACATAAATCCCGATCTTGCCAGTGCGGAGAAAACAACACCGCTATAGTTGTGCTGCTCTTTCACTTGACATTGCGGTAGAATCTGTCACAAAAGCCGATTTATGAGTGCGGCCTATTAATAAGCGTGGAGCCAGAGACATCAGTTTTTCATCAAAAGTACAGACCACTGCAGAGGTTATTTTGTGAAGGAGGCCTTACTGTGGGTGGGTTAGATCATTAGAACATAGTTAAACACACTCCAAACCTTCAAGGCACACTAAAATGACACGCAAGTCCCGATGGTGGAGAAACTCCCTTTTGGTGACAAGCCAATTGGCCGGTGAAAAGGTCACGTACAATGGAATAGTGGGATGGCGTAATTTTAAGGCAACATTAGTTTTAGCTACTTGGCAGTTGTAGTCGTAATTCAGTGACTGTATTGCAACATTTAAAACCCATTTTTCAGCTATCAATATGATAACTTTAGCTATTTGCGGGTTACTGTGTTACTGTAACATTTGATGTGCTCAACTGTGTGTTAGGCTTATTTCAAATGCAGCTTGTGTACTTTTTGGGTGGACAGAAGTGACAATATTCTGTAAGCCAATCATTAGACAACAAAGTGACAAGCTCCACCCTTTGGGTGTTGAGTCTCAGAGTGCCAAAAAAAACGTTATTTTGGTTCCCCTATAATTTTTTTTACAAAAGGCGCCACCTGTACTGATCATAGATAAAGTCAATAACTTGGATTTATTGAGCATATGCTTTGGCTGCAGGCAATGTTTGTATTCTTCATGGCATATCCTCAATGAAGTAATACTGTGAGACTGTGAAAGAGATCGGCATTCAGTTATGAGTATGAGAGTACGATACAATCCACATACAGCCGTAGAGAAGGGCTCCATTAGCTCTAACTTTAGGCTTTCATCTCTCAAGGAGGTTAAAATGGGCAACAAGCACAACAAATGAATGAAAAAGAAAGCAACAAAAAAAAAACCAGATTGATAAGCACATCCGCCAAGCAAAAAAACCCAAACACACACACTCATAAGTACAAACCCTGGCACCACTCTCATCTGCACAAGAGAGGAAAAGTAAATTCCCAACCCTTTTAACCTAAATAGCCTTTCCTCTTGCCGTTGCATGTTCTCTTGTCCACTGTACTGTAGTCATTAACATATTTGGAGTGCAGTGAGCAGAAAGCTTAATTGTCCCTAATTGTTCAGCTAAATATGTTCTCTAATGATTTGCTTCAGATCTGTGACTGCCTCTTGCGCAATTTCCCGGCCGCTGGCTTCATTATCCCTGCCTCCGTGGAACAAAGCGTCTTCACAGTCTGGCCTTTTTTTTTTTTTCTTCCGCAACACAGACAGTGAGTATGTGTGCGAGGGATGTAATGGCTCCCTCTTGCCGGGACACACAAAGGAGTCCCTTTGTGAGGGCACCCGAGTTAAAGTGATTAGAAAACCAAATCTCTGCTAAGAAAGCGTGTTAATTGACCACAGTTCGCCCATCCTAATCAGTCCATAATAAATGAGCAGTCTGGGGACTTTGTTTTAGCCTTGCAAATGTGTTTTGGCTACTGATGGCCTTCTCCTTGCCGCAGCTGCCTTTTGACTTTGCACTCTTTCCATCTTTAACATCAATGCGCGAGACAACTACTTGTGTTTTAAAGACTCTGTATGGTGAACTCAGAGGGTTGGAAATACATCATATGTTTTGGAAAACAGAATTACAAGAAATGTGTGCAAAAACTGAGAATTACTTCGTACCAAACTGTGAAGACTTTCCCCATTTTAGTTTTCCAGAATTGTTTTAGGAGTGACTAAAATGACCAGCTAGCTATGGCTAACCCCCAAAAAGATTATTTTCTTCGGACAGTTTGCTGGCAGAGACACTTTAGAGTGTCTCATAGTTGGCCGCAAGTGCGCAAACATCACGGAGAAAGGTGGACTAACGAGTGGGTGGAAAGGGGCGGGGGATTGTGTTGGTCTCCGATTTAACAGCCATTAAGTGGACCGGGGCTTTAGGCCGGGATTCCTGCTTTAGAGCGCCTCACTGTCGACTGTGAGTGCGTCCACGTCACGGAGAAAAGGTGGAAGAGCGAGGTCCTTTTTTTTCTTACAGCCACACACATTCCAACATCTTGTAGAAAGGACAGCCAACTGAATATCTTCATTCATTCACAACAGAAGGAGTCTAACCTGTATCCGAAGAGGGACATTTGCGAATGGTGAAGATGGAGCTGAGGTCTTCGTCGTCCTCGGGCAGGCCCTTCTGCAAGCGCTGCAGCTTCCTGAGGCTCTCGCTACGCTGGTGCTTCATGGAGCGCACATGCTGGATCAGGTTGAGTTTGGCCTTGGTCGAGTAGTTGCACAGCACGCAGTGGTAGTAGCAGGCATCGCCCTCCACCGCGTTTTCGTGCTGCTGTAGGTGCTGTGGGAGGGAACGGAGAGAGAGAGCAAGGAGAGAAAAAAAGTGAGAAAGCGGTTCTTGTGGACGGCACTCTCGCTCACACAGTTGGCAAATGAACAAATCAATTCCCAATCACAGTCCCGTTGTTTAACATCCAGACCTCTTCCACTTCAGAACAACTGTTTGGACTGCGCACTTTGTCTGCATTGAGTGTCTGTATCAGCACACTAACATGACAGGAGAGGCCCGAGGCGGGGGGTGGGGGCGCTCAAATCTCCCGAGTGCAAAGGCGGACAGAGATGGCATCGGCTAGTCTTCAGAAGCCGTAAGCTCGGCAGCCCGGCGGACGGAAAGAACATTGATTCCCTTCACTCAACACAAGCCTCCCGCCTCTGAAAAGGAAACTCCAAACATCTGCCTGTTTCACGCTTGGGATACTAAATATTGATCACGGCGAGTTAAATCCCAGCTTTATCATAGAGCACAGCACGCAAGCCTCGAGAGGCAGGAGGGTGACCGGAACATTCCGCAACAGGAGGATGACGATCAAAGGACAGTAAATCAGCATCGGTATTGACCTGTCAACCCCAACACTTTCTCCAAGGCTATACAGAGACCCTCGAGCTAGCTTTCGGTCTTCAGCCAGTGCCAAGTGATGCCATCCTGCCACAAAGTCTTGTCACACCAGAGCCTCAAGTCTAATTACCGCCTGCATTGCTCAATCAATGATGCAAGACCGGACCTGGCGTGAGCAAGCCGGTTATTGACCATTATCCTAAAGTATCACACTGGCTGGGCCTTAAGAGCCCCTCGCTCTGCATGGACACTCGTGCCACGGCTGTCATGTGAAACCTCAACATCACAGTCCGAGGGGCGTCCAACTGGGTGTTTGATGTGACTGCAATCAATGTCAATCAACAGACGTTTTCCATTTATTCCGGCTGGAGAGGAAGAAATAGAAGGTGGAACCTCGATTTAACGGATTCGGAATGAATGGACTCCGGATTTAACAGCTATCTGGAAAAATAGTGGTGTCCTTCTGCAACTCTAAGTGTCCATTAGTTCTGAATTGTCCGCTGCACTTTGGTAACGCAGTCAACAGACAAGTTGCCCAGCTGACCATACCCCAACAGGCTCCAGCTCAGTCTACAGTCTCATGTATCTTGAGCATGCAACACTGATTTTGGGACAGTAGGTATACAGTGATTATTTATCAAGCCCGTATGGCATCCAAATATAACAGAGGTGAGAAAAGGAGGCACGCTAACCTTAGTATTGGTGACCAATTGGATCTTTCTCAATTGGAGTTGGTTGCTTTTGTGAAAATGTGTTTTGAAAGGAGGTGGAATGGCTTTTTGGCATTTCAATTTATTTCTTGTGAGAAATAGATTTGAAATACGAGTAAATTTACAACCTTGGTCAAGATTCCTTTGTATAATAATGCTTTCGGTGAAAATGATGTTTTAATTTAACAAGTAATGTGCGTAGGTATTATTGTGGTTAACCGGTTACAAACATAATCATTTTAGGAAGAACAAATGGAGGGAATATTAGAATGTTCTCTCATGACCATGGACTTCAGGCAGTTTTTTATCCGGCACCTGCAGTCTGCAGATGTGCCTAATGGTGTGGCCAGTGACCAGATTCTGGACTGTATTTAACCCATTTAAATAAAATTACGCAGTCCACTATTTTTTTCCTATTTCTCTAATTAATAGGGCAAAGATTCAAGTTGCAATAAAGCCGGGTCTACTTTGCACTGCCAACATTTTCCTCCACATTGTGCATAAAGCTCGAACCTCTCTCTCTACAAGATCATTAATCTCAACCCTCGTGCTCATATAAAGTCTTTGAAGACAAGAAGAAACCGAGCTAGATGTCCTGCGCACATCAGCAATTTAATCACATTCCATTAAAATCAGATTGCTTACAAACTCGAAGTGGAAAAGGGGGGGTAAAAAGTTTGAATAATATTAAATGTCCTTGACAGGCTTGTGTCTCTATCTCCCACTGTTTCTTTCTTTCTGGTAATCTTGTAATAATGCCGTGAGGAGTTGCAAGAGATTGTATTTCATTGTTATTTTTTTGTTTCATATCCATCTGCTTAACACCTAAAACGCGTATTAAGACACCACTTCCAGGAAAATAAACGAAAAGCTCTTTCTTCTACCTCCATTTTTGTGAGCCCCACAGTGCAGTGTAATAGAGTTATTAGGTGATTGCAAAAGGCTCTGTCTCTGCATGCTCTCTTTTGTCTCCTCATTTCAAGCTATCCATGATGTCATGAATAGGTGTTGGTGGATATTATGAGGAACCCCTCACTTCCCCCTCCCCCTCCAACATGCTTTTCCTCTGTGCACAAATTTTGCATCGGAAGTGACGCACAGAGTGGTTTGTGAATAGACAACACCAAATCCATCAACTCAAACTGCTCTTAGTCCTCACAGATGTCCTGAATTAAAACAAATTTTCACTGCAAATGACTCACAGCCCCAGAAATCTATGTGAAGTCAAGTTGGAGAAGAAAAAAAAAAATGACAGCACCTGACTAAAACTTCAAAGCTAGTCTCAGGAGGTAGGGGAAAAATGCTGGGAGTTTTATAGTTTCCCATAAAAAGCCTGGGGTTTATATAGGAGTAAACCTGAGACCGCCTGCTCCAGCATCAGCCATAATTCACTCGTAGACTGACTGGCCAAGACCGTGGCCTCAACAGAGCTAAGAGCGGCTCATTCCAGCGCCTGTAGCTCGGTCCACAACATCAAACGCTTCTACCTGTAAAGCAGCCCTTGCACCACCTCTGCTCCGGCCATGACCCCGGGCAGCTGGGGGCAGCTCACAGTCAGTCAACACGGTGGGAGCTCAACCGGGAGGATCATCAGCGAGGTGCCTGTTGCACACTCACTCATGGTCCTCAACCACTAAAGAGACATGATAGAATAAACCTCATATTAACAATTGCTTAGATATTGCATTTCTCTGGGAGGAAGTGCACAAACACAGTAAACCAAGTTTGCCCGCCCTCTGCCTCTATTTCACATGTGCACACGAACATAATGCACAAGACAGACAGAACGGTGTCTGTTTTCTATGAATCTGCAATGAAGCCCCTAGTTGATAAATCATCTCCAACTGGAGTGCAGGAATTTACCAGCTTAATGAAAAAGTCATGTTGGGCTGGAAGGAGTTGTTCTGTATGGCTCTGGCCTTTCTAATCACCCTACAGAGGCCCCAGCAAAAGGGGTGCCGCGGAGCATAGTGCAGCAGGGGAGACTTGTCATGTCAGGGGCATGGATTCAATAAATGGGTGACTGCCTCAAATGCATTCAACACAAGTTCTTGTGCATTCTGTAAATTATTATCATCATCATTCATCATTTGGTCTAATATTACAGATGACACAACAAAATAGTTGTGTGTAGTCAAAGTAAATAAACTACTGATAAGACAAGAAAAAAAACAGGGCTTTAGGATGCTTATGCTGACTAAAATAAATAATATAATTTGAAATTTGTTATAAAATTTGTTCTCATCCCTGATAGGACATTATGATTTTTTTTGTTTTTTATTTTTTTTTCATTCAATCATCCCCAAAGAGAACTTTTTCCTCTCTATTACCAAAGAACAAAGTGAAGTATAGTCAGAGACAAATGTTCTTCCTCTAATGCATATTTTTATTGTTGCATGCGTTAAGGGTTCAAAAAGAAGTTATTTGATTTATCATACGTTTTTAACTCATCGGCACATTAATCGGTTGTCAAAAATGTATCCTGCCAAAAATAACCCTAAAATCTAGTATATGTTGCATATTTAAAATCAACATGTTATTCAGTGTAATTAGTCTCTAAAATCATAGGTGTGTGAGGTGATTTTAAATTACCTTTAATATTCTCCAACATTTTCTGATTGTCGTTCTTGTGGAGCGCCCTTCAACCCTTCAGTTATGTAGAGTAGAGTGTATTTTCAAAGTTTAAAAAGTCTATGATGGCTTATCAACGCTCTCCCCGTAGAGCACCTTTCCGCTCTCTGTGGAGGCTGAAGCAGTTGCTCTATGCTTTTTCAGGTAAAGAGAGAGAGGGACGGGGCGGTGTGGGCACCACCCCATCCTCTCGCTCACAACTCAACAGTGCACCTTGCTTGCCCTTTGAGTGGGCACCACGCGCCTGTATCAGTTTCACCACCCACCTAGAGCACGGCATACATCTGCATTTCCATCCACTTAAACGTGCAAGTAAAAGTGCACCTTTAACACAAAACTGTGTGGTTGCTGAGAGAGTCAGACTCACGCAAGATGGAGGTGGGTATTACTGGAAGGGTGGATGGGAGACGGAGAGACGGTAATTCCAGAGAATGTCTCCCGATGGAGCTTTATAATACAGCGCGTGCACGCAGACACAAATAAAAGTATAGACAAAAAGCACAACAATATATAAACACACATGCACAGACAGACTTCTGCACGCACGCAAAACCACAAGCCATTAAGTTCATACCCTAATTTCCACCATTACATTTGGCAGTGCTGTTAATACAAAATTAATGCATTAAAACAGATGGCTATCTGTGAGCTAAATAGCTATCAATTCGAAAGGAGCTGCCAAACCTCCTCCTGTTAGAGAGGCAGAGAGGCTCTGCTCTGAGATTGCTTTGCAGTGGTCACGCCAACCTCCAAGTCTCCCCGTTTGAATGGTGGTACAGAATATGAACGCATGTAAATCCTAACATCCCAGTAATGGTAACAGTTTACTCATGTAGAAAATGTATTTCACGCTGAAAGGATAAAATCTGCCCATTCCCACTGTTCGACAAACACATCTGTGGGGTGTATTTTGGAGCTTCCTGATACATCCAAAAGTAAAAAAATCAAATAAAAAAAAATCAGACAAAGTCTTTGCACAACTGGTGCCAAATTGCCATGGGTTGTAAATCAGGATTATTTATCTATTTTAATGATGATGATGATAAATGCTGGGAGAGGAAAACCTTGAGGGCGAAAATTCGGCTGTGGCGCGCCGTGACTGCATTTTAACGCTGAATGTGACTCTGGGATTCCCCTGGAATGAAAGCAGGTCATTTAGCAAAGCAAAGCAAAGCAGAGCTTGGCCCGGGATTCCAGGTCTGCCAGCAGCTTGAACAACAGCTCACAACCGCAGAGGCCCCGCTGGGTTCCAAGTGTGGTGGCTGCTTTGAATTAGGCCCAGCAAGCTGCAACATGCCTCAAAATAGCTTATGGAGTATTCCAGGACTGATGTGGCAACAAAAAGCCTCCTGTATCTCATTCGCACTCTTCCTTTACTCCCCCTAATGCATGTCATCCCTCCACCATATACTGGTTCTCTTTCAAAAAAGTGCTTCCTCGACTTGCTTAGACATGATCCATCACTACCAGCGAATAAAAACAAGCTGTATATTTATCTTGGGGAGGAGGGAGGGATACAAAATGGACCTGTGGGCAGAAAGCTAAAGATGGATGTCTTCAGGTGTCCTTAGAGAGGATGCCTTAACGCAAAGCCATGAAACAAAGTAGGAAGGGAGGATTGGGGGAGAACGACACTAAAAGACAAAGCAGCTTGCCGTGCTACACACCCACCACTCTTACTTACGTTAACATTAAATAAAGCAATAATTATTGAATTCTGTTTGAATGAGGAAGATGCTAGAAAGTAAACAATGGGAACATAATTGCAGAAGGAAAGCAATCAATGCAGGCAGTAATTTGGGCCATGCTGATTGTTTATGCCTTTGTGTGTGGGTGTGGGTGTGTTTGTACATTCGTGTATATCATAGCTGTAGGGCAAAATCTTCCCAGCTCCAAAATCACTACTTTCAGGAAATGAATAAATTAAAAAAATCATTTTGCGTGAGTTACCAAACATTGTATCGTTCATACACTGTTGTGTGACATTAACACGTCGCCCTAAAATCATGCTCAAGTGCAAATTGTTTTTGCTAAAAAAAATAAAAAATAAAAAAATAAAAAGACACTGTCATCAATTAAAAATAGATTTCTCCAAGGAGCCATGTGTGACGCAATAAATACAACAATGAGCTGACTCAGTATTTTAACAGGCAGCAATGAAGTTACACACAAACCGTGAGCCGTCACGGTTCTTCTGCAGCGAATCTTTTCCTAGTTTCATTCGTAACAAAACAGCCTAACTAGAATATGTCCTACCGACCTATTTTCACGTCATCTAAAAACCGTCCAGACTTTTAATGTTGAGGTGACATAATGTTGCACAGCGCCCACAGAATAAGGGAAGAGACAGTTTACAACACGGTTCAAGCGTTCAAGAGAACAAATAAATGTGTGCCTCGAGCTATCTTCAACACTTAAATGGTTTAATAATCCTTAAGAGTACGATAAACGACTTTTTGGAACGATAAATTAAAATGGACCATATTTGGGCATAGAATATTTCCGGCCAACCGAGATGTGTATGTGTGCTGTGTCACAGAGCTGAGTAATATATGTACTCACCCATAAACGTGCAAAGAACAAGGTTGGGGTAATCCCTCCTTCAATAATGACCCTGGGTTCTAAAAGATGCCTTTCAATCACATGATCAATGTGTCCACATAATTCATGTGCAAGTCTGTGTCTTTGGGAGGCCAGGAGGGCGATAAGCATGCGTGCTGTGATGAGATCAATGCCCCTGTGTGGTGATAACGAGCCTGAGCCTATGCCCACAGGAGCCTCGCGACGCCATCCGAGGTCTCGCTCATTAGGAACATTTGGATAAGCATGGTCATACATACATAATATGCACTTGTAATCGGATACAGATAAACACATTTTGCCACGTCTTAATGAGCCGGGTCTTGCTTTTGTAACCCACCACACTGACAACACAACAGGAAATTATGGCAACCCCCTGTATAAAAAAAAAAAAAGCTGTTGCCTTTCTCTGAAGGTAGCTAATTAACAGCTTAACCTCCTGATGGTTTTATTAAATCTGTGCTGGCACAATTTTGCCAAAATTGCAATACAATGTGTCTGCCTGGAGGGGGTTGGAACAGGGTGGAGCCAGTGGGGGCACCCAAACAACAGTTGGAGACAGTTGACAACTGGCAAGATACCATCTGGAAGCTGAAGGGGGACAGCTCTAGACTTGCCCGGGCCCTTTCCTCTATTACCAAACATTCTGAAGCAACATCCTACCACTCAGGAGGATTGCTGAGCTAATTAATGGCGTGGCCAAAATGTTCAAATACAATTCTGGATAATATTTCTTGCCAAATGCTGAGATAAGGCAGGTCCACCCAAAAAAATCTCAATAAAACTTTACTAGCAGCATTTAGACTTCTACGGAATATATCTATTTATATGAGCAAGAAACCCAATTGAAAACATCCAAGAAAATGACTACACCCATTCATCATAAACCGTTGATATTACACTCCCTTTCTTCTGGCTATGAAGTTGGGCCAGCAAAGACAATTTGACTGTGAGTGACATTTATCGCATTTAGTGCTAAGATTTCTGTTTGTAATGATAATGACTTGAATTAGCCTGTAGGCATACAAAGCTACAAATACAGTATAACAGAACCCTTTAGCTCATACGTGATGAAAACATATGTGTCACCTGAACAGATTGCTTTAGGCTCCTTAAAGTCCCTGTAAAGTAAAATAAATATGCCTTCTAAAGTTGACACACCACAGAGAAGAGTTTTGTTGACGACCGTGCTACAATGGATTTTTTTTTTATATAAAAAAAGAAAATGCGGCATCAAACTCTTCCCAAATCAAGTAGTTATATTTGCTCTCAAATGCTATGTGCATGTCCACTGAATATGCTAAAATTACACCACCTTTAATTGCCAATATCACGACTGAGATGGGAAAAAAAAAGAATCCTACTTCATGTACGTCATTCTTGTGCACGTTCAATTCATGAAAATATACCCACTTAAAATGACGAGATGCAAACCTGCACCTTAATCACTCAAACCCGGTTCTATTCTCAACGTAAATGTGCTAACTGCATCTGTACTGAAACATAACTTGGAAAGACACTTTTGGCAGCAATAAAAATGTTCAATGTAAATGAAGGCCAGGAATGTAGTGATTTAAGGAGGTTTTGAGGATTTGAGTTTGGTAACGAAGGGGTGTTGGATTAAGGCACAAGCAAACACCACTTGAAATGATTAATGCAGTCAATGAGAATTAAATGCAGAGCAGGAACATGACCCAAACACAATTAGTCTGGGCGGACAAACATCACATGGGCATGAATGCAGATTCATCGCTCAATGTTCCAGGGCCAATTGGCAAAACTAGATGAAAAGGATTGCTCTCATCTGGATGTGCAAGTGAAAACGTCTCCATTATATGTGTCCACTTCCCATAGTTTACTGGTTAGCGTGACCCAAAAAGTCCTCCTGGGGGCCAGAAGCCATCTTTACAAAATGGCCCACGCTCTTGGCTTTGTAGCAACTACGTAGTTGAGCTCATGTTTTGCAAACACAACGCTAGAAAGGAGACACAAAATACCGCCTCCTCAGGCTTATACATATTATCTCGCTTTCACCCCTCGTGTCCTTGGGTTTGGAAGTGTAAATATTTTATTACTGCTTAATTGCTTGTTGCTTCAGGTTACGTAATAAAGCTGTGATAGTTGGGATGCTGAATGTTTTCTAACTATCCCGTATCCTGTTTTATAAAAATTCCGTCCCAAAATAATTCAGCGCAAGTGTTAAGTGTTTCACCGGGTGAAAGCTGGCTACTACAGGCATTCTTATTAAGAGCAGCGATTATGTGTTCAGATAGTGACAATACTTAACTGTCGTCTCATGCGGCTATCTTTATCACAAGCATTGGCATGACAAAAGCAACATGGTCTTCGAGAGGTGCCTCTTCTTAAAATGGAAATTAATGAGTGGGGTTGAGTGGAGGTGAAAACATAGAGTGGGTCTATATGTGGGCTTATTTGCATGCAGCGTGAAGTGCTCGGTTGGAGTGAAAATGGCAGCTGAGGGTTCTTCACACAATTTTTACACCAAACACCCACCAGCAACCACCGGTCAGCACTTCTCCACGGGGAAAACACAAAGTCGCAACACACATGAGTGCAAAGCTTGCAGAGCACTTAGTTACTACAGTCTTTACATTTTGACAAAAAAGTCCATTTGAAGTTAAAGTTCTAAAAAGTACAGAGAAAATAAAACACAATTTCTTTAACATGCTGTCATGGTCAGGTTGTATTATTTAACATGCTTACTCGACTCACTTCACAACAAGCAGCAGTTCACCAATTAGTGAACACGTCCGTAAAAAAAAAAATGGTGTTCAGGCTGTTGGTTGCCACTCCCAGTTAAATTTGACTGTCGAAGTAAAGATCAATCAAAAGGAATGACATGTTCTGTGTTTAAGACAACCACACAACTTTGCCTTTGAGAGATGTCCACTCGTGGAGCAATACATGTAGACAGACAATACAAGAATACTCACAGGCACATATTATTTGCAGATTACTGCAGTTTTTGGAGTCAGTTGTAAACTTGTGTGTTTATGCCTGTAATATGGTGGCCACGGGGCACACCCCAGAAACAGGCAGCACAATGTCAATTGAAGAGATTTTTATTTTTTATTTCCTTCAATTCAACTTCTCTCATATCTGTATTGTAGTGTGACCTTTCAGTTTAAAAACATAGTATAAAAACATTAGTTGTTTTTTGTGCGAGGAGGCAATCATGGATTAATGACTTTTGCATTTATTTCACTTGCCGAAAAAAAGTCAATATAACAGTGGTTTGAGTTATGACCAGGGTAAACATTACATTCCTATGTAAAGGCACTGTATGCCACTTTTAACATTGAATGCTGCAACCATTTCCCTTTATTGGTCATCCCGTACGTTGGTCACAAGGAAACTGAAGCCTATCCCAAAGGATGGTGACATGTCAATTACAGGACTGATTCTCCAGACAGACAACTACTCACACTCATGTTCACTCAACTTCAATTAACCTCACATACATGTTTTTGCAGTGTAGGAGGAACTTGGAGTCCTTGTAGCTAATCCACAAATGCACATACAAAGAGAAAAAGTTGTGGCCAAACCCAAAATGTATGTCATGTAAAACAAGGTCACTACTTTTGCCCAATACCAGATCAACATATTCCTTTTATATAGTCACTATTTGACCTTCATACACAAGGAGGATGTGCACTTGTGTTGACAAATGATTCTCTAAAACATCCCACCCCCTTTATCCCATGAGAACAAGCAACTGTCGCTAATACATATAGGCCCGGTGTGGCAACGCACAAGTGAATTCTATTGGGTGAGCTCATTAGCCAAAGGGGAGGAAAAACACTATAATTTCACTTTCCATATGAAAGAAACAAAAGTGCTCATTGATCAGGAGGATCAATGCAGGATCAATAAACTAAACCCTCATCATTCCCAGAGCAGTGTAATTGCTGCTGAGATGTAGTTGTCATCACTAAAAATCAAACACAGGCACAACTAATTGGAGGAGGCCGTTTGCTTTCCGTCATGCAAAAAGCGCTTCCAAGTCCCAGAAAAGAATTGTCTTGGCGACTCAGTGTGGTGAGTGTGAACGGGGCAGGCGCCATTACACTGGCTGCCTTAAGTGCACATCTAAAGCCTGCTACAGACCAAAGTATTTTTTCGATATTTTAGATTTTTTTCTCCATGAGAGACCTCACACAATGATAGAAAATCAGGGGTTTAACAACACTGAGCACCACACATATAAAAACTCTGTCCCACCATTAATCTTGAAACAAAATCGACTAAGGCTGGAATCTCGCCTGATCACACCTGATTTCACACACAAAAAAAATAAGAACGGACACTTGTGGATATGCACTGATGTTTCTCAAGTGACGGGAGAGTATTGTAAGATAGCGATGTGTCTAAGAAAAGACTTGCTTTGGAAAACACTTTCATACATAAACAATGATTACTTGTGATTTTTAGTGAAGGTCCTTAGACAGTTTTTTCCTGACCTCTGACCTCAGCATAGGGGCAGAAATTAGATGTGCCATTTTCCACTTGAGTAGTTGAGTGCTGCAGATGTGTTTTTATAGAGAAAAGGAAAAGCAAAGAGGTGTGCCTGATATAACCCCAGATGGATATTTTAAAGGCTGGCATCACACACAAGCAAACAGCACACAAAGTGGTTGAAAAAGCCTTCAAACTGTGGTTCAAAGACGACCACTTTGCCCCTTCCTGTTTATTGATTAGCTAGCGCTCCTGTTGGGTAATTGTGCAGTAAATCAAGCACGGAGAGCACTAATCTCAACCCTGAGAGGAAAGTGTTAAAGGTAAAACCTGCTGAAAAGTGCATAATGATGGTGCAGTGTTGAGCCAGGAGAGAGGCTATGCTCCTCCCTCTCACATTTCTTGCTCCCTGCCCGCCTGCCTGCCTGCCTGCCTGTCTGCTTGCCTGCCTGCACAACCAAAGGCAGAAAGGAGAGTGCTTGGCAAGAGGAGCAATGGGAAGAGTATACAGTTTCTAAGCACCTCACGCTCTCTCACTGACTCTTCCAGTCCCTGTCAGTGCATTCCCAACCAAAGCGCCGGGGGCGCCATGCTTGTAAAGAAACCACAGCCTTTTTAAGGGCTTCTTGTATTTACAAAGGGAGGCATGTCGGAATCAAAGGCATTACCACATGACACAACACATTAAACAGTTGGCAGATTGAGAATTTATAGACTACAAAGGTAGGAGAGTGGGTAAACAGGAGTAATAAGATTGTTGGAGAAGTTCAAGTTCTTACCTAAAGAGAGTACGTAGTCATGGAGCAGCCCTCTTTCCTTTGCCTTCCCGCAGACCATACGGCTCACGCTGTACTCCAGGTGGAGACAGCTATCATTTTCCCATCAACTTCCTGTTTCTCTCGTCTCCCCACCCCCCTTTCCTCGCTGCTCTCTCACTCTCGCAGCTGCACAACTTGATTTTCTGTGCCAGGTTTGAGGAAATACAAAGCTCTGTCTTTCACCCATCTTCTGAAATAGCTCACAAGCTGCACTTAAGAGACTTTTTTTGCCCTCCCCCTCCGCGGTTATCCTACTGCCCCCGTGTTGCTGCTCGCCCTAATCTCGCCTCGGTTTTTACTTCACCTTCATCAGTAGAGACCTAAAAATACTTGATAAATGGAATATGATATTTTAAAGTCTTATCTCTCCCATCTCTTCGTGCACGGCGAATAATAGGGTAGTTAATCCTGCAGATCCTACTCAAATTGATTAATCAGCACATGCGGACAATCAAATAAATGATTAATATTCCTCCGTCCCGTGGTCGGACAGTTACCCCCGAAACCGTCAGTAATAATTCAGTAACCCTTCGCAGACCACAGGCTGCAGCTAGTCAGCCTCACTCAGCATCAGCCCTATGATGTTGAGCAGGACTTTGAACTCTCCACACACAAACCGAGACACGGTAGCCTGAAAACAATCTGCAGTCCACGCTCGCTCCAATCCTTCTATGATGACTGCCTGTCTGATCGGACTTACACTTCATAAACAATACAAACAGGCAAAGTGAGGGCTTGGCCTATTCAGACAAGATTATACTGTAAAATGAGGAACATTTCCCCATTGTTGAATTGGAATCTGAATCTGATTGAGCATGTATTGCACATGCTAAATACAAAACTGCAAGGGAAATGGCCAAAGAACAAGCCAGAACTAAAGAGCATCACCACAGTTGAAATTCCGCATCTGGTGATGTCTTTGTGTTCCAGATTTTAGGTTGTAAGTGACTGCAAAGGATTTGCGAGCAAGAATTAAAAAAGTGAACGTTTCATTTATGATTGTGAATTACTTTTGGTCCCATAAAAGATGGGAGGCATAAACTGCATACAAACCCTTGAAATTCCTACAACGCTCACTTGATTTAGATATAAAAAACATTAAATTAAAGCTGAAAATCTGCAGTTCAGCACAACTTGTTTCATTTCAAATTCAATGTGAGGGTGTTTAGAGGCAAAACGATGAGAATTGTGTTGATCCCAATATTTACAGACCTGATCATAAGAGAAGAGAAGCGGCACAGTTGGCACCCAATAAGGAGGAAGAGACGAGCTTCTCTCTCTCTCGCTCCCCCCCCCCCCCCCCCCCGTCATACATACCATTACCCCAAGACTATTCTCCCTCCTACAGAGGTCAGTGAGCAGCCATCTTCATCCTCCTCCTCCTCTTAGAGCTGTTATTAATCAAGGAAACGGACAGAGGCGGAAGAGGTTACCTTTACGTTCCAGAGTAAATCTGATGGGGGCTGGGCCAGGACATGGTAAATCCATGTATATTTATATCCAGCTTTTTTCTGTAGACTACAATATTTGGACGTATGCTGTTTTTGCAAGCCTCGAAGCATGCGTAGGCTAAACACACAAGGACTCACCCCCCTTTCCTAATCCCTTGTAACTGCTGTACAGGAGACTTTGCCTTTGTGTTGCGTCTGACCAGCTGGCTGCCAGAACCAGCATGTGCAGCTGTCCACTGTGACAAATGCTAGCACACCACCAGCGCTACACATTGACTCCTCCTCAGTGCACTGCTACTGTGATAATGCTAGAAAAACACCTAAAATGTCCCTGACCTCTGACAGAAGTCAGTACCCAGGTCGAAAACCCAAGGATGGACTCAAAGTTAGACGGGCCAATAGGCCTCGTGATATATAGTCTTGTCATTAATGGGATGCAAAAAAGGGGTTTATCTAAACATCACTGCTCACTTTCATCTCTTCCCTTGTTCAACTGTTTATAAATCAGCTGCACAAATATTTATGTGCTGAACGAGGAAAATGACTAGTCTGGGTTCTATCTCTGCCCGCCTTCCCTCCCGCCCTTCTTGTGTGTATGCTTGCACGAGGCCACCACAGATGCAACACGTCAAGGCTCCAGGTTTCATTTATCATATCTGCTTTGTTGTAGGCCATTGTGCGTCTCCTGAAAAGGGTGACTGAACCACAGCAATTTTAAGGAGGTGCTAATAAAATCAGAAATGTGCACATGCTGTACTAACATACTTGATAAGATTATGTGTAATAGGGAGACATTTGAAAGCCGTAATTGGTACTACAGTAATTGGGCAATCTGGTTCCATGGTATAACTTGTTTGACTTGATTTTCATTTGTGTACATGCTGCCTTAGGTGAAGTTGCTCATATCACATTGAAGTTTAAATAGGACAGAGCATTTTGGTCTGATGCTAAGTCATGCATGTCTGCGATGTCAGATCACTTTAGCGGTTGAACTGAAAACAATATTAGCCCTGATGCTAAAACTAAAACAACATGAGAAGTTACCAGGCTAGTGCACAGCTATCACAGACAAGTAAAAAAAGGTCAGGCATTTTATTCTTAATTATTTTCATTATTGTAAAGCATTGTTCATTCCGAAATGATTTTTGACATATTGAATCTAAAAACATTGGTTGCCAGTCAGTGCCTGAGGTGCACTGACATGCATGCAAATGCCCTTGACTAATGCAACACCATCAGTCGAAAAGCTTAAAAAAACAACAATATAACCACATTCAATACAACCCATGGCCTCTGCTTCCCTTTTAGCTCACCTATCTGTTTCTGCCAACAGAACACACAATGGGACAGACCCAGAGATTCTGGATCCATGCTGTGTAATTGCTCCCCTTGGCCCTGACCTCTGATCCAGATCACCGTGATACACAACATATCTGTTAAATTGGGAAGTGGGCAAATATTCTTTTAATGACTCTCACTACAACAAACCTAGATGGAAACAAAAAGGAGGGTGGAATCAATCTTTCTTTTTTGCTGCCCTTCACTGCCTCCATTGGTTTCCATATCTATATCTATATCCATATCTATATCTATATCTATATCCATCTCTCTCTCTCTCTCTCTCTCTCTCTCTCTCTCTCTCTCTCTCTCTCTCTCTCTCTCTCTCTCTCTCTCTCTCTCTCTCTCTCTCTCTCTCTCTCTTTCTCTCTCTCTCTCTCTTTCTCTCTCTCTCTCTCTCTCTCTCTCTATATATATATATATATTTATTTTATTCAAAAAGGTTAGCTTCCAAAACTGGAGAGCTAAGCAGGGTAGATTGTCTATTTTCAACTTGACAGGGCAGCGGACTTCACTGAGATGCATTACATTAACGAGGAGATAACCAAGCAACGCTCAGAAGGAAATATCTTTTAAACTGCATCTTGACTGCCTTTCGATGCACACATTGTGTTTGCTGAGCTGCCATTAAAAAAAAAAGACAACCTTAATCTAAACTGTGCAGAATGTTGATCTTACAATCTACACTCCAGATAATTAAAAAAGATAAGTTGGTTCAAGCAGGGATAAAACCAATTGGACTAGCTCTTTGCCAACACGCAACGTGGATGGACAACAAAAAAGGCCATGTTAATGCAATGCTGCACACCGTACAGTAAGGGTGCATAAAACGTGTGTGTTTTCTGCGGGCAGGGAGGGGGGGTGGGCGACGGGGTGATGGTGGTGAGCTGGCTTGTCGATCGATGCAGAGATTGGCAGTTAATGGCTTTTCCTGTTCTGCCTTGGTAACCCTGGCCTGATGGCTGTTGCGTCTGATCAGGGATGGCAGATGGTGTTTGATTTTCGTATATAAACCTCTGACTTTGTGGAGATGGCTTCATCATGTCAAATGATTTAAAAGTTAAGTTGAAAATTGGGCGGGGTCCATTGCAGCAACACTCATTTGAAATCTAGATGTGAGCTGTCTTGAATACATGCACGGCGTTCCACAAACCATATCGTCAAAATGTTGTCGCTGTCGGGCGGAATCCTCGTGACTTTAAAATCATTCTTCACTCAAGTTGTTCATTCTAATATGGCCAGCATGTACAATCGCGCCCCAATATGACACCATCCCAAAATCATGTTCAAGCGCTAATTTAACAGGCTGTCACTGATTTAAATCGATGGGCATGTAACCATCTGCCCACATCAAAGTCGGTCCTCACAACTACGGTTACATTATCTTCCCTAGCTCTTTCTCAAACATCCACACACAATATGGAAGACATTGAATTAACACATACTATGAGACACTTGTGGAAAATGATTCAGTTCTTTTTCCAATGATCTTGCTAACAAGCAAACACACCAAGGAAATGATATTCTCCCTGGACAAGATTGCGTGTGCGTGTGTTTGTGTGCCTTTCAACATCAATCATTTGAGCTATAAACTGGATTCCAGATTCCACCATTTCCAATTCTGAACAGGTCCAAGAGCTGTCACTTTAACGGTAGCTGTGCAGACAGCAAATTGTTTCAATATGGCTACTCCAACCTAACGAGCACATATTAAGGAAATTCCTAATTAGTGACAGAGCTATGTCATCTGAAGTGAGGATTTATGTTTGAATTATCCAGCTGTTCTTCATTTCAAGGCTACAGCTGACTTGACTCGCCGATATTGACTGACACAACAAAATGATCTGCCAAGAAGGGCATCTTTGTGGATGTGGATGTTTCTAGTCAAAAAAAGTCATTTGCAGCTATTCAGAATGTGAAATTCAGAAATAAAAACAACTGCTGATTATGTAAAAAACGGAAACCAATTGTTCATTTGTAATATTGCTTCAGGTCCCTGGGATTCACCTAATTTTGCTGCTCAAATGAAGTCATTGTAATGAAAGCTCCTGCCCCTCGAAGAAAAAAAAAGGTAGCCTTGGCTACCAGCCTTGGCGTTAAAACTTTTTTTCCCCTAGACTACCCTGTCTATTTTGGGTATCAGTTTGTCATGGAGGAATGTTAAGGCCATAATGTATCAGCGCCCTTGAGAAGCTAAAGAGCATTCTTATCCCCAACTGTTCATGGTGCCTCTCTCTTACATTCACTATCGCTTTCTCCCACTCAAGCCCCTTCCCTCTTATTCTGGGAGAAGGTTTAAAGTAAAACACAGGTGTAGAAGACGACACCCGTGGGAAAGATAACGTTTGGGAACATTCCTGGTGCTGAAAAAGAACGTTCCCCCCTCAAAATACTTCATCTGAGGAACTATAAAATGGCCTCTATTCCAAGACTATGCCTTTGACCTCTTTGAGCCTCCACCCAACGTTTCCCAGCGCTACATCTGACATCACTACCTAATAATTTAAACAAGGGATTCTATTCTCTATCCTTTTTTCCATAGTTTGTATTGAAGAATCAGACACATGATGAGAAAACAAGATGCAAATGATATTTTCCAGAGGCCCCAATAAAAACCGCATGACACTCGGGGCTGCGTCGTTTAATTACTGAAGAATGAGATCTTTTCTTCTACATCTGGAGGAAAGATCATCCGCATAACATCGATAGATTTATAGCTCCCAGTTCGAACCCTTGACTCCAGCACATGGCAAATTAGGCAAAACACGAATGACCATCCAGCACCAAACCGACCTTAAGTCTTAATGGGTCAACCTAGATTTTGCGGTCTCCTCAAAAATTAGGTTTGAGGAGTTTGCATATCTCTGGGTCTATGTGATTTATAGCCCACAAACAAGTGTTCTCTAATCCAAATGTAATTGATGCACCTCAATTGGGAAAGACCTAGGAGGACTTGGAATAAAGAGAACTTGTAAAAAGCTACCAGAATATTCCCTCATTTTGGCTTCTTACAAATCAGGAATAGGAAATCTATATAAGGCAATCTCTGTCCTCAGGTTACAGTTCACACCAATGTTCCCGCTTTCAAATTAGGTGCCTACCAAGAATCAAGATATACCGATATGTTCCCAAGGTGGAACCTTTTCGCATGTCACTCAGGTGATGAGCTTTTTTACTCCTTAAAGGTACAATGATAAACTTTTGTACAGACAATGTAATCAGTGTTGAAGCTGGCCACTTCCACACAAACAGGGAAAAGAGGCAAGACAGACAAAAAGCTCTCTTTCTGAAAGACAACTTCTTTCATTCATCATTCAATTTTCCATTAAATTCATGCACCTATGGATGTTAAGGATGTTGTAGTTCTAAGCTAAATGTATAAATAAATTCGGGGCAAACTCCTTTATTGTGATACAGTACATTGACAGGTGAAAAAAGGCAAGGACATTGAAATGAATCAACAGCAAAGTCCACATATCCATAACTTAACACAATATACTGTACATGTCCCCCAGCCCTACTCAGTAGGTTAAGTCCAAACAGAACATCGGTCCCAGTGTGGTGCTCCAGGTCCATAAGTGAGAAGGTATCCTGTCTCTCCATCAGTCCCTTCACCCTAACTTGCTTTCATGTAAAGCCCTACTGAACACAGACCTCAGAGCTGAGTAGTTTTGCAGCTCCAACCACGTGGAGACCATTAATCTGGTGGCTAAGCCACTGATGTATTGATGGCACAGAGCCGGTAAGCCTGCCTGCCTCACTCTCTCCATCCCTTCAGTTTAGGGACTACATGGAGTCACAAGATTGTCCAGCTGGCAGAACATTTGTATGCCCACTGACACTGTCCATCAGGTGTTGTGGCCAAAGGTCACTAGATAGACTAACTATAGTAGAGCCATGATGCAACTTTAAATGAGATTACATGTAAACAAAAAATGTTGACTCAAAGCAGCAAGGCAATAGCCTGCTAAAATATTAATGGTGTTTTGTCCTTATTGAACTGCACAGTCTCTTGGATTATAAAACATTCCAGATGGTTTTAGTTTAGGAATGGTCTCAAGAAGGGCTAAGCACCAAATTAGACAAACAGGTTAATGATCACAATTGGTTTAGTGGCCTAAAAGACTTGATCTGTATTTGGACTTGATTGACCCTTCCACCTTATTAACTGTAGATAACAACACGTGGGCTGATGACAAACACGTGTAAACCAAAAATAATCGAGAAGAAGTCCCAAATAAGTGATGATTAACTGTAATTTATAAGAGGTGTGTGGCTATGTCTTCTTCCGTGTGCAATCAAAAGCTTATGCATGTAAAATGGGAGAATGGGCTGTCTCCCAGGATGTGCAGCACGCGCTTTATTAGAGCGGTAGTACCAGTAAATCAGCGCTCAGCTCTTACTGGAACTGCTGCAACCTTTCCCACTGAGCACTATTACTGAACAATCATAGGCAAGCCATGATAATTAGAGTATCTCTCCTTCCCACCCTCCTGCCCCCCAACCCCTCTCTCCATCTTTCTCCTACACCTCCATAGCTTTCTAGAGGGTTAGGCCAAGCTCCGGCTGGACGTCACTCACTTTGCCAAGTAGCTTCTAACATTACCTGACATCCTTTTTCTCTTGTTGCACATGTAAAATGATTAGAGTGCTCTCAAAAAGTTCTAACCTTCGGGAAATTATTCAAATTGGCCAGCACAGACCAGCGGGGGCAAAAACATTCGACAACCCCGATCTGGAAACTCATCGATGTCAGCCATCTCTTTTGCCAGTTGTACTTGGCCTTGCGTAATGCGCCAAGTGTGGAACTACAACCTACTTGCGATAGTCCCCCAAGCACAGACTATAGCTCACTGCAGAAATCAATGGTGGCAGGTCTAATCACGAATGTAAAGAGATCATCCAACCTGCAAGCCAGTGAAACGGGATGATCAGCGAAACATGCTGATGCCATGCGGCTGCTAATCCCTTCATTTGCTTTACAGTCTATTTTCTTCTTTGCTCTGTGGATTCTACAGATGCGTACTCCTCCTGCTGCAGCGTACACTTTTACTTCTGGAACGCACTCAAGTGTAAAATAATTGTACGATCACCGTCCAAGACAGATGTTTTGCGTTTGTTCACTGGCCAGCCCCTGCGCTCCACTTTGCACTGTAAGTTCGAATATACAAAGAGCAGATCATATGTTCAGAAATTCTGTAGGTATGACACATACGGCACATTTAAACTGGAGTGAGACACTTGAAAAGTTTGCATATGCTCAACAGTGCAGGACCAGCCTTAGAGACAGGGGTGTCAAGACTTTCAAGAAAGATCCCCCTTTTGATAGTGACAGCACTCTGCCTCTCAGACCATGGCCGAGCGGCATCTGGAGTGGATTTTGTGCGAGCAGACACTGAGGAACATGATTACATTCAGCTAACTGCGCTCTAAACTGATTATGCAAGTGCCAAGCTAATGGACTACATTTGCAAGAAGAAAAATAACATTCAATCAATCTCAATTACCGCCGATTGCACCGGCCCGCGAGACAAGGAAGGTTGCCAGCTAACTCCCCCCACCACCGCACCACCCAAGTTCCTCCCCTTTTCCCGAACCTTTGACTGGAAGCTGGGGACTGGTTTGGCCCCACCCATTCTGTCTGGCCAGAGCAGCCAGAGCCTAAGAGCTTGGATTAGTTCCACTCCTCTCACCTCCAAACTAACACATAGTTTGCCTTGAGGCTGGCTGTTAGTATCAGGGCTATCATATTCACATGTACAACTGAAAAATGAGAATAGAGAGCTAGAAGACACGTCTAATCGGAAAACACTGTACACAAGTTCAGGCTCACAGCACAAGAGGAACTTGGCAGAGCCCATATTACTTAGAATGGAATCTGTCATCAGAGAGGACAGAAGAAGTCATCACCCCCCCCCCCCTCCCCAAGTGTGCGGTTAGGGTTTGTGTGCTGGATGTTTCTGTGGTCTTTTGGAACATTCCAATACATGAGGTGGTGGGGTTGATATTTTTAGAAAGCCCTAATATGGGCCACATACCACAGACTCTCAAATTATCCCATGCAGCTTAGCTCTAGGTTTCAACCTCCCTTTTTAATTCCAGTAATTATAGGCTCCAATTTATATAGAGCTGTGCACACAAAGGGCCTGTTTAATGCAAACCAGTTTGATTCTGGCAACGTATCTCACGCGGCACCCACATCTTACACTGTTTATGCTGATGTGATTTATTTTCAAAATTTAGCTATTTGTATCAGATTTATTTAGGGAGGAGTAGATGCGTGGGGATTTTCCTTTTTTTTGTGCCTGGATGAAATGCCAAGTGAAGGGTTACAGGCGTGGGCTAATATAGGTTTGTGTCTGCCAGTATCGCCACCAGGACAATAAATTCAAGAGTGCTAAGACTGTGACACCAAGTGCAGAGTCAGTGCTGCCAAGAGGTCTTAGAACCATGTAGTTGTTGTCCGCTAATCACATTTGTGAGTCATGAAATGCCAAGTCATAAAATAATACTTGTCAACAAGTATGTGTTGTTTTTTTTTCATCTTCTTGATTTTGGTTGAGGTTTGAGGCGGGCTCATGAGATCATCTCTGGGTGAGAATGCAGGTGAGTTCTGGACAGTTTTACCCTCAAGATTCACAGGTTTTAAGAAACATGGAGCCAACGTAAGAGGCTTAAGTCATAAAAATGATCATTCCTAGATGTGTTGTACATATTTAATCCCTCCACAGCCGAGCAGCGCTGTGACATATGTCTTCTCTTAAAAACTTGAGCGGAAAAAGACAGAAGAAAATCTGGTTCTCTTTTTCTCTTGGGCTTGCTGCAGAGGAAATCACACATATAATGTAATATAAAGTGCACGGTACATCCGCCGGGACAGCAAAAGCAATCCATCCCTCCCAAAAGGTGTGAGGAGGACAGAGAGGTTGCCAGAATCTAATCTGGTTGAATGCAAGACTCTCATTAGAATGTGGGCCAGGGTAAGTCTGGCACATGTTGTCTATGCAAGATGAAGACACTCCTTACTCATTGCTCTATGCATTCTTAAGGTGCATGCGAGCCCGGGGATTTTCCTGTTATTTTTACAGGCCAAACTAGCCTCCGCCTCCTCGTCCCCTGGACCTCTTTGATGACTTTAGCTGGAGCCTGTCTCTCACCTTCCCCTTTAACCAAACCATGAACATTGATTTCTCTCTCATGTTGTTTCGGTGTAAAGGCCTCAGAGACAGGAGCAGTGCTTACTATGCCAGTGGTTGCAATAAAGTATTCATAAAGCAGAATTATTTTATGGACGGTCTTTTCGAGGGGCTTTGCAGACCACTTGAAATTGAGCTCTTAATGTGATTGGACAGCACATTTGCTCACATGGCTTTTAATTTGTGCTTGTTAAAATATACTATAAAATAAACCTATATAAAAAAAGCGGACAAATTAAAACTTTTCTGTAAAAGAACCACTTCAGGCAAGGGAGTAACATTAAATCCAGTCAACATATGAGAAGACATACATATATATATATATATATATATATATATATATATATATATATATATATATATATATATATATATATATATATATATATATATATATATATACACACATATATGTACCGTTTGTCTAAGAATATATTGCAGTGTATGTAATGACTTACAGAAAGGATGTGTTGTCTGTGATTTGTTGTGTGTGCTCATTCTACGCTTGTGTATGTGCCAGTTTGGGTTAAGTGTGGAGTGGTCAAACCGCAGACTCACAGGATAGGTACCTAAGTGGAATCAGGGCTGTTAGATTTATGGCCATTTGTTCGGAGAGTGTTCATCCATTGGCTATTATGGAATGATTAGAGGAGAAGGTGAAGCTCCAAGTCCAGCAAAAATCAATACGGCTGTCGAGAACGATTCAGCCTCTCCTGCTCCGGGGAGTATTAGCACCAAACCTCTGTCTACTCGCACTTCTTCATTCGTCTCCAAGTGATCCACCCCACATCTAAGAGCAGCTTTGTCTGCTGTGTTCCTTACATGGAAGCAATGTGGCCTTTATTCTATTGAGCGACCAGCAAGGGTATGACCAAAAATGCCATGACTGCATTGCTTTTGGACTACAGTGATCTCTCGCTATTTCGCGGTCCGTCTTTCGCGGCCTCAGTGTCTCACAGGTTTTTAAGAATTCAAATTGTGCCGATATTTCGGTGCATCAAGGCTTTTTGCTGAGTGTGAATAAAGTGAAACAGTTAGAAGCCCACTGACCTTGTAAAGTTTGAGGCTAGCCTCATGTCGGGAATTGACTGTGTGCATCCTCAACTTTTCCAAGCTGTTGGTGTAGTAGTCGCAAGCGTTGCACTTCAGGTGTACCGGATTGCCAATGGCCACGCATTTCAGTCGCCATTCGTTGCCTTTGCCTCCCTCCTTAATGTGGGCCACAAGCTGGTACTTTTGAACGTGCTTGTCCGTCTTGCAGTGGAGCTGGAAATTGGCCTTGAGTTGAGTGGTGTAGTGGCACAACTTGCACTGATGAGAGTCGCCCACCACGGCACGCCACTCCTCCTCGGGCAGGCTGCGCTCAGCCCCCATATGGATGCCGAGGACATCCAGGTTGTCGGTGGTGAAGCGGTTGCACACAGCGCACTGGAAGAGCTTGAGCGAAGGGTCGCTAGTTTGTGATAGACTTTCTCCCAAGGTCATTAGCTCCTCTGACACCAACTGGCCACTGCCCAGGCGCATATCCATCGGGATGTCCCCACCTACTTGGATGTGTAGAAACAGACAGACAAGGAGAAAATATAAGAAGTGGAAAATGAAGACAGTTTGAAAATTCATCATGAAACCCAACATATTTCAAGTTGAAGAAATTTTAATTTAGCTCAAAGACCAAGTTGTGTCTCAATAACAAGCGCTCATTTGTTGCTGATGTAAGCATTCCTATTTTCGGTTGTACAGCGGAATAATATTGTAAATGGGTCTGTTCCCATGCATCCTTTCCTAGGTGCAACTTTTGAGCTCACCTCATTATTTACACTACGCATGATTGGACTGTAAAATGAACATTGACATGACTGCACGCTGGTGATGTTAAAAAAAACCACAAAATTCTAAAATTCAAGCAGTCTTTAGTAAAGAACATAAATATTTAAGCAATTTATTCATTCATGCACAGGAAAAATATTCAGTGAAATAGACCAAAGTCAAAAAGGTATCCCATAGAGCCCCCCCAAACCAGGCTCACACCCCGACTCCCCTCTTTGTTGTTTGTTTAAAGCTATGTTTCCCAAATCAATGCTCTGGTAAGCAGATGTGTAATTGTTTTCCCAAAACTAATGTCAGCCCTTCCTCTTTTCAGCTCTCTCACGCACCATCACCTTGTTCGACATAATTTAAGTGCTGGGAATAATCACTCTCAGGCAGGGAGTGGATGAAGTTACACCTCTCACCAAACCCTAACTGTACGTCTTATACCATACAGTCGTATGATTCTTTTTGTGCGTTATCTGGGGGAGGGGGGGGGGGTGGGCAGGGATGACAACTGACATTTACGAACCTTGTGTGTCATCCTTGCCTCCCTAGTAACATGCTTATTAGAACTCACCTCACAGGAAAATGAACCAGATGGTGGAGAGGGAAAAACATTAGTCACAGCAATCAATTCCTGTTTGTGTCTTTGAATTGGCAACAGTTGCAGACAAGTCTGCACAAACTGTGGGGTTGTAACGGGAACGGCAAACATGCTGCTGTGGTGGTTAATTGCCTATGCTGAGCCCTCTAACCTTCCTTCTTTGGCCATGATAAAATATGTACATAACTACACTAGCTGGTAAATAAAAAAAAAATGGGGGGAAAAATTATAAACTTAAATTGTCAGCTTCAGCAGCATTTTGGGAATAATAATAAAGTAATGGAAAGGAATTTTTGCCCCAACTCATTAACCCTGGTTATCACAAAGTAAATAAAATAATAAGTTTATATTCATTTTTTATATAGATTTGAATTTCTAAATTTATAAATATAAATGATAATATTTGGGAGATTGAATTGAATTTAATTTTTATTAATTATATATTCATTTTATATTCATTTTATATAAATTTAAATGTATAAATATTAATTTATAATAATATTTGGGAGATTGAATTAGAAGCTCGAGATGCTTAAATAAAAAGAGCTGAAAAGCAAACATTTCTGCAAAATCCTTTTAAGCCATCAAAATGTAAACACAGCTTGAGCTATATTTAAGCGTAAATTTAGATTTTCATTAGGTGGTGAACTTTCAAGTGGAACAGAAAATGCCATTTGCTCCATATAGAGGTAAACCTAGATACTAATTACATAAGGACTGTGGTGATTTAGCAGTGCTAGAGACATTTAATTAGAGAACAAACTCACCCAGTGCAGGGGTCAAGGCAGCCATGCTGGGATCTAAAGGAAAGCCCCCCATTAGGAACTGGGCCTCAGGTCCTGTTGGGTCTATCTTGAGGCCTGGCGGTAGGCTCATGTTCTGTGTCAGGTAATACTGGTAGAGCTCAGCCTCGGAGGGCGAGGGCATAGCTCCCAGCGCCAGTCGGCCGTGTTGCATTTGAGTCACGTTCTGCTGGAGGAGCATCATGTTGTGCATGTGCTTCTCGCTGGTCATGTGGATGCGGAGATTCCGCGCCACGTTGGTTTCGTAGTCGCATACCTCACAGCGCCAAGTCGGTTTGCTCTTTGGCTTGGTCGGTGAGGGGGCAGCGCACGGTACACTTACATGGGCGGAGGACTGCGTGGGGTGATGGTGGGCCGGGTGGTGGCTACCGGCCTGGGTCACAGAGGGCACGGCCACCACGCCTCCCGGGCCATGTCCAAACACCTGTTCCTGCGCTGATCCAATTGAGCCTCCGTTCTGCAGTGTCTGCATGTTGTTTAGGTGTTTATCTGACTGCATGTGGATGCTTAGGTTCCCCTTAGTGGTTGTTGAGTAGTTACAAACCTGGAGAACATAAGCAAACCAATCACATAAGAATCAGTACAAGTAAATACAACAGTGCCTTGAGATGTGCATTTTGTTTATTCCAAGACCATAATTTTAACTCAAAACATTAGTATCTCAAATCATATTTATCTATAGAAATGAATGGAAATGCCCTTGATGCGTTCCAGCCATCCCTCGAAACAACAAAACCTGGTGTAATGTGAATTATACTGAGGACAAATATTAATTCATACTTCTGTACTTTATGAAAACATACAGTAATTATATGAATAAAGAGAACATAAGGTAGTTACACTTATTTGAACGCCAGCCCCTAAAGCACTTTGAAGCTTCTTTTTTGATGAAACAATTATTCACCCTTTTTCAAGCGGCTGCCTAATGTGAAGTAAGCTGAGCTTGCTGCCATCATAGAGCACAGGAAAAAAAATGATGAGTTGGTCACTTGAATTTCAAGGCACCACTGTGCAAAATAAATCTGAACTGCACCGCCTGTGGACAACGAAATGGCTAATACGCTCCTAGCCCCGGACTTTTTACCATCTCCTTAAAAAGTTGAATACGTTACATACCTCACATCGGAAAGGTTTGTATCCACATGTATAGCTTTCTCCACGCGCCAGACGAGGATGACTTTGACCGCTGCTGCAGAACACACAAGAGCCTCCAGAATCTGGGTGCTTTTCTTTCATGTGAGCCTCCAAAGTCTGTTGATATTTGTAATGCCAGTTGCATTTGGGACACTTGAGTGTCTTGCATGAGTTACGCGAATGCATCATGGTCATGTGACCACCCAAAGAGCGCGAGGAACCTAGAACGGTGTCACATTTAGGGCATTCCACCCCACTTCCTCCACTGCCACCGGGCCCATGGTTCTGTGAACAGTCATTCACCCCTGTTATGTCACAGGAACCGCTGGGTTGGGGGTGAATGTGGCCATGCAATGATGAATGCAGGTGATGATGATGGTGGTGCATGTGGTGTTGCTGCAGAAGGGATCCATTTTCCTCCTCCTCCTCAGCCGGGCAATCATTTGGTTCTGGAGCTGTGGCACTATCTCGATTGGCACTTTCATCAGCAGCAGCGTTGGAGGATAGAGGTGAGGAAGAAGTGCCAGCAGTGTCCTCCTCACTCTTTCTGACATTGGCTGCTGCCATTGCCATGGGAACGGTAGTTCCCTGGCAGTTAAAGCTCAGAGGGAGCTCTGAGGTTCTCCCCCCACCTTCTGTAGCTGAAACCTCCTCCTTGACAGAGGAAGAAGTGGAAGCAGGGGATTTACTGTTTCGCGTGTAACTGACCGCAGGGGTGCAGGCAGAAGGCTGGAGAGTGCTACTAGGCATTAATAAAGGAGATTTGGAAATGCTTTGGTTTGAGATAGCTGGTTCCCCTGCATCACCTCCACCACTGCTACTATTAACACCACTGGTCACCACAGTGCCTTCTGCCTCCACCTCATCTTCTTCCCCTAATAACGGTTCTGCTTCCTCTTCTTCTGAACCCCCCACCTGGCTAGCGAGGTGTGTCGTACTGCCAAGGCCCTCGCTGGCCCCATCGTTTCCCTTGTAAGCCAACTCGTTCCCGGTAGGCTCCTCTGTTCTCCCCCCATGTAAAGACAGGGCACTGGAGTCTTTGGCAGAGCCTTGGGGTGAGGGAAGAGTGGATGCTTTGGGAGTGCCCAGCCTTCCAAGAGACAAGACAGAGCTTAGCGGGGTTTGCTGCGTCTGCTGCTGCTGGAGGCTAGAGTCAGAGTCTTTGTTCTGGAGGGTCTCGCTGCCTCCACTGCTGCTTCCAGCCTCCAAATGGACACCACTAAACGTGCCATAAAAGCTCTGGCCAGAGTTCATAGGAAGCAGGGGAGGTGGCACAGGAGTGCCCTTAGTTTTTGGTTCCAGGAAGCTGATGAGGGGCTCTTTGTCTTTTCCAATCCCCTGGATGATAGCAGATGCATGGTTGTCCCCCAATAGACGGCGTTCATCCTCACACAGCGTCATGCGGTGGTCATGGACAGCATGGGTGGCAAAGGAACGCGCGTAACCAAAGGACAGCTTGCAGAGAAAACACATGAGAATAGGCTTACCCTTGCCATAGAGGGCCAAACCATCAAATTTGGAGAAATCCACATTGTTAGGAACATCTTTGGATACACAGGACTTCTTGGCAGACCCATCGCTGTTAAGGTAATCCTTGTTACTTTTGTGCCGCACATCAAAGACACGAAAACTGTGCAGGACAGGACTGAGGCCTGCCATGGATGAGGTATTGGAGAAACCTTGGTCTGAATTGCCAAACCACTTCCCAAAGGACGAGGCTATGTGAAACGTGTTGATGATCTGAGGGTACACCGAGGATGACGTCCCGGCCGGTTCCCCGGGTTTCCCCCCACTAGCGAGAGAGTTTGTGGGAAGCAGGCTGGGAACCATGCTCCCACCGCTTTGGATGAGCTGACTGAGGCTCTCAACGATGTAGGCGGAGCCATCGGGTTGGTAGACGATCTCTCCAGCCAAGTTTTCCACATCGCTACTCTCCTCTTCCTCTTCCTCCTCTCCTTCTTCACTTCCACTCTCAGGCCCACCTCGCCCTTGTGCGGGCTGATGACGCAGAAGAGTGGGCATGCCCCCTGCGCCTTGAGCCATCACTACCCCGGGAAAGGGTTGAAGACTTGGGAAACAGCTGTCGATTTCCATTTCGTCCAAATCCTCCGATTCTTCCTCTTCTCCACAGCTCAATCTGTCCCGCTCCTCTCCCTCTCGGCCCTCTCTCTTGGAATGCAGCTGACCAGTGGCAGGGCTATCCCGGTGAGCCTGGCTGGATGTTTGTTTTGGCTGGGACTGCAGAGACTGTAGTTCCCTCACCTCGTCATGAAGAGCACAAGGGTTTTCGGATTGAGAAGAATAAGGAGCAGAAAAGGACAGCGGGTCCAGGGAAGCGGCCTGGTTGGCGCAAGGAAGCTGCAAGTTAGGGTGATCGTTCCAGGGCTGTGGAGGTTGCTGTTGCTGCTGCTGCTGCCGCTGCTGCTGCTGCTGCTGGGAGGAGCTGAGCCCATCGTCTGTCCCAGAAAACACGGGAGACTCACAGCTGTCCATGCTGATGCCTACATGAGGCGTTCATCGCATCCAGGCCTGAGGACACACACAAAAAAAGACAAATGTGCGTTAGATACAAAGAAGCAAGAGTCAGTGAAAACCATATAAACCATATAATGTACAAAACAAGAGACTATTTACTCTCTAGAAGTATTCTAGAAAATTACTGTAAAAAATGTCAGTGCTCATTCCACAAAGTTATCTATTGAAACAATAGAAAGATTCATCTTCTTGCCATACCAGGAAGGTAGCATCTTTTATCTTCATCTTCTGAACAACATTCTTAATCTTATATGCTGCAAAATCCTACATCTATTTTTAATTAACTTGCAGTGAAAAAAAGGAGAAACAGCAAAGTGGAATGGATCAAATAGATGTCAGATATCAGCACTTTGAACATTTACATAACCTGCAGAAAAAGTGAAAACTGCGGCTAAAATAAAAATTCGTAACCGTATCACCATTTACACTTCAAAATGGAAATTTTGAGACACGTATTAACTACAGCAATCAAAGAATTTTCTATCCGCCAAAAATTTACACTTGACTGCGGCTGTGTTATGATCTTGCCTCTCACAGTTCAACCTCCTGACTCAACAATACAACCATCCCCCATCCTTGAACAAATAAATGGTAGCTGAGCTTTTGGGATCTGGCTATGCCCTGAGCACCACAGAGGCCCAACACTGGATCCAATGTAGAGCACAGAATAGATCAAATGATAACTCTCCATACTGCTGAGCTAATACTTTTTATTAAAGGATGCAGCTAGCATTGATTAAAGGGGGCAATCGGGCTAAAACCAATAACTCTGTGCTGCCCTTTAACCCCCCTGTGCTGCATATTACATGAGCAAAGTTTCCCAGCACCAGGCCTGCCGTCATCCCCCGGCTGATTAGCACATTCATTGCTTGCACTTGATTTATTTACTTATTTACTTATGGATGCAAATTTTAGCAGTGGAGTCTACCCCCACACCCAAGCAGTGAGGGAGAGGAGAGATTGATAATGTCTGTCTCACTTTTCATGAATGTCTGATGAGCCTCTCACCCACACAACATACCTGAAACCTCTCAGACATTCATACAAAAGGCATAAGATGGAATTCATGGAAGAAATAACAAAGAAGTGCAGTCAGTGCACAGAACACTTTCAATAATGCTGAAGCGAGTGAAGCCAAAAACTGATATTATTTGTATGGTCTGGTTCATTATCCTTTTGTTTACACTCGACACAAGTTCACAACCGTGGCCCCTGAATTGAATAAAAACACATTGTCGGGCTTTTCAGCCCAACTTGCTTAATGTGGCAAAATATGATTTCTGGATATTGGCCTTATTGAATGTGGGAACTACTTGTGGGCATTTATTATTCACTGGATTAATAAGCAGCTATGGGCTTCACACGCAGTCAAACTAATGGGAAAAAGGAATTGAGAGGAACGCTGCAAAAATTCTACATGTCTAGTAGACAGTAACGCTTCTTGAAATTATGCATTCATGAATTAAATGACCAAATGAATTTGATAACCACTTTGTAATGCATGTATTGCAACTCACAGGACTGAACAAAATATCATCCAAAAGATGCGCCGCTATTTCCCGGTCAATTTCTGCAATAATGATAATCGCATAATAATGCTTGAAACAAATGACTGCTCAGATCAACACCAGATTGTCAGTGCGTCACTTGTCACAAGTGTGTCAATGGGAACGTAGCTATTGACCTCCAAGGGTTCCCTGATGAGTTGGAATTAAGTGGTAATCGTTGTTGTATTTACAGTATACAGTATAGCCATCATTCCCGCTCCAGTATAAACTATTTGACGCAATAAGAAGTGTACAGGGTGGCAGTGCTACACCACTATGTTTGCATCCGCTGCTTACAGAAAACAGAATTGGCCTTTAAAATCAAGATGGTGTAATTCAATAAAGCGCAGTGGTTACTGATGAGCTATGGGATTGTCTGGAGACAGTAAGTCGCAGATGGGCTCGATGATATAATGCTTGTCTCTGAGACTGTGCCTGGCTCAGTGACACCTGTTTAAGGGAGGTAAAAAGCTTTAATCTCTAGGAGGCACCAAACAAGTCCAAGACACAGACAAAGCGACTCGGTCCGACAAGACAAGAAGTGGAGGAGGCCGGTGTCTGCCTGTGCTGTGTTCAACTAAAAAGTGACTTTTTATCGTGGCTTTATATAATGGTTTACACTGTGATATTTACACAAGAAGTTTCCTTTGAATGTAAGCTGGAGATGATGTCAACATTGCTTCTGTACTCATGCTGAACCGAACAGAACCCAAACAAACTTCAACTCACAATGAGAGATAATGGGAAGGAAGAAAAAGCTGAATTCCTCGGCCGATATCAGTCTGTTTCATTGCGGAATCTTGTTTCCACCTGCCTTCAAAGCTTTATGTACCCCCCCCCCTTTCTCCCCCTAAAAAGTCATACTTCACTTCTTTCCAATATGCTAACAAACGAGATGGAGGGAAGCTTGAGAATAGGTCATTTGACAAGAATAGAAAACGACATTTAGGTATGAGTCTTTTCACCGGTGGGTGTTTTCTGGACAAATGAGGATGGAATGCCCTAGGATGGAGACGATAATGCTGCCAGATGACGCTTCAGAAGGAGTAGCCATTTGTTTAGAATAGCCTGTTTCTCCAAGGGGGTCCTTGCATGGGTTGCTTTCGACCTGTTCCCAAATGTGTCCTCTCAAGAGCTAAGTTACGACTCGGCATCAAAGTATCGAGAGCAACAGAAGTGAACGTCAACCAGAAATGCATCAGTGCTGATACATCTACATCTGCACATTTTGAGCGAGACACCCAGGAAACCCACCGCCTTGTCGGGAGCCCCTTTTGCACTCAGGCACCGTTGCAGGTTGCAGGGGAATTTCTCATGCGGTACACGTTTGTGGCTGCGCTCAACTGAAGAAAGAAAGTAACGAATCAGTTCCTCAGAAGTGATTGCATTCAGTACATTCACTCAAAAGATTTGTTCGTTTGAATGAGTCGTTTGCCAACAGCAATACGAGCGAAACAGTCTATCACAAAGAAAATGAAATATTCTTTACATGCAAATGCGGAGTTATACACTAGAATCTGGGGACATCTTTATATTTTCAGTGTGAAAGCACACAAAAAGTGCTCTGCTGTTTGAAACTGAAATTGTTTAAATTATTGTGTCACAGGCTACATTGCAGTCAAATGTGTAGCAAGCAACCGAAAAACATGCAGTGGGATGTTCACGTTACAGTAGTGACCAGATTTTCTAAAAATTGTAATACTTGAGTGAAAATGGTGCCATGTAAGCGAAAAATTAGTTTTATGTTTCTTAAAAATATTTGATTAAAAGACAAGAATCATCACAATTGCAAGACATAATTGCATCATCAAGTATCTGTACTTGGAATTGGTTAGTGCTCCAATCAAATACTCAGTCTGAAAAAAATAAATGGCAATGGTGCACTCGCAACAATGGCAAAAGAGCATTTTTGTCCCTGTTTAATGCTGTGTCTCTGTGTCTGGTCTCTGAGCCTTCAGTGAGCTTGGCCAGCCACCGCAGGGTAAAGGGCGCTTATTGGAAAATCAATGGCGTGAACGCTAAGCAAGTTACAGGAAGATGTGGGAAGGAAAGGTTCTTATTGATAAAGCAGGGGAAGGCCTTTGATGTTGCACTTGGGACATGCTCATTGATGGGGGGTACCGTTGTACTCCTAAGGCAAATCGGAGCTGGGCTTTATCTGCTAAGTTAGTTCCAATGAATGGCTTATAAAAACATGACTATTTAACATAAGTCAAAAGGTCACACTTCACATAGCTTAGTGCTTTGCAGAATTGTGCCTCTTTCTATTTGGGATATTTTACCCTTTCAATCATATGATACTGTGTATCAATTACACCTTCCATATTTTTTATGCTTAAAAAAAAAATGATTACGCACTTATGTTAGTACACGTTTTGCACATTATGCAACAATGCACATCTTATTATTATACACAGCGGGCACTTTAAGGTACTCCTACACATTTAATAAGATCCAGTACAGATCACATAGGTGTTTGTTTTAGTGGGCTCCATCTCGTAACTAAATTTCAGCAGTTCACAAATAAAAATGATCTGTCTAAAGCCCCTTTTTGTCATTAGTATCTAAATAATAATTTGTTGGTGGTACTTTGATCATTTGTACCCAAAGTACTTCTGAAATGTATACTTAATGCTGTGGTCAGTGATTGAATTGTAATTGAAGTAACAACTGGCAGTGTTTATAAACCTATACAAGTTACGCAGTCTCACTGCTCCGGTTGGTTTCATTGTATAAATTTACCCCTGTGAACGTGTCAATTAACCGCACGCAGATACAGTACAGCATTGTTGTTTATTGCAGCTGTAATTATTTGCTCAACCATTTTGCTCATGCAGGCATAAAGGTACTTCAGTATTGTTCAGACTGCAGAAGGCAAAAAGTCACCTCAGGTCGATGGCACTCAGCCTGTAAACAGGGCTTCCCGTAAAATCAATGATCTTCAGTAGGAGATATCAGTGTGGGGGAACAGAAATAGCCGTGGTGGTGTTGAGTCTGAGGGAAGAACAGCGCTGGGTGTTTACAAGAGAGTGCAGGGAGGGGGGTCGTGGGAGGGGGAGCTCACTGGCACCTCAGAGTATTTTGAAGCGATAGCTGAAGTGAGATCGAGGGAGCTTCCGTCAAGCTCTGGATGTACAGAAGACAGCTCAGGTTGCCAAGGCGACTTCAGAGCCCATATTTAATCCCTCTGATGTACATCGTTTTTGTGTGTGTGTGTGTGTGTGTGTGTGTGTGTGTGTGTGTGTGTGTGTGTGTGTGTGTGTGTGTGTGTGTGTGTGTGTGATTCATCCGTTACAGAAAGTGTGATTAAAACAGAATCATATGCAATTTTATCTAATATTTCCCATAGAAAATAACTTTTTTGTCCGGACGTTCAAAAGTTTTAACAGAAAATATTTATTTTATTTTATAGAAAATAATTTTTTTTTTATAGAAAACAGTAATAGCAAACAAAATGCTACACGGAGTGAGGAGGTCCCATTTTTGTATTTTGCTGTGATGTCTTTCTTAAATTGTATTTTAGGTTGTTACCACCTTTATCAAATGGCTGGCACCAGGAAGTGTACGTATTTTTTGAAAAGTACGACCAACCCTATTTTACAATAGATGAAGGCAGCAATCCTTTCGGTCTGCTCTGCAACACTTGGGTAGGTCGGAGTAACATCTGTGCAAGACATCCTGTCAAAAGTCAGGCCTTCAAAATAAAAATACATCAATAAAATAACATTTTCACTACACCTTTTTAGGACTTTTTCTGCTAATGTTGCCTGACTGAAAGCTTAAATTGCCATTTGTTCAATCTTTTTTTTACAGAATTTAAAATGTAATTTTTACAGAATGCAAGACGATGATCACCAACGTAAAACTCAGGCTGGTTGAGTCACGAGGCAAATTGATTTCAATGAAACGACCTAATTAATGAATTAAATTATTAATATTTGGCCTTGGCAAAGAGGGCTGAGAGGGCTGGGCTCTACTGCCAGCCGTCGTAGTTAATAAGGAATCATCTGCTGCATTCCTCATCACACTAAGTGTACCTAACTTAAGACTTTTCCCAATTCTTTTTTCTTTTTTTAAGTAATACAATGTTAGTTTTAAATGGCTGCATGATTGAGACCTGATCAGAACGCAAAACAACTTCCAGCGACCTCAAAGAGTCATTTCTACTCGCGGCTGTTTCTCTGGTTTCTTTTGGTGCGATCAAAGCGGCGTGCTGGTGTAATTAGAAGTAGTTAATTAACTGTGGGTTAATTACTGGGTTCTACAGCGTGCGAGTTGGAGACGTGGCGGGTGGCAAAGCAAAGGGAAGCGGCATACACACAGCAAGAAGCCCTACAATTAGCAACCAGCACAAAGGGGGGTTGCTTCACTCATATAATTTCATTCAATGAGGAGATAGTGAGAACAGCGATGTGCAATATATTGGTTTTGCCTGCATTTACAGAGAATTCTTCAAATTGTTGCATGATTTTCACAATGAATGTAAAGGTCAGTCATCAACCGTATGCATAATTTTGATTAGAAATTAGAAACAACGATACCATTGTGTACACATTTGAGAGAGAAAAGTGTTGTGACTGGAAAAAACAAACAAACAAAACTTATTAGATTAGTGACATACAGACATCACAAGTTGAGCCCAACAGATATGGATTGAAGGATTTGCTCCAGTCTAACGTGGAGCTTCTCATCAATTAGCATGCACTGCTGACTTTCCCATGGTTTGGAATGCACAAACTCTGGGAAGACACTCACGACTTTGTACACCGCTCTGCCACGCTGGCACTATTCCAGCCAAGCAACAAACATGATGCATCTTGGGAGAATTGCTACAAAGTACAATATTCACCGAGACAGTGAGCAAAGTAAGTGAGAGGAAATGGACACATGCAAGAGGACTTGAAAATGAGGGAAGAAAAGAGAGAAGAGGGAACATAGCTGATCATAGTGTGTGAGCCCCTGGTCTTTAATTTCTACTAATTATAAAATCTGCCCCTATTTATATCTGCTGGAAGCAAACATTCCCTCATGAGAGGAAATATGCTAAAAGCTTTAAAAGCTTCTGTTTGCACTCACTCGGTTTTATTTTCACCACAGAAACGGCATGACGGTGGCAGTGAGGGTGAACCCAAGGTCAACGAAGCACACATCAGCATGCGCTGAAAAACATCACCAAGGCGTGAGTAAAAATATAAAGTATGAAATTGCAAATGCATGAATGTGTCGAGTGCGACAGAAAAATAGGAGTGGGTCCACATGCTCAAACATGCACACACCTTCAAGTGTCATGGTAGTTCAGGAAACCACAAACACAGTTGTTAAAATGATCAATACCCTTGAAATATTAAACCATAAGAAGCCGCATTATTGATTAGGAGACCAATAATAAAATGGTTTACTTATGACTATTGGTGGAGTTTAGGTAAATGTGCAAGATATCATCATCTCACGGCAAGCAAAATGACAAACACACAAATTATGTTAAAAAATGGACACCAACAACAACAAATTCATCCATTCTCTGAACCGCTCATCCTCGCAAGGAGGCAGTTGAGGCCTCAGTGGTGAGGAAAAAAACAATCACAAAATTTTCACGTGTATTGTAGCCTATGGATCTCAAAGGTCTAAATGAAAATGGTTCAGCCTAGTGGAGACAGACACAAATAACACTGCTATTATGAAAAATATTTATTAATCCACGACAGGCCTATCACATCTATATATAAAATATAATATTTTTGATATGCCTTTGACATTATAGGTTCATTCTCCATATGAACATAGTCTTATAGCTAGTCCGATTCTAAACTGTTTTTTGGACTACTGCATACACACAACAACCGTCTCGAGTAAAAGTGTCCAAGCAAAATACCCTGGCTAAGGTCCTGCACAGGGATCATGCCCTGAGAGACAGAAATGGGTCACGGATAACATGTCTATAATCCTACGCCTCTTTGTGTAACCTGGAAAACAAATACATTGGTAATGACCCGGGCTTGCACCTGGTAAAACACTGTGTTCACTGGCACTTTGAATAAGACAAACAAAGAATTCTTAAGGGGACACCGTACATCCATTCTCAACACGAGTTATCCTGTTCAGGGTCGCAGAGGGTGCCGCAGCCTATCGCAGCTGACATCGGGCTACACGCCGAACTGGTCACTAGCCAGTTGCAGGGCACATGTCATGAGAACTCGCCGTTCCACAAGGCGACAATGCATTGATTAAAAGCATCTACTGTACGCTGGCGTGAAGGCAAGTTGCAAAAGAACACGTCAACAGCGTGAGCTATTGGCTCGCTCTTCACCTTCAGCGGTGTGATGATCCCATTTAGGAGGCATGTGAAGACCAAATGAGCAAAAAATGCAGTCTAATGTGGTTGGAAGCTGTCGAGGCCGAGGGTGAGAGCAGATATGCGGAAAGTTGCACACTGTTTAAGTGTGGAAAAGGCTCAATTACTATCTTTTTCGCTACGCACCGATACTGAGAGGTGGAGAAGACTCGTGCACAAATGTCAAACACACACAGTGTGCACCAGGGATTACAGGGTGTCCTCGTGAAACCATTCAGTGGAAATTATTTTGTTTTAGGAGGAAAAAAATGCATGAAAGCCATTGGTGAGCTGGCCTCTAATTCTAGAGTAGGATATCTTGGATAAATAATTAGAGGGCCTTTTTGATGGCCTTGCACAGTCAAAACCTTTGCTCTCTCTGTGACATTTGCTAAAGTCATTAATGACAAAGAAAATGGTCAAATATGTTAACCGCAGGACAAAAAAAGGCATGGCTGGGACTAAATTCTTTTCTTTTTCGCAAGAGCTTTCATCATTATTGAGAATTTAATGGACATGATGTTGAATGCATGGTTATTTTCATACCATAGCGAGATATATCTCCAGTTAGTACTTGCCACTTGAACACCGTGAAGCCTGTAATTAGTAGTATTACATTCATCAAATGCCGAATGCACTCATTCCTGCTCAAGGAAAATACACTTAGCATTTACAGTATGTAATACTCCATTACCAACTGCTCCAAGGCGGTAAATTTGCATGCATTTTACATGCTGGTGAGACGGAAAATCTTTACAGTGGCAAATTATGAACCATTGTGAGCAACTCTAACAAAAAGTTAAATAGATAGATAGTTAAACATGCAAACTGATGTTCCTTCTTGGTAGTGCAGTGATAACTGTGAGAGAAAACTTTTACAGAAAATCTATAAAAGACAGTGCAGAGGGGTACTGCCAAACGATATCTGCATGTGATTGCATGATGAAGAGCAAACGAGATCCGTCCACAATGTTCTGAAAACCCTTGAGTGAACAAAACTACTATTTTGTCTTCAAATGAAAAGGAGGATAAATGGGACTTAAAGACAACAAGCCCGTTTGCCCGTTAGTCATTTTAAGTGTTCATGTGCACTAAATCTAAGTTATGTTCCTCGTCGGAGACCTCCGGGGAAACACTGCCACACGACTACAACTGAAACCGTCTAAGCCAGTTCTAAACGTGAAACGAAAACAATAAAGCCCACTCTGATTTAAGCGAGAGAGAGAGAGAGAGAGAGAGAGAGAGAGAGAGAGAGAGAGAGAGAGAGAGAGAGAGAGAGAGAGAGAGAGAGAGAGAGAGAGAGAGAGAGAGAGAAATAGACAGACAGACAGACAAACAGAGACAGACAGAGACAGACAGACAAACAGAGACAGACAGACAGAGACAGAGACAGAGAGACAGAGAGACAGAGAGACAGAGAGAAAGGTCCTGGTGGCACACAACCCTGAACTGTGACAAATGGCAAAAAGGTCAGAGTGAAAGCAGCTGGACAGTTGAGCACAACACAGAAATGTCAAAATGCAAATTCTCAGAATGACTAAAGCACCATTTTATGAAGGAAACAGAATGATAGGAATGAAACAACTGAGTGTAAAGGGAAAAGCATAAACTAATGTGATATTTTAAAAGTGTGTTAATAAATTCTTAATGCCCCCCCTCGCCACTCTGAATGATGTGGCAGCCTCAGTGGTGTGAAAGTATATTTGAGAAAGAGCAGCCCCCTCCTGTCCCTCATCTGCACAGACACATGCACACACTGCTGCCCTTGTTCATTTGCCTTAATGAAACGGCCACATGCCTCCTGTCATCCCAGTGCTGCATGGACACTCAAGCACCTGGTAGATATAAATCAGGATGACCGAGCTGTATTTGGGAAGTGAGGCATTAAGCATGACAGGGGCTGTCAAAGTTCAGATAGCAACAACCGCAACATATAGCTAGAACTGCTGCGGAACAGACCCAAAAACCGAGGCCCGGACCCGACCATAGCTCTTATCTGCTGCTGCATCTCAGACTCGGCGTGACACAGCTGCCACATCTGGGCCCCAGCTGGGCAGCCCGCTGAGCGCACGGCTCGGCACAATTCGACTTGGCCGGGGGATCACTTTAGCAAGCCCCCCAACGGCGCGCATCTTCCGGGCTAGACTTTCACATCCTCCAGGAAGACTTGACCCCGTGTTTGCGGCCATATATTTTTGGCTTTCTTATCTGTGAGCTGAATTTCAAAGTGGTGTGGATTCTAATTCCAAGTAGGGGCGGGGGGAGATAAAAGTCATTGAGTGTGTGTATTGTTTCAGTGTAATATATGTATGTGTGTGGAATTTCAGTCATGTGAGTTCAGGGTCTGAGGGTCAAACTTTGCCAAGAGAGCCAACACATTCCTCAGAGGACAGGAACATATCTTAAGTGGCCGGGCAAGTGTTTGCAAAGACTTCACTGCATGTGTAAGTAATATCTATACTGCACTCTATATATTAAGTGTCACATCTCGCTGTGGCGCCTCTGCAGCCAACTATACACAACATAAGCACGACCGAAACATGCCACCTATTCCATTTAGGGCTGACCTACACACATTGAATCTTAATTCTTCAGTGAGTCAAGTCGAAATTGATTAATCAGTGACATCATCGATTGCACTTTGGATCACTTTCACGTAGAGACACATTTGGACAGATTAGTTTGTTTTTCTATTCAACGAGCCAGCCCGTCATATACGACCAGTCACATTTATGGTGAAATATCTCACCAAGGCCTTATAAAGTGACCCAAGTCTTGACATCTTGGTTAGTCTGTTTTGTGATATGTATAAAAGGTTTCTGTTATCACAAAGTTGTTGTCTGCATACTATTAGACTTTTAATTTGTCAAGGAAGATTTTGTGTCTCTGCCCTCGTTCCTTGCCGCCAGTTCCACAGTACCAGTGGTATGAATATTTTAAAACCGGCAGCAATCAAGACAAACCACGACTTTCATTAACAACCAGCTTATTTTTGCATTTTCTGGGCTCCTGGAAAAGTTGCTGCTCCACAGAGCACTTACGTTCAGTGATGGCAAGAGATGTGCAAGTCATAAGTCCTATGTAAATGGCCAAGTGGAAGACGATGTCAAAACCACGTGATTAGCGGGTTAGTTGACTTCAAGCTTTCAACGTCGATGGGTTCAACCCCGACTTTCAACTTTGGTGCAACAGTTTGGGGAAGACCCTTTTCTGTTCCAATTGCACTAAGCAATGCCCATAAAACCACACTTGGATGAATTTGGTGTTGAGGACATTTGACTGAGTTGTACAAGGAAGAAAAAAAAAATGACTCTCAAAGTTGCTCGGCATTTGACCATCTGGTTGTACCATACATTTGGAGAACCGTTCATATCTGCAAAAGGGGTGCCAAAACATCTCGACCACCTTTGGTTCGTTCTTTAGTAGCTGTCCGAATATTTTTGTCTTCAAAGCCAGTTAAAGTTTGAAAAGATGGAGAGAGTTCTCAAAAAAACTGAACGCAAAGCAAGAGCAAATATTTTCCGGGCGATTTGGTTGTGGTCTCTCCCAGATGATGATGATGTCGGGACAATTCAAGAAGCTCTGCCTCGGCTCAACCCAACTGTAAATTAGAGTGCTGATAATGAGTTGCAGGATCAAGCCAATGACAGATGCAACTTGCAGGGGAAAAAGAAACCACGTGAAGAGGACCGCAGGATTACTTTTATGACACATAATATCAATTGATTCAGGCCCGTCGGGGAGGGAACGCATGTGTCAAGGTCATAAAAATGGCTCCATGTTCTGGATAAATTATATTGAAATGATCTTTGCCAGAAGTCAATAAAAGATGCAGATTTTAAAAGCAGGATAACCTGATATTGTCTACTTTGTTGATTCTCTCACTCACCCGCTCACAAGCGCTGCACGACATAACATTATAATTTAGGCCCAGATGACAAGGGTGACCACATTAAGAATTTGAGAGACTTAGAACACATGTGACCACACATAAATACTGGTGAATGACATCTATATAATCACTACTTACACTGCTACAAATATCCTGACTAAAAAACAAACCAAAAAGGAATTGTCATAGGAAATAAACTTTTCAGCACACCAAGTGGCCCTTGGAACACACCGGCAGTTACTTATAGCACAAGGTACTATGCTGAACATTTTATATATTTATTTAGTTTTTTTTTTTTTTTTTTTTTAAATAATTTTGATTTATTTATATAGGTTTTTTTTTTATTTTCAATAATTTTTACATTTTTTAATTTATTAAACACTTGAATCTGAGTCACTTCATTTTCAGTATAGTCCCAGTCAGACAATTCGGCAATGTATTCTTATTATTTGAGGAGACAAGACAAAACTTGCGAATAAACATTTATGCTCACCTCTTTGCACAATTTGAAGACTGGGGAAACCCAAAAAAAAAATACAAACAAACAAACGCACGTTTACAAAAAGATACGAACTTGAGCTGGCCCAAGTGGCACGCCCTGAAAGTTCAAGTTGAGTGCCACTACAAATTACAAGTTGACAAGTTAAATTATCCCCTGTATGTTTGATATAATGTATGTGCATGTTGAAGTCTGCTAAAGCAACTGCCTCCAGACACTTGTTCTGTATGAGGTATTTACATTTCAAGCAACATGTCACTCTGGGGGGAAAAAAGGCAAAGAGAGAAAACACCCAAAAAGCTCCTTTGAGGTTGATTGAGAGTAGCTTCCCTGCCACCTTCTTCACGTTGTCTCAGATAAAACACTGACGCGTCTCTAACAGATGCCCCCCTATTTGAGTTGTAACAAGGGGGAGCCCTCGCGGTGTAAAATGAGACGATGACTAATTGGTTCATAATCCGTAATTGCCAGGATGTAATTGGAGTGGACCTCTAGATGCCAGGTGCACCTTTAGGAGCTGGGGCAGCGGTTTGCCCTTTGACTGGCTACCAAGGCGTGTGTTGGGGAGGGTAAACGTGTGCAAATGGGTGGATGGGGTTGAATGTAGGCGGGAAAACAATGCTCGTATACAGAAGGACCCCCAAACAATAGAGTTTGGGTGTGGTGTCCATGCAAGGCAGTTGCAAGCGTTGAAAGAAATAGACTGTCTAAATGTGACACACTATAGATATAAGCATTGTTAACAAAATAATTAATTTAAAAACAAGAAAAATCAAGCCTTTTTCCCTGCTATCAAATGCCTAGATAGATAAATAAATGAATTAATCAATTTTAATTCTCTTATTGCCATACTCTAGTATACTCTGCATAGTTCTCGTTTTCTTGCACGATTTCAGCAGTTATCTTCCAAAGATATATAATATGATATGTACATTGTCTTTAAACAAATCTTTGAATTCATTTTGTAGAGTCTTTAACAATATTATTGCTGTTGTGGCAAAGCAGCTTCAAGTCCACTGGCATATTAATTCGCCGGCGGGCGTAAGAAATGAGTAGCTCAACATTTTCTCATGGTTCAGATGATGGGTCTCTGTGATCAATATGTTCACGACCCACCGAGCCAATACTACACAATAGCCAATCAATGTAATGGAGGCTGAGTGTTAATTGGTACAGAGTGAGAGGAAGGTTGGTGATGGAACAATTGATGCCTTTTTTGGTTTGTTTTGTCTTTTCAGGATATAAAAGTATATAAAAAAATAAGTATAGTGTAGAAGTGAACATATGTTTGTTAAACGCTTTTCTTAGGAATGAATGTGAACAATTACAAAAAGGGTATGTCGTGTGTGTGTTTTGCGGTTGTGCAGGGAGGGAGCTATTGGGTGAACATCTGTTTTTCCACCTATCACTATATGATTTTCAGTAATTAGTCAGAACACCTGTACTTGCATGTGTTCAGTCTTGCACAATACGTATCTTCTTTGGGCAGGTATATAAAACAACTCACCAAGTTTGAATCGAGGCAACTGGACTGTTCTTGCTTGTTCAAGACATTTGACCTCTTATCCAAAAGTCTTTCATTTTGGGGTGCTGAGTCCCCCTACTTTGAGCATGCCTTGGTTTAGGTTTGTCCAGTATATTTCAAAAGATGGATTTAATGCTCAGTGACATCAAACTTTGTGAACTCTTACAAACTTATCATTACAAAAATCCAAGCTGATGTTATATCAACAACTGGGAAAGATCACCTTGCAGGCAAACACCCATTTTGATCGTACACAGTAATTACTACAGCCACACACATTAAGCTTAGTATGTGCGCAATGCAGATCAATTTCTAGCAGAAAAGATTTGGTTCCGCTCCCATTGTCATACTTCATTTTTATCAGAAAGGAAACATGCTGAATTATATGATGGATAACAAGTCTGCATGCCTGAGAAGAAACATTCCGAAAAGATTTGATAGGTGCAGTTGTTTGGATAAAACCAAAATATTTTGTTATCTTTTTCTATTAAAGGAAAGGCCAGGAAAGATTCACTGAAGAAATGAACACATTAAACAAAGCCAATGAGCTAAGAGAAAGTGAGTCGGGGACACGTCTCCAATTAAACTGTTTACCAAAGCTGGTGAGTGCTCGGCGGTTGTTCTTTTTTTGGGGGGGTGGTGTGATGAGAGGTTGCAGCTGACAACGACAGATATGTAGAGCAAAGAGAAAAAACATCTGGCAGATATTCTGTCAGTTAAGAAGAAGAGGGAATGCATGGTAGTGGAAACAGCCTTTAGTCTGATGGAGTCCCATGCGATGTCTGGTGTCTTGTCCTGTGTTTACAGACCTCAAGATGAGTCAGTGTGGCTTTGGGTACAGAATAACACCATTCTGCGTGGTTTTAAATGCAACATGGTCACCCGCACCACACTTTTTTTTAATATACTGCCAGTAAATCACTGCAACGTTGCACAACAACTGTTACTCTAATTCGCTATGAATCTGATATTCAGCGGGTTACCTAAAAGTGAGGACGTGATCGAAATATATTGATCCCTGGCTTCTTTTATGTAATTTAGAGAAGATTAATTAGCATTTCCCTGTCGGTCTATCTGGCTGACACACTGAATACCAGTGAATTTAAAGAAGGTCTGAAGTGAAGACACAGTCCAAAATGCTCCCCCATGGGACCGTGGCATACCCCTAGCCTCTAAATTACCTTAGCTGACACCATGGGCTCATTTCTGTTCTGTACTTGGGCCACTGGCTGAGTAGGTCAGGACCTCCCCTATTAGAGAGCAGGCCAAAGCCACATAACTCTTTACCTAAGGTGAGGGTCAGTGTGATGCTCAGTCTTGCCAGGGTCAACCAGAGGTTCCTGGCCACTGAGGTTCATGACAATACAATAAAGTAATCAATCTGGGCGCTGGGCCCTCGTCAATAATATACTCCCAGACTGAGGAGGGTCACCACCTGTTCCCTGGCCTCTCCTTGGACTGTCCTGGCCTTCTGAAGTGCGTGTGTCTTGGATTTCACTATCACTGTCCTGAAGGGGAAACTGGCCGCTGTAATCAAGCCCTGACACTATATGGCCAATCAAAGACAAGGGAGTGGATGGAAAGTTATTTGAAGAGGAGGATTATATGATCGGTCTGTGCCGATCAAAAAAGAATGACAATCATCAACCAATAGGTTTCATCTGCTGTGTCGGACTCACAATTGTTGAAACCACGATCCTCCTTTCCTTAAGAGATTGTCGCTACCATTGCTTCCCTCGCATGCTTACCATGAATGGAAAACAGACAGCATTGTTGGTGGCTGCCAAGATGAGGCAGCAGTTAATTCTTGGCTGTCCTCCCTTCGCTGCTTAAAAGACAGGTATAGAGTTTCTAGCAGTTCCAGCTGGCTGGGTACAATGAAGACGTGAGTGCACAGTTTCAAGCAGGTGAACTAACCTCTCCTTTCCCTTACAACCCAAACAGTCCAACAGTAGCACCACCGTTAATCTTTTTTTTTTTTTTTTAAACCCACACCTTGCTTGATTTATAGTTAAAACAACCCCAATGTCTCAACCATTTCCTGTCTGGCAGTCTCTGCTCCCTGGCCAGCAAGATGCAGCAATGATAACGGAAACACAGAATCTATTTGATCAAACCTCGACTTAGTTTTCTTTGCAGAACACTTTAAAAACAACCACAGCTGAGGTAGTGTTTTATCTTAAAAGTAAATTTAACACTGAATAAGATAATTGCATAATTTCAAAACAACAAATACAACATTGAAATCAGGGCTGAACGCCAAAAATGACAATTAGTTTTAAGGTGCCTTTGGACAGTGAAGAGGTTCTCTAATAGTTTGTGTCACACACTGCTGAGTTGTGTTAAGCAAGTGTGGAGGCAACCCAAATCCAGGGCAACTTAATAACAAAAGCAGGCAGACAAGGTTGAAAAGTATCCAAAAATTCCTAGGAAAAAAAAACACTCACGACTAATGAAACTAGAGTTACATGAGAATTGACACTAATAACAATGAACAGACAGACTGAAAGAATACAAGCAACTAAATATAAGCAAAGTGACAAAACATGAGTCACACCTGGACAAGACAAGAGTGGTACGAGTGACCTGATTGGTAGACACAAGGAACAGGACTGACAAGAACAGTTGGCAAGGAAAACCGAACGAGTAAGACGAGACATTAACATGCAACAAAAGAAAAACAATACATAACATGAAAAAAAATCAAATGCAAGCCAAACAAGTTAAACAATCTCAAGCACCAGGCAGGTATTGGGGAATGAAGCAGCTCAGGCAGGTAAAGTGGGGCGAGACAATTTCAAGTGTATTTAGATTTTAACCATTCAGTGTAAAATTAACTAATCTGTCACCACCAATGAGGTTATGGGAAAACATGGCCAGGCTGTCAAACACTTTCAACCGTTTTTGTACAGCATATCCGGTTCAGAGTCACATCAGCTGAGAAGTGAAAGACACATCACACTCCAGATTGCTTACGAGTCAATCACAGCGGCACAAAAACTGACAAGCGGTCATATTCACGCCTAGTCACAAAACCAAAATCCGTCCCACACTGGTTGTGCCCATGGTTAGCCATATGTACCACGACACCACCAGTGATGAAGTCCCTCCCACGTCAATGACATACTTGTCTTGCAGTCTGAGAAAAATTGAGCATTTTTCTGGCTATTAGCAACGTTGACAAAAGTTTAAATATTGTTTTCCAAAGGACACACACATACATAAAAGAACTGCACGCAAATGCTGACAGCAGAGTTTTTGGTAAGCATTTTCAAAAAGTGGGTCGACCTAAAAGGAATCTGAGTAGGCCAAAAGGAAACAAATATTACATGTTTTTAAAAATACCCATTTTTGTGTGGGCACGACCTAACACTATATACCAAGGCAGCAAAAACTGGAAATAAAAAGTTCACTGTGCAGAGAGGCCGTTTGCTAATGCAACATTGTCTTTCTCCAGCTTAACTGGTTTTCTTTCGCTCTTGAAGCTCCCTCCTGACAACAACATGTCATGTCATTAAGCAGTTCAATCTGCATGCTATTTGCATACATCTGTTGTATTTTATTGATTGCTTCTCATTCTTTAAGATTCATGGAACATAATTAATGACAACCCCTCTGGTGCCACACCCGAGGGACAGCTAATTCCGCTGCACACCGAGGGGATCTCATCAGAGGGCACAAGTGGCCTCGTCACAGTGGGCACCGGGCCAGTTTCATTCTCGGTCCCTTCGCCGCCTCTGGCTGTCCTTGGTCTCAGCCAGCTCCCCTGACAAGAAGCGCCCTTCCTGGGCCACGTTAACTAAAAGGACAATTATCCTGAGAACAATGATGCTTTTCACAGGGGCTGTGTTGTCATTAATGCAATGGATCGGGTTACAGCAAGCAGCTTGACCTAATTAAGGTCTGCTATCTGTGGCGTCTCATTGTTTTTCACAAAAAAACAGGTTTTCTTTTTTTTTTTTAAGAATAGGCATGTTGTGCTTGCCCTTAATAATTTGGCACATGACATAAAATGCGTCATTCAACAGTTTGCTCCAATCAAAGATTGCATTGTTGTAATTATGCTATTAAAGTGAAATAATTTGATTTGTTTCAGAAGCAGACTGGGCTGCCCACCATGATGGCTGAGCATCTTGAATGACTTCTTGCCGTCTCCTCGACTGTTAAATGTCCTAAAGTTATGTATGAGTCACGCCTTTTAAGCAGTGAAGGAATTAATCAGTGATTGGATAAGACATGCTGAATCGTAATATGTTAGCATAAGATAATTGTCCAATCAAGGGATGACTAAAGAATTATCGGGGGGGGGGGGGGGGGGGGGGTCAGGAAGGGACATTTTAGTTCTAGCAAAACTGTGACAGTCCAAAAAAAAGTAATCTCCATAAAGTCATATTGAAGAAGAATTAACTAGAACAACTCAAGCCAAGCACTTATCATTGTGAGCAAGGCCTTCTTTTAGGTCAAACGATTCTATCAACCCATCCTGTAGGTGTGTTGGTCAGGTGGAAACCTAGGTTCTTCCCAACTACCTCCTCTGGTAACTACTGCTTTTCAACAGCAGCTGACTTCTTTTTCCTGATGACTTTTGGGGTGCATTTAGTCAATGTGTTTGTGTGTGTGCGTTGGACTAAGAGAGAGGCTTCAGACGCTGCCCATCTGAAGAGGAATGGTGCTGAATGTTAAGATGAAGCGTAAAATCATCCAAAGCCATTAGACAGCTCTAATGAAACATTTCTGCTGCCTCATGACTCCAAGACAATAACAGGCAGTAGAGCAGCCAATCATATGGAATCTGGAGTCATAAAAAGCCACCTTGAAAGTCTGTTTATTTTCTGTATCTAAGAGGTGTGTAGAGGTTCACCGGTTGGAAGGGTAAAAACGTGTACAAACAAAGATACACGAGTGCAGGGGATCTGGTTTGGCAAGTTTATGTACAGCATATATAAATGTATAGATGGTGATTGTGTTTGAAATGTCAACAAAGGGTGAGTTCAGAGAGAGGACGGGGATGTGAGTATGCTTTGTTCTAGTGCAGCTTTATAAAAGCTGAAATACTCATATTCCTCTCAAAAGTGCAACAAGAAGACAAAAAGAAACTCAACTAAATGAAGATTTACCTCCTAGCCATGATGCCCATGTCTGGGGTCACGGTGACCCCATCATGACTGCTCTTTGCATCAACAGCAACAGTACTGCTTCCATTTACTCTGCTTTTAGCTGCTCAACAAGAGAAATGTACTGTTTTAAGTAATCCTTGTTTGCACTGACCATAATTGATTGGGTAATCCTGGTTTAACATGCACTAAAGCCAGTGCTTAAGAATCTATTAAGAGGGCTAGCAGCTTAAAGAGGAAGGATCTATCTAACGTTAACTGCTAGATCTCTGTTTTAGTGCTTAGATGTTGGAAAGTTGGAAGTGGACCGCTTGCCACTGATCCAAAATAGGTCACGTTTCCAGGTCATGAGACCGGTTCTGCCTTTTTATTGTCCCTCGCGCTCAGTTTCAAGCTATCTATCTGTCTACTGGCATATTGATACATCCATATGCCAAGGTTTATCTCCAGGTCCCCATCAACAAATCTTTTGGAATTCTTCCATCTCACCGCAGACAAGTTCCTGGTGGTGTTTGGGCCGGTTTCTACCTAGCGCCACAGGCACCCAAGTTTGTGTCAACTTGACATGACACATGCCACGCCGCACGCTCGTCACTATGACAGCCCTGTCATAATCAACACAAATCTCTCAGCGTCAGCATGAGCAATGGAGGTATTATGTGGCATGGCTTGGAGAGAAGGGGAAAGGCAGACGCACTAAGTACTGGTCACTGTTCTGTCGTCTCGCCGGCCGTGGGCTGAATGTGCACACGGGACTCGCAGGCTCGAGTGGGCTAATTCCTGCTGCTCCTCCTCCTACTCGGCCAATGCTGTGGTTTATGCATGACGTGGGAGCCGGCGCCTTGGTCTCGCACTTGCTCACACACGAAAGATGAGGAGAAGAATAATCCCCACCAAGACCTTTACCCTAATGGGGCCCACGACTGTAATTACAAGGCACACATTTCAGATCAGGCACTTAAGTAGCCAGCGGAGAGTGCGCCGAAAACAAAAAGCTCTGTAATTATCGTCTGCCTCCTCTGTCCCCCATCGCAACTTTGGTTACCTGTCATGCTGCGATTTTGTCGGGGAGTTCGTTGCTGGCTGGATTCACCCTAATCCGTGGCTGGAAGCAGCGCTGGATGCACATTTCGACTTGCAGGGGCGAGTGACGACATGGCACACAAAGATAGAGGAAACCTGAGTCCTTGCGACCACATGAATGCATTTTTTTACGAGAAGGGAGGATGAGGAGGAGGAGGGGGGTGCTCAGTTTGCTCAGACAAAAGATCCATTGTGCAGTGAAACTTTATATACATATTAGAAACTTGACACCCATAGCCTCCGAAAGTAGGATTCTTGTAACTGTGAACAAGATAATATTACCCATTCTTTTCCTCTGTCAAAAACAAAAAGCAAAGCTTTCAAGCCAAGGTTTTTTTTTTCTTTCAATTTTTTTTAAAGCAAAGCTCTGATTCTTGGTGATGGGTTCTTTTGTTTTTGGACAAGGTCATCGAATATCAGTGATAAGAGAGCTGTGGTCTCCAGGCAGTTTTGTGGCCCATTAGGTAACACATTCCCTGGGCGGAGCAAAACGCGCGACACACACAACTTGTCGACAGAGATTTGCACCCGTTCTCTTTCACTACCTTACCCCCAACTCTCAGGTGTTCTAAAATGAATGTTGAGTCCAAAACTACACTGGCTCTCCCACCCTCTTCAGCCTGGAGTGTATTTGAGTTTCTCTGACTTTTTACAAACAAGAGCAACTTGTTTGGCTTAATGCTCCTTTTATTGCTGTAGTCCCCACCTCTTAATTGTGTTGCTTGCATTATCTGTAACCAGGCAGGAAAAAAGTTGTGCAGTTAATGGAGTGTATTGTGAGCGAGTCACAGAAAGCAAACACATAATGCATGATACAATGCTTCCTTTTATTTCACCTGAAGTGCATGTGAATGTTACTTACAGTCAGAACCATTTGACAATGTACTATCCATAATCTTACAGGTTGCATCGTGAGCATTTAGACATGTTATTACGCTGAATCAAGCATGTAGCCTGAGGGATAGTTGGAGGTTTATAATAATGACTTAAAAAATATATGATTTATCTATTTTTTTTTCTTTTTTTTTTTTTAAGTTAACAAGTCTTGTATGATTGCCAAGATGCATATGACTTGAAAACATTTAGGATTTTCTCTTAACGAGTGCCAAGACATTAAAGTATACAAATATATTTCGTGAAGGTCGAACGAGTCAAGATTTTTCCTGGTTGAATATAATGTTATAAAAGTCGAGTCAAAGTTGATTAATCACTAACATTTTTTTCATTAGTGCACAGCGGAAACCAGATTTTTTTTTTGGTTCACCTAAAGACACGTTTCTACACAAATAACTGCAGTTGTTATGATTAGTGGAAGACCTGTGAAATGTTCTCTTCAACATACTGGCCAGTCTAATCTTGTTTTGCATAGAGAGGACTTTTAACTCTGTGCCGGCAGCAAAAGGATCATTCAAAAGTGGGCACTTAGCACACATTTTGTAAACTTTTGGGAAACAGTTGCTTCGTGGTAGAGGTCGGTGAACAATGTAAGGGTGTCCTAATTCTTTTGCCCAGTATGCATCTTTACTGAAACCAACATAGAAAACACATCAACTCAATAAAAGGGCAGTAAGCTCCCGTCTTTATAATAATAGACAACAAACATAGGCGTGGGATGACTAATCCTGGTGCTTTCCATTTTGGTTCTGGTGAGTCTTTCTATCACAAAGACATTCAGTGAGTGTTTGGACAGCAGACAACTTCCATTTTTACAAGTTCTATTAATGTGGGCTCGAGGTGGATGATTCATGGAGAACAAGACCTGGAATTTGTCAGCCCAAATTCTTCCATGATACAGAGGTTAACTTTTTCCACTGATCTGGAGCAAGCTAATAACAGCTACGACCAGTACATATTAGGCTGATTTAAATGTTTATCGTGCACCGGTGAACTGAGCGTTATGATTATATGTGTGCCAGGAAAAAGAAATATAACGGAGCAGGTTGGAGCAGAGAACAAACCACTCGGATGATTTGTGGCTCTCAGAGGTTCTGCATGTGGAACCATTACATGACATCAAGTTAAATGATGAAACAGGGGTCTGATGGGAAGGAGCGGACGTGACTGTCCTAAACCAAGAAATCATATTCATACAATTCAAAAAGGACATAATTTTGTCTGTCTGGGTTTTTATTACACCGTGTCTGGACTGACTGCTGTGGCTGTGTCACAGTGTAGTCGAAGGTAGTGGCAAGCTTGAGTTGGTGTGATCTTAAAAGCCTTTAGAGAGCAAAGAGGGCTCTAAGTTAGTTTTAATAGGCACATTATTTCTCCCCCTAACACCCGCACAGGCTCCACTCTGAGCCAGTGGCTGTTTGAAGTTGGTAACAGCTGTAGTGTTCCAGCCTTTATTTAGAGGTCAGCACACTGACTTCACTTAAAAGCAGAGCAGGACTGAAGGAGAGAAAGAGTGAAGAAAAAAGAAGACAAAGTGGTGGGTGAAAAAATAAAGAGAGAGACCAAGAGAGAAGTGAAAGAATGAGTAAAGGAAAAAAAAAAAAGAGAGAGAGAGTTACCAGCGCAGCCAGGGATTAGCGCAGGGAGAGGTTAAAAGTTTGTAGTGTTGCATCTGGCCTCCTGCCTGCTCTGTTGTTTAGTGCCGCGGGCCTGAAGATCTTCTGCCAACATTAACCGCACCTGAACCACTAGACAACACACACATGGACAAAACAGGAAAAGACGAATGCAACGCCTGCATTTCGCTGGAAAGCGTTGGCAGGAAATCTCCTGCTAGTCAAGTCACCTCGTGCTAGCAAATTGTGTGAAGGCCTGTGTGCCAATTCTCATGACTTATCAGTTGGTAATACTCCGTTACGTGACGTGACACTATAGCATTGCACTTTTCATAATTCCCTTCCACAGTCACCAAAAAGTTTATTGTTCAGCAAACTGTGAATGTATTGAGTCTGCTTGACCATGCTGCAAAAGCCACCAGTTATTTAGGTCCCACTTCATGCTTGAAAGCAAGAAGCGTATTTTTTTGCATGAAAATCACGTGCATTTTTGATAGACTGTTATATCTGTGACTTTAGCACTCCGTTTACTATCAATTAAAAGTTTGAACTGCGGCAGAAGCGAGCGGCCATGCATGAAAACGAGATGCCGAGATGCCTTACTATGCCCCAATGGTAAGTAGCATGTTAGCATTAAGCATGTCATGTCATAACATTTTAAGGCTCTCAGATGCCACAAATTATCAAATAAGTACAAACCCAATTCAACGTGACTGCCGAAGTCGAGCAGACAAAAAGTTCAACATATAGTGCCAGTGATGGTGCTGAGGTAGAGATGTTATTAAAGACAATTTTTAAAAAAAAAAAATCCCCAAGAGCTGAGCAGTAGCAAACAAAGAATCCCAAAAGTATGCCTTCAAATGCAGTCTACAAAAGATGGCACACATTAGTTGGGACAAGTGTTTCCTCTTAAACCGACACAAGAGGTTCAGTGAAGTCGAGGCACATGGGAGTTGTCAAACTTCATATGGAAGTTGCATGCGCCACCAGGCAGCAAAATATCACAGCCTGGGCCAGAGGGACACACAGAGTCACTGTGGGCAGAAATCACGCACAAAGAAGAATGTTCACATAGATGCCACCCACCACTGTTCCGGGGGACAGATCCTTCTCTGTTCAACCTCTGTCTTTTTGCTGGAAATTCCCTTAATGACACGCCATCTTCCACGGTGTACATACGCAGAGGAACATGCAAATGGACGCGGAATAAATGGTGAGGGCACATAAGGCCAGCGAAAAGAAAGGGAGAGGACATTTAAAAGATGTCAAGAAAATAGGTTCTGGATATTCCCTTGGCCCGAGGCTGTTTAGCCAATAGGCAGAAGGCGCTCATATAACACCCTCCTTTCCCTTGCCCCGGTCCTCTGAACTTGGAGTGGCCAATGCTGGAATGTTGAAGCCACTTATGTTCGCATGCACATCAAAAGTGATTAAGTACAAGCCTTGTGGATTAAGATGAGTCCGTAGACCTTCACATCTCTAGTTAACCTCCCCAAAGCACTTGGCTTCCTTCTGCCACAACAGTATCCAAGTTCATCTTGGCTCCTCCTTTGCTTGTGGAAGTAATACCAGATTACAGAGCAACTGTTGTTAAATGTTGATATAATGTGTTTTTCTTCTTCTTTTTTTTCCCCTCGCCTCTCTTTGTTTGGACAGCTGCACCATAGCAGCGGGACATGTAGCGCCGCCGCTTACTTTCAGCAGAACTGACATTTCACTTCAGCACAACATACACCGCAGTTGTGAAAAGGGAGCTTCTACTGGTCACAATATCTGATTGAATAAATGGTTTATGTCGTTGTTATTCCTCATTTCCTTTATTTCTACCGCCTGTCTTTGTTAAAAGCCAGCTGTGTCAGGATTGGCACACACCAAAGTGCCGTGCGGGTTAACTAATCCGTCTGTGACTCAGGTACATGGGACAAGTTCAGACAGGATACACAAAACACTAACACAGAGATATGCACGGTCCACACTACGGGGGTATTTTCGCATGACGGTATATGAAAACAAAGGATAAGAGGAGAAGGTGAACACCCAAAAACAGTTTTTTTTTTAATTTTTTTAAATAAAAGTCTTTAGGTGGGTTAGTAGCAGCTGGAAGAGGATCAAAAATCATCTTCACAAAGGTTAAAACAGCCTTTCAATATTTGAACTGAAACCCTAACCCCGACTCACACGCTTCATGTGTGACTATGTACATGTGACGACCCTTTTGCAGCTTGGAAGCTGTCCCAGCATTCAGATGTGCTCTGTCAACACAGAGATTCCAGAGAGGAAGCGGGGTTTTACGGCAGCGGCAGGCTGCGCGCACACCCAGGGCCCGCAAAGACCGGGAGCCAGATGAAGACAACCTGCTCCGCATCTGCACAGTGCCAGTGTCAAGTTTGAGCCCCGTGGCTCGGTGAGCGTTAGTAGCAGCAGTGAGCCACATGCTTCCTTCCTTCCTCACTTCCTTCTTTTTTCCACCTGCCACCTCAAGAAGCAAATAGCTATTGGCTGCTCAATAACGTGGCTCTAGTGCATTGGCGTAAACGCCCCCTCGCTCTTATACACACACACAGACACCAACACACTCTCCCCGCCTTGACAAGGTTGTATTGACAGAGCAGTTACACACAAACCCATTGGGGGAGATCCTCCACATTGTGCCCCAGGCAGCTGATAAATGGAACTCATAGAGTACCTGTAAGCATGATCTCCTGCGCATGGACGCGCAAACGTGCATTTGTGTGTACACACAGCTCAATATTACTGTACTAATGCAGACATAAGTGAGGGTAGGGGAGGGGCTTTATGATATATAATGCAATAAAGCCATGAAGCTGTAGGGAGGAGAAAAAGAACATGAAAAGAAAAACAGGGCTACAGCAATTGAGGCCACCTTTTGTGTGTTTGGCTCAATGCTGATGTTGTCATACAACAGCTGAAAGCTGTCTAGGCATGTTGTGAAAATAAAGCAACCAAGTAGCACAGTCTACGTCACATTCCCGCATTGCGATTGGGAAACCCTGATATGATCATTGTGACATCTCACCAGCATTACCTGTGTAACCTGCTAATGAATTCAGAGAAATGTGAAAAGAAAACACGGGAGTACAATGACGTGAATACACAATTGTATTTTACTTCCTCTTGGCATGTGACTGTTTATTACAAGATGTGAACAAGGTGCTTTTTATTCTTCTAGTGTATGGATGACGTTGGAAAGAAGTAACGTTTTAGCGGCCCAGTGGCCTTCAGTTCTAGAAGAGAAACAAAGTCTTTCCAGCGTCCCCGGGTTCTGTACCCGGTGGTACGTGCCCACAACACTTCACCTGGGAGGAATTCGAAACAGTAGCCTTGGACACCTCATCTAGTAGTTCCTCTCTACAATTCTCAATGATAAGACATTACAGACAGACACAGAGATAATTGTACTGCTTCGAGGAATCTGGAAATTAAGATCCTGGCATTGGCATAGCTGGTTATGATTTGTCTATTCTACACAAACTCATCACTTGGGAAAAAACTGAGAAGCAAAAAGAATATCACAAAGGGTGACAAGTGGCCCAAGTGGTCTTCTGGGAGGGGTCATACCCGATATTAGAGAAAAATACTACTACATGGTAGAAGAAAGTCTCTTCGTCTTGGATCTGCCACTGATAAATAGCTTGGGGTGGAGCACTTGCTTTCACTTTGTGATATGATGTCAGTAACCTTCATTGATCTGCAGCCGGGCAGTGGGCCTTATCACCGCCTCTGCCTCGTGATATACTGTGATCCAAGGCCCTGACTGCTTTTTAATACAGTGCACTTTAGGTAACGGTGTCGCAGGCTAAACACCCGGCTTACTAGCACCTGAGAGAGTATTTCAACAACAGGGTAATGGTAGCAACAGGCACAAAAATAACTTGTCCAACTAGTAAAGTAGGAAAATCATGTCAGGGAAAATGTTTTACTCCTTTGATGTGATAAGGTTTCCTTCCCAAAAGGAAGTGGCCAGGTGTACTGAACTGGTTATGTTCACAAAGGTCATCCAATCTGAGCACCTCCAATCTGTTCATGCCGGTGGGTGCAACCCGTGATATATTCAAAGGACAAATCAACACAAGTGTCAGAACATTGAGCTTGTGTTGACAGAGCACAGCACTCTTAGCAGGACAGAGTTAGTGCCGACAGCCACTTCCTTTCAGCAGATTTATACACACCTGAGGTGAATGCCAAGAGATGGACTCTGTTTTATGTTCACCCTTAAACCAATAAAAGGACACTGAATTCAGCTTCTTGTGAACTCAGACTGAGGCGTCCATGTGACCCTTACACATTAAGCAGTGTATTTGGCAGAAGAAATCGTGTCTTGGAGAAGTATAGCGAGAAAGAAAAATTAAGAAAATGTCTTAAACTGTGCGTGGTCACTATTGTGAGCCAGAATACCAAAGACAAAAATAAACCGGAAACAAGAGTTCCTACAGTAGATAGATAGATAGATAGATAGATAGATAGATAGATAGATAGATAGATAGATAGATAGATAGATAGATAGATAGATAGATAGATAGATAGATAGATAGATAGATAGATAGATAGATAGATAGATAGATAGATAGATAGATAGATAGATAGATAGATAGATAGATAGATAGATAGATAGATAGATAGATAGATAGATAGATACCCTTTTGGAGTTACTATGACCTTATTGCATTTCTGTACTGGACCTTACCCCTTTGATTATCTTTGATTGATTCAAGGAATAACTATATATAACTTTGGTAGTACTTTATAAAAAAAAATGTGGATAGGACACCTACTACCAAAGCACCGGCTCCATGTACATAGGGTGAGGTAGGCTGCAGATAAAGGAGACCGGACGACGAGCAGGAGAATTATCCCAACTATTGATTTTAGCTGTTGGGTATTACAGAAGGAAACAGCGGGTTTATCTGGCTAGGATCCCTCTGCACTTTCACTAACTAAACGAGTATTTTCAGAGCTTATCAGGCAAACAGCCTATTACTGTTGGTCTCATCCTCCCCCGCAACCAAAAAAAAGGTTGGTCACCATTCTGTTGTTACTCAATGGATTTCTTCGGAGACAGCTCCAAACAATGGATGAATTGTTATCTGCATGATAGAACAAATATTCAGACATTTTAATAATTTAATTAACCAGTCAACGTGACAAATGCTGTCATTAATCTGTTGTTGAAATACATTTTTTTGGAAAGTGTTCTCAAGGAACAGTTAGGAGGAGCTCCTTTTCTGTTACATGTGTACGAGTTTGATGACAAATGACTTGAAAGGCCTGACCTCAGGTCCGAGATTGAGGGTCAGCAAGACCTTTCTTAGGTCCGGTATCAATAACCTCTGACTTCCACATATTTTCTTCCCTTTTTTGTATAATGACCAATAGTTGTCTACATGTTGTATGTGCGTACCGTTCTCCACTGTTTGCCATTTACTGTGGGTCAATGCCATTTCTATGACTTCTGAGGACTACCAGAAGCAGAGATAATAGCTAAAAGTCCTTTAATCCCTCAGAGGAGCCCAATACAAGCCTTGATTACAAGGAGAAATGTATATTTTAATTACAAACTGAAGGTTCCAGGCATATAAGTGTGCGGTACCTTTAGCCGGATTCTTGCAGCATCTTATCTATAAAATGGAAAGAAAGCATATGCGTGTGCCTCTGTATACGGTGGAATGCATTAAAAACAATATCCTACTCAGAGACATTCAAAATATGTAGCCATTTCCCAATATTAATAATGACAAAGAGGCGAGCCGCAAAAATTTCCCTCAGCAATTACGGCAAAAATCTATACGTCCTGATCAATGTGCAATGTGCATGTCTTAATACATATAGAATATAGACAACACAGCCTGCATGTGAGTGTGAATGTGTGTGTGTTGCATGAATTTACTGTGGCGTAAAATGAGCTCAACAATATGGGAATATTATTGAAGGAATAAAAGCTGGTTGTAATGATTTACATATTTCATCACAGGCTGCAATGAACACAAGTGATTAAACACATTCAATATGGGAGGGAAGGGAGAGGATATTGACAAGGATGAACAAGACAAAGTGCTGAACAGAAGAAAACGATAAAGAAATAAAACGACTTCCTATTTGGATGAGCCATGCTAAAAGTGTATCATGGTTCAATATGACAAGGGATAAATATGTTCAAGATGTGCCTTATACTTATTCAAGCCAGTCTTAGTTTCGTTGAAGACTTCATCAACCTAGTCAACACAACAGATGAGCGCTTTATGGTCTACTCAACAAGCAGCAAGTGTGCCACTAGTAGTGAAGCCAATAAGGTGGTAAGAAGCCAGGTCTTCCCTACTATTGGCACCCACCAAGGGGTGGGGGTGGGGGGCGTGGGGAGTGCCTGTCTGCCCACCGGCCTGCCTTTACCTCTCCATGTCAGCCCTCCAATTTGCTTGGGGCGGAGATAAGTCTTATCTCAGAGACCTGATTAAGTTTTTAATTTACACTCCAATCAATAACCCAGGTCTATTGGCAATGTGTCTAAAACTCTATTTACCAAAGGATTCCCTGCTATCAATTGATCAAGGACCGGCAGCCATAAATTATGGGAACATGCGCAAGGGAAGAGGGGGTGTCAGACAGAAAGTAGTCTCGGGTGGGAAAGTGAGATTGCCAGGTCAAATGTGGCTGATATTTAGGCGGGAACGGGGACGCAGGGTGGAGCTGTGCTGATTATACGTCAGCAATTAAGGCTGGACAGCTGACATGGCAACTGTTGGCGAGTCAGGTTACACGGTAGAGCATCAAAAAGGGCGAAGCTTAATGTAAATGAGGACGAACATTGTAGTAAAAGGTCCTAGTCATTCAGTACTGCTTTAGCTTATACACATTTAATTTTTAAAAATGTATTTGTATGAATATATTCTGTGCAGCTCAACTGATCAGAACACAATATTCTGATTATTGTTTAGTTTGTGGAATATGAATTAAACAGGCAAAATCAACCTGTTTTTATCCATCGGAGGGGGGCGGCCATTTTGCCAATTGCCAATCACAGCTCACGAGTTTTCTGAAACATGATTGGTTGTGACCTGAAACGTGAAAACTGTGATCTCATTTTCAGTTGACAGCAACGGGGGCAAAATGGCCACCTCCTGTGAAGGATAAAAACGGGAGAATTTCACTGCTTAACTCATATGCCAATATTAATCAGAATGCCGTGTTTAGACTACTGTGAAGAAAATTTGAGGGTTTTCACTTAATAAAAAAAAAAATCATGGAGTGACAATACTCCCGATCGTGATCAGTTCACTTTTTCAAGTTAAATTCTCGAATGCATAATTTCTACCTGGCTTTTCCGAATTTCATCCATTTTTCCTGAAAAACGAGTAAAGGACTGCTCATGCAGCCATCACAACATCCAGGCAAGGGCTATTTTGAACCATCCAGATATTTGCTTAGGAGGAAAAAAGATGGAAGGATTAGCTACAGCGCTCCGGACCATCTGAAGTGTAAAGATCCAGTTAATCCTAACCATCTTCACCTGTTTTCAGAGTGGGGCTCACCGGGGATAATAAAGGTGGTACGAGTGGGCTTCAGAGTGAAGGGCACAAGCACAGTTCAGGCCAAAGAACTGTGCTGTTCCCATGCAGAGGAAGGGGAAAAGAGGGCAGCGTTATCACAGTTTGAGAGTGTCGTCATTTCTCTGCTGACCCTGCTGACTCGCCGATTTCTTAACACGTGATCATTTTGGACAGCTGACCTCGATATTGGCCTGAGGATGAAACTGATTCTATGGATCTTCTTTTACCCCCACACTACATACAAAATATGTCCAGGCCACACATTTACCAGCCAAAGCAAGGCTTGTTATTCAAACTCAAGACATTCTTTGGTGTTATGCCATCAGTACGTTTACATTCCAGAAGTGGACACGTAACAAAAATAGAACATTAGCTGTCCAGGGCATGAAACTACAGGTGAGAAGAGCTTTGCATGTTTTCCAACTGCCACTTAGAAACGTAACATACAATAATAATAATGACGGAAAACACTGCAGCAACAAATGTTTTGGAGGATGTCCCGAACTACTTTGTCATTAGTGGAGGAGCTGTCTGCTAACATCAGGCATAAACATGTCAGAATTACATGTAATTATAGGTGGAGAACTTCCGTGCCGCTGAATTAATCACCTGTGCAGCTGGTTGCGTGGTGAGACGAATAGAGCATGGCGCTATGCTCACCTTCAGCTCCATCCAAGGGGGGGACTTACGGGGTTCATCAAGGACATGAAGGCTCACGCAAGGCCGGAGAGCTTGACTTGAGGGTCCTCTGCTGGATTAAGAGCCACCGACGGATCCGTGTAATCAGTCCTATCCTTGTGTTTCTCCCACTCTGCCTCTCTGGCTAATGTCTCCGCCTGATTCGATTGAGGCAATTAGGCGGTAATCTATAGAGCCAGGGAGTGATGGAAACATTTCCCACTGTCCTCCTCATGTTTCTTAGAGCTGCTATAATTAGCTAACTTTGTTTCTCATTAAACATCAGAGCAGTATTTACATACCCAGATCCAATTTGGCTCTGCAGAGCCTGATCCTTTTAAACCTTCTTGAAAAACCTGAAGCACATCTGTAAACAGACATAAAAGGGGGCGCTCTCTAATCTGCTGTTATTTGAATCAAATATTTATATTCGGTATAAAAAATAAAAAATAAACAATGTATCTTCAACGGACGGATAAATACAAAACAGGATTACAGTACATATTGATTATGGATCTCTGTGTTGTACTGGTTGTGACTAAAGTGTAACAGGAAGTTTGTCCCTACAAAATACTGAGGCGATATTTCATTGCTCCATGCAATGATTCAACTGGCCCAGCAATATTTGCCTATGACTCATATAGAGTTTATATTAACAGGGAACATTAGAAGGGTGGAGTTGAAGAGAAGGCTGTTATAAAGTCTTGTACGGATTTTAATTAAGCTACATGTGTCAACATTTGGTTCAAATGACATATACGTATTACAGGCATTTCTTGCATTGTGGAAAGTTTTTGGGAGTGTTAATCATGGCCAGCCACCCTATCAAAAAAAAAAACCCTGATCAAATAAATAAATATCATGCCTTGCTGTAATCATTTACCCACACCCCCCCGCCCAGTTAGTAGATGAGTACAAATATCTGGCAAATCATGAAAAAGAAAACAACTATTTTGCATAGTTATTTGTAATTACATTCATACTGTGTTTGGTTCAAATTTGATAGCCTACAACATTACCGGCATCCAACCAAAAGAATCCGCTTGCGAAAACCTGTGTACTGAGTGCACCCAGTGACATGTGTGGCACTGAGAGCTAAATCATACATTCTCTGTTCAAAATGAGGTGTCACTTCCTCATTTAAGGCCACATCAATAAAGGGCATGCATAAACAAGCACTTCACAACATCTAATTTGACGACATGAGACCATTAACCACCTCATACATCAACAGCATTTGAGCACATTTTGTTCGCAAAGTATGTTCTGACTGAGGTGTGAATCCTGTCAAACTCCCAAATAATTCTACATTGCCATGGTAATGCAGTGAGTTCCAACCATGCGACAATGGTGAAAAGCATTTCCTCAATATCAACACAGTATGTGCATGTAGAGGTGTTGAAACAAGGGAGGGATGTCAGCGTTTTAATTGGCTAATATTTAGATGTGAATGAAGCGTGGACAAATCCAACATAGTCCGTATGCTCGTTTATGGTCGGCTATAGCTTGAAAACAGGCGTCCAGCCAAGACTGAGGAGAAAGGTAATTCAATCAGCAGCACTCCATCTTGACATAGATTCACTTTGTCAGTTCTGCCTCTCCAGTAATTCATCTTTCTGGAAACTTACACTATCCCAACAGTCATTCCTTTCAAGCGTGATACCTGCTAGAGGGGTGAAAACACCAGCATCCCTTAAGATCCCAAGAACACATTTTCTTTTCTTGGTGCCTCTGACAAAAAAAGGCCTCCTTGTGGAAAGAACGTCTTGCGTGTGCATATACGGGGCATAATTCCTGTAATTATGCGTGAAGTGGCGCAACTTTCATTTAGACAACACGAATGCTCACAGACACATAAACGCTGTGACCACTGATGGAATGCATACATAAACAGTCCAAGGGTACGGGTCCAGATGGGCAGTCAGGGAGGCCTGTCATGGGAAAGCTCTTGTCTTGAAAGCCAAACACCCCTCCGCAGTATGCTCCTCTCTGGCCTTCTGTTCAGCTCCGCAGCTCGCCGCTGTGAGCATTACAGGGTTAACTGCTGTGCCCAGTCACAGGCGTGAAGTGAAACAATCAAATAATGGCTGTGAGTGAGCGCTCAAAAGCAGGGGGCAGGGCAGGGGCTCGCCATAGGCCACTGCAGATGTTGCCGGCCTTCGGCAGGTCACACAATCACACGTATTAGCATTCCTGATGGAGGCAGCCGGGATTATGGTGCTGAATGGCTTTCTCTGCTCTGCTAGGATTTGAACATGGCCGCAAAAGACAGAAAAGAAGGCGAGAAATGCGGGGAGGAAATGGGGAGACAAGAGAGGAGCTGTCAGGAAGGCCGGGCTCACAGCAACATGTTGAGAGAAAAAGGGAAGTTTGAGAAAAAAAAGGCAGAGCCAGATTGACAGACTAATTGTGACAATTTGACTAAAACAGCTCATGAAAGCGTAGGGGGGAAAAAAGACAAGAGAAATCAAGCAAGCGATGATTCCATGCTGTTGTGAAGGCTGAAGAGCAGAGTATATGCGATGAAGGCTGAAGTGAACGAGCTGGGTAAAAACGTCTCTTTTTTTTTCTACTGTGGAGCACAGTAGAGCTAGCGTATGTCCTGCCTGGTCCCTTTTCCTTGTTTCTCGAGACAGAAGTCGAGGGAGGCCTCGTATTTCTGCCTGGCTACTGTCAAACAGGCCACGTTCAGAAGCAGAGACAGCAACGAGCAGCTGTTCCCTCACACTCAGCCTTTCTTCAAGCTTCATTGGCCAGTGCAGCGCCCCGAGAGAGCCTTTACAACCAAGTGCTACAATTTTGTTTTGTTTGAATCTTGTTGTTTCATTTGTCACAAATTTAAAACGGCACCAGCAAAACTGATTCACAGTTTTTCCTTCCCTTTCATTGGGTACCAAAAGTAGCAGTGCAGTATGTCAAGCTGCCCTGATAATATGTGTGTCCTGAACAACATGATCAAAACATTGAAAGGGCAACAGACTTGCAAAAGTTAAACATTTAAACAAATCTCCAAATAGAAGAGGATTTTGATTTTGTTACAAGCAAACATCCTCCACCAGATGAGACAATTAATCAATATTGTCGCTAGTGGATGAGTGGAGTCGAGCACTTAGCAACTAACTACGTAGCCTCTAAATGATGTCAATGTGTTTTTATATATGACCAAAACAGTGTACAACTGTAATTACTAACTTAATAGATGAGTGGAATAGCGGCATACCATAAATCTGTTGTTTTAGTATCTTTACAACTTGTGACTCTGGAATTCAAAAAATACTGAATGATGTCACACTATGACACAGCTATCACCATCCCGCCTACACACCCAGCTGTAGAAACACATGCCGGATCACGTTTTAGTGTTTCGAATCATACTGTAAGGAATTACCTGAAACACTTGGAAATATGGCTCAAAATATAACAGTTCACGATTAGCACCCGATTTGTGAGTACGTTTTGTGTCGCGCACAGAGAAGGACACAAATGGTTCACAGAAAAAAAACAATGACACTTCACTTCAGGGAAGTAGAGCGGGAACACAAAGCCAGAAGTTTGCACTCTTTTGTCTTTCTTTGTTTTAGCACAAGGCAAATAATTCCATAAGAATCTTGCCTAGCCGGTTTGATACGGTTGTATATTCAGTCGAGATTTTGTACTACAAAAGGGCACTTACAACAAAGCATACAATGAGAATAAGTTGTTGAAAAATACATGTGAAAATTGTGAGAGGAACCAAATCGGAGTGAGAGGAAGAAAAGAAGAAAATATTGATTTAAGGTGCTGCTTTTCAATTTGAGCTTTTGGAACAGCAGACAACCTGGCCTGTCTTTGCCCCTGTCTTTGCTCCTTGATCACATGATCAGATGATGCGCAATGTGTGAGCGCACATACACGCGCGGCTTATTTACTGCATCTTCTCCATTTGCAAAACTCACAAGAATCGTCTTTAATCACGAAACCCTTTTAACGCAAACATGCATCTGTGGTTCCGTTGCTACAAATAGTAACCGTTGGGCTGCAGGAACGTCTCTATTTCAGACACCCCTAAGTTCTATGGAATTATGTGTGTGTGTGTGTGTGTGGGGGGGGATCTTTCAGGAAGGGCTTCATGCTGTTCTGACTGACTCAGAGAAGAAATAAGAACCCTCACATATGACAGGTGAGGGAGGCGTACCTTTGTCCCCATCCTTTGAATATCAGTGACTCTACAAGTTAATATTTGCTTCCGCCTGCTCATAAATTTGCATAGCATTAGTACCTGACCTAAATGCATTTTTTATAAACCCACGAAATTAGCGGCACATCAGCTATAGGAGAGAATACTGTGAGGCTGAATGCACGTTGCATAGTCTGTATCAAATAAGTGCCGGGCCCACCTGATGAAAGAGGAAGTGAACAAGGCCATATTGCTGGTCTTTAAAATCTACAACATAAACTCGAACATCACAGGGGGAGGAGCGAGCATGCGAGCAAACAACCGGGCCACACAAGAAGGGGCGTGTCAATGAGGGGGTAATAAGGAAAGACAATGAGTAAACAAGCAGGGGAAGTCCGGGGCCGCCGTGCTCGCAAACTGCCAGCTTGTGACAGGCTGGCACACACAAAGGCCCCACTGTAATTAGCCATCCCAATGGCTTGTTCACCATTTGCATATAAATGCCCTCACAGTAAACACTAAACGCGCTGACACAAGCCATGCCAAAAATCGCCACACCTCCACCGCCTCCAGCAGGCCTCCGGGGTCCACTTATCACAGAGGTCCTGGATACGAGTTGAAATTGTTGCGGAAAAAATACTTGGATATCAAATTGTGTTTTCCCACTGAAATGAAAATGCCGTCATTCCAGTTCAGTCTTTGCTCAGAAAACAACAAATATTGTTGTAACGTGTATATCGATGAGGAAGAATAGCACTCAATATGGGCAAAGCTATGTGGTAATTTTAATTGCAAATGGCGTAATGCTCAAGTTTAGTTTGACAGTAAACTTTAACTGGTGGTGGCAATAAACAGCTCCAAGTCTCTTTTTGGAAAAATTCGTCACTATTTGCCAAAGCGCTGCCCATTGTGAAAGTGAGTTGAGCTGAGTTCACTTCCACCATACGGCGCTCATATCTCAGGTCTGCACTCGCAAGTAAAAGCGGGTTTAAGTCACTCTTATCTCAAGGCAGCACCATACTCGCCCTGTGATCGCACCCAAGGCAAAGCTTGCATGCATCACCCAAAGCGAATCACACACCACACGCTGTGTACTACTTGCTTCTCGTTTCTCGAAAGATTGTGAAACAGCAAGTCCCCCCCTTGCTTCCTGTTAAAGACCCACAGAGCCGCGTGACACTGAGCAGATTTCACCCTAACCGCAGAACTCTACGGGCACAAGGGGTGCAGGTGTCGCCCTGCTGTTTGCTTCCACACTATTTGGGAAGAGAGGAAACAACGCATACAGATATAGCACAGAGGACAAACATGCATGCGGGCGTATGCGCACGTGACCGTGCACAGAGATGTCCTGAGGAAGCAGCAGGTTCGCAACGTGTGAGAAATGACTGTTTTCTCCAGATCAGGGTCAAAACATACAGCCTTGTTTTAGGTTGCCTGTCACATGGTGAGATGAGAACTGCAGTTTGGGCAAAACACTCTGAGCTGATTAACGAGATAGGCCACATTTACACAAGGTTGCTTTACACGGGGCTTGATAACAGATACGCTGTCACGTTTTAAATACTCAAAAAGCTTAAGGTCTTTTTTTTTTTAAACTGTTTTGATGGAAATTCATCCTCAGTCCCACACTTCCCTTTCTGCCTAATGTTATTTTGATAATGATGATTCGTTAAAAAAAAAAAAAGAAGGCCAATATAAAGGAAGGAAGTGATGGGACTTGTGTCTGCAACCCCCTCTTTCCTGTCCCTGACCAATGCTTCGCTCTTTGCAGCACTTCCTCTAAAGTCATATCATCTATAGTGTAAACAAAGCTTGATGGACAAAAAATATTGGGACACGCTGCTAATACACCTACAGAAATGGAATTTCCAGCTCTCCAGGAAGACTTTCTGTGGAAATACTGCAAGTCAAAGGTCATATGTTTTGGACCACAATCTGTTCTCATTCATACCGAAAGTGTTTGAGGTCAATTCTTCTAAGCCTGCCTTGTTTTGTACACTGGGGAGTAGTCAATCAAGAGGGCCCTTTCTGAAATTTAAGAGCAGTCTTATAAAGGACCCAAGGGTAAGTGCAGGGTCTAACCGAACTGATCACACACTTCTTTAAGACGTGCACGTGCAAGATATACGAATTGCAAAGTGTCAATGCCTTTATCCTCAGTTCAAAATTTCCAACAATGCATTCTAGGCTACAAAAAATGTTCAGACTAATACTAGAAACACATCACTCACCGTGACATGTGACATGGGGGCAAGATCCGACAAGAGGAAACACCTGGCCGCAACACAAAGCAAGCAATGAGAGAGTGAGAGGGGCCCATTTTGCTGCTCTTCTCCGCATACAGTTACGCACCTTGGGTGAATCTATACCAATGCATGCCAAAATCAACTTATTTTAAACAAAGGATGTGTGTGACTTTGTCAATGTGTGTATGGAGGGGAAACACTGTGCATTAGTGCGGTGTAAAAATCTGTATCTGTTTGGATTCTAGCTGTTAGTGCAAGATGACTTCCTTACATGGCCTGGCTGTTTTCTTTCACCGTTTAACAAAACAATTTCAGCATACCAGTGATATCAGTCACTCTCAGACCCATCATCTGAAATAATGTGAACATTCCTAAATTGCAAAATGTGAAAAGCTGCAAAACATAGCTCGCCTCTCCATATTCTTTCATTAAGACAAATGGATGCCATGGCGACCAGACGAGGTAAACGACATCACAAGGCCGAGGTCACCTGTCTGTCACGGCCGTCTGGCTCCGCTGTACCCCCAAGGGACCTGACCCATTCCCTGTGGACCACCTAGGCCCAATCTCTGCTCTGTGTGATTGCACATCTGAATGAAAAGAAAGCAGTCACAGCGGTTCTCCATGTTAAATATTTAAATCACACAGCAATGTCCCCGCTACGAGCCACTGGATACAAAATATCAAATGTGATATGCTGCAAGAAAAGGTGAAGCGCCAAATGTAAAAAAAAAAAAAAAAAAACTGCTGTGAAACTATAGACGCATACAATAAAAGATAATTTTTGCTAGGCAACACTGCATTCTCCCATATAGGTGCATATTTTATTGTTCTTTGTGGGAGTCTTCACTTGAATCAATTTATTATGAGACACCAAGATCCCTATGTTTGTTCATTTACAGTACGGTAGACCAGACACCACATTTGTTGTGGGTACAGTGAGACCCAGGATGGTGAACACATATTTGGGGAGAAGCACGAGGCTAAACACATCGTATGTAGTAGTAAAAACACGATATTGTTGCACAACAAAACAATTCACACTATATGAGATACGATCGGCGTTAGACATAAAATAAATTACTCACAAGATATTGCTTATTTTCTGTGACAAAAGATTACTACTACAGCTCACTGAGAAGCTGTGACCGTCTCAGTATGTCTATCATGCTGCCCCCAGGTGGCCATGGTCCACACCCCAGAAGGACCAGCAGCATGTCTATTGAATTGATGCAAAAAATGTGGCGTAAGTGGTTGAATTACTTACGGTCCATTGTCATCCCTGTATCTTTTAAGAAATAAAAATATACTGTGGTTATATTGTTGTAGTTTACTTGTTAACAAATGCATAACATGTTTTTTTTAGAGAGGGGGGGCTAGAATAGATGAATGGCCTTTCTGTAAATTATTTGACACACTAATGTTTTAAAACATGGGAGAACTAGTGATTTGGCATATTCCTGTCCCTCAAAGCACAATCTACAAAACTATACCCAAGGCTATGGAATTCAAGGAAACTGGCTGTTGCTTTTACAAGGCCAGAGATATATGGCAACAGGATCTTTCCAAACTGTAAACGTCAAGTGCATAGGGGACAAAAGCTGCACTTTTTAGCAGACCACCCCACTGAAGGCAATGTTAATGTTTGCCTGAAATTGCACTGCGGCATTGTAGGTGAATATTGGTTTGATTATAGCTCGGAGTAACATTTAACACAGGCTGTGCTACACTCTGCATAAAAGGTTTACACATCATTGAGACAGTGACATTTATAAATCAGAAATCTTTCATAAATCCACTGACATGCTCACTACTATATGCTTATTTGACAAGCCAGCATGGCGGCAGACACGCAGAGTATATCTTCTTTTTAATTACGATGTCTGCGACGGTGGGCTATAAACAATCATCTCTGCAATCAAACGCGGCGCCGTCGACACGGTGCGTTGATATCGTACATTCTCAAACCTGAAAAACTAAATTATTCATGATATTTGCATCATTATTGTCACAAAAATCAAGTGAACACAAGCGTAAAATAATATAACAGCCGCCAGATAGAAATGTAAGGTTGGAGACTGCAGCAGCCTTAAGATTTGCATTGCATTTGGCACACGTAATAAAATATAATCCTTTGGTTGAATGCAAATGTATGTAAAGAATTGTTTTGGAGTTCAATAATCTGCCCTATGAAATACATCAGTATGACCTTGATTCATACTATCAAATATTTCTGATAAGTGTCATTTAGAACCATAATTCCAAATATTGTATGGAACTACAAACTGCAAGTTGCCTGCTAAATAGCAAATAGGCTTTTAACTGAGCCATTCTGTTTTGCCAATTTGCATACAGGAAAACTAGTCAATTGCACATGGTGGAACAGCCTATTGTATAGTGCATCAGACGGGAAAGGTATAAAAAAATAGTGAAAACATCCACAGACTCCCCCGAAATATTTCACACAGGTGTGCGTCAAAGTGCAAACAAAAAAGAAACGCAACCAGGGAGGCTATAGAATGGAACTGATACCATGGTTCTGCACTATACGTAGGCTACAGCACTTAGAGGCCATTTTATTGCTTGTGCTGTGGTCAAGTGAGGTACACCAAGCTCAATTCCACCGCAACAATGGCAAAGAGGGCCACAGAGAAAAAACAGGGCTAGCCCTGCTCTTTAACCCCTTTACTGCTGGCCTGACAGTCGCCCCGGGGCACTGGAGATGACAAATAGGAAATTGTATACATCTAGCATATGGTGGTTCTCATACACGGATTTGTTTGAGAGAAAAGAAAAAAACAATAGCTGTGTGCCAAGCTCCTATGAATCTATCAAGGGGCGGATGGAGTTTTGTTTCCTGACCAGAAAGAGGCAGCCGGTAGCTTCGCTTCAGCCTCTTCTCTCAGTGAAACACGCCGCCGTGTGCTCTTTATGTCTTTGCATCCCAGCTCCTCCTTCCCTGCCTCCCTCGCTCGCTTCACTTCTCCCTCTCTTTCCCCCTCACATGCAGCATGGACGTGGCTACTGCACATTTGCAAGTGAATTACACTTTTTGTCGGCATTTGATTGTGCGCGTGAATGGCGAAAAATGAGGAAAAGGGTGTAAGAGCGAGAGGGCGCTCCAGCATTGGCTCTTTTCTTTTCTTCTCGCCGTAATCCCAAGGAGGATAAGATGTAAAGTACACAGAGAGGAAGTGCCACAGACCTCAGGTCCGGCACATCCCAACACTACATTCCGACATCTCGGCTATCGTGAGGCATGCATGGAGTGACAGAGATGACAGTAAAATTTGCAACAAAATAATGCGAGAGCGCAGCTCACAGAGAACTGAAGAATTTACTGACAATTAAGGAATGACAGACTAGTTGCAAAATCATCAAAATATGATCTCAAACAAGACACAAAAACCCTAGATCAATTTAAAAGCTATTTTTAGTAAAACATCAATAAATAGTGAGTACAGTATGTGGCAGTAGTGCAGTACATTGTTCATATCTCTTTCACATTCATACAACCTTCAAAAGCAGCTCTAGACAAGCAAAGGATAAAAACACACATTGCATTTACTCCTACTGGCAGTGTGATGCTGGTTGACCTCGCTGTAAATTAGTGATGAGGCAAAAAAAATAATTAAAATGAAAAAATAAAAACTGACACTGTGATTGCCTGAATTGCAAATCACCAAACTGCATTTAGCTATTTATAACCCCACATAAAATATAAGGCCAGTAAAGGGCTAAGTGAATAGTATGATAGGATAATATTTAAAAATACAGCTATTTAAAAATAAAAATACATTGTGTACGTGATATAGTTCCTGTACACTTTGGTTACACAACACACATTTCCCAGGCACTGATAAACAATGCCCGTGCGGTTATCACTCTGCAGAGAACAGTAACATAAAGGAAGAGGAAGAGGATGACAAAGGAATAGGGGAGGATAAAAAGACAGCGTATGTGTCGTCAGAGTCACAGGCCAGAGGGGCCCATGTATTGTTCCAGGGCTCAGTACGGCGAGAGAAAGCCGACCTGTCTAAGCGTCCTCCATATTTTATGCATTCTGTCCTTTGTGATGATAAGCGCCAGCACGGAGGGTGGAATGCTGGCCTCCAGGGTCCGAGGGAGGGGTGGGTTTATGCCGTGTGGCTATGGTCCGTTTTTTTTTTTTTTCTTAATGCAGCCCTCGGAGCCCGGTTCTTAGCCTGGTGTGTAATCGTGTCGTCTAATGATGCCAATCTGTCCTATCGCCCATCCCGCGACACTCCATGCTAGCTGCTGCGGCCCAAAATAGGATGTCGCTGCTTTGCTGCACACACACACACACACACACACACTCTCTCTTTCTTTCTGTACTACGCTGCCACTTCTGTGCAGGTATGGATCACATGGCTCTGCTCCTGACAGTCAACGGTATAAAACTGACAAAGCAGGATTAAGATTCTAGTCCCTTCCATAGCCAGATTTTTGTTGTTGTAACAATTGGAATACAGATTTGTACACATTTATGAGACATATCACTGTGTCCTCATCTGCGAGGGTATTTCAAATTTGCAATCCCTGCACATTGCTGAATTGGAAACATGATTCTCCCTCCTCACAGACAGTGTCTCGTGAATAATGTGAGCATACCACGTCATTGTCGGTCAACTGATTCATCTGCATAGAAACACAAGATTATATATTTTTAAACACAACAGTAGAAAAAATATATAAATAGGGGAAAATATAGCGAGGCATCATTCTGGACGAATATGGTTCATGTTTACAATAATACGAAGCAGTCTTAATGCAGCTGCACAAACACCCTGCTTTAGAGTCGTAAATCTAGGTGTCCTGTGGTGATTTAACCATGATTGTTAACATGATAGCAAACCACAGAAAAACTCTGCCAGACTTGCTTATATAAGGATGTCACTGACAAAGTAAGGAGGGGAGAAAAAGAGGAGACAGGGAGGAATCGGAGAGAAAAGCCGAGGGGGAAGTGAAGCCTGTTTGGACACTGCCATTGACAATACAGCAGAGAACACACACATGCGCGCGCACGCACACACACACACACACACACCCACACATACACCTGAGAGCACGGCAGTCATGTCATCCCACCCTCCTTTATCCTCCTCCTACCTCCACCCTGCTGCTGAGCAGAGGTCCTGCCCACCGCCGGCTCTCTTTCTGATAGTCCGACGCGTCGCGCCACGCCGCGCCGCGCCACCTTAGCTGCAGGACAACTGGAAGAACTGGTCTTTCTAACGCATATGGTCTTGTATATTCAAAACCACGGGTCAGATTCAAACGGCCGGCTCCGTCTACGGCGCCCTCTTCAATCACACGCACATATGCTTTCTTTATTGAACATATAGCCACACAACAGGCAACATTAGTGCTGTGACAAAGAAACTTCGATTTGGCATTTTTACCAATTTCACATATTGGTGCCGTTTAATTATCATTCGGTACGAGCCCCCATTATCCTAGTGCTCAACCAAAGAGGACTCCCTGTGACCAGGGACATGTCAGCGAGCTCCCCTGCTGGTCCAGTGCCCGCCAATAGGAAGGTGGGTGGTAAGGAGGGAGCTACAGTATTTGGAGACACACTGAGGAGCAGATAGCCAGCGAGGGAGGGAGGGAAAAGGGAAAGAAAGGGAGGGAAGGGGTTACCACTGCCGGAGGCGGCGACCTCCCTTGGCTCGGTGCTACCGCCATACTACCGCAAGCCTATCTATAGTCTCCGCTAGTGTTTGTACGCTCGCCAAAAGCACAAATATGCCGAGATGTGAAAGAACAAAAAATAAAACGCTCCATCGTTGCGATAGCGTCTGCTCACATGAAAATGCTTAAAATTGACAAATGCTCACAACGGCAAAGGCAGTGCATTCACTTAAATCATCACATATGTTTATTCAGCATATGCAAAAATGCATTTTTTAATTAATCTATGTATATATATTTATATATATATATATATATATATATATATATATATATATATATATATATATATATATATATATAATATTTTATTCATGATTAACAATTTAGAAAGCAAAATGACATTTGTTTAAAAAAATCTGATTCAATTTAAATTGCATTAAATAAAAAAAATTAAATAATAACCCAGAAGTGCAATTCGAGCATAAAAAATAAAATTACATTTCATTGTAGAAAAATGCAAAACATATTCTAGACATAACACTTATGATGTCAATAACGCCACACCACTGAGTCTTAAGTGTAAAATTAAAATGGTACATTTTCAATTATTTTTTTCATAAATGTCATCAAAGCCATTGTGTCATATAACTCCTTGCAACCCGGCAATGGATGACAACACACACACACACACACACACACACACACACACACACACACACACACACACACACACACACACACACACACACACACACACGCACTTTCTCCCTCACATAAACACACACACACACGCTCAACCCATCATTTTACAATACTAGAGTGGTAGACCTTACAGGGTTTATAATCTACTGACAATATGACAAAGATGCGAGACAGAAAATACGGCTGAGGTAAATATTTCCCCGTGTCTGTTTTGTAACAGAAAAAGGGAGACGAGGGGGACGAGGAGGAGGAGCACGAAGAGGAGGAAGAGTGTTGGCGTGACAGGGGAGGAAGGCTGATCACTTGAAATCTACATGCGTGCTTTTCACGCTGGCATCACTGCTGTCCAAATGTACAAAAATCTGCCAACATGCAAAAATCGCAGACTTACATAAGCATGACTGATTTCAAATAATGATACCGCAAAAAATAAGAACAATAAACATGGCTTTCAATCTCAATGTGGCTGCTTCTCTCCACTCTAAAAGGTAGGGATGTGTTTATCTGACCTCTTCCCCTGATTCCTCCTCTCTGACCCATGACTATCTGACCCCTACCACCCCTAAAACACCCTCGGACCCCCATCATCCACTTTTTTCCTCCTCATTGCAATAAACATTAACACCTTTTACAGCACTATTATTTTCACTTCTTACCTCAACAACAGACATTCTTACATATTGCTACTGACCAGTGTGTTTTGCTCTACCTCCTCAGCCAAAAAACATCTCCCTGTTTCTCTACGCACTCCCCTCCACACACACACACACTTCCCCCCACCACCCCCAAGCCCTGACATAGTCCCACGGCTGTTTGGCGAGGGGGTTTCCTCTCCTTGCTTTTTTATCTGTGCACTCGCTCGGTGACCCTTGTTCCCCTTGTTTCTTGCTGTCTGACCTACACCCCCACCTCAAACACACACCATCCTCACTCCCTCTGTGTAAAACAGCCGAGCCACTGCTAACAAATCCTCCTATTGCCTCTCCTTCGACAAGCAAAACTGACTTGGAAAAAAATGCACATTTTGAGGATTTTAAGATACTGATATGCATTTTGTGTTACACATCTTTGGCCTGTTCCTCCAAAAAGTCCGATCTCATTATGCGTGCTACCTGCCTTAAAAATGTGACTTGCACAATGTCAAGTTTCCATCATAGGAATGGGCCAATGCATTGATTCCAGTCCTCTTGGAGGTCTGCAGTCAAGTGCTTGTAGTGCGTGCAGGAGAACCAGCCGCAGCCCCGTGTTGCCTGAGAGCCAGCATGCACTTTGCAGGGTTGCTTGGCTGGCGGTCCCGCCTGATCCGCTGCTGTCATGAAGGAGAACCCCGGGCTCCCTTTTTTCATCGCCCGCACGCACGCACGCACGCACGCACTTGCACGTCATGTGCACGCGCGCACGCACACTCACGCCGGATCGATTTGCACGGGACTTGGTCTGGGAACGGCTGAGAATTGACTTAAAAAAATACAAGACTCGAAAGAAGCAAAGAGCCGGGACCGAGTGAAGGAGACGAGCTGAGCCGAGCCGAGCCGAGCTTAGGTGGGATGAAGCCGAGGGGGGGAGAGTGGCCGTGACTCGGAGCGGAGGGCTAAAAAAAAAAAAAAGAGATTCCAGGGGAAAGGATCTCATAAACCACAATACCAAAGCCCTTTCTTCGGATGATCATGCTTTTAAATGTTTTTGTACAATATGCGAAAAGCGAGAGCTGCGAGATCCGCGAAAGAGTCGCCGGACCAACGCGGAGCCAACAGGCTGGACTTGGAGCTCCTTCCCCGGCAGCGCTCCGTGACGAGCCGCTGCTGCCAGACCCCTGCAAATCCCGAAACACGTCTCGAGACATCCACGACCCCTCCACGCACGTCCCCGTCCCATCCAAAAAGCCCGAATCTGCTTTAAAAGCGCTTCTTTTTCTTCGTCTCGAATGATCCGCTTGTTCTCGTCCGCGGACGAAGAGGAGAGGACGAGCGCTGATGTGAACGCAGGTAACGACACAACGCCTTCTAGGCAGCCAAAAATCTCGAATAAAGCCCGAAACTTGCATGAAAAGAGCCTTTCTTGCACCCAGATTGTGAGTTTTTATAAGGGGGGGACCAGATCCGCTACAAGTCCACCGCCACGGAGGAGGAAAGAAGCTGAGAGAGAGAATAGGATCGCGCAGCAACAACACACAAAAAAAAGGAGACAAAGTTGAAACTTACAATTTGCCGCTTTGTGATGATCGCGTTTTAATCCAGTAGCGAGACGATGGAGCTAAAGATCCCATCAAGGCGAGAAGAGTCCCCTTTCGGTCAGTTTGCGCTCGGGGGTGGCCGAAAAAAAAGAAAGATCATTGTTGTTGCCGAGTGCTTGGCTTAGAAAAGGGGCGCAAGTAGGTAGCTATTAGTTGTTAAAGGCGATATCAAAAATAATTTGGATGCAAAGCAGCCGAGTCCGGAGTTGGAGGCGCGCGAGGAAGAGGTGAAAGTGAGATCTGATGATTGGGGGAAGAAAAAACTCTTTGGATCTTTATTCCTGCTAATTAGTTTCCTGCGAGAAAAAAATGGCTGTGATTAATTCAGTGCGCATGTGCTTCATTACACAGGCACGAAGGGAAGGGCTAATTAGCCGCCTTGTGGATCAATAAGATTCAGCAGAGGAGAGCCGGCGGAGGGAGGGCGAGGAGGAGGGAGGAAGAGGAGGGAGGGAGGATGGATAGATACAAGGAAGGGCGAGAAAAAGAGGAAAGTAATGATCAGGAATAGAAAATATGGAATTAAGAGAGGCGGGAAGTAAGAGTTTGATTAGTGAAAGTGAACGCTGGCTGGCCGCCGAGCTCCACGCTGCGTGCGAGGCTTCGCATCCACTCGGCTTGTTCTCCCCCAATACACTTTTTTCTCGCCTTTCAAAAACACTTGTGATTTTTTAAAATACTTTTTAACGCTCGTTTTGCACGTGATTCGCACACTTAAAGCGATGGATGATGTAGGTTTACTTTAGTTATTTCGCCCACTCCTTCCATGCATGAGTTCGCGATGACTCGTCACTGTACAGTTGAGCAGCTTATAAAAGTAAAAAGCGGCTGGGAGAGAATATTACGATTCAGCCTCATGTAATTGACATGCTTTTTATTTCTTAAAGAAATATTAATTATACACGCTGTCATAGAACATAAACTACAGGGGAATTTTACGCGCGGTTGCAAAAGTGCGTCCATGATAAAAGCGCTAAAATGTGACTTGATAAATACACAATCGATGTGAAATTGTCACTCAATGGTGCACTTGTAGAAAATACCGCTACATCGCCATATATAATTCACACGACTCTATGAGAATGATAGTTGATATTAACATATTTTAAACTAACAACGTAATGCGCATTTGAGCTTTTGTAGGAGCGTTTTTTTTTATTAACATACTGTAAGAGAGAAATGAATGAATTCGTGAGAGATGTTTTGCTCTGACATGTTAATAAATGTACATCAGTCGTTTAACATACATTATTATTATGTCACTGAAGAGGGGCAAATATTTTCAAATATTTTTGAGTGAAATGGAAATTCCTCGGATGATGCTATTGTATTTTAGGGGCTCTAATACACTGTTTGTTTTAGTTGCGTGTAAATACAGTGAGGTTTATTTTTCGCTTGTAAAAAAAAAAAGGTCCTTTGCGTTGCATGGGGGAGGAGAGATCTATAGCTATTGGGGCAAGTGTCATACATGGAAGAGATGAATCTGATAGTGAGGAACAGAGCATGCCATCGTATTGCGAACAAATAACGCCTTTAAATCTTTTTTTTTTAATTCAATAACAAAAAAAAAGTTAGGAAGAGTGAGGTGGCTCTTTCCTTAATCTCACGATGCTGTATTTTTGTGGAAATTGCGAAACTCACTTTTATGAGAGATATACACTATATTGCCCTCTCTCTTGTATAATAAAGAATTTTATATTTATACTCACTGTCCTCTGTGTCTATATAGCACAAACAAACATTGAATGTATTGTGACGATGATGTGCTTATTTTATGCTCTCTATATATACAGTCCAGAAAGTCCAGGAGGCATCTTGAAGTGATCACGTAAGGTGCCATGTTTACGGAAACAGTGTGGATTGGATATTCTCCGCTGTAATACATTCCAGTACAGGTCAGACCGTAACGCCTATAGGGTTAGTCCAAACATGACTTACATGACACCGAAATATTTTTTTTTAAATAGACCTGCACGTGTAAAGTGGTGCAGGATTTGATTTTTTATTTACTTTATAAGGTTATGGACGTGAAAGCTCGCGATGATCTTAAGGTCCCGTGCACGCAGCCCCCCCAACCATCATCACACTGCAAAAATATATGCTACGTTGCATCCTGGCATTTTCAGCACACTTGCCGTCCACAAGTTGGGGCATGCAATGATACCTGTTTTTAAAAAGGAAAACACTCGTGCGCGCTCGTACACACACACAAGTGCATGGTTTGCGCTGCTTTGGCAGAGTGCAGGAATCTGGAGGATTTGCGACATGTCTGCTCTCTCGGGAAGAAGACATTGTAAAAATGAATAGGTTGAAAATAGCGTGCGAGGGGTTTGGAGATAATAAAAGAGAGGCCGTTGTAATTTGAGGCTTGTATGGAGGCAGTCCTGCAAAGCCCGTCAGTGCCAAAGCGGAGTTTACCAAAGTGTATGCCAAAAGGCCCGAGTGACATTAGTCCATCATCATCAGCTGAGGGGTGGGCTGTGGGCGGCGGAGGGGGGGGTCTGTCGTCTAGGTGGAAGGGGCGCTTCATGCTTTTAGGGCCTCTCTGAAAAGGGGGGTTACAAAAAGTGTGTGCGTGTGTGTGTGTGTGTGTGTGGGGGGGGGGGGGGGGGGTGCTTTTGTGTGAGCTGCATTGAATTGCGCCTCTCTGTGGGAAGGGTAAGCGTCCACGTGCCAATTTCAATAGGCGACACATCCACCAGTGGCACTGCACATTGAACACAACCTGTGGCGATAGAACAGCCCGCGGACGCAACAAAGGCACAAATAGTGGCTTCAAGTGCAAAAATTAAAATATAGGCTGTACAGTATATTTAAAAAAAAAAAATACACGAACATGGCACACGTGAACGCACAAGCATCTCTCGACAGTTTTTCATTATTAGTCGTATTATTATTATTGTTGTTGATGCTGTTGTTATATTCTTATGTGTGCGTGCGTCCGACAGGGGCGTGCACAAATCGAACCCCAAACAAAGCACAAAGGGAAACGGACCAAATGGACAGGGATGAGTATTTAGGGATCAAAGATTCCATATCGAGACAAGCCATAAATTTATTTTCCAGATTTTTTTTTTTTAAACTCGATCTTAGCTATGAGCCTAGGCTGCATTATTAAGGAGGAATATTATTGTTAGATGTCTGATCATTTGTGGGTAAACATCTGTAAGATGAATATAGTTATTTAAAACAGTTTCAAAATAGAACCATACAAAGGAGACTGTATGGGCTTAAGATGGAATGCCGAACTGTATTTAAAAAAATGTAAATGTAAGTTTTGCATCTGATGCATGAAGTTGATGAAAATACAGCCTGAAAGGTGCTATATTGGAAATGCAGGTTGATATAATTCGATATGCAAGGTGACACAATCGTATTAGAATTCATTTTGACATTGAAATATGATTTGTAAATTGTTGTGATTTTATACAAATGTATTATTAAATACACTTTGCAATGTTTATTCTGCGTTTTATTTGTTTGTCGGCGAAAAAGCCAAGTGTTTGAGTGTGTGCACCATGAACATGCTGAGCCATCTAAGGGGTCGTGTTCTCCCCACTTGCACTTGGACAGCCCGGCCAGGTGCAATGGGAGCGCCCTCTTATGTTCAGCCGGACCACAGGGACCGTGCAGCATGACTGCAGCTCCACGGGAGACAAGCTCGCGGACCTGCGCACTTGGCTTTCGCATAGGAGATTGTTGAACCGGTTCTGACTTGCTTATGGACAACACACCAACACCAACAACAACACTGGGTCGAGAAAGCGTGAATGCATGACGTATGCAAGCGAAAATAAATTATTGCAGCACACCTCCTATCGTTAATGGTAGAACTTAATAATTTTGTTCATGTATCATTTCCAAGATTACATAAATTCCTAAAGCAATTTGAAATAATTGGAAAGTTTTTTTACTCTGTTAAGTAACATCCAGATGTACTTTTTAAATGACTCATTTCAGATTAACGTAACGTGATTAAAATGTGACTTTGGAGGGGGGGGGGGTTATAAACAGATACATATTGCAAATCAAAATATTACATTTTAAAAAAGTGCATGCAATAGCCTACATGCCTTTTTGTTCTTTGGTTTTCCTAAATGATACATAGTAGAATTGAATACAGGAGTGTTTTTCAATTGATGCACGCTTAGTAATCGTCTTGTTTATGAGTCATATTGAAGTAGATTGTGTTATAGGCATATATTTAAAATGTGTTATTTATTTTCTTTGGGAGAGGATGCATTCGATATTACATGTGAAAATCTGGAGTGTCGTGAATGGGTGTGATACTGAAGCTTTGTCCATCCATATTTTAAATATTTGTTTTAGTGTCCCACTTATTTCACGTGATAATTTCCATTATTTCACTGCACATATAACATTTTTTATTTTAATTACAAAGCTGTTCATTTTGTTTGATATTTCATTTATTTTGTATCATGAATGCTAATGTGAATAGGCCTACTCTATGAATATTAAAATTACGTGGGACCAAGAATTTTTCACGTATGTACATATCATGAAATGTCTCCAAGAAAAAAATGATTTGGCGCAAGACAGCGTCTATTCGTGTGTGCAGCTTGAAGTGAGAAATCAGGATGCGTGTCCTTCTGCTGTTGTGATGTTGAGAGTTCGGATTAAAAAAAAAAAAAATAGCAAGTGGCCGTCTGGTCAGTCTTTCTCATTTACATAAGAAACAATCAATTCATCTCTCTCTACATCTATTTGTCCCGCTACCCTATTAATGACTCTATGCATAATTCAATAACATTTTGAACGTTGGACTAATATCAGTCTAAGTGCGGTATGCAAATATTTTGAAATATCATATATATATATATATATATATATATATATATATATATATATATATATATATATATATATATGATGCATCGATTTATAGGTTTATAAATTTGTGATAATTGTTTATGAATTTGGTCTGTTAAAACTCGAATTAAGCAACTCAGAAATTGGACATATGTGCTTCTGTCTGCGTGCGTAAATGTGTGTGTGCGGGTGCCTGTACGCGCGTGTGGTACTAGCGTCATATTTTTGCTGTTTTTAAATAAGAAACTGTATATGTAAATCAATTAGGTTAGTTTTGCTTGACTGTTTGTTATTTTTCCATCGGATAATATACACAAAACGACGAAGTGTGCTGGCGTGTGTGCTTGCGCGAGTGGGTGCGCACGTGCGTGTGCGCACGTGCGTGTTTGCGCGTGTATGAAAAGCCTATACAACGTCATCACACCTCCCCACTGTGTAAGAATATTGTGAAAAATGGTCTGAAAACTGCTGGTAAAAAATGTTTTGTTTTTGTTTTGTTTTTTCTTCATGTTTGTACGTTATAACGAAGGCCTTAGACGTTTTGTTTTGTTTTTTTGCCGACTGGGAACTGTCACATCTCAGTTTTTAGTGCACACATATTAAAACTATACGCAAAAAATACGGACAGGGGAAAAAAAATGGAAAAATCAGCCGACTTCTCAATGAAATATGAGTAAATATTGATGAAAAAAATCTTTGGAAATAAATATGAATAATAATAATTTCACATGTCTGACAGATTAATGTGAAGAGGTCCTGCAAGCTGTGGACCGGGTCGAGACTCGGACTTGGGTCGTGTGTGTGCATGTGGGGTTTTTTATGTACTTGGAAGAGGTTCACTGAGAAGGAGGGATCCCAAATCAGAGCCATATGAGCCCCCCAGGCAGGCGCAACACTGGTAAGTCGACCCAAACAGAACAGAGGATAATCACCGCGCCACAATGCCAAAGCCATTAAAATGCCTCTTTGCTCTTGAATATACAAACTTAAAGTAATTTTCCTTCATGTCAAGAAGCCCCTCCAAAAAGCATGATGAGATGAAAGTTGACATGTGGAAGAGTTGCATGAGACAAATACAGACCAAGAATTACTGCCAGGGGTCAAATCTAAATTTTGCATCACAGCCTGGATGAGCTCGACATCACTATGATGTGCCTCGGGTCAAATTTTGAACAAAAGACCTCCTGAATAAGGGCGACATTTTGCTTTATGAAATCCATTGACTTTTTATAAAAATAAGAAACTGTGGGGTAAAAGTTGTTGAAATGAGCCTAATTAAGTAGGTGGACAGGCAAGCTAAATAGCAAACTAGAAGGATAGCGAGTAAGCTCAATAACTAGACAGCTATTGTAGCTCAGCAATTTGTGGTGCCTGCTGGACCCAGGTAGCCCACAAGGACCAGTATAACCCACAGGCCTTTTCTAGTAATAGCTCCACAGTGATGGAACGTTGGGATTTTCTAGCAATGAAGCTATCATTTATGATATTTATCTGTTTCATAATCATTTTTAGAAATCATTGACATGAACAGTGTCTTCACATCATTAACTATTAATTATGACGCGATTAAAGGTAGTTAGAGCCAATGTGTTATTTCAATGGTGTGCATTAAAAACTGGTTGCCCCTCACACCACCCTCGAGGTAGCTCTCAGTTTCTAAAAGGTTAGTGACACCCACAGGGTAGCTAGAGTGTGGGCTTGACACGTCATTGCTACAATGCGGCTTGGGTCAGATTTTAAACACGACATCCAGAACAACCTCTATTTGTCACATGATGAAATGTGTCCACAGAGCTTTTTATAATATAATGTGGTGTTGAAACAAGCCTAATTACAAAGGTCAGGCAGACAGGTAGCTAGATAGCTAGCGAGCTAGCTCGGCGGATTTTGTAGTTATATAGACAGACAGATAACGCTCGTAATTGCCACGCTTGTGTGCGGGTAGGTGAGCCCACCCAAACAGGTTGTGGGTGGACAGGGTCACTGGGAGCCGCTGTCCTTCAAGTGGCTCGCCCTCAGTCAAGAGGCCCCCCTTTACAGTCCCGAACATTTCCAGGGACCCATAAAACCTTGTGATTAGTAGAGCCGTTCCATTTTTAGGTGTTAGCTCGTTAAAGTTAATAGAGAAGGTGTTTACTTTTGCGCGACACATGCACACACACGCACATGCGCATACACACACAAAAAAACACCTAATATCAAAACTTCGAGTACACTGGAAAACAATGCATTGATCTCATAGTGTGCTGGTGTTTCAAGAATTGTACGGCACCGGCATGGACATCTCCCAGCAATGGATTTCAGTAGCCAATTTGCCAACTCACATCATTTTCAAGCATGTTCAAAAAACACACACACACACAAATTCAAAAAACTAGATGATTCCAGTTGCTTCAACTCAACATTTGCAATTCATCATGAATAAGCTACACAAAGAAAAGAAAACAAAGTTGTTAGCATGCATATTATTACATAGTACATTTAAAAGTAAGTTTCAAATAAATCATGCAATTAGGCTATAAGACTAACAATTAGTTTTTTCAAATGCTTTACCATGCAGACGTTCCTTCAAAATGTAAACATTATGGCTGAAAGATTGAGAAAGAATATAATGTATTATGTATTCTGATGGACATGACATTCATTAACAATTGAATGTAACATTACAGTATTGTACAGTATTCATACGTTTATATAGGATAAAAGTAGAACTACAACAAATTCTGTTTCCATGCAAACATTGTTCAAAACCCCCCCATCAAACAGCATCCTGAAAGCATTGTATGGTGGCACAAAGAGGCTACTTGCACATTCCAGCAAAAAACGAAGATCTTTTCTTGGTAACAACCAATGACCCTGCTCGAGTGGTAGAAATTCAATTCAAGTAACCACTTTTGCTTGTGTCTAACAGGAGCACAAGTGTTTTGGGGTTATCAAAACACACCTCGGTGGTAGCAAGCCTACCTTGTAGGTTCCTTTCTGCTCGGCTTCACAGTGTCAACACGCATTCACAAATGTGTGACGGACAGACATTAAGGGCAGCGCACGAGCACTTTTAATTCCGTCAGATGTGTGGCGTGCTGAATAATTTTGCGCAAACTCCGCACAGTATCAACAAGCCGAGCCCCCATGTTGTTTGGATGTTTGTGCTGGCAAAAAGATAGCAACATGAAAAATTGTCTTTAGATTCCCAAAAAGGTCACACTCACACACACACACACACACACACACACACACACACACACACACACACGCACGCACGCACGCACGCACGCACGCACGCACGCACGCACACAATTGCTCACAAATGCACGCACACACACACACGCATGCACACAATTGCACACAAACGCATGCACGCACACACACACGCACACACACACACCCCTGGTCAAATGACAGTGATGTGATATTCTCCAACATAGCTCAGAGGATAAAACCAGGGATATGAGATCACACAAAACACATGACACTCAAAAATGTAACTACTGTCTTGTCTTGGATGCTTATAATTAATAGCACAACTAGTACTATATGTAAGCTATGTCTCAATATTTCAAAATTGATTTGCTCGATGTAATCTTTTTAAAATGTTATGCAAACAGTCACCAGTATTATAACTCAATCCCTTTCTTGATAGTATATTTAAATAGATTGTAAAGAATTAAACAGTTTGTGCATGATTATTTAATTGTAGCTTGTTTTCATAGCTTGTTTGACCATCATATGCAGAATAATATAGATGTGTGGAGGCACACAAAATAGTTTACCAACTACTGTGTGACTCAGTAAGTTTTTGTAGAAATTGCACAAATAAATGCCTGTGATTGTGCAGATGGTTATTTCTTCTGTCTATGTTTATTTTGGTGCTTTGTTTGTGTTCAAATATCCGTTTAAAGGTTAAAACACAGCCACACAGATGCTATTTGTGAGCAGCTAATGACATTTATGTGGTGACATTAAATGAAGTGACTTAAATGAAAAGTTATGTGCTTTTATATATATATATATATATATATATATATATATATATATATATATATATATATATATATATATATATACATATATATATATATAAACTTAGAAATCAATGCATATATATTTATATATTTATATATACATTTAACAGAATCCTAACCGCTGTTATGTTCATAACTGAGCAATATTGCAGCAAAGCTTATCCTATTGCTCAGTGAATATAAGGTGATACACAATAATGAATAAATAGGTGTGAAGTGAAAGTGTCAGTCTGCCATGTATTTGTACATTTAAAAAAAACATGAACAAAGAATCATAACCTGTCTTTTTCGTGCGTTTTTCTTTTTGAATATATATATATATATATATATATATATATATATATATATATATATATATATATATATATATATATATATATATATATATATATATATATATATATATATTTATATATTTATATATATATATATACGTACATATATATACGTATATATGTATACACACACACACACACACTTTTCTTTCATGCATTTGGCTATGTAAAAATATATCTCTTCGAGAAGAAAGATGGAGGTGGAGGCTTGGGTCACAGGAAACGGGTTTTACCGTGGTCTGTTTAGAATTGTAAATGTATCGCATAGGCCATGCTGTCAAATTATATATATCTTTCATGTATGAAATCATGCATGTCTTTTCCTCTAAAAGGGGGAGGGCCGCCACAAAGGGAGCGAGCCCTCACGCAGGAGAACAGTGTGCAGCCCTCATGAAAAATAAGCAAGTGTCGAAGCCATGGGCGAGGTGCGCAGCTCCATCAGCACATAGGCTAAGGGGGAGACACACACGCACGCAGACACACACACAGACAAACACACACACTCGAGCTCACAGAGGAGCTTTCTCTGCTCCAAACTACTGCTTTATAACCATTGCCCTGTTGTGAATCAACTGACCCCAAATGAGACTTCTAAGAAAATAAACACCCTAGAATAGATGATGTTGATAATTAGCTCCAAAATAATGACTTGATGTTGATAATTAGCTCCAAAATAACGACTTTTCTGCATTCAAGGATTTCAAGCGTCGTATTTTTTGCCTCATCAAAATGTCTTGTCTGAAGACGCACAGCAAGATAGAGAAACCTCTTTAATTTTTTTTAATACCACCACTCATATCAGCTATCCAAATTTCGTTAAATTGACTTTGAGCTTCACAGAGCACAAAGGAACAAAGTTTAATTTCATAGTGAATAGATAAATCAAGTCAAATTGTTACCAGAGAACAAACAACAATCACAACTTCATTTTAGAAAGTAGAACATTTCAATCTCTCATACTATAGTTCAGATTACCTGCAACATCTGAGTCATTTAAGTGAATATGTGCTGCCAACGTATGAAACAACTTGAAAATCAGACAATAAAAGTCAACGTGTGAAACCCAGTTGAATAAAAATGACTGGTCACCTGGAATGGAAATACTTCACACAATGGAAATATTTTACAGCTGCGTGCTATGAAACCCAAACTGCACATAACAATCACAATAGATTTTGTCAAAGTCAAGCCAATGGACATATTATCTTTGTTTAAACCAGTGCTTTATTTTCATTATTTATTATTAGTTGTTTCTTTGTGTTATGCCCCCCATGGAAGAAGAGAATATTTCAGACACACCCTCCTCTGTGACTATAAATAGTATAAATTGTCTATAAAACTGTAATAAGAATACCTCTGCATAACATTGTATTCTAATTAACATGTCCCCTGGCAAAGGACTGCGGCCCCCTAAATAATAAGGGGTCCTATTAAGTGCAGTGTAAAAAGGCCTTTATCGTTTTTTTTCCTGACTTTTTATGCTGTTTTATCCCTGTTCTTTGAATTACCGCTTCTGTTGACCAGGACACTTGTGCAGAATATTGTTTTTCTTCTGGTTGAATACACAGCGGATATAAAAAGTCTACACACCCTTGTTTTGTGTGTTGTAAAAATGAGACCGAGATGTCCTTCCAAAGCTTTTCACAAAACCTTAAGGCTTATGTTAGGAAACAAATATTGTCAGGAAGAGCCCATTAGAACAACTGAATTGTATTTGAGGTTATTCAGAAGCACTTAAAATGGTGCCGCATGTGCGCTGGCCCTTATTTACTTTAATTCTCAACACAGCCACATGCTCATCTATAAATGTATGTGTATACACTTGTGCAGCTTGTATTTCCCCTCACAAGCAGATTTATTTGGGGGATTTCAATTTATTTGTACTGTCACCAGTCACATTAATGATGGAGACAAGTATTTTTTTTTTTAATCACAAAAACCTGTCATTTAAACAGGTATAATGTAGAGGTTTTTTTTTTCATATACACTGTAGGTAAAATAGACTGCAGGTCTATACCACTGCAAACTACAGCTGCATAGACAAATACATTGTTAAATAAATTCACCTGACAGTGCCAGTCAATGTCAGTTATCACACCGAATGATTACATTCGTGATGGCAGAATTTTCAATACATTTCTTGGACCGGATCTCATTAGGTTGTTCGGGTGATGTGTGTTGCTGTGAATCTACGATATGTATTTCAATCATCTGACAACGTAACACCGACAAGACCTGTGAGTGCGTGTACCAGCTTGTAGCCCATGCGGCTTTTGATAGGCAGACACTGCAAGGGTCCAGTACAGAACCCGGAGAGATGCTCTATTAGCCAAACAATGTCCACATATTGAAAGTCTAGTATCCAAAAGGAACAAAGAACTGAGCAGAAGATGAAAGCGAGACATTTATCAGCCAGTAGTGTGTATGTGAACACAGAAGGGGAGCTAACAATGAGAAGGACTGAAAGTGGGGATAAATGTTTTCAAAGCCCAGCAGACGACGATAAAGGGCTCAGGCTTTGGACAGCAGGGAGAGGGGATGGTCATCGCCTTACCTGATGGAGTTTTTGGTCTCACTTCCTCCCACGCCGACTCCTCTCTGGCAGCGCCGTCTTTTCAAGTGTCTGTTTGAAGCCAGCGGGCAGAAAGGTCACGTTCTCCTGGTCACAGTAGGCTCGTCCAAACAACGGTGGACAAGGCAGGATGGCCGGCAGCTATTGCCGCTGTCCTCGTTTCTGTCTTTGTTGTGTAGTTTAAAAAAAATAAAAATAAAAATACAGTCGAAAGGTAAAGCTATTAATTTGGTGCCTGGGCACCTGAAAACATTTTGGTGATGTACTCCTAGAATTCCAGGTATTTCCAGGGTTTTCCAAAGCTATACTGGGATTTTAGGGACTCCCGGGTCCGAGAAGAGTAAATCAGGCTGAAGCATCACCTGCAACGAGAGACCAAATTTTTGTTTAATATGCAAGTCAATCCAGTGTTGTCAAGAGAGACATTTCTGTAAAAGAGCTAATCAGCTGTTCCTAAGACTAGAAAATGAAGCTCTATTCATTTGTGAGTAACTACAGGAAGACGGATTCTTGTGATTATATTTAATTTCTCTCCTCATACCGCTGTCGACTTTGAAAAGGAGAAATGACAAATATTTCCAGCGAAACTTAATTTTCTCGTAAGCAGAGCAAGACATATTCCTGTAATAGCATACATAATTGCCTGCTCTGCACAGGATCTCTCGCACATGACAACAAAGTCTCAGAGACAATACGTATTTATTCTGCTGTCAATTCCAGTGGAGGAAAAAAAAAAAATGCTTAAAAAAAAAAAAGACTTTGAATTTCACATTGGGCCCGGTTTGTGAAGCCGGGTAAATATGCTTGTCATGTGTTCCAATAGTTCCTCAGCAACAGAGATTTAGTGGGGGGAATACAGGAGGGAGAGGCACACACTTTGTGATAAGTGAATCGCTCTTTTGAAGTCACTTCCATTTGGAAACATTGCGTGATTATTTTTACCTCTGTGGTTGCGACTCAAGTTAAAACCCTCGTTTAATTGTTCCCAAGAGTTCTTATTGTGTCGCTGATAAGGAGCTCTGGGAGCAGCGTTTAAAATTGCGTCAAAAATAACTTGACTTTGTGTTCATTGGCCACAGGTCTGAAAGAGTGACAAAGAAAGACTCGACTTGGCTTCTCCGATTGTAATGTGCACTCAGCCTTTCTTAATGCTCTTTGTTTGAATATCAATTCAAACAATGACCCCCGAGCCGTCATAAATAAAGACGGCACGGTGCATTAGCAGTTAATCAATAGAAAAAAAATGTTTTACGAGTGTTTCGTCAGCAGTTTTTGCCTGACAGACAAAGTATCAACAATAATTTTTCGTCTGCTTCCCTTTCGCAATGCCGCCACTTCAAGGTTGGTCAATGCGACCTGTAGAAGCATATTTGTCGGATCAATAGCCCACCCACAGCAGCGCCGCGGGCCATCCCTGACCCGGGCCATTGATTAGGCCTCGCTCAGCTGCCAATGGCAATGTGCTGCATGTGACACCAAGCTAAGGCAAGAGCAGCAAGGAAGGGGGATGCTGGATTGCCAGTGGCAGCCCCACAGCACACCACAGATAAAAGTCAATTCCACTTAAGCAAATCATTGACAACTAAATAGTTAGCGCGCGGAAGAATTCGGAGAGTCTCCGACGGCGGCGGCTGGATGGCTTTGGGGATTTCTGCAAATATGACCCCGTGTCAATAGGGACATGAGTGCTACTTCAATTTGTGCAGGTAGCATGACTCCAGCCTCTGTGTTTAGTTCATTTAGACAACTCACTGTCAACATATATGCATATGTACACCTGTCAAAACACGAAGCTACAGCTGCAGTACATGATGAGATCCAATACAACAGCTGTAATCAAATGAAATAAGGCTCCATTTTTGCATGGGGCACAAATAACCATTCACACTCACAATCATACCTATGGGCAATTTGAAGTGGCCCACGTGTTTAGAATATTACATTTTTAGATTTTCTTTTTTTTTTGCAATAATCATCTTGACATATAGGAGTCAAAGAAGTGCATTAGAGCAAGTCGAGGAGTTTCATTTAGACATAAGAAGTCCTTTTCCATAAAAGTAGAGGCACAAGTTACATGAAGTCAAGTTTTATCAAGTAGACAAGTTACATCAGTTTTATATCATCATTATTTGGTTGTATAATCTTTTTGAGACATGTTTTGTTTGGCTTAATAATGGTGCTCTCGCTGTTGGGTTATTGATTTAAATGAAGTACTGTACGGCTTTTGGAGAGAATTATATGAGAGGATATGAATATGGAGAGGGTGAACACAGGCAATCGCTTCAGCATGCACATGCAGTCCCATTGAAGTTGTCACACCCCTTTTGATCCATCTTGCTCACAGCCATTAGCGCTCCATATTAGAGTAGTTTACGTGTCACTTTACTGCTCCTTTCACTTGTGAATGTTATTCAGTGGCCACGACCTCTTTGTGCATTCCCCTCCTATCTAAGGCTCCATATCTCTCGTGGTAATTGCTGAGTGACAGAAAGGCACTAGTGACCACTTCATTATCGAGACAAGCAGGCTGACTGGACGCCGGCCTATTGGCTTTAGGTTACGGTGGCCACACTGACTTTATCTGCCCGGGTTGTCGGAGGTCAGTCCCCCAGAATCTATAAGGAACCTTCTTGGATGTGCAGTGGTTTCTGTACAGGAGGAAGGATCTCCCGACCCTGGTAGGCTGCTTATATCCACTATTGATTGCACTTTGTCTCCTTCAGTGGAGGGAGGAGTCACATCTCAACATTACTCCCACAACTTGCATGTTTTGGCAGCAAGTTATATAAGAGCATTGATTTAGTGACTTAGTGGTGAGGTATGACTTTTTTGATGCACCATTATACTGCACAGATAATTTCTCATTATCATTTTTAACTGGCAAAGATGAATAAAAGCAGACTTTGAGCTGTTTTACAGTACTCGGCTATGAAAAGTGAAGATTATTTACAAGAGATTATTCTTCAGATGAAACATTACTGTGGCCACCTGAGAAATGAGTGATCCAACTTTTTTTTCCAGATACAAGCTGTCATTTAACTGATTTTTGTTTACCGTGATGACAGCAAGAATTAACACACTGTTTGCTGGCAGTGAACTCAATAAAAAGCATCCTGTGAAGTGTCCATTCAATTGAAGTATTTCATGTAATTATGTTCCCACTGTATTCATATGTGTACTGTACCTTTGTGACATTATTTCAAATGAATGAACATGCTATGCTGTCCAAAGGATGAGACTCATTTGTGTGAGTACAAACTAGATGGAGTCTATCTACTGATTCTGGGGGCTCACTTTTCTAAATAAACTTCCTCATGAGTGTAATACAACGCCCTAAATTCTCATGAGAAAACTTTGACATGGATGCTGCTCAGTACTCTCTCAAGAATGTCACCAGCTCTTTCAGAGAAAATAAAAAAATCCAGTCGCTCATGTTTACCATCGTTAGCGTCGCCATATGGATAGAGGTGTGTGTAATTGTTTGTGCGAAACTAAATGTCTACCCACGTTGCGTTCGCCGCAGCTTGTGTCTGCGCACGACCATTTATGTACACACTAAAGCATCCACGATGCTCGTTAGATCTTGTCTCTCGGCAGCTACGTGGCAGCATTCGTATTAAATCACCACAATGGCAGATGAGCTCCGGCACTAGAGAGACAAGCATCTATTTGAAAGTCCTCTTTATTACACTTTGTTCCTTTTAATAATAATAAAAAAAAAAAGTACGGGAAAAGATAACCCGGTTTTAAGGATTTCAGATAAACAGCAACGATTGCATCTTTAAATAATAGATGACCCCCGCCTGTTACGGACGGGAATATAACTGAAAATAATTGAAGACAACAATGTCCTATAAGAGCACTACTCCAGGACTGCTGATTCGGAATGTGTTACAACTTCAAACAGTCAGTCATAAACTATGGATAATCTGTACAAGAAAGGCAGGCGCCTGTTTACAACTTCCTTCTAATTAAGGCTACAGGATGAGTTCTACCTTTCTTCAAGTTGATGTGTGGTTGCTCGATATACCGGGTGGGTGGGGGTGGCTTGTACCAATGGCAAATTAGAGTTGGGAAACAAAATGAAACAAACAATAACACTCTAATATGAACTGCAGTCAAAGGGATAAATATTTAACTATCTGTCTACATTTGACACACTTTAAGTGGAGAACAAATAGATCCTGAACAACACAATGGCAAACTTGCAATAGTAAGTCCTTTGACCACATTGGTATTTAGAATTCTGCTTGTACTGTGATTGCAATCCGTCCTCATTATTTTGGGGAGTCAACGTTTCTGCGTTAATTCTGTCTCTAAAGGAATGACACCGATCTAGCGCCAATCAAAACAAATCATGATGTTACAACAACAAAAACATTGGGCTCATCTGGGAGATGTATGAATGTGGGGAAGAATTATTGAGTTGTAGGAGAATCATTGTTGCTGAGTGCAAGTGAATTTTTTTCCACTGAGTAACTTGAACAATAAAGTTGTGCATGGTACACAATTTATTTGGTGTTACGGCAGGAAAAAGTCACCTAAAAAGTGATCAGTACAGTCGCAATTTGTTTCCCTTGCAGTTAGTTTTCTTGCACTTGTGTCCCACAATTTAATTTGCCATAGCTATAAGATGATGTGCTTATGCACCCTGAAGTTAAAAAAGGTCTAAACATATATTCAAATTCATCCAAACGTGTTGACTGCAATGGATTTACAACATTTCCATTTTTTTCAGAGGAAAGTTGTACAAAAAGCGACACACAACACATTTTTATAAAACTGTACATCCATCCTAATTTTGTGATTTGAAAGATTATTTTTGCCAGTTTGATTCACAGTAACATGACTGCGTAGATGCTCTTTCCGTATTTTGTGTGCAAAGCCGAGTAGGAGGAGGTGGGATAAAGCAGTATTTGATGATTAATCACTGGACATAATAAAGCTTCTCACCATGAGTCCAGAGTCCAGCTGATTCTATGATACGATCGGAGGCGATTAGAAAGAAAAAAAATAATCATTTCTTCTTACAGTGCATCGGTAGCGCAGTCTAATGATGTCTTCTGATTGGACCGTGCGGAGAAGATAATAAAGGACCTTCTTCAGAATGGACTCTGAGATTATTTCTTTGCTTAACTTTTATGAAACAGGGCAATGAGCCTGGATGCTGCCGATTTGAGGATTAAGATAAGATGACCTTTCACATTATGTCGCCATGTATAAAAGATGAAGTTTACAGTCCCTCATCACATTAGACCTTATCAATGGTTCGAGCCTCTGTGACATCCCTTTGAACATCACAATGGGTTTTTTTTCAAGCTGAAATACAACAGGCCTTTACCCCCCAGTGTGGGATTATTGTTCCAGAGCGTGTATGTGTGTGTCGTACACCACGAGCGGAGAGAGGCACACTTGCTTTGTTTGGACAATGCTATATTGCTCATCTACTGTATTAAAGAAATAAATCCAAAATATACCAAACCAAAGCTTTCCTCGTGATCATGTGAGTAATATCATAATAAAAAGGTAGATTAAGATGGATGAGCATTTTATTAAACAGCAGAAGTTGTAGCGTACAATCAGATCATCTGCCCCCCCCCTTCAAATCAAACATATGGCATAGTATTGAACAACAGCAGGGTAGGTTAGTCAACTCTGCAGACTGTCTGAAAAAGTCTAATAAATAAATAACAATAAAACAAATCAATCTTAACAGTCGTCTTAAAAAAGAGTAAATAAAAATAACCGTCAAATGGAAGGCAAAGTGTTTCAAATGCAAACCAGCATGTTTGTTGGATCAAGTTCAAGATGTGCTGTTAAAGCTGAAGGGGTAGCTGTCACTTACACATCCCGTCACTTGTTTCAGTGTCAAAGCCAGTGAAACTATATTTGAAACCAGTCAAGCGATCTCACCTCAGTGGCACATTTGTTTTGTTTGGCGCTAGAACAAAACTCAATTTTGGGTGCTCGTGAAGAGAAGCTCTTGGATTGGAACCGGCCTGAAAGCTAGTCAGACAACCAAACGGCCACCATCGCCCTGCTCCTTTGATACAGGAGTTATTGTTTACCCCTATAACTTACAGCTCGGCTCTGCGGGGACTTATTTTTATAACCCTCATTATTTTCTGTCATAAATATTCAAATCCAGATCAGAAATCCTCCAGCTTAGCGAGGAGAATAGCCAAAAACAACATGCGGCTTTTCAACTTCCCCCAGCTCTCAGTCTCTATAGAAAATCATTAAGAAGATGAATAAAGAAATCAGACGGAATGCTGAGACGAGCGCATACGAGGCCTGCTAAAAAGCACTCATATGAAGGAGTCGGGATGGAAATTTTTGGCCAAGGAGCCTGGCTTCTTTTGTTCTTTATTTATTTGAGCGTTTCATCACGTTCTGCATTTCCTCCTTTTAGACAGTGAATTAATATTTGCGCTCGGAATATTAATCCTGATTCAGTTGCGGATTAGTTTTCTATTGTCCCCTCGGCGCTGAGCCATAAATAAAGGCGCTGACATGGAGAGGAAATCTATACCTCCCTGGCCTGCAAACAAAGACCTCTGCACCCCGAGATAACACATGTCCCCGCAACACGGACGCCCCCCTTCCGTCGCCCACATGCCGGATCCCCCTCTCCCGTCACCCCCGCTTCCCCCTTCCACTCATCATCCTCTCTCTCCTTCAGAAAAAACTTTGCCATGGTAGATTTGCAAGGCAATTGTGCCCTTAAAGCGTGCCTCTTCCTCAGCTCATACCATGCATTTTCCAGAGTTTATCAAAGAATACAATGGGGTTATGCTTTCTCCATTATTCTCCGGGCAAGAACAGTAATTCGACTGCGGCGCTAGTAGCGAGGCAGCCATGATGTCTCACTACGGAACACAGAGAGCGAGAGAGAAACGCAATGCATTACTTTGTTGACCTTTCCTGTTCCCATAGTTTACAAACAGCTGTGAAGCTCATTCCTCTGGGCTCTTTGTACATCAGAGGCTGGGAGTGATGGAGGCACGCCAGGCTTAAATGAAGGGCTTTTTCAAGCTCGCCTCCATCGTGGTTGACAAACACAACCTAACAAACGTGCGTCCGCTTTATCTCCGCCGCCAAAGCCATTGCGGGCGTGCAGGAAGAAATACACAGCAAACAGATAGCATGACATCCTTTCATGTAAGTATATATTGTAACAGACAATCTGTTCAACAGAAGAAGAAATCTAAACATATCCACGCATCAGCATAGCCACCCACACGCAGAAATAAGGTGCATTTGCTCACTCGGTAGAGCTAAAACTAAATTGTACGCGTCTCTCAAGGATGGAAGAAACAGTATCACAAAAGTTGGCACAGCACCCATCCAATCTTTGCCACCATGTCATCAGTTTACAGCTTGTAAAAGTAAATTTACTGTTCCCTCAAGGTAACAACGGGTAGCCATTAATGTATGGACAACAAAAGTGAGTCCACCTCAAAGTGAAACTATCCAAATTGGGCCCCGCCAGCCATTTTCCCAACGTCATGCTTCAAGGTGTCAGGTGCAAATGGAGTGCATGTGCGTTAAATTTGATGTTACTGCTCTCACACTGGTCCCTGCAAATTTAATTTGGAACCTCATGGCAAATAACTTTTTGAGGATCTTAAAATAAAATAAATACTGTAATTGTCATTTTTGTAAACGCAAAAGAGAACATTGATTTATGTGCAATGTGCAAAGATCGGGTTTACTCACACAATGTGCGTTAAGTTCAATGGCAGGTCAGTATTTGGAGAAAAAGGTGGAGAAAGAACCCACATTGGACCAGTGACGATGATAACAGAAAAAAAGGGACCAAGAAATATTGATCATGGAGGCAAAAAAAAAAAAAACCCTCTGTCAAGGTGCAACTTTTGAAAGCACTACAAAACTATATTTGTGTTTATTCAGAAACGTTTTTTAACTTGATGAATATTGAACTTGATCCAATAGGCATGCATTTCAACCAGCTGCAATTTTACTTTCTATGTTCCAGTTATTATGTCCCAATTTCAAGATGATCTAATATGTTCTTCATGCCCTTGCGTCATCCGTCTACAAAATTTCATTGAATTATATTAAACAGTTTTACAAATTAAATAAGTGTAATTCAATCTCAAAACAAGAAGTCATCCTTTGTGCTAGATCTAACTAATAACAAAATAAAACATTTGTTATTTGCAGTTTCCGAAAACTGTGACAACGTTGGCTTTGAAGGAAAGAGTTGTTTGTTCAAAGGTTGAAGCGACTCTCGGAAGTGTACACTCAAATGATTATTTTTCAAATCAACAACCAACAAGTTGAGTTTTCAGAAAATGCTTTTTTTTTTTGGCCCCACATATCCATTGTTGAACAGCTTGGACAATCCAAACCCGGTTGGCTAAAAGTAAGCGTGCAGTAAACAGTTGAAGCGAAGCATGTTGCAGACAAGAACGGGCAGCCACACCGATTGCATGTTTAATCAATCCAGTTGTGTCTGAGCGTCTGGGTGGGGAGTCGCTCACAGTCTGGAAGGGGTTAATGGGAAATCAATGAAGGGATGTGCTTATGAGCAGGACATGGGGAAGGAGGGACACTGGGGTGCGAGTGAGAGGAGGCAGATAGGAGGGGGAGATAGTAACATTGTTTCCTGTGATAGCAGCACACTTCCCAGATGTTATCTGTCACTCAGAGGCCAACTCTGGTGACCAGATGTTTAGGCTCTGAGTGGTAGAATGGCTTATTGGCGGATCAATACAGGTCAAGTGCAAGGCGATATTTACCACTAGTCTGCAAACAGAACACACTGATGCATGGGAAAGACAGAAATGTGTGGAATGAAATGTGCACTCTTTAAAAGTCTCTTTACCAAAAATCTATAACTTCATTTTCAAAAGTGATGTCATGTCAATTTATCATTATTATTATTGTTATTATTATTATTATCAATTTTACTGTATAAATCACATTAGTTGAGTCACCTGCCACTATACGGCACTTTCATTGCAAGGTATGAGCACAAAATTGTCAGAGGAACAGCTAAATGTATATTAAAAAAAAAAAAACGAGGGGAAAAAAAATCATGCCTTTGCTCTGTTGGCCTGATTGTTTTCTCATAGATACGGATCATAATATGTCTGCAATATCTCCTTTGTGTACATCCATAGCTGGTAACAAAGGACAATGCTGATTTGAAAGGAAAGGTAAAAAGAAATGCAGCAAAAAGCAGCCCGAGCAGTCCTTCAAAGGCCCCGGGGGCCATGTGGGGAGGTAGGCTGCTGCTTGGAAAGGGGGAACCCGGAGCACGTCCCAGTGCAGTCAGGCTCTTTGTAGTTAGAGCAAGCTGAACTTGCCAGAGGCTTTCTGCTCTAACCCGTACCACTCAGACTGTTTGGGGATATTATACCACCGAGCAATAATTAATCAAGTAAATGTTGAGTCGCTTTGATTTAGATTACATTAACATATGATCAACAATGCATTCATCAAATACAAATAAACACCTCTGGTTAATAGCATACTTAACAGCATACATTTTCACACAGATATGACGCCAAACGATTGCTTTGGCAACAAAGTGTTATGTGCTCTGATGAAAGGTGTCTTTGTGGTTTGTGAGTGGTTTGCAACACAGATTTAATCTCGGTTAACTTCAGAGTTTGCACTGCTCTTAGTTATTTGTTGCATGTGAAATATTTGCATAAAGGCCCAGCCTAATTGGAACGTGTGATGACATCATACGCTTTGTATTTCATTTGGTGATATTTTTAATGGCTGATGTAAAAGCTACTAAACATTTTTATTAAAAAGAGAAAGGCGAAATCAGTGACACCCATGTTGACATCCAGATGGATTTGGTGAGATGGAATGTTTCGGACTTTGCTTTACACAATAGTGATTTTGTTGGCATAAACTGGGAAAGAAATCAACTGTCTTAAGTGAGCATGTTTTTGTCTGTCGACAGATGAATGCTTACACTCAATTTGTATGTGCCAGGGAAGATTAAAACTGCACAATAATTCCATAGTGTTGTGTCCTTTATTGAATGCTTGCTTCAACTTTGCGTCAACCATTCCAACCAAAAGGCAAAAATATCACAAATTCATTTCTTTAACAACAGCAGACTGCATCTGACAGACTAAATAAAAACAGCACTAATGAAGAGTGAGAAACACAATGCACGCAATTTGTGCAAAAGCGTCTCTAAAAGAAGCCGGCAAGTGGATTGTAGCAAATTGTTAGTTACCGCTATCATTTGCAGAGGAGTCGAATCAGCACTGCTTTTGTATTTTTACATTTTCACTTAAATGCATGTTCTGTTTTCCTCAGATAAAGTTGTGCTGTTTAAATAAAAGCATCCTTCCGCGCCTTACACTTTGTTCATTGGGGAACTTCATGCCCAGGGATTTTCTAAACACAATTCATCAAAGTGGAACAGCGCTCTTTTTATTTTTTGCATTCCTAATCCTTTTTGCTGCAGATGAGAGATTTGCTGTTCAGACTCATTAAGATTAAAGCATTTTGCCAGAGTTATTTAAGAATGCAAAGTTCCATGTGAGTTCAGAACAGAGGAAAATCCTATCAACATGCTCGGTGCACTGGGGGCGGCTCTTAGCCTATATTCCTATATTTGGTGTCGGTGATTGAATGATAGCATGTGAAATAGTTTTTCACAATCCATTATGGCTCCAATCAGTTTGGTTTTCTCACTATCAGGAATGTTGGAGTGTGATTTCTCCTTTTGTCTACGTGTGAGATTAGATTTGTTTTTTTCTTTTTCTGGTGCTTATTCTTTTTTTGGGGGGGTGAGCAGGACAAATTTGCTTCCTGTACTGTTGTTTGGCATAAACTGAAAGACAAATCAGTTTTCTGGAGGGGAGCGATACATCAAGCGTATAATGCTTACCTGCACGGATTCCAAGAAGGCATTTCACTTTCTAGTGTTACTCTGCCAGCACATCACGGTTGAGTGCTTGCAGTAAAATATTGAGTTGGCCAAGGTAGCAGTTGTGTATCTTTCAAAAGAAATGATGGTCTAAAATGATTAACATTATTTTTTCAGCCAACTGCTAAGATCCTCAGCTCCAGTCTCAGCACCTCTCTGAAACTTTCCAAGTGTCGCAATCTGGTTCCATTTTACAGCTGGCCTTGGGATTGTAACAGAGCTCCTTTCTCTCCCCTCTGAACCGCATATTTAATCCCTACGCTTATGTCAAACTTAATTACAGGACCTTGTACGAAAAAATAACAAGTGAGCCTTGTAGGAGTGGGCGAAAGGAAAGGAAAGTATTAAGAGAGTGAGAGAAAACGAGACCTAAAGAGAATGCTAAGAGGTGCGAGGGGGGGGAAAGGAACAACACAGACATTTAATCTGTTGACTCAGTATGTTAAATAGCCCAATACGAATCTTTGATGTTGTTTTTTTTCTTTTTTCCTCCATAGAAACGACACTATAGGTATATAAAAAAAATCACTAAGTATTTGCTGAATCCATATTAATGGCCTTAAACGTGTACTAGGGCTGACATAGCACAGAGATGTCATATGTGCAACAAAAACCTCAGGAGGTGTCTTAAGCACCATCTTTTTCACTTACAAATCCGCCTGAAACCGCACGAGCCAAAAATAAATAGTCATTAAACCCTATTTGTGCCCGTAAAACTATTTACTCTGTCGAAGTGGAAAAGTCAGGAAGAGAGATGTTTAGTCTGTCAGTTTAAAACTATTATCTCCAACTCTGAAAACATCAGCCGAGTCTGTTGTGCACTGACAAGGTAAGACAGCACTCTGAAGAAGAAACCTTTAAAAAGTCAAAACCTGTTTTTTGGGCAGGGGTGGGTATCACCAACACTTGACTGCAGTGCGCAAAAGCAGAGTTTGAAAATCCCTTATTCATACAATCTTCTTAAGACAAAACCGCATAAACACTGTATACATGGAGTCTTTTAAAAAGGCAGATGGTGGGAAGCGAGAGCAAGAGAGTCAGACAAAACACATCCTAGGACCACCGTGGCCATACTTTGTTGCACTCGCCAAAACATTTTTCCCTTCCATGTTCTTCCGCCCACATCGACCACTCTTAGCCTCTTCTCCTTTTGGCCGGTCTGGAGGCTGAATCCTTCCCAGACTGGCCTTGAGTGGCCAAGGAGTGGACCACAGGAGGTTCCCATGCCACTGGTGCTGCAACTGGCGCGCCACCCGGAGGTATTTATAGCAGGCCAGCACCAAAGGGCAGCGAGAGAGGGCACGCTTGTTTTCCTTTCCGTTCCCTAGGCGCTCTCCTTGGCCTCACATGTGGGTGTTAAATATATACCCAAATACTGGGAGCAACATACGAGGCTTTGGGTTCCTTGAAAACAGAAGTTAGCTGAGGGTGAAAAGGGAGCGAAGCTGGTGTCTGGACCAGGAACCATTCAAACTCGACTTTTTGTTGTGAGGAGGTGAAGGAAGGGCAAAGTCCAGCCAAAAGAGGAGGTGGTGCAGCAAGCAGCCGGCTGGCCCTGTTGTTGTCTTCGCCAACATCAAATAATATCCGGATCCAAAAACTTGCCTGACTGTCTCCATGTGCTTCTGTCTTTACGCTCCGTGATGAAGCTTTCTTTCTCCAACTCTTTGCACGAGAATCCCAGAGTGGCTTTATTACTATGATGAAACCAGACCCTATAAATACGGAGCACTGTGATGAATATAACAGCAATTATGGGATATGCGATAATTAGATCAGGACAGAAAGAAAGACTCACTGAAGTTGGCACTGTGTTTTTTTTTTTTTGTATTTGGGAATTCCTTTCAACCTTGAGTCTTAATGTATGAAGAATTATAGAGGCAACAGCGGTGTGGTAATCACGAGGGTCTCCACAGAGGCCTCGTGGGACGCCGTCAGTGATTCTCTACATTTCTCGGCTCCGTCTAACGTCTAGTATTTTAACGATGCGCGCCCGACAAACAATTAATAAGATGACCCTCAAAAATGAACAGGCAGGGATGTGGGGTGCTCCCAAATGGGCCCATCAAGCAGCTCGCTTCATCACTTTTAACCTCGTCAGACTCGCTCAAGTCTTTTCCTTTCACTGTACGGGGGCCTTCCCGCTGCATGATTGCGTCAGAAAGATTCCATAGCCACAGCCTCTGTTTTTTCATACTTGTGGGAAAATCACAGTTCATGTTTCCTTGGATGCTTCACACATTCCTCACCCTGTCTTCACATTGCAGGGCCCCTGAGACTGGGTAGGGCCAAAAGCACTCAGAGGGAGGTGCTTGGCAGATGAGAGGTGGGGCCAAATGAAAAATAAAAACCTTTTTTTTTTTTTCTAGGTTTATTTAGGGGCAAGTTGCTATGTGATGGGAACTCAAAAAAGGCACTAATTACATTTCCCAGAGTTTGATGAGTTTAACAGAGCTTGGTCAGAAATTTTCCAGCCCATTTGACATCTCCGGACACAGGTGGGAACCATAGATAACAGAACATCTGGAAGCCACAAAAAATACATCTGTAGGGTGTAATACAACCAACGCAAACGTCATCAAATCCTACAGTGAATGACAACTCAAAGTCACGGGTTTTGTCTTGAAAAGAAGTAGCCATCCATGAATGCTATTCCAGATATTTGGGCAAAGGTTCATCAGACATATAAACCAGTCTGCTTCCTATTCCAAAAGAAGGCTGAAGGAGTGCTCGTGCAAAAGCTATCCAAAGCAAAGATTCATCTTCATTTACCTGCAGTCACGCAAACACACAACTCGGATGAACTTGGCCGCATTCAAGTTTGGTCTCATCCCAAATTCCTGACTTCCAAATTTCAAGACAAAGGTGATTAAGGCTGATTTATTCATGCATCAGTGTAGGATGAAGGGAGCAGGACAGAGAAGCAAAGCAATTAATTCTGATGCTGAAAACATTATTAATGGTAATGTTTAAAACATCAAAGCACAGACTTGCAGAGACAAGGCATCCCGACCGACTCTGACAAGATGGAACAGATGAGCTCACTTGAGTCAGTCAAGGTGAGGCATGGGAGAAAATGTAATTTGTCTCTCCACTGATTTTCATTAAGACTTCTTGGAGAAGCTGTTGTTCAAGCAGAGGCTTGAATTCAAGAATAGCCTCGCTTCACCTTCAATGGCTTGGAGATTAACCCAATGTATCATTGATCAATTAAACAATCAGATGTACATTTTAATTATTTTACCCAAAGTTGGCCAATTCTATGCTTCGGATGCAAAAAGCGAGGTCCACGTCACGTCAGCCACCATTGTCCTTGCGCAGCCGTCCATCTTGAAAATCTAATGCGGCCTACAGCAGGCTTAAGAAGGAGTCACCTTCAGAAGCACCCCTGAAACCGCATCAACACTTTTACCCACGTGTTAGCATTATGAGCATTGAAAGAGAAATCATTTCATAGTGTGTCACTATGGCTACAAGTGATGTCAACTAAACAACCAATGGGGTTATTCCAAAAAATTCCCACAGACTCCAATCTCCCCAGCGGCAAAGCTTTTATAGTTGCAAAGGGGCTACACAGCCTTCTGTTTCTACTCCCTGGATGAGTCATGGCTAGGTTTCCCAACACCTTGGTGTATTTGGATGAAACTGTATTTATTTTGTTGAATGACAAATGGTTGTCATGAGATAATTAGAGACTCTTCAGATGAAAGGACTGAAGCATTCAGCACTGAAGTTAAAGCAGGACATGGAGGACAGAAGAGGAGGCACAATAATGACTGATGAGGTAAACGAAAAGCGCCTCCCCTGTCTGTGCGGACTCGTCAGTCCTCTCGGTAGCTTTGGGCAAAGGTACAACGCTCCACTCGCTTTGGCATATTCATTTACCCCCTACCATCATAGCAATTGAACCAGCGAGTCTGGGGAACGCCACATTGATATTCACAACTCATCTCCATCCCCCAGCCACAAGCATCCCACTGGAAAAATTATTTCATTACATATATTATGCAGTCAGTGTGAGGGAGCCGGTGGACGCGCCGCATGCAGGCGCGTGGGTGAACACGGAAGCTTCACTGCCGATACATGTCTGTGGCGAGAAGAGTTTTTTAAGAGTGTGTAAAAAGATGTATAACGCTTCAGGGGCCCAATGTTAATGGCACTTAGTTTACTTTGTTAGAGGGAGTGAAGACAAAATATTTATTCTCTAACGCTTTGTGTCAGTGTTATAAAAGTGTAGATGTGTTTTTATTTGACGGTTGAAGTTGCCAACAGAGTTCTCTTCGCATGCTGTGCACAATGTGTCACGCAGAGCAGAAAATGAATAATTTGCCATCCATCACATGCCAGTGGCCGTGAATATTTGAGCAGCTCAACACTGGACACTGTTGTTTGATTTGAACTGGAATCAATTTGGAAACGAAACCATTTCACCTCTGATTAAGCGCCGCTCGCTCTCTGCTGTGGCATGCTGACCTTTCCAGTCCGTCTTATGCTGCCAGGAAGGGCTGGCCAGCTGGGTGATATGCTCACCTAATTAGGCTGACTGATGTGAGTAGGCGGGGCTTGACAGTGGCTTGAAGTTGAACCCTGAGTCCGGACCACAGTAAATCCTCAAAATCTTAATTTAATGGCTAATTGTTACGTAGAAAACAAGAGTCACAAGGACGTATATTCTTTGCAGGGTTCATAAAAGTCAAGTTGAATGAATTTTGTCAATTCTCAGTCATCCAGGTTATGGTAAAGGTCAAACTGGGGCAACCGGTCTGTTTTTGCTTCTTCAGGATGCTTCACCTTTAACTCAAAAGGCTTCTTTAGTTCTAAATCGTAAAGTGTGATGTCTCCTTTCAAACCAGTGGTCCATCCAATCCAAATTGTGGATATGGTTGTGCTCAAAGAATCACGCCTTCATTTTAGTATGCAAATGACCTGCTGATTCTGGACTCATAAAAACTGCGCTCTTATGCTGTGCCGTGTCTTTGTGTTAAGGAAGCTTGCTGTCTCAAATGTTCACTACACTGAACTACAAAAACAACATTGCTGAGTTTGCTCTCTGAGGATCTTTTCTGAATCTTTTCACTTAATTTGATTGGGCAGATTTCTGACCTTGTGTATTATATAAAGACACTTCAGAAAAATAATTAGCAATTTCAATGGATGATATAATTTTGTGTTCTCCGAAGTGCAAGCCCAATTGAATTGTTTGAAAGATATAAAGAGCATATTAACAAATGCATAAATAAATTAATAATTTCAATGCACCAGTATTTAAAGCACTCTGGCTTCACCGCAGTGCTTCAGATTGGCAGATGTTTATATGATTTTCTTGATCTGCTTCCTGTGAGTAGCATCCACTGACACCCACATTTTCATTAAAAAAATGGATGAGAAAGGATATGTGGTGATTTGTTGCTTTCCTGCATACTCCCAGAGAGTCGCAGGCAAACCCAACCTAACTCGCAGATCAAGTGTGGATTCCTCTCTTCTATTTGCACTCGTTTGGCTGCAGGGGGAAACACGCTCCACTCTGACCCGGGGGCACTCATCCAATCAGCTCGCTATCTGTTGCAAGGGCTTTCATAATAGTGACATTTTTCCACCTCGTCAATAAAGTGGTGAAAGCCACCCTCTACCCGCTACTTGACCGTTTAACTTCCCCGTGAAAAGGCTCTTTCTTTCCGTCCGTCTCTGTGTCTGGCTGAAATCAATAACAGCGGAGCAAAGCAAAGAGAACGATCCAGAGGCTGCGTTAAGCGGTGCACGGCCTCCGCTGACGCGACAGAGAAGTTCCAGTCTGTCTCATTCACACTGCAGGAGCAGGATCCCACCTCTCATTTATACAGACACACGGCGGTGACAAAAGTGACATACATTAACAGATGCAAAACGTCTACTCTTTAACGATCATTGCTTGCCGGGATGGATTTAGCTGCAGCAGTCACACATCAGCACACATCTGTAGTGACTGACATAATGGCATCAGAGCGAGAGAGAACAAAATGTCTTCCGATGACGGCAGAATAAGAGAGCTGGGTTACGCCGAGGCCCACGACGAAAAGAGCATTGAGCTTTGTTTGGTTATGCTGTCTGAGCTGAAATTGATTTCTGCTGGAAGCATGCACCAAAGAGTCCCTGAATTCATATGAAATGAACTTGCCCAAATGGGAAGGGCAGGTGGAGGAAAGAGCGAAGGTGAAAAAAAATTGAGGGAAAAGATGATGGCTGGAGTTCAAAATGAAGATACAAATACAAAAAATGGATGCATGGATGAAAGTCAAGGCGATGAATGCCACGTACGGTATGTCCATACGGCAATAAAAAAAACATGGACGGGTGACAGCTAAAAAGACAGGAGGATGAAAGAAAGCCACGCAACACTCATCAAACACAAACAACAGGAGAAGGGACTTCTTAACAGCATTGAATGACCTATGAGGTAACTATAGCTCGACTCTTTGTAGAAGACTTACAAGAAATTTTCTCCAGGTGTCTGTCATAATCTAATGTTACTTGTGCATGCATATAAAATATGTGATAATCTGCAGACAATTAAACAATGTAACGCTCCTGCAATGTGTTAAACAACGTGATCTAAGGACAACTTTTGTACCACTGACTGGACATCTGGATGTGTGGGTAGAAGGCAGAGAAGGAGGGTGGAACCAAAATGGACAGACACACATGGCTGAAGTTGGTGTTCAACAGGAACTGGGATGGGAGAACAAGTCACATCACGCCCTAAAGTTGCAGTGTAATTATCTCGTCTATATCAGGAATCATATTAATCCGCATATCATCATTGAAAAAGTCATAAGCCCCTCCCAAGGAATTTTCTTTTTTGCTCAAGTCCAACGACATAATTCAACTAAAATAAATTGCATATTTCAACCTACAATACTCCCCAAATGTTAGGGCAAGCGAGCTTTCACGTGAAACTTTAGAATGGACCTAAAATATGCTATAACCTTTTCAGGTGATCTTAAATTGACCTTCTCAAAACTTTTGATTTCACACGTCCAAATATTTAATGTCAAGGAGTTGAATGGCAAAATTCATAAAGGACCAATACAATTTTAGGTTCAATTCACAATTGGTTTGCAATCATGGCATCATGCTGTTCACATGTTGAAAACCACGAAACCAAAACAAGACCTATTAATTGATTAAGAGTACATTGAATTTCAACAAGGAAGTGGCTAAGTGGATAGTCATCAATCATGGACTGGTCGATTTATAGATCAAACGCCTGTTGTGAATTTGACCATTGTTCTTGTTTAAGAAGAGGAGGTTGCATAAAAAGTATTGAAACATCAAAAAAGTTGGATAAATACAAAATGTTTCGTAAAGGTCAAATAAAGTTGATCTGTAAAAGTTAAAACGAAGCCAGCAAGTCAGACATGTCATCGAGATCAAAGTACAACTATACAAGAGCCTTCTACTGGCTACTGAATAAACTCATTTCATACTTATTTCAAACTGGAGACAGACATTGCAAACATCACAGACGTAGACCATAGTGGGTGCTGTCATGCTGCTAATTTTGCTACCGATAGCCAATGAGTCATTTTCTCTTGCAGCAAAGTGCGAAACGAAATTATGGAGCAGGGAGGACTCCTTCTGATGTATTGATCCCATTTGACAACAGGCACATGCCGGGGTAACGCTGGCTCCCATGCGCCCACTCTGACATTCATGGTTTTAGGGAGATTGTATCGGACGACACGCGTAAGCAAGCTCTGGGGTGTTTTCCCGTTAAGAGAGGGAAGCCAGTGGGAACAAAAACATCGTTAAGAGTCGCCCGCGGTGTTGCTAATTTATGCAAATTAATTTCTCGGAGTGCAGTGAAAGGAGAGGGAGCGGGTGCCAAAGCTTGGCCAGCAGTCAACGTCGGGCAGCGCGCTGCTTTGGTGGTCCGGGAAGTTTTGTAGAGTGAGCCAGAGACGACTGCCAAGCCACAGTGATGAAGACTCCACACAGTGCCCCCAGCCCTCTTCTTGGCAAGGCTGGCGGCCAATCAGATCAGGGGTGGCTCTCTCGCCGAAGAATAACATGGCATGCCGGCCCTCTCGCCGCCCCGCCTCCTCTTCCCGCTGCACCGTGGCTGCCCAGAAGGATTTTCTAAACATTTTGCCAGGGGATCAATACCTGTATTGATCAACCATTGTGAGAGTGATCCGTCTAAAACCCCGAGCAGCCTGGGAGCTGGGAGGAGCGAAAGAGAGAGGCTGCAGAGAGGATGGAGAAAGAAAGAGTCTGCAGCCACAATGAAAGGGAGAAGAGGTGCGAGGGAGGAGAGGGGCAATCCGAGCGAGCGGCGGACGCAGGTCGGGATGGCGCTTTCGGACTCCGCTGCCAGGCCACTTGGATTGGGCCGAAGTCTATGGTAATTGCTTTCTCGTTAAGTGCGGGCGAGGGAGGGTGACTAATGACTACTGCGCAAAGCACGTTGCTAAGTGATAGATGAAGCAATAATACAAAGAAATTCACGGCTTTGTGTAAGAATGGAGGTGCATTTCACACCTGGGGTCGCTAATGCTTGTGATGCTTCTGGCCTGTTACGAGGCATTCTCAGGTAGATCGTTGCATGTGTGTGCTGAGAATAACTGCACGAGGCTAGGAGATTAGCTTGGAAGAGGTAAGGTCAGGAGACATTTACAATTTCTAAAACTAACAAAACCATAGCAATTGATTTCTCTACTGTTCTTCTAACACTGTTTCTTTTGTGTCTAGAGAGAAACTCATCGATCATCTCTCTGTCCCTTGAAACACATTTTGGACAAAAGGCCCAACATGTACCGAGCTGACATCTTCAACTGAAACACTAACACCAGAATGGGAAATATTGGTGGGGGGGGAAGAATCAATAGACTGAGTCCTGGATACAAACAGCAAGAAGGAACAAAAAGATTAGGTGGCAAATCAAATTTCCATTTTAAGCCCATGCAAGCAAGTCAGTGTTTTGGGACTTTTATGGATGCATCCAACTTGGAATACAGGGATATTTTTCTATCTCCGACTTTGTGGGAATATAGCTTTTTTTCAGTTTTTCTTTGCTGGATTGAGTGAACTGCCCAACAAAGGCAATGAGTGTCAATGAAAGGCCTTGAGCTGGACCTAAAGGAGTGTTTCCAAAAGCCTCTGGGATGCCTCCCACTCACCCCAAATGCTAAACCAAAATCAAGTTTGTATTGATTGGTCTTAAATGTCATTTCCTGGTGCATGATTGAGGATTTGAGAGAGACAACATTCCAAGCAGTCCAAATTTTACTGGAAGACCTTGCTGCGAATACAACTGGAGCTGTGGTGTGGGAAAGCTGATTTTGAATGAAAATAAAGAATATTGTCTATCATAGATATTGTAAACACTTGTGCCTTATTTAAACAGGAAGCTCATGTGGCAAGAGGAAATGAGGGCAGGTCTTCAGCTGTTAAGTTTTTTTTTAAGTTCCCGGATCATCTCATCACATTCTCACACGTAGCTAAATATAAAGAAATTTAGAACTGTGAGTATGATGGAGCTCTATCATCTTGTAAATTACAGAAACAAATACATTACATTGTGAAAGTATATTTAATTAACTGACTTATTTAGTATAGGCTCCATGGGCAGCATATGAGAGAGTTGTTTGAAAGTTGCCACGTTCTGATATTTCCCAACACGCCAATAGCTGCCGAGTTAAAACACTAATGCTATAACTCCAGTGGTGTCTAATTCCTCCCTACTTGCATCAGTGCTTCCCAATATAATAAAACGCTTCATTTCAAAGTGATAAATGCTATTAATTCTTTTCACCTTGCACATTTGATTCATGTGCTTTCAAAGCAGCCGCTTCTTGTTTACTTTCATCCCTTCCGTTTGATTTTGGCTCTCGAATAAAAACCAACTCTTGGATGGGTGCCAAACAGTAAATGAGTATCTTCATTAGATACATCACATCCAAATTAGCATTCAATTAACAGGCCAGTCAACCTCATCTAATCAACCAATTAGCCCTTGCGTGTTGACAGAAAAGCTAACAAAAGCGCACAAGTCCCGTGGGAAAGCGCCCAAACACCGCAGAGGAGATGCGGTGGGAGTGAGGCATTCGTTCCAGAAAGACTGGAGGGAGACGAGGAACTGGAAAAGGATCTTTTTAAGGAAATGCACTGACATCACGTCCTGCTCAAGCAAGACATCCTTAAGGAAATGAATGTATTTAGCTAATTAGCTGTGTCTCAGTCACAAGGTTGAACTTGATGAAATGATCTAACTGAGTAGCAGCGGGAATTTCATTATTCTTAATCCACTTCATCGGTTTCTTTAATTCATCAATGGCTTTGATCAAAATTTGTTGGAATAATATATAAATAAAGAATAAATATTATATCATTCTAAAATTATATATATATATATATATATATATATATATATACATGTGTATGTATATATATATATATATATATATATATATATATATATATATATATATATATATATATATATATATATATATATACATGTGTATGTACATACAAAAACATTTTATTTCATATGCTACTAAGTAGAACGTACCTTTTGATCACAGACGTTTGCAGGCTATTCAAACGACTACCTCACGGAAGGCAAAACCTACGGGAGAAACAAACGCTGCATGTCATAAGGAAACAGATAGGATACGACTGTATATTTTCCAAGCAGAGACATCTTGTCTGATGTTCCTCGTTAGAATAAACGCTCACCAATGACCTCTTTTTCTTTCAACTCTCGCTGCCCTAACATCTAAAGGTCTGGTGTCTTATGGTGCGCCAGTCCTGAACGCAGTGGAGAATCCCATTAATGCAAAAAGTAAATGTCGGAACAAGGCCATCTAATTGTGTCATGACTAATTCATGTTTATTAATGTGGTGATGTAAGATGGCCGCTAAAAGTGGGCAAGGCATGTCTGGAGTTGTCATGTAAGGCTAATTCTTGGCGGATGAGGTCTGCAGGCAATATGGGCCGCATATGGCGGCTGTGGGGCATCTGGCGCGTGTCGTGACAGTGCCAAGTGGTCTGTGAGTTAAACATGGAGGCAGTGGGGGTGACTGATGCTGCTGGTGTCTTCCATTGGCCCCGTGCCAGTCCCCCGTCGCCCCCTCACTACAAGTCCCCAGTGCCCCAGCCCCTCACTACTCTAGAGCCTCTGGGCAAGTGCTCTGTTATTGTTTTCACTGGTAAGCAATTAGCAGCACTTAAGATTTATTTAGTCATGCTCTAATGTGCGCTAATTAGCTGGGGGCCCAAACAAGCCCCCTTCATCGCGTCACCTTGCCGCCTGCGATGGCAGCAGACTGTGAGGGAATGCAATGGAGGTTAAGGGAGGGGAGCAGATTACATGAGCGCTAGTGCATCAGCACTTTTTTTTTTTTTTTTTTTTTAAGAGATCTTCAGGGGCCTGTTGGCTGAACACAGTGCAAGAGGAAAGGGCAAATACAGCCCAGTTACACTTTTATAGAATGCTTTGTGGAAAAACACCCCTGACGCGGTCTGTGTCCTGCCAGCTCCGTTTGTCATTTGGCCCAAGGGGCTCCGGTGGCCAGTCACATGACCATTGGAATGACCTTAAAGGGCAACTGGAAGCCACTCCCACAAGCCGGACTGCTCTTTGGAGGAGGCTGTTTGGGTGAGTGCATAATGCGAGATGCATATGGCCCTCAGGGTGCCATCAAGTGAAAAGAAAAGAGGGAGGGGGGGTACACAAGAAACCAGGTCAAAGAGATTATTCACAAGCTTCTAAGCAAACAAATGAAAGACAAAGAAAATGATAAATGATCTCATGTTGTTGGTATATAATGCTTTAGGGGATTTCCACACAATATCCACTAATATGAATTATTTTTATGTCGTAGATTTGTTATACATGTCAGAGCAGCCTTTATTAAGACAGAGGGATTTTGTGATTGGAGTCGTATTAGTTTGGGTTTTGTGTCTGATGCTTTTGGCAATTTACCCTACAATTTGCTTTGGTTATTTAGGTTTATTGCCTCTTTCTGCTATGAACATTGGCCAAGAAATATATGATTTGGAATTTTTAATTGGTGAACAATCCAACAATTCAAGATGCTTATTGGCAGTCCCAGTTGAAATTTACTGTCAAATGAAACATAAAAACAAGCAGAATTACTTGTGCAATAAAAACAACTGCTATTCATAGTTGGCACAAATAATGACTAATTAAAGGCACTTTTACAGTGGAAGTTCAAAAACAGCCTGGCCTCATTCTGCCCTGCCAGACCTGGCCTTGCCTCCATTCCAACAGGCACCAATCTGATGGGGGCGGGATCAACTTACTTACTGTGTGAGTACACTCGCAGTGTGCAAGGTTCTGCCACAAGAATTCATGAGGGGCTGAGTCTCGGCCACTAGTTTTGCGGCAATTCAAAATAGTAATTGCAGTTGCACAATGTGGCAAAGTTGCAAGCCCATCAAATCCACAGAAGCTTTCACACAGACCAAGCCATAAAAATACACTACACATATATTGTGTTTTACAAGAATGCTTAACCATATTTACAATTTCAGATGTGCTGGTGCACATCTGTCTGCCAATCTGATGACAGTAGCTTGCGTTCTAAAATCAAGTTTGATTAGGTTCCAAGGACCAGTTTAAGCGTATTTTCAAAAAGTATAATGGGAAAACAACCAAACTGTTACGATTTTCATTCAAATATACAGTTTTTGTAAGGAGGCTGTAACAGATTAATGACATTTCCATTCATTTAGATGAGGAAAGATGATTTGAGGTACTAAGTATTTTGAGATACGAGTGTCGCAGAAGAAATTAAATTCTGTGTAAAGTCGAGCAGGATTAGTGTGTGCTGCATTATAATTCATACTATCTACTTGAAGCAGAAATACATTTTTCTGTGGCCAATGTTATAATAGCTGTGAGCAGATGGAGGTCAAATGCAGGTTCAACTGCCATGTGCATAGCCTATACATATGCATATAGACAAGCCATCAATCTTTGTAGGATGGAGTGGTATGGAGAGAAGTGAGCAGCTAAAAAAATAAAGACAGAAAAAAATTGCTGATGCAAGATTTTATCAGCGACTGTTAGATGCTCTCTAATCATTGCGCCAATGTGCGCCTTCCTTAACTGTTGCCTAAAATTGCTGAGCGGTTGAGAGGAACGGAGCTGTAAATGAAATATCGCTGTCCATTTTATCTGAGGGAAAGAGCGAGTGATGCTCAAAACCAATCAGAATCTTACAGACTAACCCTTGACCTTTTTCCATCTCAATATGACAAGCATTATCTTGTAGAAAATTAGAAGTGTCTTGCTATTGTTCGCAGGCAGAAGCAGGTGCGGGTTATTTCAAGATAATACGCCTTGGCGTTCGCTACAAAGGCCCACCATGAACAAAGAAGAAATATTCCTCCTTGAGTCATGTGACTGCATTCATGCACATACATGTAAAGCGATTCATCTTGATTATTCGTGACTACTATATCTCTCATATTATGAACTGGTGAACCATTTGTTGGGCAAGCAGGATTCTCTAAATGTGTTTGTAGAAGTCTCGGAACGGCAGCTATCGCGATGGCAGATGGAGATAACCACATTTGTGAGTCCTTCCGATCATTAAAAGGCTTGAACGGTTACAAGTTAAGGTTATGGGGTTTATTTTTTTTCTCTTGAATGGCTTAATCTTTGAGACACGCATACTAGCAGGATCACCCAGGTTGTTTAAAATTGTTGTGACAGTAGTTTGCAGTGGTGGAAAACTGCAGTTCATCATAGTGAGTCTCCAACATACTCTCACCTCATGTTGCCGAATATGGTGACTAAATAAATGAAATGATAAATAAGGTAAATAAATATGAAGAAGCACCTGTCAAGTTGATACGGTGCAGTTCTACACCACGGCAAACCACAACTATATGAACATATGTAATGTTCATATCTTTCTGTCAAAATTGAGCATTAATAACGTAAGGGCAGAATTATGTATTACTGCACTTGTGTTGAGAAATAGTATACGTTAAAGGGGATTATTTATTGCTAAAATTGGGCACCAAAATGAATGTTAAATGTATATTCAGAATGTTAATGCGGACCACCGAGGCATAGCAAGAAACTGATCATGAATTTGAAGAAGCTAGCAGACATGCAAATTTCTTCCTGTCTTCAAACAGCAGGAACTTTGTAGTTCCATCCAACACGTGTCGACAGTGGGCTACGCTTCCAAAATAAGTGCATATATTAACATTTTTGTTCTCTTTCTGCACCTTTAGCATGTGTTATTATCTGTTATGCTGCATGTGTAATGTTACGGTGGGTCACGGGCTAGTCTGGTTTTAAATGTTATATTTCCATGATTGGTTCATTTTTGCCATTTCCTGTTCATTGTAGAGGAGCTGGCTTCATTGTCTGAGGCTGGATTCTGCTGGGCCCTCGGAGGGGCCATCCCCAGGGAGCACTGCATCTTTTATTAATCAGGGGCGCTGCGCTGCAGTCCTGCTTATCTAATTTAGCAGCCCGCCTCAGCTTCAGCTACGTCGGCCTCGGTCTGGAAAGGAGGAGCTGGCTGGGGTGTGGGGTGCCGTTGGTTGGAGATTGGATGGGGGTTGGGGTTCCGCCTTTATTTATTTTTTTTATTTTCTATTTTTTGCTTTCATATTGTGGGTGATGCTCTGGTATGGGGGGAGGTTGCAGCGGCAGGCCCGTGACTTATCAGACACCTCGTCACCAATTTTAGGAATGAATCACAATACAGTAAATTACCTGCTGCTGACAAGAAAAATGAACACTCGCCTCATATGGAAAAAAAAAATAGGATTGTCAGAAAGAGGTGACACATTGATTGCTTAGTATGCACATGTAGAAGGCTGAGGTTCACAGGCAACCTCCATCTATATATGTAGGAGTGGTTCACTAGGGCACATGGTGAGCTAGCGGGTGAAAATTTGAAACGCCATATTAGATTGGAACCACTTTCTTACATCGTGATATTGTCGCATGGCTGTCTGTGCTGAACGTCCATGAACCCGCCAATGAACAGAAGGCAATTTGGAGTTCAGTTCACCATGTACTGATAGTAAACAGAACACGCGCATGCACCCCGCCCCATTTGCCCTCCCCCACTCTTTCTCATCTGTGTCATAGCGCAGATGAATCAGTGTCGCCGGTGTTGAGAGCACTTACTGTCAACCCTGGCGCCCCGGGCTATGCCACTGATGGACACAAACTATAAAATATCAGCCCCCTGGGGAGACATTGCTCAAACGCTGGCCCACAGCCCCGAAGGGGTGTGAGCTGGTCAGTATGCCTGTTAGTGAGAGTGTGTTGGCTGAGCAATAGGGCGATGTATTTGAGTGTGCTTTGGCTGTTATCCCCTAAAAATGGCCATGTGTGTCCACCCATGTGGAGCATTTGCATTAAGACCAAGTGAATCTAGAGAAACACAGGCTTCCATTAAGACCAAAGTGGTAGATTCCACCCTCCTCGTCAAATTGTTCAGACAAAACAAACAGAAATAATTACGTATCTCGTGCTCAGTACAAAACTTGGTTGTGTATCAAGTCATTGCAGTCGTGAACAAAGCACATGCCAACTACTACATTGCTGAAGATGGTCTTCCTATTTTGAGCTGTGCAGGTACCTCACACTTTATGGAGGAAGTGGAAAACAAACACGCGACAAACTCATTCTCAGCTGCCAATGGCCACAACTCACATCGATTCATTTAAGATGCAGACAGTCAATTCTAAACTCTCATTCACTGACACCCATGTCACTCACTAGGCCAGATCTTGCCTTTTAAAACCATAAACACTCAATCACAGACACTCCGGTAAAATGTGAGTATGGTGACCCCATGGTGTCATTGTTTTTGTAGGACCACAACAACGAAAAAACTAGCAAAGACCCCAAAATACAACCCTGTGGAACACCATACGATACAGGGGCAGAGCGATAATCAAATAATGGCATAATCGGTAGGAATATGAGGTTCCATAAATATTTGTAAGCCGAGGAGTGGCCCACTTCATAGATTTGCCGATTAGAAAAAAAATCTAGATCTGCAGCCTTCTATGTCCATCAAAAATGTCTTCTCTCTCTAGTGCTCCAGAGAGGCTCAAGACATTTATTTGCCATTTCTATACCAGACCACAGTTATCCATGGGGACTTACTGACAAATTCCATAAGTCTTTATGAGCTTAGACTAAAACTGCAAGCATCCAAGTGGAATCAATCAATAAAATCAATAGCTCTGTCTGTCATGTCCTATTTTAGCTGTTACATCGTTTAACCTCCTTTTCCACCTAGTCTTGAGTTTGCACAGTTTAAAAATAAAACTGATAGATAATAAAACACAAACAGCAGAGGCGACACGCAGCCTCTACCTCCAAAGGTCACTGGCTGCAAGGTCATCGCTTTACAGACGTATTTATGCATGAAGTCGACATAATAATTATTAAGACTGCACCAAGGCTTAGACAGTGGGAGATGAAACATTCTTGAGAGCAGAGGCGAGGAAAAACTCAATTTACACAAATATAGACGTCTCTAAACATTGCTTACTATTCTTCCAGGTATTGACTATTCAATTAGACTGTCTGCAGCTGCTTGATTGGTCTAATATAAGTATATTAACAAGGATCCTTTGAGATTCAAGGACGAAGGCACTCATAGGAACATAACACTGTATACTGCAACAAGACACATGGCTGTGTTGCGCCTTTGAACAAAAGACAGCCAAGAAAAGCTAGAGGAACTTGGAATACTCTTATAAGTGTTATAGTTACTCTTGTATTGGGAAAGAAATAATGATGTTTTTCATCACACATCCTGTGAGGTAATATTTGCTTGCATTATACTGAAAGATGTTTCTGATATTTTGGTTACTCTTATAGGTCACTGTTGGACTTTAAATGTTCATTGTGTCTCAGTATGTGTATAGCAAAGATCATTTTTTTATTAAAAATAAATAACTATTCCTAAAGCAAATCACGTTTTATTGCAAGAATACCAACACAACCAATGGACATGTACGCAACTACTATATACATTGTATGTACTTTATGTGAAGTGGCCAAAAATCAATGATCCTAATGTAACAGCTTTAAAGGAAATCAAATCGAATGAATTGAGGCTGAAAAGAAGCAGGCCTGATTACATGAACTCGTACCAGCCAAGATGCATGAGGTCCCGCTGCTGTAGTCTAGGTAACACAATCTGTTTTTCAACCCCTAAACAATACATCTTTAGCATTGCATGATATAATGCTCACGCTCAATGTACTTCCATTTGAAGGCTGGAGGGGTACTGCGGACCCTGAGAGTCACTTAAGTGAAGCGCTCGCCTGCCAGGCCTGCCACCACACACTAAAATTCATCTATAATTTGTGACGAGTGTAATGCCATCTCCACTTTATGATGATGTGATATTCTTCACCTCCGCCAGAGCCAGTGAGGCCAAGAGCTGGCAGTCTTATAATGAGGTGCCTTAAGAGTTCAGCTTACAGGAAGGCAAGGTGGAGAGAAGATGGCTGATGATGGCCACATTAACAAGTGGATGTAAAAAGTAACCCTTGTTCGCATGCCAGGTTTTTGTGTTCAAAAAATATAATTATGAATTAAAAAAAGGGCTTTTCTACAATTAATGTGACCTGTAACCATCATGCTTTAGGGAAGCTCGAACTGGGGCATTAAATAGGGTGGATGATTGTGAGCAGCTTGAAATGCAATACTTTAGCAACAGTACGTCACTTCCTGAGAAGCGCTGTCACTGTAAGTTGCTATGGCAACTGTCAGCACAGATCCACCCATGGGACAAAATGATGAACCATTGTTGAAGAATATTTCACACCTTGCAAGATGAAACTTAAATTGAAGCATCATTCATACTACACGCACAGCTTTTCAGGCATTATTTCGTCAATTTTCGACATGTTTGTTGGTGTGATTACTGTTGGAGGGTAATATATCAACTGCTAATATTTCCCAAGATACAGGACTGAGCAAAAGTCTTAAGAAATCATTAGATTGTTTTGGCAATGCTATAATGAATGTCACTAAGTAAATAGCAGATATCCGCCAACGCCAAACGGTTAACTCCTTCACTGCCGTGGACGGTTATATTCATCGACCTGAATGTGTGGCATAAACTGTGCATGTTTCACAATAGGTAATAGAAAATATGTGTCACGACCATGAGGAAATACGATGCAATTATGTTTTGTATTTTTGGTGAAACCAATCCATCTTGGCAAAATATCTTTGTGACTAATAATCCCTCAAAGATATGACACTATGTTCTCAGTCTAATGAGACCTTGTCCAAATAAAAACAGCAAGCCATTAAATGTTTGCCTGGTGCCAGAGACCCGGTCACTTGATAAAGGAGAGATGGAATCCGAGTTTGTCTGAGGATTATGTGCACCAAGGAGCTCCAGCAAGAAAAATCTAATTTGCTGTGTACATTGCTGTGTGCTTACATTGGATGTTAAATAAGTAAATAACAACACTTTTTCAAGACATTTAATTTTTAAAGTATGTAGTTTGGGCTGCCTTTTAATCTGCACTTATTATTGTTATTGAAATATCATATTTAGCTCAAGGATGAATAATAAATAAGATATAATTACCAACTTCAATGAGCTGACGGCTTGACTGGGCCATTGGTGAGAGGAGGGGCCACAACCCCCCCACCCCCCCCGCCCCCCACTCCCCTTTCCCTTTTGCTCTCTCTCGCACGCTTTAATTTGATCTTTGTAATTAGTTTCTCTGATGGATCTGGGAGGTCTGTGGCATCCTCTGCCATGTTCATTAGTGTTCTTGTAGGAGGGGGCAATTTAAAAAAAAAAATCCACTTTCTCCTCCAGATGTCATAGTACCATACATGTGATCTGTTCAAAAGCAGCAAAAGCTCAATCATCCTAATCATCTTTTCCCATTGAAAAAATTGAAATGTCATTAATATGTTCAAGATTCTCAGAAAAACCAATAAAGATGCTTGTGATCTGTTCTAAAATAGTACTCAGGTTTATAAAACATACAATATAGTGTTCATTTAAAATGTCGAATAGAACGTAAAGAATTGAACTGTCTGTGCCTCATGATTCATTCATTGTGACACCTTCTGGTGTACGCAACTTGGCCAACGAGCGGCAGTAGAATACACAAATGAAGAAGACTTTCACCACTACTGTCAGCGCCTCAGTGAACTGCTGCAAATTGATCATTTTTGCAGAGGATAAAGAATAGATGACATTGAGTATTATATTATTTGTCAACGTGTTGATGCACCTCTTGTGTTTGAATGTTTCTGCTCAACTTATCGCCTGTATTACTGACGTTCTCTATTTCCCATCCATGGTATTTAGCATAATGTGTTAGCATTACGGTATACACAACGTATAATTCCCTTTGCTTCATGTTGAGTTTGAGAGTAAACTTCAACTGGGAGTTGGATTAAAGATCTTGAGGCCTCATTTGAAGAACTGTTCACTGTCTGCCAAACAAGCAGAATTAGTTGTATCAAAACAATTTACATATTTATTACTTTGCCATTTTAAAACAAGCAAAACTCAGTGAAGCTGGACATGGCTACAGTTGATCACAAGTGACCATTCTGTTTTCGACGCAAGCATCCACAATACACACATAGACCCAAACACAATATGCAGCTCTATAATATTCAGCACCCCAACACCACCAATCCACCCTACCCCTTTTTTTTCCTCCCCTCCCTCCACTGGCCAGGCTACACTAGACATGTCTCCCTAATCAGCAGCCTTGTCTCGCTCAGACCGGTTGCCATAGTAATACGCTGGCTGGTCGACATGGCAACCACTCTGAGGTCCACTATTAAATGAAAAAAAAAAAAAGAGAGAGACAGCAGGGCCAGGGAGAGGTGGTCCAAGATGGGGGAAGGGGTTTTTTGGGGGGTAGATGGGAAAATGAAAAAGGGGGGATGAGCAAAGAAAAATGAGGAAAGCAACAGAGGCAAAGAGGGGCAAGCTGCTGCACTAGTAGTTCGGCGTGCCATGCCTATTGCATTGTGTGCTACTAAAAGCTAGGGCTATACACAACAATGCCATTAAGCTAATGTATGACGTCAGTTACTTAATGCCTCAAGAATTTATATACATGAAACCTGCTTGCACAGCCCGATCCAATCTGGATAAAGGATCATAAACTAATATCATGTTTTAAGAGCTACTTATATGATCATCGCCATTCCACATCAGACACGTTAAAAAACATGTAATAAAAAATTAATATTTATAAAGGCTAACGGTTTTATAGACTGCAGACGCGTCATTGAAATCAGGGAAGGAAAGAATGTAAAAACGTTGCTGTCAGAATGGGCCGTTTTACGATAGGACGAAATGAAGGAGCGCCGGTGTTATTTTTCCAAGGGTCTCGCAGCTGGCAGCATCCCACACGTGTTCCACTTGATATGTCACTTTAGGTGAAATATGTAAAATGGGTGCAATTCCCAGATCCGGCGCATACCGGATGCTTCCAGGAGACGTATTGTCATCACCGCAGCACTCGTTCACAACTAAAGTGACATTTTGCCGGGGCTCACATATGCGTCTCTGCTGTGATCTCCCTCAATCACTCTTAGCTCACTGCCTCCATCTTCATTTCTTATTTGCGCCTCACCTCTATCTCGGCGCCGTCTACAGCTTTTTATCACAGCCACTAGCTCCCTTTGACCACTTCTCTCTGTCCAATGTATGACTCTTTAATGAATAAAATGTCAGTCCATCAAGATGCCACCACAAAATAGCATTTGTTGCTTCGCGGGTCAAATTCCTCCATGAATTGGAGCTCTTGCTCGCATTTCTGCAGCTCCCCCCAAAGCAGCTTAGGAAAGATAGCTAATTGCATGTCCACATTGTGCCTTCAGTCCCCGCTTCCCTTGTGCACCATTCACAGGCAATTAAAGTGAGCTTAAACAGAGTAAGAAAGTGCGTCATCCTCTTAATGCAATTAAGAAAGTGTGCATAAAACATTACCGTTATTCTCTGAAGCACAAAAACGGCAATGCACAGATGGAACACATGGGAGGACAGCGTCACTTTTCAACAAACCAACTTGGATTCATCTGAAGGTAATTTCCACTGTTTTCAATCACCTTTCCATTATGAAATGATGAAATTCTGCAAAATTGGCCTTGGCTGAGGTCAATACTACTTTTGCAATTTTATTATTTCATATATTTTCAATCTCATAGCATGATTGGCCAAGAAAAATATCATTTTTAGGAGGCTGACATTCATAAGAGGCATATTTTAATATATTGGGATAAAAGACAATTCTTTACCACTTATCATGATTTTAATTGCAAATTTTATTTAATACCCTAACTAATTTTAAAAGCGCCTCAGAAAAGACCAAGCCTGATTGAGGATTTGAGAACTGTATTCATTTGATTCCATGTGGGATTTTAAAAATAATTTTTAAAATTGCATCGTTGAGGAGACGATGGAAGAACAAGTCAAATTATGGTTACAAAGGGTATTCCCTTCCCTTGGCTGGCTACAAATATGAGACAGAAGCTCACCAAATGCAGAAAATTACACAGATAGAGTAGCAAGAAGAGACAGTGACTGTTTAATGGCGAAATAAGTGTACAGTAAAAAAAAAAAAAGTATATATTGTATATCACTTGCAAGTGACTACACCCTCTCTACTGTTGTAAATGATGTTCTTTTTTCACTATATGTGAGCCATTTGTGTTGATTTTCATTGTTGCAAGAACATACATGCAGACTACTCACAGATTCATTATGATGGATGCCTTGATTTAAGTGGAGGCTTTTGCCACCTATGCTGCCCCTCCCCTACCTCAGCCCAAACACAAGAACAACCATTTCCGGCACCAAATGTAAAGTCCAACTGCCTTCCAAATCCCTCCCAATTATAAAAGGTCCTTGAGTTGCTGTTTTGCCCCCTCTCTAGCTCCTGTCTGATTACTGCGCCACAGGCAATCAGCCCCAGAGCACACACGACCAAGGGGACTATAGGGGTGTGTTGGCGTTGGTGGGGGGTATCAAATCCAAAACACAGCAAAAAAATAAAAAAATAAAAAATCTAAAAGCGGACTTGTGGACCGCAATTACAGGACATCGAGCTCGGCCTCGGCTCGAGCACTCAAGAGCGGCTGTGATTTCCGACAGAAAAGCTCATTAGTTTTTATTGGAGGAAATAGAAGCTAGGTGACTTAAAATGGCAGACGTAATGTTTCGGGGAGGGGGTACTCATTTTGACCCCATTGCGGGGACACACTGAAGTCATAGTGCACACTACGGCTGAACGATTTCGGGGAAAGATTGAATTGTGATCGTTCTGACGGATTTCGATTTGAATCATAATCATTTTTTTTTTTCTTTTTTTTTTTTAGGGCAATACCGCCCAAAGACTGCTGGGATAGGCTCCAGCATGCCCGCGACCCTTGTGAGGATAAGCAATTTGGATGATGAATAAATGAATGAATGAATGAATATTCAAATTGTATTTACAGTAACATTTACAAATAAACAAAGATTACATCATACCATTAAAATGTACACATCATGTAGTGAAATGAATTTAAAAACACTAAATTTAGCAAATGACAATATAGTCCATTACCAAATCTGGAATCATTAAAAAAAAAAAAAAAGAATTGTGTAGAACTGAGAACACTGTGTGGAGCACGTGTGTCAAAGTATTCCCCTCAATTTGCGCGCAGCAGCTCGGAGCTGATTGGTGTAGGACACGGATTGGACATTTCCAGCAACAGAGGTCCATCCTCACAACATTCAAAATGGCGTGCGAGAGAAACTGTAGTTTGTTTAATTCAACAGCAAATTCAGTTTTTAACAACTAGAAACACATATAGTCTTTAAAACCCCAGCAGCCGACGGCACTGGAAGCATTTATTTAAAAAGAAAAAAGAAAGGCATGCATATTTTTTCCCCAGTCAACACGTGCGCTCTTTGCTGATTGGTTCCTTTGAACTGTCTGCTCAGATATGTGCATTAATGCCACTCGCCACCACACCAATGACTTCGGTTTGCCAACCTAGGACGTTTGGGCAGAACAAATGTTCTATTAAGTAAGATCTATTTTATCCTCGGGTCCGTATGCCTGTCAGCGCACATGTGCATCAACACAACAGTCGGACGTGCAAAAACATTATGAGCGAGCACTGCGGCGGTGTGTTTGCTCGACTCGCTGTAATGACTGCCTGCAGATTTCTCGTCACGAGTGTGTGAGTCCGAGGCTCCGAGAGGACGAGTGAAGTAGGCGACCATGTTTGCTTTGGTGGGGGGGCCGCCAGTCTGTGTACCGTGTGGCGTGTGACATTATTTCAGAGCGTGTAAGCTATGATGTGCCGCCAGCCGCAGGATGAAGTACTTGCACATGTGTGTGCTTTTCACAACCAGAGGAAATATTTTAAATCAACTATTATTTTGTGCCTCTGATGCAGCATCTCGGTGGTCACTTAGGTGTACACGAAGCAATTGTTCTTGTTAGGAAGGCATAGTCAATTAATTCATCTATTAATTTGATCTGTTCTGAGTGTGTGTGTGTTTATCTTCATTGTGTTTGCAGCTCATACTCTCCATTCCTAATCTGTATTCAGGGCAGGTGAGCTCCAGCACGGACCCACAGCTCAGTAACTAATGGAGGGGCTGATGGGAGCCTGATGACAACCACAGGGCCATTTATACGCACGTGCACGCACACACGCACTGTGGACATTTACAATCCTACAAACATGATGGTCATTTCCAAGCACATCCCCAGATAAGTAAATTACATTGACCATTTAATATTTGGTGTGCGTGTTTGTATACGTGTGTACATGCACGAGTGCGTGTGTTCCGTTAGCATTCTGAAGTCACAGTGACACCCTGGTCAAGTTGAGTTCTAGTGTAGACACAAAAAGCAAATGATGAAAGAAAAATAGGAGCTTTATTTTGAGCTTCCTTTTTCATGTAAACATTTTACATTTTAAACTACATAGTATTCTCAAAAAAGGAAGCAAATTATTAACTCGGTGTAGGGAGTTTAACATGAGATTGTTCTCCTGTGTGTAGTAATTTAATGATGTAACTCAGGGGTGTCAAACTCGGTTTTTTTGCAGGCCAGATTGTAGTCATAGCTTCTTTCGGAGGGCCATTATGACTGTCAACCCAAATAAATGTATGAGCACCTCATATAGACAGTAAAAGCTATAAAACAAACTGCTAACTCGCTTTCAAATCAGACGAGTCAAATATTAAAAATAAAATAGATATTAAAAATGAAGACAATTTGCAATTCTAGTAATGACACACAAATTTGATGCACAATTAGTCTTCGCGGGCCACATAAAATGATATGGCGGGCCGTATCTGGCCCCCGGGCCTTGAGTTTGACACCTGTGGACTGTAACTAAAGGATCAATGAAAACATGCTTTATTCAGACAACACCTCTTCGGAACATTCTGAATATTTTGTCAAGAACATTGGGCTGGGCTAATGGCGAGTACAGATTTCCTTACAAGACAACAAATAGTGGGAGAGCCGTGGGTGCCTGCCTACATGTTGAGTCTAAAAAAGCAAGTTGCGAAGCAAACACAAAGCCCTGCAAAAAGACAGCATGGGTTGTATTTTCCCTCATGGAGTCAACACTTCATCACCCAGCGTGTATGGCAGACAAGTTTACTTGAATTATTGCTGTTTAATTATTGTGGGTTTTCCCTACGATGAATTGAGAAAAGACTCTTATACTATGATAATAAAAATGTTTTGATTGCTGTGTAAGGCAAAACTGTCCTAACATCCAGTGCGCGGCTCTTCTTTCCTCTCGCATAATCATATTTTCTCATTTGCCTTCTTCTGGTTTCCTCTCCTGCTGCTTTGCTTTCTCTTTCTTCCTCTTCCTCTGCTGATCTCAGGCCAGCGAGCCGAGCGCCTGTGTGACCTAGTGGCCTTCGAGGCTCTCAGGGAGAAAGGTAATGGGCCCAACCCCGGAACACAATCTCACTCCGGGTGCAACTCGGGGCTGCCGGCGGCTTTGATCCGGTAGCCCCTGCTTAGGTCTCCTGACGCCCGCTGAGGAAATTCAGAGGAACAACTGGAAGAGGCCTGTGTTTATTCAGCTCCTTTAATGAGGAGGGAGATGGATTATCAGGGCCTACATCAACCCCCAAAAACAACACACCAAAGGAAAACTGCTGCGCCTTCCAGATGTTGCTCTATCTCTGGTCACTCCAAAAGAAGCAGAGCAGGATGGAGAGAGAGAGAGAGAGAGAGAGAGAGAGAGAGAGAGAGAGAGAGAGAGAGAGAGAGAGAGAGAGAGAGAGAGAGAGAGAGAGAGAGAGAGAGAGAGAGAGAGAGAGAGAGAGAGAGAGAGAGAGAGAGCCGTGTGGAGGTTTGACTGCAATAGAGTGAGTGAACTAGTGGTTGGAAAAGGGATTCCCCTGTCTTCTATCTGCTTTATCTGGCCACATGTGGAATTGATTTGCTTTTAATTTAACGCACTCTACAGATAGAGGCACCCAATCAATTTAGGAACGTTTTTTTTTTTTTTTGACATCACAAGAATTTAGTCCCAAATAAAAAACGCACTAGTTTCCTATAACTCTAGCTACAGGGCAATCCTGCCTGAATTCTATAAGTGCTGAAATTTGTCAACATTACAACAGATCACAAACACTAAGCTCACCGATGGCTTTCATGACATCATCTCTCCTTGACTGTTTCGCATGACGATCACATTTTGCACTCACGTTCAAGCATAACCAAAGTTATATTAATAGCAAGTTAGTGCAAAATTACGGCGCACGCCAATATGCTCAAAATATTATACATAGGGATTTGTTTGGTTTTGCAGGATTAGAAAATGCAACATCAAACAATAACATAATAAGGTTGTTTGCTCCTAGCCGCGACTTAATATTTGTTTAAACGGTGCTCATCAGCTTTTGCGGGTTGAACTTGCCAAGTCCTGTATATGTTACATTTACAGTAAATGATAAATACCATGTTTTTGTGAAGCCTCACAAATTAAATGAAAGTAATCGATTTATTTTAAATGCATTGGGGTTGGGCGTAAAGGCAAACTATTAGAAATTACTATCCAATAGCCATAAAAAACTGACATTACACGGCTGCTACATTTTACCTGCAGACATAACGCAGATGTAGGCGGTGTGTCACACTCTTGACCCTTTTGCCTGAAGCCTGACCAGATCGATACATTGCTCTATTGTCAAGTCATTTAGAGGATGATGGGTCAGCCGCTGGTCACAAATCGACACAAAGGCTACAGGTCAGTCTGGGTGTCTCGATTGCATCTCATTTACATAAGTTTACATACATTAACTCCTGTTTAGAGTAATACCTGCTGTAACAGGTTGTGTTGAATGTCTGTTGCAATGGGGAAAAAACACTACGAAAGTAAAATCATATGTCAATACTGCCATCACTTTTGATGATGATCAACTATGTTTAGTAACATGTCCAAAATTGCGTTTGGTCCATTGGAATCACAAGAAGACTTAACTATAACTTGAACAGGTTGGCTTTCAAAATAAATTGGATTCACTCAATATTGCCATTGTAATTTTGCACATTGCGAGGTGCATTGTAGGGAAACAAGAACAAAGGGGTGAATAGCATGGATTATCTGTATATCGGGAACATTGTTTATTCACCCATATTTGTATTTGTGATTTTCATCGGGAGAAATTAGCCAACATAGAAACTTTGTACAAAAAAATAAATAAGGAAGCACTTACCAACTTTGAAGCAGAGGAGCGCTTCCCTCACAGTCCTAGACCTGCAAAACAAAAGAGAAGTGCATCATTGTTGACAAGCAGCCTTAAATCTTATATCCTTGCGTGCAGTGAGGAAAAAAATAGCAGTGAAGCAGGGGTCTTACCGCTCACTGTCCTTTCCTAAAACTCCACTTCCTAACCTCATGCCAACATTTATCCTAGAATCCAATAATTTCCTGAAAGCTGAATTTATCATGCAACACAGTCTCAGGTCAATTTGAATAATAGAGTAAATCAGTGAGCGCCATTATCATCCTCATTGTTATTATTATTACTATTAGGCTCATTATTTGGCATTCCACTCGGTGTGAGAGTCATGCTGTTTGTTATCAAGTTATAGTGCAACCCAAGGGCAGGAAAAAGACAGCAGTAATATGGATGAAATACAGAAAAACCACAAAAAAAGTGAAATAAAAAAACTGCTTCTTTCTCGGCTCTTATTTCATTCTGAATCTCATTCCCAATATATACTGTGGATATAAAACATCGAGACACCACTGTTCAAATACTAGATATAAAACATGAGGCCAAGATAACTTTTCTGATCATTAATGTGACCTACAATCTGTTCAACTCCATGGGGGGGGGGGGGGGGGGGGGGACTGAGATGGGAAGTAAACAAGTGACATCATGTGGTCACATCCATCAATGAACAAGCCCCCTTTCTGAGTTCAAAGTGTAAAGAGCATAATACTCCTCCTCCAAACTCATTTGGGTCACAGCCCCTCAACTCAGACTTTGTTAACATGGTAAAGATGAATAAATAAATGACTCAATGCATACTCTGTTTCTATTCAATGGCACTTTTCAAAGCTGCACCTCAAAGACATTCTGGTATCTCTATTAAAATGTAATCATCAATTTTTAGATGGAGATTCAAACCTTGGAAACATGACCTTGAAAATAATTTCTTTTCTTCTTTCATTTATGAAGAAATAATTACAGAGGACATCTCAGACTCCCTTGGTGAGCAGTATATTAGAGTTTAATTTTAGTGACTAATCTTCAGTTCAAAGATCTGCAAACCTCACATTGCATTGGAACACTGCATCTCAATATCTGATGAATTAGTGATAAAATAAAGTAGTGAGTAGAGTGTAGACCTCCGCCAAGGTCAGGTGGTTGTTACTGAGGTGCTGCAGGGGTGGTCTTGGTATTCCAAGGGGGGCCTGAAAGGCCTGTGTGTATCCCTTGTTTAACCCAGAGCCTTCTTGCCTTGCTTGATTTGTTTGATAGAGCCAATTACATCACGAGAAGGCCATTATCCTCTCAAATATTTTTTTCCTATTAAAATGAATACAATTGCCATTAATGGGTTTTAGCCTTCCCATGGACGATGATTATTGCAATGTCTATTTTAATAAGGAGGAAAAAAAAGAGATATTGTATTTTACAAAAACAGTGTTGCACTTTTTGGTCTACCCACCTTGGTCACATGGGAGCAGTATAAAACCGAAAGACCGAGAATGCGCGTTTTGAGACATTACAACTCTCTTCTACTCATTAATGCACCATTAATATTTGTCACTCCGCAGACAAATGTATGACTGAGCACTGTTACATTGCAAGTCTAAATGTGCTGCTACACTGTTTGTGATCGGTTTGTTGCACAAGGGAGTATCGCAAGACAGCATAGATGCTATTTTGCATTAGCATAAAGCTAGCGGACCGTAAGGCAGATAGACAATGTCGTCAACAGGAATGGCATTGCAACATCAAACCAAATTACAGAAGCCTTGCTAATACTGAACTTAAACGCACACTTTCCCTCACTTGGCAGTGCGCTGAGATCTCACCTTGCGAAATGATGCTGAAACCTCAAAAGGTTTTTAAACCCCTGCCCGAGGACAAGGTATAGCCAGTCATTACCTAGACTCCAGGTCAGTAAGTAAAGTAAGCTTGTATTTTGGGATGGCTGCTGCCGATTGCGTATGCACTTTAATAAGCAGGCTGCGGGTCCGGCAGATTTATTGGCCCGTAGTGGGGTGAGGGGACCGGACTCCCTTGGCCTCCAGCTTCCCCCGGTGCCATTACGCCAGAGTGAGATATAGTGGGATATTGATCCCAATGCCACTTCATTTTGCAATAACTATTACATGATATTCTCCCGGGCTGTGCACGGGCGCCTGATTTATGCCGCCTTGCTATTTACATTAACAGTAAGTGTTTTTCTATACTGGCTGGGGAGGGTCTTCCAGGCACACGAGTGGACGTGTGGACATTCACATTCCATCTCATACTTGTGAGTCTTTTTGTAACATTTGAAGCGCAGGCAGAAGTGCTGAGCACTTTGCAGTCTGCTACGTGGGTAATGAAAGGTACAGACGTAAACATATTGCGGAGTACATCCCAGCCTTCATTACAGATGCAGAGTCGTCCTTGAGGCAATGTTACTCACTGGTATTAAATTGCATTTAGACGATACGTTTTAAAATATGTGAAACATGCTAATGTGATTTCCTTCACACTACAGTGGATATACACACCCCTGAAAACAAGTGTTTGTGATATACGAATTTTTATATATTTTATATATATTTTATATATATTATATTTATATTATATATATATGTTTTGTTTTTTTAAATGGTCAATATATAGCCTTTTTGAAGGGGGGGGAGCATCGAAGCACTCGTGTATAAAGGGCACATCAATTGGCTCAAGTAGTGTTTTCCCCTGCCCTTCAAGAGATTTAAATAAGCACACCCACCATTGTGTCTCATTTATTTGCTATTGAGTGTTTAATTGAATGCTGCCAATTGGCAAAGCCTCTCATTTGAAAGAAACTGATGAGGTTAATTAGAATAAGTTGACTGGGGCATGGTGACCCGGCATGTGCCGCGACCAGCTGCACACTAACCCTTTGCCAAAGTGCTTTCCCATGCATTGCCAGCCTGGTGCTGACTGTTTGTTTACAAGCAGGCACACACAGAGTGCCACGTTGACTAGTGCCAATGTTCCCACAGGCAATCCCCACAGGGGTCATTGCGCCCCAGATGCTGTCACTGTTACATGGGGCCATGAGGCAAAACAAAAGGACTAATGACCCTTAATTGCTCTGACGCTGTTTGCAATCAGATGAGAGCTGCCTAAGCAGCAGTATGTAAATCAAATCCCCCTCCTCGCCCCACTTCTTAACCAACTCCCCAAGCGCTCTCCCTGGCACAATCAAGTCTTTCTCTGATAAGAGGGCGGGCAGCTTAGCAGGCACGCTGCCAAGTGACGGGAACTGGCAAGCGTGGTAATGTGCGCGCACTTGTTGCTACAATGACTGCCTGTTACGCCGGCACATTGTGGCATTGGGCCGATGCGTGTGGGGAGCAGATGGGCATCCGAAAGCCTCCGCTTGTTTCCGTATTTAACGTGACGGAGAAAAAGAAGTGTGCCCTGCACTGTGTGCATGTCCCATTCATTAATAGGTCCATTCATATGCAACACTTAGTTTGATTGTAGACAAATGCCCCACTTGGGAGGAAGGGATTGCCAGTGAATTGAAATTAGTGTGCGTGCGTGTATGTTTGTGTATCTATGAGGCCTTATTTGCATTTGGTTTGCATATATTTAAGTTTGAGTTTGCAAAGAAAATACTTGAACGTATTGCTTGTTGGAAGAGGTCAAGGACATTTTAAAATAATGCTATTGAAATTAATTCCACTCGGTAAATGTCTGTTTTGCAGTGTGCACTTGCATAACAAATTACCGCATCAGGTCCAACAGAATGCAACTAAAGAGAAAATATTGAGCGTGCAAATATGTACGGACTACTGACAAAAATTAAGGCCTGCTGTACACTGTGTGACGCAGCCCAAAGGAGTGCCAGGTTTTGAGGATCCGCAAATAGTATACTGTAATGTATTATTGTTTTTATTGAACCGTAATAACACGGAGAAGAAGAACCAGATTGCCACAAAGAGAAGAAACAGGCAAAAGTGGACATATTGAGAAGCTAATTATTAAAATTGCAATACACTGTATATTGATACAGCTTGGCCACAGCTAACTAGGGCTCAAAACCAGTCACTGACCATCGGCAATGCATAGTACTAGTTGCAGAACCCCGCACTTTGAACAACAGTTTGGATTGTAGCAGGCTTTTTTCTCATACTTGGCTTTGGGGTAACATTTCAGGACGAATCTAAAATGCTGTATAACCTTGACAGGTAAACTTAAATTGAGCTTCTCAAAACTTTTAAATGCCATGTCTAACAGTAATTCAGGACTTTTGCACAACTTTGCATAGCTGAAAAGGAAATATGGCAACAGATGTTTGACCCATGAATATTTCGGAGTCTTTCTGTAGCAACCTGCTGACGACAGCTCCGTGGCTGCTTTCCTCACATCTTGCATGAAGCCTCTATGCACTCTCACGGTAAAGAGTATGATAAAGAGGACTTTGGGTTCACCCTAAAAATGTATATGTAATCTTGGAAATCCCAAGGGAACATTAATGAACCCATTGTTTACATTTTTAGACAGTATCGATCACAAGTGAGCATTAATATCTTGTAAAGTTATGCTGAGTGCGTCGCTGTCACATTAAGAGGAAGGTCTGTCAGTGGCGGCTGTGTCAAGATGGTGGCCCAGTGAAATGTGAGCGATGTGCCCCCGGGTGTCCCCCAGTCGCCGCCACACCCATTAACATCAAGCCTTAATGCATTTCTTATACCTGCATGCTTTTCCACGATATGGACCTTGCTGATGATTTAAAGACAGCAACAAACCTGTCCCATTTTCAGAGTGATATTATTGATAGACTGTCACTTCAAATTGTAGGTAACTGCTAATGGTTATTTTATGGCGCCCATGTCAGAACTGATGTATACATGTTTTTTGCCCCTGCCTCTTTCCGCATATGACTCTGTTTTATTTGAGTGTAATGATTGCCTTGAGATCACTGTCCCGCTTATATTAGCGCAAACGTGACTCCACCTACAATGGGCCGACATTACCAAATGTAACCTTTCAAATAAAATGACATACAATGTGCCAAATGGGCTATCTACTTGAATTATTTAGTCATTCAGTATACAACAAATGTGCCCCCAAAATAAAAATGAGAAAATGTAGTAAATGTAGTTCATTAAAGAAGTTGCCGGGTGCTGATCTGGCTCCCGGGCTCCCCCTTGATTTGTAATACCTTTAATGTTTACTATGAAACATTGGTACGTCTTTTGGGAGAGAAAAAAAAGAAAATGAATGTCTAATCACGAACTGACTTTATCCTTAAAGGCAGTTAGAAGCCAAAGAGACAAAGAAAATTAATGTATATAAAAGAGCAGTTTGAGGACAAAAATAAATTGCGCCTAGTTACCCTAGAGATGCTCGTCTGACTACTGTCAAGGTACCTTTGAGCAAGACACTGAATCCATCCAGCATTGTTGCATGTCATTCATTTAAGGCAATATATTTCAACTACAGTCTTATTTTAATTCTTGCATAATCGTGTTATCCAATTATTTACCTTCAGCACACAAAAATACAAAAAAAATCATCTGCTTGAGATGGACCAAATAATATTTATAGTCGTTCAGTAGTACTAGTGTGTACTTTCAAAATTAACGTTGAAAAAAACAGAACTTCAAATTTACTCTGCAATTCACCAAATGAGACCAATTTGGTAAAAAGGCCAGAAAATGTTGCTTTAAGGCAACCAAATATGAGTCTCACTTGTATGTTCATCATTTTGCTCTTTATCCACTCCACTGTTTTCTCCCCACTAATGTTGTCATGGATTAGCTTCTATACTTGCCTGAACAAAGAGGCTTGGGCTTGTGTTTACGTTCTGGTCCGTGCATCGTGTGAAGAGGAGAGACGTCCCCCACTTAAGTCCACATTTTAGAAGACCCCAATTTGTTAGTCATTAATCAGAACACCTGCTCTGAGAGGACCCGGTGCTTTTCCGGCAGACTTTTGACTCTGCCACTTGAGTCATCAGAGTCATTTGAATTACATGCAGTGATTTTACCCAAGAGTAATTTGAGTATGCAAATGCTTTGCTGGGAAAAGGGCGCTGTGCATTACGTGGAGATTAAACAGCAATGTGTAATTCGAGTGTTGGTCCGGCAAGCACGTATAAACATAGGCCGCATTTAAATAAAGTTGAATTTGGCTTACAGCACTGACATGCTTTGTGGGGGGACAAAGCATGCAAGAGAACAATGCTGGTGTGTGTGTGTGTGTGTGTGGGGGGGGGGGGGGGGGGGGGGTAACATACCCTGACAGGACAAGGAAAAGGCCGTCTAAGAAAAGAGGTAGCAGAGGAAACAAATGAATAAATTCATGGGGCACAAAATGAAAGTGAAGATGGAAGGGAGTGGAGAACAGGGGTCGGAGTCATCAGTGGAAGATTTTTTTTTATTGTCCGGACACAGGAGATACGCACAAAAGCACTGGGAAGATTCAATTAAGTATCATATGCAGTGACCTTATTTCCATGGTTACGGAACAGTGGAAAATATTAATCAAGCCTGCACTCTCAACAGAGAGAAATAAGGTGGAAGGAAAGACGGAAGGAAAAAGGCAACCATTGCTTGGTAGCAGGGGAGCGAAAGCAACATGGCGTAGTTAACGTCCAGTGCTGACAATGAAAAGCCAGTTTGTGGCGATGGAATTCTAAACAATAAAAATTCTGTCTAATGCTGGAATTGAACTCAGTCAGCACAGCAAAATAAATCCCCTACCTATTTTGTGCAGTGCTAAACTCCATAACTCACTAAAGAATTGTTTTAACTTCCATTTGGATTTTATATCTTGATGCCTTTGTAAAGAAGAAAAAAATGGGAGTACACAAATGTTTGCCACACAACAATGTTTTTATCCATCAATGAGTTTCCTTCCTATTTAAGGGTGCGCTTACTCGGAGCTGGGGGAAAAAAAGGCTTCTGAAAAACCGCTGCTTGCATATCGTTAGAGACACAGACAGTCAAAAATTATGACAATGGTTTACAATCATATTCCATTACAATGCTCCTCTCAGTCACATTTCCCTGCACGCGGCAGAGGGGGAAAGTTGAAGATAGTTGTGTTTGATGAAGCTGTAGAGTGTTTGCTCGCTGTCTGCAGGGACTGTCTTGAAAACAATCTATCTGAAACTCCCCCGCTGTGCAAAATGTTAAATAAACAAAAGGCGAGGATAAACAAAATCACTCCATTTCAATGTCACCAAGAAGAAAGCCGACGTTTCAATGTTTCCATGGTGAAAAGGAGGTGGCAGCCCTAACGTTTAAACTTTGGACACATGGTGAAATGTTTTTTTGTTTTCCTTTTTTTCCCCAGAGAATATTTATTTATAAGTATTTCGGCAACACAAATGTGTTTTTTTTTGTGTGTTTTTTTACTTTGTGGTGCTTAAGCAAACCAAGATGAGGAAAAATAGGCAACTCAGTTTTTCCCATTTGCTTTTGGAAATGAGCTCTTTTTTTGACTTATGATGATTTGAAATGTTACAATACTGAACACAGTATATGAAGACCACTGTCACGAATTTAAGAGCCAAATTCAAATTTGCTTCCAGTAATTTACTCAAAGTCCTAAAGCTCCTGATGTCACCACAATGACTTCAAAATGACTGATATGTGAAATATAGTACTATATACCGTCCACAACGTTTATCAAAATGACGAATACGGTATATAAACACCGTCCACAACATTATGACAATTTATACAATGTGAGCCAATGGTGACTATCAAGTACGTCAAGTGATCTTGATGGTGGGCACGGCAGGACCAGTAGGGCAAGTGTCTACAAAGATGTGACCAGAGTGCTGCATGGTTGTTCAAGTGTCTGATGTGACCATGACCACTTCCAGAAACAATTTAATTCCAGCGCTTCAGCCATCTTCCAGCTGATCTACTCCTCCAAGGTCATTAAGTGCGCCACAGAAGGTCACATGATTAATGAGTGACAGACCCTGTGCTGCAATAACGTGTATGAATGTGGCCCATTAATTAGACAGGAGGGCCAGAGAGAATGAATGGCCAGGGACAGCGTGGACCCCTCGCGACCCCATTCGTCCCACACCCCATTTTTCATTTTCATCTGTGCAAACACACACAGACATGCTTTTATTACTCAAAAGAAAATCCTCTTATGGCTGAGCAATTGACAACCTGTTTTTATATTAAAAAATATATGGCTTGAATAAAAATTCAATTTTAGGAAGGCATTTTTTAAAAATATGAATGAATTTGAACTTTGCTAGACCTGTTTGAGCTCATATCTCTTCCAATAGCCAAATACATAGTTTAAAAAAAAAATAACATACTCATCTTTGTATTTCATACAATCACATCAAATTTTAATGTATTTCATACAATAAATGTTATGGTTAAACTACCTCTTACATTAACTACAAATATACCATTGTGTTTAGTTAGGAAACATCAAAATTGTTGCACAAGAAACCACAGCACCTGAGAAAAAACAACCAATATGAGACAGAAGCGTAACTTATGTTGTTACTCGTTTGTTATGCTATCACAGACATGGGTTCCAGGCTCACCCCTAACGCCGATCAAATGAGTAAAGCTTCAAATTGATATCATTCAGAGTTATAATAACACTCAATAAGGTAGCAGGCGTTTCAGTGGATGGTAACAGGTCAGCATGAGTGAGCGTCAAATGTTGGACCATTCATTCATTCATTCAAGCCTTTCGTCTCTAATTGGTTGTTTTTCTCTGGCTCGGTGGTTTCTTTATACAAAATATACTAAAATAAAGCCATAAATCACAATTAGCATGGACCAAAGTCAAGTCTTAATGACTGAACAAATGAACGCAAATTCAAAAACACCAAAAAGTGATTTTCTCTGAAAAATTACAAACTTTGCCTTTAAATACAGTTTCCCTAACCAAATCAGACAAACTGTCTCTTGCGTTCCGCTGTTGGCATGGTTCTCAGCTTGATCTGGTTATCAAACATCACAATGTTGGCTTTTTCCAGCGCTATAAGCCCTCTGCATTAGTGAGGACAATCTCCAGGAGGAAATGAAACATTCTGCTGCCACGGACTGACTTTACAAGAAAACGAAATTGATGAAAAGTTCACAGTGTTGACGCACTATTTGCTATTTAGGAGTCAGACTAACCAACGTAATGCAACACCACCAGGGGTGGCCATGCTGATGTGAAGCATTGTTGTGGTTTTACTTTCACAAATGTACGGCTTGCCAATGTTAATTGCTATGGCTTGTTTATTGGGCAATAATATCAGAATCCTGTGCATTCGGTGTATGGATTTCGATTTTAGCATTATGGACACAGCCCAGTGCGGGTCATTAATCAAATAAAAAAACCTGCATGCACCGAATGTAATACCAAACGTCAGGGAGAGATACACTTCGGATGAGGTCGTGCGCAATATCAAGCCACACAATGGCTATCTATGTACACAATCTGATCAGTTCACACTCTGCACCTGGGTCACTTCTCTACAAAACTCCAAACGCACAGTCAGCAGCGAGTAAACGGAGCAAAACCACATTTTCAATTGGCCCAGAAACACAACAACAAGCAGTGACAGAGTGAGCCCAATCCGACAAAACAAAAGAAGGGAAGCATTGAGAAATGCGCATGTTTGTGAAATTACCCTAAAATGAATTCTAGGTCACAGAGATTTATTTGTAGTTATGAATATGGAGGAGAAATAATTTACGAGGCAAGCCGACAGTACAGATGAAATTGAAAGGTGCGGCTGATGCTATTTACCACTCTGTTTTTGAAGAACCAAAATGATGATATTAAAAATATTCTTTCATACATCAGACACGAAATGAACCGATTGACCCTTCTGAATAAAGCCTCTCTCTGGAGATTTGACACACATCTTTCAGCACACATCTGAAGACAGACATGGATGTTGTTTGCCCTCTGATATATTTTTAATATTCAGATCATATCAAATGTGTCCTCTTTCAATTATTGATCTATCTATCTACTCGCAACATAACACATGCTGAGCTCTGTCATGTGATTTCCACGGCCCAGTCAGTCGATCTTCTCATTCGACATGATAAGCGGAGGCCGAGCCGCATCCTGCGTGCGACGCGCTCGGCCAGAGGAACCACGGACGCACGCTCCATCAAACACCATCAACCGGCTCACCGTCAGCCCGTCACACACGTGACAGAGGCTACGTTTGCTGCGTCGACGTCGCCATCTGCGTGCACTGACAGCAATGTTTCAAATCCAGATCACGACTAATACTGCTGATCTCATTTTCATAAATGTCGTACTTAAAATACTCACGATCAAAAATTCACAGTTTTGTTTCAGAGATGTATCGGATTTAATATCATTCAATTGTTTTCATCGTTTCTGCTCCTTTCATCTGGCTAGAATGTCAACTAAAACCACAAAGCAAACAATAATAGATATAACAATAAATAGCAAATTAGATATCTTTAATAGGCGCAATTGAGAGTACATATTTTTGTTGCAAAAATATACACAGCAGTAAGGGTGCATGATTAATGGCAAAATAATAATCATAATATTCTTAATTAATACAATAATTACAATTATTAATCCCAGTTATTCATGATGTCAATGAAAACTTATATTGTTGCTATGAAATTTTAAATGTAATAGATTATTATTTTAGAATAAATACTTGGAGAAGCAAAACATTTTTTGTACTAGGAGTACAACATTTGAGATAATACAGACAGTAAGTAATTGATAATGCTTATTGAATGCTTCCAGATACTAATCTGGAAAAGGTTAAACAGCAATTGCAGAACTACATGCATATTGCATATGATAACGGTCCATTTTCCAAAGGGACCTCAAGATGTTTAATGGCGTGAATGTTTTCCATGCAGTCTTTTGACCAACAGCATCTCCTGTGGTGACTCCTTTCCGTGCACGGTGCTCGCAGCCTACATGTCCGGCTTCAGGGGGCACGCTGGAGCAAAAGGCAGACGGAGGGAAGAAGCAAAGTAGAGGAGGGACACCACACTGGGTGAAAGGAAACCTTCCAGTGGCTAGAGGACATTTCACGCTAATGGCGGCCGAGCCAATTGAAATGACTGCAACGCTGCATGATTTGAAGGTCAGGAGACAGCGGATTATATTCCAGTGATGGCGGCGGGGGGATTGGCGGAGTAAAATGGTGCCTCCCCCCTTCACCCCGCCCCTTCTTGCACGCTTCTGAATTATTGCAGAAGAGCCAAGATTGAATCAACATAGCACCAAACACCTCCACCATTACTCTTACAGATAGCACGCTATGAAACAAGAGGCAGGACCAGTACATCAAAATGAGAAATTCTACTCAGGGAAATTTGAAAGTTGCATTTTTCATACCATAAAACAAACAAGATGTATTTAAAATAAAATTAAAAATAAAATGAGTATCTACTGTAGTTCATTCTACTGTGTGCACTATGGTGGAGAAAAAAATGAATTGATCAAATAATTGTTTTGCTGACTGATCAGGATTGCTCATTTTGTTTTTAGTTCCTTGTTATGTTTGAGAACGCGCTGGGAAAAAAACAAAACAATTAGAATTTGTCTTATAGACACAGGCGACAGCCCGGATAAACGAGTAGGCCTGAAAAAGCACAATAATTTGTCAGGATTGCAGCTGGGGGTGCAAAAGTTACTCACACATAACAAAAGCACGGGGTGATTATGCACATGACTGCAGTAATAAGCCGTAATAAGACAAGGAATGACCATACGTATTTGGTCCAGACGTTGTGCAAGAGGGCCTAACGTGATTACATCGCATTTCCATGTTGCAGATTTCAGTAACCCACAGGCCAGCATGAAGACCAATTTGAAAACAACAACAAGCCAGCAATGAGGATGTCAAGAGGCGTTTCGTGAAATCGTTGACTTTAATGTAATTAACCTAATAGACGGATGCATCCAAGTCAGTTTGCATGCTTGAGAAACTTGTTCAGGATGAGATCACTCTGCCCTGCATTTATTTACAAACTGTGCAAGTTGGGACTTCTGAAGTCAACATACTGAATGTGATTAGACCCACTAACTAATGAACCTCCTTTACTCACAGAAGATCCAGTGAAGTTTCCCAAATGTATGAATTACTTTCACACGAATTACTTGTTTGATTGGGATAAAACTATGTATTTATTATATTTTTTCTTAACTGTTTACATGGGACAGGAAGATTTTTGATTAGCTGTGAAGAAAAACTGTCATGGTGTATCTTAAACAATGTAATGCACTCTATTTTTCTTAAAGAAACAATTAATTAAGCGTCAAAAAATTACATTACACACAGCATAAAATAATAAACAATAGGCAACATTTTTTTAAATATCATGTCCATCCCTGTAGTTCCCATTGTATCAAATTTAACTGTTTAAATTGTTGAAAATAAGAAATACCCTGAACAAACACCAGACCTTCAATCTAAAAACTTTGTGGCGAAAAGTAAGAGGAAAAAACTGTAATGCTAATTTGTCATGGTGAAATGCACCAATCAGAAAATCCCCAAAATAACTTTTCTGAGAACACACAAAAAAAAATCTTCAAAAATGCTATTCATTAAGGTGAAATGAAGCGATCTGAAATGTTAAAATTACATTTTAAGGAACAGAATAAAATATACAGAAGTCTGCATGTCAAAGTGCAATCCACGAATCAGAATGTTTTTTTTTTTGAATATTTGGGGGAGAAAACAAACAAACATTTTTTGCCAGAATGTTATTCGTTGAGACAAAACCCACCAATCAGAAAGTTGAAACATTTACTCTCTAGTGTGAGAATGAATAAATGAATGATTCTTCTAAAAATATTTAAATACCTCCAAAAATTCAAAAATAATTTTACGTCAGCTAAATTAAAGGTACACGCTTCGGAAATCCGTCAGCATGTTTGCTTGAGAAGTATATGACAAAATATCATATACAATTCTGTCATTGTTGTTATACATAATCATACTAATGATTTCCACCGTGTCAGAACACATGAGTGTTGTCTGCAGGAAAGTGTAGGCACTGATGACTTCCCCTTATTCTTCCTGCTGTTGTCAGGCGCTAACAAGCAGCAAAGTCAATCCGGCGCATGTTTGAATGGCCGACCATGTTAAGCTCTTAAAGCAGCCGTTAATCCAGGATTTTGGGAGAACGCGTACCTTTGCCACATTATCATGACTGCGCCAAGACCTTAGTCTGAGTTTAATCACTATGACCAGCAGCACTCAAAGTTTCACACAGGCCTTAAACTTGAGCAGGACACTTAAGAGGGGATGTCACCAGTATTGTCATGCTCCAAAATTGCATTTCAGTGGCTGACCATTGTCTGCTTAGATCAGTGCTTCGCAAACTGAAGGTTAAACCCAGTTCAACCTCAAAAAATATTCTGTGGAAGGTTTAAGTCTTTATGAAACATGAGGCAAATATGTGATCTTGAAAAACAACATTCATAATTCAGAAAAAACAATGCAACATTATGCACAGTTTAATAGGAAAATAAAAATACTGTACATTTTTTCATTCAAACGTATTGCACAGCAAAGTTAAATTTAAATAATATACCTTGCTAACGGTTTAAAAAGATTTAAAGGTTTAAAAGATCAAATGGAAATGTACTATTGTACTCTAGTTAAAGTTAAATACAACTGAAGTGCAGCGATTCTTTAGAATACCGCTAGTCACAAATCTAGTTTAGACTAATTCCAAATAATTGGCAAAATTTTGATAGAACAATTAAAAAAACAGTAAAAATGCTTTTTAAAATGGCATCAGACACTGTATATACACACTATGCAGATCTCAGCATGATATTTTCTGTGCAAAGCACCTGCTTCTCTAATGATCAAAATAAATTACCAGCAGGGGCTAGTTATAAAACCATTTGTAGATGAAATCCTCCATTATCGATGACTAAAGGAACCATACGACTCTCACGACGCCCGAGTGACCTCTGCAGCCACTTGGCCAGCCTCCTCCTCAGACTGGCCTCAGCCGCCATACATGCGCAGGCCGCAGAAGCCTCATGCATGTCGGCTGCCTTTAACTCCAGCTACAAACGCAAGCCAGACACGCACACAGCTAACAAAGCCACGCAGACAGACAAATGCGTTCCGAGCTGACAGCTCCGGTTCCTAACCATGCATCTACGTGACAGCCATCAACCAATATGGCAGAATTCATGAGGAAACGCTCACGTGACTGAATGTGATCTAAGGGAGCAGCCGTGGGCTCGGGTCAAACTAGAGCAGGGGATTTGCAAGTTGGTGGATGGAGGATATTAGTAGCAGTGGACGGACTGATAAATCTGCTCACAAAGCCAATAGGTTTGTGACTTATGGTACGTATGAAAAAATACCACAGAAGCTGTGGAGGAAAAGGAGGAAATGAAATGAAGAAAGTGAGCAAGCCTGCTTTTCCTGTATCTATTTTTTTCCTCTCTCGCTGCTCAACACTGTAAACACACACTCCTCGGTGTACAGTTTTTACGCAGGCTTACATGCACTTGCCAGCAGATTAAACATCACATGGTTAACACTCAGGGCTGAACAATTAATTGAATTCAAATTGACATTGCAATATAGTAGAATGCAATTTTGGTTTTAGTTTTAGTTTATTAATATTCTGTGAGAATAAGTACTTAGTGTTGGGGATTTGTGTGTGCGTGTGTGTGTGCATGTGAGACAGTGAATGTGAGGAAGTGAGTGAGTTAGCGAGGGAGTCCAAATGGATTTCAGCCCAGGAATAAATCACTGTCGCCACAGAAACCGGCCGACAGTTGTGATGGATGGCTGAAATTTTTGTCTTGATGTCTTTAGTATTGCTGACAATTTGGTCGGAGTGGCTTTTTCACTTTTGCGCGACGCATTTAAATGCCGGCACATATAGCGAAAGCATGTTTCAAATATTTGCCATAATACCCCTTTTTTTCCTTTAAAATGTAAAGAAAAGGTGAATAGAATTAACCAATAAATGAAGAGATTTTATGTCATGCATATTTGTAGCCAATGCTCACTGCAACCATCAAAAATAAAAACAGACTGAAATTCAACTGGAAGATGGCACCATCTTGTCTGTGTACATGTGTGAATGTGCGAGTGTGTGTCTACATTTGTCTCTGCGACGGTCACGTGGATGCACTGACCCCTTCTCATTGGGCAATGTCACCATGTGACACACTTCCTGTTTGCTGCGTTCACCAGATACACACTTTGTGAATGGATGGCTCTTTTGAGGAAATAGATAATTGTATCCTGTTCCATTTTTTAAAAATCTGATATGACCCAATGTCAACATTTAAAATGCTGTTGAGCTTCACTTTTATTTATATGTAACAAAAATAGACTTTATGTACTTTTGCATCAAGTTGCAAATCCAAAACAACTTTCAACTTGACTGTAGGTTCCAAACATTAAACGCAGGGATTAACATGTACGTTAAACAATTTTGCAACTTGTCATTAAGTTATACAAACATTCCACTTCCAACTTTAACATGTCAGCCTGACTTATTATTTAAAAGGTCTAAAGACTAATAGCATAACTGTTGTTCATTTTTACTTACTGTCACAATATCAATTAAAAATAGAACATGCTTGCAAAATAATATTCTGTCATCCAGGTCACGTAGAAAGTTTGAAATGAAAAATTTCATAAATCAATAAATAAAATGACTTGGGCAGTTATGTTTTAAAAGCTATCGAAAGGTTGAATGCATGCATGTACTTTAAAAACAATGTCAATTGTCAATTTTGCAGCCTATGCACACACAAGCTCAAGAAGTACGCATCCATGCACACACACACACACACACACACACACACACACACACACACACGCACGCACACACACACACACACAACTTCAGAGTTGGGCCACTTCAAGTTAACCCCCATCCCCTAACACACATACACACACACACATGACCCCCCACCCTTCTTCCCTCACGTCACCTACGTCCAGTGTTTCCATGCGCTCTCAGCTGGCAGCCTCAAATCAGAGCACGCTTGCCACAAACTTCACCAATCAATACTTCCAAAGCCTCGGTCGCAGCTCCCAAGTAGACTGACTCCACCACCACAGCACACATTCCAAAAAAGCTTTTACTGACCTTACTGTCTTTTTTCCCCCTCTGTGTGGTTACAGTCTCCCTTTCTGCTGGTCCCCTACACCTCTAGCCTTCAGGAAGTCATGCAGGAGCCGCCTCGTGCTCCTACTCAAGCCCCACGCATCTGTATGAGTCTGATTTCACAGTCTTGAAGGGGGGCGGGGATGGGAGGGGGGGGGACACCATGAACGTGCTGCTTATTTAGAAGCCGGCGCGCTATACCTGGGCTTGTAGGCAGCTGTTTAAAGCAGAAGGCTACATCCAGGGTGCATATTACCCCCTCTTCCTTACACACACACACACACACACACACACACACACACACACACACACACACACACACAGTCTCTCTCTCTCTCTTTCTTTCTCTCTCTCTCTCGCTTGCTCTCGCTCCAACACATGTGCACACACTCACTAGCCGGCTGGTTGGCTTACAACACACACACACTCACACACGCACATGCACAAAGTGAAATCGACAGACACAAGCAGCGGTCTGTCCGTCAGAGGTCTCTCTACCTGAGCTGGGACAGCAGGGAGTGCGAGAAAAAGTGTCCGTCCTGTCTCCTTGTCCTTCTCATAAGTGTTTAGAAGACAATTTCAACAAGGGATTGCTCCCAATCTACCGAGGTGATCCACATGGATGAGTTATAATATGCTTGCCACTCTCTCCCTCGCTATCTTCTTAGACTCCCTCACTCTTGTCCTTTTTTCTCACTCTTTGGCACTCGAGCCTATCATCAAGCAGTTGCCGGACTATGCTCCCCCCTGTCCCCTGTTCAATATTTGGTTTTTCCTTTCCTGGATGTGCAAGCCGTGGATGTGCGATGGGTCAAAGACTGCATATTAGTGAAATACATTATTTATTGCAAAAGCTACATTCATTTTTTTTTTTTTTTTTTGCACGCCAGTGGACATTGGATGGCAATGGTGGCTGTATGAGGGGTCAGGTTTTGGCAGAGTGAGCGTGGGAAGGGAGGTGGGAACATGGAATGTGATTTTAATTTATTTATTTATGCAGTGACTGGGATTGCCTTATCATCCAGGGTGATACTTGAGGGCATCGTTCTCCAAGCCATCCCGAATCATGGTGCCACTCTTTTTTTTCATCAAAATGATTTCAGTTTATTACACTTTGTGCGTGTGTGTGTGTGTGTGTGTGTGTGTGTGTGTGTGTGTGTGTGTGTGTGTGTGTGTGTGTGTGTGTGTGTGTGTGTGTGTGTGTGCACGAGCGTGCATGGAGGGTCTTGCATCTGTTCACACATAAAAAATAACTGGCCAAAATGACATTTTCCAAATAAATTAGTTTGTTAGATATTTTATAAAACATTATTGCATTCAAAATTATGAAAGTAATTACAAAGAGCAATCCTGAACATTTTTATGATTTGCTAAAAGTAAATTCTTCTACATTTTAACGATTTGCATGACGTGTTTCATCATCAACACCCATTAATTAATGATTAATTTAAATCAAAAGGGTTGAATACAGAGTGCTATTGTTTTTAAACGGGGTTCAGTTACATCATAAAATCTTTGAGCTTCATGATTATTTCATTTATATTGAGATCAATAAAACAGGTACTTGTGTATTATGATGCAATGATAAGAATAAATAAAGACGCATTCTGATGAAAATCACTGTTTACACAAAACTACAAAACACACCCTAAACATGGCTGGCGCAACTCTGCTAGTATGCGATGGTGTGGAATGGGTCCAATCAGTTTCTGTGAGGAACATGGACGGCCATCCAGCGTACAATGTGGCCTCGGGCCCGGGCGGCCTCTTCTATCACCACCATTAGTCCGACTGGAAAATGACTCCACTGGCATTAACAGTCTATCTGGAATCTCATAATGATGTGGATTTCTGATATTATTTTAAAAAGCCTTTGTGAGATTTAACAAAAAAAAAAATTTAACTTTCAATTCCTTTACTTAACTATCTTAAAATGAGAGGAACACGAGTTGCGAGGAAAGTGGTATGACGGACACACACGCACACAATCTAATACTGCACTCTCTACCTAGAAGTTATATAAAGGCACTATTAAAAAAGGTACTAGCAAAGAATTATACATAGAGCAACTTTAACACTTTGATGAGTCTCAATGTCTCTAGCGACTCAACAGAGCCCCCACTGGTGGTGTGAAATTAAACATCCACCATACCCAACAGCCCTGCCAAGTTGTGTCCAAGATATTTCCCGACACCGTCCAATGTCATTCAACATAAGAGTAGAAACAATCCTTTTTTCTCTCCATTTTTTTTTTTTTTTTTTTTGCAGGGACTTTAGATGTTCCTGAATGGCATTATTATGTTTTATTAATATCGCTGAATTATTACTCATTTCCCTCTTAGAATTGAGTGCTTTAATCCACATCTGAAGTACTCATCAAGGCTGTTGAGGGAAATCAGTGTGGAAGGATACATTATATTTGCAAAAATGCAAAGGATAAATTAAAAATATATCGTCATACTGAAATATTAACTTTTAATTTTAAACATAATTTACCCAGATGATTTGATTTCTTTTTCCCCTTTGAGCCTAATATATTTTTTAAGAAAAAAATACATTGTGTGATTATATTACAGTGATTATTATACTTCAACTTAGTAATTTATCCTCATGTTCATTTTTATATTTTACAAAAAACAAAATTTCAGCAAATGGAGGTTGACATTTGAAAAATTTGAAAATCTAAATGCTTCCAAACGTTTCAACTATCCTGCCTTCATGTTCACTCTTCATGTTTTTTTCCCTCCACAATTGTGAACTGTAATTCCCATGATCACCCTTGAAAGCATGACCTTGTGCTGTGTGACGGGGAGATAGCTGCACCATGAAGACAGGACGCCACTTATCATCAAGGGATGAGGTGGCTGTTTAATTTCACACCACCAGTGGCTAAAACCCCTGTTAGTGTTGAGCATCACAATGGCGGCTACGCTGGGGGAGCAGATGTCCTGGCGAGGGGGTGCAAAAACGAGGGGATGGGAGGGGAGGGGGTGAGGCCAGGCGGTTGGTGCCTTGTGAGTGGTGGTAAAAAGTGTGCAGCAGAGTGCTTGCACTGTCACCGTGTATTGTACTCAGAACAGGCCGACCCCCGTGGGCATGGGGCCAGAAAAAAAAACAGCACCTCTCTTTTTATGATGCACAATAAACACACAAATAGCCATCCGGGTGTAGTGGCTTATAACTAAAAGTAGTGGGATGCACCCATGGGGGACATGAACCGGATCGGGAGGAGCATAGTCGCTGAGCAAAGGTGGCGGGAGTGCCTTTTAACGATCGTACTAGAACGCACGGGCCGACATTAGCGAGTGGCCGATTGCTTTGTGAAGAGCTTCTCATTGTCTGCAATGATGAACTTGAGCTCTGGCCTCCAACCTGGGGGTCTTTTTGTCTCATCCACTGGCTCCCCTTTTGCTACCCCTCCCTCACATATCTCACACACACACACGGTGACGCCCAGACATAACACACCCCGCGACATGTGATGCCTGTAGGGTTGAACGACGACCGCCATCCCCCTGCGCCGCCCTATATCAAATACAGAACAGTAATGAGCCGGCCCAAGAAAATGGCGGCCTTCTAAAACATGGCGGTGCGCTGATAGTCGCATGCAAACCATGGAAGAAGAAGGTCACTTCTCCCATCTTTTAATACATCAGCCCCCACCTACCTTCTTTTTTTCCTGTATCCCTCTCAAATGTCTTCTTTTAGTCTTTTTTTCCCCTACCTAATTCAGTATGCAGATGTAAAGGCTTATTATTTAAGAGACAAATGATGGGGGAGATGAGAAGAGACATGCGGCTGCATTTGAGTGATGAGAAAATTAGGAGAATGAAAGCCGGCTCCCGAGAGCTCTCTCCCTTTTCACAGAAGGTAATAAAAATATAAAAATAGGAAAATACAAATAACGGTGACCCTACCACTGTATTCTGCAGCTCAGCAAGAAAAAGCAAATCTGACTGCCATTCTTCCGCAGCGCCACGTCCCCTCGGACTGCTCCAGCCCAGTCATACATACTCACCCCGCCAACACACACTCACACACACGCACAAACAAACAAACACACGCACAGACACACATCCTCTCCAGTATCATTTTTCTATATTTTCTCCATCAGTGGGTTATGTGCACAACATTCCAAATTCATTTAGACTGCTTGATTTCTATTTTCATAATATCAGAACATCAAGTTAAAGAAAATAAATGTTTATTCAGCAGAATAGGGAGCGCCGGTCCGAGGGGGGGTTCTCATGCGAAATCAGTAAATCACTCCATCTGGAAGATGAACGGCATGTTTGGGAGTTCATTGCCTTTCGTCTCGGCCGAGTGGCCAGCGTGGCGGCTGCAATAGCGGGCCCAGCAGGCTGCACTCGGGGGGTGACCGGCAGGCTTCGAGAGGGAAATAATGAAGCGAAGGACCAGCCATATTTGGCTGACCCCACATTCACCAATGCCAAACATTTTGTAGCGTGTTTTGACGCCTTCTCAGTGAGCACATTTCTTTGAAAAAAATAATCTGATGAGTTGCATAGTTATTATTTGCGTTTAAACATAACTAGGTTAGATTACAAATTACTTTCTTTCATTCAGCAGCTGCATAATCTACATGAATTTAAAGGTCTTGGCCTTATGACAATAGCAACAACAAAACCAGAAACGGGAAACTTTGCAAACAATCACAAGAGTGGCATGGTCTAAGAGGAAACACCAGCAAAAATGTGACTGAGCATGAAGGGAGAAATTTACTTTGTGTGGGAAAATAAAATGCCGAAAGAATCTATGGGAGCTCTAGTGTTGTATATAGTGACCCTGCAAAGTTCAGTCTTTGGCAAGTCTCAGTCTGAGACTAGGCTGTGACTAAAAACTGTGTGATGATTTTTCCAAATATTCTTCGTCTTCTGACCCATAGGTAACTTAAGATAGCACCAGACAAAGCACAGCACTAAGCTTACATGCTAATTTACACTCAGAAAATGACACGCATTCCGGGAGACAATAATCTTTGGTAAAACGTGAAATACTCCTGGGTCTGTAATTTAAATACAGTGAGTAGTGAGTAAGTAGATTTATTCTGATTCTCAGTTAGGAAAAAGTAACACATTTAATTACTCGCTTTGAACAAAGCTGTCATACAAGTAACGTATCACTACCAGTAAGAAAGGTAATATTTGATTAAACAAGACTCAAGATCTGATAATCAGGTCAGTTCAAATGAAAGTTAACTGTCTTTAGTAATGCACATACATTTGACGGACTTTCAATTTCAGAAACAGGATAAAATGCATGCTATGTAAATCTGGTACTTCAATAATTGCTAAAGAAAGAAAGAAACATTTTGAGTCGAGGACAGTTACTAAATCAAGACGTGAATGTGAAACCAAGACCGAACTTCAACATATGAGGACGGATGATTCCAGCCCTTAAGCCGCTCACCCTATCACTACCACTACTTGCTTTTGAAAAGAAAGAACAGACATACTAAAAAAGCATTCCAACATTCTTATTCCACAGCAAAAATATGAGAAAAAAAGAATTATGAGTAAACCCCAAGCCGCACGTATAAGTGATGCCATTGCCAGATGATGCAACTGCTTCCATCAGTTCTGCATTCTGCCTAGTATGCATCAAAATACCAGAACAAACACAATTTCAAGGGTCGCCAATAGTGGCTTTCTTCTTGCCTGGAGAAAGGAAGATTTGTTCACATTTAAATCAGTTGATCAATGACTGTGGCTTTACATGTTAAATGAGAGCCAGTTGAGTGGTACAGGCGAGCCACATGTTAGTAAAAAGAATGTTCTCGAGCTCCATACTTGCCGGCGGACAGCCCTAAATTAAATATCCTCAGAATCCATTAGGCTAAACAGCCCAGGGAAAGAATTTGCAAAAAAGAAAAATGACAGTAAACGCAGGCAATCATGAGTCAATCTATTATGCATGAATTATATTTTTCCGTGTAAAATGTCTTCTGTTAATTCCCCTTTGTATACAATGTCCATTACATTAGAGGGATGCATCTGTCTGATCTAAATGAACATTTGCCTGACAATTCATCAGGCTCATGCCGCCATCGAGAATGAAAACACTGGCCATTCAAACCCACTGCACATGCTATAAGTTAAGATTCTCCATGGCTGTAAATCTCTCAAGGAAAAAAAATTCTGCAAGTGGTAAAAAGTCATTCGAAACTCAAGCTTGAAAATGACTATTAAATGCAAATGTGTGATTTTAAATATAGGCAAAGATATTTGAGTACGCACAATTAAATCTAATCCTCCCCCCTCCCGCTTTCTAGTCCCTGACATCCCACCCGACATTAAATGCAACAGAATCCACCCTTACGCACTAATTTGTTTGCTTCGTGTTCTTTACTCAGTGTAACCGACACTCAAACATACAAATTTAATAGAGCAAATTGAATCATTATCAAATTCGGATCAATATAAATTTAGCTTCGGTAGAAACAAAAGGCAGCAATATTGAAATCCAACACTGGCTGTGTTTGTTCATTCTTGACCCTACAAGTGGCGCTTTGCTGCCATCAGACATGATTTACCAGACTGGCACATTACAAATAATAAGACACTGGCAAAACAACCTTTATTAATGCATGAGGCCATGTTAGGCCCAGAGAAAATCTCACAGGGAAAGGAGTCATCAGTGTACTTGAGAAGACACAACTGGATGATTACCAATTCAAAGCTGCAAACAGTAACTATATGAGAACAATGAGGCAAATGCAAGTAGGACGCACTCCTGGCTAGAATACAAATCGCAATTGCATGAATTACCATTACAGTTTTGATTGACATTGTCAGAGGTGTATTTATTTTAAAATATATTCATGACTGTGATTGCACGCCGCACCATGGTGACTTTGCTTCATTTTGGGAACCAATTGAATTCCTATTGTGTTGCATGCCAGCAATGTAGTGGGCAGCATGTGTGTAAAGCTTATTCTTTGCAGAGTTGGCGGGAGCTGGAGTCAATCCCATACACTTTATACATTATTTACTTGGATAATGTCAAGAAATGTTTCCTCATCTGTTAGGAATCAATATTCTAGAAGTCTCACAGCACACAAATGATCCGAGGGAGACATTTTCAATTTCACTGCTATCTCAATATTTGGGGTTTTGACAGAAGCTGTCATGCTATGACATGTGAACATAGTTAGAGCAATTGAGAATGATACATGTGACTGAGCTTTACTGAAGTGGTCAAAGAGCAGTGGTAGAAATAGTTCCCCACAGAAGGTGGACAGCGGGGAAGAGCTTTGCGAGCGTCTCACTTCATAGCAAAGAAAGGAGGGGGGGCTGTAGAGGTGAAGACCCCTGCACGAGTGATGTAGGGGCCACTACAAATTCATGAGCTATTTAAGGTCAGTGTGATATATTCTCTGCATTTAGTCTGGATCTGGGATCAAATGTCCATGCTCCATGCTCATAATAAAATTCATTCTCATAAACGTTATCTGGACTTAGTGTACCTCATTAAATGGGTAGAAACATATAGTAAACAGAAAATCATACATTACCTTTTTTAAAACCCATTCGAAGGAGATTGCATGAATCCATAAAATTACTTTTATAACAATAAGTAAGGGCAGAATAATGATATTAAATTTGAAAAATAAGTTCATTATGTTCTCTGCAAAGCTGTTATGAGCACGTGAGATCTGTATTGACCTTAGCTACAAGAGTATGCAAACAACCTCAGGGGTCAAAGTTCACATGTGGACAGAGACGGCATCCCAAACTGGTCTGGAGGAACATCTGCTCTGTGTGCGTCACACAAAGCTGTCCCCTCAGAGATCCTCACGGCCCCCAAGAGCCTGGGAATGATTCAAAGTCAAGGGCGGCCTCCATAGTGATTGAGTCCTGAGTGGACACAGCAACTGTGTGAGGGAACCAGGTAGGGGACATTTGTTTGGACCTGAATCTCTGAATCTTTGGGGTTTTTTTTCTGCACAAACATAACACATCACCAAATAAACGCCAAATCTACAGCAAAGCATTGTGATAGCACCATTATGCTTTGGGGCTTTTTTAAAACTATTTTTATTAAAGTGGAACCGTTACTTTTGTCAAGGTTGCGAATAGTAAACACAAAAGGTTCAGGCTTCTAGTCAAAAGCAAATAACACAAAAGGGCAAGTTGGGGATTTTATTTGTAGAACATCTATTAACAAATTTAAAAAAGGAAAAAATAACAAGCCTTGTAGGCAAAGCGACTTAAACACTAAGCCCGGCGGAGCCGCCTTACCTCAACCAGCTCTAAAATCGAGATTGCGGACAGGATTGAGTCGATCTCTTAACACAAGACTAATCACGTAGCGCATTAAACATGAGAGCCCTGACCACCCCTAAATACTTTCACTTGGCAGCCTGACACTACGCTTGAAAGGAAACATCAAATGAAGTCAATAGATGGATCAATAGCCATGGATGTCTGAGCTTGCCCTGCAGCCAAAACCCACCGTTGTACAGATCTCTCCCTGGTCTGAGCTCTGGTCTTCATTGTGTACTGCCAGCACTGAGGAACACTTGATGTACGTCTTTTTTGCGCCAGACATCGCCCCTCGCATGCCACACTTGCTCACTCTTTCTAATGTGTAACTGATGTGCACCTGCTGGGGCCCGGGTTGCATGGTTGCACTCTCCTCAATGACGGCATCAATCACTCAGTAGGACTTTTTATGGCCGTTTAAACATGCATTTCACCGCTGTTACTCTTCCGCATAGCAAGTACACGATGATAGCGACCGCAGCCAGCTGCTTTCGCCTTCCATTCTGTCAGAACTAGGAGGCGTGATTTGATAATGCAAGGAATGTCCTCAGAGCTTGTTTTTAAAATAACATTTTATGCAAAAAAAAAAAAAGTGTCAAATGTAAACTAGAAACATGGACTGGTTTGAACTGGTTTGAATGCAGGCAGAATGGAGCATTTGTGGATCAAAATACGATTACAATTCTCATTCGGGTCTTTAGTAGGGTCACATGTTTTCAGATTGTTGTGACAGCATTAGCCGTGGTTTTATATGCGCAACATTCTCACCTTTTCACCTTTATTTGTATTTTTTCATCAGTTTTAAAATTTCATTTGTTTTAGTTGTGATAATTTTGGGCTTGTTGAGTGGGCCTGTCAGTCGGCAACCTGTTACAAAGTGCTCAATTAACTTTGTCCCTTGCTTGTTTTAATTGATTTTATTTTATTTAGTTTAAATTGTTTTCACAATTACAAAGTTTTACCAGTATTTTCTTTCATGAGTGAAAAATATTGAAACTATTGGTGCACTTTTTCATCATATATTAATGACACTACAACCGTGAGGAGCCAGCTGGTGGTGAAAGTACCCTGCTTCCTTTTATTAAATTGGAGCTTAACATAACTGAAAATTTGCTATTTTCGTGGCATGCCACATAATGTTCAATCACCTTGTTAAAACATCAAGCCAAAAAAAAAAAAAAAAAGAGAACTGTGGCCCGGCCGCACAGCCACACGTGTGGCATGTACATGTTGACATAGAGAACACCTGTAAAAACATTTAGAAACTATTATTCTTTTCGAGTGTGACCTGGATTCACAGTATATTCTTGATGCACAAATCTAATTATGTAAAGTATTAAAAGCATGTCACGTTCGACCAGTTTTGTGAGGCCCATTTTAGAGAGAGCTCACCTCTGTGAGCTCTCCGGTGAGTTTAGTAACAGACAGAGAGCTTCTTCTTCAATTCCCCTTCCATTCGCACCTAAAATTGAAAGCTGACAAATGTAACCTTAATTACAGCCTTCCCAATCACGGCTTAAATGTAACCTTGTGGCTCCCGCTCAGTGACAGAGTGAAGTGCACTGCACCCTCCTCGGGCCTATATTTCACCAGAGGCAGTAAATGCATCTAAAGGACACGAGATGGATACATTATGTATATGGGACACACAAGTATGCGATTTAAGGAGTACGATGCTGCGTCAGCACTGAAAATGCAAGCAGATCGAGGAACAAACACGGCGGAGGAGCCCTTCTTATATACAGCCAGGCATGGTCTATTGACCCAAATGTAATTATTTTATACACTCTCTGTCCCCCTCCAATCCATTCTTCATTTCAAGATGTCAGACTTAGCACACGTACATATTTTATATGTATGGTTTAGGCCAAAATGATTCATCAACTGGCCAAATAATTACTTTTGAGATGCTGTGCTTTTGTTTTGAAATGCATTAAAGGTGTTTGAAGATAATTGTTGTCATTTTAAATGATTTCTCACCATTTCAACTTTTAGGATTTTTAGATGGGTGTGGCAAAGTGATGCACACCAACAGATACACATTTAAGAATTAAATATTCACTATTACTCAAAATAGAAATAATTGTAGTCTTGATGTATCTTGAAATTCAGCATGTAGTTAAAAACGGCATACTGTATATATAATAATCTTAACATATGTATTTTTATATATAGATACTTTTGTATTTTTTCAAGAAGAAAAATTAAATTCATGGACCTGTTAAATCACTGCTTCAGAAAAAGATGATTTTGAATACAATTCATGAATCAAGTTTCTGTTCACAAGCATCATGAAAGAAAAATAAAACTGGATGAATGTATAAAATGCCGCTGTGTTTGTCCTTCTCCCTGACACTGAAGACCCCTCCCCTAGGTGGAGAGACAAACACGGGGGAAGTCTGGAGGTAGCTGCCATCCATGCACAGCTATTTTCCATCTTCTTTAATCACATGATCAGGGTGACAGCGTCATATCCTCGCAGCAGAGGGAGGAGCTAAGCTGTGTGCAGCTCGCCACCATTTTGTGTGGCTACCTGACTCATTTGTTTACCTACATAGTCGTGAGGGTTTTAGAGGACCTGGCGTGATGTTTACACCTATTGATGCTAAAAGGAGCACAAACGGGCGGTGCAGATTATTGCGCTGCAGCTCGTTTTGGATTTCATGTCAGGCGTTTCACTCCGTGCTCGTCTCCTCCCCGCCATCAGCTATGTGAGAGCCTCATATGGTGCAGTCAAATTGCTGTCTGTCGGATCATGCCTCTGAATGTCCAGACTTCATCAGGAGGATTAAAGAATGGGATCAAGGGGCGATAGCGAGACCGTTGCAAGCCCTTACCGTGCACCACACACGTTTACAAATGTGCACCGAAAAAGACTTAGGCCTTCAAAACTGAAAGCTGTGAAACCACGCCCCGCTTAACTGCCAGCTGTCAATCAAATCTCACTACTATGGCCTGAAAAATGAATGCCATCTGGCGTTGCTCCTTTTCTATGCCTACAAATACTGTAACTCGATGTTTGAGCTGCCAAATTTCATCTGCTAAGGTCTCCATTTGCTGGAGTATATCCCACCGGGTTGTCGTTGCGACAACAGGCGTCAGCCGTCAGCGAGCCTGCAAGCCGGCATGCGTGAGCCTAGTAATCATAGCTAAGGACAAAATGTGCATATTTTATATATTCAATTGAACCGATGTACTTATGTATAGATTTAATATTATATGACCAACAAACTGTTGAATTTTGAGTACCAGCACTTTGTAGTTGTCGTTTTTTAACATTTACTTTCAAACATATACAAAATACATGGAAAAAAAGTCTCCAAAATCTATTTACAGGGTTTTTAAAATATAGGTGACCAATGGTGCAGATCTCTTATGATTCCTACTCTGACTTTTTTTCTGTTGAAAACCAAAAAGAAAGACTAAATGTGTCTCAGTAGGCAGGGGGATGAGGTGCAAATGTGCTTGCCGTGGTAGGTTGTTCCAGAGTCTGTGATTTTGGGAGCAAATGACTGCACCATATTAAGGAGTAATGGAAGTCACAGCAGGCCCCTTGTGAAATATTCCTATATGCTTTCATCACGACACTGATCAAGGCACCAAGAAAGGTCCATTACTTGCTTTAGTAGCGCTAGTGTTATTGCGCGGAGAAAGTCATCCTGAAAGCCGTTCATTGGAGGGCAAAATGTTAATTCTGATGCTGGGCGATAGCATCTACACCATCATAAAGCAGAAATAAATGAAGGAAGGATGCAAGATATGAAATGAAATAACAGAAAATCCAAACAAAGGTACGAGAGTTCAGCATCAAGATTATTTGTCTATGAGTGCATAAGGATGAGATTTTTGTAGTGATCCCACTAAATTCGAGTAAATAAGTCTATATTCTGTGCTTTATTCTGGGATTTGCCAGACACAAGGTCTGGCCCTGCATTTGAGACAACAAAGGCAGTCTTGACATCTTGCCCAGCCAGCAGATAATATTTGCTGTTCAGAGACGGGCTTTCTTTTGTTCCAGGTTCTTATAAGCCCAAGACACTTGAAATTTAAACTGAGTTCAAAAAATATGATTTGCCACAGGGCAAGGTAAATCTCTTGGCAGGACCTTTCAAAGGCTTGCCCAGGGTTTGTTTACAATTGATCTTATTTAAAAGTGGGTTTTTTTCTTTGTTTTTTTTTTTTTACTTTTCAAAGACACACTTTCTGCCATGATCTTACGGGTCAAAAAGAACAATGAATGTGTGTGGGGTTTTTTTTTTTTACGAATTTGAGAAAAGATTTAAAAACTTATATAGGCAGTAGAGAATAAAATTATTCCACTGCCGGTCTTCATATTTGTAATTAAAAATGTATCCAAAACCGTGGCTACAAACATTTTAGAGCGCATGTGTGGCTTGTGTCTCGTGGCTTGCTTAAGCTTCAAAGAAGATTCCCGTGGGCGCCTTCATTTCCCCACAAACTTCCTTCAAGGCTGCGCAGGTTAACGCGTCCGCTTTGACTACCTGATCAATAGCTGTAAAGGTATTCATTGCGCCAGGGAGACAACTTTGGTCCTGCAAGTCGCAGCTAAAATCCAGCAAATCTAATGACCCTTGCTGAAATTTTACATCCTCCAGTTTTTTTTTCCATGCATTATCACATAGATGCACGGGAAGGTGATGAAGTCGATAGCAGGGTACCGAGTGCCCTTTCGGTCCTTCTTTTGTTCTTTCGGAAAGAGGTGAAGCGAGTGCAATTGCACGTATCCCCAAAATGCCCCCCGAACGCTTCCTTGTGGCCCCTGAGTGGGAGTGTGTAATCGGCCCTGGCAGAGTGGTGGCTAATGGGGAGGGGAGTGGGGAAGGGGCACGCCTTTGAGATATATTCATGTGCGTGGCGTGGCGCCCGGACCCAGGGTGACACTCCTTCATTCGTGCCGCCTCAGGCCAGGATTAGAGCGAGCGGGCAGCCTGGCAAAGATGGCCATAATGCGGCATCATTTTCATATTAGGCTCATCTCATCTCCACAGACCTGACGGTGGACAGGCCTCCTCTCTTTGCTGCTCAAATTATCCTCAATTACTGGGGAAAGGCCGGGCCAGGGGACGTCACCTAACCTTCACCATCTGTTAGGTTCAAAGACGCAACGCTCGGCCAGCCTGCCTGTCTCCTGCCCCCCACCCCTACTCCGACCTTTCTGCCTGGGCCTGCTCCGACTCTATGCGCCTCTATCGCCCCCACCCTTCCTTCCGCCACCCCAACTATCTCGCTCTGATTGGCCAGCCAGCTCGCTCTGGACACAGCTGGGAAGTGCATGTGCACAAGACGCATTAAGGGAGAAAAGGTTATGTCACGCTCCTTTGACAAGAATATTCAAAAGTACACACGCGCAGGGGGTTAAGTCCATTTCCTCGGGATAACAGCATCAATTAAACCGGTGCTTTTTTCCAAAGTATAACTGGATGGAAAGATTAAATATGTGTCTCAAGGACAGAGCTTTTAACGAGTTTTAACTCTTACTTTTAAACGACATTTACACCAAAATGCATAACACAATGATACTGTAATAATCCTGTTTAATGTTTGGTTCAGTATTAATGTAAAAATATTTTGACTTTAAGTATACTTTCTAGTGTACAGCTGAAGTCTCTTATACTGAAACTTTCAACATGCAAAAAAAAAAAAAAAAACAGCACCCAGCTATCATTATGACTATATTAAACATATTGCTCAAGTCTCAGATCAAACATGGTACAAAAAGTAGTCTGCACAAAAAATGTTTAGCCGTTAACGTAAGATCATCATGACCAACATTCAATTACACTGGTGAGTAGGCCTAAATGCTTATCCTACACAAGACAGGTGTGATACCTGAAAAGCATATTTAATAACATTCTAAGCCATGGTAACACTATACACAGTTTAAAACATTAAAACTGCATTAAAGCTACAAAAATGACAACAACAAAAAACTACCGTCCTTGAACGATTTGATTGAAATGCTAATTTTACAAAATCAAATTATCTACATAAATGTTTTTAAAAAAAGTGAGTGCATCCAAATTAAAAAAGTCCAACTGAACTCGAAGGTGAAATACAACTGGACTGTACATAAGCAATGTTGTGGCTGATCGATGTGTTTCTTAAAGGTCTGTTTGATTTTGAAATGTGTTTTTTCAGATGACCCAATAGGCAAATTGGTTTAATTAATTTGCTAGACACAGCTTATTAATATCATAGTGATATTTCCCTTCACTCTTTTTATGAATTCCTCCATGAATAATGCTGGAATTTCGAGCCTTCATTTTGGGTTTGTGCAGGAGGAAATGTGTAACATCTGGTGTTGATGGTTGGGCCCGTTTTCTACTGGGTGCCATTTTAGGTTTTAATAAAAGATGTCCTAGTGAGAGATCCTTTTAGTGCCTTCGTGAAATATAGTTTTTTGAGTCTTTGCTTACCTGTGCGGGCTAACTTGTCGTTAATTAAACATTCATCTATATTTGAAACTGCGCTTGTGAAATATTCACGAGCTCTTATTTCTGCAATGGCGAATGTGCCTCTTAATAATGCAGGTGCTGTTTTCTGTTTGTTTCCAGCCTGTGTGTTTTAGCAGCTCCACTGTGTCCATTTGGGCTTTGCAGCTTGTCTGCCCACTCAGAGGCCCCCAATGGCAGGTCATCTGGCTTTGAAAATAACTTTTAATAAGGCTGCTGAATAATAGATGCGCTGTTGGCTAAAATCAAGCGGGGAGGAGCGCGGCTAAGGACAGCAGGTTGCGGAGACAGACAGCGAGCAGGGCTCAGACACTTCCCTCTCCATCATCATCATCAACAGCCTACCTCAGCCCCTCGCCAGACTCCATCAGGTCAGAGGTCATGGACTTGACCTTGTGGCCCCAGCAGAGAATGCACACTTGATTTGAGGTATAATTTGGGATTTATTCAGGGGGAGAGAACCCCATCTCAGGCTGCTTTATGCCTCATTATCCAAGAAACCTTTTTGCTCTCATCAGCCCAGTTATCACCTTATAAGCATGGAGTTAAAAAAATAATGCATTATGATGTCCACTTTTAGATGACAATGACTGAAATAATTTTTTTCTGATCTTTCTTTCCATCATAAATATATATATATATATATATATATATATATATATATATATATATATATATATATATATATATATATATATATATATATATATATATATATATATATATATATATATATACTGATGGATAGATAAAAATAACCTCATATACACATTTAGCTTGGTTCATGATAGAGAATATGGGTCCATTCTTTTTCATGCATTGAAAAACGCACAATAATGCATAATATGCGTGAGCATAACTATTTCTTCTAATCCAATTACTATCTAATCCAAAATTGCCATGAACTATTTCTTCTAATTAATGACAATTTTAATGAAAGCAACATACAACTCCCAAGTTCAATTCCTGCAAATGCATAGATTTCTATCTTCTATTTCAGCCATGGATTTTGGAAGAGAAGGGAAAGTAGTATTCAAATTTTCTGCAAGATTTTTTTAAAAGGAGAACACGCTTGCGGCCTATATAGCAGCTAAGCTTTTCAAATGCTTGTCACTTACAGTCTAAAGTGGAGCGATAGCTTTCATATGCAAGCTAAAAAGACTGATCATTGCTATATGCGCCTCCCACTAAGTGGGTCCCTGCGGAGGACAATTTTGGAGAGATTTTCGCCAGATATGAAACAAGCCCTGCACGCATTAATATTACATTACAAGGCAGACGATCGCACTGATCGCCTTCTTGCATGCAGGTATAGAAAAGCTCCTTATCCACGGTAATAATATGCGCATCAAAGAAACGCGAGAAAACGTGTAAAATTAGGAGGTTTTTTATTTTTAGCTTTTATTTAGGTGATGATTCAAAAAGGCAGCACGGGCAATAAAATGCGTATTTAGGTCACACAAGAAAGGAGACAAATGCCGCAGGAAAGGCGCCTCAAATGTGTCACGCATGGCTGGATAGCAGCGTGCGCACACATACGCACATTACACACGCGCACGAAAATGTGACAGGTGCAAGGACTTTGTTACACGTTTACGGATGAATGTGCACGCGCGCACGAATTATGTTCTATTCTGCTTAGAATAAATAGATGTATAATAATAATAATAATAATAATAATAATAATAATAACAAAAAACAGGAGCGTAATTTAATTGTTTATGATCTCACACACACGCGCGCGCGCACAAATATATCCACGCGTGTCACAGAAGGCGCCTCCAGGAGGTCGACGCGTGCGTCCGTGCCAAAATGTGTCCCACTGTCCCCTCTCATTTGAATGTGAATGCTCCCTGGGTGCACGCAGAGCTTGCTGTTTTCCCAAGGCCTTAACACACACATACACACACACCAGCGTGTTTCTTTTTTTTTTTTTCAATTAGTGCCACCCCCTCCTCATCCAAACCTCCGCCCACCCTCCAGCACCTAATAGGGGCTAATTGGGCATCATTACGGATTAATAGGATGCGTTAATTGGCTCACTGCAGAGGGGGGTACGCGTGGAGGAATTTGGCAAGCGATCCGATTGGGAGTGACATGTTTATTCCGTCTATTTAGCATTCATCGTGTTTTAATGGGACACTTGTTTGCATGGATGGGATAATTAGGATCATTACGGCAACAGGCTGGCAGATGAAAATAGAAGAAACACACACTTCGATAGTGTGCTGTTATTAAAATTCGTTATGACAACATTATAAAAAAAACAGCATTGTTTTTTTTAGATATATATATATATGTATATATTAGCAGTGTTGATGCAGAGGCCTGTCACGTGAAGGTTTTTTTTTCAATAAGTAATTTGTAATTTGTAATCCTGTTTTAGCATTACATTTTAATTACATTTATTTTAGAGTACTGTTTATGATAATAATAATAATAATAATAATAATATTAATAATAAAAATTTTCAACAATTAAGCACACAGAGTACTTGTTTTTCGTTTAGATGAGCAGCCATGACATCATTGTAATAGCGACATTTAATCTCGAGGCCTTACACAGGCAAAAGTGATCCATGCAACAACACAAATAGAAACATCAATGCAGGATACAAGTGTATATTACTGCAATGAAGCCCGTTTGATCAACAATCAATCAGCATTTGTGAAACCAAACCCAGTACTGGCAAACTTACCACTAACAACTCTACAAATGCACCCTGACGAGAAATGGGCCCAAATATGCTCCTGTACACGTCACTGTTGTACGGTATAGCTACTGCATATATTATTCCATATATGCCAGGAAGAAAGTGCTGGAGACCAGATGAATTGCATTATGTTGTTGCTTGTGGAACTATAATGTAAAATGGGAGTAACTAGGAAATCATGAAAATAATGAAAATAAAAAATACCAAAGAGACATGCGTGTCAGCACACAAATGACAGTGCCTTTGCAGCGGCTGCATAGAAGCTCTCAACTGACCCTCTCCCCAGCGCCAGACCCCTACCCTCCTAAAGCCCTTCGCACCCCCCACCCACCATGGTGAAGTTCAAGGTCTCGGCAGTCAATGACCCACACACATAAGGATGCCCCATTTTAAAAGCATTAAAACAAATGATGTGTTACTGTTTAGCTTTGATAACATGATGTGTTTTGTAATTATTCCATTGTCATAGTCAAAAATGTAAAACTGCTATCTGATGAGCCCTCGAAATTATGTTGTGATTTATATTTTGATTTTACATAAAATAGTATGCATACAATCAAAATAATATGACGGATTACAATTTAAAAATAAGTAGACCATCAAAAGCAACAATTGAGGTAAAAGGCCTCTTGGTCTCATTTGCATAACTAAGATTAAGTGAGCACAAATAATTTTGTTCCTTTTAAAAATCATTAGCCTAACAGCAAAAATGGGAAGCTCATTTTGGAACAAGAAAAAAAATGCAACAAACAATAATATTCCTGTTGCCTGGATTTTACCATCATCGGAGTACTTGGGTGACTGACAAATTACGCAGTGATAATGAAGAAAAAAAAAACATTTGTCCTATTCATTGATAATGTGTCAATAAATGATTTGGGTAATTTATCTATTTGTCAAACAAAATGGGTAAACTTTTTCGAAGTATTAGAGGAGTGGCTACAATGTAACAGTTTTGGGATGTGAATATTAAGATGTTAAAGAACCATTATACTTTTTGCTAAGATTAACTCCTTGTGAATTTATTCTTAAAATAATGTCCTATGTCACAAAACACTCTGCCCAGATAAATATATAGATATATTTTTGCCCTTAACACACAGTATCTGGTTCAGTTTTTCATGCTTTCTGAAATAGAAAAATGGGTAAAAAACGAATTAGGCCATAAAATGCTCAGTCAATATAAAGCACATGCCAAATAGTTAAAATTCCAAATTAATTCTATGAGTTTGTCTGACTATATAAGAGCTGTGAAATGAAACTATAGATTTATAATCAAAATTAGCTCTAAACTTTATCATCTCCATTGATTTACAGACTTCACTCTATACTGTGCGTTCATTACAAATTGTAAAACTATGAAAAAAAACATAAAATAAAAATGAATGCAGATTATGCACAAACATGCAACCTATGCAACTGTATAATAAAGATTTTAATTCTAACTGATCTAATAATTCACATATATTCCATGTTTCTGAATGGTGAAATACATTCTATTCAAATGCGTGTGTGTGAGCGCGTGTGCGTGAATGGATGATAAAGGGCCAATCAAAGTTCAAAATGTGATTCTTTGTCTATGCTGAATGAGGAAGGGCGAGACAAGAAAGCGACGAGGGTGAGGCAATGATGGAGTAGCGAGAGGATGCTAGGTGGTCCCAGGTGTGTGTAATGACATCAGAGGGGCGCGACATCCCGCGTGTGCACACTGAAATAAGAGATCCGGTTTCCGTTAGAAGGTCTCTTCATGAGAGCCAGGTCACGGCCAGTCGCCTCCTCCTGACATGTAATTGCTGATATTGATTATAGGTTATCATATGCTGCGGGCTATTTGGAAGATAATGCCACGGGGGTTGATTTGTCAGCCATTAACATCCTGCTTCGCTTCATATGAACATGTAAATTAAGTTTAGAACAACTTCGTAATGGGCCACTTAGCCTCATCTAATAAAAGGAAGGGGATTTAATGGCTGCAACACCTTACATGATGACAGTTGAAACAAATTGGAAAAATATTGAAATATTTTCTGTCTAACTCAAACATCGTACAGGCGCTGTCCTTGCCATAAAATCTAGTGTTGGCCATTGCAAAAAAAACAAAATCCTCCACATGGAAAAATGAGAGTGGCATTTCCAGGAAACACCTTTTCCCTTTTTACCAATCTGTGAAAGAGCCGCACACAAGCAGAACGCAGGTCTGTCAAAGTACTGAAATGACGCTTCAAAACCAGGAAACACTTTACTTTGCAGCTGTTTCTAGTATTTTATGTCTAACCAGTTCAGTTGGCTCTTGAGACAGATGCAGTACAGATATACGCCACCACTAGAAATATTAAAATAATAAACGGAACATTACTGTAAAGATTTTGGTAGTGTACCTCAAAGCCATCCAGCAAGTTTCTGCACACATTAAAGTACAAAAATGCATTCATGAGAGTATCCTAAGAGTTATTAATAAATCCAGTATATATAATATTAAAGTTATAAATCAGCCATCTAATAATTATCGTCATAATAAAAAACTGCTAATGTGTTTGTTAGAATTGTGTTTTTTGTTGTTCTCTGTGTAGTCATCTCCAAAAGTTGAATTGAGGTCACGGGACTCCTTACTGGTTACGCCTATTGTATTGTCTTACCTCATGTTTTCCGAAAATGTTTCAAAACAACTTGCGCACTTCCACCAAAATATAGTCATTCAAATCTCTTAAAAAAAAAACCTGACATTTGTAGCTGGGTCAACATGGATTGTCAAATATGTTTGCAAATTTCAGCAATCACCCTCAAGCTATAGAATGCAGCAAAACCTTGAAAAGCCGTCAGACAGATTTAACTGCCTCACAATCATCACGCTTGTTCACACATTTCTTTTTTCCCCACCCTTTCTTTTCTCAGCAAGGAATCGCACATCAAATACACAAAAATCACAGAAGAGAGAAAAGCGGTAACCTTTGAGAGAGTCGATCAGAGGTGCGCCAGCACCTAGTACAGCCCAGAGCAGTAAAGACAACCCACTTGTACTTCAAAAACATGACATTTGCCACCTCACAGCACCAAACATGTCTCTCTAAGTCTACACCTGTAAACCTGCAAACCCACACAATGTAGATCAAGAGCTTTCCCTGCTCAAGCAAACACTATTAAAAGTTGCACAGTAGCCTGCCTCGGCCTATCTGTGTGTGTGTGTCTGCGATAGGGCTGAACAATTAATATAACCTACTTGCGACCGCACCCTTCAAAAATGTGATTGCGATTGAATATGTGATCATTCTTCTGAGGTTCTCTTCCCATTATTGCAAATAAAAGCAATCATTTATTCAGTGTCATAATAATATCAGACGTATTATACACAAATGTTTTCGTGTTGTAGCTGGGTAAACATGGATTGTCAAATATGTTTTTTTATGTATAATATTTATATTTATATAAATATAAATATAAATGAAGCTTTTTTTTTTCAAAATTGCAGCTACTACAATTTAAATTTGGATTCAACGACATCGCAATGTAGATTTGAATTCGATTAATTGTTCAACCCAAGTCGCGAGAAAAAGAGCGAGAGAGAGAGAGAGCGAGAGAGAGAGAGAGAGAGAGAGAGAGAGAGAGAGAGAGAGAGAGAGAGAGAGAGAGAGAGAGAGAGAGAGAGGGCAGTTGAAAGAGTGAGTGGGTGCAGGTCAGCAAATCAGTCACTCAGCGAAACACAGTTGTTGGATACCACAGGCAAAAAAAAATGGAAGGCATACCTGTTTGCAGCAAAGCGACGGCGGGGTCAGATCTCGGCCTGGTGGTATCTTGCATTAATTATTCTCCTGGAAAGATGTTAGCTGCCGCGTCATCTCTCCCGAAAAGGCACTCCTACTGTCCCACAGTCGGAGGATGGAGGTGAGCAATAGGAGAGAGGAAGGAAGAGAGCGAGTCAGAACCGGCGGCAGGCCCATGCAAACCATGACTGGCCCACGTGAGATTGATCGCGCACGCTGAGGCCTCTGCGGCGCAAAGGGGGGGAACTGTCGGGAGAGCGGCGCGCTTTGTGTAGCTCGGGGATATGGAGAGTCGAACGCACTGTCACGCGCACACGCTTAGATGTGACACAAGTGCTGTTAGCATTTGAGCTACCACAAAAAGAGTGATGAAAAGTGGGCCGCGTGTTTATGTCATCAACCAGGCTGATGGAGGCCCTCATTAGCATTCACTGACAACCGCCTGCACATCTGCTCTCTATAATGCCTGTGTTGGCTCACAGGGCAGCTGAAACCGGACAGGCAAATAAAAAAGGTCAAAAGTCTGTCAGGGAGAAGGGGAGAGGACGGTGATTACTAACAATGGAGGATAAAAGAGATGCATATGAGTGGCGAGAGTGCGACTGCCTGGCCCCTCAACCTTTGGGAGTACTGGCTGCAGCTAATCTCATCAATGACACACATATGTATATATATATATATATATATATATATATATATATATATATATATATATATATATATATACATACACACACACACACACACGCACGCACACACGTATGCGATGCAATGGTTAACAAAACAACTTAAAGTCTTAAAATTGCATTGGCAGCAGTGGTTTCGTATTTGATAGCATTGCAGTGCATTACGTTTAATTATGTCATTACAGGACACTTTTAGAAATAAGAATATCATTAAGAACTTTTTCTGTTGGTTTGGAAAAGAAATTCTACAAATTTGTTCCATGACCACATTCGTATGTCAAGGCACCACTATGTACTCCATGCCTTCCCCCATTTCAGCCTAATTTTCGTATTTTAATGGATTGTTTGACTGCGCTCGTCCATTGCAAGTCAAATAAACACGAGACGAGGGAGATATAGGCAGCAGTGATGATGTTGAAAATCAATTTGCATTGCATTAAGCAAATATAAAGGCCAGCGGTTGAGTTCTCTTCAGCTTAGAGAAATCACATTTCCCAAATCAAGCATCCCATTCATCCATCTTCTCCAGTCTGTCTCAGTCTGCCTCGGCCAGTATGTAGATTGATCCAGATGGACACGGCGCCTAGACCTCCGGTCGTCCCCCATAGACACTCTGGCTGAACTTGACTCCCAGTCCTACAGATGGGAAGGAGGAACCTTCACCTTGGGTGAACCCTGGGCTGTGACACCCTCACCCCCACCGCGCCATCCGCTATCCTTTCGTAGCAATGGCATTGAATTCAGATCGCATTCCCAGTAGCCATAATCGTGGATGCCTGATCAATACTAGAGAATTATCACACAAGGCTTCCTCAAACACAGTGTCAACATGCCAGCGTTGACCACAGAGCACGTGTGTGATCACTGGAGTGGAAAGAAGCCGTGACCGAGTGGTGGAGCCTTAGAAGACAGAGAGCCCCTTGCAGCGCCTTAGGGGGGTGGTTTGTGGGTTTGACCGGCCGTGTCGCTGAGCACGCTGGGCCGCAACTTAAAAGGACATCAGAGGGCTGTTACACCTCAAAGCAAAGCTCACTTCCTTGCATCTCCAGGATTCACTTTCTGTGCGTTCTCAGCGCAAAATTATCCTCCTCAAGAATACCCCAAATATTTAAAGCACACTAATGCCCAAAATGTCATAGGCATCGAGCGAAGTACCCGGATACAACTGAGGTCAACCATTGCAAAATAATTACAATCGACGAGTCTTGCAGATATTGGTGGATGTGGTGCTCCATATCCCTAACTGTACGAATTTTTTTTTTGAACCACAAAAACTTGGCGAGAAAGGAAAAGGGGGACAATAGAGGCAAGGTTTTTTGAGTGGAGGCTGTTGGCAATGACTGCTTGCGCCATTCATTAATTCCTTCATTCTTGGGTGTGTTGGTTTATACATTCGGTTTATACTAGCATGAAATAGCTACCTGCACAGGCGTTTAGTCAGGTTTAACTACGTCGCTTAGTGTGTGGCGGGCTTTAAGCTAGTATTTGGGAGGACTAGCCTTCCCTCTGATTGATCAGTTGACAAATAAAGTGAAGTATAGTTATATGCCACAAGTTTAATGTGCTTGCTTCAAAAGGCAATCAACACAGAGAAAAGAATGATTGAAGGATTTCTTTATGAAAAGTTAAAATCTCACTCGCATTATCCAACTTTCCCTCCTTCTGTTGCGTTTCCTTACGCCTTTTTATTTTTAAGTTGAATTTGAAATATTTATATTGCTCGGTTTCAGAGTAAATGAGCTGAGGGCAGATTTTCCATTAAAAATCTAAGTTGAAGAGACGAGAAAAGAGAAGCGGTACGTATCTCAGTGCGTTTTGGGTTTTAGTCATCTTTAATCAATTCTGTGTTTCTGCACCAGGGGAAAAAGAAGCAAAAGAAAAAGATGAAACAGCCAGTCATCCCCTCCCACCCCTCCCCCTCAAAACCAGTCTTGGAGATTAAAAACTTAAAAGGAGCATAAAAGAAATACCTTCTTACTTTTTATTGCATTAGCGAGTCCTTGACCATCCTTGCTTTTGTTTGCTTGTTTAAGTAAAATTCCACCTTATTTTGAAACATGTATTTTTTCCGAGGTCAGCTACTTCTGAATAGTGGATTCAATGCTCAAAGACGCATTTTAATGATATTCTGCATGTAGCAAAGAGGACTTCAACTTGTGATATCATTTCTTTCTATTCTTCATTGTACCTGCATATGCGCTACCTTCTGCTCGAAACTTCATTCATTCGACAGGGTAAAAAAAATAATAATACAGCTTTGGCAGTGGTGTTTTGATAAATGTAATAAAGAAGGCTGTCAATCAAAAAATACAATGCCTAATTTGACAAAGCTGTCAGAAAGAAGAAAATTGCAAAGTGAATTTCAAACAAGACCTTGTTTAGCCCATCCAAGGTGTTTAAAATTGTAGTTCACTTAAATCAAAGACTCTGTTCGACCTGTGATGAAGAATATGAGCAATCTGTTTCATATTTATTTCAAATGCGAATAATGAAAAATCATGGGGAAAATAAGAAATGTTATTTGGAAAATGAGTATAAATTCAAAGCAAAAAGAGAGCGCCACAAAGCACAGTGAGGCCATAAAGACCCAAGGGATCATTATTCAGTGAGCTGACCCGAGAATGGTGTGTGACTGTTCTCTTCTCTGAAGGGCCATCATAACGATAGCATAAGTTCAAAGGTCCCAAGGCCCCATAGGAGCCATCAAGATCCCGGAAAATATCCAAGCGCTCCGCGGAGGGCGCTCGTCTCGGTTCTGAATCGGTTAGTTGGGCAGCTGTACCGGCGTTCCGAGCTCATGTGCAGCTTGCGGTTTCAGACATGCTTGTTTGTGATGCAGATATGATCCGCACGGCTGACGTTGCGGTCATACATCCTAAGTAGTGTGTGTTAAAATGTGCTCTTAATAAAATATTTCTGGGGCAGTGCCAACTCGTGCTCCCCACGCTCGTTAGAGCTCTCCGACCAGCTTGATAAGTGCAGCTCTGCTTCGTGATGATTTATTAAGATGGGAGAAGGCGAGGGCTGGCCGGTCCAAAGCGCCCCAGGACACGCCAACCGCAGAGACATTTGAGGGTAAAGGCTCGGAATAGGGGGTGCCTCTGAACAGATTTACATCATCCAAGATGCATTTCCAAATGAATTATGTAAGGCCAAATTGAAATGCATCAGAGTCTCACAAATTTTGCTTCGTTTTGCGGGCCGGGATCTTTTAGCGACTCTCGTTTCCTTCTGATGCGCTCGTCTGCATCGCCGTGAGGTAAACTCGTGGCCATTTGGTTCATATGGAAAGCCGCTAATGGATGGGGTTTAAAAATAAATGCAGCAGTAATGGTCAGATCAAAGCAAACAAACAAGCTGGCCTAATTGACAGCTAGGTTAGGCAGGTCCAAGGGGAAACATGATGAGCGAATATAGATTCTCTATAGGTCAGGATGTCTGTGGTGGATCATTTTGAGGTCTGCAGGCAGGCTGCATTTAAAATGAAGAGGAAGAATGGCACAGCTTGCAAAAACTCAGAGATGGACTAACAAATAGCATCTATGTGGTGGTGGTATGAACAGAGATTTGAAAACAGACAGTGCAGCAACACATGTAAACAGACAATTTAAAAATACAGAAGCATATGTTCTTCATCATCTGTGAGAAACAATTAATATTACTGCCGCGTACCAAGTCTCAATTGTTTAAATGCTTGGTTTGTGTCTTTATGACTGGATTAACAACCGGCAGGTAAATGAGCTCGCAGATCATTCACCTTCCAGCTTTGTTGATTAGAAGCATTTCTGGCGAAAGTCAAACTGTCCAAGGGTTTTTCCTATTTGGACCTGGATTTGACCCTTCTGATTTTAAGTCAACGAAAGGTCAAACATAATTGTCCTGTCTTACGGGCTGCAATCGTATCATGAAATTAGAATATATCCAATCAAATCAAAGGGTTGTGTTCGGGGCTATTAGTACATTTCTTTATTTAGGTTGCTACAATTCGTAGTAGCGCCTGAACAACTGTTAGCAGGAGTGCTCAGCAGACATCATGAGAGAAGTGAGTCTTGAAGACGTTTCGACAGAGAAAGGCTGGGTATCCTCCAGAAGAGGAAACAGCCTTAGTGGTTGGAGGATAGATCGTTTTTCCCCCTTGCCACAGTTAATTTTCAAATCTCCAACATCCTATGGCTGTCTGTTTTTCTTCTTCTTATGTTTTTTTTTTCTGCTTTCATTCTTTTCTTTTAAAATGAAACTGGAGCTGGGGCGTGATAGTGATAGATGGCTCAGCGCTCTAACACGTTATCCAATCCGGCGCAGATTTCATCCAATAAAGAATCACTTGTGCACTCTCAAACTAAATGGAAGTCAGGCAGCGGAGAGAAAGGGTCTGCCATGTGTTTCTGTGCTGCGAAAATCAAATTTTCGTAAAGCTGCCGCAGCGGTGGCTGGCGGACAAGGCAGCAACAGCCATGACTGGCCAGGGCCGCAATGTCTGCACACACAATTTAATCCATCACAGGGCGCTTGACACCATATCAATCAACCTTTCATCAGCATGCACCTCCCAACATAAAAAGAAAAAAAATTGAATATTTATATACAGTCACCTCTGACTGAGGTGACTGAGGCTTGAAGTCCATTGACCAATGAAGGGACACATGAAATTGAGCATTAGGTAAAACTATCATCAAAAATAAACACTGTGTTTAATGTAAGGAAAACGTGGTTGCATTTGGGAGTTTTGCAAACCTCTTGAAAAAAACAAATGAAATACACTGTGTATTTATCTCAGGATTCATTTTCTTCAACTTGCAGTTAACTATAGAATATTCAGCAGATGAAATAAAAATGAATTAAAAATTCATGTGCATTAAAAAGTCTTGCGACCGCCGTGGGCCCGCCATTACACAGGAAAAACTTTGAACTGATAGATCATGAGGCATTTTTTCTTCCTGAACTGTTTAATGATATTTCCACTTCAACACGTTACTTCTGTAAGCTTGTCTGCATTTGTTAAAGCGGTGGCATACAGCGAAATATTACTTCAGGGGCCACATGACAGCAAGTCAATTTTCATTTTTAAACTTTTGCTGCATGATTTTCCCCCTTACCCCGCCCTCTTCATCAACTCGCCCCTCCTATGTCAGTCCTTTGTTCCGGGAATGCAGTCCCTTTTACCCCCGTCTGTATCCCACAGGCTGTGGCTCCAGTGGCCTATGATTTATAATTCATAGGGGCCGCTTTTACATGGGACCTTAGTCTACCTGATACTCAGCCAGTAGGCTCGTCCTGGGACAGTGCAAGGGGGGCTCTTCGTTACGCCTGGCACCGGAATACTAACATGACACCCGTTTCTTTGAAGTATAGCCTGTGTATGTCAATTTGACGTAGTAATCTATTTTTCCCTGACAAGATCAGGCGATGTCTTGTTTTTTTTTCATTTATCTTGATCAACCGCAGTTTCCTTCCTTCGGAACGAACGCTCAAGCATTAAATGATTCTCATTCCGGTGAACTGCAGCTTCTTTTTCCAGACAAGCGCTCATCTTGTTCACGGACATGATGTTGTGGAACATGGCACCTGTAAAGCTCAGCTCTCATGGTGATCAGCATTCTCAATCGGCCTCGCTCTCTGCTCTGACCTCAGCATACGGCACGGAGAGTTCTGCGCTCTTGGCCCTGGGCTCTGCTGGCTGCTTAAAACCCTATTGAGGCTCCAAAAGGCAAAACATTCTGCTTGTGGATGCCTCACCACCCACCTGTGTCTGTGTTGCTACACAGGCAAGGTGAACAGGCCTTGTCTGATTGCCAGCAGCCGATCACATGACAAACAGCCAGGCTTAAATCAGACATGTGTATCGTTGTTGTTCCGGACTAATTATTCCTCCCTCATTTGCAAGCGGAGCTGTTGCTCATTTAAATTTCAATGGGGGCAAGCGTACGGTATGATGTCAAGGAGTTAAGTGTGTGGCTAAGCTCGGGGAGCTCAGAGCCCCCCTTTCTCCTACGTCCACTAACTACATCACCACAATGACACCCCCTGCTGATTTTGCCAAATAAACACTCAAAACAGAATGGAAGATGCGCTGTTGTTTATGCGAAGGACGGCTAAGGGCGATAGGGATGGTGGTGGTGGTGGTGTTTTTTTTGGGGGGGGGTTAGATTGACATAGCAAAGAGATCTCAAATCAGCGGGTTGCTCTTGGATTAGTTCAGTTGTAGCACAACTCAGCGCTCCACAGAGATCATTTATGCAATTATCAAGAACAAGGCCGGCCGCAGAGCCCAACAGCTCACTTCAAAGCCCGACACAAGATGAACAGTTACAGCACGCCGGTCTATTTCCATACAAGCCGGCCCATCCCTCCTTGTTCGCCTTCATTCCCTCTGCCTGCGGGCATTTTGACTGTTCTAATGAACATGGGGCCCGTTCCACACCCAAACGCACATGATTAGAGGTCCATGTTGCACACTGGGCAGGCACAAAGAAAATCGAGCCCCAGTCAAGGACAACTGGGCCTGTCGAACTCTCGCCTCTTCACATCTCCATCATCACTTGTGAGAGACTGACGGGATTTGGGATTTTTGAATTTGATGCACATTCATTAAAGTGCTTTGGGTGTTGCTGGGTTGCGCTACAGATTGGATCACATATCATGGTCGCCGTCAATCATGAGGTGTGACTTAAATGATAGACTGTACTTCAAGGCTTGAAGTAGAAGCTTGTGTTTCTAATTTGGGATGATATTTCAACCGAATATCAACGGCACATTACTCCTATGAAACTGAGGAGGCGAGATGAGATCATTCATGATCTGCAGGAGGGCATTGTTCGAAACAAGTAAAAATACCAAGATGTTGATCATTTCCAGTGATTCAATTTGATCTCGTTAATTGTGCAGGTCTGGCTAATATCGAGGAAGACAGCAGCCTTAATTTGTTGGCTTTATGGCCAACTGAAATGTTTGGAGATGCCGCTGTGCATCAACATGGGAAAACTTGCAAAAGCAGAAATTTAACAGCACACCAGCTCATGACAACTGAGTGGATTGACTGATAAAACTTTAAGTTACCATCACAATCTAAAAAGTGAAATCCACAGGGACTGATAAAAAGATATGTAGCTATATATTTACTGCGTGACCAGAATGTCTAAAACGTCTGACTGAGCAATGACAACATAATTTTGGGATATACTTTTGATCCATTAGTCAGGCCTATGAAAACAAAAATCCTGCGGATTTGGACTTTGTTATTAAGAGTACAGGCACACTTAACTCTAGGCCATGTGATTTTCTAATCAGATGTAGCCATGTTCTATTGTAAAGAGAGATCCAATGCAAACATACAAGCAACAAGATCCACCACTTGGATAGAGTTTCTAATCAGTACGATAAATTATTCAGCCTTAAAAGACCTTGGACTATGGACAGTGTCAGCACGCTGACATAGATATGGATGCTGCCATCAAAGTTCTGAGGACAACACGGGGTGAGGCGAGAGTTGGCCTAGGTCACGGAGCCGAGCAGAGATAGGCAGCAAGTCAGATGAAAGCCTGAACATCAGCAGCGGTGCTAATCGATCGACTCCGAGGACGCAGACACGAGAGCAGACGGATCATTTAAATGTAGTAAATGCAGATGATAAAGCGGGGGCACCAGACTCCGATCAATAGAATTATAGCACAACTCTGATTTCCATGGAGTCGTTTAAAGAGTTCAAATTAACTGTAATGGTGGTCATTTCTGCTCGTGTGGCTCTTTTATGCTTATTTCGTCAATAGTATAACTTTGAAAGCAATCGAATTGATGGTGAAAATGTAGTGAGGACAGATGATCTAAATGGATTAAAATGTTTAACAAGGAGATGTTATGAATGGACTATTTAACAGTATAAAAGGTGATTTCATTTCAAGCTTAGATTGCTTTTGCCTGCACTGAAGGTGTGTAACTCTAGATTCTTGTGCCATATTAATATCAATATTTCAATCAAAAAGGGAAATCTATATCAATATTTCAATCATAAAGGGGAATCTGTACTAGAATTTTACGACTTTCTTTATTTAATGCAAGGGCATCACCGAGTTTCTCTGATTTAACCAAGGTACTATTATTTGTTGAAATTTAATTATCTTAACAAATCTTACAATTTGAAAGCTTGATATCAGACATTTGCCTTTCCAAGAGCAGCGCATGCCTGAGCACATTGCTGGCACCTTAGAGCAAGTTCATGTTTCTCACGCAACGCGCTCATCCATCCCCACAGGAGCACTCTGACCCTCTCATCTAAATATTGCATGAATTACAAATGCTGAGTTTCCCACTACGACTTAACCACTGCTGATGAAGGCAGAGGCTTGTCTCATCATCCCTGTTTAGGGACCTGGTCAATTTAGCTACTCCCGGATGGGTTCCCTGTGATATACAACGATGTAGAGGACACGGATGAGGAGGTCATGGGCAGCAGCAAGTTTGGAGTCATCTTGCAGCAAATGGCATCACCCTAATTCTTTCACCTCCCCACAACTTGTGAGACTCAAGGCTGGTGGGTGAGCCAACAATTATCTGCAGAGAGTGTTTTATAATGCTGACATAAAGATATCAACTAAGACCATGTGATCAGGACGCATTAGATGTATTGCCTGGAAGGAAGCCCCGCACGGTGAAAGTTTAATCCTGCTGATCTATATGAGTAATTGTGGTGCATTACTTCTAATTACGGCAGCAGCAGTGATAATCCCTTTAATACCAATTCAGATAGACGGTGCAATGAAAGTCGGAGAAGGCAAGCAGGAAGGTGGGAGGAGGGGAATGCAGGGAGAGGAGTTTGATAGGTTAAAAAAAAAAGAGTTTAGGCGTGAACTAATTCAGACTTGCATTTGCAGCAAGTTTTAGCATAACAGCTCAATGTCCAGATATCTTTGCTAAACATTCAATAAAAAAACATGTTTTATAATCAGGGGCGCACATGAGTGTTAAGGCAGTGTGCACGAGCGCTGCATATTTAATATCACATGCCAGTTCCAGTCTTTCATTGCGCTTTTGCGCTCTGAGTGTTGGTCAAGGGCCAACGTCAAAAGTGAACTAACGCAGTAACATCCCTGAAAGTCAGCAAGGACACAAATAAACAGAATGTAAAAACGGAAGTTTTCGCTGCATTTTTTTGCTTCACTTCAATGGACATTCTGCTGCCCATTCTAGTGTGTGTCAAGGCCACCTAGGGGAGGGATAATAGAGATACGTATGAAAAACTAAAAAAAACATCATTACAAGCTGATATGACCATAAAAGAAAATTGTTTTGGTTTCTATGTGTCAGTTCATCATAACAAGCCATTATTGCATGCATAGTTCAGACAAAGACATTCACGTTGGTTAAAACATTTACTACATACAGCCATGGCTGTGAAAAGATTTGTTTTGGTGTTGTAAATCTGTCTAATAGTCTTATGTGTGGTATTTTCTTTATATAATGCTTTGCTATTTTATTGCTCCTGAAAAACAGTAACATGACATCGGCCTACTGTATACTATTGTCATCGAACAGCAATGATATGTTTCTTTTAATAATCTTCTTATTGTTTTTGGTGGTGTCACAAAGTATTGAAGTCAGATGTAGATGATGGACAATGTCCTTGCCCGATCCACATTGTTGTTCCCTCTTGTCCTCTAACTGCCGGTTGCACATTTCCAATCTATTCCATAACCTCCCCCATCTCACACTGCCCAGCAGGGACATGCTGCAAGGAAAAGGGGGGGGGGGGGATGATGATTTTAAACATGAGGCTGGGTGACATCTGATGGCAGGTCGGTGATAAAAAAGCAACATAGAAAAAAGGGATGAAAGGCAAAGAAAATAGATGCAGATCAGCAGTGGAGGCAAATCCCTCCCGTCTCCATCTAAATGAATCAGAAGGGGTCCAAACAAAATGGCCTCCATTTACAATTCAAGTAGAACACTGTGTGATATTAAAATGCTTAGCTATTGAAAGTACCCAAAATTTGAACGGTGCAACAGAATCAACATCAGGAAAAACAAATGAATGTAAGGAGGAAATGCTTTACAATGAGGAGGAAAAAAAAAGTTAACTTTCTCCTGCTTTTTTTTTTACCCTCTATGCCTGGGGAACAATGTTGGTGGAAGAGCGGAGAAAAGTCATGTGACGCTTGAGCTACTTCATCCTGTTTATTACAGTGCTGGCCCGGCCGGCTCTGTCCTCAAGCCTCTCTGCTCACTACTATTTAACTACACCTGTCATTTGCGCTCCAGTCATTTTTACCTCTATGCTCGCCTTTCTTTCCCCTGCTCGCAGGGACCGTTAACTGGGCCTGTCTGTCATGCTGGGTTGAGGTTTGGGTTAGATTTAGGCTCGGGTGAGCGGCAAGTGAGGCAAAGGTTGGGACGGGAGGGATTTCTGGAGGAGAGGGTGGCAGAGTTTGTTATGGGAGCTCGGCATGGTTCTTCTGACCACTGTGAGGCAGCCATCTTCTCATATAGTACAGGACAATCAACAGGAAATGAACATGCACAATAGTAGATGAAGAAAGCTACAATTGAACTTAATATTTTTTAACAATGAGGAAAAACTTATGGCCGTGTGCGCTGTTATATTACCCGACTGTATGTGTTCTTACAGCGTTTGTGTGAATATCCATTACGAATGCAAATTTTTCCTACACCATCAAAGGGGGTTTCTATTTACTGCTTGCCAAAAGCTGGCAAAGTTTCTAAAACAAAGTACGTATTGTATTTAAATAAAAAAATGTATGTCGTGCTTTTTATTGTGTGTTTAGTTCTGCAGTAAAATCCAACAGGGGTGTCAATAAACATTTTAAAGCACGCTCAGGGAGGGTAAAATAACAGTTACATGCTTGCTACTGAAAACTGCTCAGCGTTTACGGATTGATTATAAAAAAGAGTTCAAATATTTTGTTTTAAGTTTGAGAATTACTGCTCTAAACGATTCATCTGTTATGAAAAATAGTTGTTCAGTAATTTCATAAACAATTAGTTGTCAAATAATCGTTTGTTACCTTTGTAAATTGCCCTTATAAATAAATAAACCTTATACAAAACAAGGAGATTAAAGCACAGACCGACAATGCATTTACAACTGTGTATATCCACTGATGGATGACCGAGACAGACTATTAACTGTAGCTCCACTGTAACTAACTTTTTCAACACCAGCAAGCACATCTCTGAAGAAAGAGTGAATTTGAACTTTCCCTCCACCACAAAATGCAACAAAAGCCTCCATTATCTCTGAACAGACCCTTAACAAAGAGTAGAGGGTCTGCTTGTGTCTTCCTCCACTTTCTGCCACATGTACTTCAATGTTGTTGCTCTATTATTACAGTGTAAATCCTCTCTGTGCTATTTCACCCCAGCCTGGTCCAGTCCTGCCACTCCACCCTCAGCAGGTTAAATTATAATTTAATTACCATGCCTTAGCTGCATAAGCTGCTTGGGAGCACTTGCCCCCCAGAATAATTTGAAAAGATTGTGTCTTCCCCTCATGATCCACCAGAGCCGAGCCCCCCGGAGGCCCACTTCAATATCCCACCTAATTATCTCTGTTAAATCGGGCACCTATTATGTAGAAATATCAGTAATTAAGTTGGAAGAAATCGTTTAAAAAAAAAAAAGGTATTCCTTGAGAATTCCTGTTAGAATTTATTTTTTTCCTTGAGAGCGGGTTATGAGTACCCTGAGGAAATGTTCTTCCAGAATTTACTGTTCAACGGTGCAACTATGTTGCTTTGGCACAACCCGCAGATGAAATGTATGACAGCCAGGGTGGGCTTGACAAAGAATTGCATTACTTAATGAGTTCTGATAAATTGTATAATTTTCAAACAAGCAGCGAGGAGGAATAATTGGGTTTGTCTGCACCAGGGCTCCCCCTACAGTTGTGACAATTGCTTTCCTTTTAAATCAGAAAAAGGAGACAGCATTGTAAGGTTGTCAATGACAGAGTGGTGCCTTAATGTACAAGTGACCCGACTCAGGAGATGGTTATGTGACGGTGTTAGAACCTTTTGAGCAATTAATTTTTTAGCACAAATGGTGAAGCAACACATATAGACAGATAAGATTTTTTTCACAATGCAACAGTTCAATATTATTTTTAATTTCCCAAGAGACAGTACAAATAAATATTGTAAATGTATATTTGAATTTGATTATTTGCTGGCAAACTTGGCTGCGATAGCACTTAAACCCCCATGTTATGGATGCGTCATTTGGGAAACGTTAGCGAGCTAAGGCTCACTACTACTGCACTAATGTGTGTAAACAGCCACAAACTATTTTCTCACCTGCAATCAGAGAGAACCTCATGCATTGTTAAATGGGAAAGACAGATACTCTCTGTGAATCTGCAATCTGAGAGACATCATGTCAAATTGTCAGATGGTGGGGGGGAAAAAAAACAAAGTTGTAAATCAGCTTTGATAGTCTTTGAGGGGGACAATGACAACAATGTTTTACTGTGTGGCAAACATCCTTTCATATGAACGCTCCTCGTCTGCATTTATTTGAATGTAAATACAACTGGGCTAGTAGTGCTTTATTATTCCTTGTCAGATAATCTCTCACCAAGAATGAATCATTTATGAGGAGATTTATTTTCAAAGAGAAACAAAACCATAAACTCCTACAGTATGGCATATGTTGTATTATACAGTATATAATTGGCTTTTCCCCGAAAAAGGAATAATTGCCTATGTACTAAAACAAGCCGAGAAAATTGGAATTTTCAGACAGATAAGAGATTTTTATTACATTCATTCAATTTAATCAGTAAGCTTTTATTCGTTGTTTATGTATTTTCTCAACTGGCTTTTGTCTGTTATTGCAAACGAACTTGAATAACTCTGTTTTATTAGACAAGCGATGAAGAAATGAAAGTAATAATTTGCTTTTCTTACTGCTTTCAGAGCATAACTACAGGTTAAGTTTAACTCAACCGTGAAGTTTAGTTAGGAACCCAGCAGCATCCTTTTAACACGTCTTGTTCCATGTGAGAAGCACGCGCAACCCGAATAAATACAGAGCAGATAATGAATAGACAAGAAAATAAGCATTACTGCTCTACGCTGTTCAATCTTCGCACACAATTGCAGTATTTGGGATAAAATTGCTTGCACCCACCACACCCCCGTTACATGTGCACACTCCACGACACACACGCACACACACACACACAGATACACACACTGCCTCAGCCTTTTTTATCCTATAATACGCCAAGGAAAGTCCCCTTTCTGTCCATGCAGACCCCCCACAAGGACGGACCCTGCCATGGCAAATTAGAGTGCGGTTGGGCTGGAGACCGCTTTTGTTTTGCGGCACTCAGCAAAACACAGAAAATAACTCAACTTTAAAAAAAAAAAAAGAGAAAAATCCAAATTATGAGTTGAACTGGAGCAATTTGGCATGCTGTGATAACTGCTCTGTCAGAAAGTTCTTTGGCACAAATAAAAGAGATTTTCAACCTCGAGTCATCAAAAGAGCCACCGACTCATTAGGCTGCTTAATTACAGCTTGTGCACATCTTTGGCCGTCATCCTTGTCAAAATAGAGGTGAAAACAAACTGTCCCCATCAGAAGAAGTCCATATTCCATCTTTTGTCTAGCCCACGCAACCCTGTCTTGTCACAATAGCTCATCTGTCTTTTACCTTTTCTCGTCTCCTTTGTACTTGGCCTTATTTTACAAGCAATGAACGATCACCTTATGCTCAATCTATCACCGTCTTTTGTATTTCCCTCCAAACTAGTCAGTTGAATTGTTGGCGAAGTGCTGTTACAGTAAAGCCCTCTTGTCTTTTAAAGGATATCATGTTTTGTTTGTCCTACCTTGTAGTACTTGCCAATACTTACTTCTGAAGCCAAAGCTTGGCGTCATCGGATGTACAATCGTAAATACAAAGCACAAAAGCAATTAGATTGACTGACGGGAAACACAATGCGTCTTTGCAGATGAAGACATTTGATTGTGGCCACAAAGAACATAACTGTAGTTGATGTGAGGTCACATTATTTTTGTGTGTGTCTGTGGGGGTTAAAATATTCTGAAATTTGAGTGGTAGACGGCCGACGGTGAAATTTAGCTGGTAAAACAAACTGACCTTCAGACATGTTGGGATCTGCCACTTTGACTAGGAGCAAAAATGTAAACATGAACAGTTCCAAATTACGCTTGGCAATAACATACTATATTGTAAGATAATATCATTTAAATCGTCACGTGGCCCTTGTACATCTGACCCTGTTGAGTCGGCGCCCCTGACGTCTTATCTAAAGCCAAGCCTCCAATTTGGGTTTTAAATTGGACAGTTATTTTTAATTGGACTGACAAATTGGTGCTGTTGTTAAATCCAATTTATTATCATGGGCAGCTGGCGAAAGTGAAGCCGCTCCTTAGAAACAGTAAGCCACGACTTTGTTACATCTCGGCTGGATTGCTGCAATGCACTTTAAATCGGAGTCAACCGGTCTTCCTATAAGCGTCTCCAGTTGGCTTGCGCACTAACAGCAGCTTGTAGAAGGGGGCATAATTCCAAATCTAGCCTTTCTTCTCTGGCTCATAACGGAATCCATTTTAAGATTATTTTATTTGTCCTTAAATCTTGAAAATCAGCATGAGACTTTGCATTGTTTGGGGGGGTTTTTTTATTGTCTGTGGCTGTTTTAATGAGTCTCTCTGAACCTACTATGACTATATAATACAATACATAATATAATACATTATATAGTCATCGTTAATAATATTGAATATTCATTTACATAATGTAAAGAGAGTTTTCCAATGATTTAAAGGCTTTGTTGTTTAAACACTCTATGGTGTCAGTCCTTCCTTCTAACCTTTAAGCATACGTGAAGAATTTTGTTACCTTTGTTTGCTCTCCACATGCAGGAATTATGAGTGTTCAATCCAAAAGTGGATCACAACGGAAGATATTTATCAGATACTTTTCATATTGTTTGCTCAATCAACTCGTCAGCATCAGTTGCATTTTTTTCAAACCACTTGTTATCTAAATAAATTTGTTTCAGACAAAACATGTTCCCCACCCTTTTCAAGCAATGTATTTTACATTCTTCTGTTCTGTCAGTCAATATCAATAATGGAAGCACACCAATAAAGACAGACGCATTTGTATGTGTATCATTTCAAAAGTGGAATCTATTCCTCCCCTGCCCTCTACTCCCTAGTCTTCATCGGCTAGCGGCCGCACGGCTCATGCTCAGCCAGGCGCACAGGATATTAGTGTCTCCAGCAGCAAATTTGCTTTTCACATCTATTTCTTTCTTCTACCAACCACTTCTTGGATGGCTTGTTATTGAGCTCAGTGTCCACAAATGCCATTGATCCGAGCCACAACCGAGATCCATACTCAGGCACTTTACACTCTCTCAGCGTGTTAGTAATACTAATCCTGCTCCTCAGGCAGGCCCATTGATTTTATAGATTTCCCCCCAAAGTTGTGATAATGATACATCATTGTTAAATTTGGTAGAACAAACTGCTTTGCCGATTTATCAATGCGTGTTGGCGGCTGTGATTCAAAAGATGGCCCACAGGTATCACGGTACATCCGTAGCTCAATAGTTTTATTTCTGACTGAAATAAGACCTACAAGACTACGATGAACGCTTCAGAAACACAAATTTCAAGTTGTTTATTTGTTGAATGCAATCATGGCCTTTCATTAAATATTAATTACTGGGGTTTTTTTTGTGTGTGTTGTCGTTTTGTTTTAAACAGCTGTCAATGAATGCATATGGATCCATTTTGGCTCTGCCCCAGCATGAACGTTTCACATACATAAATCTCAAGTTGTTTATTTGTTAAATGCAATCATGGCCCTTCATTAAATATGAATTACCGTTTCGTGTGTGTTGTTTTGTTTTTGTTTTAAACAGCTGTCAATGCATTCATATGGATCTATTTTGGCTCTGCAAAAAGCAGAAACAAGATTTTGTCAAAACAACAAGGGCTATAATATAACATTTAAGCTTGATTTACTAAAAGTTAGCGCATGCAAAACTAAGAGCACAAACAGGAATGTGTTTTTGTCATTTACAAATAGGCAAAATTGCCACGACAAATGTATCATGTTCTGGGAAATGTAAACAAATTAAATTAGCACATGCTGACTTTGTGTTTCTAAATGCAAACGCCATCATTGGGTGTCAGGCACAATGTGAAATGTTTCGCTCACGTAAAAATGTTCAACATTCACAAACATACTTTGTAACATACTTTTGGAGCATCTGGGTGATCTAAGGACTGAGCCAGTCATAAAATGAGTCATGCTACCATATGATGACAAAACTTTTTTTTAGCTGTGTTTGGGTAATTGTCACTGGCTGTGACAATCAATCTGTGACAACGACTCTCTCAGCGTCAGGATAAATCCATAAATCTAAGAATAAATAAATCTAAGTGCCAGACACTCGAGCTATCTTAAATGAAAGCAAAGCAGGCTTTGTGCGGTTGTTGGCTTCTCTATCGGAGTCCAGTATTAGACTTCTTTTAGCTTGACAAGTATCGGGCTAAACTTGGAGCAAGAAGAAGAAAACAAACATGACTCCTGAGAAGAATGGGAAAAGAGCAACTGGAGGTGAAAGAATTTTGCCAAGACTGGGTGGCAATGAGGTAGTCCAAGGTAGAAGCGTGGGGAATAGTGAGGCCTGAAGAGACAACTAATGGGCAGAACAGTAAATGCTGAAACCCAAGGCACAGCAAGGCAGCAGTGGCCTAACACAGCAGAAGGTCTCAGAGGAGAAGCAGGCCTATTAAAGCAAGATAAGGGTCTGTTTGGAGAAGGCATTCTCTTAAGGGTGTAGCGAGTTGCATCACAGACACGGACATCAATTAAAGAGAGAAAATATGACACAGGAGTAGCAGCGCATTAAATAAAAACAACAAACTGCCAGGACTACTTCCCTCCCTACTGAAAAGGCGAGGGATGGGCGGGGGGCATCAGAGCTGAAATATGGTCGATTTATTCTCGGCAGAATTGGTGAGAGGGGGTGGATATGATGAGGTGCGATGTAAAGGGGAGAAAAGAAATGAGGCTGGATCCCTTCTGGACACACAACTGCACAAGTAGATGAAAGACGAGGCACGCCGACTCACCTGAAAACTTACAATCCTTCAAAAAAAAAAAAAAAAAAAAAAAAAAAAAAAAAAAAGCAAGTAGATGGCTTCAATGATTGCTAATTTAGCGTTACCGTCACCTTTCCCTTTAGGCAGGAGGGGCATGTTCCCCGCTGCAGTGGCCTAGATTCTATCTCTGTCTGGACACTGACATCAAACCTCATGAACTGCTTGAAAAGCCAAAGCGAATGACAGCAGGTTCTGGAAATTACAGCCCTACTATTAACGTTATTGAGCGTCTGAGTAGGTCAAGCACCAATCATTGCCCAAAGCCCTTTTGAAACCTCATCAGCCCAAGGAGGTGTGGGTGCCAGAAGGCCTCCACCCAAGCGGCGGTAAACAACGATGAGCCGGACTGACACATGAGGCTGACGAAGGGGAGAAATGCTAAGATTCTCCTGTTGTTTTGTTTAGACCGAATGCGCAAGAGTACGCGGGCTTTGCTTTTGGTTCGGGCCGGGTTAATGTGATTTCCGTTCCGCTTGTCGGTTCCGGAGAGCCGGCTTTGTGAGCGGTGGTCAGGTGAATCTCGGACTCGGCCCCCTATGGCCATTAGTGTGGAAAGAAGACAACCCAATAAACAGAGGGAAGCTTGATGTGCACAGGTCACTGCACAACTAGCAGTCAAAAAGCATTTGGCCCAGGAGATTTTTCTTTAAAGCAATAACATGCATCATAGGAATCTGAGGAGCTTCATTACCGGTCCCTCGCTCACTGAGAAAGAGGCAACGGAGACCGGAACAGACCCAAAGAGGAGGTGTTGATGTTGATCTGCGGAAACATGCTATGGCAAACAGGCACTGGAAGTCGTTTTGCGACTTTCAAGTAAAATATTATTCCCTTGACAATTATTTTGTGCTTCTGTTTGTATTTACCAAACTCACATTTTCACTCCACGTTATCGTGCCCTTTTAAAAAACAATGAAAGCAAAGGCGGCAGTAAATCTTTCAGGATTTGACTTGCAAAAAGTACCTCATATATTGTTTATGAAAAAAAGCAGATGTTCCCATCCCTTCACCTGCCTCTGAGCATGTTAGATTTATTCTCCGTATTTTTAGACTTGCACTAGTTAAGTAGGAGAGGCACACTTGTCTGACTGCATCTATACAAATAAAGACAGGCGATGTCCTCATCTGTCGTTTCTCATAAGGGGAGTCAAAACAATTCTGTTCACGTTTAAGTTTCCCGGGTTGCATCTTGATTTGAGTCTTAAAAAGATGTTTTAAAATTGTATTGCCCCTTACGAAAGAACACAAATTAAATAAAAATGGAGAAAGTGCCGTCAAAACATTGAAACATTATGGAAGGCAAAAGATTCTTAAATAATCTGTCTTGTGACAACTTGATCCATCCAACAGAAACTTCCTTTTGTTTGAGGAACTTTGAGGAAAGAGGTAGACGACTAATGGGCATACTGAATATGGACAGCTGAACAATGCAGCCTTAAAATTCTCTTCAGTCATTATGAGCCACTAATGTAAGATAACCCAAGACAACAATGAAAAGCTGGGGATTCTTCTACGAGCTTGGAGATACAAATGACCCGGATGTCAGAGATTTTTAAATTTCAATTGCATTGCTTTAATTTACAAGCCTAGTATGTTGTGACTCATCTCACATCACAATAAGCACCACTCTGACAAATAGAGAACCGTTTTAGAAAAAAAAGAAGCTGCCAGATGTTTATTGCCAATCTCGTTAAAAGTTTCATCTTTAAGTATATGAAGAAAATTTAAAAGATCTTTAGTCTGCTCATGCTAACTCCAAAACTCCATTGACAGGCTAACAGTCTTGTAACCCTTTAAGCACAGGAAGGAACAAATTAATGGCACTTTACTCCCATTTCATTGGGGAAAGAGAATTTGTAAGTGTGTTGACTTTTTTCTGACTCGCATCTCAAGGCACCACTGTATTTGTTTGGTTTTCTTAAGTGCACTTTATCCTAATCAAGGCCTTTTCTCATTATAGAAAAAATACTCACTACAATAAATGATGTTGTAAAATGTGCTTTGACTGTTAATGGCACAAGAAAACGTATGCTCTCAGAAAGTACACCACACTTTAACATGTGTGGCCTCCACAGGACAGGCCCAGTGTCCACAGCATATAATGGGCAGAGAATAGCTGAGTCGTCAACTTTGGCATCAGTCGTTGATGGCGTGGAGCGACAAGAGAAAGCCCTTTTGGCCCCATTATTTATCCGCGCACAGGATGCTTTTTGCCAGTCAGCAACATGTAACACACGAACCACACGTTGACAAACAACATGTGTGCACAAAATAAATATGTGTGAATAAGGGTGAGGTGATAGAGGTCGTTGTGGGGTGTGGTTCAGCTGGGGTGAACCAGTTCATAGTGGAACACTACCTTAAACAAGTTATTTAACAGCATGTAAGTTAATGAATTTTAGTAAGGTAGACCGTAATCTTCACATCACCCTTGATAGGGGTTCTACATACAAGATTTCGTTCAACTTTTGAGGAATATTTCTTATAATTTATCTCACATTCATTTAGCCAATGCCAATTTATTTTGGCCCAATGAGAATTTTCATGATAACAGTTGCGTAAAAATTGCTGTAATCATTTTGTTTTTTTCTTAGTTGTTAATTAACATTGATTCATTAATTTTGCAACAGTTCATGATATCATTTCATTGATTTATTTTTAATTGTTTTAAGATATTATGACAACATTTAAAATACTGTATAATGAATGATATAGTTAGCAATTTTCTCGAGCGCCGAAATTTTGAAATTAAGCCGGTATCTGTGCTGATACCAATATCTGGTATTGGTACTCATCCATCTAAAAACAACAAAATCACAAAATTATGTCTTAAAGGTCCCTGCAAAAACTATCCTCACCTTGAAAATGAGCCTTGGGATTGACCATGGAGGATAAAGGTAAAATGGTTACCACACAAGCACACCAAGTGGAGAAGTAATATACTTCTTGTAAGGGATCAAATTGTCTTCAACACCCCTTCCCCGTTATTACCCAGAACACTCCACTGGAGGTGGTGAGTGGATTCTTTGTATGGCTGATGGTGCATCTCTCATTAGTTTCCAGTGTGCTGCTAAGGGGGAGCAATGTGCTGTTTTTTTATGGTTAATTTGATATATAGTCCTGAGGAGACGGTAGTCTGGCCCCAGACAAGAGTAGAAGACAGAGGTCACTGAGGTCCAGGTCAGAAAATTTACAAGTAGCCATGCACATGAACATGTGTGCTTGCACACAGCAAATCCACAATTGCACAGATGTTTCCATCAGGATCCTTTTTAGTCATATTTTTTTTATTACAGCCACCAGAATCAATTTCATATAATTTTACAATTTAGTTTCAGAAATTGCATTTATTCTCACATGATATGTGAGGCGAGGCTATTTAGAGGTGCAGAGGTCACTAATCACCCTTTGTGGCCTATTGCAGTCATTTGCACCTCCACACATGCTCCCCTTCAAACAGTTCCACTGTCAAGCCACCCACACCCACACACCCTTGCACATTTCAAGGACAAAGCGTAGTGGTGACTGACACTCAATGCAGGAGCTCATTATCACCTTCCACCGGCTGCAAATGGCTGCCTGTCTCGCGTACCATGCAAGTTCATTGCGACGGGCCACCGTAGTAGGTCACATGAAAAAGTTGTTGCCTCTGGGCTACCATCAGATACGAGTGACTCATCTTGGAATTCTTTGCTTCGACTAGCGAGAGAAAATGTGAGATACGATTGCTGGGTGGTGGCAGTGAACTCAACTCACTCCACAGTAACCAGCACTTAAAAATAATAATAACAATTAATAAACAAATCAATTAGTACCGCACTGATGACCTGAGAGGTACTGAAATATCTTGATGAACAGTGAAGTGCATCTTTCTGTCTTATAGAACCCCTAGGTGGCCAACATAGACGTGCCAGAAAGTGGATTACAGTGTCTATACAATTTATTTAGTGTGACAAAATGGTTTAAGTTGTTTGAAATATGCCATCATTATATGTTTGGATTAGTATTATTTTCCTTCATTGAAATACAAGCATTTGTGTTGTATTGGGGTGTAAGGGAGGGAGTGGTGTAACGAATTATTTGCATTTCTATTCATTTCAACAGGAAAAGATGATTTGAGATGGAGCAGCAGCTTTCTTTCAGCATGAAGACATACTGGGAGAAAGGCAACTACCAGTCAAAGCTGGCAGGAATAATGGCACTGAAAATCACTGTAAATCTGTTCCTAAAGCATCCCACAGCACCGGACGTGTCGGACCAAGTCCCATGACGGAAAACGTGTCAGGGATTGCGTCTAGTTTTACACTTCACTCGAAATGAATACACACTGACTTACACACTCATAGAATTTCTGTACATAGATACTGTAGACACACATCTACCAGAGAGACGATAGATAAGATGTATGGCTGACTCTGCTGGTTTTCCTTGTGGCATCAAGTCCACTCAACTGAGAAGACACTTCCTCATTAGCCAACCTCTGCTTCAGACAGCAGTGGGGCTCTGAGAGCCTCCATGACAGTATGGGGGAGTAAAGTGCGTGTGTGAGGTGGAGCATGGATCATAGACTTGTGTATTAGCAAGTGTGCACAAATGAATGGAAGTGCCTTACTGTTACTGAAAACACCTTAGATGGAAAAACAACCGGGACAGAAAAATGTAGTAAACAAGTTTTTATGCGTTCACGGTACTCAGTTTGACCTTTTCTCCAACATCTTTGACCCATCATCGCTACAGTGGCAACCCTGACCCCCTGATGTGCAGGGCTTTTGCAACCTATGCTTTCCAGTCCAGACTAGGTTATGTTCCTGGACACAGACGGAGAGTCAAGGCCAGGGCGAGAGCTCTGAGAAAAGTGTTACTGTGTGTATTTTAGCATGCCCTGCTCCGACAAAGTGCGCGAGGAATGAGAGGACATTTGAGAGATAAATCACTAAGTGCCTCACCTTGGGTCACCAATCACACCAAAGGCCACAGACCAATCTCTATTTGAGACACTGAATTTGCTGCTTGGGGGCTTTGCACTCTGGCCTCGCTATAAATCAACATGCACCATCTAACCCCAATGGTCCCGTTTCGCCAAATATTCCACCTTTACTTAAATTGCAAATTACAACTTATATTTTCAATGACAAAATCTTGCTGAATAAGGAAAGAATGTGGGTTGAAATCATCCCGATAAAATTGGGGACATCATCTGCATCTGAAAATAAATGATGCCCATAAAAGCCTGTCAATAAAGAAAACATAGTAGCAATAACAAGAGAAGAACAATTTAGAGACGTCCACCAAGGCCAGTTGCTCGATTCTCCATCAAAACTGCAACTAATGCCTCGCGTATGCCTGGACAACACTAGATGTTATATATGACTGCATTTTTAATAAAAGGCCGTGCAATATTTCCTGGGAAATTAATGAAAATGTCATGAAATGCCATTTCTCACAATTTTAAAGATCCTTCAATATGTCTCGTACTCCAAATCGAACTGTAATGAGCTCTCCCACTAGCCATCGGATTTCTTCAAATCTTGTGATATTCTGAATTCTGTTGCTTCTTGGCTTTAATTAAAATCAGACAAAAACAAGGCATGATTTCTGAGAACGTACGCATCTGGAAATGATGAAGAAAGTGAGAAAATACTGCAGTTACAGTTCCATTTAACTGTAATTTCCGAACTATAAACCGCATTTGAATATAACCCGCACCAGCTAAAATTAAGGGAAAATCCGTTTTTGTAAAAACCGCACCAGACTATAAACCACAGATGTTTTAATTAAAATGTTTTAATTTCTACCTGTTTTACCAAAACAAAGCTGTGATTAACAATTTTAAGATAAAGCATCTAGATTATCTGGCATAGGGTAACAAAAGTGTTCATCTGGTTAATTGTAACATAAGCAAAAGAACTTCTGTGTGATGTAGTTTTTTTGCCATTTTAGTGAAAATACATTTTGAAAGCACCATATTTGGGTTCCTGTTGTGACACAGAATCCCTCAATGTTGTTGAGCTACATTACGAGACCCTTCAACATCACTGCGCTCTGAGCCAGTAAGTCTATTTCGAACATTACACATTCGAGACACTTTTTTTCCTGATTGATACATTATGCAGATCAGTCGTATTACATCATGATGAATGTGTGAATAGCTGCAAATGTGCAAAACTTGCATACTGATATGAGTAATACCTCATCCAAACAACATGAAAGCTTTATGCTGGGTTTGAAGATACGATAAATACCAAAGACATACCTCTGATTTAATCTGCAAAATGATCACATCCAAAGATAGCTATGATTATTATTATTATTATGATTATTATGATTATTGTAATTATTATCTTTTTAGTGTCTTTTTAGATAACAACGATGCAAGCCCGCATATAAGTACAAGCGTGAAACGCTGGTCCAATTTAAGAGAAATCCGACTTCTGGAGTTGGCTGTCTCCAAGCATTATTTGTCCCCACTCTGCCAGAAGGAAAGTCTGTCAAGCTTGTATATCCGTAAGTGTGACTGCTCTCCTCCTTTTCTCTCCCCTATTCTCTCCTTAGGTGCCATAATGTCAGCAGACCAAGCCTTGATGGACACGAGATGGGAGTAATAAAGAATGATCCGCGGGGAGCCATGTGGGGGGTGTCACATGTACAGCGGTATTGTCGTTGGGAGCGGCAGGCCTCAATGCATCAGGAGAACGCTTTTACTCTGAAGGAATGCTGCAGGTGTTACATGCAATTACATGACATCTAGAACTCTGACAGGCGGCGGCCATGTTTTGCGTCATGTGTGCACAGCAGAAAATGGAGAGACAAAACAAACAAAGAACGCGATGCTGTATTTTCCCCCAAAATTCAGCATCCTATTAAGAGTGGGAAATTAGTTCTCACCAAAGAATCTGCATCAGCCATGCAGCATAAATTCTTATAAGAAAAGCACTCAGGGAAAATAATTTAAGAAGATAAGATACACGTGTGCAGTATTTGCCTTCAAATACACTCGTGATTGAGGGGGAAAAAAGAGGTATGTATAAGAGTCTGTCAAAGAGGGGGAAAAAAAGGAAAAAGGAATATTACTCCCTCTATTAACCTGCCGTGATTACAAAAGCCTTATGGGCTGCCTTATTTCATGCAATATTAATTTCAAATGTGACTGAGAAGAAAGGACACTATATCCTCTCAATGAAACCTCAGGAGGTTGCAACAGGCTAACAGCCATCCTCTGCTTGTTTCTGGACTCTCTCACCTTCTTTAGTGTCAATCAACATTTAATAGAACAGTTAGTCAAAAACTTAAAAAGGATAAGTATGTTCTTTAATGATACTGAAACTGCACCAACGTTTGACTTCATTCAGTATTTTGAGGCAGTTAAATGCTGAGAATAAGCATCTAAACAAACGGGAAAAATAAGACAAACAGTTTTCCATTCATCAAAAGTAGGCTCATGAAGTTAACTGTGAAAGGCAATTGATTTTTCTGGCATAAGGTCATTGTTAATGGAAGGGTGGTTACAAGCGGTGAAAACAGTTGTCTCACTTTGGGAGCAACGGAAAAGCGTTCGATTGAAGCACATTTCATGGCTGGAGACTTTACTTTGCCTTGTTAGCTCAAAGTATTTAGCAAAAGCGTTTTCTCAACCTTTTTTGTCAGTGTCAGACTAAACAAAAACAATCATATACAGTGGTGGCCTTGAGATAAAAATGTGATTCTTTCATGACCACAATTATAAGTCAGAACACTTGTATCTTTTACCATAAAAATTACAGGAAATACTACAAACAATGTTATGTGTATAGAAAATTATCACAGATATTATTTTTAAACAAGATAATGACATAATTAAAAATAAACTGTTTTTGTCTCCATTAATTGAAAGACCAATATTTTGCTCCTTCCTGTCCGCCTAACTGGACCACAGAGGGGGATAAGATTGACAGATGAATGTACTGTTCATGGTGACGTCTCAGTTCCACTCAACTCATCAGTACGGCACTAAGAGGAGCCACTCTTTGCAGAAGATAAACAATATAATGAATGAGTATCGTGATATCGTCTGTCTACCTGTGTTGCTGTACCATTTCTGTTCAATCCGTTATTTAAAGGGTTATCGTACTGCAACAAAGACTTTAGCATTGCACGAGCAGACTGAAAGGCTTACCGATGACTAAGTTGTGCATTGTGTTAAATCAAGATGTAATTCAACATTTTACTTTTAGTTGGTCTGGTGTAAGTGGTTTTAAACAACTTGGAAGCTCTTTTTTTGAAGAATTGTTCGATATTTGTGCTGCTGATTGTGAAGTGATCGAGAAGTGATCGCGTTGAGATTTGGCTGTGGGTGGCAGTAATTACATTACAAAGCAAACTGTGCAAACACAATAGCATCGCAAAAAAACTATTCTCTTTAAAAATACAATGTAGGACTTTTTGTTCAGGAGAGAGTTGTTATTTTCTAACCCTGCAACACAGTCTAAGTTGAGACGAGGTAAAAAAAAAAAAACCCGGCAAGGGACGAGGATACTTCAGTTACATTCAAGATCTTATATTAACAATTCATTCAATTGCCTGGAAAAACTGGACTTATGCCGCCTCATTTCACAAATGTACCTCAGACATTTGACTCTCTTTTTTTAACACTTCATCACTGGGAAAAACACGGTTGTAATCTAACGTTGAGAGGAAATGAAGTTCGAAGGCAAAGTGATCATTAGTCTGCAGATGAAATCAGACAAAAGTGGCTGTTCAAGCATCATTATACGGCCTGTGCTTTTATGAGCAAACATGCCTTCATACGGGATGCAAAATAAGAACCTCTACCTCGTTTCTATCAGCGCTTGAATCTATACTATTAGCTTCCATAGTGTAACACTGCAACAGGGACTTCCTCTTCCTCCTGGAAGAAAATATTCATCATGCATGTAAACACGATCCTTACCTCCTTCACTTTTGTGGATGTTGATTATCGACAACTGGAATTCAACCAATAACAACCATTTGGATTAATCAAGTATATTTTTTTCGAGGAGGGGGAGAGGGTCTCACGCTTGTTTGCGAGATCCAGATTTTTAAATCACTAATGAATAGTAGATCCCTGTAGATTGCGGTTTAGGATATTTTTGGATTTGAGATCAGCACAGCTTTTAAGTCAAAGATACAGGCAGGGACCTTGTCACGTCATTGATAAGGAAGAGGATTGTCAATATGTTGGGAGTCACACACGTTTAGGCTCTTCACATAGAGAAAGCTAGTCTGGTGAAAAGAGAGTCTACTCTTTCTTTTGGTAGGTCAGCTGTATTGTCACAGAACACAATATAATGTCATAAAAGGCTGTAAAAGGAGTCACAATATCAACACTGCTTTGAAATAGCTAGCAGTGAATGAGTTAATTAAATACATTGTCATATGTTGTATTTCACAAAATAGAGTTGTACAGGTGAGACAAGGTGGCCTCTGCAAAATATTAGTAGTTTGGAAGGACATACTTTGGGTCAAAAGTTTCCAACAAGTCCATAAATCTCTGCTTTTGCACCACATCTGGCACTGTTCAGCGCAAGACTGACTGCCTTGCCTTCCACCAGCTTGTCATATGGAAAACTCAACATGATATTGCTCTTTTCTCTTTCTTAGCAGGAATTAAAGTGCTGTTTTGAATATTACTTGCGAGAGGGTCAGAAAAGTTGATAACTGGAGAACACCAATTGCATGGCGTCAGTGAAGCCGTGCTTAGAACTATCGAAGCTGATAAAAAAAATAACTAATCATAAGCACCAATCAATCACCTAGCCTCATATCAGAAGTCACTTAGGGGTCCACTCAAATGTCACCCCTCTAGAGTCACACAAGGACATTCATTTAGTTCCTTAGGTGGCCTGCATCCAAACCAATGCAAAGATTAAGAATATACATGTTTTTTTTACTACATGCAGAATACACGGTGATGAGCTGATGTGGTGCAAAATCCCCAAAAGGAAAATGAAAAAGCCTAATCTTTAATTTTGATTCAACATCATCTTGCACAGGAAATATCACATGGTGCTCCTCTGACCAGTGATTCATAAACCCCCAAAAATATGTATAGTGCGTTGTTAAAATAAGATAAAAATCTTTTGCTATTCCTGTAGATCCCTTTTCAAAAAATTGCACGCTGAAGAAAAGTATTGGGGAGGCTTTTATAAATATCACTACAAATAGTCTAATTCTTGACGTTAAGCTAAGAGAAAATTACAATTCAACCTCCTGATAGAGACCCCCTGATAATACATTTGTGAAAACATGTTTTCCTTCAACACAAATTTTAACTCCCCCCCCCCCAAAAAAAAAAAAAAATATCATACACTTACAAGTTAAGTGAAATCCTTGCATTCGTTATGCAGTCAATTCATACTACTTAGTCCATGGAAGATATAATCACAGGAAGACTTGTTTATGTGACTTAAATCCATTACAAACTTAGTTTTAGCAACCAGACTATTTAATGATTCTCAGCAGCTGGCACGGACGATTGCGTCTCTTATTTACAAGTCTGTCGTGATATATTGATTAAGATTAGATTCAAAATAACATGCCATTTAAGATTATGTATCACATAGCTGATTATAATTGCATAGCCTTTTTAAACACAGCAGCTAAAGGGCAAACAAAATTGTGATGTGCTAACCCGTAGAATAATATTATTTAAATACCACCATAGGTGTGATTGATAAGGATTTATGGTTTGAAGATTCTGCGTCGTGGAATATTATCTGACATTTATAAATGCCTGCATTTTTACAAGCTTGAGGGCAAACTTGAGGCTTCGAGACATTTAAACATACAACACACAGCATTAGAAACCAATACAACAGCTTTAAGGATCCTGTTCATTTTTAATAGTGTCAAAAAGGCATTTATTTAATAAATGATATATAATATAGAGGACTTAGGGGAGTTTAGGCTCGTCTGTAACCTACAACTCAAAGAAGACCGTTTTGAGGTATACTATAGGGTGAGTGATCACGACACACACAATAAATACTTTTGTGGCGTCTATGCTGGCGATCGCATGATCGTTCTGAATCCAACCGGCCGTATAGATATTGTGTTTTACAATAGTATCTAACAGTATTTATAAGTCCACATGTAGCACTTGATGAAACAGTCTCTGTTACTAAAATGCAGCGAGTGAGTCACGACACGCTTCAGTGAAGGGGAGTGAGTGAGGAAGCCAGCTCAAAATGTGCGGACACCTTATTTTATATAAAAAATAAATTAAAAAAATACTACTCAATAAAGTTAGAAGGTCATGAACGTTAAAAAGTACACAAACAGACTCAGATATTTATTTATTTACAATTTAACCTGATGCGCGTCAGGCGATGGCTGTGACAGAGTTTGGGCACATTTGCTTTTATTTTTCCCCTTAGTGCTGGTATTTGGAAATAATGGTATTTTGCCACCTAATATTCACAATTTAATACTGGTACTACCCTGAACACAAGCCAATCCATTTATGTGATTGTCAAAATAATTTCTTTTATTAACGAGCATCTGCAATTCTGTCTTATTCATCGGTTATCAAAATGCTGCAAAAATAGCCAAATAGGTTAATTCTTGAAAAAGAATTAACCTGGAATTCTGTTTAGAAATGTTCCACATACATTACTTTACATAGAAGCCTAAAAATGCCACCGTATCCGCACAAAGAATTCTTAGAAATTGAACTGAATGGGGGAAAGCTGTCATAAAACTAACACAAGAGAGGCTTTTGTAACTGTCAATTTATTTCATTTTATTTTATTTTAAATAACACTTTTGTTGTCAATGTTGAGAAAATATCAGTTTTCTTTACTTGGTATTGGAATTGAACCAACCTTTTGTTTGAAAACAATTTCAGTGATACACTGAATCTAAAGGGCAAAATGTTTCTAACATCGAATTAGAAACCGATGAAATGAATTGTATATTTGCCCATAGAAATATTGGATCCCAAATAACTAGCAAATAAACACATCCTTTTATGAAAACACACATGGCAGTGCAATTTACAACACAAACATGGATCTGGATTGACTGGAACACAAGAGCATCCACACACCTAAAGACAAAATCTTTTGCAAATAGTGCCAAAGTCAATTTTGGATGAGGTCGTGCATGATGATGCGCTCTCTGATATTGTAGTGGTCACGGTCTGTGTCTGAGCGATGGACGAGAGTGGATGCTGCCAGGGGAGTTAGTACCGGGGTGGAGATGGGAGGGGAGGGGAGGGGAGAGGGCTGCGGGATGGGCCAAGGTTCCTTTGAAGTCTGGATTCCAATTAAACCCCTGACTGAGTTCTAAGCGCACTAGAAAAATGGCTGAGGTACAAGACATGGCCGGGTCCCCTCGTCCAGCAAAGCCTTTCCATTTTAGCCCTTTTGTCTCCCTGCAGCTCCTGATATTTATGATCACCCCTCGACATAACCCCCACATTGGGTCTAACGCCCCCCCCAACACCCCAATAAAGCAAAGTCAAAACGATTTATTTATAGAGCACTTTTTTCAGCATAGAAAAGCCAGAACAAATGGGAGGTGACTTGATGGCCAGAAGAGAAACCCATCCTCATAGTTTACTATCAAAAGTAATATTCTGTGAGATTAATTCGGGTTATAAAAGGACAAAAAAAAAAGAAAAGACCAGAACAGAGGAGTCAGCAACCGGCAAGGAAAAGGAACAAGACAGGTAAGATGGGTTGAAGGGGGAAAAAAAGGAGCGGTGTACCAAAAACCAAATTGTAAAATCGCTTTTGATTTAAAAGCTATGAGTGAATCCAATTGAAACATTTAAAAATTTGCTTGACTTGAATCACACCCCTTGTGTGGAGATATGGATCCAATCATATTTAATTAGAGATAATTAATGGGATCGATGGATTATATTAGCTAAATTAGATCGATAAATAAGATCAAATAAGATCAAATGAGATCAAATAAGATAAAATATATGTCATTTAAAAAAACAAAAGTATCAATCAGACATTCAACTTGCATTAGGTGACTTTTGTTTAGTTTTGTTGTTTGGTCTTTTGGCCGCATACAACTCCAGCGTTTGCATCTCCACAGCTATCCCCTCGAACATTAAGATGTGTGGGGAGTGACTCCAGTGCAAGGCACTGCGACACCCACCCTCTTACAAACATGTATCTGGCTGCTACTTCTTGTAGTTTTGTCTTTTTTTGAAGAAAGTAATGGTAGAAACAGAAAAGGTGCACCTTCGCCGAGTAGTGTAATTGTCTTTAGAAGAAGTACAGAGAGATGGTGGAAACCCGAATATTCAGCGCTGCAAGGCAACTGCAGGCGATTCATACAGTACACAACGGCAAAAAGCCGCTGCAGTTTTTCCTGTTTTATTTTGGCACATGAATTCCACTCACTCACGCACACACACTGAAAAACACACAGGAGGCAACGATACATTCTCCATAATTCATTCGACATGGAATTTCATTTCCTTTTCTCTTAAAAGTAAGCACAGCCACAGTCTACACCACACAGACATACAAAAAGCAAAAGTATGCGCATGCATTTCTTCTCTCGGAACCGAGAACACAACACGACAGTGGGAGTTCACACACTAAACACACAAACATGCCACTGAAAAGTGTCGCAGACACCTGGTCAAATGCTCATATGATTTCCAAAGAAACCACCCGGCATAAATGGCTTCCTTGGGGAGAAATGGATGCAGCTAACAGGATTTGGGCAGGTTTATATTCTGTCTGATCCTGGCGGAGATGGAGCTGGAGGTGGGATGAAGGAGGAAAGGGTTAAGACGCGGAGCAAGAAACATTTTATCACACCGGAGGGGGACAGGGAGCTGCGGGGCGAGGAACGGTAAATATTTCAAGATGATAGGTGACACGAACAAAAGGTTTATTCTCATCCTCACTTTTTAAGGTGCAAAATTTGGGCTCGGTAATCCATAACAGCAGTCCTGGCTGACACGCGGATACGGCACTGAGGAATAGGCCTCTGCATCATCACCCCCCCCCCCACACACACACACACACACACACACACACTAAAAATACTGCTCCTTATACAGTCAGACTTAGTGACAAAAATACAACATCAAGAATCAAAAATGAGGAACATTCTTCGTTGAATCCCCCTTTTCACACAATAGCCACAGTAAAATAGCCATGAGTAGCAAAGTTCGAGGAGTTTAGAAGATTAGACAGGAAGGGGAAACTTGATGGATGAAAAGGGACATGATTTTTCATCCATCTGAACGAAATATTTTAATTGCTGATAGTTTCTCTAAACTAGCTAGCCAGATATGCAATCCGCTTCCGATTTCATCTGGAAGACACAATTTTTTTGACCCGACTGGCTAGGTGCCACTCTCCTTTCTTTTCTGGTTAAAAAATAGAGTCTTGGGTTTGAAGGTGCTCTTGAGCAATCTCTCCCATCTAGTGTTGGGTACTGTTATTGCAACTTAAAACTGCTCCACTACAGTAGCCGGTTTCATTTTCAAAAATGAATCGAAGACCATCCTGAGGCCGCCAGTTACTCGTCCTTGGTTTAAAAGACACAAGTTCCACATAATTTAAGCTTCTTTGACTTTTACTACCATCCAAATTTACTACACCATCTCTCACTTTCCCCAATTTGAACTTGTTTGAGCAACTTTGGAGGATTTTGTTTGAGGGGGGGCTGTCTGTTAATAAATGAATGGACCTCTCGGCTATCAAAGACACAGCACTGGCTCCCTGTTCAGAGTCATAGAGCGCTCTGTCACTGTGCCTGTGAGAGTCAGATAACCCTTTGATGGAGAGTACGAGTGCTTATTGTTGTCTGCAGCCTCCACCTTGCCTCAAACACATATGAAGATTTATGGAAGGAGAGGGCCGAGCAGCGGGGGCCCGCAGAAACCTGACGGGCTACGACAGCAACAGGAAAAGGGGGCAAGGAGAAGAAGGGGAGACGCACAAGTTGGGGTTGGGGATGGGGTTGGTCTCCTATGACCTGCCGGTGGAGTAAACAATGCTCTTGGTAGAGATGACCGCGATTATCTGACTATTAAAAGGAGGACAAATGATGGTAATAGTGTGCTTGCTACTTGTCCTCCTCTGCAACAAAGGAGCAGCATGTATCACACAAGTAGGAGAAAAAAGCAACAAACTGAAGGATCAGACAAAGAAAAAAAAAAGTTGAAGGTTAAAGTTACTTTCAAGGCACTTTGGAAATTGGTTTTTGAGTACAATATACTAAGATGTGTTGCTCTCGAGCAACAGAAACGGTATTCTTTTAAAAGTTGGATTACACAATGACAGAGTGTACATGTTTATTTTGATAATATTCATTAATCTTTCGAACCGCTTATCCTCATACTTACGGAAAATCTGAAGTCTCAAATTGGCCTACAGTGCATGTTTTTGGAATGTGGGAGGAAATTAGAGTAGCCGGAGGAAACCCACGCAGGCACAGGGAGAACATGCAAACACCACACAAGAAGGCCAGAATCAAACCCTACACTTCAGAACTGTGAGGCAAACGTGCTAACCAATGCTACACCGTGCCGCCCACAATATTACACACAGTAATAACGGTGCAGTGTGTGGGACAAGCCAAAATCAAACGCACCTAAGCGTAGTTGGGAGTGGGCATATATTATAAAATGAAAGACTGTGGCAGTATGTTTGGTCTCTTATGAGACAAGTTCTATTATTCCACTACATTTTTAGTATAATAGAGATTTTAATAAGGATATCAAAGGAACTTTATAGTGCTATTAATCCAAAGAAATAATATGAAAGCCTTTTAATAGTCATTATCTGAATATTCACGAAATATTACTGGACACAAGTCGTAATATTGTATCCATAAATGCATATCTATTTTACACTTGACACATGACTAAAAAATGTGCAAATCCACACATTGCTTGCAAGTAAAATACACATGAATGAATTCCATATGTATAGAGGAATAATGATGTTGAAAATTTAGGTGTCAGCCGAATATTAAATGCACCTTTCTACACCTGCAAGTGAAGGCAAGTATCAAGTATCTACATTTACACAACTATGCATATTTTCAATGGCCACCTGTGTATTCTTCCCCATGACAGATTCATTTTGGCTTTGGCTTCAAAATACAACCAAAAAAAGTGCTGTACTGAGTGAAGAAAAGTATGTGAGGGTGAGCAAGCAGACAGGACAAAAAAGAGATTTTAGAGAAAGCTGATCAGCGACTCATAGTGCCCTCTTCTGATCACATGCAGCATGGTGCACAATAATATCAAGCACCTGAAACAGTAAACCACTCTGATCCCTGTTTTATAATAAGGCAGAATAAATGTAATGCACAAAAGAGGATTGGAGAAGTGGTTAAAAAGATATTATGAATGTGCAATAATGCACAAAACCAGAAGATGAATTAGCAGAAGCTTGACTTAACCAAAATAAGATTTGCACAGTTCTGTTTGTTTTCAACATGATCTCCTTGTGCGTTAAAAAGTTTGCTTAAGAGCTCAAATCACATGATCGATTAGATTGAGTCATTGTGAAGATTTGTATTGAGTTAATTAATTAGATATTTAACTGACATTTATTTATTCACTTTTTTATTTATTGCTCGGAGGAGAGGGCTATTGTCATACTCTCTAAGTGATATGACATAATTACGTGAGGATGACTGAGAGGTCTAAGGCGTTGCTTTTAGGGCCCAGTTTCCTTTGTGACTCCACGTGTTTAGTCACACTAGATAGCCAGCTACAACCCATTGCTAGTTAGCAGGTGCAGTGTGAATGGCTTGCCTTGATCTCGGAAACTCGCACAGAGCTGACGTGAGTGCATCCAGCCCAGTCGAGCTTTTTTTGGACAATCTCAGTTTTCTGCAAAAATTTGATTAAAAATTTGCTACTCTCTCTTTTGCTATTCATGGTGTTTTGATGAGCCACAAATTGAAAATTCTGGCAAACTGCAATGCGAGATTCTATCTCTTCGGGAAAAAAACGGATGTCAACTAGACATTGGGTTGTATAAAGATTACCCATTTTCACCCATATGATTACCTGCTTTTATTAAAATTGGATCCAAAGAGGCCTGTTTCTCATTTGAATTTAATGAAGGCTGTGCTGTCTGTCTGACAGGGAGCTTTTGATTTATATATTGATATTAAATTCAACAAGAGTTGCAGCCCGGAGAAAGCAGGACCATGGATCTTGGCCCCACACCAGGTACATCTCGCCTTCCTCCGAACCCCCATCTGCTCCCCTCACTCGAAGGAGCTCAGTAGCCAAGGACACATGCTGCATGGCACCCCTCTCTCATAGCTCTTCCTCCTCCTCCTCCTCCTCTCATACCTCTTCCATTATTCATAGTAAAATACAAGTGATGTAAAAATGAATAATAAATGCAGTCAACGCAAAACAAAAGTTGGCAGGCCAGTACTGTCAGAATGGTCACTTGACAGAAATAAAGAGAAACATATCGTTAGCCTAGTGGCAGATTTGCCTATAAGTCGTTTTTGGGAAAGAAGAAAAATAAATTAATCAAAAGTCTGGTTGCATTCATTTAACTTTTGCGGATTACTATAACCTTATCAGTTTTTTTGTTGTTGATTTATTACAGTAAATTAAAAATGAATTTGGCAATTATGACATTAAGTTACCAATTTTTTTATCAAGCACATTGGCATTTTTATTGATATTGGGAGAGTCAATTTGAAATGACTTGAGCCAATTGTGCTATTAGGCTAACAATTTGTTATTTGTAGCTCAAATGCAGTTCAGAGTCAAAAACTCCAGAGTAAGGTTTACATCCAAACAAACAGCTGTTGTACAAAAAACACATCTCCAAAAATCACAATCCTTCACTCAAGCAAAAGACGCTGTCCGACCAAAAGAGCCGCATTAGACAACTCGAAAGAACAAAGAATGACTGCTGTATCTCAAGACAGTCAGGTTGGAAGGGAGGGGCGCTTGAATTTTTATGCTAAAATGCTGCTCTTGTTTAAGAAAGCCACTGCAAGGGACAGCCACACGCTGAAGCTCAAAGTGAAGAGGACAAAGAGCAGAAGAGCATATTTTCTCTTGCCATGGAAACACATAAAAATAAAAGAGTGAGAAAACTGATTTCAGTGGATCTTTTAAAGCTGATTAGATCAGTGCCTCATTTCTTCAGATGCATTGTGTATAAATGCTGTCATTTATTGCCAGCATTTCAGACAGCATGAATCAAAATGTCCTTGATGTTTGCTTAGCGATTAATATTGTGTACATTTGTCATGTGTGGCGTCTCGCAATTAATATGGGATCCGTGTGCCGAATGTCTGCCTGAATATCTAATATAAAAGAAAAATGGGTGAGGATTGCATTTTGTTTTTAATGTTTTGCTCGAGCGGCGCACTGCTGTCACGCCCGCCTTTTTTTTCCTCCAAGATGTCAGACAAAAAGAAAGGCGAGATAGAGAGGGAGGGATCCTGGAGGGGGGGGGGGGCAGGGGAACGGAGGGGCTACTGACATGCACTTGTCTCCAATCTCTTCGAATCCATTGCACAATTCATCTGCTTTGTCTCTAATGCCACGACTGAGGACAAGAAGACCAGACGCCCATTAGAGTCCTCATACTGCCCTCCCCACTATGCAGACCCCTCCCTTCCCACCTTCCAACACCTTCTTTTTTTTTTCCTCCATGTGACTTGCTGACTGAACAGGCGGTAAAGCAATTCACCACAGCGCCAGACCAAAAATACCCCCCACCCCCAAACAACAGGGGTATGTCAGGAAGGCAACCACATCAAAACCATGTTGTCATGGTAATGTACTATGGTCAACAAATTACACACCAAGGCAGAGGGATCCACAAAATACTGGAAATATGCACACACGGACGGGCCTTTATGTCGTAGACTCAAACAAAATACAGGGTAAGTGAAAATGCGGAGGGATTTTTCCATCCTTATTTTTAAAAACTAGAGTGAGTGACAGTTCATTAATATATTTAATCAAAAGCAAAAAAAAAAAAAAAAAAACATGAACACAGCGATTGATGACAACAGTTTAAGATGTTTTCTTATAGTATGCTGTCGTCAGCTACGGGAGATATAATCCTTGTGTTTTAAACTTACTTGACCAATAAATATGATTCCAATTGACACGAAAGATAACCCAAAAAGTTTTTGATCCATTCAATATTGTTCTGCAAGTAGATCATATTACTCGTGGATGCTCAACAAATGCTTCCTCGTTCAAGGTCATGTGATCGCAATGTCCATCCACAATAGCCGCCAGTCAGCCAATAGAGTCAACAGACAGAAAAAGAAGAAGTCTTCCCGGAACGCTTGGCATTTGGATGATCTGCTGGCAAAAAAGGAGCAGTGCAAGGAGGAAAAAAGAAGATCTAAAATGTGCTCCTTCACCTCACTTGTTCAGGATGCTGGCAGCACTTGACTTCAGCTTTTAAGCAGAACTACACCAGAGCTCTAGCCTCGTACAAGAGGATCCTCCATCCCAACAGATCGCTGGGGTCACTTTATTGAGGTTACTCTGCTGTGCACTACATAAAAAGGCGGGGAGATTGAGGGATATTAATGGTAAATGTGGCATAGCTACGGCATTAAAACCCCTTCTTTGTCCTCCCTTTTTTCTTTGTTTGGCCAGAAGAGCTGAAGGCTTAGGGATAAAGGTAGCGCTGGAATCATGAGATGGGGATAAAAGCCGGGGAGGGATAGTCAGCTCGGACCAAACGACAGAGCAGTGGGTAATTAAAACACCCGGGGCCCCTGAAGTTCCCCCATTCATCCATCTTCTCTTTCCCCTCCTAAAAACACACATTCTTACAGGCTCACAAAGAAAAAAAAACATACAGGCCGACACATATGCACACTCTGGAGCAGTTTGAACGGTGGCTCCCCGCTTGAAATAAAAATCCACACAAGCGGAAGTGCGCATATCTCCCACTGCTGGCTTCTGTTTATTTTTCATTTGTACATTTTTAAGGCTCATGAAAGACTATTGTTTTTATCTGATTACTCCCAGACTGCCTGCCTCCGCTGCCTCAAAATGGCCCACAATCATGAACCCTATGGACTTTTTCATTTGACAAATGCCCCTGCGCTTTTGTGTGTAATGTAATTACTTCAGATGACATTATTTTCCACAAACTCACTTTGTGCATGTACATGAACAATAGATGCAAACCATTACGAAAAAGTACAAGCAATTAGCAATTAGATGACAAAAATACAAACTAGCAAAAATCAAATAACAGGACATTGAGAAGAACCTCTAATAAAATTAGTCATGTTTTTTTTATCGACAGTATATATATTTGAAAAATAATGTCTTTACTTTATACAGGAGACGTTTCTTTGTCTTTTCGTGATCAAGCCTCTAGGACGGCAGTCAGACCACATTGCCCTCTGTTGGTGGCCCTGCATCAAAGCAGCCAAAAAACATTTCACATTTTCACGAAATTGTATGATTTAGATTATTTCACTGACAATCTAAAAAAAAATCCTATATACACTTTTGCATGGTTCTATTTCCAGTTGTACTTGATGAGGTGTGGATGACTAGTTGGCTCCACATGTCACTGGTGTGGTCAATGACCTCGCGTGGGAGAGCGCCGCAGCGCCATGTGAAAAGCCGGTGAATAAGGATGTGTTAAAGCAGCATGTTGACGGGGGAATAGGAGCTAAAAGGATCTCTGCACTTTGCCCACACTGAAGTCATTACCACCGGGCCTTTGATTTCCACATGCAAAAAGCTCAGGTTGTGAGGGCCCCATGTGCTGCTCCGGAGGAGTACGTTTTCCACGCCGGTCTTCATGTGGTGTTAATGTCTGCGCTAGTCAGGGCCAGATCAGTCAGGAGAGGGGGGGGGGATAGGGCAAAGTGCTTGCTCAGATGTTTTTGATCATTTCGAAGACGATTAAAAGATCTGTTGGCCTTCGCACCCCGGTCGCTCTCTAATCATTCATCGTCTTCTTCACTCTGTTTCATATATATATATATATATATATATATATATATATATATATATATATATATATATATATATATATGCTGTGTGTATATATATATATATATATATATATATATATATATCACGAGTATTCAGAGCGGATGAGGCAAAAGTGAAAGGACAATCAGTGCAGGAGATGTCCCCGTTCTGCATGATTTAGATTTTGTTGGCTACCACCAAAGGAAGGGCAGGGAGAGGTCAAGGGGCGTGAGAAAAACAATCACCTGCTGTTCACTTAACCGCTTGGTCAACACCAAACGTGGCCGACTCTTTGGTTCTGTGTGTGTGTGCTATGTCTCAGTTAGGTGGTTGGAAACAGATGGCAGTGCAGTATGTAAAGTCTCTATACTCACCATATACTGTTTACATTTTTTAAAATATATTTAGTCAGGATTTATTTGCATTAAAACAAACTGAATGTGTTATCGTTGTGATATAAAATACCAAGTGATGTGCCTATTGTGACGAGCCCAAAATGTTGTTTCAAACGTTTATATATTTTAATCAACTTGTGATGCATGAAATTCCAATAACTTGCAAAAAAAAAAAAAAAAAAAAGCGGTAGCGCTGCTACCTTAACACCTGACTTTGGCAGAGAGTTAACGTCAGCGAGACCGGATCCGACAGCTTTAGTCTCCAGAACAGCCAGCTTATACAGATAAGTGGGCCAGACTGCATAAGCCTCACTCAAGTATTCTATTACAGTGCCAATTACCGCTTGGTAAATAATGTACTATATATGTGGAAGAAACTACAGACAAGTGGAATGTCCAAAGAGTTTGAAAAAAAGACACACATACATATTTTATACACATGCATATTTGATCATATGTATATATTAAATAACTATTGAATTGAATGTTTATTTGCGTGATGATTTAGATGACCAGCAAGTGCATGGTCACTTGACGCCTGCTTGCCGTCCAGGCCCGAGCAGCTCTCACAGCAGACACCCACAAAGCTTCTTCTCTAATGGGGACAAATTGGCAATGTCTGTACGGGCTGGTGCTGTGTTCTAGGAGCTGTGAATTGATAGTGATGCCTAATGATCCCCTTGGGTAGATCAATACCAATAATCCCCTTTCCCACCTATCCACGTCATTGACTATAGTGAAACTGGAGGAGCAGCATGGGGAAAAGTGCCGGCCAGAGCGCTGGGGTCAAGAGTTCAAGGGCCACAACTCTCACACGTGCACTCAAACTTGTGTTGGTGGCAAGCGGGGAGATGAAAGCGAAAGTAAGGTCATATCTTGATCGGTAACCATTCGTCCAGACACTCAAAAACATTCAGAAGCTCAGCACGACACAGCAGGGGGGTTCAGAATGAAAAACAGTAGAGAAGAAAAGAAGTTGCTTGTGTATTAGTTGATCAATACTACTTTGGGGTCTTTATGCAGTTATTAGTGTTCATTTTCAATTAGTAGCAGGGTTGAATGTGCACGCATTGTTGCAAATCACTGAACCGCCCATTTCCCAAAATCTTCAATTAAAATATTTGTGAAGTTTTCAGTGATGCAATCACAAGCATACATATTGTAGAAAGAAGTTATTTTTACAACACTGAATGTAGCTTACTATTTTTGCTCTTCACATTTAGATCTGTGCATCTACAGTAATTATTTATGTACAGACCCCTTTCACATCCAATGATATTATTGTGTAGCTAAATGTGTATTGATATCTTTTATAATTTGTTATTTTATTTGTGTGTGCCGGACGTTTCTGTTTTGCTCTCCATACAAAATCCATATTGCAGGGCTAAGAAAGGCTTATTCAAATGATGCTATATTCAACAAGCAAAGTGTCGCTATTTAAAACATTCAAAGTTTCCTTAACAAAATGTTTTTTTTATTTTCTGTCATTGCCTAGTACTAATCAAAAACAACTAATTTACATTTCCAAATTTGAAATTAATTCTCTTCTTGACTTTCCTCATATCGGAAGCATATTTTGAAGGAAAACATTCTGAGGGTAAAAAGGAGGAATCAAAGCGCAGGCCGTGTTCACCAGTGCAAGAGTGAGACGAAGCGTGGAGTCCCTATGGAGCTTCGTGTCTGTGTGTGTGTGCGTGCGTGCGTGCGTGCGTGTGAACGTGCGTGTCCGTGAGCTGTGCAGTCATAAAGCCTCACATCACCCCCTGGAACCCCATGGTCAGCAGCTGATTACTCCCACCAAACGCATCCGTACACTTTATCCCAGCTGTCATAGCGCATACTCATTACGGGCTGCACCGGCCAGCTGACTCCACGCGGCCACACCCGCCCGGACGCGGCCGCGGGGCCAAGCCGGGGGGGGCAGCGGCCACAAATCAGAAAGCGGCAGAATAAATGAATGCATTTGCTTTCCAAATTCACCATCAGGACCGAGCGCATGACATTTTGGTGTCAGTCTTCGCTTTGGACACACTGACTACACCTGCATATGTTGATATTCGGTTTATGTTGGTGCTCGATGAATTAATAATTACTCTCCATTAAATTACACCAGTGCAGCATGGTGTCATTAACTATTGATGTCGGGCTCCCAAGTTGCTCATACCATCAAGAGTACTCAAACAAGGACAACAGGAGGGAAGTTTAAAGAAATCAATCTCCTCAACTAGTCTTCTTGATGCCTATATAGCGGCTATCCCAAACACTGCACTTGCCTCAAGCAGGTATATATGCATGTGTGCAAGAGCAGGAGGGGTCCTATCAAAGGAATGACAAGGGTGCCACGCTCCAAGTCCTGTCACACAGTAGGTGTGTTTTTCGCCATAGCAACTCAGATGTGGTTTCTCACATTTGTTCTATCTTCATAAAAACAATTCTTTGACCATTATGTCAATCGATGTAACGTGCACTTTTATCTGCAGCGCAAAGTCACCGATTATTGCGGCCGTCTACGGAAATGTGAAATGCAATTGCATTTTGACAAAACTATAATCAAATCCTCTATAATTTAATGTAAATACAAAAACGACAAACTCAAAAACTCTCCAATCACCAAAAATGAACATTGCATGCATTTGTGCATAGCATTAAAATATTACAACAATGTGAATGAACTACTACAATTGTGTTAATAATGAAACTGCTTAATTTGCACTGCAAGTCGTAACTGACGTACTTGAAGTAGCACAACTGATGACGACGGTAATCAAAAAAATTATTATGGGGGGGGAATAGCTCAAATATGTAAATACAATTAAACTAGCCGCAAACTCATTTGTAATATAATCAAATCAAAAGGGAAAGGTTATTTCAATCAGCCACTCAGAGATGAACGTAAAAAGAAAACATGCCACGTCTGCCCCCCCTCCATTCTTGCCTCCCAGGACAGCAAAGTGCAGAGCTTAAACAGGAGCTTTTAATTCATTACATCATTATGTCATCTCATCCTAATCTGTGCAGTGGCCTCCACTGCTTTGACATGCAAATGGCTTGGAAAAATGTCTGGGGACGTACAGCGGGAGGAGGCGAAGCACAAAATAGCAATCATCACATCTTGTCAACGAGTTGAAAATATACCCCGAAGACATCTGCCATTTTTTTTTTTTAAACCCTCCTCTCTCTGAAACTCTGAGTCGAGTCCCTCTGTTCTCTGGGCAGTGCTCGTCTTCCGCCATTTTTGTCAAAGAATGCCCTAAACAAAGCGGTGGCAAGATCACACGGGGAGGCGGCAATCTGTTCAGGATCAGGCTCCCAACGGAGAACGTCTAAACAGTAGAACGCGTGGCACACGCGCTCCCGTCCAGCCCCCCTTCCATTTACACGTGCCCCTCATCTGCATATTCACAAAAAAGGCCCCTCTGGCTTCCCCCTCATCAGTAAACTACTCCCGAAAGCTTCACTCAGGAAAGCCAGCAGACAAAGTGTGCCGAGTGGGACCTCACACACACACACACACAAAGATGATATACAAAAAGGCACCACTATACATTTTTACCACACGCACAGCACAAATATACTCTGGCATAGTAAAGAGAGAAATCAGAGAGCGACTTAGTTAGATGTGCTGTTGTGAGTATTGGCCACGCTCATCTAATTTCCATCCCGCCTAGCCCTCCCTCCCCTCAATCTTCCTCCTCCCCCTTCCTCCTCACCCGTCTCCCCCTCCTCTCATCATCAGGTACCTGGTGACGAGCGGCCCGTGATAATCCACAGCCTCTAACCAATCAATCAGCAGCATCGTAATCAGCGGCAGTAGAGAGGAAGAGAAAAGGAGAGGGAGAGAAAAGAAGCCCATAACTTACCGCGGGTCGCCTCCAGTCTGCTGAGCACAAGCGCAGAGTTCTGCTCGGGGCTTTTGGCTGCAAGCTACCTGGGCGAGTTCACCACAAATATGACACCTTTGGGTGATTCCTAAAAAAAATAAATTCATATTTTTCACTGCATTATAAACATGTAACCGACATATAAAAGCACTCCCCCTCCCTTTTCCTATTTCAGTCCGACTCTCTACCTTTCTCCCTCTCTTCTTCTTGCTGTCACTCTCTCTCTTCTCATTCTCTCCCCTTGCTCCCTATTTGCCTCTCTCCTCCCTCAGTGTGTGCCTGTTGCAATGGTATGGACATATACGAGCCATACAGTAGAGATATGTATTGGGAAGCATGTGCAGACCGTAAAAAAAAAAAAAAAAAAAAAGCCCGACTGGTGTGATACCCCGCAGATGATCTGGACCTTGTGTGTCTGTTGGTGGGAGGGGGCAAAAGAGGCAAGGGAGGGTCAAAGCTAAATGTTCTACAAAGAACACGGGGACCAAATTCTTTGAATCAAACACATATCGCCCCCACCTATCCCCCGCCGGCTTCTATTCGCCAAGCCCCCACCCTGGCCCCCCTCCCATCAGCCTCAACCACAACCCAAACCTGCTTTCTCCTTCCCCATTTCTGCTCATAGGCATTCCCTCCGCAGACATCCTTTGAGGCGTTTCGTCGTCTCCAGGAAAAGGTAATGCCGCCAAGCAGCCCCATACATTTTGCCTTGAGGCTGAGATAGCTGAAAAGCCATGCCTGCTATCCACTTTCTTTTCAGGCAAAGACAAGAAAAACGCACAGGTTTTACACACCTCCCCAAAAAGATCTGATGCCGAATTTAGCATAGGATTACACAAAACCTCTCCCGTGTACCTCTGAACAGAACCCAGGTTTCTCCACACTGTGATTCCACTCCTCCCCCTCACCAAAGGCGGCACACAAGCAGCAGCCGGGGCACGGTGCCTAAGTTTAGTTCTACAACAGAGAGCTCCGCCGTGAATAAAATGTGGCATTCGAGGAGCCTCTCCATGAAGATATTCCGAAAAGAGAACACTATATTTGTATCTGTGGCTACGCATCCCGTGGTGCTGGAATTTCAATACTCGAGTGTGCATGGTGAGGCGCACTCTCGAGGCCTCATGCAGACAGAAGCGAGGTGCTGGCTAATTAGTATTACAATTATAGGGAAAGCAAAGCCTAATAAGGCCTTCATGGGGCTCCACCTCATGCCATTTCTCCTCTGTCATCACCCTCAGTGGTGGGTCTCCTCAGGGCTGTATACTAAGCCCCCTTCTCTTCACTACGCCGACTCATCATGACCGTTCATTTCAAAATTCAACTCGTCGTAGCAGACGACACGGCTCTAGAATAAATCTGCAATGAGGAAATATGAACACCTGAAGACGACAACATTATAAAGTGTACGAGTGCAGTCCTGCTGTGGCGGAGCTTTGCTTAATCGAGCTGCCCAGTCATGTGCAATACAAATTGTGACGTCACAGTTTAGCAGAAACTGGAATGGCTCATGCAGACACATTTAGAGGAGTAAAATGAATTGGTAGGTAAAATGTAGTTGTTGTTTTTTTTATCAAATTGCCACATGGATTGTGTGTTTGTGCGGGATGGGGTGAAAAAAATCTGCAGAGAAAAGAACCACAAAAACATGATCTACTGAAACAACTGGTTTTGATAGCTTTGTCAGAGGATGGGCTGAATATCAGCATCATTATCATCTGTTGCTGGTGTATTGATTATGAAGTGAGATGACCATATTTTGTCCCACCCCTGGTGCCCACCAATCTGTGAGCGGACTGCGCCAGCAGGACATCTCAGATATCCACGAAGAGTAACCGGCTCTAAGAACAACATGACGCTGGAAAAGACACACAGGAGACGCGGCGGTCCCCATCAAAATGGATGACTAGCATACATGTGAATGTCATTAGAAAACTCCAGAGATGAATGTACGCAGGAGTAGGGGAGCTAAAGTGCACTGGTGTCTTGCTACATGAGAAGCCTCCATGTTCTCAATGAGGAGAGACAGAATTTACGCAACATGGCAGCTCTGTGTTGTAATGCATCAAGCCTACTGAGAGCTGCACTGTCACTCCCACTCTTCATCATCGGCAGGAGCAAAACAACAGCCATGTATTGTCTTTTGGGCAAGAAATACTATGCGTGTGCTTGCAAGTGTGCCTGAGTCCACGTGCAGCAGCGTTTGGGTTTATGAATGTATATATATACACATACACACACACACACACACACACACACACACACACAAAAGCACACATTCAAATACACACGTCCGCCTCCACTGCATCCATATTAAACAGTTTTGGAGGTGAATGTGCTTCCCTGGGTGTCATGAATATAAGAGAAAGCATCCATCTTCCAGAATACAATTTCACAGGTAGTGACAGTAAAACCGACTCTGACTCTCGGACACACACCGGCACACGCGCAGAGACACACACGCACAAAATGGAGAAGGGAAAGATATGGTCACAAGCTGCCTGCCATCTTTTGATTTTTTGAACTGTGATAGCTCTGGCAGCAGCAGCGTCCCGTGTTAAAGCTATTATCTGCTCAATGGCGAAATTCCAATAAAGGCAAACCCTGCTGATTGATTCAAGTCGATTCAACCCATGCTGACCTCATTCATGCGACAGTTTCTGTGAAACAGACTTAATACCTGTTTCACTCTCATCAGGGAGCGACATTATGGTCACGTTACAAAATCGGCTCTATGCTAAACGAGTGATTACAATTTTAGAGGTAAAAATATCAGTCTAAGCAGGTATGAGGAAAAGAACTGAGCAAAAACTATATTTTATTAACCTGTAAAAATATACTAATGCATTCTAAGCTTTGATTTTTTTTTTCTCAAATTTGAATAGAAACTTAAATTCCCAGTGCAAGCCGTCTTCGTCTCAATTACCTATTAAGACATCATCTTTTACGGAGATTTTTCCATTAATTGTGTGGAAGTGGAACTGCAGGTGGGAATTATACCTGGGTTATAAATGTGCATAACTAATTTAATTAACTAATGAAGGAGAATCCTTCATGACTAGATTTTTTTTTCAGTACAGTATTTAACACTGGGTTAATTAGCTTAATCATGCACTTGATACTGAAGCAATTAAGCCAATTAATTCACAATTAAAGACTGACAAATGTGATTATGTATTCATAGAGACAGAGGCGTTTTTTGTAGTATGACCGAAAAAAAAATTAGGTGAGGGGGTGCAATAAAATACAAAGTAAAAGCTATAAGAAATGCAATAATGTTATTCATAAATAATAAAAATAAAAAAAATAAAAATGTTTAAGTTTGAGTTGAAAAATAATGAATGAAAATGTAACGTGAAGGGAAGAAGACAATGAGAGGAAAACTTGATTAATGCAATTAAAGAATCACCACACGATGGGGGGAAAAGATAACTCCTACCATTTTTACCACACTAAGATGCACATTCTCTGCTCCTAAAACTCTGCACATCTAACAAAACCTTATGCATGAATAATAATTCAAGTCAGTCAAAAAAAATGTTATGTCAAGTGTACTCACTGTTCTGTTTTTTTTTTTACCTGTTTGTTAAGCTGACTCACTTCTAAAATATGAATGTTGCTTCAGAGCAGTGCAGACGGCTTTACGACAACACTTGTGTTTCAGTACTGTTGTTTTTCCATGTCGGTACACAACTGCTAGCCTGATCTTATGGACACACGGATGTGGTGTTTGTGTTGTTCCCCAGCTCGGCTTGGACTGTTTGGGGCCTTCGCATTCGCTCCAGTACACACGGGAGTCGCCACATGCTTCGTGCACACGACTTGATGAAAAACATGAGTGACAAGATTCATGGCCATCAGAGCAGCTGATGAAAATGGTCTGGTGAAAGAAGAATGGGGAGGGGGGACTCTTTAAATGGATTTTATTTTATTTCTATTTGCTAAATAAACACACAAAGTATTTTAAAGAAATTAAAGGTGTCATTAAAATTTAGCTTAGCCTCCAAATGTGGAAATAATTTAGATTTTTAAGATTAAATTGTATGTTTTTACACATTTTGTATGATAATTTGTATTATTTACAATATGCACGGTATATTATGATGTATAGAATTAAGGTAAATTATTTGCCATCCCAATATAAAATCCAAACCTAAATTACACTACCACCAAAATACATATTTTGCTTTGTTTTCTAGTTTAGCTCAACGGAGACATGATTCCATCACGCTCGACTTTACAAGCACACGAGGGGGTGCATGAGGCTGCTCACCCCGAGACTGCGGCACTTGGGCCGCCATGAAAGCATAAAACAGCATCTTTCACTTTGAGCACTACGAGCGAGGTCAGCCGATTGCAACCACAGGCATCTCGACATAAAATACAGCTTTACACTCATACTAGGACATGTCCCTCCATTAGGGTTTCAGAAATAGTCAGTAAAATAAATAAATTGGGAAAAAAAATTATATATATATATATAATATATACATATAAATGCAGTATATATATATACATATCTCAATTGCACATGTGCATTTTTGTAAATTAGTAACTGAAAAATATGCATATTGTGCAAAATGTAATTATTATAATTTGTATCACATAAATAATTGAATACAGAGCAAGTATGTGAACAGGCAGAAAGAAAAAAACCTGAGCCAACATAAGGTTTCCGAAGTGATGTGGCACGCGACACGTCACCTGTGCAACCGCCGCGCCGCCTGATTTGGCTCTTCAGCCAGGGGGGCGAGTGGCTCTGGGGACAGAGCGAGGAAATGGCTGCTGTGGTTGTTTGAGATGAGGTTAGCAGAGCGGCGAGCTGGCTGGATGCTCCTGTGGCCCAGATTTGCTCCAATCCCCATTTGTCTACTCTTCGACTGTATTCCCTCAGAATATTGCTTTTGTATTTATGGTGTTGGCTCAGGGGGAAAAAAAATAGATGCAATACATCTATAAAACAAACAAAAAATGGCTTTCGAACAATATTCTTATTCTCAGTCGTTTAACATCTGTTATGATTTTGAGGTGTTTTTGAAATTAATCTGAGCACTGTGGCATTTTGTTCAGCATTATACATTTGCCATGAAGACCAATGCTTCATGTGCTCACCCCAAGAGCTAAAAGGGTATTTACCGACATGAATCCCAGTAAAAGCGGCAAGTCCAAGCAACATTAGAGATGACAGTGATTTCCTGTCAGCATTGCAGACACAAGCAAGAGACATCACTTTTTGGGCAACAATTTAGCCTTTGCTCAGATGGAAGTCTAAAAAAAATATTAATAAAAGGATGAAAACCACCTCATTCTCTTTCTTTTAAGTGAAAACTTAACAGTATACGGAGATGAAGACAAGCTTTTTATATCCTACTATGTTGTCATTTCTGTAAGCATGACATTTTTTAAATTGTGAAAAGTGTCAAATACAGTTTGAGGGCACTAAGATTGCACATGTGCAGGCAAAATAGGGGCATAAACCTGAAGCATTAGCATTATTACAAACAACATTTCCTATATTTCCTTCTCTTGGATGGATGAGCGATTTCAATGGCTCTTCCTCCACGCCAGAAGCACTGGTGAACATAAAAGACAAACCACGCTTTTGCAGTCTCTCTTGCCTTCTTTGTTTTCCGGATTTAAGAACACCATAAAGGCCTGCTTCTGTGCACGTTAAATGAAGTGTACACCATCCATGCAAGTGCAAGTGCATGTACGTACACAAGACTGAAAAATGAAAAGGATTTGCCACTCATAAAAAAGAGAGAAGACACTGATGTTCAATATGCTTGTTTTGGTCAAGTGACTTGGTGCAGGCAGCATAAAGTAAAACAAAATTAGAGGTTTAATGACAGTAGGATAAAGCACAGCGACAGAGAAAATCTACATAGATATAGAACGGAAAGAATGCACCTTATTGTTACTTCAATTTGAACTCAAATCAGCTCAGTGGTGTTATGGCTTAATCATGCACCTGATCCTTTTACTGTTTACCAAATCACATTGGCATTCATGAGATCACGAACATTTCCCTTACAACAAAAACAAACAAAAAAAAGTCAAAATGAGTAATTATGTTTGTTTGGGTAGTGTTGCAACCAAATTGTTTTTGATGCATTATATTTCTAAAAAAATATCAAGGGGATGTCATAGTTAAGACGAAGTAGATGGGTCAAGCAATATAAATTCATCTCATATTCATCAGAGTGGTTGTTCTCTGCAAAGGGGGGCTCATGGCGCTACCTATCCCACTCCCTCTTTTTTCTTTGATTTGGCTCATTTGAGCAGTACGGTCCCCAGCATCTTGTTAGAACTGCCACCTCGATGACTCTGCCCCCTGGATGATAAGGGGGGGGCAGAGACGGAAGGGGTGCTCAGAGGGGTGTGGAGGATGATAGGTTCAGGAGGAGGCCTACCCCAAATCAGGGGTGAGAGAGCAAGGTTTTTGTAAAAAGGAACAAAGACAAGCTCACACACCATCTACTGACAAGCCGGTAGTACTGCAGTGCACAGTAAGGGGAAAATACTCCCGTCCATCACTACTGGGTCAATATCAAAACCTGTCTACTGTCAAAATTTACATTGAATCTATTTGAGAGGGATTTAAAAACATTTTAAGCAAATGGTCATTCTTTAGCTCTCTAAACAGAGAGGATGCAGGCCAGCAGATGCATGGAAATGAACCAGCCAGAGGAGGAGATATTCACAAAGAGACCTGGTCCTGTTTTATTATTAGTGACAGGCTGCAAAAATGATCCTTTTAGGTCAAAGGAACAAGAGCCATAACTGCCCAAATTAACTATAATGGCTCACACATGGGTTTCAATTCTGCCTCAATAAATCTCAAAAGCTCAAACGCACATTTAAAAAAAAAAATTGACAAGAGCTAGTTGCATATTAGTCATGTACCTGCTCAACACTAGCTACAGAACAAAAAGAATTCATACAAAACCAAATCGTTGTTCTTCAACCTTTCCATTTTCCAAGGTCGTGTTCATTTATCACAGCGGGATGTGCTGTGAAGACTGGACAAAGGCTTGAATATATAATCTTGTATAAAATGTATAGTGAGAGGCTGCGAGGTGCACAACACATCCAACGTGGGCCTAGTGGGATGTCCAGACGTGCTATAACCTTGGGGAGAAAGGGAGTGCCCCCAACGAGTTCAATGTAAAAAGACATGAAGCATGCTGCTGTACGCAAAACTGAAAGCAAAACAATAAAAACTGTTAACCACCTTTCGAACACACAAGGCTCACAAGCATGAACATACACATTTACAGAAATGCACAATTATTCTTGGCTTGCATAAAAAGATCTGAATAAAGTTTTAAAAATGTCTTTAAAAAAGACAATTTAGTTGAGGTTAGTATATAAATCTTGAAGGGAATGCAAGAACATTCGGCACAAAAAAAAAGTTTCTAGTTTGGTGCAAAGATGTTGGCAGCCAATGAGGTAGAGATTGCACTATAATTGCAATTTCTTTCATCGGGCATACACCCAGAAGACGTCTCGTCAGATACATTGTGATGGTCTGTAGTCATTCTACGGCTAGCAGGTCAACTTTAAAACTCTTAACTATTTATCAGTACTTGTAGGGAGTAGCACAGATCGAGCCTAATGTACATCACAGCGCAAGCACAGCTAAGATGATGACAGCTAAGATGATGACAGAAAAAGCCCTAATGTCTAAAGAGGCAAAAACATGAAACATCTCCAAGAGGTAACCAAACAATGAACATGCATGACCTCCACGGTGGTCCTGATCTCCAGCTATGTGAATAGGAAGCAATGAGGAAGGTTGAGCTTCCTAAGGTCAGTAGTCAGCCACAACATGACTGCTAGTGGGCAGCTTTGTGAAGCTCAAGTTAATAAGGCTTTCAAACAACTTCAGGCGAGGGGAGATAGGCAACTAAATTACAACATTGTTTTTCCCCCAATGAATCTGAATAACTTTTTCATTAGCTGTGTCACAGAGATCAGCAGTTATCAGTAGCTCTGGAGGGAATGCCGAAAGGGGTGGAGGACAATCACTGATTCTTTCACCATCTCATTTCCGACTGTGCATTTCGAAACAAAATTAATTTCCTCGGCTATCTAATAAATCACAAGCAAGTGATTGCGGTTGGTGCCAATGCAGGCGGTCACAATGAGAACGAACACTCCTGGTTCAGTCTGACAAACGAATTGTGCCGTGTGGCCTACTCATGGGATTTCCCCCTTCAGCTGCAACATTAAAATCACAGATTTAGACAATGGCTTCAGTGATTCGTTTACCGGAATACATTGAACTAGAGTTGGGGAGCAACTGTATGTTGCCACACTCAAGTGTAAAAGTCAAGCAAGACGTTCTACGGGAGGCTATACCAAAGAGTTCAGATCACGTTCCTTCCAGCAAACATCACCCCCTTCATCCAGTACTCTACACTGCAACTTCCTGAATTTCTGAGGGTATCTAGTAACTGCAACAAGAGGCTTTGTGTATGGAATGGTCCATAAAATTCTGCAATGCTGTTGATACTGTCATGCATATGTATGAAAGCATGAAGAAGCAACAGCAGCTACCCAGGGCTATGTTCTTCAAGCCAGTCAAGATAGCTCCTCCCAAAGTGCCTGAAGGACACGTGACAATGACTCCTCCTGAAGTGACTGAACAAGAAAAAGAGCCGCCGGAGAAGATGAAACTGCTGATTTGCTGTATATCATCTCGCTCAGCTAAATGCAAGGAGCATGGCACCATTTGTACAATGCCTGGAAATAGCATCTGGTGTGTTTTGGCACTACATTAATAAAATTGAACTGACTTTGCCAACTTCCCCCTCAATCCTCTTTATCAATTTCATCATCTAGCAGAAGAGTCTATTCGCTTCCTCAATTACGGCAATATCATTTGCGTGTCGGTATGATACATATGCTTCATTATACATGCAGCATCTTGTAAGGTTCAATGCATGTTTTCTACATGACTTCCCTTCCAAACAACTCGAGGGTTCCAATGATCCACCATATGCTAAAATGCCTCAGGCAATCTTAACGGGGTGTTAGAGCATTAAAAGTAGCAAGCGTAGAGTAGCACACTCAGGGAGGTTGAGGAAGAGAAGCCACCCCATACACTTGAACTGGACCGAAGCTCTCGACGCACTCCATCGGTGCTACCTTAAGTGGCAACAGGGCAGCATCGAGTGGGTAGGAACGGCGTTAGAAAACATGTATAGAAACATCACCTCTTTTGCCAATACGGGATTAACTTTAACTAACTACATATTGCTCAATCAATGTTGACACCTAGAGACAATGACTACGTTCACATGCATAAATACAGCTCTTCACTGACATATTGTAATTTGCTCTCGCAAATTCTCCGCAGTCTCTCAAGTCCCAGTTAACATGCCATTTGAGCAGTTTGATGGTTGGGGGGAAAGCTATGTTTGCCGACATTAACCTACTCTGGCATTGATACACCTTTCACCGCATTTGCAGGTAGCGATTCAACAAGGAAGGGAAACTTGCTCTGCTTGCTAACAAGGATAAACACTGGAGACTCATACAGGACTCGTGTAAAGAATTTTTTTAATTTTGTACAATGGCGATTTGCCTTGGCTCCTTTGGTAATGGTGATGACTAAAGGCAGAGAGCATAAACAGTTGCTGGAATGTGTCATCTACGAACACTATAAAGGTCCACTCATAATGACTTGATCTCTATCGAAAGTCAAGGCCGGTAGATTAAATTGATTTTGTTGGCTTTCTTTAATGTCGATCTTGAAAAGAAACGCTCCACCGCACAGACATAATTTTGAATGTATTCTTTGATTACATGTTCATGATGTGGTCTCACTGTGTATGCGCATTCTTCGGTAAATACATTTTATTTTCCGGACTATAAGACGCAGTTTTTTTTTTCATAGTTTGGCCAGGAGTGCGACTTATACTCAGGAGCGACTTATGTGTGAAATTAGTAACACATTATTGTATCATTTCACATATAAATTTTACACTTACACTTACCCGCAATTGGGCGCTCTAGGCCTGTGGAATAATTGGAACTGCAACTGAGGATGAGTCTGACGTAAGGCACGTAGAAGAGGATGCGCAGCATCATCTATCTCCAGAGTTAGCGGAGTTGATTAAAAGTGACACAGAGGATGAAGATTTCATTGGATTTTGTGATTTGGAGTGACAGGATGGTTTAGTAAACTTGTTAGCATGTTATTTAAATGCGACTTATACTCCAGTGCCACTTATTCTTCTTTATTCTGCATTTTATGGCTGGTGCGGCTTGTACTCCAGAGCGACTTATAGTCCCCAAAATACAGTAATAGATTCCCTACTGAAGAAGTTTCATACACATTGGCAGACTCAACTAATTTGTTATCTTACCGCTTAAAAAAATAGATTTCCTTGCTGTCTGGCAAATTTACAAACAAGTAAGTTTTCCTTCCATCAATTTCCTTTAAATAATGACTTGTTTTTAGCTGATGTGGCATACATCCCACCCAGCTTCACACAAGTTTGGGTCAGACATCTTGCCGCCCCAGAGTCAACTCAAATGCTCAACTAAAATGTATATGTTCAAAAAGTATTTGTTTTCTAATTCGTCTGTGTTATGCCAACATTTGACCATGTGCTTTCAATTCATTGAATGTAATAGGCGAGTTTTCTTTAGTGCATGTAAACGTACCTAGTGTATCCCCAAAGGTCAGCTTGTTACAGGGCACCGATGCTGAAATTACACTTGTGCTGAAAAGTTAATCGGCAAATTAGTGAGATGTGCTTTTAGTCCCATGCATTAGGCGCAGGTGCTTCCCAAATCTCAGCCATTTTATATTACATACAGCTGCTTTTTTGAGTTATATGTTTTTCTAAATGATTTGATTTTGTAACACAAAAGCAGAAAAATAACAAATCATCACGTTGCTTTTGAATGTGCAAAGGTCAGCAATTCAAGGACAGCATCTTTGATGGGTCTGCATCCAATCAAGAATGACTGAAAGACAACAGCCTTGAGGAGAGACTCAATGGAATCACCAAAATGGCCTGTAAAAATGTAAGACAGCAGTATCATAAAATGTGCGTCTTTCTGCGCACCACATGGTGGTAATTCTGAACGTAGCGAGCCTAAATTGACCACATCTTGGTTAAAACTATCACGGATGGAAGATCCCATGCAATACGCTATCTGTACATTTGTGCAGAAATATACGAAGGCAGTGATAATAAACCTCCGTCAAGTCCGCTACACCTGGATATATAGTCTCTCCTCAATTGTATCCCCAGCTCCAGTCACCCCTAGTAAAACTAGCTCTCAACACCCAGCACTCCCTGACCTCGGGATAGCCCCGTAAACATAAAAGAGCTTTGATATGAACCAGGTGTGGGCAGACTATGTGTCAGGGAAAAGTGACAGAGATGAACACGTATTTGGATGATATAGGATTCGGACAGCTGAAAACGAGACGCCGATACAGTTGCCGAGTCCCAAATTGTAAGCATGTGATAGCAACGGGCCAGCCTATTTAGACCCATTATCAGAAACTCAGACAGGCTGTGCGGTTCTGCTTTATGTTAAAATCAGATGGCTCTTCAAAGTAACAGAAAGGGGGGTCCAACATGGGTTGCGCAATATCACATGGCTCTTGTACTTTTCAAGATCTAAGAATCGCTTTGTTGAGCTTGAATTGAAATAATGGTTTCGTTGTTATTCATGAAACGTATTAGGCGCATTGTTGATGAGCTACGCTCTGTGGGAAAGTAGCAATGCCGTTTCCCCCCTTCCTGTCACTCTGTCTGGTTTCAGGTTAAACTTGACCCCTCACACTTGACCTTGGGGGCTTGGTTGAGCAAAGAGGGCACAGCTGTTAGGGAGGCTCTGCAGCGGGACCGACTCCCGGCTGACAAAGGAAGAAATTCAATTGCAGCACGTTAGTGTCCGAGTCATTGAGTATCACTCATTTTGGCTAACTAGAAACATCTTTTTGCTCTGCACTCAAGGCAACTTTCATTAACCTCAAAAGAAGAGGAAGGACATGGCGGCTGTGGTGGTGGTGGTGGCGGGGTCACACAGTGGCTCTCCCAGCTTCAAATTTCAACACTCCTCCTGCGGTGCCCTATTTTTAACGCCTGGTACATATTGCTGTGGTCATTAGTTTCAGCACCTCTGTCCTGCAATGTCAAACGCCTCGCAGGTTTGATGCATGAACGAGGGTCCATCACTTACATTGTTCCCCCGGACAAGCAATGTGTGTGTGGTTCCTTGTAGTGGCTAAGACAAAGACAGATAGATGGGCTTGGGCTCAGGCCACAGGTACCTGGGGACACTTTGCAGGACAGCTTACAAATAGGACTGAGAAGGAAGGGATGAGGCTGAATAAAGGCTCAACCCATAACTGTCACCTCTGCAGATTGAACAGCTGCCCTAAATGAAGACAAACTATCGATCCACAGAGTAATATCTGCCGTTTGGTATGTCTACAACGAGAACAAGGGATGCCAGAAGAATATTCGCTTGCCATGTGAAAATTGATCCAAATGGTGACATGTAGACTTCATAAACATGGCAGGAAAGCGATGCGGCGGAGATCCAAGTTTGTCTCTGAGCTCTGCTTTATAACAAATTAAAAACAAGAAGGAAATCATACTGAAATTGGGTCCCAGCTTGCAGCAGCCAGCCCTCCACCCCCACGTCTTCACCCCCTGCCATAGCCAATGTCTCTTTTCTCCACAATCAGTGTCAGAAGAAGCGGCGAGGATCGGTTTGCGAGAAACACTTATCTAGCACAGCGGCAGAGCCCTGTTCCTCCACCCTTTATCTCACCAGGAGATGGAATTCAATATACAAAAAACCCCATCATGCAGCAGCATCACGCCTATGCTGGGGATAAGGGCAGGGTTGCCAGGTAATTGGTTGGTGGTGGACGAACACAAGGTTTGAGACTACCCGTGGAGGAGTGGAGATTACAGCAAGGGGTGGAGGGACTGGGTAACTAGGAGTCTGTGGGGGAGGGGCGAGGAGGGGGTGGCTTCTTGACAATCTTTCTCCCCCCCCCCCCCCCTCAAAACCCCCTTTCTCCTGCAGCCACACCTCACCCCCACCTTCGCATGTAATCTCCGCCAGCACAAATGTACATGCGTGTTGGTGTTTTCTGGCTCCAGAAGGAACAACAAAGCGCAATAGTTCTTTTGTACCGTGCCTATGTCACAATGCAACCCACACGCTAAACACGCATCCCCCTGGGTATCTTTATTATTAGAAAAAAATAAAACAAAAAAGATTGCTCGCATTCATGACATTTCAATTGAAATTAGACCCAGATAACGTCAGTGCGTATCATTACGGAGCAAAAAAATCATTTCAATCCTGTGAGATATTCACAAAAGGAGGTTGGAAAGGCGCTCATCGAACAAACGTATTAAGAACGGTGACGGCGGATACACGCGCAGGAAATCCACGGGCACTCCATTTCCCGTTTTCCAGCATCTTCGAGAGATAACTGTTGCAGAAGACGGGGAGATAAAGAAACACGTGAGGAAAGAAGAAAAAGTCATTTCTCTGATTTATTTATGATGCGGCGAGGTATGCTGAACGCATCAGAACATGCAGCAGTGGTCATACTGTCAAAGAAGATGAAGTGTCTTCATAGTCGACTGAGCAAAAGAGCGGGGAAAAGAAAGAGGGGGAAAATTAGAGGGGCGAGAGATGAGGATACTGCAGAAGGGTGTTAACCACCTCATCTCTAGCGCATCACCCATTCGCCACAAAATGGCTACTTCGCTCTTTCTGACAGGCGGCACCAGCGTTGGAGAGGGGGGGGCTATCTGAACCGTCACTGTGTCATCTTGAACCTTTCTCGCTTGTTCCTCAACTTGCGCTTATTCTTGTAATGCTTTCGGAAAAACACACTGTCTGACGGCAGAACTACTATTTTGTGCCTCCCGCAATTAAACTGAATAATGGTGGAATTAATTTGGGGGGTTGTAACAGCACGTTGCTCATGGTCCACTAGAACACATGCTAAACTTTATATACATAATATATCCCTTAATGCCGTAGTGTGTTTTAACTGGCAAGATTCTGCATGGTCTTTTATGAGCTAATTGTGTGCTCAGCTCAAGATGTAACAATGCTCTGGAGCTAATACACCATTCCGTTATGATGACCTTCCACGTTAGTTTTCAAAATGTGTCTGATTTTCATAAAATGCATTCACCCTCAAGTTCCTAAGATATGATTAAAGTCAAAGTGAGAACAAGAGGCAAAACACAAGTTGTTATAGTTGTATTATGATCTAGTGCTTAAGACCTGCAAATTCCCATTAAGTGGGAAGTGGGGGGGGGGGGGGGGGGCAGTCATTGCAGTATTTCTTTAAAACAGAGGCTGCAAGCTTTTGTTCAGTGCAACATCCCCCTCTGCAGGCAAAGAGAATACAACCACACTTCACAAAGACCTGTTTTTTGATCTGAAAACGAGATGATGCGTTGGTGGCCGTGTCACATTAGTTTAATGGGAATAGATGAGATTGTGTTGAAGCACATTTGCAGACTCAGCCAAAGTTAGCCCATCCAGTTACATAACTGTGTGAGAGAAGCACTTTCCATCTGAAACCATTTCAACCACACACCTATTTCAGTTTATATTCTGCCTTCCGTATTTTCCAAGCTACATATTATCCAATTAAATGCCCATTAGTTGTCACGTAACTTAACATGTGCCTATAATTTGAGGCTTAAATTTAGAAGGGCCACAAACCGACAACATCAAATGTGATTGATCGAGATAAACCCGATGTTGGCCTGATCTGGAAAAACTTAGACCAAATTACAAATGTACAGCACATGTTATGCGACCAATTTTAAAATATGTTTAACAAGTTTTAGCTAACCATAAAAAGTATCCAGCAATTGTTGTTTTGTTACCTACCAGTCAGACAGTGACCATTGTTTATATGGGGGAAAGGGGGGGGGCAAAGTATAATCAATGAGAAGTCAACCTTTGTGTTGGCACAGCATTTAAATAAAGCTGACACAAGCTATCTCAAATCGTGTGCATTTTGACTCCCAAAAGTTCCAACTCACATTATTAAATGTAGTGACGGCACAATCTCACTTTTGTTCTCATTCTGCTCAGAGATTTTAAACGTTTCCAAATAATAAAAATCTCTTCCGCTTGCACGGTACAACGATTTTAGGGCAATTTATCCAGCGATTGACCTTGCGCTTCTCCCTCTGTGTTACGGCCGACTTTGCAGCTGAGCCTTTGAATCAACTGATGCTTTGGCACAAGCCTCCAACTCTAAGGTTATTTCTTCGGGATTTCGTCTAAGTTCTTTCAAGACCCACGAGCATTTGGAATATATATATTATACATAATAACTCCGTCTAATAAAGCAACCAAAGTTAGGGGCTCAGAAGCATAAAAGCATTCCTGGATTGGCGGGAACCCCGTGATGAGCCCCATGTCTTTGTGAGCAGAAGCTCCTAGAGGTCCTGCGAATTTTAGAGCCAGGCTTTGGAGTTTTTTTAAAGATTATCTTTTGGTCTTTGAAGTGCACAACCCACCTGCTTCAATCGCAAAAAAAACGCTCCTGCTTTGGGTTCCAGGACGTCGTCTCACATAACATAAACAACAATAAGCTGACCCTTGGGGAATTGCTGTTTATTACCAAATCTTTGCAGAAGCTTTGCACGCAACTTGAAGAAAGAAAACACACAAACGCACAGACACATGAAACATGCAGGCTATGAAAGGAGGATGGCAAATAATTTATAAAAACATACAACAAAAAATGTAAAAAAATCTCAGTTGATTTGAATCCATTTCAGCCAATGCACTACAAAGTCCAGAATATTTACAAACTCACCAGCTGTGTCGATAGACTCAAGTAAATGTAAAGCATGTTTTCATAGAGGAACAGCTTGTATTGACTAAAAGCACATTGCTCCTGTTTTACAAAGCGGCGAGGAAGCCGTTTTATTGGGCCTCTTTGAAAGAATTCCCAATTTGGGATGATTGTGTTTAAGCCTCCCGTTCAACCTTAACGTAGCAAAACACCAATATAAGAACTTTGTATCAAACACCAACGAAGGAGTATAAGACGAACCATTATAAAAGGAAAAATTGGGCCGTAACTACAATAACGCATGATTAAAAAGTAATATGATGCAAACGAAGGTACACAAAGTTTGCTCCATTTGAACTTTTGTGCTTTGTTCATTGAGGCACAAAGCAAAGACAAATGAGATCTCCTCCACTGTCAGGCTTCGTGTCACTGTCCTGATTACCCTGCAGTGCGACACCGAGACAAACGGGCGAGCGGCAATAGGAGGGAGCGGGGCGGGCTTGTGCGAATGAGATGCTCACTGACCCTGCCATCATCACAAACCGCTATTCTCATCTCATATCCCGAGCGGCTGAGTGACTGGACGGGCTTGCTACGTATTAAGCTTACAGCGGGTGAGCGGAAGCCCTTGTTTTAAAATCAAGCGCTCACCAATTAAGGGGCATCCATGGCACACTAACAAGTGTAAAAGCAGTTGAAATGAGTAACTTTCTGCAGCAAAGCATTATCTATGCGCCAGACATTCAGCATATTTCCTCCATAACTGCTGTCTGCATACGCTGGTGCCACTTTGAAGGTTAACAAATCAATATTCCCGAAGCTTGTCGTTTATTAACACGGGAGATGGGCTCGGATAATGATACGTGCGCAGACCTGGAGCGACAGTTCTGCGGGTAGAGCCTATTAAGCATTGCACACACCATAAAGTAGAGAAAGGGACTCTAATTGAGATTATGATTATTTGTCTGAAGCGCAGTCCCCTCAAATATCACAAAGCGCTTCTCTGGAGCGAGACCTGTCAGCCGCATTTGTGTCCACGCACCGCTGTTTGAACCACTCCAAAGTTCGAGGCTTGCTTAAACAGCAAATTAGAACGACTTAATTGTTTAATTCGCTTATGAAAAGTTTGCCAGAGTAGAAGCCGCCGCAAAGACTTTGGATTTGCTCGACCAAGTTGCAAGGCGGTCCGGAGAGACGGCCCAGTCAGCGAAACAGAGAGGAGTGCGAGGGGCCGGCCGGCCGCATCCCACGTCTATTCGCATTAAATGAGAGGCTGACCGTTTTAATTAGGCAGCGCAAATTTACATCAGCAAATTATGTAAGCAGCTCCAAGAGTAACAAAGCGTGATACCAGCTAAATCACAGCTTGGCTGACGCTGGCCTGCCACTTCATGGTGATGTGACCATGGTCGATCAAGCAGCGAAGCCTCAAATGCCAATTAGACATGAGTGGGTAATTGTGTCAGGGGGGCTGGTGGCGCAAGGGACATTGTTACAATGTCCTCAGGCACTTTGTGTTTCCAACCTTTCGCTACATTCCAAGTGACATCTCTGATACACACAGAAACACACATATGGACAGTTGAGTATAGTTTGAGGAATTATTGATTGAGGTTTCTTGTGGCACTGAATATCATCCAAATTTGGTCCATAACTATGATCTGAATTCATTTTTAAAGCAGAGTTCCAGTATTTTGACAGAGAATATTGAGTACTGTGACAATACTAATACATTTCCTCATTCACCAGGAACAAAAAAAGGTTTGTTTCTAGCTTGTTGCTGTTCTTTGATAAGCAGCAAAAACACTGGTTGTTGATCAAAAAGCAGAGAAAAATGAACTTATTCCAAAAAAATAATCTCAAACAGACCACTTACTTTGCAGGCAATATCAAGACAGAATGTTAGATGAATATAACAAGAATCTTAGACGTTAATGAACTCAAGAGAGTAACTAAAACTAGCCCTTTACATACATCAATATAACCAAGTGAAATGATATATGAGATAAGATTCTCATATCGGTCTTTTGTGTTATTTGGTGGGAAGCCTAGATGATGAAAACTTTCACCGGAACTGACAGCATGTCAAAAGTGTGTTGTTGTGGCAGCAGTGGGATTTGTGCCCTGGCATTTTGCAACTAATGTGTTCCAATAAATAATATCACAGCCTTCAACACATTTTTAGAACATAGCCAATATAACAATGCTGGTGTGGAAGGAGAAAGGATCCAATTGAACTTGGTTCAAAAACTCCAAGCTGTGATGTCCTCTGTGCCGTTTGCCCTCGCAGTGGGGCCCGGTGGCCAAAGATGCCCACCCACATCTCCGCTTTCCGGGCTGCTCTTGATTCTAATTGGCCTGGACCCATTTTATGCTTCTGAAGTCCCTGCATGTTAATACTCCCACGGTAACAGTCACCGACTGGCTGCCACGCCGTGAGAGGCCTTTTCAGCCACATTACTTCTTATTGGGTTACAGAGCCCCCATCGTTGCAAATACGACAAATTTAATAGATCCGCTCTATAAAAATCACTGCCGCTGTGAAAGACCCGTTTCTGGGGTTCCTTTATTTATATATTCACTCTATTTTGCCACCTTGCCGGGTGAGCCACTGCATGAGGCACGGGCAAATTAGGTTTATGCCGCACCACACATAAAGGAAAGGATGCAGGGAAGGAATGAGAGGCTTTCAAAATTAGATCAATGGTTTCAACAATCTATCGGGGGGGGAGAGGGGTTCCACAGAAATCAGCTTATGCTGCAAGCTAAAAATGTACTTTTAAAACAGCAGGTATAGAGTTCATTCACAAGTGAATCATGTAGGGGGCAGCAAAAAACGAAGGCACAAAAACACAGGGACACCACAGTGGGCATACAAGATTGCATTTTCTGACACATTCAGAGCTTTATTTTGAAGGCAGGAGTATTAACTTTGTGCACTCCGTAAAAGAGCTAGCATTTATATGACTATATAAAAATCCCAGACAGTGACCCAGCTACAGAGACTCTATACGCTTTACTTTTTAGCTCCAGCTTCATATGCAAGTACAAATATAATTACGTATTATTGTAAAGAGTTACTGCGCATGTCACTTCCCCCACCTTCAAACATTTTTAACAAAGTTGAGTATGCATATGAAAAGTTTTTCTGCTCTGACTTTCACCTATCATACACATAATCCTGCCGCTACTACAGACTAGGATTGAACACTGAAACACTGGTCTTAACTTGGCTATAAAAATGTGATAAGGAGAGAAATGGTGGGCAAATTCGGAAGTAATCCAACCAACAGAGTGTTTCCCCTGTGATTTAACAATTCCCAGCAACTGTTGTGCACGTTATTCTGCAGCGCAAAATGTGTGTACTTGAAGGGTATACCCTCTATCTCTTATTGGAGAGGCTGTGTTGAATATATCGGCGTCTATTTTCTCTGGGTACGACTTCATACTAAAAACAGATTTGACTTTTCATTTTCCATCTATCATTTGAAACATTGTCAGCCTTATTGCTGTGGCGTTGTCTAACTACTTCATTACTTTATGCTCCATGTTTCTGGCTTCAATCAGGGTAATAGTTGGGAGGTAGAATATGAAATTAGTGTTCAAACTCTTGCATAAAATGAATACTAATTAACTAGAGGAGAGACTACTTGAAGAAACGGGGAACGGGGCAATTAACGAAAGCCTGGAGCAAGTTTGCAGAGGACAAGGCTTCCAGTCTTCCTAATTAAATTCTCTCGCAGACACCTGGCCTTTCACCTCCTCCTCTATTTCTCCCATCTCCCATGTGGCTGTCACAAAGAGGGGTATCTCTTAAGCTTTGTGCACAACTGTATTATCCAGGAAGTACAAAACTCTTCAATTTTTCATGGCCAAACTCTCTCTTCAGCTAATGACGGAGATAATGAGCACTGGTAGAAAGGATGCTCGGGACCACAAGGCCGATGGACCACCTGATTTTTTGTCGGTCCCCTCAACTCGTACCTTCCTGGCGCTTTATTTTAATGGAATAGAAGTAACTTTCCTAACTGGATACTCAATGTACAGAAAGATGATGTACAGAAAGATTCTTATCAGTGATTTTAAAACGCAACGAACCGGTCTTACAAGTACCAAAAACTTGCTCTTAAAAAACAGAGAGAGATCATTGCTGCAAATCTTAAAATGAAGGCAAATTCTGAAAAAATCTTTTTTGCATGCAGACTAATGAAACTTGAAGCATATTCCACCGTGGGTTCCCATTTGCAAGACATTCATTCGCATCATCTCGTATCAAATTGAGACACCACGTTTACAAAGACTCAGATTTCTCACTGAAGCCCTGTAGGGAGAACAATGCCTTGGCACATTAAATATCATGGAAATTTCCAAGCTATAAACACATTGATCAAAAGGCTAACTTTATTCAAATTGAACTCTATTGACTCAGGGACGCGACCACAGGCAATAAACTGTTAATGATATTTAGAATGAGCTTTAAGACAACAGTCGTTTATGAAAACATTTTAATCATAGGCAGCTCACAAAATATTTACTTGCTTGTGTAGTTTTATACTTGATTGGTGGGGAGGGACTCTAGAGACCTGCCTAATTGTATACAAGAATCTAAAGCAAAATGTTCTACAATCTATCTCCTTTCAAGTGACCTACAAAAAGAAAAACATATTTTGCCCAAAGCACGTTATTTTTTAGACGTTTTTTTTCCTTTTGATCTGAATTTGGATTCATTAGCTGGTTCATTCAAACCATTTGTGATGAAGCTATTTTTAGAGAATTAACACTCCCTACCTTAATGAACAATTTTAGAGATAATTGCGTTGCGGCTACATGTGATGGAATAAGGACACCACTTTCATGAAGAAAAATGGTTTGAAATTTGGAGAGAAAAAAGATGTTATTTGTATTACATATACACAATAGTGGCTTCCTTGAGCTTAGTTAATACTTTTGTAATCAATTGTCAGAAGAGATTTGAGAAAATTACACTGCATTCAAGACTGCAGCCTTAAAAAATATATATATAGTGAAAGCTATGTAATGTAAACAATTTCTATCCAATGTAGCAAATGATAAGGCAGGGGGGAAGAGTGAATGAATGAAAGCGGGTCCTCCTGCACAACCTTGTGGATAAACCACAAAAAAAAATTAATAGGGAAATATATTTGCCACTTGGTTCCATTGTTAAAGACCAGCAAGTTTTGGCAAAAAGTACTGAAAAAATGAACAGCTGGATATATGTATGCAAACAAAAGTTTGGAAAAGGTCAAATTAAGTTTACCTTTAAAGCTTACAAATCATTTCAGGCTCATCCCAAAAGTTCACCCTAAAGTCTAACATCCTTATTTTTTTTAGTACTGTATAAATATTCGCCTGAAAAAAATCTTCAAATATAGAATGCTTTACATTCATTAGTTGTGTTCCAGGTGATGCAGGCAGGGGGGAGTTTAAAATTCAGTGGTGTCAAATACTTGATGAATTCGAAGCAAAAACAGCTTGGCTGGTTCGCTGTGCCCCAGGATGGCCCTGACTGGAGCGGACCCAGCCTTCATAGAAAGGTGCTCCGTCTAATCTGGCCTCATTTTATGCCTCTTGAACCGTGACCAATGTATTTAAATGGCTGTTTCTTTGACAGATGCTCAGTTCAAATCATTCCTCACTGGGAATTTGTAGGAGTGATATTAAAAGTCCTTCGGGCCAGGCAGCCTGAAGAGAACATTGGAACATCAAAAGGCCAAACACTTCAAAAACTTCAGCTAATGATGCTAGGCTAGCACATCTCCCGGGGACAAGGAGGGCTTCAACTTTGTCCAACATACCTCTAGCTGCAGAAAGAAAAAAAATCCACTCCGTTAAAACAGAGATTTGGCTCCACCCCCTCCCCTCCCCCAAATTCTACTTGCTCTGCATTTCGATGCGATTTAGCACAAGATACTTGATGTATTCCTCCCGATCTCAGAATCTACAGGGGAGCAGTCCGGGGAGACGTGTGCAGTCTTATCCAACACATCTTAACCTGCTCTTAGCAAATATATACGAGAAAAGCACAATGAAAGACATGAGCTTGCAACTAAATTTGCACTAGGGACTAAAGTAGTTCGAAACTGGTTTACTAAATCTGCAGCAGAGTACTCCCACCAACCTAAGCCTCAACTGAAGTATTCAAGGCGCTTCACACTGCTTTCCTCATTCACCGACTGATGACATGCCATCAGGAGCAAGTGGAGTTTCCAGTGCCTTGCTCAAAGACAGTTCAACATGGTCAAGTGGCCAGAGCTCAAAGCCCCAACCTCTGGAATGGGGGACGACCATACTACCACTGAGCCACGCCACTCCTACATGTTTTAAGACAGGTGGAGGTAGACCAAAAGTGAGACGGACAAGTGGGGAAATTAGGAGTCTAGAAAAGCAGCTGGCAACATTCACTCTCAAGCCTGATGGGAGACGACAGTCGTAATGAAGTAATAAAAAACCACCAGATGAGTGGGGTGAACATTGAAGCACACCTGGTATGACCGCTTTAGGTCATATGTTCTTCATAAGACATTAAAAATATATCCCAAATGTCACATCACGTCTTTTTTTTCCTGTATAGTTTGGCATTAAAAACGGCGACCAAGAATAAAGTATAAAAAGGGGGTGCTCTTCGATGAGAGTGACTCGGTTATAAGTTCTTTTCAAATCCATGCAGCCATTTTAGCAATATGACAGTAAATGATCAGTTCTTCAAAAAAGAAACACCAAGTTGTTTTATGGCACTCATAGACGGTCAAATTTAAAAAAACAAAAACACATCTCTTTCAAACGGCCACAGAGCGTCGCCTTAAGGTTGACTCGGTTTAAAAAGGAAAACACTATTCATTTACTTGTATTTGTGTCTTGGAAACAAAACAGCTGCCAGAATTCCCTTGAAAATGTTTCAATTTAGCAACCAGGACAAAAAAGTCTTTTTTTTTTTTTGTTTCATCGTGACCCTTATGAGGATGAGCAGTACGGAGGATGAATGAATATATCTCCACGTTATGCGGACAAGCATAAAGTCACCAAAAACTGTGTTCTCGGTTTAAATTGGTTTTAGTTGACGTACTGCAAAGCGAATAATCCCTAGCTGTCACCAATCTGCTCAAACTTCTTTGCATTATAAAGATGATGCAGCTATTGCTAAAAGTAGACTTCAGTGCCCAAGTAAATCTTTTAACAGTTTTACCTTTTTTAATTACCTGTAAGTAGCCGAGCCTGCTATGTGCACATAGTTCGAAACAATGAACCACAAAAATGCACCAAAGCTAAACATCAGTTCCTCTTGAAGAAAACCCATTAAGATAAATTTGGCTTGATGAAAACCTGCAAGCATTAACCTTGAACAGCTGTCCTCTCGAACTGCAGGCTTTGCCCTCGGAATAATAGGCCAACAGCCCCGTTAGCCGCATGCCGCATGTGTTTAATTTCCAACATCTGCCGGCTTCACGCTTGTGTGCTTTCCATTCCCGCTGCACATTCTTCACAAATCCAGTAGCTTCCTTCTCCTGCATTTGTAAATGTTGTTGATGGTGGAAACCTTCCATGTTTACTTTGAATCCCTGGGTCATTTGCGAGCTGGCTGGAATTACCTGCAGCTGCTCACTTTGCGGCTTTCATTGCCTATTCTTCGAGAAAAGAAAAAAAAAAAAAAAAGACTTACCATTGTAAAGTAAATTGTTACCAGTGGGTAAACTACATTTATGCAGCACTTGCCAAGTCCACTCCTTCACCGGCTTTCTCACACTTTACACGTTTACGTCAGACTGTATGATCACGGTGTCTGGAGCAATTCAGGAAATCTCCAATGATCTTTTTCAGTGCATATTAAAATTCTTTTGATAGAAACATATAAATATCCACCAGTTTAAAAGAATGTACAAAAATATGTTGTTTAGCGAGTACAAAGGCTAAAAGTGCCAAAGGGCTACATGCAAGTAAAAATGAAACAGAAAATAAGTGTGAAAGTGTGTCTACTTGCGTTCTGTGGTAGAATTACAGTATATGTTGAATCACTGGTTTAATGGATAAAGTGAAAAAGGGGTAGGAATCTAAAAAGCTATGCTTCCTCCTACTCCTTTTCGAGCATTCTTTATTGGTCTATTTATTTATGTATTATTATTATTTATTATATTTAAAATAATTATTCTTTCTGTTTGTTGGTTTATTTTTTTGTTTGTTGTATGGACTTATATATGGCACTTCAAGTGCTATCTGTTTTGCTTAATTTTCTTTTTGTTTTGGATGTTCGAAATAAAGATATGAATCGAAAACATGAGATAATTTCAAGCATTTAAGACAAGTCATGTCGTGATACTTTTTCGATACTGCAAGTGAGCTACGCCAACACGAGTCGAGAAAAATTCGACCCTCAACAAAAGAGCGCTTTTCAACTTTGATCGTAGTATTGTCCTGAGAAACAACATCTATATTTATCACCAGATACGTCTAACAGACAACTATTGATGGTGAGGCATCGAGGGGGGGGTTGAAAGAAAAAGAAACTTAAGGACCAGTCGACTGCTGTTCGCCCGAGGACCTCGTCTGCTTTCACTTGCTCTGTTTGGCAGCAGTGGAAAAGCAAATTTTACACTGTCTGGGACACAAATTGGCATTCCCAACTCTGGTTATCCCTTCACCATAATTTAATTAAGAGACACTTCTGTCAGTCGAGGAAGAAATCGGAGCATTATGAAGTTTGACTGACAGACAGACTTAAAAGTGTTAGCAATTTCACTACATGCTGGGTATAAGTGGAAAAGTTCAGAGGCTCGGTGAGAGGCTTTGAATTGGCCCCACGCCACACTCGCTGGCGACTTGAAGTAGAACCTTAAGAATGAAATCAACGTACTAAATTGTCAGCTTTGAACTCCAGTCAGAGATCTTGTGACAACCTCGACAAATAAAAGTCAGAAGTTGAAAGTGAACATTATTTAACCGCTTCAGAAGAACTTTTTTTTTTTCAAGAAAACTCTTTTATTCTATTTTGACCAACTTGATTTTATCTAAAATGTATGGTATTTTCCTTATTCGTTTGATAACTATGCTGTAAGACCGTAGACGTAAGAAAGTAACTCGGGCAATGCCAAAACGCCACTAAGTTCAATTATTTGGACTGCATCAGACAAAAAGGAGTGTAACAAGTCAGTAAAACATGGACAAATGCATTAATTATCGACCGAATAGTGTAAAATATACAAATGTGCTTGCTAAAATAATAAAAAATAAAATAAAACGTGTTTTTTCTTTATGACAGTGTAGTTTCTCAGTCATTCAAGTCACGCTACTCCACAAATGATTAAATCAAGGAAACCGGATTCTTCTAGTTTGTTCATTTTGCAGGGTTTTCTTATTTTCCCAAAACACAAAAAAAATCAAGGCAATTATGTATTTAGAGTAGAAAAGTCTTGATTTTAAAAACATTTAAAAAAAAAAAAAAAAAGATAAGTGACAAATTTAAATTCTTGTGAAAACTGAGACAGGCGACCATTACTTTTGATTGGCCATCAGGGATGTGGCGGTAATTTTCTAAATTATAAGACATCACAGTACCACTGGTGTTATTCCACAAATTACTGCATTACAGCCCTTTAATTGTCTTTTGTTCCCCAACAAGGTGTCTTTTTTGGTGGACTAAATTGAAATTCAAACAAAAGGGCAAGATTCTCCCATTTCGCACTTGAGTCTTTGTGCGTGAAAGAAGAATTATATAGCCCTGATGAAAAATTTACAACCTCTTAACAGACTATACGGAATGATTGTGCTCTTCAAAATGTCAAGGGCAGGTGTCTGAGGTGTTAATGGCAATAGTAAAACAAGACAGAGAGGTCATAGACATTTTTGACAGTGTACGTAGCATAGAACATATTAGCCGGGCTACATTGAGAATTTATACTTGTGCGGGGACTCGAGCTGTAAACATGGTGGAAATGTCCATTTTGATTGAGCCATAAAAGCGAATGAGGTCAAGCAATGACAATACATCAGTGTTGTAATTAGCTGTGCTAAAACTAGACGTGTTTAATTGCACGACATTGAAGTAATACATTAAGGGTCACCTGCCATTGAATAATCACTGGACATCATTTAGGGTCTAATAGGTGCGCTATGTAATCATTTTTGTTTCCATTTATATTACCGGCTCAATTGGATTGGTTTGATTGGTCAAATGGAGTCAACCGTCAGTAGTAGTTAGACCGTACAAGCGATAATAAATAAAAATCAAAGTAGCAAGCAGAATGTTGTGCCACAAACATACTCAAAGTATAAAAGGAATATTGCGCTAAAAGTACTCTGACAAGTACAAGTTATACAGAATGCAGATTTTATTGTTTTCATTTCATTTTTGCTTCATTTCGGCTGGTTATAGATTCAATTGTTTTATTTGTGCTTCATTTGCCTTTGGTTTCGGATTATCCGATAATGTTCATCATGATACAGATTTTTCATTGTTTATGTTTATACAACATCTATGGGAAAATGACCTTATAATAATTGCATTTAAAATGAAAATCTTAAAATTTGGGGCATCATAATCACATTATTTTTCAAAATTGTACAGCGTTATAGTTACTACATACTACCTCCCCCTAAATGTTAGCTACCGACTGCAAACGGGATAGGTCACATCATGCATGGATAAACTATCTTGGATTTTTTTTTTCCACACTATATGATCCATAATGGATCCAACACTCTATAAAATGCTGGTACGTAAAACGGCTACACAGCTATGAAGAATAATTGTAGTGCTTAAAACTTAATTTGATCCAAATGATTTTTTTTTAATTTTCACTGAACATGACTATAACAGCAGGGGGAAAAAATGTTGCACGTCTTACCCTTATTGTAGCTCATTCTTCTGTTCATGATTTCCAGTGCTAAATTTCCTGAGACGCTAATGAGAAGGGATGAAAGAAAGCCAACCATGAAAATGGCTCCATGTTTCCATTTGCTTCCGCTTTCCTAGTGGATGGTTTTTATTAATTTCATTTAATTATCCCACACTGCTTTTTTTATGGGGTTTTTTAATACTGTGCCATGTCTGCCCTCCTCCTACTATGTGATCTTTTGTAATTTAATAAAGCCTCATTTGAGTGAGAAGTTGATTAAAGAAATTAAGCTTCAGTGGTCATCGCCGTTGCCGTCCTCCCAATTTCATAAACACATCCAATACTTCACATTATGAACATGTCAAGCAGAAATCAACACCACAGGACACGTTCCACAAAATGTCGGTAATTGCAAACGCCAATTAAGGGAGTATCGTACTTAAACACGGCGAGTGACAGCAAGAATGGAAAAGAGTTCACATTGTTATATTGGCTACGGCTTTTCTTTCCCCTTTGTCCCTTAATCCTTTTGATAGTACGTATTTTTATTTGTTCTTCTTTTAATTTTCATATTTAATGAGTTCCAAGACCAGATTTTGCTGTATAAACCTGTTTTGAAGGTATTTTCCACCTTTTAGGGTTGAATGATGACACTGGTTTGCAATACTCAGCGGAGAAATGAGGAAACCGACTTACTGCCCTCTGCTTGGTGTTGCTGTAATTGCATCAAAAGTCATTTCTGAGATTCTTTGAAGGCCCCGCCCCCTACCCGAGTTATCCCCATCCATGTGGCAACATAAACAAAACAAATTAAAAGCAATATGCAATATCAAGAGTGCAGCATACAGTTAAAAGCTTATTACCGCCGGAGAGACAATTAACGCTTGAAAACGATAGCCGAGATCTACTGGCAGTTTTGAAGCATAAGTTATTGATTTGGAAATGAAAACCTGTGCTCTTCAAGGTTACAGCCAGCCCAGCCTCATTACTGCTCTGTCCTTGAGAGGCCCGCACCAGCGTGGAGAGGACCGCTTTAATGAAGGTGAATTTAATGGGATTTAATGTAGCTGGGGGCAATGGAGCGGCGGAGATATGGTTTTAACAAAGAGCAAGGGACCAAGGGTACAGCCAAGAGAGCAGTCATTTCCTTTTCTTGCTTTTAGATTTATTTATTTATTTATTTTCACATTTGCCCAGGCGGCATAAAACCACACAACTGTGTCAACTAAGTAAGGTCTGCAGCTTTTCATCGTAGAGTCACAGATTTGCTTTTCTGTGGCATTGTTTTCATTGCAATCTGATGACAATCTTTGCTTTGTCAGTCTGAAGAAGATATTAAAGCTTAAATGTTGGCGGGTGTGCGCAGATTCCCATGTAAAATGAGTTTGAATGTGATTGGTTTATTCTGAACAACAACATGCTAGTTACAAGCGCGTGTGCATACTTGTGCAACCACATTATTTGACTTGGTTTTACTTACCCCATTAAAGAAGGTCATATGAATGGTGGAAAAGGTTTGGAAAGGATCAATCTCGGTCGCATTTGTTTATATCGTCAAAACTTGACATTTGAACGGGGGTGGGTTGGAACGGGGGGGTTGGGTGGGGTGAATTTGTTATAATCTGAAGATGTTATTGAAGATTATTATTATCATCATCATTATTCTTATTATTACTATTATTATTATTACTATTGAGGATGATCGAGTTTGATTATTGCAGGATCATTTTCTTTTTTGTTTTTATTTTTTTCGGTTGCAGATTTCAGTATTTAACAGACTAGAATTCTGACAACAGGTTAAGCGGACAATTAATTAATAAAATGTGTAATGAATAAAAAGAAAAAAAATTGTTCAATTACCACTTATAACAATAAAGATATGAGATGCAGGCAGAACATTTGACTGTTTTACAATGCTTTGTTTTTAACAGAGGGAAAAAGCAATAAGAAATGGGCAATTGTTTGCTGATTTTTGGAGGGTTTGAATGTTTTCATGCTGTAATGTGTCAATATGTAAATAAAATAAATCTGCAAAAATTGACCATTTTAAATGAGCTGATAAATTTCTAAATTCATTTGCAAGAAAAAAAAAACACTTCCCAGGTAATAAATCAAAAACTTGCATGTCCTTACAATAAATAAATGCATAAACAGACAATCTCATTGCTCCTACAACATAACCCGTCCTCTGGAAAGCAATGCACATACCCAGTGTGAGGAAAGAATAGTGTAGCACAACTGACAGAGAAGGGGCATTAATGTGACAATAAAAAAGGTACTTCAACCTCACAGTCATGTGTAGAACATCTTTTTTTTTTTACAGAAATTTCTTATAATGTTACCATCTATTCACAGTCTCCTCTTTTGCATCTTTGGTTTAGCACGGCGCATATGCCTTGGGCTTCAGAACAAGCACTTTTATATTCATAACCTGCCTCTGATATTATGTGCATATTGCTTTCAGACGAGTGTGCCGCTTCGCTCTTCGGCAACTAGTTCACCGTCACCTGGCTGTGCTTGATGGGAGCAACATGTACTTTGTGCAAATAAGATTAAATGGACTGACTGTAATGTCTCATAAATTTGACATTATCTCAAAGGGATGGGGATACTTTCATACCTGGTCTTGAAGCCTTTGCAGAGTCATTTTCTTGTTGTTTTTCTTCCTGCCGCTGAAGGTCTCCCAGAGAGTTGACAGGGTGCTAATTCGCAAATAGTAAGAAAAGGGAAAGATGTGATTAAAGATGCCAAAGCCTTGATTCCATAATATCTGTAAAAGTAGGTATTCAGTTATCCCGAAAGGAACGACGGCCAAACTAACTACGATCATTGCCTTCATGTGAAAAGCCACTCTGACAGTCAATTCACAAACATATGAGATGATTTGTCCTTGGATAGGCACTCATATAAAGGATCCGTTGGATTCCTAATGAACCACTCCACCATATACTGAATACTTTTTGATGGAAAGCCTTCCTGGAATAGTCCATTTAAAAAAATAATAATAATAATTCAAAACATCTGTCAGGTTGTCATGAAATATATTGACAAACACATCAAATATACATATATATTCATAGCCTATATACGGTAGTACAGTTTAACAAAGCGTCAGATCTTGCAAAATGTCTTTGTTTTTAAGGTGCATTGCTGCCTGAGCAGAATTACTTATCTAGTTGTAGGGTATAATTTGCTGAACTTCCAATTACGTCAACAGTTAACAGATGTAGCCACTTTCTAATGTTTTCAAAGAATCCAAGAATTTGGTTGGAATCTACCTGACTTCTAGATTGTAAAAAGATCTTATCATACAAGCGCCGTAAAAATCTGCCCAAAAAAAAGCAGTCATCTTTACTCGTTAGTGAACAAGAGGATTGTTGTCAAAACCAGTTCGTTTTTGAAGAAGAACTAAAACGTTGTGATAGCTATAAAAACAAGGCGCATGCGTTGACATCTGCTGTTGCCATCAACTTTCATTGGACATGTCTGCCATCCCTAAAATATGACTAATACAAAAGTTTGGGAACAAGTGGTTTTAATTCAACAGCTTCACAGAGAAAAAAATATTCTTAATCTTCAGAGTGGTCTTTTTGTACTGCCGCAGCCATGGACACACTTCATAAGCAACGGCAAATTGTATGCAAGTCAAAAGGTCCATTTCTTATTCTGAGCATGTATTGATGCAACTTCAAACTGTTATTGATCCTGACACACGGAATCTCCACCCACTCTTATGATGTTGGCTGTGCCACTAACACAAAAAGAAAAAAAGCACTTGAAACAGATGGGCAGCATGTGAAGATATCTCAAGTGGGGCCTGCAAAGAATTGCTATATTAATTCCGACAAGAAAAGCGGCATACCGGGCCCCGCACTTGATCCATTCTTGAACTTGTGTTAGCGGTAAACTGCTCAACCCAAAGTCTCAGATTACTTAATTGACACCACTTGAAGTAATTCCAAGTTCAAGATCAGGGGTACTCCAAATATATGTATTATAAAGGGCTTTGATGCTTCAAATCTGTTGTATGTGCACACGAGAATCTGACAAGGGCGACCTAAGTTAAATAAACAGGTCAAGACAGAAGAAAAATATCTTAATTCATTAATTAGAAGAGAGGACTTGTTCAACGCCACTTTATATGGACAAAGACTATCAAGGCTGTTGTTTTTCATGGCACCAAACTCTTAGCAGTGACCTTCTGGAGGAGCACCTGGTTGCCTAGCAACATACCTCACGGGACAATATCTCAGGGACTTACCAGCCATGAAAAAGAATTCATAACAAATGACAAATCTATCACCTTTTGGTCCATCTTGTCAGATTGCCCTATATTATCGTCCCAATTCCCCTCACACATTACTGTGACGTCACATCCAGCCCGACAAGTTTAATGTGGCATCGCGCTGTTTTGAGGGATATGGGCTGGATTTGGGGGACTAGAAAGTAGAAAGATAAGTTGAATGAGTTATTCGTCAGCCTAACTCACAGATTCCTCATCTGAATGAGATCCGTGCTCATTAGAATGTCCGTCTTCTTGTCCCAGGCAATGAAAGATCATAGTGGCACAGATAATCAGCAGCACTGACTGTGTTACCTTGCAGCACATCAATAATTGTTTCTTTCCACAGAGGCTAAAGTCACGCGCAACATTTTTGTTTTGGTTTTTAAATCGTACATCAAAGAAAAGACAAAGTTTGCACAATTGGCAATTTTAAAAACAAATATCTGTTTATGTAAATGCATATTTATTTTACTCTGCGTGAATACACATACTGGTATCGGCCTGGAAAAAGTAGCGCATGTCTAATAAAACTCATCAAGGTCTTTAACTGTATTGGCGTTATGTGGCTATGAATAACTTATTCTTATCCCGAACTTGGTGTATGCCAATAGATTTTTTTTTCTGTGATACTGCTAATTTTTTGGTCAAATGCACATCAATTTTGGGGACCCTCTGCTGGCCTGGTAGCGTTCGATGTTACTCCAACCTGATCGATGGCTAAAAAAATTTTAGTGCTTCCAATGATTTCATTAATTGTATCAACTGCAAATGCTTTGTTGCAGCACTATATTTCTTCCTTACTCACCATTTTGACAATTTAAGGTTTTATTAAATTTAATCGTTATATTCTAATTTAACTTTGCAAATAATAAAAAAAATATTTTAAACATGCTATGCATTGAAACATTAAAAAGTTCTCCAAAAGCATGCATATTTTAACTAGGTTTAAATTATTCACTTTTTTTTTCCTTTTCATCACGAGGAAATGATATTTAAATCACTGGAAGGGTTTTGAGAAGAATTCTCTGCTGATGTTGGACATGTAAATCAAGTAATCTTTGGAATTTTGCACAAATATTGGATTGCAATACTAGTTTTTGGTCTAAAGTTGCAGACGCGCTGAACTTAAGGAAACGTGAGCAATTGCGTTTGTTGCTCGGACTATAAATACAGCACCGTGAAGATCTTGACACATCTGAGAAACTTTGCAAGCTACAATGCACTGCAACGCGTGGCAATTCACCCGCAAATTGCAACATAGTTTTCGCATACACATTAGGACTTCTGATATCAAACTTTTTCTCGTGCATAAGACTCAAAACATATTGACCCTGAAAAAAACAAACAATGAACTAACAACGCGGCTGAAAGACGTACTCACTTGTTACGGCCAAAGTCGGAAATGACATGAGGAAATGCGGTCATTGGAACGTATGGTAATATCACCACTTTTGCTTCAAGAAATATGTGCATTTTAGTTCAAATATTATTTGCATAAGAATAAAAATAAATGTTGTTTTGTTATTTTATTTTTCTTCACCAGACAAGGTGATGAATATTTTCTACATCCACTTTGAATTGGTCTTGAACCCAAAAAGGAGGAAAAAGGCTCTCCAGTGATCATGGGACTTGATTTTCTCAGAATGTTGAAGAGATAATCATTTGGAAATGTAAACACTTGCAAAGATTTAGAGTGAACAATATGCATCTATTCAAATAATTGCTTTTAATATAGAGAGCAATACTATCATCCGTGTCTTTGCATGGATAAATAGGCTTAATTAATTAAAAATAGCAGAATTTAAAGATGATGAGCAGTTGTTATTTAAGAAGTCGTACGTTACATTAATCACTAACCAAAAAGTAGCTTTCCGTTTCCAAAGCGAATTGCCAGCCCCTGTACCGCACCATCATTTCTATTTCATTTAGTATTTGTAAAAGCAAAATTTGTGATACAGCCTCTGTATTCGCTCTTGCTAGACTGTGCCAGTGTACTTAATGAAGTGTCCTGGGAGTGTAAAATATCCCCGTCCCATATCTCTGACATGTACGATACAGGGGGGAAGAAGTGGTTAATTTTACCCAAGAGCCGGCTCCTTTTGTTGTCATTTTAGTCTTAGCAAAGAATACATTGGACTGCCAAAATATCTGATACTGAAACATGTTAGGAAATCTGCCCAGGGCCAAAGTTGACACTATTGCATGTTCCCAGCCTTTCTGTCCCTCTCATCTGGTCGTGTAGCCGTAAGCCTCGCTAAATCTGCGTCTCTGCTTTGCTACTAACATAATCCATCCCTCGGTACCACTCTAAAGATTGAGTTTGGGAGCGGCAAAGACAAAGCGCTTGTCACCCGTGGAAGGCTCAAATGTATCCATCTGGAAAAGACATCGGAACAAAAGAGGCTTCAGGGGCAACTCGAGGTTCTCTACCTCCAAACGGCTCCCAGGCTTGCTGGGGACTGTGGCAGGGCCTCTCCTGGTGAACCAGCCTCCATGATAAATGACCATCCCTCTGCTCTTTATCGCCTCACTAAATCAAGCGCTTACCCGGCTTTTATGACCAATTTTTGCTGCTTTGTTTGACTTTCCCCCCTCATTTTTGAATGCAACTCCAAAAGCAGTGGCTTCAATCTCGGATAGTGTGCAATGTTCAAGCGGAGATTTGTGATCTGTGTTAATCCAATCCATTGAGGCAAAATGGAGCCGAGCTCGTTTGGACGAAGAAAATGTTCTCATCTGTAAAAAAAAGAAAAAAAATATCTCATCATGGGTTTATTCTATTTCTGTCTTTTACCATCTCAGAATACATCCCGGTGCAGATGGTGACATGGCGATTGTAATTCCGGGCAAAGTATAAATTATTTATGTGAGTGAGGGTCGTCACACTGTTTGGCTGTAGGAGATTGACAGTCAGACTCAGAAAGAAGTTCTAAGAAAAGACAGCTCTCGCTCTGCAACATCGTAATCACATTATGAGCAGTTCTAAAGCGCAAAGAAAAGACCAACATGGTCAAGGTCAGAAATTTTCATTCAAAGGTCAAGTTAAGTAAGTTTACACGACTCATTTAAAAATATTTATGTACATACTAGATAGTATATTTTGATTACTTTTAATGATGCTTAATTTTGAATATTTAACTTTTGTTGTATTTAAGATGACGTGGCAGATCATCACATATTATAAAACAATATAATCTGATTCTGATTCAATTTTAATTATTTTTGTACAAGGTTGCTGGTGTTGGATGGATGAATTTAATGTACTATGTCTCCCCCTAGCGGTCATACATAGTTCTCAAGTCTAAATGATGGTCATGTAACATGAGCATAATCAACTTTAACGTAATCTAGTAAATATTAGGGAAGAGATATAAAATTCATAAGTTTCCCTCCTTTATTTGCTAGAATTAAGCAGTGCCGAGTAATCTATGTGGCAGTCATCTTGGCATTTGGTGTCTTTTTATGACCTATCAATCACCCAAACAAAGCTGACGTGCGCGCAGCAGTGGGAGGCGGGGGACGGGGTTCTGACCTGCGGCCCAGCGTGCCATTCAAGGAAGGAGTGCTGCTCACCCAGGAAATCCCATTACATCAAAGTATGATGGATATCGGGGTCCATACGGCTCATATGCGGGATGACAGATAATTTGTTTTAAATGTGTAAAAAATGGTATGTCCACATTCACCTTTATGCCTGTCTTTCATTTTTTCAAATTTCTGTCCTAATCCAGACTAAATCAAGGGTGACAGCACGAGGACTCATCCTTCTTTGGATGTGGTATTGTCTTGACGACAGAGATGCTGACTTGGCCTTTTTAATGGAAAACAGGTTGACTTTTTCCATTAAAAAGATTCTTTTTATTATTATTATTATTATTATTATTATTATAAAAAGGATAATTGAATAAAACTGGTAAAGCAACACATGTAGTCAGACAATATTGCAATATCACAAGTATATATTCTGTAGCCTAAATGACTGAGAATCTGGTACTTTCTCCATGTACCGTCTTATACTGCCCTCATATGGGCAAGGTGCCTATACCACAATGACCAGCACAGTGTGCATTGAAGGAGAAATGTGATGTTTAAATTATTTTATTTGTTTGAATTATATTCAACTCTGTCATTGGTGTATGTGTTTATGGAGTATAGTGTTGCTATTTTCCTCATAAAACATATTACAAAACTGTTGTTGTTTATTTTATGCAGAGGCTGGAACGAATTGACAGCCGTTACATGAACTAATTAAACTCTTATGTCAAGGCACGGTCGGCTAGATATCAAGTTCAAAAAGGTGCACAAAGTCTAAAAGAAGGAAAATATGTTGGGAAAATTGTCTCCATTGTGAGAATAATGTCAGTTGAACCGTTTGAAATGAGCTACAACATTGTTGAATATATTATCCCAAAACTAAAGCAAAGGTTAATCAGCTACTGGCCACACAGTTACTAAAAGGTCTCTCTCTCTCTGAGCACTTTATCACTATTGTGTCTCCAATCGATTGTACAGGGAAGAATAACACCATAAACGGTTTGAGCTAAATTGGATAAAGAGACATTCAAGCATGCAGTCTTTGGTCTTATCATATTGATGACATTTAGCTTCATAATGAACTCAGCGATGGTATTCTGTCAGCTCTCAGTGTCACACGGTGCGTTCCATAGTCCTGCCTCAAGGTAACCCACAGGAGATCTTCAAGTCTAGTCATTCTCATGCAAATACACTTGCGCCGTCGAGTGGGGATTTTCATCAATTACATGTACGTCAACCGTTGAACAGAGATTTCATACGGATGGATGAATAGATGATAGATTATTCTGATAAACATCGTGAGCCAAAAATGGGGATTTTATCGGACAATTTCCAATACCTCTTATAAAAGGGCCAAATTCAAAGTCAATTTCCAAAACGTTAATAGGGTTGCTGGTTCCCCAATCGATAGCTCCACTAATCTTTTCAGCTCCATGTACATTTTCTGATTGAATTTCCCTTGTAATCTTATTCTCCGCTTCTAATTAGTGCTGGAGTTGAATGAGAGCACTGAGTTGCCACTTCACTGCTAAATGAAGAAGTTTCACCGACGGACCTCTCGTCGAATCCAGATCACTGCAAGGCAAATGGATTCTAATTTCTTTTAATTCAATCGCACTGATCTTTGACCACAGAAAACATTTCCTAGTTAAATTGTAATCCCTAGCTGTTTCATTTTCCTCAACTAAGCATGCAATTTACATACGTTATAGCCCGAGGTATCAACAGTATGAGCATGGGTGCAGGGAGAGAAACTGCTCCCTTCCTCAGTGTGCTTTTAAGGAGACACAATCCGGCAGCAATCAAGCATTGCTGGATGCAATTTAGAGCAACATAGATGGAGGCTTGAATTAAAACTGGGAAGAGACTTGTGGATTTTGGATTGCCCCTGACATCCAAGTGCTTCAATTTAAATGAGTTTTTCCTCTTCCTCCCGTATAATAACTAACAGTTTTCTTGGGGACAGTCACATTTTGCTTCACTTTTATAATTATCATCATCATCGACATACGAAGCAGTGTGTCTGACTATATCTGAGGATATATGTGAAGCAGAGGGAATCAGAGGGCCCAGTGCACCAAGTACGGCTTCCATAAAGTTGTACCATAATGAGGAAGGTGTGGGTTGCATTAAAATTCTAGCTGTAGGCTGGACTTGGAAATGACTTAATTGCCCTGGGAACCCATCAAATCACAGCCAAATTAATTGCACCATTAGCTCCGTGATTGTGTGCTTGTGTTCATATATATATATGCATAACAACCCTTTGCATCAAAGATACAGAACATCAGATGATTGACAAATGCGAACCCCTTCACATTTCTCAGAGATAGCTTACCTTTCCAAACATCACACTCAGTTTATCCACAATCTCACACCTTTTCTGAAGCTCATTCCCACATTGTGATATCACCTGTGCTCGCTGTGAGCCCGACATTATCCCTTGCTGCACCGTGCACAAACAAGAATGTCACCTTCGAGTAATAAACTCAAGGAGGATGGCCTGCATTGAAGAAATGCTTGGAGTTCATGAAGCAGCAACTCCCCCTATTGGTGGAAGGAGGTCAATTGAATTGTGTAGCTTCTTGATAAATGATAAGGCTAATGGGGAAACTCAGCCATATGTGAATAGAATGAAAGGTGACCGTGAAGACATTTGTCCATTACTAACTGGTCATTTCTGGAATTGTTCATATTTTGCACAAAGAAAAACGTTGGTATGCTCCTATTTTCCACGTAGTTCTAAATTGAAGAAACAGTAAGCAGAGCGGAGAAGTTTTTGTGGTCACAAAATAGTCTTTATTTTGTCTGTCATATTGGAATATTGTGTTCAACCCGGTCTGTCTTGGAGTGTTGTGCTAAATTCCAATCTTCACATCTGTCTGTCTGGCCTGCTGACCCAGTTCCTCCTAGTGGTTTACCCAACCCGGCTGGCACTGAGGTGTACAGACTCAGTCATGTCAAAAATGACCAGAACGTTCTTGTGGCACCCAGCAAAGCAAGTAACAAATCCGTCTGGGAATTGGGGGCTGTGTTAGGACAAAAACAGGCTCATAAAAGTGACTGGGTCATCATTTTGTCCATGCATGCATCTCTCATAAACCCTCTTCTTTTTCATGTTTTTGTTTTTTTTCCTGAGCGCTTTCATGCAAGAAGTACTTCTATCAGCAGAGGGCGTCCAAAGACTGCGAGAACCAGTGGAGAGGCGTTTCCATTCTTTTTCACGATGACCTGCGCTTTGTTTTTTCAATGTAAAAATAGGAGGCAAAAAGTTTGGTAGCTCTGACATCAAAGTTCGCAGTTTGGTGTTGGGTGGAGAAACAAACCAGCGTCAGATGACCGCACCTTCCGGGAAGGAGAGCAGAGATGGAGGAGGTCAGCTATGGTAAGGCCAAGGCATGGAGGCATTTGGGAGCAAGTAATAAATAGGAGTAAAGAAACAGTGTGACGCAGGGAAAAGTCATTAACTTTTTCCGGACATCGCTGTTTTAAACTTAGGTCATAAAGTGTCTGTGGATCTTTCTAGGGAATGTGCTATTTTCATTTGTTTTATATATAAAATGACAGCTTTGCCTCGAATGCCTTCACAGCACCAACCTGGTCACATATCCCAGGAATTGGGCAACTCATTCCAAGTCAGCAAAAAATAATATTCACATTGTAGTATAGGGCAGTATAAAACCAGGTGCAAGTGCAAGTAGAGGTCATTTTAAATTCAATAAGAAGGTCATGTTGTGATTGAGGTTAATCCGGAAATTTCATCTGAAAGTCGAATAGCTCTAACTTTTAATTTACTTGAACATTTCCTTGCCTTGCTGTAGTGTAGCTTCAAATAACAGAATCCTCAGTTTCATATGTCGGTTAGGCAGATAAAGCCACTTAGATTCACTTCCTCGCCAATTTGAGTCTGCTCTTTTATTTTGGGATAATATAAAGAGAGTACTTCTGGATGCGAGTGGGGTGGCTGATAATGTGCCAGGCAGGTTGCCAAGAACTGATCATAACCAGTCGAGCACTCTTGAGAATGAATTCAGAGATTTGTTTCGAAAATCATTGTGTATGTTTGAGGATAATTACTGAAAACATGTGAAAAGCTAAAAAACTCACTTGTGGACATACACACACACACACACACACACACACACACACACACACACACACACACACACACACACACAGCCTGTAGTATTAAACAGTTTCAGGTTTCCTGATGTTTTGGGGGGTTTGCTTATAAAAACAGCGCCCCGTGACGCACTTTGGTGTTTGGCATGAGTGCTCCTTCCCCAACTATTTAAGAACTTGAGAGCCTTTGATCGCATCAGTGGTTATCCGGCAAAATTGCGAGTCATTTTCATTGTGGCGTGGAAAGTCCCATGACAACCGGGTATGATACATTTCTTCATATGCATATATATTTCTGTGACACACAAAAAAAAAAACTGTAAACATATGTAAGCATAATAAAAAGATGCTAGATGTAGTAGCATCCATTTTGCAACAGGTTTCTCACTTCCACAGCTTTTGAGAGTGATGAGTCCCGATCAGAAAGGGGATAAAGGGCCTCAACGTCTCAGTGGGTCTGCATTCACTTATTTTATCAACTTCCTGGCAAACGCGTGTTTAGTATGAAAGCATTTCAAATCCGTTTGTTTTCCCACGTTAATCACAGCTATCTTAGCAAAACACAGTAACAAATCAAACTGATTCCACAGCAGTGGGTACAATCTACACTCAAGCAAGACAGCAATCATCTTAGCAAAATAGAGACGCGTTCTCTTCCCCTTTGAGCCGCCAGCATCGGGCCTGTACCCAATTATTGAAATAACGTTTTAATCGGTTATATAACATTATATAATCCCATCCAGCTAAGAGCTTCACTATCAGGACTGGAAGGTCTCGCCACCGCAGATGGTGTAGGTCTTCCCAAGTTTACATTTCATTGACAGCGTAGAGAGCATACCAATCCGGCACATACTGTACTGCTTGCTTCATCCTATGGACTTATTCAACTGTGTATAGGCTGTGTTTTATGGAATTGGGATATAGGGGGGGCAGGGGGGGGGCAGATGGGTGATTGAATGGGTTGTTATACAACGTACGTATGTGACTCAGACACAGCCTACTTGAGATAAGCACTAATAGGAATAAGATGAGTACAAATTATGTGTGAAAATGACTCGGTTACACTGTCAGCTTCAAGACAGAGGAGGGGTGAAATATTACCAGATTTTTCTCTGGATCTTGACCCTTGGGAATGCAGGGTTTTCCATAACAGCGATTAAAAATTACAGAGTTATTTTAACATTGATGTCGTTTATGATGAGCTATGGAGCCAGGCAGTTAAACAACCACATTGGCACTTAAATAAAAACTTTTTTTTTTCTTTAGGATAATTAAAAAATAGTGGCAGTTCAGTGGTTAGCACTAAAGTCACAATACTCCCCAAAAAAGTCCAAGTTCAAATCAATGTCTGTGAGGGCCTTTCTGTGTAGAGTCTATGCACTCTTCAATTATCTTGATGGCAGAAGTTCACATTATTCACACCGGTTTTCATCATTCACAGCGTCACAACAGCATTTATTTTGCGATGCAACTCAAACTTATAAAAGATGTCTACTGGGTTACACGTACTAAAAGCAGAGTTTCTAATATTGATTGCGTTTAAGATCTTTTAAAAAAAAGTGGGAAAAGAAATTCTCGTAATAATCGGGAAATACCCACAAGTCAATTATCTGGCCTGGCACTTGAGGGGTCCAAACATATTTTAGAAGAGACCAGTGCCCCCGCGGCCACCCTCTAGCTCCGCCAGTGCTAACAAAGACATTCCACTCGTTTATTTGAACTAAATCAGAATGTATCTTGCAATCAGTAGCCCCTAATCCTCACCCAAACCTATTAAGCGTATGGAATCTGATAGTGTGTTATGGTTCACGGGGAATTAGCAGCTGTAGAACTGTCAAATTGTAGACTTAAATTGTACTACTTTTTAAGCAAATGAAGTCAATTAACATCTGACAAGCCTTACTCGGATGGCAGTTCTGATTGAGCTCACTTCTCTCTTGATCACTCCAAAAAATTAATTGGCTTCTTCAACAGAACATGATACGTGTTATACTTAAGCTTCGTCGTTGTTGTTGTGGTGTTGGTTTCTTTCCCAGAGGTCCGCTGTCTCGGTATTCTATTGATCTGGTGAGAGAGCACAGTGGTGGAGACACAAAGCTCAACATTTGCTCTCAGTTAACATTGTTTTACACAAATTAATGCAAAGTCCTCACATTAGTTCCATTTTCTGCATCACTCAGAGAGTTTCAACACAGAGGCAGCCAAACATTGTGGAGTCCCTTAGAAGTCTGGCCATGAATAAATATTGTGTAATCTTCAAAAGTTGCCATCCACGCACAAGTCTTGCTGATTGGGTCGGTCTGGAAAGGTTTTACCGGGAAAGACTTTGGACACAGTTAGGGAACACTGACATCATTAAATCGAAGATAATTGAATCCTAAATTGTGAACGTCAAACTTAATTATCTTGTTGAATTTGTGAACCTTCTCTTGAACGACACGTGAAAAGAAAAAAAAAAAAAAAAACATTGTGGAAACACGAACTGAAAACTGCTACTGAATATCCGTGTTTCAACATTGCGATCATCTTGATGTCTTTCTTTCCTGCCTATACGGTGACTTTGCAATCTCTGGCACCACAAATTAAAAATGTGACTGGTAAACGTCAGTTAAATGAAAAACAGAGGCAGGCCGTTTCTTTTTGTACCATTTTTAAGCGTCACGTTGGATGTCCCCGGTGCTTTTTCCAAGCCCAAATAAATATGAGGAAGAGAAGTCAGCATAAAATGTGAGCCATATAAATCATGCAAGTTAAAAACACGACTCATTGTGGTGACCCCTGATGTGAGAAGCGGAAAGAAGAGGCCGTAAACTTTGAATGGGAACATCTTCAACGATATTGGCAGCTCACAAAACGACCTCTATCCTTAGTTGTAAGTAATTTCAGTGTCCCCAGTCAAAAAGGAATCCCTGGTTCTTTTGTCCAGGCATGATTGGCAGATCACATATATATGGCTTTTGAAAGATAGTGACGGGTTTATCCTTTCATATGATCCTATGAAGGAAGTTTGCCTTTCCAGGGGTCATCCATATTCATCCTTTAATATACAAGTCAGTTCAGTTCAGTTGGGAGGAGAGGGAGTTTAGAAAGTCTGGCCTATGAAGTCCAGTGTCCAAATGTTTTTACTAGCCTCTCAAGTGGTGGAGACAGACAGCAGTCTTCTTTGTGTTATGTATTCATGACTGGAAATTTCTTCAAACTAAATATAGCCATGCAAAGAGCTGCCCCTTGCCTTGCACTCAGTAAAACTTTACAAAGAATGAATCCTTTAATATGAATCATTCAACTATATTACTTGACGTGTCAAGAAAACATGTATTTTTTGCCATTTGCTTATTTATTTTGTTTGTCATTTTGAACCCATGGTTTAAGTTCATCAAACAAATATGGATATTAGACAAAGATACCACGAAATACAGTTTTTGATTGATAATTTCATTTATTAAAAAAAGAAAACTACCGCTACAGCCTATGACTAGTTTTCATCTTTGCGAAGATATTTTGGCTCACATAATTGTTTGAATTCATTCACATTAGAGGCTTTCTAAGCTTGAATGACATTTTGTCACAGCATTTTAATTGGATTCAAGTCTAGGTGACTCCAAAACCTGCAGAAACACTTCAGTTTTTGGTCATAAAAAAAAATGAATCTCCTTCGGGATAGTTTTGACGAAAAGGCAAAAGACCATATTGCTGGCAGGTATGCAACTTGTGCTTCCCTTTGTCATAAATTCTGAGACAGTCCCATAAAGTGTAAAACAAAAAATGTGGGCTAGACAAACAAAATTACAATAACATGCTCCAAATAGTATTCTCCCACCGGGGAGCTAAGCCGTGAAGGACAATTAGGTAATTGTTGAGTAAGCTTTATTGTGCAATTTACGGTACAAGATGGCCTCCATGCTCTTAATAAAAACTCAAAAGTCTACTTTTACGAGATGTCACAGACTCTGCTTTGAGTGAATGTTATGTTTACAAGAGTTGTACAGATATAGCAATAAACCCAAAACAAGCTGACAAAAGAGTAGACTTTACATTTGAGGCTCTTCACGTAAAAGCTTGTTTAACACAGTTTCAAGGATGGTCATTCTGGGTCATTTGTAACTTGTGGTGCAGACGCAGCTGTGTTTGCTAGGACGAGGCAGCGATGTGTGCTTATAGCACCATCCCTGTTCCCCTTTCCAAGCCCAAAGTGCTGAATTTCCACCAGTCTTGTTACTCTAAAAGCTCCAAGGGACGAGATGCTGCAGACCTTGAGGTTTGCGGCCCGCCGTGATGCAGGGGAGCCTTGAAATCACCTTGTTACATAAAAACACCAAGTCCCTCCCCAGTGGGGAACAAACTTCAACACGTCTTAGTTTGGGAATTTCCACTGCTGTCAGGCACATTGCTGTAATGGTCCCTTTTTACACAACAACTTAAGACAGATCATCTTATCTTAACGGCCAGTTGGAGCGCAAGGCCACGTGCAAGTATTTGCAATATTTTCCTGAAATGGCTGAATCGTGGTTTTATGCACATCCAATTTGTCTCTGGCATCAGTTTCCTGAAATGTCAGATATGACACAAGATTATTCAACATCTTGTGGTCTGGCCTCTGGAAGAGATGGCGAGTTGCACATGAAGAGATGCTTGTTTTATTCCACGCATTCAGAAATGGAGAGAAAAACAAAAGTCACTAAAGAGTTTCTCCCTGTTCCCAGAATGTCAACACGGGCTTAGCATCTGCACACTCAACTGTCAAATTCTGATTTATTGATTTCACACATGATCGTTTCAAAGTGTCCCTATGTTTCAAGTCAGAATCTGCTGCTGGAACTTGTGATAAAATTTCTCAAGCAAACATACACAAACTACTGATGTGACTCCGCCCCTCCCTCCCTAGCACAACTTAGCAAGGCCAACGTGTGAGAGCTGCCAAAGTTTGTTGGCCACCATAAAGACAAACAAAAAGCAAATGTAAGCGTTATTAATGGCGTTGATTCATGCATGGTACTTCACTGTCGACGCACACTATGTGGCTCATTAATGAGTCTGGAAAAATGTACAGGTAGTTTCCAACATCGTAAGCTGTGAAGCTTCTTTTAAACTTGGATGCTCGACTAAACTTGTGTGTGGCTGTGATGAAGCCACACGCAGTCAAAGGATGGGGTCGAAACAGGTTACATGCTGACATGGAATATGTCGACACTCAAGCAGGCAGCACTGGGGGGAGTTGACCTTTTTCACTTTGACACGGTTGCCAGGTTTCAGTCTTAATAGCGGACAATTCTGGAAATGCAAAAATAATTCTTGGTATCATGAATTGTTTTGATTTTGAAAGCTATGTACAACTTTCACATTTTAACCTGCTCTGATCCAGGAAATGGTCCTACTGTCCTGTGACAATATTCACTGAAACCCTGATTCAAGTTGAGATTTACATTTGGAAAGAATTTTCCTTCTTGGGTGAATCCATTTCTGATTTAATACTTAGTAGTGATCTCTGTGAGACGACCACACAGACATCTGTAACAGTTTTCTATTAAAAATTGGTTGAGGGGGGGCGTTCATTCAAGTCTAACTTTATTCTGTTTGGTGTTTCCAGAGGGAATTTGTATCTCAAGCTGAACAAGTTTAAAGACGCGTGACTTAATGTACTGCAGCGTGAAAAATGACTTTGGTGGAAACAAAGCTATATGTTATATTTATGGAGCGCAGTCGCACTTTATTGTTTACTGGCTAAATTCCTGCGTTACATAATCACCCCAGAAACTCATCAATCCAAAAGCGTGCCAGGACGCCTCGGTGACTGAAGATACCAAAATCCACAACACAGTAGGGCCCCTAATGCTGAATAAAAAATGGGTTTCTTCTTTGGGGACGGGTTATGCCTCAATTGTAAGCGGCAATTGACAGTGTGCTGATATGAGGACACTGATCCATCTTGAAAATTAAAATCAGAGAGAAATTAAAAGGGAATAAAACAACACGAGAGATCTAAATGCGTGGTTGATCCAACACGTGATCAAAACTGTTTTCAACACGTGTCTGGAAAAGCACAAGTGCGTACGCTTCAAGGATATTCCCTCATTTGTCCCCTGAACGATCTGTTTAACTACACAGAGGTCGCCTGGATCCTGAGATGTTTACAGCAACAAATTATTTATTCGTCAAAATATGACCCACGCCCTTATTTTAAGAGGGTGACATTTTGCAACTGTGACCATAGTTGAATCCGTCAATCCTAATGCATGGCTGTTCCTGGCATGGGTGACATGTGACACTCACTGTTATGATAGTGACTCAATTAAAGTCGCCTCATACTGTCAAATCAAGCTGAAAAGTGTTTCAATTTTAGATACATTGTTGAGTCACGTGCAGTTTATTTACGATGTTCCCTAACTGTTTAAGATAAATAATGACCAAGACCTTCCGTGAATAGCCAAAATCCACCGGTAACTAACACACCCATAGAAAAAAAAAATTGTCGATAGATGCCATAAGATGATAGAAAATACTCATGTATAAAAGAAACTCCTTGACTCACATCAACATAGTTCCTATAAGCACCATATTGCCACAAGGTCATTTCAAAGCACTACTTTTGGATGCATGTCATTTCTCAACTCACTTTGACACTGTTTTCAGTTCCTTCTTGCAGATCTCTTTTGTAATTATCCACTAACAGAATTCAAATTTCAACACGTTTATTGAAACAGATGCTCTGCATTTAACCTCTTTCCACTTGGTGTCAGTCATACATCATTAGAATTTAGGGATTTTCAAATATCAGTTTTTTTGGTCCTCTTCCCACTGTCCACGTTTCTTTCTGTGAATGTTCATCCAACAGTCCGTCTCGACGCTGGATTTATTGTCTGTTGTGAAACTCACAAGTATGGGCTGTCTGATCAATAAATTTGCCTGTCATTGTGAAAAATTGTGAAACGCAAATAGGCATTGCATCTTGGGAGCATAGTGGTCCAAGGAATGGATTCTTTATGTAGCGATCACCAAGTACTTCATCTTGTTTGCACATTCCAAAAATAAGAGATGCATGTACAAAATGTGGGAACATCACATTTTTCATAGCGTTAATGGATGTTTGTCTCTCAGTGTCTATCATGTGATTGACAGTTGATCAGTCCGGGTACACGCCACCTTTCAAAGTCAATTTCCCAAAAATGAACAGCAGACAAAACCTCTGTGGGAAGATTAAAAAAAGAAAAATGGTCTGGATGGACACCTTCACTGTGACAGCAGTATCATGAAGCCACCTGGTTCTCATTGAGACATGTGTCATTGGTTTGGCAGAAACCACCTGGCTGACGCAGCTTCCATTAGTTCCTGTGAAGTTAATGTGCGTCAGCAGACCTATCAAGATTCACACTTGTGTCAGCGCTCTCATCTGCCCTTACTGCTCACGTTCCTTCCAAAAAGACAATGCCGCAAAAAGCGACTACGTTGGTTAACTCAGACGTCAAATCCAACCACCACTCCCGAAATATAATTTACGGTCATTTTTCTTGGAGGGACCAGAGCGAAAATGTTGTTCTGTCTTCTCCACACAGACTGTCTGAACTTGATTTTAAATATAACTACACTTGCAAATCCAGTCACCCAGCCACTATCATAATTAGTGACTAGGAGTTGTAGAATGGAAAAAAAAAAGAACCTCCACTGGTTTGTGTGTTATACCACGATAACATAATGATTGGCTCCCTTAACGAAAAACAGTGCATGTCAAATAAAGTCCAGATACAGCTAGAGAAACATTCTTTTTGGATGAATGCTGCTGATTCCAAATGCAAAGACTTATGTAAACATGATCTACATTCATCACTGATATCAAGCCAGACTTGTACTTTTGATGAGCCTTAGAAAAGAAGAAGCTGATATTTCAACTCTTGAGAGAAACTTTTAGAAAGGCTTCCAACAATCCTAGAAAACCTGTCTCAGGCTTGACGCTTTTCACTCTTTTCTGTCTGGGAACCAAACATTTCCCAGAGCCCTCAAGGAACCATCGGGCAAGAAGGCCAGGGATTTTCAAAGACTATAAACTCACCACGGACTGGTTTCAAGGGAGCGAGGCCCGAGTCTAACATTTGTCTTGGCAGTGGTTGTGAGTGCCAACGTGAATGCAGATAGCTCAGTGACATCACTAACATGGGAAAAGTGACTTCAGGGTATTATCTGAGATACTAATTCCATTTGGCTCAGTTAGACCCTGTATTAATGACATAGAACTGGCAGGGGAGCTAATTTGTAATGCTCCAGCTGGGAATAGTTGGTTAAAGGATACTCCTGAATAAGAACGTCACAAATTACCGCTTTCCAGGAGAAAACGCAGCACTGACGTCTGCACACTTCCACATACGCATTTACATATTGTAGTGGATTGTGCAGCACACAATTGAAACGAAACAACATCAAGACATTTTAAATACAACTACTGGACCAACTGCAATTCCTGAAAAACCAGACTTCATCGTCCTTCGTAAAATATTGATAGATTTGATGGATGTTCTAAATAAACTAAAATCTGACAAAAGTATCGGGTAGAAGCGATCACGGCTATATAAATCAAGATATAAATCTCGCAGCTTTCATTGCAGCCATAAAATGTGAACACACTTCTGCAAAATGACAAAAATTGAGTTGTCTAGTTTGTTGTCAGTGGCATGAGTGCTTGTTTTAAATGGTGTGAGTATTTTTGTAATAATGAAAGTTTGAACAGGGGTGTGCAGACTTTTTAAATTCAGTGTAATTGTCGAGCACATTTTAACTGCACAGCTTTCTTCACTTGAAAACAAGGGATTGACTCGAACACGTGGTTACACTCAGTTTTCTCATCAGGTGAAAAACCTTCAACACATGAAATAATAAATGATTTTTGTACCAATTCACACTTCATGCATTAAGTGAAAGATTATTTATCCACATTAATTTTATCCACATTTATCCACTCCGTACACAACAAAATATTTCATAATATAATAATTCATAGATTTTTGTTGTTTGCAATCACTGTGAGTGGCGGCGTGGACGCGCAGTAGTGTTAATTGGATAGAGCGCTCACCAGTAGTCCGTGGGTAATTTTGTCTTTCCCTGCGTCACTGATCTGAGCGTCGCTTTCCTTAGGGTGCAAACATTTTTGAATGAGAAATGAGGAAGTGTCTGTCAACCAGCAAACGGACACCTGTGCGCGCGTGAACTGGGAAGCGACAGGGGAGAACGCGCTCGCACTCGATCTATGAGCGCTCGCTCATGCGCGTTCCCGTTCGTATCGCCATGGTCTCCTGTGGACGAACAGTGCTCATCTCTCATTATCATTTCTTTGGGCCCGGTCTCTTCAATGTGAAATAAACGAGGAAAAAAAACTAGTAGAGATAAGAAAGAAAGTTTTTGGCCTTCAAAATGCTCTTTTATTGATAAAAATACAATTTTAACTTACTAAATCTACAACGTGTACCATATTATGTCCATCACAACAATGTCATTGCTTGGAATGTTTGAAATAGCCTGTTACATAACCATGCTTTATCCTGAAGAGGTCTTCTTCAAGTGTGATGAATGCATCCCATCTGGGCTCTGTTCTCTATTGAGTGTCCCGTAATTAACGTCAACAGCATTAAGTCGGTCGTTGGCAGTTGTAGGTACATTACTATTTTTCTCAGAAAAAGGAGGGAAGGTCAAAGACATGTGAGCTTGGTTTTCCACCTCACTTATGAGAAAAACCTGATAGATACACAGTGGTTGCTGGAGACAATTTTTACAAGCTTCTCCAAGATCTGACGCACATTGCGCTCTGCAGGCTTAGATGTACTCGAGGCGGCAAGAGGGTTATGTAACAAGGACAAAAACTCAAGTTCTAAAAGTCAAAAGGCTACGTATATACCGTATATTATTGTAAACATCCGATTTGTCTCCTCTTAAAGCACGATTTAAGTCAACTGAATGCCGTATGCCCGTGGCATCCTCGCACAGTTGAAGACTGTGGATGTCTTGATCGTGTTATTGTCCAGAAAAGCATCCTGAGCGGCCACAGAATGCACATGCCAGAAAAATCTCACAGTCCAGACATTATGTTTAGAATTTATGTTTGAGGACTCCAACAAATATATAAAGATATTTTTCTTGCGCTATGATTAATCAAGCATGGACAGAGAAGTACAAACTGTTTTTCTCCATTTCACCAATCGACTTGTGTTTCACCAAAGCGTCTTTATTCCTTCTTTTATGGTTCACTGGCTGGGTACTAGAGCAAATCCACTGAGGGTTGAACAATTCAAACTAACAATAACTCTAGCCGTCGAGCATGTCCACGTTGGCTTTCCTTTCCACTTGTTTTATTGCTCAATTGAGACCAAAGTGATGGTAAACTCTCCATTCATAGCCTTAGCGAACTCTCAAAAGGGGGAAATAATCAGCAAAGGAAGTTCAAAAGAAGCATCCGACCGTGATGAGCCAACGATAATGTGTCGGCTTCTCCGACTGATGCTACAAAACAAAAGTGGCTTGTGTGTATCTTCTTAGTTGTGTTGACAGAAACAAGCTCCCTCTATAATTAGAATATTTTGATCACAGTGGGTTTATGTAACTTCAAGAGGAGTCAGTCAATATCATTTATAAACTGTCAAATTCAACCAGTCTTGTTAAATGTCTTAAAAATCAGTAAACAAGTGCACAACTGAGCTGGAACAAACATGGCCTTTGCAAGATGTCTCACCCCAAGGAAAACATTCAACTTTTTCTTCATCAGCATTTAAATGTCTGTCTGTCCGTAAGTGGCAAATAAAAGGAGATTACTGGCCGAGCCATAAAATACTGACTGTCGAGTGATACAAATGGTGTGCACTCTTACGTTTGACTAATGTGCTGTGAATACTCAATGTTCTCTTCCCAGAATGGGAATTTGTCAAAGTGGGAGGAGAGGGAAAAACTGTGAGACTGTCAGCACCGATGACTGAGCTCTTGTCGTTTTAGACCACGAGATGAAACACGGGGATGAACCCCACCGCATCGTGACAGCGCTCCAGTGCGCGCTGGTTGACTGCACCGCAGACTTCTGATCATCTTCTCGTAAAGGCCTTTGTTCTCACACTTGGGGTCGCTTGCCTCTGTGCCAAAAGTGCCGGGGGACTGGGGCCAGGCAGAGGGATTCACTGTGCTGTCTCTCATGCCAAGGACAAACAAAAGAAAGCCAAAGTAGTTGAAATAGTGATGAGGAACGCATGAGAAATTTGGAGGCATCGCCATAGCAGCATGGTGGTGTTGTGCTTTAAAAGAAAAACATCTGAAGCATTTTTGTGTAGCGTGAATGTCTTTCATGATTGGATGAAATCGGTTTTTACGACTGGTGAGACCACCCTTTGGTTTAAACAAATAGACAGTCTGTGAAAGTTTGTTCAACAATTTGTTTTCATCTTACAAAACAATAATTTACGAGTGAAATGGATTTGCTAAAATAAAGTAAATGAATGGTTGAGTTATACACTCAAATTTGTTTACATCCACACAGGCACACAAAATGCCACATTTAAACAAGATGAATGAGTCTACGCTAATATCAATAATCAATAATTTATGACACTTGTTTAGACTCATAAATCAAAGGAAAAGAGTCTTAATTTTTTTTTTATAAGCTATTCATTGTTACATTTCATTGACCTGAGTAAGAAGAAACAAAAATGTTAGCAGAAAGCTAGTGGAAGGTAGTCGTTGACAAAAGTTTCGAAATGACTAGATCGTGCAATCCTGTGAGCGTTATTATCTTTGTGAAAGCAGAACATGCCATACGGCTCTTTGATTGGAGTGCGAACATTGTAGTTCCATTGATGATGTTTCTCCACACAAACCTATTCCATCTGCCTTGAAATCATCCATTTATTATAAAATGGCTCCAGACAAATATCACCACATTACAGCATCTGGACTTTATGAGTGTGGAATCTATTATATAATTTTGTCTGGTGCCCAGAGGTCTTGTCGGGATTATGGGAACAATACTTCTATAACCCCTCGAACCTAGAATGTAAGTATTTCCATTTTTCAATTTGTTACCAATTTTACTTCTGCACATGGCAAACAGCTCCCGGTATGATGGAGTGCACTCTTCACATCTATATGCCAAATAAATACTATCATCTGATCATGATTGCCATCTCCAGTGGTGCCTTGATGAGAGAACATAATAAAAAAAATGGCTTGGTTTTATAGTTTAATGATGGTACAATGTGGGACAAGCCGAGTCACAACAACAATAACAGAGGTGTAGTGCTATTTTGGTGCCTCAAGGGGCGTGGCCTAGTGAGTGACATAAGGTGCATGGCTGGTTCGCCTTCACTTGAGCATCTGAGCGTAAGACTTGGCCTACGTACTAGAGCTGCTGGAGGACTCGGGCAAATATGCTATTAGGCTAACAATGTTTTTTTTCCCCCTCAAAATCAATCCTCAACTATGTCGTCCAAATGAAAACTACTCGTTGCAATTTAAAATAATATTTTATTTTCAAATTGTGCAAAAAATATAAAACTCATTTACAGTATACATGCCTGTATAAAAACAAGTCAACCAAAAGAATTGAAATGCAGTCACACTTTCTTTTATCAACCTGCTGCCAAAATGTTACAATTATTTACAATTTCCATAACTTTACAAAACCCATCATATACTTTCCATTACGATTACGGTATGTTGAAGACTGGACTGCCGAGCATAGCGATAGGACTGAGGTAGAATAAAGAAATATGCCGGAGATTTTCTTAGTGGCCATACATTAATATGATATGAAAAAGATTTACTGGTCATGAGGACCGATTGGCCTGGTTTGTGTTTGTAATTTATTCCATTTTGGACACTTTTCTCACATAAAATGCAGTGAAGTGTAGGATAAGACAAAAGTGCATAAACAAATCATTTTGAACATGAAACTTTCCACACTTCCAATTATGGCTCCCGTGTCAACATATAAAATGCATCTATAACTGTAAAAGTGACACATTCATCTGTCTTGGGTCGGGTAGAGGAGGCAAACATTATTTTCATTGGAAATCAAAGCAGAAGTAAATGCAGAAGTAGGGAAATGTGGCAAAAAGAGACGATAACATATAAAAAAAAAGAGAGAAATGTTATTACATGGTACTCCTTCAATATATATATATATTATGTACACGCTGATTAAATAGTGTGATCAGTATACATTCCTGCGTATGAAAACAATATTAATAACACCTATGTAAACATAACAACTTTCATCGACCCAGCACCAGCTGTTCAATGCATCATAATTTACAACATTCACACGTGAAGCCTTGCTCTATGTGGGAAAACGTGATTTTCTTGCTTTACCTTTAAGGGGGAAAGAGTTCAGACTATGCGGAGAGACGCCGCTTCCGCCGAAGGCACGTGAATGTTCGTGGTGGTATCGAACCTGCAAGCACTCCCTGCTCCACAAGAGCAGGTCAGGTGACTTTAGGATGTGATGACAGAAGTCTCACTCCCTCACGGTGAAGACGCGGAAGGAGCCTCCCTCTGTGTTGCTCTTGCTGCAAGAAAGACCAGATTATTTGATTGAATAAATTGAATCTTGCATTTGGTTTCACGGAACGCTTATATGTGATCTCACAAATGTCACAATTGGGCAGCAGAATCTGAAACGGAGTATTTTTTTGTATGCTGATTTCAAAATGGCTTTACTTCTTTTCTAGCTGGTTTTGGTTTTCAAGATAGACCTATAAAAGCTTGCACAATGCAGATTTGACCGCTTTTTGTAATTTGTAACTGACATTTCAAAAAAACATCCCCGTGTTGCCAATATTCAAAAATATGACTAAATACATTACTATGCTATATGATTGTCAACAAATAAGTCTTTTAGTTAATACAAGAAGAAAGAATTGAATTGCTTAACTTTTACATTGTAATAATATGGCAACTAGTGGCAAGTTGGATGCCGTATTGAGATGGTTTCATGCAAAGGCTTTATTTGCAATTGAAGTGAAAACAAACATGCGCGTTAGGTATAATGTGACATTGCTGGCATGGACCTGCTACTTTATAATTAGCTCATGAGTGAGACCTTGAAGCCGCCGCACATTTATTGATGATCACGATAGGCCCACTCAGCTGCTATCATATCACACATTATTATTCTGATAGTAAAAGGAGTGATTAGGTGTCGGTCAGCATTTCCAGCCTCAAGTAATCAGATCCACAGTGATTACTTGTCTTTATAATAGCCACCGCATTGTTGGCCAAGAGCACAGACCTCCACTCCAGTCTTTTATTGACCTGACACCGCCTAGCCCAATTGCACAAGTTTTTTTTTTGTTTTTTTTCTTACCCTTTCATTGTATTCAGAACGGTCAGATTATTTGAAGTGCTCAGCACTTTGCACACTCAATTGAAATGCCAGGCTATAAAGTAAGCAAAGATCCCATGTGTGGCCCATCCGCATAGCCAACCACACCATTACTCTTACAACAGCGCTAGCCACAAAAGCCTCCCTCGCCTACTTTTGCACCGGCCGCAGCGATGTGAGAAACATGGCATGCTTGCAAGCAAGCTGCTGTGCGCTTGAAAGACACATAAATCCTGCGATGGTGTGATGAATAAATGTACCTTTCTTTCACCCAGATCTCAACTTTGAGCTGTATCCAATATGTTTTGGCTGGACATTAGCACGGTGCCGAAGAAGATAAATATTATGTTTGATTTGATTTTAAAATGGACTTTGATTTGATTTTGCGACTCATCCAGCGTGCGGGATAATTCTGACCGCAGTCGGACCTCTTCATGCTGTGTAAGGTTTTTTGACTGAAAAGGGTTTCTCTTAGCCTGGTTCCAAACATGCACCACAATTCATTCAGCAGATTTTGTGTTTGCTTTCAAGAAAGTAATTATCTTTTTTATTTTTTTTAACTAACCAGGAAAAATCTGATTTGTGAATCGACTCAACTAGGGTTGCAACAATAGAATATTATATAGAATTGATTGTTCGACCCACTGGATAAAATTAGCATTAAACAAGATGCGTTTGAGATGTAATATATCGTGTGGGAGGTAGAGAATGAGACTTGGCTGTTGTGAGGTCTGGTTAGCCACTGGCTGTTAACTTGATAACCACCAGTCTGCTCGTGTATGAATGCGCTTGTTATGAGTTTGTTAACGTTTGTTCAATAATGCAATTGAGTAATTTATTTCTAGTGTGTGAATATGGTGTAGCAGTAGTTTAATGGGATCTTATTCTGTTTGTGGCAATGACAAGATAAAGATTACCTTTCAGACTGGATGCCATTTTTCAGCGCACCAACATAACTCTTTCTCTTGTCCAGAGGCAGGACGTCCACAAAGCCCCCGTCTGGTGGGATCACCCCTGCATGGATGGCCGCTTTACAAATGCTGGAGGTCTGTCCAGAGAAAGAAGGTACAGTTTAGCACCTTGTCCACATGTTTCGATTTCTTTCAGGAGATGTCCCAGTGCACGTTTGCTACGCAGTGCTTGCGTTTATGACTGTTGACTTGTAATGGGACTGACAGTCCAGGTGTCTCTGGGGAGCTGTGATGTGCAGCCAACTGGACGTCATCGGAGGCAAAGTTCGTACAAGGTGAATGCCTAGTAAGCTTCACGTAGACGTTACGTCCAGTGCTAACTCAACACACTGACTCATGAAGTGGACGTGAATTCTTGCACATCACTGTTTAGTCTGCTTTACAGTGAAGCAATCTACTTTCTACATGGCTTAGAAGAGGTCGCAGTAGTCAAGAACAGAACACATCCTGAAAATATTTCGGCTTTTTCCAATTGATGCGTGTTATTTTCTTGCGGTCTATTCCTGTCTTAATTTTCAGGTGACATTTGGTATAATGCATTTTTCTCTTGATTCTGAAGTTCAAAAAACATACACTGGACCTCTTCTACAATGTTTTGTAAAAGAACCAGTAGGAGTTCCTCAAGGTCTGTATCTAAGTACTCCAATTATTTGACTACAATTGTATTGTATCGGATTGTATCGGATTGTGACAAATAGTGCTTGTCATGTAAGTGAAGTGAGGATGTTATATTCATGAATACATGAATCAGCGGTGTTTCCCAAAAGCTCATCACTTACGTCAGTGTAGATGTTGTTGCCAATAACTGGTGACCAATAAGAGGGTTGACTCTTGCAGTCAGAAGGACAGAAGACTCTGAGGAAGAAATTGGTAAATACTGTCAAGAGTAGTGTTAAAGTGCTACTTTAATTCATTTGATGGGAATTACATGCATTGACTATGGCAATGACCATTCCAGAGCTGAAGGACATTTCCGGTCCCAAGTTTCACTTGTGGTTCAAATTGCAGTCGTGCTGAGATAAAATGTAACTGACACTGTCGTGAAAGTGATTCCTAAATATTATTTAAATGCCAAATAGTTCTTAAGAGCCCTTTAAAATGCCCTCCCCCCCAGAATAAGATAATAAACTAAAAGTAAACAATAAATGGTCCACCGGTTCCAGAATAGGCAAGGCCAAGTTATAAGATGAGATACCTTGGACAATGTGAGAGGGGCTTTTTGAATGGGCAGATTTCGGCGACTGTAGTGTAGCAGTCGATATTGGTTTCTGTTACAGATGAATGAGAAAATACAAAATATATGTTATATACATTATCCGACTTGGTTATAGACGTCAGTGCGGTACTTCTCTTACCTTGTACTTTGGCTATCATAAAGGCATTTCCTGGCTTGTATTTACTGTAAAGCACAATTAAAGGTGTGATTATTTATTGCTGCATAAATTAGAGCTATGGAAACATTGAGGCTTACCTGAAAGACTCAATCGAATTTTTCGTGGCTTTGACAAAGAAGGGAACCTTGGCTTCCATCCTCGTGATGTCTACAAGTCCGCCGTTGTTGTCAATTGCACCAAAGTGAATGGCCGCGCGGCAAATACTCGATTGCTACTCGAACAAAGGAAGGAAGAAAAAAACAAGAATGAAAAACACTTTCTTCAGTCACTATTCATGAGCTTAGAATTGTTGTATTATTCTCTGATAGCCATACTTACCACATCGTAGTAGAGCGTTCCCCAAATTTTTCCTTTTCTATTCATGCAATTAGCGGGACACTTGTATCTAGAAAGTTAGAAGAGGATGCAAAATAATTAGGACTATATAGTATAAACAAATATAAAACCAAGATGTCTTTGCCAAAGTTATAATTTAGTTTCTTTTTTGTTTTTTTAATCGACGCCACAGAATGTTTAAATTTAACTTGTCTTCAGATAACTCTCTACAAAATACTCTAACAAATCCAATAATTGAATATGAATAACTTTACCTGTTGCAGGTTACTCCTCTGCACTTGTCTCGCAGTCTGGTCTCACACTTGATGCTCTGAGCTGCAAAAAAAAAAAAAACACAAAAAAACAAAAAAACAAACACAAGGTGAGAAATGAGGTAAAACATTGTCGAGGTCATGCGAGTGTTCTACTACTTACCCAAGTTGTTGTTACTAGGACTCCTTGAAGATGGGTTGCTGGGTGTGGAGGGCCTGGACATGGGTTTCCTTGGAGCGGAGGGTTTGGGTTTAGGTTTAGCAGTTGTGCGAGGCACGACGGGCACCTGAGGCTTCTCCACCTCGTTCATATCCTCAGTCTCTGTGCGCTGGGAGTCTAGCATTGGGTACAAAGTCAAGACAGGTTGTCGGGATGGGGCGTACACTTATCGTGGAATGTCGGACCTGTTAATCAATGTATTATTTTTTAAATATAATCCAGTAAAATACATTTTTTTTTTACTTTTTAAAGTACAGTTCAGTTGTATATAACTTTTAAGTACAAAACTTAATATACTTGAGTACAATTTTATGCGCAACATATTTTAATTGATTATTGCTTAAATTTACCCTCACATGTATTTCAGCAGAGTGTTTGATTAAACTGTGCAGTGGCTTAAAATATTCTCAAATGCAGCGGAAAGTATAATAGGTGTCTTTGTCACACTCAAATTGGGTATTTGAAATTATCAATGGAAATCGGTCACTTGGGGGCAGTATAATACAGACATTAACAAAGAAGAGTTTCATGCAATAATATTATTGTTTGTTGTTCTAAGAGGATAAAGAATATGTGCCTATGAGTTTGCTTTGCTACAAATGTTGCTGCACTCTCTGCTTTCAAATATTTGTTTCATACATTAAAGGAAAAGGTTGGGTCCTGTCTATCTCAAGGCATCACTAGAGCGAAGTATATTTGAGGCGGTACTTTGTCTTATATATATAGATTATATAGTAATATATAATTACACTATATTTAATTGGAATGTAACAACACTATGCTCACCTTTGTAGCACAAATTATTTCTGCATCCTCCACCGTAGCTGGGAGGGCACTGGGAACAAGGGCGACCATTTTTGTAGGGCGCTTCGCCGATCCAGTTGCCCCTGCAGGAACACATGGCACATATGTTGACTGAGGGTTGGAACTTGTCAGCATCACTTTGCTGGCTGCTCTTGTAATGACTTTTACACGATTCGCCTGCGGTCAACACTCCTAAGAGGATAATAAAAGCCCGCCTCGTTGTCTCTAAATGGAATGGAAACAAGCTCTTATTTTCCTTTCCCAATACTTCATTATCAGGCTTCTATTTTCTGACTTCTGGAGGAATTTGAGTGGCCCCAAAATGTCATTCAGCGTTGAAATGAGCGGTCAAGCCGACAGCTGTGAGGACGTTAGGAAAGTTCCGTTTGCTGCCAGGGCTTTTAGGAAGAAAAATGTAAGCAAAGAGCAAAAGTGTCATTTCTGGAATCTTTAGTCTTACTTTGGGGAGTAGTTGCAGACAAGGTAGACGGCGTTCTCCCATGTTTCCCCCCACACGTTCATCCTGGGACACACATGCACGGCGCAGCCAACTCTGCTTGTGGTGGACCAAACCATCTGTGAAAAGGGGAATGAAAGAAAGGCCAATGTAAGATGGATGTTCTGAATGAATGAAAAGAAACATCTAGTAGGGTAACCTATAAAACTGGCGGCCCATTTTTCCTAACGTCCTCTCTCTCTCTCTCTCTCTGTCTCTCATCTTTCGGGTCGATGGATCATTCCAGAGGAAGCGAGCAGACATGCGGTCAGGATTAACAAGGCCGGTGGGACGCGGCGGACTGGCCAGCCTGTTTTTATGCCCCCGTCAGACGCCCGTCTCGTGTGAACACACTTTGCCCTTTGGGATATTACCTTGATCCCTCTCGTCAAGCAAATGGAAAAGTAGTCATGCTCTAATATCTTACTCGGAAGCGTCCAAGGTAAAATAAAACACCTTAATGAAACGGAAAACTGCTGCAGTAGTGCTAAAAATGAATGATGTGCCATTTGAAGGGGAATACAACACTGCAGGTTCCAAAACCCCTCCTAACGTTTCCTCCTTTGCCTTTAAATGTGTGTACGTGCGCTCCCTCCTTTGGAATGTTCATCTATTTTCCTGGTAGAGACATTTCAAGGCCACTGGAAGCAGTGAGTCAGCAAGCAGAACTCATGTGTGATGTGTGCTGAGGAGTCTCCATCTTTGGCGAGGATTGCTCAGTAGGGCAAATACAGTACTCTTCCATCTTCGCTCCTTGACATGTGTGCGCTCAGGGCCAACAATGAGGCGCTCTAAAACAGCCACACCAGCTGATTGCTCCGAAGGAAAGATGGGGGTTTACAGAGAGCTAGCTAACTAACTGCAAATTGCAATTGACCTGGGTGACCAGTGATGGGAACGAAGGTGCTGGAGTTCTTAAACATTGGGGGTCACTGATTAACTGCCTTAGTAGGTATCATTTCATTTTTAAGGGTATATTCTGTCAATTTCAAAAGCAGGAAACTTGTGGGCAAGGTTTGGATGCTCGCTTCAAGCAGTCCCCCCCCCCTAACTCCCTGCAACATCTTTAGAGGAATCCAGGTCAAACGTGGAGGGATGAGTGTGAATGACTACCAGATGGCCCTGGTCAAGATTCAGGCTGAGGGCCAGAAGGAGGAGTCAGGATGTTTCTGTAAACACATCTCTGCAGCTTCAAAGTAAACTTTGAAGGGACGTTTTGTTAAATGCTGCTACTCTCAGCGGCCATAAAAAACAAGTGATAGTACCTTCAAAATCCCATTTGATAACCAACCAAAAGATCATAGCGGGCTACTCAGTTTCGATTCACACCATCTTGGACGTAGTTAGTGGCTGAATGGTTAGTAATATGTGTTTTGTATTCAATAAAGAAACAGATTAACGGCATTTTCATTCATTTCAATGAGGAACAATGATTTGACTTCTGTATGATACAGTAGGGTGCTTCCTTAAAGATCTGTTGTGCGTTTGCTCTCCCCTTACCTGGGTGTAGTGGGTGCACATGGGTCCGGAGCAGCGCTCAGGACACCAGGGATTGCACTCATGAGGGTAGGGATAGGTGTAGTCTTTCACTTCGTCGTACCAGGCCTGAACGTGGAAGGCGGGTGAGCGGCTTCTGGATAAACAAAACAGTTGGTTTAGTCCAACAGTTTTGTGCACCATGTGACCCTTTCTGCACCTCTTCCCCTCCATTACATGGGAAATTAAAAAAACAACAGAGAGTTTAAGCAAACTAAATACGGCCTCACCGCTTGACAAATCAGTATTGTAAACATGCCTTTTTAGGGTATTGAAGAGTGCACAGCATGATGCGGGGGGGGGGGGGGCAAAGGGAGCGGAAAGAAGGGAATCCTCAGTGGGTGTGCTGGCACGAGAAGAAAAGCAGGGAAAGGGGGAGGTATGACGGTTCGGTGAGAATGAGAGCAGATTCCTGGAAGGGCACCTGCTGTGATAGCAATACTCGGTTATACACAGAGGTCTACTGTGGACACACGCACTCATGGATAAAACTAACCATTACAGACGGAGGTGTTGCCCAATACATTTGTCCACATAGTGTATGGTACAATAGTTCCTACCCAACACATCTTTAAAAAAATCCCCTTGAAAGATTAAATGAAGCAGCAGGGGTATGAAAATAGAAAAAACAGATTAGCACAGTTTGGCAGATTTTTGGCCCCATTTATGGTGCCCTTTAGCGAAGGGGGGTGCATGAATGACAAAACGGGATGTCGGCGGCCAGCGGTGGACTACCGGTACTTGCAATTGGCACGATTTTCACTAGCTCCCAGCCAGACGGGCCTGTCAACAACACTTAAGTGATTGCCAGCGACTGTCAATGTGAAATGAGTTACCGGCAGATGTTATTTGCTTAACTGTTTTTGTGTCTTGCTTGGAATCCACGCTGTATTCATTTGTACTTGTAAATACTACTCATTTGGGGGATAGTTTTAACAGGGATAATAAAAGTGGCCAAAAGAAAACATGTCGGTCTCACCTGCCCCAGTGAACAGCCAGGTTCTGCCCAATGGACATGAGAAGGTCCTGTGGACCATGATCCCACTCGCAATTCTCAGCCCAGTGAGTGGCAGACCTTTCCAGTTCGTCGTCCCACACCTGCCGACATTTACAAGATCCACTTAGAAGCTCAGTTAGAATTATATATATATTAAAAAAAAAAAAAGCATGAAAAAAAATCTACAAAAATATGAATAGAGTAGCGGACAGAAGAGTTTTGGCATACTAGGACATGGACCTTAAAGATATCAAAAAGTTGCTCAAACGACTTCTCGTAGCAGAGAGGACCCTGAGAGCAACCCCTCAGTAAATTTCCAGTCTTTTGGTTCTCTCTCTCACAGACACACACACACACTTTTCCAAGTACACTGCTTAACCTTCAAGGAGTCCCAACATCAATAATTCCTCTACTTTGCCCACTTCAGCACCATGTCGGCCCCTAATAAGCTCCCCCCTCCCTCACTTGTCTTCTTCAGCATGAAGCAGGTAGACAGCACAAAGTCAGCATTATTATCCAGCTTGTTAAAAAGAAACACACAACGCAGCAGGCTGGTAATAGTGTGCCGCCATGACTGCATGTTTCCAGCTGAGAGAATAGACTTTTTTTTTTTTTTTTTAAACTATAACAGCACTTTGTAATAAATTTTTAACCCATTAGGCACAGTCCAGTTTTCCATGCTGTGGTTAACTAAGTGACCGTTTATTTCATTGTCTAAACAAAATTATAACCTATAAATATTTGCAAAATTAATTCAGAGCTTGTTTGACTTGAATAAATAGATGATGAATCTTTAATCAACATTTAAGCAAAAAGGAAGAGTTGCTTTTTTTTATTTGCTACACTGCACATGCTATTTGATCTCGAACCTGTGTCAAGGCACCCTCTGACGTATGTATGATCATTCTTACGCTAATTTTCTGCTTTACTCTTTGAGATTCCCCATGAGCCTTTAAAAACAACACGTACATGCTTCCATGACCCTTGTGTAAACGTGGCTGTCTCTCTTTCAAGCTCCTCCATTAACACCCTCCCCACAGTTCCATTAAAATACACATTTACATGACCGTAGGACAATTTTGAAAAACCTATTTTTCTGTAGGAAACTATGTACTTGTCCAAAAGGCTTCATGTGCAAACGAGTTTGCCTCACCATGTACTCCATGTCGGCCGCACTGGGGTACACCGAGCCCCTCAGCTTGTTGTGCAGCTGGAGGATCTCCTCTCGGTCTGACCAACGGATGGCACGTCTGCTCCTGCTGCCTCTTCCATCTTGGCCGGTGCTGTTGTGACCCACTTCTTGGTCCTCGTAACGACTCAACAACCGCCTGAGCCCCTGCGAGTCGGGCAGGAAAAGAGACGCCGAGTTTCCGAGCAAGGAGAGCAGCAGAAGGGTGAGGAGAGGGATGAAGGCCATTGTTGACACTGCGACGACTGAACACACTGGTGTGGTTTTTTTTATATGCTGGTCCTGACACAACCTGCCGAGAGGGAACATTTCATCATCAGTTTCTCCCTGTTGTGGGAGTACAGATTACAACAGTGAACTGAGTAACATTTCTTACATTGAAAACGTCCTCTTTTACTGCATCACAATATGACAAATTACTGCTAAGATATTATGCGTAATGTGTCAATAGGATAATAACGAGAAATATTGACACGAATGCACCAATGACTCAAACATCATGTCATCGCCATCATGAGCATCATAAATAAATGTCTTTTTAAAGACAAATGACATCCGTTTTTTAACTGGAATTTAAATGACTATGCCACTGATTTCCACAAACCATGAGCATCTGGTGTCATTAAGTTCCAAGTCCAAATAAATCACTTTTCACAGAAAATGCCAAAAAGAATAGAAGCTAAAAAAAAAAAGTTCTCTTCCTTGATTCTAACACATAATGGGCGGCGTTGCAATACTTTATTTGAACACAAACAGTGGCGCAACACATGGGGAATGAGACGATAATCACATATTCTTTATCTTATGCAAAGAATGATTAATATTACTGCAGCTTACTGAGAAGTAGAGTTGCCTTCATGTATATCCATATGTTTGTATCAGGTGGCCAAGTTGGACACACCAGAACACGATGCACAATGTACATACACAATGTGCAATGGAAGCAACTTTATCCCAACAAACTGTTTAAGTCTTGATATTCAATTTTATTACATCACTGTGTTTTCATATATTGCATTAAAGAGTGATATTTTCCTTTTTAAAAATCACTTTTTGTTGTTTTTTTGGAGAGAGCTGGAACAGATTAATGGCATTTCCTTTCATTTCCATAGGGAGCGATGATTTGACATCTGAGTTTTGAGTTACTAGTAGTGTCGCAAAACAAATTCAACTCATATCTCAAAGAACCACTGTCTCAAAGGAATCACTGTACCAGTTTTACTAATCACCTAACTGAATGCTAAATGGTAGTATGCAATTCATAATGAAATATCTTAAAAGCACCAGTGGCACAAGTACAAACTGTAATTATCAAAAAAACACACTATTAGGTACAATCGTGCAATCCAAAGAGATCATATCAAGCAAGCATATCAAAAATTCATTTCTAAAAAGATAAAAACTAATGATAATTGAGTTTAGAGATTTGAAAAGTGAAAAGTCCACACTGTGACTACAATTTGAGCACCTGTCACGCCTCAATGAAAACTGAACATTATAATCATGGATAGGGTTTTTCTTTCTTTACTTTTTAGTAAAGCTGAGTATTGGTTCTAATTTTGCCGCTAATGTTGCAGCCAATAATGATTTAATGTCTAACAAGAGGGAGGACTTGTTCAAATAAAGCGAGAAAGGTGCAACGGGTCCGTGTGAACCGAGAGGAAAATAAACAGGAGGTTTCGCTCGCACTGCTTCGCTCCTTATCCTTGAATCCCTTCACCTCTTTCTCCCTGGCTGCAAAGAGGCGGCTTGAGGTCTGGCACCGGCTCTGTGTCAACACGCCGTGCCAGGGGCAGCCGAGCCAGGCAACAGGCATCGACGGCCACACCCTGTCGCTGCTGCTCACACTCAACCGAGAGCGGCTACGCTGCCCGGGTTCTTCTCATGGCTTTCCTGAATTTTAGACCCCCGTGTGACAGATGGGGCGAAAATACATGGACGCTTCAGGTATTCCGGCCTCTTGACAACTTTGCGGAGAGGGGTGAGGCTGACCTTTACTTCACCTCAGCCCGACGCTTGCATGTCAACTCCACTTCTATCATTGATTGACAATAGGATGGATTGCATGCGTGCAGTAAGATATAAAGTAAGGACAATCAATTGTAATTGGTGTCCAAAATGTGGCCCTGGAGCAATTTTGTGGGACGCTGCCCATCTTTTAAATGTCCTGATTCATCTGTTTTAGATCAATTTTTGTCTTGTCATGAGCAAAAAAAAGGTGGAAGAAGTTTGGACATCTATGCACACAGTTTATATTATTTTCCATATTTATACCTCAATTTTTTTATGATACATCAGTGTCAATAGATTTAATTTTCCTCATTGGATGAATATATGTATCAATTTCCATTGTCTGTCTACATCCTTCCATCTATCTGTTTCAGACAAGGAACCATATTTGGTGACTGAGTGAAACACTGTTTGCATAAAATACATTTGATAGCCTTGACAGGTGATTAGTTCAAGATAGAAATTCTGACAGGGTGAGAATTGAATGGATAATTACATGATTCATCAGTTTTTCTATCTTGTTCTGTTATGGCAATCACAATGGTACTGCCGCTTAGTCTGTTTACTTGTCAATCAAAGTGCCTAAGAATGATATACAGAAGAATTAATGACAGATGTGGAAGTCGTAGAATCAAGTTTCGTCTCGGTTTAAAATGTTCAATAAAGGAATAGTCAGACAAAACTGATGGGGGGAGACTCAAAACAAATTTAGGCAACAAGAAAAAAACTGTTATCTCACCTCTGCTTGTCTTCTGTCACAATTCACTTGCTTGAGGGTTATCTTGTATTCCCGTGAGGATCTGCCGAGAGTTGCCTGCACACGGGATGTGCATCTACAGACAAAGCGGTTTTGGGAGCCTTATATAGGGAAAGGACCACTCAGGATCAGAGGAGGGGAAGGGAAGGGAAGGGAGAAGAGGGGGGGGGGGGGGGAGATCCTCCCCCACACCAGTCTTCCTGAAATGTTCTTGGCTCAGCGTGCACACGAGCAGCGGCAGCAGCCTCACGTCAGAAGGGGAAAACTACAAATAATGTTAATCATCATACTGACAAATGAGTCGCGCAGCTGGATCAGCAGCCCTGAGTGGAGTTTGGCTGACTCGGTGTTGCTCACACAACCACACAAAGATGCTTTACTCTTCAAATCCAGACTAACAACTTTATGAAAGTGTCGTCTATGACTTTAGAATAGAAACAGAAGAAACACAGTTGACGGCACTGGTGTGGAGTATCGGATACTTTTTGGAGATAAGCCGGCACTGATACAGATATTGGTAATTGACCAATCGACCAAAGTATTGTGACAGGGAATGGAAAGGGGAAGTTGGTGTCCATCATTTGCAGCTATATGAACAGCTACCACTTTTCATAGGAACATTTTGTACAAGATGTCTGTGGGGATTTCTTTTGTTCACTCAGTCACACCAAACTCTTCTAAACTGGCCTTTAAGGGCCTTGGAAGAAAAATGTCCTTTCCTCAAATTGTTATATGGCATGGAACCATACAAATTGGCTTACTAAGATAAAAATAAGATGATTCAGAAGGAGATAAAAGGCCTTGCCTGATTGATTAAGGGGGTGAAGAGTGTGTGTGTGTGTGTGTGTGTGTGTGTGTGTGTGTGTGTGTGTGTGTGTGTGTGTGTGTGTGTGTGTGTGTGTGTCCCAATTGGTTTACTTTCTAAAAAACAGAAGCCATCATCCAGTTAAACAATCAGTGTGGCAACTGGCTTGTTGGCACATGATTGACGCAAATGTACATAAATATTTTGCAAATCTGAGGTTTCCACATTTCCGCTTTTATTGCAGTTAAATTGTAATATTAAGATATCATGTTACTATGACACCATGATTCACCTTTCACAAAAAAATGGTAGTGGGTACAGATTAAGTTAAAATAATTAATAATAATAATACTTGTCATTGTTGGGGCAACATTAAAATACAGTAGTATACTAGGCCCAAGTGTTCCTAAAAAAATTGGCCAACGTTATACTCGTTAAAAATATACATCATATTTTTGTGAACCATTGTCACATCATCCACTGTTTGAACATTAACACTGTGCTAAAATGAACTGTAACGCTATGTTGTTTGATTATTCATGGACTCTTTGCATACCGCTGGAGGAAGCCCGCGTAACATTCGTTGAAAATTACTAGTCTTGACGAAGTGAAGTTTTGAAAGTCATCAGAAAAATACCCCCCAAAGATTAACTCCACTAAAGTATTTGTTCTTTGTACTTACTCTCACTGGATTTTGTGCAGTATACACTCTAATACATAATTCATACGGTTTCAGTGGAAACTCTTCTGATGTTATATAATCATAAGCAGGTGGGCTTGCCGTTTTTCTTTTTGTTCAAGTCGGAACCACCATCACACACACACTGTACTCCATATGCATTACTGTGAGCGTTTATTTAGATCAGCGGTTCTCAACTTTTTTTGCGCTTACATGTCAGACAAAATTTTCACAGGGCCGGCCTTTATATAAATATATAAATAAATAATACAATTATAATAAAAAGCACATAAAACAACTCACCATTAAGTATCTGCTCCGTAGCTTTGGGGAAACATATTACGTGACCGGGACGAGCATCTTGACTTGAATTAATTGATCGCCGATAAGAGGAAAAAAAAAAAAAATCTGTGTGGCCCGGTACCGGTCCGCGGCCCGGTGGTTGGGGACCTCTGATTTAGATAGAAGCCGGAGGTGGTTTGCAGAACCTCTTAACATGATGCACACACACGAGCTGCAGTGGGGAGCAAAGCCCCCGAGAGACTAAATGAAGAAAGCGTATGGAACATGAGGCTGATTAGCAAAACAAACCACAGATGGGCATTGAAATGTCTGCACCGGTCGCATGATGACAAAAGGTTTTAAGGATTCTTTTGATTTTATGTGCCATCGCCTGTGGTCAGAGATGATGCAAAACGGACAAGACGGCTGACCCATATTAATATATCAACAATGTATCGGTTGAACTGATTAATGACTTTGTAACGTTTGGTTTGGGGCACTTCATATCAACCCCCTCCCGCTTAAAAAAAAACATGGATGTTGCGTGTAAGGTTAAATACCAAACGTCATTTTTTTTTTTTTTTTTGTAGACCAAATGACGTTGCCAAGATAAAACATTGCTATTGCGGATTTGTGCAAACCACATGTACATGGCACGAGTATAACATCAACATGCAAAGGACATTGATTGTTTCTGGACATGTTAAGCGGGTATTGTAGCGGTATACATTTTTCATCCTCTAGCTCACGTTTCAGATGGAAGACATTCTTTTACCAAAACAGGCTCCATTATAATAAACGACTCGCTCGGCTTTCATACACGAGAACCCCCCCGTAGGTTTCCTTGTGGTACATTTGAGACTTTGGAAGGCTTTTTTGTGGCCACTCGGAGTCAAATGAGATGCCAACTTCAAGGCCGTGGTGGTCCGACTATGAATATTAGAATAGAATGGTTTCAACGGCCTGCAATTATTCACGTAGCGTTTGAATTTAGGCTGACAGCTTCACTGGCACAAGCATGTGCAATGTCATTGGAAGTACGCTTCTGACACGCATGCTGACGTGAGTTCAAAAGGCCTCACTAGGTGCAGGCGCTGGAGAGCGTACAGAACAATATGGCCTTCACACGAGAGCCCAAGGTTACAAATGTGCCTCCAAAATTTACAGCACGGGGCGTCACGCTCATGTATGTTTAGGATTGTGGCCCTGTATTTTATTAAGAATGATACATGGTGATGCCATGAGGTCACTTTTGACAAACTTCTACCGCAGCTAACAGACTTGAGAGGAAAACAGCGGGGGGGAACTTGCGCTACAAATGTTAAGAGTAGGTTTCTTGCTGAGAACTACATCTAATCCAATAATCGGATCCATTCATTCATCCCCGTACCCATACGGATGCATTAAAATCTGCATTTACTTTGAAAAGCAATGACCATCACTCTTTGTGTGATATCGCTTGGTTTACTGTGGTTTAGTTGTTTTGATTCACCCGATACCAAAAAAAAAAAAGGATTCAAACGGTAAGCAGAGAAAATTGTTTTCAATACACCTCATCGCAAATCAAATGGTATCAATTAAGAGATAAAATAATAGATTCTAAAAATTTGGGATAGTGACACCACTACTTGTGATGTCAAAATGTTAACAGCATGATAAAGAAGACTATTTATTCTAATGAAAGCACAAAATGTGCTTGAGTCCATTCACGGATTAAAGACAAGTGGTGAATGTTGCCGGGATGATCCACGTTAAGAATATTTCTATATGCAAATGTCAACTGTTGCAGAGTTTTGCGCAGAGGACAAAAAGTGTCATCTATACTAGTGTGCAGAAATGTCATACTAGTCAAAAGCAAGTTTTCTATTCCACTTGACAAGTGTTGGCGCTCTGAGGAAAGCGTTCACGTTTTTGAGGACGGCCTAGTTTTCGAAGGGGAAGGAGGGGTTGAAAACAAGCAGAGCCAGCAGATTTTTCAATGACGGGTCTGCTTTCCATTATGTCGGGGCGAGCTGCGCCGCAGGAGCGAGCGCACAGCGAGGCAAGTCAGTCCCACCACAGTGGCCAACCTGCTACAAACACCACATGTTGACGGCTCGACCTTGTTTGTGTCTGTTGCGGGGGATTTGAAAGATGACAAGACGGCTCTGTCTCCATGTCATTATTAGCAAACCGCTTTTTGCACAATCCTTTATTCGAACAACAAAACAAAACAGAATGGCGGAGGCCCGAAATTCAAAAGACAAAAAGAGATTGTTGTATAACTCCAGCAGACAAACAGTGTTAGGAGCTCATACCGAAGACACACATTAAGCAACCGGAAAGCTCACATTGTCTGTTTCATAGTCCAAACGTCCTGACATTCTTGTTGGAGGAATAAATACGCAAATAAAGATCCATGTCACAGTTTGGGGAGGAATCACAACAAAGCTTGCAGCACAATTTGAACGTAGGAGATGAAGACAGGCCAAAAGTTTTCAAATAAGTAGGGGGGGATCCAATATGATGTCCTTTGGTTTAGTTGGCAACCGTTTTAAATGTTAAAAAAAAAACATGTAGGTGGAATGACATTAACACATCAAAATCCACAAAATTATTCTTGAAGTGTTGAATTCAGGCGCAACCTGGTCTTAATGAAAAGGCCCTGTAAAGTGAAATTTTTGGACGATGGCAGAAATTCAGCTGATATATCAACATGTAGGGATTGGTTGGGGTAAAATATACCTAAATCTCGATTTTACACGGACTTTGGGGTCCGGAGTTTGTGAGTCGCGTTAACCTCGAAAGCGTGTTGTATAGAAAGTCTTTTTAGAGGCATGTTTTTAAGCAGCAAAATTGATTCTTTGTTGGTGTTAATTTAGGTCAGGCATGTTGACATACTACTTGAAAATGAAATAATACTGGGATCCATGACCAAACTGCGTTAGACATAAAGTCGTGTAGGATTAAAGTTAGCAAAACCGAGATTTAGGTCTAATACACTAAGTTGCATCCATTTTTCTGCATGGTTTTATATATTAAACTGATTTTTTTACAGTATTTGAAGTCTCAAACTTACCATTTCATCAAATCATTCAAATTTGCCGGGGTTGTTAACAGTGCTCTTGCAAAAAATGTCTTCACTTTACAGAGACTTTAATATGGGGGAATGGAGTGCACTTGAATAAAGCATTTTGTTGGGTGCTTTGTGCAAGATGTGATGTTGATGAAAGTGGTTGTGCGACTGACAGAAAATGAAATAAGTATGGAGTAAAGAACTACTTCATCTTTATTCAAAGTTATGCTTTGACCTGTCTTTTCTTTTGAAAACATCCAATTTAAACAAACCCAAGTCAGAGGGGCATGAAGGTGGGAACATCCAATGAGTGACCGAAACAAATCAACATTTTAGTAGTGTGAACAAACAAAAATCATCACAATCAATGAATTATGCAAAAAAAAAAAAAAAATGTTCAACAAAAGCGAACACTACCTCTAGTTGTGTATGTGCGTGCACACGTCCAATCGCTGGTGTCACCTACTTTCTTTTGCACCCTTCAATGCACCGCGGACACAAGGGGGACGTGTCACTTCAAATATGCTTGCCCCATTTGGGTGGGGAAAAGGTCACAGATTGAACCTAAGGCTGCCCTCCCCTGGCCCCCACAGCTGAGTTTTTGAGGGGAGTTGGATGGGTACTGCGTGGCTCAGGCATACTAAGGAGCCACCTGAACCCAGGGGCGACAAAAGAGACGGTAAATGGATCAAACAAGAAACGTACAAAGTAAACAAGGGGAGCTTGCAGTGGAATCTATCTTTTGATTAGTTGCCATCTCCAGTGCAAACAATCTAAAAACAGGCCAAGTCCTTAAGGACTGCGTGTTTCTTTTTTGTTGTTGACAATTTAAGTCTAAATAATTGCAAATATGCCTGCCATCATCATCATCAATTTAAACTTTGTGCACAGAAAGCTTGTTATCTTAAATTCTAAAGCGCAATAAAGACTGCTTAGATACGATGTCGACGTAAAGAGCCAAAGAGTGTTCACTTCAGATTCCGTGTAGCCCAGGCCATCACTGTGTGAGGGCTCAACCTGGATGAGGAAAGGAGATGAGGAGTCTTGGGGGGGAGGGATGATGATGGTGGTGATGGTGGTGGTGGTGGTGATGAAGAGGATGTTGATGCTGGTGCTAGGCCTGGTCAATGGGCTCATTCAAAAACGGGCCTTTTCGCTGTGGCTCTCCTCATGAAAAAGGCCAACACTGATAATTCTGGGAGACGACGACATCCCAGCGGTGCATTTTGCAGTTCTTCATCTGAACTGCCTATTCTTTCACTTTTTTTTTTCTTTTCTTTTCGAGAAGAACATAAAACGACAGCAGTTGTGCACAGAGAAAAGCGAGCCGTTGCAAGGAATTCTTGGTGAATGCAACTTGTGTCTCCACTTGGGAAGAGGTGCTGGAAAAGCTGGCTCTCAAGGAAGCGGGACACGAGGGAAGAGGAGGAAAATCTTGCAAGAGAACAAAGTCGGGCAGTGTTCCTGTTCATCATATGTTCCACATGTGTGTTTGCGTGTGTCACGTGTAAGATGAAGGGGACGGGGGGGGGGAGATCTGTGTTGGTTATGTATTTGTGAGTGTATGCATGTCGTTTGCTCCGTTGCTGATGTGCATGCGCGTGTGTGTATGTGGTGTATGTGTGTGCGTGCGCGCCTACAAGAGGTCAACGCGGCGGTAGTACAGCAGGTAAGCGGTGCGCTCAGCGATCTGCTTGACCACCAGGTATTGGTTGATCACCTTCACCCCCTGGTCGTCGATGCGCAGCCAGCCGTTAAGACCGATGTGGAAGACATCCGTGGTATAGTGACCGCCTGTCGCACTGTTCCCGTGGTGATAGACCACTGCCGGGGACCAAAGACAAACCATTTCTTTTTAAAGGCTCTTCACTCGTTTCTGAACTTCAGCAAGATAGTAGATAGTAAATTGACATGGCTTGCCCTTTATTTGGGAGATATTAAGGTCCATGTACTAACAAGTTAGAGGAGACCGTTTTAAAAGTAATGCTTTTTCCACTAGTGCCACTTTTGCCTTACTACCTCTCAATTAAACTCTACATGTACGGTAAACTACTTTGCTAAGCCCAACTTGTAGACTAGTGTCATGCACTAGAAGCCTCCTAAACCCAAACAGTGGCACTGAAATGCTCACGACTATATTATTAGTGAGTCACTGTTTGCTTGTTACAAAAAGAAAAAAAAGTATGGCTTGTTATAAAATACACACAAGGTAAAACCTCCATTTTCAAAGCAAACATAGCTACTGAACTCACCTGCAAAGAGTCTGTACGTTCTTTGGCCTTTCACAACTTTGCTCCTCACTCCAGAAGACAGCAGGTCTGCATAACATGAGGGGAAAATATTTGAGTTGCATCTTGCTCAATTGCCGTCCTTATTGGCAGCCGCTAACGTGAACGTCGGTGCTTGAAAATAGGCGTGAAATAAAAGGATTTTACACTCAAGATTTGATTTACAGTATTGGGTCATCTGGTAAAATAAAATTCACAAATAGACAGTTTTACAAGGATTGCGGTCTCTTTAAAGAGCCATACCTTTGCTTATTTCCAGGTCTACGGGGTACTCAATGATCTTGTTGAGTTTTTGACAGCCTCCAGTCTTCTCAAAGACAAATCTCTTGAGATGGAGCACGAGGACCGGGGGCAGCTCCTCCAGAGTGACCCTCCGGCTGACCTCAATCTGACACGTGGGACAAAAGTGCATGCAATCACGGCTAATTGTCAGGGTAAAAAGATCAAAATAAACACCAGTTTGGATGACATGATTTATAAGCGTGGAACGTCATATCTAACCTAATAAAAAAATGGTACAAATGAGCACAAAGGCAGCGCAAGAGAACAGAAGAGAACATTTCGATCTCGCCAAGCGATGACTTGTAAATCATCTTGGTCTTTTGGAGGCATTTAACATACCAATTTGTAGCAGGTTCAAGTCAACGCAAAAAAATTAGCAAGAACCCCCACCATACCAGATGTTCCAAAACAGTAGAGGAAAACAACAAATCTTGGCCACTCGGTTGAAAAATTAATAAAGAATTGGTTGGTTAGTATATTAACTAATAAATGACCCAACTAAAACAAAGTGCAGAAGCCAAGAATAGTAGCAGGAGTGTGATGTCTAACAGCACATAGCAGCCACATGTGGAGGCGGTCCTTTCATACCTCCTGCTTGCTCTTGGAAGTGTAGCCCTGCACCGACTCTCGGGCGACCAGCGTTTCCAGGGCCTCCTGGACCGTGCGGACCTTCTCTGACTGAATATCGAGCTGCAGCGTAAAGAAGGGCTGCAGTGTGGCCGATTCCTTGGAGTTTTGCTGATACACGACCGACCTGACGGAAAAGCAGAACTTCAGGTCAGAGAACATCTCAGGCCACACACAAAGGATTGGCCTTTCTGGATGTCATTATCTACAGGGGGTCCCTAAAAAGCATTCACTCTTTGAACGTCAATGACTTTTTTTTTTTTTGTTTGTCCAGGTAAAACTTTATGGCAAATGTTAGGGTGCTTGCTACGGTACACTACGGTACACTATGGCCTTAAGGTTTTTTTGTTTAACATGTTTAAATACACTAAAATAAAATGTCTCAAGTCATTTCTGGCTTCCGCTATATTATCGGCATGACCAATTCATTTTCTGTATTTTTGTAATATGTTCATTTGCCTCTTTATATCAAAGACTGCTTTTAAAAACAGGATACCCCTCTAGCTCATTTGTTTTGGTCACTCCAAAATTCACAAAAAAACAAAAATTCTTCCCTAAAATACACTCGTGCCCAAAATAAGCATAAAGAACGAACGAGCAGACAAACATACACTCCTCCGTGTTCTATTTTTCTGCTTCCAAACAATGTTGAGAAAATAAATGTGGCCTGTGCCAGACTCGAATCTCAAAGAACGTGTTATTAAGGCCAGCTTCACCCACTCTGGGTCTTGCCTTTCAAGAGGGCCAGAGGTTAAGTGTGTCTGTGAGCGGATACCACACGCCTTCACTCCCATGAGACATTCACAGAAACGGCACCGCTATTTTCGTTTTGGTTTGGTCCACGTACCTAATGTGTCCTCCAAATATGTCAGTAATGGGCGTGCGGACAAAGTCAGCTTGGCGAGTGATGGAAGTCTTGTTGCGAGGGCCAACTTGCTCCCACTCATCCTCGCTCCCGTCTTCGTCCTTGCCGGCGTTGTCTTCCTCCACACCTGGCGGGGATTCTGGGCCATTGGGGGTGGGGGCTTCTGCTCAAAATAATACAAGGGGAAACACTTGAGACGATCGTGTGCGTGTTTGTTCAGTAAAAATCGCCACCTCATCTCTCATTCCTTGAATGATTTCCAGCATGCGAGGGTTTGTCAAAGGTGCTTACTCTCTTCCTGAGGCGAGATTAGTTTTTTCAAAGCCAGCATCTCCTCGTGCAGCCCGTTAAGAATGAAGCCAAGATACTCCTCTGCGTCTTCCTGTCGACCCTAGCAGCACATGGGCACCAATTAAAACACACCAGGAATGCTTCGAGTCATAGAAAACTGGAGTCAAGCTACGTGTGCCCTCAGACGCGATTACATTTGTCGTGTTTTCATACAATTAGCAAGAAAATAACTTTGGAGTATTGCAGGATTCAGCATTTCCAGTCCTTATATTGCCATATCTAGTTGAATTCTAATTAAAAATGTGCTTTTGGGGAAAAACCAAGAACACTGGCTTCCAGTACGAAGAGTCCAACAGTCCATGTAAAAAGGAACTACACGACTCCTTGATATAACTCCGTCAGATATCTTGGGGGCTGCTTACCTTTTCCGAAAGACTGGACTTGATGAGCGTGAGGAGTCTGTAGATGTACGTTGGCTCAAAGGGGGTGCCCGGCCGAATGTCTTTCACCAGCTTTTCACCGACGCCTGTGGACAGCGCTTTGGAGTCAGTGTTGCAAAGAGAAGAAATTAAGTCAAACCATCTTCAGGGAAAAAAAGCTCACGTACCTGGTTTTGGCTTAGCAGGCACCGGCATGTTTGTGAACTCATTCACCAGCCTCACACTTGATCGTTAAGACACAAAAGGCAATCATTGGTTAGCAAAGCACAGCCAGACTCAAGGGCATAGCGGGATGACAAGGTTGCTCACAAGTTGTCTATCATGGGCGTGGAAGTACACGGTCTCGGTGTTTCACTGTGCAGAGGAATGGACTTCATCAGGTGATACATGGGAGGACACGCGATCAGGGCCTGAAGAGTCTGAGGGCTTTGAGTTAGGAAAGATAAACTGGCATAGGGGAGAAAAACAAAGATCACTGATGATTCATGAGATCAGCGCTTCCCAAACTTTGAGCCAAGGGCAGATTTTATTTGAAAAATCTCACGGCACACCACAAGACAAAAACAGTCAATACTGATGAACTCATTTCAATTGAGTCAGAAGATTTACTTGGTGCGTGTATGTTATGACATACAGGCACCAGGTGGATGCACAGTTGAATTATTTACCTTCTGCAATCAGGTGAAAGAAAGGTAGGAGGGCCAAAACAGGGAGGTGGGCTTTTATGTACGTGTACAATTTGATGCTAATGTAAATTCAAATGGGTTGAACTCACTGACCAAAATAAACAAGTCTTGGGAAAAAATGTAAACAATTAAACACTTAAACAGCAACTTCTAACGGTTGCATGAAAAGGAAAATAAACACACAACCAACCACTCATTTAGTTGTCCAATAATTATAAGGGTAAATTATGTTGTTAGGCATTTGTAAAGTCAGATGGCACAAAGGATACTGCGTTGATGTAGCACCAGTTTCCTTTGTTGACGAGTCCTCTCGGCTGCAAAGACACTGGTTTATGTATCAACTTCACATTCTCAATAAGTTCTGGGGATTCAAACAGACAACAATCTTAAATAGGCAGGCTCCTTGCACACTTAACAGTAACATGCAATCAGATGTAGAGTAACATGTTCCTTCTTCCAGCCATGTCTCTTGTGACGGCAACATCAACACAAGAGACGTGTGAATGGGAGCAAGGCTATTCTGTACCACGCCTAGGAAGGGAGACTGCCATTAGAACACAGCTCCCAAAGAAACGTGGACAAGGTGACAGCGATTTTGGAAGGATGGGGTGGGAGCATTTGGACAGACGCTCGCTTAATCCAACTTTTAGTTATGTTATAAAGCAAACGACAAATAGGATCTCGGATATCAGAGTAAAATTAAAGTCGGCTGTGAGCCTCGTAGACTCTGAAAACGCTCCAGATGAGGAACCTAAAAACAAAAACAAGCACCAGAGAACATTTTCTTGTTTGCCAAGTATTGCCTTGTCTCGTTTTAAACATGCAGCAAATAGTTATTTGACACATTCAGCAAACACACTATGATCTGCAATGCAACCAACATGTCAAGTGTAGTTCAAAATCTATGAACGCTCAAATTGTTTCACTATGTCCTCAACGTTACATCTACAAGCTCTCCAAGAGGATTAACTAGACACCACTTCAGTATGCACGTCTATTACCAGATGTGCACTGCAAACAATAAACAAAACTCACTTTTGCACTCAAATGTGGACAAACGCTGCCATCAAGTGGCCAAACAGATATTGCATTTTTTAACAGGCAGTTGTTAAAGCATTGATTCACTATCCTTGGTGTCTACATTAAGGTCTCAAAGACATCACAAGCAGAACAATTTGCCACACTAGCAGAACGACTCGGACACAGCTTTGTGGTAATAAGTGACTTTTTGTCCACCTTTGTCATATGCGTTAAACCTTAATATGGACATCAAAAACGTGCTCAAACGGCTTTTAATCGGCTACGAGTATGCAATTACAGTTAGCGCCCATATAACTTTAAGTTGCGGTGCATTTCTGCACACTAATGGGACACATTTTGCATATGAATGGGACAACTCCACGTTACTCGTGAGGGAAAAGTGCACGACTGTATCATACGGGGTGTGCCTTTTTGTACAGCAGCAACATTAAGCATCCTGATGAATACCTGCAAGCTTTGGAGCCATAGGGTCCTCTGATACATGGACAGGGCCCTGCTTGACCTCAACAGATTTCTCCTCGGGCGTCTCCGGTGTCAAGGGCGGAGGGGCGACAACTTCCACGGTATTCTTAATCTCCACAAAGGCCGGAGGGCTGCCAGGAAGTGGCTTAGAGTTGTGGAAGAGGCTAGCCCACGATTTAGGGGGGTTGGCAGTTTGCGCGGCCGGACCTGCGGGCGAATGCGACACCTCCGCTGCCGCCGTTTGGGCAGCGCAGTGCGGAGAGACCTGCGGGGTCAAATCGTCACTCTCACAGTCTTCCTTGTGTCCATGTGCACTAATGGGAGTGGCTGACTCTGCCAAGCCATTACTCTCTGCCACCTCGCCGCCCTCGGTTTCAGTAGTCGTAGCAGCAGGAGCAGGAAGAGGTGACTTGGAGCGGAGGCTGTGCGGACTATCTGAAAGTTGGGGGCTCTGTGGAGCCAACTGTTCTGGCTGCTCATCTGCAGTCCTTGGTCCCTCAGTCATGCTTCTGCTTTGACATGAGGACGAAAAGGGCAAAGTTACACTGGTGCAGGCGGCCCCGCTTTTTAAGTCCGGTGACGAGTAATCGGGGCTATCACAAGTCCTCTGATTGGAAGCGGATGTGGCCGTCGGAGCAGCCGTCGCCGTGGAGACGATGCTCGCAGAGGAAAGGCCGGTCCCCGCTGAAGTCTTACACTCCGCATCCTCGGCACTGTGTTGCGAGGCGCCGAGTGCGTGTCCATTGACGAGCGCCGTCACAGGCGTCCCCCCATCTGCGGGAGCGCCGCTGTTGTTGCCGCTAGCTGATGGGTCTAGGTAGTTGTAGTACCCCGGGGGCCGCTTTTTCTTTTTCTTTCTCTCTCGCTGTGCCAGGCCACCAGGCAGCCCGTCCATGTCCTGGCACACCTGATGATTGTCCAGGGCCGACGCCTCCGAGTCGGGCCCGTCCTCAGAGTTGAAGTGGCTTCCATCTAGGGCATCGGCCACCTGAGTCGTCGTCGTCTGTTGAGTCTTCTGTGCCGACTGGCAGCCCAGGATGAACTCGGGAGCCTGTGGGTTCAGGGTGCTCGACACCTTGTACAAAGAGTCGTTCATGCCGCCTACGGGCTTGGAGTCTATGACCTCGTCAACACCAAACTTAATGCGTTGATAGTCATCTCCTGAAAATAACAATGTACAAACATGCAAATCAATTAGGCACATTTGTAGAGATAAAATGAACTAAGCTGAGGATCCAAGTACACAAATTCACCCCAAACCCTAATTATAAAGCTGGCATAGATGCAGGTGCATTTCAATAAATTGGAATATTGCAGAAGATTTTTTTTTTTTAAATCAGTATTGCGGTTTAATTTAGAAACCGAATTGACAGAGTGAACAGGGATGTATTTTTAAGTATTTATTTTTATTATGTTGATTATTGCTTACAGCTACCGAAACCCCAAATTTGCTTTGAATAAATTTTAATTTGTTAGTAAGATAGAATTACCTACTGGTAAGTAATTTTAAAATAAAAGTACAAATATGTGTACATAAAAATTTCATATTTTTCTGTACAACTGTGTGGATTTGTAAACGACTTAGCAATTATCCAACTAAGCAAACAAGACTACAAAATGAAAATTTGTACTGTTGCCATGTTATCCGTTGTGCTCCTCTGTGCAAGCAATGGCCACAAGGGGGTAGTGTAATACCAAAAGACACGCTGCTCGACTGAGGCTTCAATTTTATTGCCTTAATATTTTCAGAGGAAGATCATCACTGAGTATTGATTCACGAATTATGTTCAAATAAATTGCTCAATGGGTAAAAACAATAAATAAACTTGGATTAGAAATGATACAGCCATCCATTCTCTGCACCACTTATATTCTTATTTATTGAGATGCAGCTGTCTATTTTCTTGACCAGAAGAAAAAAGAACAATAAGAAAAAGAATCACTGTCTGGAAAACTTTTGTATTTCAAAAGTGTGAAGTGTTTTTAAAGAAACAATTATTTTGTCAGACTATGACAAGCTGATGCATAAATGACACTGCGTTACGAATGCACTCAATTAAAATTTGTTTCAATGTTTTTTTTAAGTCACACTTAAAAGTCATCCACGATAAAAATCAATGTGCACTTCTGTTATTAGAATATAGTGCATGGCTGCAGTGTAAATGTGAGTCTCAAAATCAAAACGTGGACAAACAGGAAGTATTAGTCCGTGCAAATCAGGAAAATGCTTCATTGTAATGACTAAGCAAAGTGGTAACGCAATGTGCACAATGGTCAACAGGGCATGAAGACTGTGGTTACTCGCCCAGATAAGAAAAGGCCCTCAGTTAGTAGGACTGAAACCACACGCCACAACTGAACCTCGGCGACATGTGTTAGGAACACACCAATAATAAAAAGAAGAACAACACGCTCAGTCAAGAAGTCAATTTGTTAGATCCAAATCTTCCCAAATAGATGGAAATTCACCTTGGGCCTTGCAGAGGTGAAATGAATTATTACGTAAGAGAAGATAAAAGGTACATAGCAGGATCTTGAGCATGCAAAGCTCACAGATTTGGCCAACAGGCAAGAGAAAGAATACAGGCACAAGGTACTGGAAGCCACCAGTTATGAAGACTGGAATTTTTCTTGTTGTTTTTAACGTTTGACAGCAAAATGCACAGCAGCGAGTCAAGCCACAGAGTGTCGGGCTTCTCCACTCACCGCAACCCTGCAGTCCCATTGACTCCATTATATATGGTACAGCAGGAGTGCAGTAACCTCCTAAATAGTCAATACAAATCAAGTTAAACAACAGTCATGTGCATACGCGTCCTTTAATTGTGCCTGTTAATTGGTGGCTTTCATTTGGCTTTTTTTTTTTTCAATGTAATCTTCAAATAAAGAGATCTAAACGCATTGATATTGTTAATTGCAAATACATATATGTACAGATGCGTGCTAAAAATGTAACAACGCTCTTCCCTTCCTATTCTGTTGAGACCATCTCAGCCTGGGGTATAAATAGTATTGCAATTTCAAAGCCTGCTTTGATTTAAAGTAGGTTTTAGAGAGAATGTGCTGTGCATAAATTTCAAACTCAGCTTTTTGTCCATTTCTCACAATTGTCTTTATACTTGTGGTTGTTTTGGTGTTAATTACATCATTGTTTGGAAAGTTTAGCTTTGCTGGAGAGTCAGTGTGTATTCATTTTCACAACTTTAAATTAACGTATGAAACTTATGTTGTCGGATAATGTGCCATGGTGACAGAAACTCAAGGTTTTAAAAAAATAAATAAATAAAAAAAAAATCCTTTAGGGTGTGCTCATTTATGTTGAACACTGTCAATGATATCAGTTGTAATCAAAGTTAAATGTGCATACCGGAAGACTGACTGACACATGGCCCTTTGTCGTTGAATGGTGGAAGCTGCAAAGAGGGGGGTGGGGGCAACATTAGCACCATCACATAAGAAAGACACAAAAGCTACAATTGATATTCGGATATTAACATTAACACAAAGCTCCATGGTTGTAGGTGAGTGAAATGTGAGATCATCAAATGTGCCATGGAAAGTTACCTCTGAATAATAGCTTTGTTTTCAATCATAACAGCCCAGATGACTGCAAACTAATAACTAAACTGAGACGACCACATGATTATTTCTTGATTTCTTGAAAGATTTCCGCCCCAAATGTATGTGTCAATATAAATTTGAACTGATCCATCATATTATTGCCAGGAGCAGTACAACATACCAGCAAATTTAGAGCAGTATTGTATAGCTGATACAAAGTGAGCATATATAAAACATAAATCAGGAAACATTTTCTCCTCAACAACAACTTGAGAAGTAACGTCGACCCTCCTTACCTCGACGTAACATCGTGGAGTCACAAAGAACTGATTGATCTCATCTGGGCTGAATTCCCCAAAGATATACTGTGGAGACACAATACAAATGCGAGTTAGATGCAGAGGCAATATTCAGCATTTAATTGCATGTTGTGGTCCTACAATGCTTAGAATGAGGTCATATAAATATGAACAACTAAGGACAAAGTCTACTCACATTAGAAAATTATTTTAAAATGTATTTCAGTCGTAGGAGCAACTCTTGATAGCTTGAGCAAAGGTTAAAGCGACTCAAGGTGCTGAGTCATGCCCAGTTAAACATAAACCTTACCCATTCAAAAAATGGGCTTGTATGCCAATTAATACTTATATTATCTAAAAAAGGGTAGAAACGTAGTTTGAATGAAAATCTGGGGGTGCTCTGTTTATAACGGACCCAAAATCCTACTTAAATTTGAACCTGCTGGCCTTCTTTTAATCACGTAATCTAAAGACCACAGTTAAGACCATAAACATGGCATACATATTGCTTCACTTACTCCGATACAAAATTCTTTAGAGTAACAACTTGTCCTTGCTGAAATTTTAACAACCAACTGCATGTTCTCACCGTCAGGCTCCACATTTCCCCTAAATGTTGCATTTCACTTGTGGTGTCTTAACACTAGGGCCACTATGTAAAAGGACATAGTTAATTAAGTGACTAAGAATAATAGTCTCTGCGTGTTAACTACAAAATGAAAGTTGAACTACCAGACTCCTTGTGGAGAATAGAACACTTTAATAGACCAAGGCTACTGATGCTGTCATTTTGGATGTCACGGAGCGGTGCAATCAAAGAGTCCATTTGCGCAATCAAAGAGTCCATTTGCGCAGTCAAAGCGCAAAGGTGCCACCGGCTCACCAACCGCGCCCCTGCTTCAACCGTCACGGTAAAACAGCGGGGGGCGAGAACGGGGGAGGCACACAGAAAAAGAAAGTGCAAGTCAAGCATATAGAACCCTTTGCAAACGAGGCCCACGCGCGAGGGCCCGCATTGCTGAAATTGCACTCCGACAAACGACAAATAGGCGGTCGTAATCCGGTGGCTTCGGGCGGCTAATACAATGACAACGGGGTGAATGTCGCGTTGCTTTCCTCTGTAGGCGTGCCACGCGTAGCTCGCTAAGCTGCCTCTGCTGATGCTTTCCACTGAGGATTACAGCAAATTAGCCATCTGCATCATTTTACCACTTTAGCCAGGACAAAACACACGTACAAAACAGGAGCGTCCAATCATGAGCAGCTATCATACCACAAAAATGACAAGTTGCTGGATTTTGAGATTCAACAAGCTCCAAGTGACTTAAGCTTCAGAACTACTTCTGTGGATTTCTATGGATTCTTTAAGGCACTATGATGTCACGGTGTTAGCTCGAGGGAAAAGAATTGATCGCCGCTACTTTTATGCCCAAAGATGTCATCTTGTTGTGGTTTTTGTTGCCAAAGTGTAAAAGCAAAAACACTTGAAACCATCACATCCCACAAATCATAGACCGTTTGATATTACATTGAAATCAGTTTATTTGACCTACATTTTCCATCAAGTCCACGTATGGGATACACCCTCCGTAGTCTGGTTGGTAAGAATTTGAAATAGTTCTGCTAATTTTTTTTTCGTTCAGCCATGGGAAGCCAATTCTGCACGGACAAGCTAGAGGAACTAGCAGGAAGCTGCAATGTTCGTTTAGCTGTCGATCTATGAACTGTGGCAACCTTGGTGTCGTTAAATGCCGGAAAACTATGACCGATTGGCCCAAAAAACCTCAAATTGTTTACAAAGTCCGAAGGGTTCCACTGTAACAATGTGCGCACACCTGCCACGGGGCCCTCTCCAAGCGCTAATGTGATTGTTGGAAGCTCTGGAGCAAGCATGTGCCTGCATTTTTGTGTCATGTAATAACAGAGTGACAAGAACCACCACTCTGGAGGGTGCGAGGAAGGAAGGAAAGAGATGCTGCCAATTTGGGGGCAGAACCAGTTAAAGAATTCAGTGCCGGCCGGGACTAACACCCATCTCCTAATACGGTCAGCACATAGAAAGATAAGATTCAACATGAGGGCTGTATTGGTGCTGAGACATGTCTGTACTCAAGACTCTAAAAGATCTGATCAAAAAGATCTGATGCTGAACTCCAATACCACTTTACCAGCCCGGCCGGCTTGTACCTTCCAGCCAGAGGGAGTAGAAGCAGCAAAATGGATATGAACTATGCAAGTGCGACAATTGATCAACAGCTAATCTATTCACAAATTCAGTGACAACTATTGTGATAATCAATTCATAAAATAGAGCCCTTGTTTAACTTAATTGACAAAATGCTCAGGATTTAAAGCTTCAATAATTCTTAGATGCGTACAGTCTACCCATTAAAGCAGTCTGATTATCTTTCATAGAAGTAAAACATTCAAATCAACATTTTTGCCTATTTTCTAACATGCGGTGACACTCATAATTGATGACTTGAAATAAATCTTGAACTTGGGAATTAAAATAGGAGACATTTCAATGGACATGTCATTAAGACAAGTTTAAATCAAAGCATTAAAGTCAACTCCCAAGCAACCTTGATTTTCTTTCTTTCCTTTTTAAACAGCAGATAAGATGGAGGTAAATGCAAATTTCAAGTGTTTAAGCAAACCCAATAGTGGTGTTTATTACAAGTGAAGGACAATTTCAGAGATGAATTTGGAAGTAACATTAGCAATCGCCTTCATGTATGTAGATATGTCCTAGCATAAGGAAAGGGGATGTTGCTTCTTGACTGAATCAATTTAGGCAGGCTCTGTTGTGGGCACAAGATTATGCCAGCTGACATCAGTAGCAGAAAGCTGAATCTTCTGATGATCAGCCCACAGAGCACCATCTCCCGGTAGAGAAACAGTTTCAGTTGCAGGCTGCCTAGGCTCAACCTTCCCTCCCCGTGCCAAACGGCTTGTTAATTCCATCCTGGGAGGGAAACACTCATACAGCATTCCTACGACTCTGTCAATATTTTGCAAACTGATTCCCATGCACCCTCAGGTCCCAGTGGAATTTAAACCTCCATTTTATTTGAATTTAAAAAAACAAAGACTTGTTGCTTGAATTCATACGTTGGAGTGCCTGCATGTCTTGTGTTTTCAGTTCTATTTGCCCTCTAAGTTGTTTTATGAAACTTTAAACTTTGCAATAATTTTAATGTGTGGACTTGGAGAAACCAGAGAAGGGAAAATGTTGAAAATAAAAGTACAGTTATACTGTTTTATTGTAATTTGAAGGCATTTTGTCCCACAAGATTCTATGTCAGCTGTGTTCTTTATTAGAATCTTACACATCATGTATTGGAGAAACCCTGTAATTAGAACATATTTGCGTTTCAACTTCCACCATCAGGCCCATGATGCTCAATGGGAACAACTTGTGCGTACTCATCCAACCCGCGGCAGTTAACTCTCTCGCAATCGGGAACGCGGTGTCAGGTCGTAGGCTGCAAGCGGACCTTGCTTCGGGTTAGCCGCCGCCTCGAGCAACCCGAATAAAGTTCAGAGTTGCCATGCGTCCGCTTCAACCAAATCGCCCCTCCCCTCCAACTTCCACTACGATGACACGCATTGCCCGAGGCCCTTTTTGTACATACAACAAAATGTAAAGTATGTATAAAGAGTCAAGCCAGATCAACTGTTGCAATTTAAGCTAACAAGCTAAAGGACATTTAACCCTATTTCCATACATTATCGAACATGGAATGTTAAACCTCCGCCACCTGTGCAAAGCTGCTAGCTGACTCAGTTAAGTCAACGGATGAGTGTGTTTATCAAGGCGTGTTTTATTTAAACGCCACAACTAATTACCATACAATACACAAAGAAATGTTCATGTGGTGGCAAAGTGAAACGTGTTTTAAAAAGTGGTGTTCGACAACATGCACTCGAGGAAGGCCCCTAGCTAACCGGAGCAGGTGGGCCATGCAAACACGCAGCACTTTTCAGTGTCACTTGACTCTTCGCTATAAACTCGTGCACCATCTCCGTCCAAAGTGTCACAGTGAGTGGATAAAAACAAACGTCATTTCCACAGGAGTTGAGAAATCCGTATCACCCCCATTCGACGAAAGCAACGTGGGGCCTGTTAGCTCACCATGCTTGCTGGTGCTGTTTCAATGAGGCTTAATGGGGGCATTAGCAAGCACTTTTCGACACTCACACTTTCAATGACAACAGGAGCCTTTTTCAAGAATAACATCTTCACATCCGTGCCGCTAACTTGTAGCTTTAACACGACTCAAGGGAAAATAAAAGTGTTAGTCGAACGTTTATGTGGCAGTGAGGTCTAAAAGGAACGTTAGCTCGCTAACTACCTGGTTGCCGTAAGAAGCCATGCTCCCGGTGAGATTTGCTCTCCTCGTCGGACAAGACAACTCTCCCGGAGAGATGTTGGAGCTCAGAAGTGGCCGCCTCGACGGGTGTCCTATTTCGACATCAATGTCATTTCCCCAGCAGTCAGATGTGTCCGATCCATGTAAAAGCCGTTTAGCAACCTCATGCCGTGGGACTCGCCGTCACCGCCATTTCTGTCCAGCGTCTTCTTCGCTTGCTACGCGGCTAGGGGAGGTTTGGCCAGGCAGCGGGAGCTCAATGAATAACCACACATACTTCCGTTGTCACATTGGGATTTCACAATAAAACGTCAAATGTCTAACAATCTTGATTGAGCCAAGGGGATTACTCTAATGCTGCCTCTAATAACACTAAAATTCTAGGCCTGTTTCATTGCACACAAAGCTGATTTCAAAAGTTCACAAAGCTGGTACCTTGAGATACGAAGGACCCCGACTGACGTACAAGTTTTTCGAGATACGAGCCTTCCTTTGGCCTATATTTTTGCTTGGGCTTGTAAACAAAGTTTGTGATACCACTGTATATTGGCAGTAAAATTCACAGCAAGTTTTGGTTAGGATTTAATCCTTAAGCAACAGTTATAGAGCCAAAATTATTTTAGGGTTTGATTACGTCTGTACCTATTTTTCTTGTCAAAGCGGAAACACTAGATGAATTGTAGTATCGCAAAACCGCAAACTTTACATAAAGACTTGACCATGTGCTCAATATGGTTTAGCTACGCTTATTATCGTCGGTTATTTCTGTTTTGATGACCACAAATGTGCTGTGCATAAATGTGTATGACTTGTTTCATTTTACAAAGAGAACATAACTGTTTCGAGACTATCACAACTACTTATGCTTCATACATGGTGCATACTGAAACCCCTCGTGTGCAAGTTTCAAAATTTACCAATCCACAAAGCCTCTTTAATACTTAAGTACAACACGAATTGGGGAGCATAATAATAATAATAATTATTATTATTATTGCTTTTATTTTGTGGATCCAAATGTAGCTGTCGATAAAAATCCGGTGGGCGTGGTCCGCCACAGGTGAGCCTTCAAACCCGGAAGTAAACGCCATATTCTACTGTTATTGTTTTTGTTTTGTATAAACGTAAAAGTACACCGCCCAAAATTTACTTTTCACACAGACTAAGGTAGGGGACTTTTACACTAAGCTTTAACTTAAACGAACACTGCACACTGTGAGATCTGACCCGATCTCGCTTTATGAAAAACTACGACCACGTCACTACATACTGGCCTCCTGAAACGAACAAAAAGAAAAATACTTTGTACCGAATGTAGACTAATTGTGCTTTGTATGTTTTGTGAATTCATATTAATTCTCATTCACTAGACAATTCATTGTGTACACCTGCACAATTTAAAGACATAGGATATGGGATTAATATTAAATTAAAAAAGATGTTTTTGCCAAGGCTAATTTGATGCAGGTATGGGATTAATGTTGAATTTAAAAAATGTTTTGAAATTTAATATTGGAATTTCAATCCTAACCGTGAACTAAAGCACTCAGCCAGCTATTGATCTTTATCATTGTCAACTACTCTAATACTATGTGTTTTGCTCAAGTGTTAATGCATTCGAATGTATGTCCTCAATTGAAGATGCCAGAGAGGGGCGGATACCAACCGAGGAGAGATGCGTATGCAGATTACAAGAGTAGAGACAAGGATTCATCTCACAGCGTGAAGCATTTCAATAAGTATGACAGCAGAGATCACAAAGAAAAGCCCAGACTCGCTGGCGAGAGAATCTCTGCTGGTGACAGGAGGCCCAGACAGAGGGACATGACAAATCCCTCTCAACCTGCTTTCACAGACCACCATCATCAAGGACCCTCAACACTGTAAGCAACCAGATACAGTAACACACAGACTGTCAAGCAGTTGGTCTCGGTGACGCTGTAAAACGACTCATACTGTGGTCACAAGGGCTGAAACGATCAATCAAATCATTTGAATTACAAATTATGTGCAATCATTTTCCCACAAGGACAAATGTTAGTTACTGCATGTATGTTACAGAGTGTACAATCAAGGTAATATAAACAAAGAAGTATAATATATACTAATATTAATATAGAAGATAATCAATGGTGAAGGATGGGCGTAGGCACTGGTGTGTTTTTAATCACTTTGTCAAACAATTGAAAAACATCATAAGCACATTCATACACGAGCTTCCATGGCCAACAAATATAAAACAATGGGGGAAAAAAATCTTGTCCTGTATACAGAATGTTGTGTAGCTAAATTTAGTCCACGTGTTCTTCACAGATATGGACAGCCTTCAGTGTATTCCTCTGATGATGAATATCATGAGCGACAACCCAGAGAAGCTCTTTACAATCTTCGATATATCCTCACTAGCCGAGGTCAGTTGTGTTGTGTGATGACAAGAAGATAGAACCGCCCACTGTATCTTCCAGCTTGGGCTTGGCTTCTAGTGCATAGGGAAAGTATTCCTTCCTTCCTTACATCAAAAATTTGCTTCTCATGACTGTTCCAGGCCTTTGCCAGCTGATGGAGGTGTTTGTCAATCTTCTCCTCATCATCTGCGCCGGCGTGCCTCACAGCAACAATGGCGGCTACCGTGACCTCGCCAGCTTGGGCGGCATCTACCACTATCACTTCGGGGGAGCTGGTGCCTTCCAAGGTGCTGAAGCAGACCGTGTGAAGGAGCTGGACAGGATGTTCCATCAGCTCAAGAGACCTCCGTACGCCTTTGCAATGGCGTGCGGCGGGATAGTCATGATCTACGCCCTGGCCATGCTCGCCCTGGGTATTTTCCGAGTGCCATACCGCTACCCGCCCGTGCTCTTGGGAGAAGCTCTGGTCAACCTTCTCATCGGTTTGGGCTACATCGCCGCGCTGGCTTTCTTCTTTATCAAACTGCAGGAGAACTACAACAACCCCATCTGTCAGGAGAGAGAGCGCATGTACAAGAGCAAAGGTCACAAGGGCTTCGAGTGCAAGTTTCATGGCGCGGACATTGCCGGGGGTCTCTTTGGCGTGCTGGGTGTCTTTGTGTTCATCTTCGGGGCCGTGTTGGCCGTCAGAGCTTTCCGTAGCGTGCGGGAAATGAAGAAGCAAAATAACAATCCGAATGATCGCTTTTGAGGAGCAAAACTTGGACTGTTTGGGAAAACATATTAGAGTCCCACTCCTTTTACACGTTTTGAATTACGATTAGTGTTCCCCCAATTGTTCACATTGGATAGGGACAAAGAAATAGTAGAAAATAATCTTCAAAACAGAGGCTCCAAGCTGTTTATTGCCACTCTCAGCTGAAGGTTATTGCCAAACTCTACATGAAACAAAGCAAAGTACATATTGTGTATTCAAAACAACTGCATAGTCTCCGCTGTCTTAATGCTAACATTCAATGGGAAACTCCATCCATCGGCGCACATGCTAACAGTTAGCATCTGTCACAGTGTTGCTTTCCTTTGATTAAGCACAGAATATATGATAACAAACAGTGCAGTAACACATGTAGACAGATAAACTCACAGAGATATTTTTCCACTGTGAAGAGGAAGGAATATCACTGCCGTATCGAGAGGCCAAGAGAGGAGCTGAACCTTCAGTGCAGTACTCATATACTATAATATACGTATATTATAGTCACTCCAGGTGGCCAAGGCGTACACAACCTATTTTTTCTCATTCAGAAACACAATGATTTTTTTGGGGGGGGAAATGATTGATGGCATTTTCATTCATTTCAATGGGAGAGATGATATGTGCATGCTCATGGAACAAATTAAACTAGTCTCTCAAGGCACCTCTGTAGTTTCTTGGCACCAAGATGCAATAAAATGATGCCAAGCAAGACATTTATATTAGTTTTGCACAGTAGCTAAAAGGCAGGTGAACACAGTAGTCTGTCATGTATTGTTGTTTTTTTTAATTCTTAGCATTTTTATGTTCTGTTTACGTACGTTTATATTTTGTACTCTTTTACTATTTTTACAATGTATATATTAAAGTACTGTTAACCTATAAATGTTCATTTATTTATTTTTCTTTCTCCGGTAAAATGAGTAATCAATGGTCAAGTACAATTTGCATCATCTCAAATTGAATAGTCAGGTAAAACCATTTAATTACCATATTGTTTTGGAAGCGGTAAGCATTTGCCATGATGACACATTTTACCCGACATAATAAATTTGAGTGGTCTGTAAAACACGCTGCCAGAGCATCTACGAGTTGAAGCTGTCATTACGCGTTCCACCAACAGATAGCAGATGTACCGTATTCAGCTTTTAACCTAAATATGGAACCAGTACCCTTTTTATATTGCAAAGGCTTTATTTTTTGCACAATTATGTGGACAACTTGAAATGGAACCTTCTTCACGAATGCCAGAATATAGCTAATCACATTCTGGAGTTTAATACAAATGTCTGAATGAAAGACAAGACAAAACAAATCTTTGTGGAAAATGTTCATAAAATGTTTGTCGAGCCTGACCCCCCAAAAAAGATTCAGAACCAAATTTTATTGCTACTTTGCAGGATTTTGAATAATATAATGACCTTGCATGTCTCTCATTGTAGCTTCATCTTTTCCCTATAATTTCTAATTAGGTATCCTAAAATTAGGTTAACAGCAGCATCAATTTGCATGTTCGGATGCAAACTTAAAACGTTACATATACCCAATTTTGTATAAATGAAATTGTTTATACTTGTACATATTTTACGGTGATAATGAGGGCATGCTGTCAACATCCAGAACTAGAATGAGACCCCATCATTTAAAATTCCATAGTAAATAGGGAAATATTCATTTGCAATGAAGTAAAAAAATAATGTCAAGAAAAATAAAATATTCAGGCCGTTCTAGAAAATAACATACATAGCGGAACTTGGAGACTCAGCACTGGCTACTTTGGTCACATGATCAACAACCGCACTGTCTTGGATCATTTCCATTCACAATATTCACAACAACATGCATACATTTATTGCACATCTAGCATATGTGCTTCATTTTACACATAAACACAGACATTTTGGAACATAAAAAAAGTTTATACATGGGTTCCCATTATAATGCAACATGGGCATAATAAGAACACTCGGTACTGGACGCGCTCCACTAAAGAGTTAAAGGGAATATTGTCAGTAACGCACTGGACTGTGCTCAGTGGAGTAGTGACCCTGTGCTCGCTCATCTTGCATCTATACAAATGTGTTGGCTGAACGTGGGGACAGAAAGGATTTATATTAAGTTGTAATGTTGTATACTGTATATGAATTTCAATTAAAAGGAAATTAGATGAATAGTGAGCAGAGAATGTGTAGTTATGGGATGCTGTCCAGCCATTGAATGAAGAACAAACTAAATTCATCTGTTAAATTTATGACACTCACTAAATGATTAAAGCAAGTTTAGTTGCTGCAAAAAATGATACCATATCGCAATACAGTGGACATAAAAAGTCGAAACACCCTTGCTCAAATGTAAAAAAAAAAAAAATAAGAACACGACTAAGATCTGCAAACTTAAAACAAAGCAGTAGCATGCTATGAGGCTATTTTACTATTCTCCATATGGGGCCTAAACTCAAGGTGGAGGTAGATAAAGTATGAAAAGTTCCAAATACTCGTTAGTGTTTGGTCAAAACAAAAATGTTGGAAAAGCCCGACTAGATCAGCTGAGTTTTTTGGAGGGTTCATCAGAGGCAGTTTAAATTGTTTCCGATGAGAAAAACCACATGAGAAGATATAAACAGATGTGTCCACCACATTATCTTTGTTGTTTGTTGTATTGCCTCTCCTAAAAAAAAAAAAAAAAAAAAAAAAAACATTTATCTTTTTTCATTAGAAAAATAGGTAAAATTATTTATTGGTCTAATTTTTCACTAAAACTTTACATTTCAACAGGGTTGTGTCAGCTTTTTATATCCACTGTACTAATACACACTGTGAATAATGAGGAGATAGTAATTGTTTTGCCACATTAGTGAGAAAACATTTGTAATGTACTAATTTTCTACTAATCTCTCCACACTTCTGCCTGAAAACACCTCGCATGCCCCCCCATTGAACTACACAATAGTCTTGACTCATTCTAGTTTAACTACGACACACACATCGACTTTGGCTTGGACTCGGGTGCAAAAAATGTGATTGGCACAGTCATTGTTATAATGCATTGTCACTAATTTATTATTTGCACAATGTCTCATTATTTGTAGTCAGGAGAGGAGCACGTTTTTCCAGCAAATGTCTGTTTACTTCACATAATACAAACGCTGCCTCTTCAGTTTGTTTCACATTTTATTAACCATTGTGATGTGCAGTTGCGTAGGGATTCTAGTTCCTTATATTGATTTGCAATTGGTGCTAGCTTATGGCGCTTATGATAAAAAAAAAAAAAAGATTACTGCAGGGGAACTGTAACTGTATGAAAATAAAGGGCTCTCAGCACTTATGTAGGTTACATGATCTCAAAATCACTCAAGCACACAATGTAGATTACATTCTCACATACTCAACTCAGTACAAAGTGCTTCAGTAATTAGTATTGAATCCTTGAAGATGACAAGTAACAAGACAAAGACAATTAAGGCTTCAGCGATAATAAACACGTCATGAGTGGGATTCAACCAATGGCTCTTCTTCCTTTTGGAAAGTCAAACTATGGAATGCCACAACAGCACCATGATGCCAAAACAATGCGTCTAATTGGCGTGTGCAATGACCTGACTTTGGTCTTCTGAACATACACTTTCTCTTTTGGCACCGGGAACCGAGAGTCGTCGGCCTGCATTCTGAGATGTATGTCTCGGAATTAAAAATAATAAGAATGTAGTTTAAAAGATTCAACAGTGGAAAGCATTATTGGCATGAATGTCTAGAAGGAATCTTTATATGTGTACACTGAACCACCTCATATTCATGGACAACATGTGTGTATTCACTTTTTTGAAACCTATCCTCTATTTGCTGAAAAAAAAAAAACAAAGCAATGAAAGTATTTGGAGGCACCTTGTGGCATTTTTGTGCCAAGGAACAACACTGAAGTGAGCTTAGTTTTCTTTTTGTTTCGTCAAAAGTAGTGCTTTGCTACCATCTATCCACCACCTATCAAGAGGCAATTTGAAACCTTTTTGGGGGTGTCAGTTTCTCACACTTTCACAATTTAATGCTAAAACTGTTAGACACTACTATCTTTTTATATTTGTCTAGTCTTGTTCAGTTTTGGGATCAAAATATATTTATGGTACTAGCATACAGCAATGTGCATCCATTTTTGGGACCTTCCAACCAAGATGGCATGATTATTGTTCTGATATCACATTATCAGTAGCATATTATGGGCGGAGATTCATCTGGGGCATAACATTGACAAAGTAGCTCAAATTCAAAATCTGATTTGCTCTGGCTCACAAGCAAGAAATACTGCAGCCGTAAAGGCTAATAAATGTTCGGTGGGACTGGGGAATCCAGGTCCACGGGTTAGACTCGAGGTGGCCAAAGCGTGAAGGATACTAAGGGCCGTGATGGGAACAAAATGAATAATAATCAAAAGTTAAGAAATCGCCAAATAGTGTTGGTAATCATGGAAACTCATTAGCTCTGTCAGCCATAACACAAACCTGACACATAGGCTGTTTTTTTAACAGTTTTTAAATGTATTGAACTAAATGGAAAATATCAAAGTCCCCCCCCCCCCCCCCCCATGCTTCAATTTTTCTTTATGCGTCCCAAGGCGTAAAACGTTTAGACACCCTTGGGTTTGGAAGGCGCAATCAGGACTCCTCCTGAGCTTTGGCAACCCACACCATCCCATAATCTCATCATGGAAACACAAAGAACGTCAGCCAGCGTCTGGTGAACTGAACTGAAGTTTGACGGAAACGGGCCGATATGACACTGAATGGCATCCGTAATGTAAACCGTATTTCCTTGAAGAAGCTACTGGAAGAGAAGGACAAGCTGTCAGCCTTCGTTCAGCTCTACTCTAAAACAGCCGTGTAGCCTGGGAACTCTGAGGCTGAGTCGTCCGCAGTAGGCACTTTTACTAGAAGAATATGACCCGCACTGAGCATAGTCATGCACAAAGTGTGATTTTTTCCAAGAACATGACAAGCTTGACAGTTTCAGGCTTGAGTCACAAAGTCATGTTCGCATGACGCAAAGAGAAATTCCCCAATAATTCCTCAACGGACACATCGGCTCTGCTTTCTTGCGATGGCACGATAACAGCATGGCAGCCAAGTTGTGCTGTGTTAACCCCTTTTACAGGGCGGTATCATAGACCTCGGGCTTTACGATCGGGGTCGCTGCAGGACCTGGTACCGGGCTTGGGGCAAATTGAGCAGGAGGTTGCGATTGATCCCACACCGCGTCCTTTAAGGAAGGAGGTGCGGTGGGTGCGGAGGGGGCTGAGACGAGAGGGCTCTGGCCTTTAAGCTGCTCCCGTACTTCCTGCTCCAGACAAGGAGGCACGATCAGCTGGTCGTCCGGGTCCTGCTGAGCCGGCGCGGTGAAATACCCAGACTTCTTTTTCGGCGCCTCCAGGGCCACCTCGATGAGATTATGACTGTCCTCGGGGGCCACCACGGACCCGTTGGGCAGCTTCTTCCCAAACAGGCATGAAGTTGAAGGTGATTTCTTTAGGTCTGCGATCTCTCTTCCACAAACAGCCAGCAGGCAGCCGTTTGTCGCCGAGACCACCACGCTGTTCTGTCTGCGCGTCTTGCCATTGGGATAATCGGACCCTCGCTTTTCAAAGTCTGCCTCCTTCAGGCTCTCGGGGGCACCTGACCGCAGCTGGAAAGCGCAGCAGTGAATGTCCACCTCCACTTCCACCTTGCTGCCATTGGAGATGACGCCCTCCAGCGGAGTCTCGTCGTCGCTGTCCAAACCGTTGTCAGAGTGGTTGCTGGAGAACGTAGCGCAGGATGGTTGCCGCTGGAACAGAGCCATGTGGCTCCCCAGCCCGACCGAGCCCGGCACCATGATACCGCACGATGTCGCGGCGGGGTGCAGGCTACAACGTCTCTCGGGGCGCGGCGCGCCTCCCAAAGTCGGGTGCTCATCGGAGGCGGTGGAGCCCGCCTCGCTGCCCACCTCGGACGCTGACGTCTCGCTGTTGAACTCGGAGACCACCCCGCTGGTGGATGACAAGGTGCCCGTGTCACTCGGGGCCGGGGTCATAGATACGGTCACAGGGACGGGAGGAGGACCCCGGGGTTCGGCGGTGTAGACGTGTGGCTCACAAGTGCAACTGTCCTCGGCGATGTTCAAGGCCACGACCACAGCCCCGATGTTGTCCTTGCAGCCGTAGCTCTGGGCCAGCGTGCAAAGCCTCTTGGCGGCGGCGCGCGGGTCCCGCACGGCCTGAACCGTGCACACGGCTTCCTGGTAGGATACGTGCTCAAACAAGGCGCGATTCCCCAGGATCAAGAAGTTATCCTGAGATGAGAGCGGCTCGGTGTGCACCCAGGGTTTCGGAAGCACCCAGGGAGACAGATAAGAGCAGCCCAGCAGGCGGGAGCAGCATGTCACACCGCTCACTTTGTTATCCTAGAAAACAGAAAATTCCTCGGGGTAAGGCGCGTGTGACTATGAATATCCAGACAAACATGAAAGATGGATAAAACATTTTTGGCAAGAGCAACTGTTTAAGAGTATGTTTTCATTTGTGTATAGATTCTCCGTCATCCAGGTCATAAAACTGCTGGAACAGTGATTGCGGGCAGTGCATGGTGAGCAGGGAGCAAAGATGAAGGTTCTTTTTTTACCAATGAGTCATTAATATTGCTCTGAATTGTGCAGACAAAGTTCTAGCACATGGACCTTAAGCAGGGCATCAAACAAAAGCTCAAACGCTCTTCCATAGACATGCCAGATAGGCCATCAGGTTGTTTGAATGATCACTCTCACCGCTAGAATCTGAAATTTACCTCAGTGATGATGGCTTTGCTGAGTTTAACTCTTTCCATCTCTTCAGTACAGTTCTCCAAGCTGTACACCTTGGAGAGGGCTACTGGTCGGCCGTCCCGACACAACACCGCCTGGCAGGTCCCCACGTTGGCCACGGTCACACTGAGGTAGCCTCCTGGCTCCGAGGACTCGTGGTGAATATAACACAGCAAGGCAGAGGCACCCAATTTCTGGCCGACCGTACCTAGTTTCCTGTTCAGTTGGTCAAACCGTGGTCAGAGATGGACTAAAAGCGCAGAAATCATATTTGGGGGAATGGCACAAACCTGTGTGATGTTAGGAATGTATTGCTCATATACACACTGTCAATGGTGGAATGTTGTACTTCCTCGCACAGCACGTCACCCATGGTGCACTGCAGCAGCCGAGGAACTTCCTCATTGCGGTCGCCGTCAAAAATACCGTAGCACGCTTCCAAGCTGTCTCCAAGTCGGTCGATGGCCAGTACGGACACACACAACCTTGTTGCAAACATGACAACTGAATTCAAACGTGCACTTCAAATACATGTTTTTATTGTGATGATTTTGCACATGGAAAAAAGTTTCAAAATTCCATATGCTATATCCAGATACACAAAGATGTCGTTAAAAAGCTGTTTGGCAATGTACTTTTAGATTTAATAATGAAAATGGACTTTTTTCATTTATTCAGCGGGATATTATAATTTGGCGTTATGTACAGTAGAGTATAATTTTCTGATATGAGTTGAAAAACTCACTTGTTCCTTTGGCCACTCATTTCAGAGTAGCCGTGGCTCCACGGAGCGGAAGGGTTTTGTGAGTCTCCCGTTGCAGTCGATTTCTGGTCCAGTTTCAATGTGGTGATGTGACTTTAAACAGGAGATACAATACAATAAGTTCGAGTACATCAACACAAATAGAGCTGAAGACTCAATGAAATTCTTTTCACAAACTTTCCATGGGGATTCACAGAAATTTGGAAGGAATTTACAAAAGTGTTGGTTGGCTCTTAAAAGGCTAATTAAATATAGTTCGGGGAAATATAATTCGAGTACAATCCTGACTAAAACAAATAGGTTTCATGCAAGTACAGTCGTCTCCCAATTTCAAGGCAAATTTTGAAGGATTAGCTCTACTGAAATGAAAGAAATATTGAGGAATTAAGTATAGGCTATTCTTCATTGATGAACATTCCTCGTACAAATGTTTGAGGATACGAAGAAAGCACTGGCAGAGCTGGCAGATGATGGTCTTGTTTAATAAAAATAAAAATGCTTTGATAATATCTTGTGGCATTTATGTATAGGCAATTGGAAACCTCTTTGGGCAGATGTCAATTACTCGAGGCAGTAGTAAAGCCGTCCCACGTGGGCAAGGAGAGCTAATTAGGATGGGTGTCTGCTTGCATCTATAATATTTATGTATTTATTTATTTGATACAGTACCTTTCCAATACTTTACCACCAATTTCCATCAAAAGTTTCCAATTTGTCATATTTCCAAAACTCCCCCCAGTTTACCTTCCCAGAAAAATGTACCTGAAATTTTTCTCAACCTTTGCACACAGCTAGTCACGTCCGGGACATCAAGGGAGGGTGCAAAAGAATTTTGGTGGGTGACTCACTTGAAGAGATTGAGAGTTTTGTGTTCCAGCATCAAGCTGTTGTTGCCCGTCAAATCCAACTCCTGGAGGCTCGGCGGTAGCGATTCGGGCAATTGGATCTCAGTCAGCTCGTTACAGCTCAGATCCACAAGCTGCAAATACAGGACATAACCCACTTAAAAAAAAAAAAAAGCAATTAACATATAAATCCCTAAAAGCTGTCTGACCTTGATTTCAGGAAGGTTAAGGATCTCTGGGAAGACGTTAATGTGATTGGAGTGCGCTATGAGAGTGTGCAGTTTCTTGCAGCTGGACACCGTGGAAGGGATGCTCTTCAGTTTGTTGCCGCTGAGGTTGAGCTCCTCAAGCAGCTCCAGCTTACTCAGCTTGCTAATGATGAACAAACATAGCCAACTTGTGCTAAACAAGACTATAGACACCAAAAACGACCTCAAGTTGAACAAACCTAGCAGGGAAGGAGAGCATCTGGTTGTAGGCCATGTGCAGGACCCTCAGGTTGTGATGTCCGACCAGTAGAGCACCGCAATTTTCATTGAGGTTGTTCCTGGTCAGGTAGAGCTCTTGCAGCGTGCTTAGGCTGTCATCTGATTGGCCGCTGGGAGGGATACTTTCCAGGTTATTGGCTGACGCGTTTAAATGTTTTAGACTGTGAAGGGAGAGAAGAATTATTGCAGTGCTCATTAGTTTCTCGGCAACAGCTCGGACCTCCAATAAAATCATCCAATACAAGTCACAGTGGTATTAATTTAACAATGTTTTTTTTATGTTGTACTTTGCTTTGAATGATATTGAGAGGTGATTCATTACTTTGGTTAGCATATACATTCACGTTGAGTTCAATGCACTTTATCAAAAGTAGTTTTGCCCATCATGAATAAAAAATCTAATGTGAGGTTCTTGCTGTTCTTCTACAATCCTCATTAAAGGAGACATATCACACTTTTTGGGTGAGAGGTTCCAAACATTCTTGTCGCTTGGATCATGCATAGCGAATCCGCCGCCATGATTACGTCTTAGCATTTGAGACACAAAAGTCCATTAAGAGCACTAATGGGTGTTAAGTGATTTAGCTCACAGGAAACAGTCGGCTAAATCTAGCTCACGTTGCAGTTTAGTATATCGATCTCGAGCGCAACGCTTCCATACACACCAGCTAAACAATGAGAAATGGTTGTCACCTCAGACAAACCACGATGACCGAACCAAAACGACATGAAGAGATGAAAGATTTGAAAAAGATTAGCGGGACTCACTTCAAGGCCTTGAAGAAGAGACTCTCCGGAAGTTCTCCTAGCTTATTGTGCTGAAGGTCCAAAACTTCCAAGGGGATGTGCTCCAGCAAATCTGGCAATCTGTGCAAGTGATTGTTCCCCGCTAGAAGCGTCTTTAAACTCAAGCTGTTGAGTAACCTGTCACAAAGAACACATTCACGGTTTGGCATTTGTAAATGCATCCATTTGCAAAATTTGGGGGGAACGATCCCTTGTTAGATGATGAAAAATTAAAAACTCACTTTTTGTGGTCAGGTCGAATCATTATAAGAAGTTTGGCGACATCTTGTGGCATTTATTGACAATTAGAATTCCTTTTGGAGGGTCGTCAATTACTCACGGGTTTTTACTATTCGCGGCAGTGCATGTCGCAATTCTAGCTAATGAACAGTAAGACTGTAGCTTGGATCAACACAGCCGTTTTTTTCACATGCCATTATTCAAAATTGCCATTGGATGCCACATGATGGCAGCAAAGCACTATTTTTGTCAGAATAAAGCTCCTCAACTCATGTGGCAACATAGTTCCTTAGCAGCAAAATGTCACAAGATGATGGCAACACACTACTCTTATCTATACGAAGCATCTGAACTCACTACATGATAGTGTCTTTGGAACCAAAATGGCACCACGATGGCAGGAAAACACTACTTTTGTCTAAATAAAGCTCCTTAACTCAATTCAACAAAGTACCTTGGCACCAACATGCCACAAGATGGAGGCAAAGCACTACTTTAGTCTAAATGAAACTCCTGAACTCATCAGCAAGAGAAGGGTGCCAAAATAGTTCCGTACAATGTAGTGAATTTGGTACGCAAAACATTGTGGACTTCAACTAAACTTTGCTCAGATGAAGTGGTTGTCACCATAAAAACTTTTGGAGTTCCATCATTTTTCCCTTTTGTCATACTTCTAGGGTGTCACGCTATTTACATAGTAGCTAGTGTAACGAATGCCAACACACTCAAAGATGGAAACTTGGCTTTACGCAGAAGATGACGACTGTGCTTGTGAATGAGGGCAGCACGTGGATAGAGTCACTGGCTCACAGTCAGATGTTCTGGGTGTGAATCCCTACCGGGACCTTTCTATGTGGAGTTTGTATGTTCTCTCCATGATTGCACCCTAACCTGCATGGTAGCTCAGAGAGGAGATTATGCGTGACATCCAGCATCTCCATGTTTCTGCAGTCACACACCCAGTCTGGTAGATGCTCCAGGATGTTCCTGTCTCACACAGACACACAAACACTCATTTGATACTTCATATAATAAATAAACAATGGCTAGACATTGCTCACAGTCAGAACTCACTGTGATAGATCCAAGTATGTCAGTTGATTTGGGACTGGGTAAACGCTGACTGCGCTAAGGCCTGTGGGCAGATGGAGGCGGCAGTTAGCAGTGTCTCAGCACTCTTCTGTCAGATATTTACTGGACACTACGGTAGGTGCACTGACGTGAGAGATCCACTATTGTCATCTGATTGGATTTCAGCCTTTATGTGATGCAATGTCCATCTAATCTGCCTTGGGCCTTCATAATCATTAGTGCTGGCTGATGTAACTCTAACTGTACTATAGAAATTAATCTTACCCCCAACACTTTTGTTTTTGGGGGAACAAGAAACCATGGAAGGCCATCAACACACAAAGATTACTGAGCATTTAGATCTTGACATTTTTTTTCATTTAATAATCAGAATATCTGATGAGTATGATGAATGACACTTTCCTCTTTTTGTCATACCTTGAATCTGGCCCAGACAATATATGAGGCACAGTTATATTGTGCTTTTAGTATAGAATTGATGCAACATGATATTAAAAAACAAATTATGTCCAGTAAATCCTCACTGAAGGTCCAGATAGGAAATGGACAATCCAGACTCACGGTTGCTGCCAGCGTGGAGCATTCGGAGCGCGAAGCCGTCGATGGTCAGCGCCCTCAACTGGTTACGCTGACAGAGGAGAGTCTCCAGGCTACAGATAGAAGTGAGATCCAGCGAGTCTAAACAGTTGTCCCTCAGGTCCAGGTGGGTCAACTGGGTCACCGCCTCTGGACTCTCGCTTTTCACACAGCGTAGTCCATTTAGCCTACACGAGACAGCCAAAGAAAACTGGAAATGAGGACGTGCCTATATTTGATTACGTCCCCTTGATCAACGACTAAAACAAACACACAACCAACATCGAGGCTTTTTGTGAGAGGTGCACAGTATGCGGAAGATCATCTCAACTACTCCGTGATAGTCTATGCCTGGATATACGGCTGTTGAACTATCGATTGGCTCGACAGCACGATTTTATCTCTTGTTTTTATTCGCATTACCTCCAGTCAAGTGCGGGAAGCTCTCTTCTAAATGTCATGCAAAAAAAATGAATCAACAACTGCCCCTTCACGACGAACCCTGCCTGCTCACTAATTCATCACAGATGCACCTTGTCCTTGCAGATACACCCGCTCATTATTTTACCCACATCCCATCATAGCTCTCTGGTTGAGTTATCAGCCGAGGGCAGGCCACAGGTCGAGCGGGAGAAGGAAATATGGGCGAGAAGAAGAAATCAATGAGCGATGAAGGGCCATTCTTCAAAAGGCAGCACTGAGTCAACAAATACAAGTAAGTGCAGCTCTTGGAAGATCTGAGGTGTGAGGAAGGGAATAAAAAAAAACACGATACCCTAAACAAACTGTCATTCTATCATTATAGCGCAATAAATCCAAACCAGAATGAAGACCTAGTGGAGCGTTAGGAATAACGATTTTTATTCAGTGAAATGAATGGAAATGCCATTAAACCATTCCATCCTGCCCTGTTTCAAAACCTACTCAGTGAGCTGCCGTAATAATGGTCAAAACGACAACACACAATGGATGAACATATGCCTATACTTCTAAAACATGCAGGCTAGCAGCCCTTGTGGACCGCGTTTGGACCTAAGTTCAATATCATTGGGGCCGAGCTAGAACCATGACCCATCAGATTTGGAGCGTTAGTAAAAAAAAATGCTTACTTTGCATGACAGTGCTTTAATTTTCTAATATCGACCCCTACAGTATTAGAGTGGAGCCTAATATTTTGTTAGCAAGATAAGATTATGATGCAGATTTTTTTAAATGATTTGGTTTGTACTGGCCCTCGAGAGAGGCAAAGAGCTGTTTATTCTTACCTGAGGTCAATGTGTTTCAGGTGGCTCATTCTGAGCAGAGCACACACCTCTAAACACATCACTTGGTTCCCCGCCATGGATAATTTGTCCACTGCACTCAGTCTCTCCAGCACTGGGGGGATGTGATTGAAGTCGTTGAAGGAGAGGCCGAGACTGCTGAGCTGGGACAGTTCGCCCAGCTCAGCAGGCAGAGAGCTCAAGTGGTTTCCATCCAAAGACAGCGTTTGGAGGCTACAAAGAACCAAAGAAAAGTAGGTCAGAAGTAAAAGTCGAATTTTATCGATCAAAAGTACAAACTTAACAGGAAAAAAGACGACTTGTGCCAAATGCGTGTCACCTTTGTAGGTTGCCGATTTGCACGGGCACGGTGTGGAGATTGTTGCAGGAAAGGCAAAGCTCTGTGAGGCTGAGGATCTCACACACACATTCAGGGAAAACACCCAGACGGTTGTGAGACAAGTTCAAGCTCTTCAACTGAGAGAACCTAAGGATCAAGTGAGCAGAATTACCTCCCCGTTCTCATTTTTGTATGTGTGTTTGTCTGATTGAAAAAGGATCAAGGACTTTGTTTTTCACTCCCACTTCATGTCAGTCAAAGTGTGCGTCTCTTAAAAAGGTTTCCAGTGAGTGTTTCTGTACTGCACATAAGTTCGAAGAAGAAAATGTGGCAATTAAAGTGGAAGGAAGATTTAATAGCCTAGATGGGAGCAAATGGGGACATTTCTAGATGATTTATATATACTGATAGCCTGTTCTGAAAACCCCAATTTTCCATAAAAGACTACCTTTGAAATCTTATCCAACTGAAGAAATGAAATCTTTGTAGTCTTTATTGCAACTTCAAGCAAAATAATGATTGCTCTAATCTCTAATGTCATTTTAAGGTAGTCTGATGCCCTTCTGGTGTCTTTATGTAATTTTGTAGTAAACCACATCGTGTTTTCCCCCCCTCGATGTTACAAATGAATATGCAATTATTATTTTTTTATATTCTCTTGCATGCATTGTGTTTATCCATTGCTTTATCACTTTGATTTGATGACTAAACGTGTATATTACACACACAAAAAAGTAATAAATGCATTCTACTACATTGTTCATCCCTATGCCAAAGCATCATGTCTATGATATTTTGGTGATGTTCTTACCTAGGGAGGTGGAGCAAACCTCCAGGCCCCAGCAGGCTCATGAAGTTGTGCCGCAGGTTGAGGTGGGTGACGTCTTGGCTGTAGAACAGATACTCAGGCACCGCCTCCAGACTGTAGCACGACAGGTCCACCAGGCTGACTGTCTGTGAGACCACCTTGAAAACAGACAAACATTTTTCTAGCATGTTTTTTCATGTAGAAAACATCACTCTACACAGTACTGGACTTTATTAATGCATCCATTAATAATATAATGTCATAAAAAAAGGAAATAATTAAACAACAGAGAAGAGTTTCACATGAAAGCAACACAGTAAGCTCCAGTTATATTAGTTGCTCTTCTCAGATGATAAAGAATAGATGCTTGAGAGTATTCTTATATTTTTTTTTTGCCAACATGTGTGGCTACATAAGTTTTCAAGTATCCATTGATTAGGGGTTGTAACAAGCAAAACATTGATGCTAGATTCGTTAACTATGGTGCTTAGCATTAAGTCTTAGTATTGTCATTTTTGTTAGAATATAAACACATAATTCTCCTTTTTTTTGGTTTAACTGGGCATGGCAATAACCAACCACTTGAAGCAAGCACTTGGTCTCTTTTTTTTACATAACTGTTGTGAAGTTTGCTGCCTCCATTTAGAGCTCATAGCAATTATTTTTACTAGCAACTCAAGACCCCCCCCTAAAAAATCGGTCAAGCAACGGCTCGTGCCGCTAAACCGACCAGCGTGTTGTTGTTCAACGCTGGTCTGCACGAGTCTGAGGACAACGTCCCGCATTAACGGCGAGGCTGCACCCTGAGCAACGGGCCAGAAAATGGGCCGGCTGCTCACAGGAGCATGACATCACGTATAACTCGATTTGGGAAATGACAGAGACAAAACTGCTCATCTCCCACACAAACGCTCCGGCGCTCTCTCTTGAAGAACAACTGCTTTTAAGATAGATGAGACTAATTAGGTGATATGAGAGTTGGAGCAAGAGATTGACTGAAGGGAGAAAGGAGGAAAACATCGTGAGTCTAAATAATTGAAGCACTGTGATAGACGAGACTGGCTACACAATGCACAACAGCTTCAATGAAAGATGGCCTACTTCATACCACAGTCCCACTAGTTATGCATGGTCATAGCAAGCCACATTGCATCCCAATGGAGCAAACGGGGCTATTTACCCAGGTCCGACAATAATTTGCAGGCTAATGTTGCTGCATAATTCATGGTTTAATGGAAATCTCGCTAGCTGATTTTGACTTGCATGCATCAATCAGATCAAGATCTGTTTAGAACGCACATACAATGTAGTACACGATACAGGGTTGTTGGTAAAGTAATGCCTAGGGCTTTGCTTTGTCTATATTGTGATATAATTATGCCTGAATTATCAATATGACTTAATAAGCGTGGTAAATCTGGTTTTGGGACATTCTGCCCTTCAGAGGCTGTGGAAGTAGAACAATCCACTATGTTATTTGACTTCAAAATGTTAGTTAGCGTAACCAAGCGAGCAAGTTTTTTTTTTTTTTACTTCTATCTTTAAGTGGTGGCTGAAAAGAAGGGCCAATCGTTCTGTAAAATATCTTTGGAAAGACAATCGTCACCACAGCAAAACTTACAGCTTCAGAAATGTTATCGAAGTTTGTTGCCTTGACATTTTGAGTCCAACTAACATTTCTTTCCAGGGTAGAATGCTTCTCGAGTGTGAATTTCTGCCACAATATTGAACTGCTTTATGAATCATAAAAAAATGGACCAGACTCAATTCATTGCCTTACACTTTCTTGCTTGACACTGTCATTGAGGTCAGAGGTATCTAAGATTTTCATTTCTTTAACAAGCCACCGAATGCAAGGTGGTCATTCGTCCAACCTGTTCATCAATGAGCTTCGTCTATGTAAATCCAGAGGACTCTAAGACTGTACAGAAATCCATACGGACATGGCAAAGAGTGCAGAGTGATTCTGCAACTAATTGGATTCCTTTTTTTTTTTTTTGTTCTATTGGCTGTCGCCTCTCATGGCCACCATCATAAGATGCCTGTACCTCAGAGGATACGCTCACAACATCTGCTTGGCTACAAGCGCAAGAGACATTCAGTGAGACCAAGCGAAGCCACACATGCACACTCAATATTGCACTAAAGAGCAGCTGAATGGATAAGACCAATAATGGAGGACAAGGCATTCAGTAGATTTAAAAAGTCTACACACCCCTGTTCAAATACCAGGTTTTTGTCATCTACAAAATATTCAAACTGGATCAAGGTGATTTAATTTGCATTACATTGATGAAGTAAAATTAAGTGGATTTAATACACCCTTTTTTCTTTCAGTTTCTACTTTTTGGTAACTGGTAACAAACAAAGGAGTAAAAGTGCGTCGCATCATAATGCCGATCTTACTTTGGATGCCTGTCGATGCCATCTCTGGTAGTCGGCCAACGTGTCAAAGTTGACAAAGTAAGTCTGAGCCTGCGATCCGGCCGAGCTGAACATCAGACAGTTTTGTCTCCTTTTCACCTCCTCCACCTGAACACAAACATCATAAAAAAAGATCTACCGTCTACCGAGTGACTCATTGTCAGCGACTCGTGCGTGCATATGATGCAGAGACAGACAGAAGTAAGATGGGGGAAGAGGATTTTTTTTTTTTTTTAAGCCCAATTTGATGAAGAGCATGTGGAAACGGGGCTTGCGTTGGAGAGGCCGCTTTAGAGTGCCTCGTTGTTTGGTCAGCAACCAGCTGGGAGGATGTCCCAGCTACTCAGTGTAATTACTTTAGTAAGTGCTTTCAGCCAGCAATTTCTTGAACTGGGCACTCACCTTCCCGCCCACCAGGGGCAGGATGTGCATCTTGCCGGTTAGGCTGTCTTTGACGGAAGCCACAATGAGGCACGTTCCGCAGAGAATGACCTGCCGCTCGGCCCACTTGTGCAGCTGCGTCTTGCCCTTCCGGACGCTGAACACACCCTTCAATAGGGTGCGCTCCTGCTGGTCCGCATTCACGGGTCGCTCTGAGGAAAGACAGATGAAGAGAGCGAGAGAGAGAGAGAGAGAGAGTGAGGACATACACACTGACAGGGTTAGTGCAGAAGCACAAACATCTCTCTCATGCACAGGAAGCCTCGCCTTCAAATAACAGATGCTGTAATGCGCAGCAAAAGAACAAAACCACAGCATACTCCCAACAATAAATTTACGAGTTACAAGCCGTTGCTTGGTCAACACTTTTTTTTTTCTGACGTCATCGATGTGTGGGTTTTTCCGCTACTGTATGGCTTTACATTGGAAAAAAGCTTTGGAGTTACTAGTGAGGCAAAATTACTAAGTGGGCATTTTGGTGCTACTATAATGTCCAGGAGGCTATTACATACTTAGCAGAGCTGTATTCTAGCAGGCACTAATGACAGAAAAGATGTTACTAGTCATCAACTAGATCACTGAATTGTCTTACTACAGAAGATAAAAAGGACTACTAGTAGGTTAAGAATACAGAATGACTGCTCCAACAACTTTCCTTCATTTGCTTCCCACTCAGAGGCTGTGATTGACTAGAAAACATCCTTTTTTTTTTTTCATCCACCTTCACTTTTCCTTGTCAAGGACGTCCAACAGCAAGGAAAGCCTGTCTTCCTTCGCCAGCAAAAGTGATTATGACTGAGCAAAAGAGCTTATGACAACAAACTGTCTGCCAGGCGCATCTATGGCAGCGACTCCTCCTTCATGCCACAATAGAGTGCTCTACAATGGATGAACAATTGTTTTTTACAAGTTCTTTTTTTTTTTCTTTTGGTAATAATTATAATACCTTAAAGTAAAATTCAACACTGCTTTCAACAGAATGTTTTTAATGATGTATTTGTATTAGATAGATATAGATAGAGATAGAGATATATAGATAGAGATATATAGAGATATACCAAGTAGCAATAAGCAATAGATTGGTGCGAAGAAGAAAAAAAATCAATTGCGCTACCTTCACCTCACTTCATTAGTGGAGATCAGTGGAGAGTGTGTGAACAAACAACATTACGGCACACTGCACCAACTGTTCAGCATCACACACACAGCAACAACTCTCCAGAGAGCCCTAAACTCATTTGAGTGAGGAGAAGCCTCGCCTGGACCCACTTCTCTTGCTATCTAAGCCTTTAAAAACGGATATAGGGCCATGTTCCAAAACAGCTTTCACCCAAATGCCATCATCTCTAATTATCCGCAGATAATTTACAGCATTGATGGTATAAATGCGATTGGGTGAGTAATGACCTCCTGCTTCTCTTATTACATGCAACATTCTTACTCTTTCGCCTTCAAAAATGAAGATTACATCCTGATTACTGCTCGTTACTTTTTTGTGACATTATTTATGGTCATTTGTGGATGAGTGAGTTACACTACCTGAATGAATGTAAGGTGCCAAAATGAATCGATAGTTATTTGATCAGCACGTTAATTGACAAGTATTTTGATCATCAATACATGTATCGCTTGTAAAAATAAATCATAGGAAGAGGACGTTGAAAAATATCTTCAAGTGAAGGAAAACAATTGTAGTTGGATTATTTTGTTAAAAAACATTTTCACCCTAACTAGTGCCATCAACTATTTACCAGTTGTGCGTCGCTAGTAACATCTTAGTTGTATGCCAACATTGGATTACTATTGCGCAGGAATGTCAGGCAGTAGTGGAGGGGACGTTACCAAGAGTCTTTCTACTAATGCACAAAATTTTCATACTCGTGAGAACAATGTAAAATGTGTGCCTTGTTCTCATAAAGGTTGGGAAACACCAGTCATTTCTACATCTACATGTGGATTGGACACATGATATTCACACCATGCTTGCTTCTTGCATGACTCTATCAACACATCTGAAAATCATTAGTTGCCTTACACAATGTGTCCTAACCATAAAGAGCCAACTTCTCTAAAACAAGTTTTGTCCCCCGAGGTCTGTGCTGTTATTAGTTGCTATGGATATATGCTTGTTGTCCAAATCAAAGTCCAGTCCGAGCTAGTAAACCTCCACCTCCTGCTTCATAACTGCAAATAAAGTGGACTCCATGGGGCTTAAAGTGGGTTAAAAGTCAGTGGATGTTGCACAAGGCTGTTTATCAAAGCGTATTCTGCGTCGGAGGAGAGAGCACGATGACAGACGGGACCCGGCAGACTAATTGTCACCCTGTGCAAAACGCCCTCCCAACGACGAGGGAAGAGTGAGGAAAAGTGTCACCTCTGAGCGGCCTTCGCTGGGCGGAAGAGTTGTTGACATGTGACTTCACGCGGGCAAGGTTAAAACGTGATGTTCAATTATTTCGACGGGAAGTGGATGCATTAACCGCAACAGGGCGGAGGGCTGCAACGCCATTAAACTTGATGTTGACATCACAGAAAAACTGTTGGGGGAAGTCAAGGCAAATATTTTCTTTGTTGTATGTAACCCCCCCATTTTAACATTGTGCTCATGGAATAGAAAGTGGAGTGTGGCTATTTTGAGAAGCTGTTGGTAATAACTGATTTCCCCATGTATCAATGAGTCCCGAGAATTTGGTCCATATTGTATCCTCAATTAAGACTTTGCAAAGGATACCGCAAATTCATCATCATTTTGCAAAGTCTGTGCAATCGCTGCGAAGACTTTTGTCTTGGTCTAGTTTCCTGAAACCCCTGCTATCCATCTGCATGATATTTATACCGTTCAAATCTTTTTTTAAATCACACAATGGATTATTTCAAGGCAACTGACAAGCACTTAGAAGTCACACTCAGAATAGCAAACGCCTTTTGCTGGCACTGAAAAAGTTCGGTCACGTGCCTCCTCTCGGTTGGACTTTGTTGCTCTTTAAAAACTGGACTCAAGTTGTCTAAAAAGATAATATTACACAGAATTTTACGAGGTTTGCAAACAATCGGCGCCACGATACGTCCGGGTGGCAGAAAAAGTGATTGACTACACCCCAGCGAACTGAAAGGATGACAAAAACTTGCAGTGTTTGTGGTTGACTTTCACATTAATCATTATCCAAGCCGCGCTCACTTTCAACTATTGTTTCTGTATTTCCAAAGGAAATAATGTATGTTTTTTCTAAGCCAAAGAAAAGCTCTATCACATTAGGAGGAGCTGTCAAGAAATGATGGGATTCTGCTCTCGCGCTTGGGGCCATTTGTATCTCACTTTTACATTCATTTGCATTTGTCTATTCACTGTTAATTTGATACAGATATAGTATGAAGTCGAAAATGTGCATCCGCCTTTTGCTTGGCAGTATTTATTCATATTATTGTCATCCAAAGGTGTTTATACACTATATGAATCAACGTATATCGCCAATCATCTTTCACATCTTTCTTTCGGGATATCATTGATGGTAATTTCAGTTAGTCTATGGTGTTTTGCATAATATGTTAGAATTAAGAGAATGGATTTTGTTCCGGAAAGGTTTATTGAAACTTTTTGTTGTTGTTGTTGCTTACACTAAGAATTGCTGATCTGTAGGTTTTTAAGCAGCACATTTCTTTGGCGTTTCCCATCATGTGTTAGTATTAAGCTCACGGAGTTTCTTTTGACAAATGTATACAATTTGGGTAAGGATTTTAGTGCTTGCATTTACAATGGTTAACTCTCTTTTTTTTTATGTGTCAGTTTTGCAATAAATGTCAACCGAGAATGACAAATAAACCACTTGAAACGAGTTTGTGGGCGAGAGTCTTTTTTTTCTCCATTTCATTTTTGTCAACGGGAATCTCAGTGAGAGAGTGAAAACAAGCGCTGAGGAATACTTTCAAATAAATGTTTCAATAAGTTTCAATGCATTTAAAACGTGTGGAAGGTGTAAAGTTACTTTTTTGGAACTTCAAACTAAAAGAAATTGCAAATGGGCCTATCGCCCTTCCTAACTGGCGGTATACTGTAATTATGATCTGATAAGATCCAGTCCATCCATATACAAATGGGACGAAGTCATAAGAACAACTAAGTACACTCTGGGGTGTCAGAAATATGTCAACAATGCAACTTATTAAACACTGACGCTTTGATTGGGGGCCAAATCAATAAGATTACTGTATGTGCTGTGATCTCACCTCTCCCACATGACTCGTGGGATAGCGACGGTAGGTCGCCCGCCGAGCGAGAACACAGCCCAAGAGGACCAAAATGAAATGACAGCAGCCCAGTTCCCTACAGCTGCATGGACGGGACTGACCTACACAACCACTGGCCCATGGGTCCCCTGCCTTTGTTTTCTCTCGCAGAATTTTGATGAAGTCAGCATTAAGCCATCATTACTGTTTGTTTTCATCTCATCAGAGCAGCCCAGCAGGCGCACACGTGGGGGAGGCTCAACATGACGTTCTTTATCAAATAAGACAAAAAAAACAACAACCATAGGATAAGAATGTTTGTTTTAGGTTTTTTTTTTAGATGTGAGTCGCCTAAAATTCAAGATATGACCACTGCATGGTGGCAACTATAGGCTTCAAGGTATTTATTGCCCCTCCCATTTGAATTTTTCCATTTAACTATAAATGAAATAAAGAAAATTATTTGAACAGAAATAAAATGCTTTTTCACCCATTTAAACAGAGATATAAAATAAGTGAAAATAGATGGATGGGAAATACTACGACGAAGCTCGGTAGAGTACACAGACCAAACCAACGGCTGGCTGAAAAAACTGACATTAAATAGAAATTTGAGTAAATTATAATGATGACTCTTCATTGAAATGCATGGAGGCAATTGTGTAGGTTGAGTCTGATGCCGCAGCAATAAATTTACTGTGCATTATGTTTAAAAAAAACAAACACTAAGTCGTGTTACACTGACTCAGCAGCAATAGCAATTCCTGTATCTAAATCATGTGCATATAAAATATAAAGAAATTATGTGCATATAAAATGTAAAGAAATTCAAAAATTCTGTGTTAAAAAAAAAATGTGAAAATGAAATATTCTAGGATAAGTTAAGGCTTTTCAGAGCTCCACAAAGACTGATTATTAAGAATAGCGATTTAATAAAAACTCTCTTCTCCACCCTTTGGCGGAAATAAAACTTCAAAACCTGATCAATTAAATTCAGCTACAAATGCAAAACAGATGTGATACTGTATGTTACATGATTTGTTTGACTCCCCATTGTCGGAAACGAGCAAACGTACAGTGGCTCATACGAGAAAAAAAAAAACCCCATCTATAGTAATAAAGCAGCCTACAGGAGGGCGGAATAGTGCAAATTAGGAATGCTTAGGTCACTAAAGGTCAAGCACTTCATTAGCCACACTCACATATTTGAACAGGATCCTACATGAACAACAATACCTTTGTAACAATAACAATGCCAAAGCGCGCCACAAACCAGTAACTCCACTCAACCTTTGCTCGGCTGGCCCCTTTCTCCCCATCAGAGGAAACTGGACCGCTATCATGAACAGACAATGAAGATGGATGATGATGACGGTGATGATGATGGGCCCCGTGGGTCGGTACTCACCGCTGTAGAAGCGGATCAAGCAGCTGAGGTCTGAATTGGCAGCCTCTTGCTGCACACGCACCGGGTCGGCGTAGCCCATCACGGCCAGATAGTCGTAAAGCATCTGGAGAGGACGCTCGCTAGGCTCCAGCCTCCTGCGGCATAACGTAAGCACAAAGCAGGATGACAACAGGAAAGGTAAATACAATAAACGTGCAAGGAGGACTTTTGGAGCTGTTATGAAAACAGCGGGTGAGCTGAATATCTATCTCACAGTAAGCAGTGTGTTGTTGTTTCGTAGGAGAGGGAAAGGACTTTATTTTCATTGTGTTGTGCTTTTCATTAGAAATAGAACAATATTTGCACAAGTGGAAATCTGCCGAATAAAATAAAAAAAAAACATTGAACATCTGACCCACCCTGAAAAAAATACAAAAACATACAAAGGAAATGTTGCAATTTGAATATCATTTTGGAATGAGCTGTACAATCGTGCTGACATTCTCATTAACTTCAAGGACATGCAGAACTAATGTTTTTATATGTAGAGATGTAATTTTAAGAGATACAAATAAACTAGGATTTAACTAAATCTATATTTTTGCAATCGAAATTACATATACAGTGGATATAAGAAAAGTCTAAACACCCTTGTTCAAATTACAGTTTTTTTTTGTGTGAAATAAAAAACTGAGAATATTTAAAAAACTTTCCACCATTTATGCAACCTGGCTATTCAACTCAGGGGAAAGACAAGTTAAAATAAAGAACTGCCGTAATATATAGTTGAACAAGTCTGCATAGTCTCTGATAACTGGGAGGGTATGCACACTTGCGCAACAAGATTATTGCAGTTGTTATTTTCACTTGTGTCCAGTGATGCTAAATAAATTCCGGTGAGGTGCAGCTCGAATTTGACATTTTTTAATGAAAGTGTGATTTATTCATGTATGACATGCATATTCAATCCAGTTGGAGAATGAGATTTGTCAGAACATTTTATAGCCCTCAAAAGTGCCACGAGGTCCTGCAGTTGCAGCCCGTACATACAAAGTGAAGATGGATGAGGCTCCTGACCTCAATGTATTAGTCAGGCTGCTTTAATAGGCCACTTGTGCTAGTGTGCCCTCTTTGTCTCTTTGGGAGGAGACGTTGGAGAATTCTGGGAGTCTCCCCTTTTGGAAAACGTTTTGGGCATGAGCAAGTGGGAGGAAACCGAAGCCTGGCCCGGGACCGACCGGTTGGCGTTACCCGTCATTTTGGCCCACAACACACTTAGAGAAGCTCCAGAAATAGAACAATGACCAGGATGGGTGGATGTCCTCTGTTAAAGGAGACACATTGATTTTCACACTTTAAAACAGTTACCAGGTGTCTCTGCCATTTGCCACGCAGTTCAGTTTATAATAAAGACTTTTCCTTCATGAGGACTAAAAACTTCTTTTTTGTACATCTTTTTATTCCCCCAAAAATATACTGTTCTTCTTTTTGTAGATTTTAAAAACAGCTCTCCAGGTAGAGCACTCGGAGAGTAAATAAACAAACCATCAAGTCACGATCCCAGTACGGTATACAAGTGTAATCCAATGTTAGCAATATCCTGGTTTTAAATCTTGGAGATTTCTGTTATTAATTTTAAATGGATCAGGTTTTTACTGGCAGACAGAGAGGCAATTTAAGTGCATCAGCGCAGGACTATAAAGTGGAGCCACTCAGCCTATCCCGCCATCTTGAATGAGCCCGTAAAGAAAGAGCAAGGCTGCCGAGATAAATATGTATTTACCTGAGTAGATCTCCATGCAGTTGAACAAAGAGGCCCTGTCCATCCCTCTGGGCGCACATCTCTTCCACTGTGGTGCTGGTGGAGCAGAGCACCAGCTGCAGGTCAGGCTGAAGGGCGGAGGAGGCCTGGGGTCCAGAGGCAGGTAATTGGGGGTCCACCGTGCCGCCGTAGAGACACACGCAGCCTCGCTGGGTGTCGCTCCTCAGCCAGTCGCGTTCCCGGGATCCGAATCTGTTCTTTCTTGTCAAGCAGCCGCGACTTCCGACTCGCTTCATGTTACGCTGTGGACAATCACAAAGAAATGAACATGTTAAAACTCGCAGAAATGATATCATTAAATACAATGTAACGAAATCACTTTGAGTTACATTTGGTGTTTTAATTTAATGGACGTTGTGATCTTCCTACTGATGGAAAACTTTCTAGCCACAGATATAGATGGGAGACATTTCAGCTCCTCAATGAGCCTTAGTAGCTCTTCACTGAAGATAAAGAATATAGTCTTGTACTATCGGTCAACATGTGCTGCTCCGCCATTTGTGTTCAATATCCATTGGCTAAAAAGTTATCACATCACCAGGTTGATGCTATTGATTAGCCCGCTTTGCCTATCATGTATTAGCATAAGCCGATTTACGTGCTTGTTTTTAAACACACGACGTGTTTTATGTTTGACAATAAACTTCAACTAGGAGTGGCAGTAAAAAGCTCGAAACAGCTTTTTGAAAAAAAATGCTTTTCCCTCGTAAACACTGATAACACAGTCGCACAATAAGTACTGACGTTGAACGTAAGTAAAGTTCCGCAGTTTTAAGAATCCCATCACACTGGTCAATTTAAATGTCAAAGTTGACAACTTATGACATAAGGCGACATTTCCTAATTGATGAGGTGACTTTTAATCACAAAAAGCAACTATACGGGCTTGCATTCATTTCCAAGAACTTGACCTCCACCTCATGTTAATTTAAATTGCACCTCTGCTCTAAAATGTCAGCATTTGCGTATTAGAGCTGCACCATGACTTTGCACTCGTAAACACAAAAGCCAACAGAGTGCTATTGGCATTTGTCAAGAACGCACCTTGACCTCTCAGAGTCACAATATTCATGGGCAAGGCTGTCAAGGTACAGGTCAGGTGATCAGTGTGCTGACCTATGCCGATGACATTTGTCCTGTTGACAGATCATCACAACACATCGGACCTCATTCACATGCCATGTTGAGTAGGTCAGACAAATGATGACTTTTCATAACGCTAAATGGTTTTTATCCGACCTCACTGAGAGACGTTGAATGGTAAATTTTGATAAATGCGTCTTGAAAGTCTATTAACATGTGGCACGCCTCAAAATTCAATTTTAGGTGTCATGGAGTGAATTTCCACAGCTATGATGACACCAGTCCAAAGGATGCTCTATTGAACTGTACCCTCTACATGAAATCTTGGGTGACAGAAAAACTCCTACAGATTAACTAGGACAAGACTGAAATTTTAATCATTGGTCCTGGGCCACTTTGAGTTCCAGTTGAAAGGTTTGACTGATTGATTGACTGCCTGACTGACTGTCAGATTGATTGATTGATTGATTGATTGTTCAATTTATCTATTGACTGTGGTGCCACCTGGGGACGATATAAAGCACTCACAGAGACATAATTATAGTTTCACGACTGCTTCAGAAAGGCTACAGTAATATTAGTATTTTTTGCAATGCAACACATTCATATGAGTATTGTTATATTGTCTGTCTACATGTCTTGCTCCACCATTTGTGTTCCGATATCAGACGCGAAAGGGTTAGCCGGTCTGCAGGATTAGGCTAAACAGACCACTAAGGTAAAGCTAAAAAATGTGTTGACTTAAATGAATTTTATTTCATCAGTTGACTTTATTTTGTACGACAACTTTTTTTCTGCGTTTGCAATTCTCTTCATTGTTTATTTAGTTTGACTTCAACTGGAAATGGCAATAAAAAGCTGCCTTTACAAATTGTTCACAATCTAACAAAGTGCTGCTTGTTGTGAAATTGAGTTCACTGCCACCACACAAATATCTCCTCATATTCTTTTTTGCGCTTACAAAATGATGTCATTCCCTGGATGATGTCACTGCCCACAAAATTAGGCACACCTCATCAACACAATAAGAATGAAAGAAAATTTGTCCAAATAATAAATCCAATAAAGCTTAAATATCGATTAACACTCTTTAATACTACAGTAAGGTGATTGTTGCGTGCAGTACGCTGCAGCACAATGATCACCTTCCAACTAGAGCTCCAATTCCAGCCCAGGCAGTAGAAGATCATGCTAAATTAAAACATCTCCGATTGTGTCCATCAAAACTGAACATTTCATTTGGTGGCATCACAGGAAAGATGTAGAGTGGTCTATGCGTGGCTATCCCGCTTTTAAATCAGCGTGAGATGCTTGTGCATGTCGATGCCCGCAATTCCTGCCGGACTCGATGTGAACGTTTATCATAATTCCCCTAATCGTGGGTATGGAGATGAGATGAGAGCGCGTTACATAATGTTACGAGTATCCCATGCACTTTGCCCTGTCATGCAAGAAGACGCCTTTCAATGAAAGGCATGTTTAAACACAAGTGCACAGCCCAAAAAAAAAAAAAGGAAAGGGGGGGGGGGGGCATAGTTGTAAATATCACCTGCCTTTAACACTCGTATCCCGGCTGGGGCGGCAGAAGGTCCGGTGCGACAACCGTGACCTCCGACGTGGATGAGTCCGCCTCGGTGGAGCACCGTGTCCGGCTGCCTGTCGATGCAAGCCCCGCTGTTGTCAGGCTGATCCTCCATCGCCATGGGTGCTCGCGATCTGCGGAGACCACTAGAGTTCGAGTGGCGTGGTGGTGGTGGTGGTGGTGGTGATGATGATGATGGTGGTGGTGGGGGGCGGCTGGCGACTGATTCCCACGGGGAGGCGCACACGGAGCCGGAGCTCCATAGTCAGTGAGCCCCGTGAAGTCGACTGATGCCAGGCTCCCTGCGGGAGGGCCTCCGCTGCTGGATCAATAAACATGACGTGGGCGGGCTCTGGCAGCTACGGCCCCCTTTGCAGGGAAATCCACAGACCTTTGAGCACACCCAAAGCCTTTGAGCATTAATTCAAACCCATCTTGTAGTCTATGTGCTTTGTCATCACTAGAAAGAAAATTAGTCATTTTTTTTTTTCACAAGTCTTAAATTTACCCAATAAATGCAATAGTCAAATTGCCATCAATAACATTATGAAGGAATATAGATGAATAAAAACAGTCAACATTGCATTCCAGTTGTTGTATTTTACTTGATCATGTAAAATTAATATTTACCGTCAGTAAAAAAGTTTCTACAGTATGTTATTGTATTTAAAAAATACAGTAAAAACTTATTCTCTCCCGATCCAACCCAAATATATAGTCAATGATGTCCGTGGTGCATCGATGCTCCATGTCATCAAGAAAAACAAGCTAGATTTACAGTATTAACTTTTTATTTGCTTTATCATTTTCTGCAACCCAAATGACAAGAACACACATCATCAATTAAAAATATCCCATTTAATAGTTTACAACTTGTCATCTTCAATCATATCATATACTTTCAGTCTGACAGTCACACTCACCTTCGAGCCGCGGATTCAACGCGTCAAATTTGGTGGTAGTTGGACGGGCGGGGTTAAAATAACAAAATAAAAATAGAGGCGCTCATTCCGCTACAACAAATCAATTTTGTTTTACAGTCAGGACGAGCCTAGGAGTGCACTTCATTTCTTTCATCCTTAATGTGATCACTATCCTATTGTACACACGAGTAACCTATGACGGGGTGGGATAGATTCACAAATGTTCCTTGCATTAGCTACCCCAAAAACAAAAATGAGTAGGTCAAGTAGAAATGATTTTTTTTTTTTTACTTGGCCTTTCACATGCAGCTTGCAAGTTCAAAATGTGCAACCAAATAAAATCAGGTTAAACCAAGCACGCGCACACAGATTACACAGATCATTTTGCTTCCTTCAAGTGTGTCCAAAGCACTTGTGCACTTCATTTACCAAAAGTGATGAGCATCACTAAAAACAACGGGCACAGAAGACGAACTACTCGAAAAACAAACACAAGCAAACAAAAACACACAAAACAAACGTGAGCAAACTGGACTGAACTTTTCCTTCCCACCCGCATTCTAGTGTTGCGCAGCTCCCCCTTGTGGCGAATGAGATGTAAAGCAGTTTTCAGTCGAGATTAATGGGAAGCCGTTTGAGTATTTATTCCATATCTTTGATATCCATCTTGACGTGCACGGACTGCAACTACTACTCACTAGTTACTGGATCGACTAAGTTACACAAAATGAATGAAGTGTTGTTGTTTTTTCGCACTCTTGAATGATATCGCTGCAGAGTAAGGACAACTTTGGCATATTAGTACTGGTGAGGAAAAATTGTACCCTGTATGACGTCTGCATGCTACTAGTATTGTCAGTGAAGCACTAGATTGTAATAAGTACATTTTGATCATGTCACGAGTTACACTCATGATAAAACAATGACAGAATGCATCTTTGTCCAGTGTTTTTCGGATGCTCACAAGAAATACAATTTCATGCCATTGTTGCAACTAGTGTGTGACATGCCTACATGTAGAGTAGCACAAAACATTCTTTCTACAAGTGTTCTGAAATGTCCAACTATGAGAACAGAGCTTAGTAGGCTGGATATTAAATAAATGCTCGAATGGCTTTCCTTTCAAATTGTTTGAGAAGATACATGTACTGTAATAATTGGGGAATGAGGGGAGGCAGTTGTATTATTGTCTTGAATTGGGGTGAATTTCGGGCCACCATTATAGTAAAGGTGTCGGGAAAGTACTGCATTAAAAAAAAAAAAAAAGTAAGAACGAAATCACATTTAAAAAGCGGCACACACAAGGCCAACAGAAAAGGTGAAACGAAGCAAGCTGGGGATGCATTGTGAAAGCTTACTTGTGCAACGTTTCCGTTTCTCAGTAGTACGTTCGATCATTGAAGGCAAACCCTTAACGACTAGCCTCAGTAGTTATCGTTGTAAAAAGACGACACATCCACCCACACCCATGAGCCAAGTAGGAATCCTCGTCAATCGATTGCAGTTTAAGAATCTTTTGTACATATATGCATACAATTTGATGTCCTAGCTAATCGTTTGAAGTCTTCATGTGGGTTTTTATTTAAGTGGATCAGCCTTTGTTTGTTTTACAATTATATACAATGTACAGGTAGCAGATCATATTATACCTTTTACAATGGATGAGTGGTGATACAGGGAAGGAAGCCTGATGTTGTCTACTTTGGACTATTTTAGACAATATACATAGTGAAGAACTGGTTTAGAAAATGGTATCTAAAAAAAGGATGAAAGATAGTACAAGAGACAAAAATTTTGTAAAAGCCCTCAATATGTACAGAAAACAAGCTAATATAGCATTTGTCAACAACAGAAAAAAAGTGAAATTATTTTCCTCCATATACACATATCGTAGCTGAAAAATATTTCCAAAGCTAATAGTCTCTCCGATTTTGGTCACAGGAGTTAGATAGTGAAGCATAGTGATTGAATATCAAAGCATTGTGGGGCCGCTAAGGTTGTTTGTCGCTAACTTGTTACGGCGGACGTGTACAAACGGCCGTCAGCTTTCATGCAGCTTGCGACCGGGGACGAAAAGCAGGCCGACCACTCCGAGTCAGTAGAAAGAGAGAAGATTGTGAGGTAGCCTCCCGTGACAGAGAAGACCAGAGCCGCCAAATCAATCGCACGACTAAAAAAAAACAAAAAAAAACTCCTCACTCGATTAATTAGGTAAATCCATATCTGAAAACTGGGACAGGACATTAAATGAGATTTTGTGACAACCTTGGATGTCATCATTTGAAAAAAAAAAAGTGACATCTATTAGCTGCCTTTTTTTTTTTTTACGATTTGCTTCGTTTGGGTCCTATCAGGCAAAAAAAATGAAGCTCAGCAACATTTTCACTCACTGGACAATTGGGGATCAGATTGTGAGCATTTGCGTGATTGTGGAGGTCCAGTAAAGCTCTCCAAATGCGCTTTGAATAAGGTGAAAGATGATGTAGCAGTTCAAATCCATCACAATCACTTCCCTCCCTCACTAGCAAAACTTTTCTCATCAAGTCAGAAAGGCACGTCACTTTGATATCAGGCATAAATAATCAAGTCGATTTACTGAAAGAAATCAAACATATTTTCACAGAAATAGTGCCGATGTGATGGCCGTATCATCGATGGAGGAGAAATAAGGAGATGGGGGAGAACAGCATTCAGTGCATGTAACTACATTCAGAACAGGCTTCATTTACAGAAGTTTGTGCGAGGTGAGAAGCTCAATTGGGTAAAACAAACACATCTCACTAACCAGCTTACTGCATTAGAGCCACACGGGGGAAAAAAAAAAATAATAATCATTAGAAATTGCGATTTACGCATCACGATTATAACCATCTCAAAATGTGAGTGTTTTCATAAAGTGGAATATATTTTTCACACTGCCCGGATAGTCTACTTTGCAAGAATATGGTCGCTGAATATCATCGCGCTCGGAGAAGACTTCATATTTCCACAACGATAATAATGGTATGTACCAATTGGATTGTTTTATTTTTCTCAAATTTTGAAACAATTTTATAAAGTGTTGAAATAGGTTCAGCACAAATCCATTGAATAGCTTGCACACTAACTATCTTAGACACTGTGGGAGCTTTGTCGAATTGGGATTCAAAGTCCCGATGTGTTTTGATATCCAAACTTTGACAGATACATTTGACTATGCCTGTTTTGGGTTGTGTTGATGCACTGTGGGAGTTAAAACGCCAACTTGAATGATGCAACAAGCAAAATGGCCCTTTTGTTTGTCGTAAATTTAGATGTGCGAGGACTCCACCGGACAGTGATGAAATGCGACGACATTTTCAACTGAGAAAGGTCACAAAAGTGAATTATTGGGGGCTTTAAAGGCTCAGCGCAATCATAAATATTCATTTTATCAAGTGAGTTAATGTTATATTTAGTACAATGTTCATGTGAGAGGGGGGGGGGGGGGGAAACAAAAGTGGCATGACTAACAAGAGATGATGACACCAGCAAAGAAAGAAAACAGATAGCTCACTGACAGATCATCCCGCTTATCGAACGGCTCTTCATCTCAACTGGTTTTTCCTTTGTTAAAGATGCTCTGCTGTGCGTTTAGTGATGTCACTGAGGGGGGAGTCCGTTGGAAGAAAGAGGGAGGAGGAAGGTCAAGGTGGAAAAAAAATAAAAAAATTCATAGTCCCCGTCAGAGGGGGGGGGGGGGGGGGGGGGGGGTTAGGAGCAAAAGAAGCAACTCATCACTGCCACGACTGAGGGGGGAAGTTATTGACTTCAGCCAGGTCTTGCACCGGAGAGCCTTTGTGGTTGTACGTCAGCTTGATCCTCATTCGCAGCTGTTGCTAGAATTGGAAGACTAGTTAAATACAGTGGATATGAAAAGTCTACACACCCTTGCGCAAACACCAGGATTCAAGTAAGTAACCGCTGCCGAGTATAGACAACACTCTCGTGTTTTCTTCATAACCTGGGTGTGTAGACAATTTAAAAACACCATGACTCAGACTAGCGAATACTAACTTTCTGTGGGTTGAGGACTCTGATGACTTGTGTGACGGTTCCCTGGTTGAGCGCTTGGACGACATTACTGCTGGGGGACAGAAGCTGCAGCTGGAATGTCTGACAAATAAAGAAAAAAAAACAACATATGTAAAAAAAAAAAATCAAAATTCGCCAATCAAACAAGAAAGAAGACAAAAGAATGGAGAACAAGCGCGTTCCTGTACAAACGATTAACGTTGTTGCCAGATTTGGTGCCCGCCCGTTTACCTTTGGTACTGCAGCCTGAAAAACAAAGTCTGTCATATCTGCTTCTGTGGAGTTGGAAGCGTGGATGGTGATGACGGCGACGTTGGGGTTGGGGTTTGCTCTCTCAAACGTGAATTCTATTTTCAGGCCGTTCTTGTTGTAGGCCGTCATAGGAGGAATACCTGCGAGAAGATTTGAGAGCGGCAGGTGTTTGGAAATGAGCCACTGGAATGCGCAAAAGGGAGAATGGAGTCTCACCTGCAGCTGCAACGTCATTAAAGAGGGGCTGGGAGGAAAGGCCATCCAGGAGAAAAGGGGGTTGGGAGGTGGGAACAGAGGGAACAGGAGCAGGGGCTGGAGCGCCTTGGGAAGGGAAGGTCACGCCACAGTTTGGTGCACCATTACCAATTACAAAATGGATTCTCAAAGACACACTATCCAGAACAGTGGTTACATTTTAGACCACACCTACAACAAAATCTACAATACTCGAATGTCTTCCCCGAGACATGTTAGCGTCCATGAGAAATATTTTTAGCCCAAAGATGTACGATGTGAAATGTTACTACAACCGCTGCTTTTTGTTGGCATGAAACGTAGGATGGGACAAGACTGAGATGTGCATTAATTTAGCAGAGGTCATTTGACATCTTCTGGCACCCTAAATATCTCTCCATTATTCTAGCCCGAGACTTCACTCTGCTTACATTGCTGACATTGCAGCCTACAACCACAATTTTAGATGGCCAGTGTTTTTATTCCTGTCGCAAGACATAGGACTAGTTCACGGTTTTTAATCAGAAAAAAGATTCTTCTTTTCCCCAGACTGTATGAAAACGTTGACGTGATTAAAAAGGGGAAGTAATTTCCCTAGAAACCGACTTAGCTGGGAAATAAACGAGCAAAACTGTATCAAATCAATAGTGAAAAATAATTTGCACGAACAATATTTCACAGATTTTTTTTAAAGCTTAATTTAAATCCTACACGCATAACAATTTTGAACGGTGTACGTGGCCTCTACGAATTAACGGAGTCAGTATAATGTTGACGATGGAGATGAACAAAAAGTATTCTATTCTACAGTATACTGAAATTAATCAAACTGAGTAACAACATGTTTTTTTCCCAGTTCGAAATAAAACCACATATGATAGATTTGGAGTACCCTACCACTTAGCGAGATGTCACCCAGCAGATCCAGCAGCTCTCCTCCCGACGACGTAGGTTTGGGTGGCGCTGCGGTATGGATGACTGGCACCACATCATTACCACCCAGCAAGTCTAATAAATCATTTGCCTGCGAGGAATAAGTGCCAAGTGCGTCATCCTCTTCAGTATTTACATGTGCTTCACTCCAAAATGTATTCCATCTGCGGGTTGGTTGGCTCACCTGGTGGGCTGGCTGACTGACAGGGGGTGGATGTTTGGAGTCGCCAACAGAGGGTTCCGTCTCTCCGTTGGTCTGCACAATCTCTGTGGGGCCATTAGTGGCTGTTTTCTCCATAATGGGCATTCGCTCGAGGAGAGCTGGCCTGAGGGGGATGACAAGCAGTGGAGGATGAACCATACAGCAACAGTCCAGAAAAGAGCAATCGAACTGAATGGTCCATTTTATTTGGATTAGGTCTTTTGGTTTTGTTGCCACTTCACCTCATGTGGTCGTATTTCTTGAAAAGTGCGTTGTACTCCACTGCTCTCTGTTGCAGCTCGACGTCAATGCTACTGCCGTATATCGAAACCACCTTCTTGATCCGGCTACGAGAAAATTCGATGTTGGCAGGAAATTAAAGGGGTGCATGTTTTTCCAAATACGTAGTGTTAAATCCAGTGACTCACTTGACACCGCTGAAGCGAGTAGACAGCTTCATGATGGCGGTAAGAGAATAACCTCGAGTCACAGGCGTGGACAGATTGGATACTAGAAGCCCTTCCAGCACATCCAGAACTTCATCTTCAGTCACCTTGTTTAGAAACATGCACATTTAAGCACAGACAAATGTTTTGCACATAGGGCTGTGACGAGTCATCAAATACAGCAAGCAATTCCCGGCTCCCCCCACCCTTCGGAAACTGCTAATGTATTTTTAATGACTCAGCTTCTCTCACAGCTTCTTTGGAGCAATAATTTACAAAGGAGAAATGCCTTTGAATATTATACTAGAATTAGTCTACAGATGTTCCTGCACCGTTGGTGTTCAGATATATATATTTAAAGGTTTGATTTCTCCACATATACCTGAATGGGCTCCTCTTCTTCACACTGACCAGAAACCAATAGGTCCCCATACTCTCCTATGCACCAGGATGCCACTTGGACAAGAGGTTGCTACACAGACAGAAACAAGAGTTCACCTCTTCTTCTCTACGACATAAAAACAGTGCACAAGAATTGCGGTATATCTGACGCCGGGTCCCAGTCCTGACCTGTGAGATGTCATCCAGAAGAGCTTTGTAGAGTCTCTGTACTGTATATGCGTGCATCTCAACACTGTTTGTGATGAGCTGAATAAGGTTGGGCACGGAGTCGTCGCGGACGTAACTGCCTGCCTGCAAAAAAAACAAAAAACGAGCAGATATGTTGATGAAAACACGAGTAGATCTTTGGTAGAAATAACTCATTTTTAATGGACAGTTTTATCACTGGGTGTGTGGGGTATGCTGAAACGTACTGTCGTCAGAACTCTCATTATAGTGTCTATGTGCCATCTTTTTGAAGGGGCATACCTGTAACACAAAGGCGGCAATTACATTTCGAGAAATATTACGTTTGTGACACCCAATACGACAAGGTGATCAAGTGACGTATGCAGTCAGATAATACAAAGTTTCAACAGTCATTCAGACGATGGATCACTCTTGTAATCATCACACAGCATTTCTCTTCTCATTGAACAGTAAGCCGTCAATGTCGTACTTTTCTGCTGCTAGAAAGACTCCCGATGCACAGTCTGCTTTAAATTCTGGGTCGCACGAGTCCAGGAAGTAGAGCAGCTCTTTCATCATGCCTCTAATGTTGTTGCCGTTCACCAGGGCAAAGCTCAGTTCCATTGCACGTCTGCAGTAGCAGTAGCGAGGAGCAGATCAAGGACAGAAACAAAACAGTTACGTAAAAAAGGTGAATGTCCTCGGTGTCAAACTACTGGAAATCACCCCCCCCCCCCCCTTACCTCTTGATGGACACATCAAGGTCTTTTAAACAATCCACAATGGTACTCCGATGCCTCTGCACTGCATTGTGGTCAGTCTGTACCGTCTTTAGTAGGGATGTCAATGCCACATATCTGCAGGGGTGAATTTTAAAATACATTGCTTAAGGTTTTGATTTCTCCTCTACCCTCTTCAATTTTGGCCTAATGTAAGTGTCAGGTGAAAACTTGAAAATATCCAACTTAATTAGCATTTTTAGAGTACCGCTTGTTTGTAATCAAGAGGACAGGAAAACAAGGAAAATAGAAATTACCTTATATTTTTGTCATTATTAAGGAGGAATCGACCTAATATATTAATCGCCAAAACCTGTAACACAAAGCGTTATATGTCAGAATGGCATCATAATTAAAAGATGGGTACAAATTGAATTTGCTCACCCTCAGTCCACTTTCGGACTTGATGTCCATGATGGTCAGCACAGTCTCGTACAAGATTGCATTGCCCACGTTTTTACTTGTCTCAGTGTTTGTTGCGACCTAAACCCGAGTATAATCAAACACATAGTTGTTAAACTCAACCTTATAGACATTTGGTGAGGGTCCAAGTAGACAGGTATTCATTTTTTTGTGAATCCAACATTTATTTTTGTGTACGGACTGATGAACACAACGCAAGATAAATAAATGCTGTCAGATAGTATAAAGTATCAGCAGTCTTTCAGACGATGGATCACTCTATTTATCATCATACAGCATTTGTTTCTGTGTGATCAGTCTCATTCTTGTGCGATTAAAAATTTGATTTGGCTCCCTTTGCCTCTCATTATGGAATACAATAACTGCACAGCTGCTATGTGCTGCTTTAAATGTGTGTCTGCTGCTCGAAAGACTGTGCAGGAAATGTCACAGCAGAGTTTAAAAAAAGAAACAAACAAACTGTCTTCTAAACTAACCTGTGCAAGAATGTCATTCATTGCTTCACTGGAGTCATCGTCGCTCCTGCCTAGAATTCGCAGTAGTCTCAATATCCTCACCTAAGAAAAGGAAAACAAGTCGGCCAACGGACGTGAAATGCAATTAACTTTCTTATGACTTGCTGCTCACCAAACAACCCTGCCAAACTCAATGGGACTTTCTATAGCTATAATTTCATATGTGCCAATGGAGGAAAAAGCGAAGCGTTAAGAGTCTCTGCCCTAAATGCATACTCGCTTTTGCAACAACATTTTTATTTCTAGGTAGGGAGTGACAAATTATAAGAATAAAATTTACAATAATACTTGACCATATTTATAATCAGGGCTGCACATAAGTAGTGTGCTTGATGTCCAAACTGATGTTTGAGGAGATTTACCTGCAGAAAAGGATCGCTTATGCCCGACACATCATGCTCAGGCGAGTATCCAGACATTATTAGGTTCTTCAGAATTCTCACCAGTTGTGGAACCAGCTGCAAAAGAGATCAAGATCAAAAGAGAAAAGAGGTAGTGTCACAATATTATGTTTAAATATTCCAATGCTTTGCATCAATCGTCAGGGAAAATACAATTTTAAATGGGGTCATTATTATCATTAGCAGCTATCGAGAACAAAACGGAGGGGTTAGCAAGTCAAAAAGTAAAAACATAGGAAATCAAAATCTCTTGATATGTCATAAAATCTTTTGTGGAGAAATATTTGGTTAGAAGAATGCATTTATGTAACAAGATCACTACACTAAGAACTTTGTGGAAATAAACATTATTTTAGAATTAGATTTTGTGAAAACCACAAGAAAATCAAGTGCTCTACTTTTGAGAACTAATTCAACGTTAAGTGCGGTGGTTTCTCGTCACAACCAAGCTTAGCGGATACACACATTTTACAGATATTTTGGGGATGGCGACAAGCAATCCAAAATAAAACAAATCTCTTGCCATAGCTTAACATTAGCATTGTGAGTAATATCGGTTCCGAGCGACAACCCCCGGCGACAATCACGTGAGAATCCACCCATTCAACAGTGACCAAATGGGTTGAATATTTAGCAAATCAGATTCAAAAAAATGTAGTTGACAAATGAACCACCGTATTGGATACTATCGATAATACTGACATTGCAATGACCACCGTACAAGATAATCCAAATTAAAGCAATTTTGAAGAAGAAAAAAAAAAAAAAAGCACCATGAATTACAGGACAGATTGGTTACATCTCAGGTGACTGTGAAGAGTGAAAACTAATTACAGCATGCACCAGCTATGAAATCAGAATGCACTCTTACCTTCTCATTCTAACACAATGCAGGAATTGTAACAAGGACAAATGACAGAAAAAATATGAGGTAGATGTTAGGGAGTGGAAAATCATTCACTTTCAGAGAGCTCAAAATAAGTAGATCATGAACATGAGGGGTGGCGCTTCAGGCATATTTTCTGCTGCATCGAGAGACGACAGCAGCAAGTGAAATAGAGTACAAGCAAAAACAAAAACAAAAAAAATCAGCAAAAGAAAGATAAAACACCGACGCTCAATTCAGTCAAAATCCCAGGTGTTAGCATTGTCTTACAGTGGATAAGCCAGAATTCCACTTGGCTAATGGCCACTTTTATTTGCTAGAGAAGTGGCTATAGGCACACGGGATTAATCTCTCTCTTGGCTTTAATGGCTCGCCCGGTGAATCATTGCTTCGTGCCATTTTAGTGCTGGGAGCTGTTAATCCGGTGTGCAGACATCCCGTTTTCTTCTGCCTTCATACACTTTTATCCTGCACGTGACCTAAAAATAGCTGGACGTGCATGTTTTGACGGCGCTGAGCTTTGCCATTAACTTTCCCTTACGGGTGCTCACTTAATCTTAAACTGAGAGATGAAAATGTGAACACAAGGGAGGTATCGAGTATGACACTTTTAAGTATGACATGATCTTACTCAGCCAAATCCATTAGAAAAGTGCAGAGTACAAATGCAGGCATTAAATGCTGCTATTAGCAGAGGTAGTCACAAATGTAATGTCTATGAAAAGTGGAACAAAACAGGGGCATTATCGCAGGCTTTTCTTTTCGGGCTGCAGCTGTCAAAAATGTCTAAATTTGAGTATTCAACTCATAATATAATCACATTGATTCATTTGAAACAAAATATGAAGCATTTTTAAATAAAATGCATGTGCATTAGAGATATTTGTCCACTTTGGGTCGCCATTCAGTCTATTGTACTATCTGTGACTTTGAGTGTGTATGTCTTTCAAGGTAGGGCCTTAAGAGGTGAGTTAACCAAGCTTGGCACCACATTACATTTTACCTAACAATGGTATATTAAATTAGCTAACGCAGATGGTTTTCATGAGTAGGCAATCATAAAAGTGCTGTTGTGATTTATTACCAAAATTCTTCCCAACTTTGGACATGCCGAGGCTTTCAAAAAGTTTTTACTCCTGGCTTGCCGCCACGGCATCAACTTATTTCTACACAGAGTGGTGTGAGACTGCGGTAACACTAAATCCTCTCTACCTTTAGTTTCTGTCCATTTTTTTTTAGTTGCAGCTCAAGCATCTCTTACATCACATGCAGCCTTTCCATTAAAGCAGCTCAGTTTGGTGAACTTTTAATGAGGAAAAAAAAAAATCAACTAATCATACTAGCTCAGGTAAATATCATGAGCTAATAAGACAGGGTTTGTTTGTACCTTTCTGAAGTGAGACAGCATGTCAGGACTTCTTTCACACATCTCAGTTAGGAGGACAACAGATGTATGGAGAACACCTGGGGGATAAACAAATGAGAAATCATTACGGTGAGGGAGTTGTGGGGGAATGCACTGATGTTTTATGCAGCTGTGAAGGAGGGTACCTAAACTTTCGCTGGCGAGTTGGAGATGAGCTTGCAGGTTTAGCAAAGCCAGCAGCCATCACACTTGTTCAGCTATTATAATAAATAGCGCGACTGACGCCGCAGTAACTAATCAAGGCAGTGGCTCATATGCTACACAGGCGCTTTAGAATGACACGCTAGATGTTTCAACCGATTATTTTCAAACAGCAATGGAAAATCATGCAGTTGGGGTGTCATGTGGTAATAAGCGACAAGAAGAACGCACATTGATGTTGTCCACTGAAGTGAATGCGCACGTATTCTCTGTCTGCTTGAAAGTGTGCGGCCAAACAACCAAAGTGTCTCTGCACTTCCAGGACCAGCTTTCAAACATGTACTTACGCTTTAGACTACACCCCCATTCACTTTGCATAAGAAATGAGCAATGACGCATAACGCGTTTAAACTGAACCATTTTGAAGAAATAAATAAATGAAAAAAATAATTCACTGATCTGAGACAAATTAATTAATACAGGTCAAAAGTGTATGGACAAAACGTTGATTTATGACAATTTATTTCAATTAAAACACCAATTTGCTGACTTATTGTCTTATGAATTTATAAAATATGCTGGTGTTAAACACTTATTAAAAATATTTTCAGACAGCACAGCACTGGTACTTGAGAGAGAAAACTACTAACAGGTTATTCAACCTAAAGCTGGAAGGCATTCGAGACAAAGTCTGAATGCTCAATATTGATCATCCGTATTTCTCAACCGAATCAGTATCTTTCTTTTTTTTTAATTTGGTGCTCATTAATTTTACTTTGCCCTGTAACTGACACGTCAAGAGAATCAGGGAACAGTACAAGTGTCGGAGCGGTGAAGGGCAGGCACTATACGCATCCTGACAAACCGTTTGCACTAACCATGGTTCTTCTCGCTCAGCAGGTTTTTTGTGGCTGGAAGGAACATTTCCATGAGTTCAGGAACCTTTCTGATGACGTGAACCGCACACAGCGCCGCCTGGCAGCAAAACAAACATTTTAGACACAAAACAAAGGATAACGGAAAGAGAAAAGGACGAGTTATTGTACATTTTGTGCTTGAGACGACATTCATTTGAATTCTAGGAGCCACTTTGTTCATTGACATGCAGCTCACCTTTTTCCGCAAGTAAGAGTTGGATGTTTTGAGCAGCTTCTCCACCTCTCCCGCTAAGTCACGGCACATTTCTGAGGAGCCCATGCAGCCCAAAGTGCACAAGGCCAGCCCTTGGACGTACTGTGTGCTGTGATTCAAGTCACTGAGGATCAACAGAGAATAATTACATTCAACACAGCAGAGAACATTGTTTAATATATGCATCTTGGTTGTGTTTCAACAAAGAGACAGGTCAGAAAGATTAGGAACACTCAGAGACAACACATTTCCTTGAAGAACAACAACAGATTTCCTAGCAGAAGAACTAATGGGCACATTGAAGCTCGGGCCGCCAGCTTACTTTTTAATGCAATTTGTCATTAATAGATGCACGTCCTGCCTCTCGTCCAACAACAGCATAGCTCCCAGATAACCTATTCGCTTATCAGTAAACTTCTGCGATGCGATCAGCTTCAGGCACTCAAGCTGGAAATGAAACACAAGGAAAGGAGAGTTTGGATTGTGATATTACCGAGAGACTATCAGTATTATACTGTGCAAACGATGCTGGTCACTTACCTGCCCAAAGTGCGCCGGGTAGCCCAACATGTGCATATAAAGGAGCTTGGCCACGTTTCTGCAACGATATGTATTGTCCTCCTCTCTGAAAGATGAGCGGATAGCAGCACACTCTTTCTGGATCATTTCGCGCTCCTCTGCCTGGGTCCGCGCTGTCCGGATAGTCCGGATCAGCTCCCGCAATCTGATCGGAGCTGGCATTCTCTGCAACAGAGGTGGCAAACTAAAACACCAGGTCCAAAATAGAATGGCCAACAACATCCGCTGATGGTATGACTAATAAGAAGAATTATGAGGCAAAATCCCAAACCTTGGTAAACGTCTGTCAACAAACAGGCTTCATGCTCTGGGCAAAGGTTGATGGATTTATATGTGGAACACACCTTTTTTTTTTTTTTTTTTAATTCTCCCGTGATTATTAACGCTAACACCCAATCAAATACAAAACCAACCCCCTCAAAAAAACAGGGTGAACTATGGACTGAGAAACTATTATTACAGTTGATAATGACCACCAATTAGTTCACTTGGGAGACTGCCAAACACAATTAAGCTTCTGTAGCAAATGTAAGCAAATCCTGTGTTTTCAAAATGGATTTGTGCACCACAGGGTGTGCCAGAAAATTCTCACAAGATTTCCCACACTCATTGTGCGGTTAAATACTTTGTCCCTGGCTGCAATTTGTTTAGCGTTCCTAGAATGACAACATTTAAAATTGACCACAGATGCTAGCGACAGGTATAATGAGTTGCTTAAGTCATCCCCTATGAAAGTGCACTACAACAGTGCATCTGTACAAAAGGACAAAAAAATGAATGTTAGCTAGTTTAATCAATAGTTGGAAAAGTATTGAAGCGGTCAAGGGGTGAAAGAGCCGTCTGCGAACTTCTTTTTAACAACTGTCAAGGATTTTAAAGCCATTGCAGTAAAAAAAAAAACAACAACAACAACTATATAATCGCAACATGACACAAATTGTCAGTTCATAAACAAGCTAAGAATAGGCTGCAACAAAATGTCGAAGCCAGGGTCGAGGGGAATAAGTCTTGCTACAAAGCAAACTGCCGAGTGTGATCCAACACCGTCCATGGAACCTGCAGTCTTTCCAAAAGGGGTCTGGAGTCGCTTGCTGTGTTGAACACTAAATCCAGCCCCTATCAAGAGCTGCGGGTTTTAATTAAAAATTCCTCCTGGATGCAGAACAAGGCAGCTTTCTTACATCTTACATTCTTTTGATACCCAATACTCTTAGGCATTGGAATTAATGTCACTGTGGTGAGAGTCAGGATGAGTGAGGCAGCATTTTGGGTGTTCACAAAGGCCGATCAAATTCTGACCATTTCAAAAAATATAGAAGTGATTTGAATGACTTGAATGTTAAACAATACTCAAACCTACACGATGAGTGGTGGAATAAGAAACAGTTTATCAGATCAAGAAAAATCCTAATGGGGTGAGGCACCAAATATGCCGTTCATATGGGAATAGTTGAATGTAGTGTGAAATGTTCCTAACACGCCCCCCCCCCCTCGTGAGTTTTGTTGCGCGAGATTTTCTTTCAGGGCGCTGACACCGACAAACAAGCTTGCCAAAGCATCCGTTTACCGCTGGGAGAAGTCAACCTGCAGTACTACAAGCATCAACAACGGATTAAACAGCCTTTGAAAATCGCATTCTTGAAAGCTGTGGTGAATTATTCATTATTCTGAGTACACACAGAGGGCAAAAAGATGTAAAACTTGTTTCAAAAAGTCATTTTGCATAGATTAGTTCTCATTCTTTGTCAAATGTAGACAGTGCAAACACCTATGTATCTAAATATCTGCACCAATACTAGTCATAAAACTGCACCGATATTACACATTGATACCATTTCACAAGCACCTTGGAGAAATAATTTCAGGTAAACATGGATGACAATACTTTTAGCTGAGTGCAAATTGTGCTCTTTAAAATGGATGGTTAACTCCACGCAGGCGGCTGCCGAGTTTTGCGACCTCTCTCGCTCTACAGTCGTACCTGCCACGCTCCAGTCAGAGAGACAATAACGCTAGGTTTGCAGTTCGGATAACATGGTAATCTTGTGCAGAAGCTTTTTAGAGGTTTTGCACTCAGTACAAGTGGAGGGAGGTTAGTAAAGTGACGTTATATTCAAATCTTATTTACAGTATTAAAATAGCAAATGCTCCCTTTAGCTGGCAGTAAAAAAATAATTGACGATAAAAGGAACATACATGGAAATTATTGTGCCTCATCTCTTACCAGTGGTGAAGTTATTTTTACATTTATTTTGACAATGTTGTTTAGTTCTGATGCACAAGTCAACTGGGAATATTATGCTCATCTTGTGTGGTTAAATAAGGTCTCAAATTTTAGCAACCCCTCTTAGTGCGTTGCAAGTAGTATTAAATATACCTTCATAAGTCAAATATTTGACTTGCACTTGGGCCTACTAAGCTACTGTATTTTACCGTTGATCATGAGTGTGTTACTTAAAGAAGTTAATTATTTTCTCCAAAAAGTTAGAGATCCACAGCAAGGCTTTACATTTCCCTGTTCGCTCATGTTGCAACGTTGCTTCCAGTGACACAAATGACACCTACACATTTCGGCTAGCAACATGCTAACAGCAATAGCATTTAAAGTTAACACCTTGGGAATAAGTTACCTTCGCCTTGACTAACATTAGACTATTACACGACGTTTGGGTCCCAAAACAATTTCGATGTAAAGAAGGATGTGCGATTGTGTTTGGAAATTACACCTGAACCTGTCCACAGGATATGATGCGGCCTTTTTCAAGGCGTTGTTAGCCTACTACCTGCTCATTCGTTTATACCTGCGTTTTCTTTCAATGAAGACCACCGGCGTGTACACCCAAATGGGGTGATGATTGCGGGAGTCGGGTAAGATAGAATTTGATCTACGGTGCTGTCACGGCGATCGTAGCTCGTAGTCGCGCAGTATGAATGGTTGTGTGTAGCCTACCTAACTTAGCTTCTGACAGACACAAGCCCGGTACACTGAGGAGCACTTCCTATGCAGCGCGACACTGAGTTGTCAACGTCAATACCAACAAAACGAACAACTATTTCTATCATACAGTACCGTTTCCGCATCCCTGGTGACAGGGGTTCACTCGCAATGCACTTACCAGCCGTGGTGATGCCAGAAAGTAAGTGGAATCGTCTCTATAAGCAATGGAGGGAGGAACACACTCGACATGCAAAATGGTGGCTACTCCAGCCTCAGCACATCTACTGCAGGCGGAGGGTTACACTGACATGTCCCAAAAGGTTTTGGAGCAAGAAAGGTTTGCTCAAGTTTAGCAGCGTACAGTAGCGTTAGCTTTCATCGAAGGACTTGTTTAAATCTTGCCATTGTTCTATTCCAAGACGCACACCTGATCCGCTGATGATCGCCGGAGAACATGGGTAAAGCACTTGTCCCGTCAGTACTATAGGTCCGCATTGGTTTAGAACGTGCGCGGTGTTGTTTAACGCCTGTTATAATGCATCGTTATTATAAAGAGCTAGCCTGTTAGCCAGCTCGCTAACATCATTTTGTTGCTTTTACAAGCAAACCGAACTGAAAAAGTAATTATCCTAAGCCGTCTGCTCTGTGCTGGATGTATGAGGCGCCTCTTAATCCAACACTAATGGCACTTTTTAATGATATCATTTTTGTTGATGTGGATTACTTTCTCTTTAAGCTCCCCCTCCTGCCTCACCAGCGGAAGAATATCACTTTTCTATCCTAAGTTGTGATGCGGTCCTTTTACTCGTGGCATTCAGTGATGACGACTAGTGTAATGTTATGGCACTGGGTGTGTGGAGGCGAAGAGCGCCACCTCGCGGCACATTTTGTATCTGTTCCATCCCAACGATCCATGAAAATCCATCCAAAATCCAGCGATAATTGATTAATACGTAGTTGTGCATGGCAAATCGGTTGAGTACTTATTCTATGTCCTCGATATCCCAGAGCACTAGTTGTATAAATCATTTGAGGGTCCATAAAACACAAGACCTTCTACCACAAAGATTTTATGGTCATTATCCACTAAATCAGATTTGGTAAAAATAATCCTTAGAATGCAGATTTCACCAAAGTGGTGCCTTTGGGCACATGGTAGCCGGAAGCACCCTGTGAGTGACCCGTGGGCCTATTCTAAACGTAACTCACCAGTGATGGAATATTGTGATTTCCACAAAATGCTACAGAAGTAACCACTTGAAAATGTAAACACTTTATGAATAGTCCTAGTCATACTTCTCTTTAAATTGCAACTGTTTCGAAAAAATGCACCCGTTTCTTGATATGAGAGTCGATTGCATACATTTTCACAGTTTTCAAGAATGAAACGAATTTTGTTGTATCCAAAATGAACGCCTTTCCTGATATTCTGCAAATTTGTACTTGCTAGTTGCTAGCACGACTAGCTTAAGGGCTAACACTTCCGCGTTGATTGTGCGTATCCCACAATGCACCGCGGCAGGCTGTACGTGACAGATCAGCTGAGCTCGAGCGTCGCCGCACTGAGCACGCGCCCGTCAGCGGCGTGCACGCGCCCGTCAGCGGCTCTTCACCAGAGCTGCTCCGGGGGCTGCACCGTCGATCCAAGTCGGCGTTGAAAAATGGAACCCCTTCATTGGAAATACCATTCTGGGTTTATCTCCACTGCAGGAATGTGACGCCCGGAGTCGTTTTTTTTATTCATATTGTATATATTTTTTGCATCGACGATTCTAGTGGAGGCACACAACATTTTCCACCTGGACCGGTGTGGGGAGGGGGCGTCCTGGGGGTTCGGAGGGGATTCCTCATCCTTTTTTTTTTTTTTCTTCATTCCTTGGGGGTGGACCATAATATGTCCAGGCGAAAACAGACCAACCCCTTCAAAGTTGACTGTAGGTATTTCAGCGATTGATGTGCAAGTGCACCTAGGTCTGTTGCTTACTTCTGCTTGACTTACTTTGGCACTTTCCGTGACTGTCAACAGAATTGAAAATGCCGACACCGCACATGCCCGGACTGGTGTGCTTTCTAAAGGAAGAATGAAATACAGTTAACATAGCCTTTTGATTTCAGTACCGAGGTGTGAGCTTCATGCGGCTCTGATGCATGCCCAAGCTTTCGATAGTCACCCATTGAAATACACGGAGCCACGTGAAACTCTTACTACATGTGTTTACAAAGGATATTTGGTCACATCTGGTTCATTTCTTGTTTATAAATTGCCCTGTCTAGGATCTACCCCACCATTCATCATCACATGGGGTAGGGTAAAGCCCGTCCCTCATCTCCCATGGATGTGTTCGGTTCGAGAGACTGCCGATGTTCTGCCAAAACATCCTAGCCGTGCAAAACGTTTTGCCGGAGGCTGATTTGACAGCATTTATGTCCACTATTTTGCAACACACACACAGTACTGCTTTGAGAGCTACACAATAATGGGCTCGAAATGACTCGTACAAAAACAATTACGCTTTGCTAAGAGACTTGTATATATTGTTGTTAAATTGATATCATTACACAAAAGAACAAGCTGACATCCCAGATTCAGGACAGGAGCGCAAATATAATCAGCTATTGGTTTTTAGTTTCAAACGTCGAGTCAGTCTTTGTGCATTGATTAACCCCCTAATGAGTTGAGTGTGATAACAGAAGAGTAAAATAGTCATGTTTCCGCTGAGTGATTCAGTTTTTCACCATGGTACGCTTTGGAATAGTAAATCCTGATCTGGCATGTGTTTGGACCTCAGCATGTGTAGCCAAAATATCTGGTGTGACATCATGATTGGTCTTGTCTGTACAAGTAATTCAACAAAGAAGGACGCAAAGACTTTCTGATAGAGTTTGAAAACTACGTTTATGGATGTTTGAAGTCAGTTTTGCTTTTTGCCTAGAGGATTTGTGTCTGTCTGTTTGCAGCATTCAAGTTTTTTTTTGTGTATTATTTTTTTTTCCTTAGGTTAAAGTTGCCGCATCAATGAACGTTGTAGCACAAAGTTGCCGTCTGTGAATTATTAGGTGAAACATTTTGACGAAAAAGATGGCCGCAGCTATCTGCTGTACTCCGATCTGTGCCGGCACAGATGTATGAAGACGTCTTGTCAGCTGGACGTTGCGCTGTCCCGCAGAGCGTTGCGGTCTGGTACCGGCAGCAGACGGATGGGCAAGTGGAAAGTCTTCTTTGTAATTAGTCAACTTCAAGCGTTAACATTGATGCGCGGCAGCAAAGTCCACGGGCCCGCTATTCAGTTCAGAACCCTAATGCGGCATTTCCTGCAGGTTCAGACAATGTTTTGTGTCAGCATTTTAATGGTGACTGAAAGAAGAATGAGAAGAGGGGAGGGGGTATTCATTGATTGGCACACAAAGTTGAGTTTTGGCATTCTATGGTCTATGTTTTGCTCAATCCCCTCTCCCCCCCCCTGCTCCTCCTCTTCATCGTCTCATGTCTGTTGGCTGATGAGTTTGTCTCTTTGTCTGGATTCAGTCAGACACTGCGTCACCTCCTGCATACAGACGCACAGACACTCACAGATAACATCGCAGTGGCAAAGACTGATGGAGGGAGGGAGGGAGGGAGGGTGGAGAGACAGATGTACAGACACAGACTCACAGCGGGGGGAGGGAGCATCTCCCACACATCAATCACAAGGCTGTGTGAAACTCGCTCGTCGTGCCGGTCCACGGTTCAGTACTCGGACGCACTCCAGCAGTGCAAACAAACGGGATTCTATGGGAAAAGTGCCCAAACTGGATTCGCACGTCACTTTTGTTTGGTCAGTGCCCAAGTAGTAGAATAACAAACCTCCTCTTAACATACAGATGACAATTTTGAATCGAGCTTCTCACTATCATTTAAAAGATTAGGAATTGTGTTTTGGACCGATACCAGTCACAGATACTCAGTGCCTATGCCTCTAGTACTTTTGATATGTCAAATTTAATTACACAACCAAAAAATCAACAGACATTTTTGACTGAAGCAGATGATGGTTCACCAATGTGTCAAACCGCTGCCGTTGGTGGTGATCGGTGATTGCTTTTTCTTTTTTTAAAGTCGCTGATCGGCTCCAAAATGTTGATCGCGTGAAGCCTAATCAACAAATATTATTTGTTATTCCTTTTCAAGGTCTGAATGCCACAGTGGTATCTCCCGGGAAGGGGTGTTGTGTGCAGTTTTTGCAAGGGGTCAAGAGCGCTAACATAAGTGAAGGAGCTAAAAAGGAAGTCTTCCATGGCCAAAGCTTGGTCCTCCCAATCTGAGCTGGCGGTGTAGCTATGGAAGTAGTAGGAGCTACGCACGAGGGCGGCCGGGCTGTTTGGCTGTGTGGGTGGAAGTGAGAGAGAGAAGAGAAGAAGGATGGCGAGCTCCAGGAAAAAAAAAAAAGAGTGCAACCTACTTCCCCCCTGTGGGACTGCGGCATGTATGAGACTGCATGTGCGTGTGAAACGGCGGTGGGGGGTTGGGATGCAAATGAAGTGCGCGCGTATGTCAGCGCGCTCGGCTGGCATCGCATTCATTATGTCCCAGCGCAGGACGGCTGATGGGGAAAGCGGCCCCGGTCTGCCTTGTTTTTTTTTTTTTTTTTTGCTCCTCCTATGGATTCCAAAGGTCTGTTTGATGATGATTAACTAGGTGGTTACAGAGATTCTTGGGAGGTGGCTAGTTTTTTTGTTCGCAAGCATTGATCATCAAATAAAGTGTTCATAGAAGAGAGGCTCGCACGAGCTACTATTTTTCAGGGGACCGCTGGTGCATGCACAAGTGTTGAAAAATTAATGACTTCTTATGGTAAATAAGGCACCAAAGGCTGATTGTACGTTGCTATGGAGATGAAGAACCTTGTGTCATTGTTTTGTTGCCCAATACATTTTTGCTATGTTAAGCTTCACCTAAATATAGTCGCATGGACATCCCTGTCATTAATTTGTTCTGAAACTGCAATATGGATTATTATAGTGCATGTAAAAAGTCTACACACCCCTGTTCAATGGCCTCCCACTATAAACCATTTTATGACTATCTGTTTCTATTAAGCAGGGTCTTAAACTCATTTTTATCACGAGTCACTTTGTTTTTTTTGTTTTTTTTGTCCGTGGTCTGTTTTGATCTTGACACCAAAACCATATCTAGCACCTGAGAATCATATCCCTCTATTTCTCTCCAGGGCCATTCCACACTTCCGGCATCACGACATTTCAGCACACTATCAACATGGACGGCAGGGACGAGTTCACCGAAGACAATGAGTGCTGCGGCAACAACTCGCAGGAAGTGATCGGACACGAGAGCGCCACAGGTTAGGACGGCGGAGGGAGGCGGCGACATTGATTGCACTGAGGGGGTAGTGAGAGTAAGCCCTGCCCTGTGCTCTGTTGTCCCGTCTGTATTGATAGGGCTGTGTTTGCCTCCATAGAAGACAGCGAAAGCGACCCGGACTCCTCGTCCAACACCTCCAACGACGACCACATGACTGCCAAGAGGGCGCCGTGCCGCCTGCAAGGAGCAGGAGTCAAAGAGGTGAGGGATAAGGGATGTAACTTAATGGGGTGGGTCGGCACTTCCCCCTTCATCTCCACAAGGGGGCGTATACATGACATTTCAGTGAGCACAATGACATCATTCTCAGAAGAGACCTTTTTATTTTTCTGATGCACATGATGTGTCAACTGGCTGCAGTAGACCAACTGCTGGCGAGGAAGGCTTTCAGTCAGATTTTATTTGTTTTGCTTCAAATACGAAAGTGTTTAGTTAATATCTGCATCCTTCATGACTGCTCAATAGATCACTCTCCCATCCTTAATGAAAACAACGTAATCCAGTCTGTCTACATCATAATGAACATTTTCTACTCTGTCCAACTATTCTTTCTTTTTGCACAACTTGGTGCTTTTCTAACAAGAAGGTGAAGGATACCATTCACAACAGATTTCCACAGACCCCCTTGTATGCTTTTCTGTGATTCTTCCCAGTAATCTTCAGCCTGGCAGTCACTTGTCTCGCTATTCCATTCTGTATAAGCCTCGCAATGGACACGATTTTTTGGTGTCGTCTTGGTTTCGTGATGTGAAAAATATGGGCAGCGTGACTTACCAGCGCAATGAAAGTTAATTTGCAATTGTGCTGTTAATTTAGTTTGACAGCAGATGGCAATATTAGCCAAAATGACGGCACCCTCAAATGCAGGAAAATGGATGAATTCATCGTTTTCATTTAAAAAAAAAATCATTTAAACACAATATTAATTAAAAGATAGTTTTCAGACTAGTGGGGGGTACATCCAAAATATTCAAACAAAAACTTGAGCGTTCAATTCCTCTTTAAAAGATAAGTGAAAGGGCGAAGCAGCTCTTATTGCTTAGCAAATGTTCTCTATTTCAGCATCAGGGTGAGTCATGTCTAAGATGCTACACTGCACCGTGTCTCAATGACTGAGTCATAGCGGCTCACTTGCACATTTAACATGTCATTAAACTGCACCGGCGGATAGGCTTCAATTTGACCTATTTTTGGGCTGGGGTTTTGCAGAATGAACCTAAAGCATTGTTGGGAATGTGCATTGTGTACGTACAATATATATTTGAAAGGCGCTTGCTTTTTCGCCAGGAGAATGAGGAAGGCTCCGACCACAACAGCAACTTTGTATGTCCTCTGTGCACGCTGGACTTTAGCAGCCCAGAGAAGCTCATCTCCCATGTCTACCAGGTGAGCTAAGCACAGGCCGGTCACTCAAAGATCAAGCTCCACCATGAAATGTAAACGACAACCCCAATATAACTGATATTTGCATCATTTGAGGAAACAGACTGATGTTTACATTACATCTCATTTACATGAGAAGTGTTTTAAGATGAGTTTTTTTTTCCGTGATTATTGCTAATGATAATTAGCATCTATGTTGCACAATAGCAGTACTAAGGCTTATTTTCAGTAATCTTTCGATTATTTTGTAGTTTAATCAATGAATCGGCGAAAATGTTTTGTTAAATTCCAGGACTTCATTTCAGATTGACAGTGCAGAAAATGCCATAACGAGTCAGATAAGAGAGATAAATGTCGGGAATTGTTTTTTTTTTTTTTTTCCCCCCAAAGTAAAAGCAACTATTTGCAAATGTTTTTTTTTTTTTCAAGTGATCATATTTCTGTGAATCTTTTCGCTAAGCAGCACACAAGCCTGATGAGCAGCAGCAAGAGCTACGTGTGTCCCGTCTGTGGGAGAGCACTGAGTTCACCTGGCTCGCTCGGGCGCCATCTTCTCATTCACTCGGAGGACCGTCTCTCCAACTGCGCCGTGTGTGGCGCGCACTTCACAGACACCGACAATTTCAACAGGTGTTACTCGCTTGGATTTCATTTTTAAGATTAGAATTACACTGTCAATGTGTTTTTTTTATTTGTTATAAATATTCCATATTATTTTAATTAGTATTCATACATTCTGTTTATACCATACAGTCGTTATTTAAATAAATGCATTTTTTTTTAATTTTGGGAACTAGTGTAGGAGTGTGAACTTGAACTCTGACGTTGATTTGGTGTCAGGAGAAGTCAATGTGTGATTTTAAATTGTGTGTGTGTGTCCGGGCGGTGTCTTCTTTAATCTTGGCTTTCTCTGCTGGTATTTTATTTCAGGGAGAAGCTCAAGGACGTTCTGGACACGAGCAGGCTGGATGCCTCCGGCGGAGGTGATACTTGTCCCCTTACCCACTCGCTTTCCAGTACTCCCATGTCCAGTCCGGGACCCGGCTCTCATTCCTGTCACGGACCTGGACCCAGCCCCAGTTCCTGTCAAGGTCCCCAGTCGTGTCAAGTCCATGAACCCAGCAGCAGCCTTTGTCAAGGCCATCGAACGTGCCACATGTCCGGCCCGTGTCAAGGCCCCTCAAGCCAAGGGCCCTCGTTTCCCTCCTTGCCCGACAGTCTGCTGTCCGAAGGACCGTCGCTGGCGTCCATCCCAGATGCCCTCACCTCCTCCTCCTCAGGTCTTCCTCCCATTCCGGACATCCTGAGTCCGATGCCCGTGTATCCGGCCGGCGTGCTCCTGGTGTGCAACAGTTGCGTGGCCTACCAGCAGCTGGTGGAGTCCCAGTCCCCCATGCGCAAATGGGCCCTGCGCCGCAAGAACGAGCCCCTGGAGTCCCGCCTGCACCGGCTGGAGCGCGAGCGCACGGCCAAAAAGAACAAGCGCGCTTGCGAGACGGACGAGGAACGCGAGCTGCGGCGTCTGCGCGATCGCGAGGCCAAGCGCATGCAGAGGATGCAGGAGTCGGAGGATCAGCGGGCGCGGCGCCTGCAGCGGGACCGTGACGCCATGCGCCTTAAGAGGGCCAACGAGACGCCCGAGAAGCGGCAGGCCCGGCTCATCCGCGAACGCGAGGCCAAGAGGATCAAGCGGCGGCTGGAGAAGATCGACCCCGCGCTAAGGACGCAGATCGAGCACGACCCAGCCGCCATGGCCGCGCTCACGGCCGACATGAACCTCTTTCAGTTCCCCTGCCCCGTGCCAGTTTCTTCCATGGGTAATGGACTCTTCATGAAGCTGCCCTAAGAGGACCGCGGCTCTGACAAACATTCTAAATAAGGGGTGTCCAAACTTTTTTATTCCAAGTGCCGCATCCAGAAAAATGGCCACGTTGATATTCTTCACCATCAAATTCCCTTTAAAGTGAAACTTGAATGTCTGAATTTAAGAGGACTGTTGTTAGCAATACTTCCAAAGTTTAATGATTCAATAAAATCTCCAAGTTTTCAAAATTGGCCTTTAAAATTGTTATAAATCAAGCCAATGTACACATTTCTACAAATAAGTGTTTCTAAAAAATAAAAATAAAAAAGGAACAAAGAATTGAACAAAAATTTACATTCATAAAACTAGCTAAAATGACAACAAATATGTCGTTTGTATCCTGTTAATTTCATACATGGCCTTCCAACTAAACTTAAAAAAGAAAATCGAACAAAATAAAAAACATTTGGCATGAAAAATCCAAAACAATTTGCGATACAAACCATTTACTTCAATTTACCACTCATGCAGAATATAAGAAGACAACTAAAATGGCACAAACCAGTCTAAAGTGATAACTCGACAGTTCAGTAAAACACAGTTCTCAGTCTTTGCATGTTAAATATATTTGGAAACAAGTGTCTGAATTCAGTCTACAGGATCTTTCCAAAATTCACTAGTATAATGTTGCCAACCAACACGGGCCGCTTTTAAATGGACGGTGAGCCCCAGGTGGCCCTCGGCCGCGGTTTGGACACCCCTGCTCTAATTTATTCCAATTGATGCAAATGTTCCACGTGGTATGGACGACTACCTTCAAGCATGTTGTAAAGAGATTGAACCTGTTTGTTGTACTTCTCAAGAAGAGACAGATTGTTTTGCACACGGGACCCCTCAGTGGTGGGAGCGGGGATCAGGGGGACCCCTCTGCCCTCCTCACTGGTCCACTTTCCAGTCCAGTTCCGCTTCCTGGAGACATTCTACCTCACCCCTTCCCCCCCTTGACTGAATGACAACTCTTTTTCTACTGCCTCCATTTAACGGGACCAAAACGCATCCTTGAGCAACCTTGCTTCTCTTTGTGACACAGGGCAGAAAAGGGGTGGACATTTTTCAATAAATCTTGCTGGGAATTTAAAAAATTGGGAATCTTGGAGATGTACCAAATTGGAAACTTTCCATGGGAATTAATGGGATTTTATGAGAAGGAACTGGGAATGGAGGGCATACATGCAAGCGGTGCCTTGTGGTACTAGTTGAAGTAATGCCCTGATTACAGTCTTAACTCATCGGGGGGGGGCATTCTAATTTTGTACATGCAGATTTAACTGAAGAAAAGAGTCACAGATCATCAGTAAGCTGCAGTCATGTTGTTTTTTGCAGAGGATAAATAAGATATGCTAAAGCAAACCACGCTCCTTGTCCATATATGAGCGTATGATAGTGAAGTGTGTATGCACAGTTTGGTTTTCAGTTTTTATAGAATTGTATTTGAGGGGTTGGAACTCATCTATTATCAGCACAAAAACCCATCCATCATTTTTGTGCTCAGGCCACATCCATGTCTAAATAAAAAAAACATTGCTCTGGCTCCATCTGCTGGCACCTCCATGCCAAGTGTGTTGAACTACCGTGAGGTTTTACATAGAAAAGTGCTTTGCTGCCACTTTTAATATTTCAATGGCAGGGTGTCCATTTTTGTTGCGGGTTAATTCCCATGGAAGGTTTCCAACTTTGCAACACTAACCACCACACAACCTTTTCTACTTCCTCCTGACATCTCTGCTGCTGGTTCTCAGTATATGTTACCTCTCACAATATTTTCAACTCATCACATAGAGCTGGAAACTTGATCAACTTCAGCAGTTCCATTCAAACATGGAAACATGTCAACGGTATTACTGTACATAGAGTCACCGGTGGAATTTTGATGATTATAGTTTATAGAAAGCAGTAGAGTGGACTAATGATTATATTGTCTGGCTTCAAGTTCTGGCTTCCTATTGAATGGTTTCCCTTTTGAATTGAACTACTGAAATAAATCATCTTTCCTACGAGATTTATTCAGCTGTACTTGTAAGTACTAATTTACCGTGGCGGCTCAATCCGGGTTCTCGTCTAAGTCACAACTCAACAACATTTCAGCTCATTTTGGTTTAAAATGTTCTTCATATGTCATTGTGGCTTATATATATTTTTTTCTTAAGGTTCACATCCATTGTAAGCGCCTCCAAAAATGTTGCCGTTGCTTGAAATCCACCCGAGAAGTCGCCATCCTGGTTAAAGCCCTTCCTCGTAGTGCCCGTATGGAAAGCATTTAGTCCACATTCTTTAAATCTAGCTTCAAGTTCATGTACTAGTGGAACATAATAGGGTAAGTAGTAACTACTAGTATGACACATGCCTTCTCTTTGACCCTAGTGCAGCACAGTAGTTTACTTCCCACTACTGTCTGCCATTCCTTTAGACTAGTATGACAACTCCATGTTGTTTGTGAGGTAAATCTGTGCACTAGTTGATAACGGTGTACTAGTAGTACCATTAGTGAAGATAGAAAATTCGATTTAGCATATTCCATTGCAGTAGGAGTAATTTAGTTAGTGGATTATCTATTAGGCTGCCCATAATAAAAAGTCACTCTTAAAAGGAGCACTTTCTGTATTATGCATATTAGTGTGATTAATGTTTCCTTGTGATGAAAAGCAACTACTTGGCATTTTTAAGCTACTAGTAGGGTCCACAAGGTTACCAGTGCATACCCATGCCCTTGTTACTTGTGCAATACAGTACTACTAAAGTTTATTTGTCTACTGGTTGGTCAAAAGGGGTGCTAGCTGTGTGGGGAAAAAAAGACACTCATTCTACTAGTGCCTGAACTGTTTGACTAGTGACCACAAAGGGTATACTAGTACATCCAAGAGCTCTTTATCTTTTACTAAAAAAACAACTTTTGCATATCAGTTGGTAAACTTCATATTACCAGTTAAGCCAAACTCTACTAGTGGACATCCAGCACTTCACTAGTGGTACTATGAGCACACAGATGTTAACGACCGTAGTGCACAGTTTCAACTCATAGAAACACGTCATTGTCCTAGTTGTTCCACTCGTGATGAGAAGCAGGCATACTAGTACCTTAAGTGGGATATCAAGCTTATGGACTAAACTTTTACGGCTTTCCATACGTTTCACATGCTTGAAGCTCGTCCTGGCACATCATTTTACAATATATTGTGAAATATTTTTCTTCTTGTATTCTTTTGCTTTTTTTTTTTGTACTGCCTAATATATATATATATATATATATATGTTATATATATGTCAGTGAATGTCACCAATCACTGACATTTGAGGATATATATATATATATATATATATATATATATATATATATATATATAGGCCTCTTGTTGTTATTGACCTCCAGTTTTTACGTTTACACGATGCAGTAAGCAGAGACATGAACTCGTTGTGTTTGAGTCACTCCTAGGGCCACACTAACAAAGGGAAAAACTGTGAAAAAGAACCAATTTGATGAGAATAAAGTCAGATAACACTGAAAACTGTTGTGAAATAGTTTTGTTCATCAAATGCAACAACATCATTCCAAAATTCTAAATACAAATATTGTCAATTTGGAGCAGTGCGTCTCAAACTTTGTACAAGCATTAGTAATGTAGTAGATAGTGTTCAATTCATTAAAATGAGGCAAAGGATTTACTCTTAAATGCGTACATATTTTATATTATTTCATATTATTGTAAACTACTGTGACATATTGCATACAAGTTATATGTCAGTATTCCTGAAAAGATAATTAGACACGACTTTTAAAATCACAAAATTCACAATTTGTCTCACCCATGGTTTTAAAAAAAAAGTGGTCCAGAGCTGTTATTTTTTCTTTAAATAAGTTCCCAAAAGTGAAATAAAACTGAACTGAAAAATGTTGTGTATATTAAAGCTAGAAAATATTTTAGAATTTTAATCCTCACAAAATTACAACTTTTAGAAAACCCCTCTAGGAGTGTGTCAAACATCCATGCAATGTTTATGTTTTTATGATTTTGTATTTATTCTAATCCCAAAGTTAAATCAGTTAATTTATCACTGAAACTATGCAGGGTTTACTTTTTTTTTTTAAAGCAGCAGACTAGCAGAAGCTTCTCAGGAGATTCAAAGAGTGAACTTTTTTTCCCTGACTTTTTTTCTGATTTTTCTGGATGGGGGCCAGCTGAGGAAGTCAACTGGGTGTTTGTCACATTTGTCTTCCTGCACTGGGCAGGTTGACGTCAGATCTGCTCATCCTCTCTATCTCTTTATGCTGCAATTCTCTCACTTTTTCCTCCAGCGGAATGTGATAACAAATGATACAAAGTTCTTTTGTTCATGATCTAATGTTTCTGTATCCACATAAGACTTGTTTCGCTCAGTCATCCATCTCACAGTTGTGGCATAGCTAGATTGTTGCATACTGTAAGGCCACTAAAATAGTAAGTGCACTTTTTAGAGTGGCTTTTTATTGTGGGCAAACCAAGACCCACCCATGCAATCATCTCGCCACATTGCGACTGTGAGCACCATGTCAAAAGGAGACCCAATCACTGACATGCATTTAGACAGATTTAGGAACATTTGAGGATTTAAAAAAAAAAAAAAGGTCTTTTTTTTTTTTTGTACATTAAAAACAACATTTAATTAGAAGCTTTATCTTGTGGGGGGGGGAGGTACTGCATGTATGTTTTGCTCAGTAGATATGACCACTATTGGACAACTATAATACTTGCGATGCATAACTAGTTAACATCTTTGTACTCATTGTGATGTGCTTGATGTTAGTCGACAAGTCGAATTTGGTGTAGTCATTTTTAATGCGCATGTTGTTTTCTCATGTTCTCTTTGTTTATGCCTACCATTTTTTCCTCAAATACATGATTAAAAAAAAAATAAAAAAATCGAATCAAAGATGGCCTTTTCGTTGGTATCCATCAGGATATCCTGTTACCATCCGTGTTTACAGCCTATCGGGCAAGCAGGTTTCAGTAACAGGCTGATTGACGGCAGATGGAACCAAGTCACTAATGTGCAAATAAATTGATTTTACTAGGAATGTTCTCATGTTGTTGTTTTTTTTACATTTGGGTTCAGCTCTCAACTCTACGTCATTCGAAAATATTCTGGTGTTGGTTGACTATTAAAGGGTAAGTGAAAGTTTTTTTTTTTCATACATGGAATAATTTCACAAATCAATCAATCAATCAATCAATCAATCAATCAATCAATCAATCAATCAATCAATCAATCAATCAATCAATCAGCAGAGTTTTGATAATAGTTTATATTTATATTTGTATATATATATATTATATTGTGTCGACTTAACATGTTGAATGCAACGTCTCCAAGTTAGCTGTAACAATAAAAATACAATATCTTTGTGTCCTTAAAGTACATAAAATTCAAAACAGCCAAACAAAAACAATGAACAAAATAACGGCCTAAGTAGTTCACAGAGAGGTACAAATATACAGTACAAATCTAAATTTATCCAATAAAGGGTACAAATAATAATAATAATACAAAAGCAACAAAATAGAAATATTAATGCTTTGTTAAATTCAGGTAGGCGTAGGGTAGTTCTAAGGGCGCACTTTGGGTGGACAACTCTATAAGGCTTCTCATAAAAGATCAATACATATGGGTACGACCATACCATTTGAAAAGTCACTATACAAAGATCAAACGACCTGGATTATACTTGAGGATTGAATGTTACATTTACATCTTTGCATATATTTTGCAGATTTAGGCATTTTGGAAAAGAAAAACAAAAATCTGTTGGGTTTTTTTGTTTTTGTTTTTTTCTTCCTCAGTTACGCATCACAACTTCACATACAATGCAGTGTCATCTTGTGCCACAAAAAAAAAAAAAAAAAGAGGAAAAATACATCTTTAAAACTTGAAACCGTTCTGCTTTTTTTTTTCTTTTTTTTTTTCTTCCTTTGTTTAAAGTCAACATGGAACTATTCGTCAAAATTCACCTCCGGGAAGTCGACCACCACTCGCACACATTATACAAAGCGGGAGTTTAAGGCATCAAACAATCGTGGTCAGTCAAAGCTTGTGAACGACAACGGCACGCACACAACTCGGGCAAATCCATTGAGCATTTATTCCATATTCATCTTAAGGTCCGTGGACTTGTCAATTCTTCATCCTCACTAGTGAGAGAATTCAACACACTAGCAAGATACCAAATAAAAGGCTTAAACTTCAGTATCATACTAGTGTGCATATATATATATATAATATTCATACTAGTGCACAAATGACATTCTAAAATTCTACAAGTTTCATATCTATTGCTTCAGCAGTTGCATGCAGGTTTCAATGAATGCACAGATTTGTCTCATGTGGCAAGTTCTCCTACTAGTGAGGACAAAGTGCACATGGAACTCAATGTAGATATGTTTTAAATCTCCAATAAATGCTCAAAGGACTTTTCCATATGCAACCATGACGACGACGACACACAACCCGTGATTTCCATCCTGTGACTCTTCAAGTTAAAGCGACAACACTGCCAAGAAGTGGACATTTAGTGCAAGTACTCACAGCAAGACAAGTCTACACAAGTGGCCCAAAAAATAAAAAAAACCACCAACGGCTGGTACATAACATAATGGAGCGCCCCCCGCTGGCCAGGAGGTAAAGACAAGCGTTACTGCTCATGCCCTGTCATGGGGTTAATAACTTGTGATTGACCCTAAATCAGGGGTGGGAGGAAACTTTTTTTTTTGGGGGGGGAAAAAAGCATGATTTTTATTTTCCCAAAGTCCTGCAAAAAGTAATTTTCTTAGCCTGTTAGCATTATTGCTTGAAGTTGCCTTGATTCTTTTACTTTAAAAAAAAAGAAAAGAAAAAAAAAAAGAGAAAAAAAGAGGGTCGCTAAGATTCCCCCCCCCCCCCCCCCCCCCTTTCTTTGAACCAGAAAAATGTATTGGTTCGAAGAACATACTGGGATGGACTGGCCATTCGGGAAAACTACTATAAACTCTCAAAATTCCCGATGGCCAACATGTCCCTGAACCACCATCATTTTGCCATTCAGCTTCTTGTTGATTTTGAAACATTTAAAATACTCGGACATGTGCAAGCAAACATTTAGAGGTCAAATTAAATCCACCATTCGAGGTTTTAGTGCCATTTAGGTTCATCTAGAAATCCCACTTAAAAGCCAAGTGTCGCTTACTTTCTTTGACTTGTGTATACTTTTTGTGGTGTGGTGTTTTTTTTTTTTGGTGGTGTGCCAGGAGAATTTTCTCATATAAAATATGCCTTGGCTGGAGAAAGTTTAGGAAAACTACTACTACTACTACGTATTACAAACATGATTCAGGTTTCATGTTTTGGGACTTTTCTAAGCAGTTTCTCTGAGGTTTTCAGATTTGCATTTCCCAAACCATAAAGCAAAGAGAAGAACAATGGAGTAAAATAGCAATGGGCTGAGCGTTACTGCATAGAAGACGACGTTGCAGCCGGATCGCTAACAGCGTCAAAACCCTTCATTCCTAAAGTCTGGACACACAATTGACAGCAATTGCTGAATCTTGCAAAAACCAATCAACAAATTGCTTGACAAATGTTTGAAATAATACTGAAAATATTAATACAGCATCACCCCTGGCAGAGATTGTGCCAAAGCACTACTTTTGTGTTACAAGATAGCCTCTCCTTCTAGAAAGAAAACCAAATCTGTGACCATATGAGGACGATACTATTCCAATGAAATGAAATGTGATTGAAAATGTCATTTCATGAAAATATGAATGTGTCCAGACTTTAGAGAAACCCTGCAGATAATTTTCTTTTTTAACTAACATTTAAGCTTACTGGTCACAACACAAAGTAAGAAAGCCAGACGGGAGATGATATGAACCAAAAGCATGTTCCTAACCTAAACAAAAAAAAAAATGTTGTTATACTTTTTCAGTAGGAATGTCTGTGTGATGTGCCGCTTGATGACTAAAACCCCGGCACGTTTGCGTGTCTTCTAATTGCACTTGTACTGTATCTTCAATGAGTATGAGGAAACTGCAGCATTCATCTTGGCTAATTTGTAAACAGATTTAAAAAAAAAAAAAAAAAAAAGTTTTCTAAAGGTATTGCCTTGGCGCGCTGTGAGGCAAAAGGTCAATGACAAAGAAAGAAAAGTGAGGAAATTGAAGAAGTGTGATCAAAATGGGCAATCAACAAGCCTATCAAATAGAGGATGGGACTAGTGCAGCACTTTTTAAAGTTGGGGTGAGATAAGGTCGACTTTATGGGGGAAAAACAATATCCAATGAGGAGAGTCCTGCTTTGGGCTCTATTGCTTTCATTTTGATAAACGAGCAGACTCGAGACAAAGGCTAACATGATTCGACGGGTTATTCCCGAAGTTCCGAGTCTGCTGTTTAAGAAGGTTTGAGGTAAGGCGGGGGGGGGGGGGGGGGGGGGCAGGGGATGGGGGGGGGATCCTCGCTGACGATACTGGAATGAATCAAGCACTGATTCCAGTTTGTTGCACTTAAGCAAAAACACACAAACAGACATTGAGAGGCGTTAGTGGACAAAAACAGGGTGTGATTGATTCTTCACAAGTTGGATTGCAAGACGAGCGCCGGGCCGGGCCGCGCCGCGCTTTGTGCGTCGGCGTCGCGTAACAGACGCCGACAGCCGGGAATGGATTCAACATGAGACGCGACCAGGAGTAGTTCGAGTGCAGTCCGATCAAGAAGCCGGCCGGGGGCGTTCCCGTTGAGATGGCGACCTCCAAGTGAGGAAGTGGTGACAGAGAGAGGAGAAATGCAGTGTGAGGGGACTTTTCCTGGAAACGACAAACTTTTCCCTTTTGGGCGACAGAAGATTTTTTTTTGTTTGTTTGTTTTTGTCAGTTGGATGTGCAAAAAAAATCTTCAACATTCTCAGGCTACATTCACACTCTTTTCTCCATCTGCAGTAGGTCTCCTCCACCGTTGCTACTAGGGCTGAACGATTCAGGAAAATCTAATTGAGATTTTTTTTTTTACCTCAATATTGTAATTGTGATTTCATGTGATTATAATTTTAAGGTCTTTTTGTGGTTTTCTTTCAATATATTAAAAGTTGTATTGTTTTGTGCTCGTTGTGGGCGTTATTGGCAAAATGTGTTCATCCATAAAGTTAAGAAATCGTCATGCAGTTTGTATGTTTGGGGTTATAGTTCTAAAATAAAAAGTAGAAAAATGTCTCCAAATAATCATACTGGATCTTCTCAGCAATCGTTATGAGATTGTTTTATCCGTTTTGTCTTTGAGCATGTGAAGAACCTTTTCCCAGTCATTGTGCTTCTTAGGAATGTGTGACTCGTCAGTCATGTCGCAATTTAAAAAACTGCATTCTACTAATTTGTGATGTCCTTTTGAATTTGATGAATCGTTCAGCCCTACGTGCTACCAAACACTGTCGTCACTTCCCTGCGTTAGAGCGGCCCTCGATGGACAGCTTGACCTCCTGGGGTATGAATGAGGGCCGGACGTGTCCCGAGGTGCTGATCTGCGGACACGGGCCGTGCTCTCCCTTCATATTGTATCTTTGGAGGCCAGGCGAGGACCAGCGTCTCTGAGAAGCGCCCAGTACGGCCCCAGCCAAGGCAGAGGCGTCCGCATGCAACCGGTAGCCGCTCTGACTCCTGGGGTGCTCGCCTGAGGTCCGACTGGGTCTGACGTGGGGCTCGGGGTGGTGGGCGGCTTCTTCCTTGTCCGCGGCAGCCTCTTTCTCGGCCTCCCTCGGCCTGTCCCTGTGCACGCGCTCGGTCCTGAGATGAGCCTGAGGACGCGAGTGCTGCGGGGCAGGCGGCCCCATGAGCCGGTGAACGGGCTCGGATGCCGAAGCGCTTTTGCTTAACGTCCTGGCCGTGTTCCGCTGTTGGGGGTGATGGGGTTGCGCGGCGGCTTTCGGCGGCGGCGACGGCGGCCGCTGCAGCGTGATGGACACGCACACGTCCCCGACTTGCATCTGATGGCAGGCCAGGCCGTAAAGCTGCGCCGTGCGCTCCGGGCTGTAAGATGACCAGCCTTGGCCAAACACAAAAAAAGGGTGCTCCGGGGGTACGTCGATAGTCACCTTGCTCTGCTGCTCCCCCACCGTAAAATGCAGCGTCACCAGACCGGGCCTCTGCTGGCTGGCGCGGATGTCCACCACCATGCTGGAGTCGATCTTCAGCCCCCCGCTCAGCTCGGCGCTGCGTACAAAGTCCTGAGTCTGCAGGTCCTCCACACGCTTCAGCTCCCCGGTGGCCAGCTGGATGATGGCACCCTTCATGAAGTGAGACGGGTTGCCGGCGGCCGGGCCGGGGACGGCGCTAGAAGCTAAAGCCTGGGTCACTTCAGCGGGAGGCTGCTGTTGCTGCTGCTGCTGCTGAGCGACCGGGTCACACACAGCCCTCTCAGAGAGAAACGCTTGGCCTGAAAGATCTGAAGCTTTGAAGGAGGTCTTAGGAGAGCCGTCATTCGCCTGGGCCGGGTAATGTTGTTGAAGCTGCGAATGATACTCCACAGGGACGAGCACCGGCTGCCCATTGGCGAGCATGACAGCGTGGGCCGGCTGCCCCGCTTGTTGTTGTTGCTGCTGCTGCTGCTCTACTCTGGTATCAGCATAGCTCACAGGTTGGGCCACGTACCCGGATCGGCCGGACGCGAGAGCTGGGTTTTCTCCGTGAACGTCTCTGGCTCGCTGGACAATCTGAGACAGATTCAAAGGGGCGAAGGAGACCTCTTTACGCCCGCCGCTGACACCTTGACTGGAGGAGGACGAGGCCAAACTGCCAACCACCTGCTGCACCTGCAACAAGAACCAGGAAATTGCGTTCAATATGAGTCATCAAATCAAATTCAACTTAAATATCAGACAACTTGGAGGCAATATTTTGTTTGGCTTTGTCTCAAGTATGCATCAAAAGAGAGGCTACAGCTAATCAGCACTTGTACAATAGAGTCGTTTTCACCAATTATCCCACCCATTAAAAAAATGCATCGTTAAGCAAGTGAGGTGCAGGCGCATTTACATCATAGGGCGCCGGTGGATCAGTTGATAGAGCAGGTCGTCCAGTGACTATTACTCACCTCCAAATCACTGTCTGGAGTGCTCCGATGGCCCGGTGAGCTCAGCTGGCGTCTCTGGTTGGCTTCGTGGGGCGCAGAGATAGCAGCTACCTGCTGCACACGTGCGTTCCTGCCAGGGTAGGAGGAGTCCAAAGATAGATCCCTGGCCCCCTGCTCCTTATCCCCTCCATTTATCTCTGGCTCCTTTTCCTGATGCCCACCGTGGCTGTCCCTGGAGGCAGTGGCTCTGGTGGCACCCTGAGGGTGATAGAAGACCGGCATGCCCCGTGAGCTGAGCTCTGCGGCGGACATGACACCCACAGCGCCGAGGTGCTGCTGGGCGGCCTGCTCCGAAGGCAGCATCAGCGGGACGCCGCCAGATGCGGAAACTTTGGCAAAGGTATGAGCGGCGACCTGAGCCTGAGGAGGCGGTGAGACCACGCCTTCTTGTATGACAGACGGATAAGGGACGAGGTGTGACACGGCGTGGGCCTGACGAATGGTCGCCGGGGGGGAGATTAAGGACCCGGGGACAAAGCCGGGGGGTAAAGCGTACGGTACCACCGCGTATGGGGAGCTGACAAACTGGAGGGAAGAATGAGGGAGCTGCGTGTAGCCCAAATGGGGATACGGAAGGCCCGGATGCTGCAGGAGGGGCGAGTGTACAGTGTAGGCTGGAGAGATGTGGCTTAACACTGTGTGAGGACTGGTGGGCGAGTATGTAACAGATGGTGGAGCCACTTTATAAAGCATACTGTATTGGTCGACTGGCACCGCTGATACGCCCTCAGAAGTGTCCACGCCGTAGTGAGCTCGCAGCCACTCCCCGGACGGAGGGCCTCCCTGAGAGTCGTTGTTGGCCACGCAGCCCACTTCCTCCTCTCCAACAGCGCTGCCTCCGCCGCTGGCGCCCGTACCCCCTCCTCCTCCTCTTTCAATGGCACAGCCAACTGCCGGTGTCCCCGTAGCGCCGCCGCAGTTACTAACAGGGAGGTCCCTCTTCTTAGGAGGCAGGCACTCCTGGTTGCGTTCCTGAGCTGGTTTCATTGCGACGCCGGGACTGACAAAGTAAATTCACTGGACACCGTAGGAGCGGACACTGGCAAGCCAGTCGGGCCGTGCAGACACCAGCTCTGAAATCCTCCGGCTGACTTCCGCTGGCAGCTCTCCTAAGGGCAAAACAAAGCACACACGAGCAGGAGAACAAAATCAAAGTCTTTCCTCGGGGCACATTGACAGAATGGCCGACTGAGATTTCTTTATTTAATTTTGTGGTTGGAATGAATAATAGATGGTCAGTAAAAGATGAGGCGGTCTCGATGATGTCACTGTTGTCGTACTGGCACTGCTGTTTATCCTCAAAACCAAAGACAAACACTGCTGCCTGCCTATAGATTTATGACTAGGCCTGGGCGACTGTGTGAAAAGATAACCCCACTCATTTTTGCTTGATAATGAAATCACAATTATTTTTAAAAAAAAAATCAGTGTGCACAACATGAACTGTCTTGTTAAAATCCATCAGCAATAAAGTCATAATTTAGAATCTAGGATTTGCTTTGGTGAAAGTAATGCATGGCAATTCTTGAGGCGACAATATTGTAATTGAACTATTGAATGCTACACCCTATATTTTATATAAATAATACTGTTATCAATCACATGCAATAATTAGCGTGCATTATAAGTACATACATGTCCAATGGTTGGAGGTTTTTAGCTAACAAGCTACTGTAGTTTATCTGCATTCGTTTAATACTTCTACTTGGAACTCCACTGTTTTGTGTCTGATCACATTATGCTCTCTAGGCAGGAGCACACAAAAAGGATGATTATTTTGTCTTATCTGGAATGGCCATCAATAACATTTGGTATTTAGCTTTAATTCCATCACGAGTGAACTCACACTCATTTTCAATAAAACTTTTATTTTCACACACACAATTACTAGTCAGCATTTCGTTAGTGTCTAGTGGGCTATTAGTGCATGATACCTTACTACTTAGTTTGGCCAAGTAGATACAAGTAAAACCCTGTAGTTTACAAGTCAAATTTAATTATACACGAGTTTGCCAAAAGTTGCACTCGTAGGGTGGAAGACAAATACCAATCAAACACACACAAGCACTTCCATATTTTACAACCACATAGTCATAAGGTTGCTCAACACCTCTTGAGTTCGATCAAGCTATATACTAGTAGCAAATTGAACGCTAGATTCAACCGAGTCCAAACGTAGACGCATTTCAAAGTACACTAAGAAAACAACAATGACATATTAAAGCGTTTACGTCATTTTTAAAACGAAGATGTCATCCTGTAGTAACAACCAGCGCAATCGTGGGAAGGGCACAACACAGTCATGAGTTTGCTCAATTATCTGGAGAGGGGGGGGAAGTGTTCCAACGACAACATCGATGGGCTTCCTGGTTCTGACTTGGAACGCAGTGAGCCCAAAAGTCATTCGAACTCCGTTACACAGCACAGCCACTGTATACACCGTTAACTAGTAGTGGAAGAGGCAAACTAGCACTTTATATAACAGAATCTGCGCGTTATTGTACATACTGTCTTTTAATGTGAACAAGCGTTTTGCTGTTTAAAAAGTAGAGTTCGCAGGCCTGTTATTCAATATTCGCGTCGTGCTCTATTGGACACAGGTTCCGGCTAGTTAGCTGCTCGGCTAACGTTGTTAGCTCACTCAACTCCACTCCTGTTCGATTCATATCTCTTCACAAACGCCACAGCAATGCGCACTTTGTTCTTGTTAGGCACGGCGACGCATCGGAGTAACGCGGCCTTACCTCCAATTGTCATCGCGGAAGGACTTTGCTGAAGGGAGTGGAAATTGAGAGATAAAATGAGCGATGTGTGACAAAAATCAAGGCTCAGAAGTCGAGCCCATTTCGAAGGCCAGCGGAGGCGCTCATCGATGACGTCACTGGGTTGATTCTATCGCTCGAGATGACTTTTTAAATAAAAATATATTAAAGGTGTTCCGCTGCGCTTTACACAATTCAAAAAATTAATTGAGAAGTGAGCATTCTTCGGGTTGACGCATATGATGTCACGTCATCCATTCTTCGCTTCTTATCAGCTTTTCGGAGCGACTACGTTCATGCAGATAGTGAATAGCCCGGCCCACAAATAGCAAATAATTGACGCCCACTTAATTGTATTTGAAAAGTGGGGCTGCGTCCAAATTTTAGAATAGGCTACCGTGGGAATGTACCATCAGTGTTGATGTTGCCTCCTCAAAAGAAATCTTTACTCACAATTTCTATAGAAAAGGTTTTTTTTCTTCCAGAATTAGAGGGATGACAGCCTTGTGACAAACCGAATCAGAGGTTGAAGTCCACATAATGATCAATGCCTTTTACTCACATTTATTCCTATTTAACTACATATATGGCAAAGTTTACACTCAGTTACCAAATGATATCCTTGTTCAGACCCTATCTCTAATATCTGTATATCTGAATTAAATATTCAACAATTTTGTCCAAAACAATGCCTTGCAATTTGAGTGGATGATTTGCATAAAACCTCCAATGAGACAAAAAAAGTAGAAAATAACATTATTGTATTAATAAAGTAACTCATGAGCTACCGTCAACTTATCCAGTCAAACTTTATCCAGTATGTGGTGAGAAAAAGAAACAAGACAGACCGGCTCCTCATTTGAAAATACAATGTATTGATTAGTTACAGGTACTTTGAGCCCTCTTTTCTGCCAGGAAACCTTTCTCAGTGCAGTACCTGTTAAAGGATTAACACGCCATTGAAACCAACACAAATAGACAAGTGAGATATATATATAGAGAGCATTGTTACAAAGGTTTCCCAAAAGGCACAAGAGACCAAATGTAGCCACAAAGTCTCAAGAGAAAATTTGCATAATATGAATAAATACATCTGCTGGCAGATCCAACTGAGCAAGAGTGAACAGTCATCATAGAATCAGCAGAGGATGATAATCATATAAATATCTCTCCATAAAATATATAGTCTAAATTAAGTTTAGACTTATTTAGTACCATTAAAATATCAGATTTCAAGCTCATATAAATTCTATTGAAGAAAAATTGGCAAACTTAATGTTCAATCTCCCTAAAATGACCCATAAATTGGGTAAAATGTGCAATCAATAGCATTTTTGTAAGTCAGACACACCCGTCACACATCTTAAACAATTAGTTATTGGTAAGGAATTTTACACTGAAGTGAAATGGGTCAGAACTTTCTAATATCAGGGGTGGGTAACATTTCTTCCTATCTGGGGCCACTGGAATTTGTATGAAGTCCTGTCAGGGCTACAGTATAGGAATTAAAAAAAAAAAACAAAAAAAACAGTTATTAAACTTATGAGCATTTTTGGTTTTAATGTCTTTTTATTGAGGTTTTATTTTGTCTTTAGACTACTCTTGCACCACAAGTTCCACACCCCTGATCTAAATATTCTCACAACTAGCTTCTTACTATTTAAAAAAAAACAAAAACTGAACCAGTTACTCATTTTCATCATCCAGTCTTTGGTTAAGCAGTTACAAAACATGAGGAAGCCCTTGTATAGAAAACTAACAAATGCGGAATGGTTTAAGACCTTATTAGTTCATATTGAAAGGCACTATATACATTTACCACAGATTAAAGTCATATCAAATCAGCGCGCCACAGTATTTGCTTAAAAACAGCAAAACACCAAACAAGTGCTAGAATTTGGAAGCAAACAGTATTAATGTTTTGTAGGAAACGTGAACACACGCATTTTGTTTGCAAAAATTGCCAGGGCACGGCGGTAGTGTTATATTGTGTGTTGCCCTGGATTTAGAAAAAAAACATCCCATGTAAAGCGTTAGTCAACATATTTCCTGGAAGTTTGAAATCAGTGTCATTGTTGCTGCAATAAAATCTGGACTGTGAGACTCCTGAATACTAATCTCACAACGTGATACCATGGGTTAATCCCGTACAGTCTGTGGATCACGCAAGATCGGCGAACAAGAGCGGTTATCTTCGGCAAATTTAAAAGATCGATCTAAGTGGGATAAAATAAAATACACCTTTCAGTATTTTTCACAGTATGAGGGCACATCACAGTAGCACGGCACTGGCCAACGAGGAGGATGTACTTTTTGGCATTCTCGATTTATTAAATTGTATAATTGATGGAGCGATGTTACTATAGATGCTCTCCCAGTTGTTGCCTCAGATTTTGAAGCAGCATCAATGTTGCAAATTTTAGCTTATAAAGATTTACAAAAAAAAAAAAATAGTCAGAAGTTAGTTTTGTTATCATCTGCATTGTTAAGAGTGGTAAACAGCAATTGAAACAAAACCGCACATTCTCAGAGGGAGTCGTTAGCGAGCGTCTCTGTGGAGAGCCAGATCCTCGCCCCATTTAGAAACTTGCTGATGGGGGTTCCGTGAATACTGCGGCGACACAGGTTTCCTATAGGGGTGAAAGGAAAAGAAGAGGAGAGGAATTCTGGAGGGGAATCATTTGGGGAAGCGGCCTGAAAATACATTCGCCTTTGATCGGCGGGGGGCCCTTTCGGGCTGGGGAGGGGCGTGCCGCTTGGGGTGGGTGCCTTGTACTGCCTGAGGTGATTCTGTAGGATCTCTATCTCGTCCACCAATTGGGAGAGCTTGTGGTAGGCAGTGATGGACCCCCCTTTGGAAATGCAGGCTTCCGGCACCCAGCGGAGGAAGTAGAGCTTCCAGAGGGCCATGTGGGAGGGTGTGAGCTGGGGGAGCAAGAGGCCCTGCTGGTCAGCGGGTCGAGAGAACCACTCCCTGAAGAAGCGCTCCGACGGACTCTCCACCACATATTTCATGGGTGAGAATTCGGCTTTCAGCTCGGACCCCAGGGAGCCCCGTCGGGAGAGCGGGTCTTCTCTGCCTTTCAGTCCATTACGCAGCGTTGCAGAGGCTCCTCGGTAGACGGAACCATATTTCTGGAAGGGGAGAGAAAAAAAAAATCAAGACATATTCAGAGATGGCACACGTGATTGGCATGGTCAATAAACTAAGACACCTCAGCAGACAGAGAAGCTCAATTTGTCTTACCTTTGTGCGTCTAAAGCTTTTCACTTCCCCATTGAGAACATATGCAGCTCCCTTGCCAACATACATGGGGTTGTTAAAAAGGGTTTGGTCTTTGGCGGAGAATTGCTGTGACCAGTCCCACACAGGAGGGAAGTACACAACGGGTTCCTCCCCTTGAGGGATGGCTTTATTCCTTGCAAAGTCCTACAGAAAAGAGATGCCATCAGATATTTCTGACTACAAGCAAAGCATTCCATCAGTCATCAAACAAACGACACGCAAATGCAAACTGGCCACATTCATATCAAGAATATAACTTCAAATAAAAATGCCCATTTTTTTTTTTCACTTGTTTTCTGTTTTTAACATTCCTCACCATCAAGTACTGGGCACGTTGTTTCGGAGAACTGAAGAGGAAAGTGCTGAAGAGTGGGATCCACATGCTATCACTTAAGACGGTCAGATAAGCTTCTGTGAACTCAAATGCAGCTGGATACTGGTTCATCATTTGCCACACACCGTCCAGGAACAGCACGAACAGAGGGGACTTGGGAAAAAAGAAAACACACAAACACACACAAATGATGTGTCTTAATAAAAAAAAAAAAAGTGCATTGCCTTGTACAAATGGGCAAATACCTCCTCTTTGTCATTCTTTTTCAAGTGGTTGCATCTGTCCAAGAAGCGATGGCCTGCCATCACCCACTCCTTCTGCACCAAACCTTGAAATCCAACAAGGCTGCGATAGTGAGGATCCACCATGAGCTGCACCAAAGAGGACACCACGCAGTTCAGGTCACGGTCCTCTTCCTCTATAGAAGATCACAAGGAAGACAATCAACTTGTTTGCAAGAACACATTTCTATAGAGCCTGAAGCGTTTACCTTGGAGTAAGACTGAAACATTCCTTCCATCCAAGTGGTACACCATCTCAGATGCGTGCTTGAGAAAGGCCCTGCAATCAGAGATTATGTCTGAAAAATGTTTTTCAAATTAAACCCAACAAGCCAAACATTCCCACTAGTCGCTGAAACACAGCCAATCTCATTATGTGCTGGCTAAACATAGCAAGTGCTTTTAGTTATTAAATAGGCCAACATTTGTGATTCTTACAAAGCCAATGTTTTTGACATTCTAAATAAGTGTAAGGGTTTCTACATTCAGGCAGTTTATTAAGTACGACCACACACACACTGGCAGGTTCTTTCCATACCTGACATACTCAAGCCACCGTGAGTTTTCAATGGATGAAAGCCACCTTTCCTCAGATTCCTCAAAAGGATCTGCACATAATCAAAACAGAACTCTTGGAATCTAAACTGAACACAAGAATGCGGACGAATTCCTTCTGTGTCCAGATGGGACTCGGTAACAAGGCTAACCTATGACGCAGATCTGTCGGATTTTGACAAAAGAACTCTGGATTTCCTGGATGCTGGGTAGACACTTGTCCAGGTCCGAAGTGAAGACTTCACTGGATTGTGGATGACTTTTTGTAATGGCAGTGATGATTCTAGCACAAAAAAAACAACACAACACTGAGAATGAATGAACTCTTTCAAACATCTGTAATTTAAGTGTCCAGCACTAAAGTTGCACTGCTGAAAACCCTAAGGTGTGTTCTCAAAACTATTCAATCATCTCATTTGTTCGAATATTTTGTAGCATGAGGGCTTAAAATAGCGCAGCAATGATGCGAGTTGCCATCTAGGGCATTGTGCATTGTTGGCATTACGCTAAACGGACTTTCCTGAGGCATACTGTGGTTGTATTCCAAATTTTTTGCTTCCCTTTCAAAACCGAAAAAAAAAAAAAAACGGCTTAGCAACAGCTCGCGTGTAGAAAAAGCACTAAACCAACAGCACTGCAAAATGTCAAACTCCCTAAAAAGAGGCAATAAATAGGGAGTGGTTGCGAATGAAAATAGACGTCGTTAGATTATCCATGCGCAATTGGAAGTGTGTGCTACCTCTGCTCAATCTTCCTCTGCTGCACCGGGTCACACACACTGGCCATCCGCACAAGAGCACTTCCATTACGGTGATTCCAGCACCAAAGCTACAGCAAAGGAAACAATGGCTCAACTTGCTGGGAACTCAAATGGAAAACGTTGCCTGTGATTTTTCTGACAAACAGCACGTCAAGTGGAAATGATACTCACTGGGAGCCGGTTGCCAGTTAAAAATATAGAGTACTGCTTAAGATCCTGGTCTGCTAGAGAAACTGGGACAACAATGTACTCTGGAAGACTGAGAACCAGCAGGGGGAAAAAAAGCACAATGAGTCACGAAATTTATGCCCTCAAAAAGTGTTTGTTGTTCATTCATGCAAGTATGCATCAGCTCAATCGAATACATTGTTCAGTTGTTTCATGTGTCACGTTACTAAGGAGTAAACAATACATGCACATAAAATACTGGACAATGATTTCAATGCAACCTCTATGAGGTCACCTCGGGACTCAGTGGCACCTCCTGTCAAATGTACATTACGGCGACCCGCTAATGAAATGAGCAAAACTGTTTAGAGTGTAAATATACGGTCTTGCCAAAATATACCAGGTATGACTACAGGGTGGACTTTCAATGAAATTCATTGCACTTGAGAAATAACAGCAGCCCAAACCTTGAGGAGATGTTGTAAAGCTCGTTTATGGAGCATACTCTCCACTCCGAAGCGCCCGTTCTCTTGATCTCTCGATCCCACTCGGAACGTCGATCAAAAATAGGCGTCTGTAATCCTTCTCGCCGGACGGGCGCGTTGAGTCGCTCAGCTGGAAAACAAAAGACACTCAATTTCATTTGCATGTACGAGGAAGACACATTTAGTAATAGTTCATTATGACGAGAAAATATTTTTGGAACCTTTGGATTCATGGTACCGCCTTCCCTGATACTCAAACCCGAAGAGCAGGTGCAGATCAGCTGGATGGGAGTAGTGAGCAATGGCGAGACAAACCTACAATAAGAGAAGGGGCAACAGATGTACTCATGAATGACTGAATCGTACTGTACTGTGAATCATACATCTTTTTATGACAATTTCATTCAGAGTACCAAAAAAAAACTACAATGAAGGCATTTTAAATGCTTCCAACACAAGAACAAGAGTGACCTGGGAACCAATCCTTTTGCTCACGATTGCTCTGGAGTCACACAAAGCAGGCCATTCAGTAGAGAAGCTGTGAAAAGCATGAGGACACCAAAGAAAACACCCCGTATGTGCGTGCGTAAGGAAGTACTCGACTCTGTAATTTACTATAGCAAAATAAGTTATTATAGGCTGGCTTAATTCCATATGTCGTAAAGAGAAAAAGGGCCAGGGCTATTTTTTTTTTTTAACTTTACACTGTAATTACTAACATTGTGTCCCTAAATATCCACAGCAGTGAGGAGTGGCTAATACATTTTTATTCTAGAACTTCCATGTTGCAGCTATTTTTCCATATGAGACCATTCAGTTTGATGGTGTTTGTAAACTCAGCCAACCATCAAAGGTGTTTTTTTTGGTCCCCACTTGGTTTGGCTTCAGGTTTACTTGTATTGACTGACATCAAATCCCTACACAACACAGTGTTGTACTGTGTATGCACTACAGGTGTATGTTGCTTGCCATATGTGCTGCAAGTACAGTCCGTGCTCCCAGATGGCACATCAGACACAAACTTAGTATATTCATGTCACTGAAATGTATCGCAATGTACAAATGTATTGCATAACTGAATTGCACTGGTCAAAAAACATTTATTTTGTGCCTATTGCTGAGGAAAAAAATAATTCAATGTTATAATTATCCTAATCTTGTCATTGAGGAAGTGGCCATGGCACTAAAGCTGTGTGTGGACGCAGAGGTCCGGAAATAAACGGGGCAGCGGCATACAACTTTGACATGTACAGAGGAAGCGAGTGCACAAATTGGACAGTCAGCACTAAGCTTCACTTGCATGATGTCGAAGCAAAATGCTTAGATGAAAACATACTTTTTCGATTTACGAGTTTTTTTAAATCACTCTGCCTTCCCACTAGCTGCAAACACACAATGCAAACTGCCATTCATTTTAACGGCAAAACATGACTTGAGATGCTTGTAAATTGAGATTTGAATTACACTCACAAGTCAAGGCTACACTGTATTGGACATTTTAAGCAATGAAAGTGCACATTTCTGTTCTATAGATTTTGGAGTACCCTTTCAGAGGATTTTTTTTTCTTTCTTTTAACCAGGACAAAGTTCAATCACTCACCTTTTTTGCACTCTCAGGCCCGGCCTCGTCAAAGCAGAACCTTATGATTCGCAAGTCTTTGCAGTAAAGGATGAGCTCAGTGGGGTTAAACTTGAGCTTTTGATTTGAGCCCAAAACTTTCTTCTTCCCCTTTGTATCGTTCACTGAAAACAATAAAAGTATGAGCTAAATATTTCATTCAATGGGGGGAAAACACAAAACACAAAGATAGGTAGAGCGGGGAATACAACTAGAAAACCTAATCTGGTGTCAGTCAGTTAGGCCTGATAACATCCTTTGGATTCAGACAAAGCCCGTTGTGTGAGCGTGAAACAAACGTGCCTCATCATTAGAGCACACGTGCTTCTGCGTTCGGTGGGGCCTGCATTGTGAGCCATTAGTGAGATGTGTACACAAGGTTAATTCGTAATCGGATGCAAAACATTGCCTTTGTGTTGCCATCACTTGTTATCAGAGGGTAGATCAGGCAACGGCTAAAGAGCAGACAGTCATTATACCAAGAGCCAGTTTGTTGCAACCAATGTAGGGACCGGTCTTACCTGTTACTACATGCTCTAAACATGTCAGGGGGATGTCATGCTCTCCGAGTAGCAGGTGGGACAGCTGGAATTTCTGAGCGACAAAACAAAAAGCAGAACGCGTGACTCTCAATTTGATTCAGCTTCATCATCTCTGAAACAGTCCTGCGGCATGGGTGGAAATGACGCATGTTTTCACTTCACAATGAAGAACAGGAAAGTTTACTTCCTCATTCCCAGTTCAAACACACAACAGACATGGAAGTGGGAAGACAGCAGACCGTTTCGAGTTCTTCATTCACCCTTTTGCTATTTTGTGAAAAACAGATAGTACTATTTTTCTTACAGCTTATCAATAAGTAAAAACAACTTTAGTCTTACCGGTTTGGATGGAGCATCTTGAGGGATGAAGGACACCTTAAAGTTGGTACATATCAACTTCCCCCACAGGTCATCTTGGCTGCTTTCAACACTGATGCATTTCCTCACAAAGTTTGCCTCATTCACTACGATCTCCCCTGGAATCAGATGCATTTAAATTTGAGAATAAACCAATAAAGGGGGCATTTGAAACTTAAACTTATTTTAATTAAGAGCTTCAGGGTGCAGCTTTTGATACAATTTTTCCCCTCCCCATTCTTTTGACTCTTTTGTTGTGGCTTGTTAGCCAGAGGACAGATCACAATAATTATGTGACGTTATATTTATATGACATGTATGCTGCACATGGACATTAAAAAAGGGGAAGCTTTTTTTTATGAAGAGGACCACTCTTGGAACCAGGGAAGCTGCGGTAAATCATGTCCGGAAATTTTATTTTTGTTACTGGTCACTTTCACCCCATGTGATGCATTATGCAAGTATAAAGTATAGCATTTTGATTTGATCTATTCCTCTAAATGGTTTTTCACCTTTGACTAATTACTCAAAATGCCGCACCACAAAGTTTTAGTTCAAAGGCTGCATTGAGCCACTCCCTTCAGGGTCCCTTGTCATCTGGTCAGCACTAAACCAGAATTATATTTAGAATTGAAAACACTTTTGCAGCTCCAGTTAATGAATGAGCTGCACGTGAGACTGAATTGTTCAAGACACATGAAGCTAACTTTCATGACAAGGGCTTTGCAGTAATTGTTCCGTGCAAAAACTATTCATAACAAGTATTTCAAATGTCACAAGATCAGATAGAATTTTGTTTACAAGCAGCAGCCATCAAATATTTTTGAAATGGATTTTCTACTGGTTATCCATTTGACTAATCAAAGAAAAGTTGATTTTTGAATGACAAAATGGGAAAGTGAGGTGCAGGTATTATAATTATCCACTTGGGGACTTTAAGGAGACATTTGCCATCTATGCAGGCTTACCGGGAAGTAGCTTGGGCTCCAACTTTTTAATAGGGGGCTCAATGGTCTTCTTCACATCACTCTAAACAGGAAACATGGTAACCAGCAGTCAGTGGTTATTGAATGATGGCAAAAATGTGACATTACAATGTAGGTCATGAGAATCATAACTTTGTTTATAGAGTCCCATAAAAAGAGAAGCCATGTGGACCAAGGTGCCCCAAAACACTCATTTGTACAAACCCTCTGTTTGACCAAATAGTCTTATATGGGCAGAGGCACCAAATGATTCCAAAACAAATACCATTATTATTTATTTGAATGGTAACCTAACCTTCTTGGCTACACATCATTTGTTTATTCCGTGGACCCAAAACTATGAAAACCAGTAATTCAAGTCAAATAGTGAATCTCGTTTTATAGATTTTTCCTAGACAGTACACACTAAGTGAACCATATTTTAAAAATTATTTTGATTACATTACAACGTATCAATTATGACCTTCATTGCAAAATAACCCCAAAATTCTGCCACCCCTCAAAGAAATCTGTACGTTCATCTCGCAGATGTTAAGGTAAATACCAAAGACCAACGTAAAACAGTCAACATTTTCACCTATTATTCATAGATAAACAAACAAACAAACAAACAAACAAACAAACAAACAAACAAATAGACAGACCCTGTATTTATGGAAACATTAGGATAGAGACAAAAAAAAAATCATCGTCATAGAATTTTATTCATTATTTTATATTAATCAACTAAAGGTATTTTATTCTGCCAGATATCCGAATCTGTATTAAAAATGAGGTAACAAGATACTCTCCAACTATGACCTTGTCTAAGATAACTTTTTGAAATCTGGTGATCCATAACATGGGCTTTGATTTGAAATTTACTTAAGCACGGGAGTTGAATCACTACTTCTACTTTTACCAAAATGTATCAAAGTGTGTCACCACGGCTTGCAAGTGAAAGTGTGCATGCAATCCATTTGGGAATCTGCAAAATTCCCCACATTACATGTAAGACAAAACATCATGAACTTTTGAGTCGTGTTGCGTACATGTACCTGCACAGGAGGAAGATAACTCTTGAAGGTAGGTTTCATGGGTTTGACAGAAAACATTGTTTATGTCCGCCCTGTCGATGTTCTTTTTAATGGGCGTTTTGAATAGCTAGCGTCCACAGCAGGGTAATAAAAACAATCAAATGGAGCCTTTAAGTCAAAGTCCGTCTGAAGGCGTCCTTAGGAAAAAAAAAAAAAATCACACAAACGTCTTCGAAGGACAACAGGACTCCTCCATTTCGGGCTTGCCGCTTTGTAGAAAAAGTTGCCCCAAGTTAATGTTGGGATGTCTGTGTTAGCTCGCCGCGCACGTTAGCATAAAGCATAAAAAGTTTGAAAATGATAAACTCTCACAACTTTAGTTTGCTACAAAAATAGAGAGGCCTCCGACGGGCGTCTACATTTTCGTAACCACCTGTTACCGACGTCCAGAGCTGCCAGTGACTTCCTCAAACTGTGACTAATTCAGCCGAACGCAGGAGAAGATGCAGTCAACGGCTTAACGGCCATGTTTGGAAACTAAGCGGCGACGTCCCGCCCTACTTCCGGACTTCAAGTGCTAGCGTATCAAAAGCTCACATGCACTTAAAAGTTAAAATACATGAGTTTATTGATAATCACATTTATTGAACAGATATTTATGACTTTATGCTGTAACATATATGCATTCAACTGTCGTTTCTAGTCCAAAGAAGCCATAAACAGTCGAAAGGTATATATTTTATGGACTACAACTCCCATGTACACTTTGACAAGGCTTTTATTTTCAACATTATCTTTATTTATACGTTACAAGGAACAACGTCAGTGTTCGTCACACTTTCGCCGTCTTTATCTGTTTTTTTAAACATTATGATGAGAAGCTGTATGTTCTCTTTTATTATATTATTTAAGTTCAGTCTCTTCTATCTACATTCCCCGGATATATTATCAAATTTACATATTTGACCATGGAAAAAAACAGAAAAGATGAAAAATATTACAGTCATAACTATATACAAATAACTAAGTGTTTTCTAATATTTTTCACACGTTCGTATGCCCTGCGATAAAACTCCACTAGATGGCGATAAAATACTGCAGGTTAACGTGCTCTGAATTTATCACTCATGCGATTAATTTCCAATTTGTAGCGGTTTCCGCCAATATATTCTTTACCAATAAACGGGGGAAGATCTCGACAATGGGTGATTTTATCTGCAGCTTCATAATCATGTAAACCTATAGGATATCACTTTCAAGTACTTTATTTTAATATATTTTCAAATATATTTTACTATCTGAGGTGTATGATGACCTTGTGCAGTGGCTGGGGAGCGCGCAACAAATGGTCACAAAACGGTTCAATGTCATATCAAAGATACGCTCATAAACAAATGAAAAATAATTAAAAACTAAATTCTAAAAATAATAAGCGATATTTATGTGAATGATAACGTATAATATTCTTCAGTAAATTTGGTGCTTAGGACATTTAAAGTACGGTACATTTTTATATTAGTTTATGTCTCAAAGTTGCACATGCGCAATTTAACTTCATGAATATTTAATGAGCATTCAAGCTCGACACCATTTGATTGGACCGTCGTGGCCCCGTTTCCTGTGTTTTTGTTTCAGGCACTGCTCGCTCCCCGCTGATCAGAGTTCGAACTAGTCCGCCTGTTGCTGTCAAAGGGATCAGACGATGTCAGTGCTCACGATGGAAGGAGGACACAGCTGAAGTGGCCGCATCCACGCGTGTCGGACAGACGGACACTATCGGAAATATCTGCCGTCTGTTTTGGATTTTGGCCGTGCAGCTACAAAGTTGACTCTTTCTGAACATACACAGCATTGGACCGCCGGGGAAGGAGAACGCAGTTGCTTTGAAGATGGTGAGTGATGTTTAACAAAGACTTTTTTCTTTTTTTTCTTTTACATAAAACTTTATTTTGACTGCTTGAAAAAATTGCAATTTCTAAATTTTTAACACTAAGCCGGCACTATTTTTGTATTTGTTTATTATGGGACATTTACTGGGAATGTTGGGCCCGGAATATTTGCAATGACATCCACTCACCGGACACTTCATTAGGTACACCTGTTTTATGTTGTGGGGGATAATGCTCCGTTTTCTCAGTTTGGAGATGTTTGTTATCATATTTTCCCCCATAAATGCAATGCAATACTGTCTGAAGTATTAAAAGCATGACTCAAGATGCAGTGCACTAGTTCAAAACATAGTTGGAATTGAAAGCTGCATTGTTTTCCTTTGTTTTATAAAACAAGTGCAACGAATCTTGTGCATCAAATGTTTGAGGGACCAAAGATGTGGTTTTGTCACAAACCGGTTATTCATGCGACAAGAATCAGGTAGCATGTGTCAGACTCAGCATGTGTGTGTGTTCATTGCATAGAGACAGGTTTTTCCTGGTTACTGAATGGCATCCCTGCAACAGACACACCTAGAGGTAATGTGGCCTCACTCAGCGCTGTGTTTTGGCAATAGCTCCCTCAGCCATCAGGTTGAATGTCAAAATGTGGTGGCCTGATGTTCACTGGGGGAAAAAAAAAAAGAAACAAAAAGAACTTTTGAATGTTGTTCAAAAAATCTTCAATGAAGGTGCTTTATATGCCAAGAGAATGACAATTCCAGGAAGAAGATGGCCTGGATCACCCTACTTTGTTTCATCTGGAGTTTCATCTTTGATGTCTTCAGTAAAGGACGGTAGCAGTTTATAAACTGAATTGTAAGACAAAGAACAAAGTCTGCAGAATCTTTGTGGAAAACAAATTATTTAATTCATTTAAATGTATGGCTCTTTTGTCTAATGTTTATTGCACTTCACCTATATGAAAAATAGGAACGAATGGATTAAACTCATTGGAAAAGGTTCATCCATATTTAGCTGTTCTTAAGGCCCGAGAGAATATATGATTCAAACCGGGAGTAAATATTTAGACTGCCACCCTAAGTAAATAGCATCGCTCGGTAGCTCTCGCTGGAGCACTTGGGTATAACAGCAGATGGTTTGCATTATTTTCTCTTTTTCCCAGACTGAGCCCCCCGCTCACTCTTAGTCGCATTCAAAACTGGCGCGTCGCTCGCTCTCTGACCCGTCGCTGCTGTTGAGATTTGCTCTGGAATTCCAGCTCCCTCTTTCTTGAAACAGGACGGACACCCATTTTCACCTGGGGAACTCGTTAGGCTTGTTGTTGCTGCGGTTCAGCACACTCCTCTCGAGCGGTTCCACACGTCCGTCCGTCCGTCCTTTTGCAGAACTGATGTGGCTTGTGATCACCACAGCACACTTGAAAATGAACTGCATGTTCAGTCATTAAATCACTTAAGAGTGAAGATCTACATCAGTTTCTCAGTTGTCCTAGTAAGAATGTAACCGAATAAAATTGTGAAGTCTTAATTAAAGTGGCCAAGTCTTTTAAAATGTCTCCTTCATTTTATACATTATTTTTTCTCTATTGGATATACACGATATTTGCATGTTCCACAAACAGCTCTGCTAATTTAGGCGTGTATAATGCTTAATAATACTACAAAACCAAATAATTTGTCATTGTTTTATTATCCATAAGTTATTTGATGAAATGAGTCATTTATATTCTTTTTCCACAATCATATTTGCATATTTTGCTTGTGTCTTTGAGAAGTGCCCATTTGATCCTTTGATTTTTTTCAGTGACTTTATGACACATGAAAGCTTGATGCAATTTCAAAGCGTAATGCCAATTTAAATCCAAACAAACATTTTTTTCTGATCTTATTTAAACACACTGGCCAAAATGTACTTTGAAAGGCTACTTTTAGTGAAGTGACTGTTGAATTTAACGTGACAGAATGCAAAATGAAAGCTCAGCTCATTTATTCACCAGGTTGACATTTATGAGCATAGACGGAAGGAATGACAGGAGTCTTCTTTTTATAGTTTGTTTCCACATTGACAATACCAATTCAATGTGGAAATTGTGTAATGGGTCATTTGGGTACCCAAGAGTGACACCCACCATATCCATACGGCAAATATTTTGAATATCAATGTTTTTGACGAACTTGAAACTTAAAATTTGAGAACATTCCGTTCTACTTTCGCAACTTTGGGAACTTGTACACACTCCACCCATCACCACATTCATCGTTTTTCTTCAATTATAATATTCTTAAGATCAAGAAAAGTACAAATTCAAAGTATGATTAAATCTTGATTCATTGCACAGCCCTATAAAAAGGGAGGGCTAATTTTTGTAACAGATTTTAATGTACTTCTAAGCACTAGACTTAAAACAACAATTGCTCCATATCAAACACAGCTTTGTTAATTGCGTTTTATGAGACATTTTGGTGTCCCTGAAAATCTTCCTGACTCAGATTTAACTCTCACAGAGGTCAGTTAGGATGTACCCGGCACTTTTCTCCTCTTATTGCATACCCAGAGCAGTGTGTGTACTATCTCTGTGGTCGTGCGACTCTGTGTTTAGGCCTCGGCCTTGTTTTCCGACTGACTGGCAGCCAGACCTTCAAGTAATGTGAATCCTTGACTTGTATGTTGTAACCTCATCTGCTGCATTTCACAGTGACTAATGAGAAAAGTTAGCCACATGATCTAATGATGATGCAGATGCACGGTGTTGACATTTTGGACTTTGGCTGGACAATTATTACACAACAGTAAAGTTTTATGACATTATCATGAAAACACCAAACTGCTAGAGCAGGCGATCTCGCAAACTCAGTGAAAGTTTGTTTGACCGAACTGCAATTGGGGGTGGAAAAAATTGAACGTTGCTCTTTATTTGCAACGAGTGTCGTTGCGTTTGCCAGAAATCGGCTCCGAATTTTTGCTTGTGCTTCAATTTAGCATCGGTGGGTTGTTTCCTTGTCCCTGTGCATGTCATCGATCGATTTAATTTATTGTCATCCGGCAATGACGAGGATATCGGGATATGTATGTTTTCTAGATGTGATCGAAAGCTGACTTGTATCTGAGGCTATCTGATTCCTTGTGTGTTTCTTCATGTGACCTTGACTATTTAGTTTCAATATTTAGTTGGTATGATAAGAGACAAGAATTATGCTTGGCATCCACATGACGCTACTGAACATCAACATCACTTTTGAAAAAGCCTGAAAGCATTAACCTCTGTTAATAGCTAACGCTTTCCAATGTAAAGCCTAAAATCTTTTACTTGGCTGTGATCTGATACAACAATAATATTATTAGACTGTCGCTGTAAGGTCCAATGTTGCTGTTGCATCTCAGCCAAAACTTTTCAGTTGATCACGCCGCAACAACTACAGCAAGCTGTCTCAAAGGGCCGTCGCACTTATTTGCATGACACTCTCTCATTGCCTTTGCGGGCTGTCAACAAGGTCAAGGTTTGTGCTTGGGTTGTCTGCCGATAGCTTCTCATTTTCAACCATTTTTACTTGGAGTTTGCCTTTTTGTGTTGGTTTATCACCCTTAGAATTTATCTTCAATCTGATGAAGTGTTGTTCGGGTTATCAGAAAATAATGTGAACAGTGGAGTTACATTGGGAATTGTCTCAGTTTGTTCATTTTCAGAGCGCCAGTTGAGGTCAACACATAGATATCAATTCAGCTTTTCTATGTTTTTATTTTCTGGTTAATTAACTCAAATGAATTGAATTCATCTCTTTAAGTGCCTATTAATATTAGTGTGGTGTGACACCGCATTTCTGAATCATGTGGAGAAAACTCACACAAATGTAGACAGTGTAAAAAGGAACAAGTCAAAGTATTTAAAGGCTTGTCAGGTCCTTTTGTTCCTCTGGAACATTATTACACAGTCACTTATTTTAGGACACAACTTCCTGCCCATGCATAATAAAATACTTCTGTACAGTCCTTTTTCACAGGGCCTTTTGGCCAATCATTTAATTTTATCAGGAAAAAAAAAACATGGGTGAATGGATATGGTTCTTGAATAACTACATGCTTCCCGATGTGACGCGACATTCAAAATCTGCTTCAGAATAGGAAAGGAAATTAGTAAACCATGACACACACTGCATCCACACAACCAGGAAGAGATTGTTTGCCCATTTGTGGTGTGAAACTGGAATGGTAGGAATGAGGAATTAAAGCAACATCTAAAAATAAACAGCTTTAAACAAACGTATGTTGCATGTTATTTTGGGAAGGGATGATAGATAGTCAAAATACTATCTCGACACAATGTGTACTGTACATAGAACAATTTCAGTCAGATGTTGTGCTTTGTTCTCAGTGACTGCACTGTGTTCAGTCAAAGCTCTTTAAAGTGCCATTCATTATTGCGTCCATGTTCCCCTCCCTCACCATGTCACAGGGTGATACTGTGTTTGGAGACACTAATGCCATTGTTCAGCTCCGTTTAATGAGAGGAGAGGTGTGTTTTTAGCTAAGACTTGCAGCAAAGAGCATTAACCGGAATGAACAGGGTTGTTTGATTTCCTTCTCACCAAAAAACGTGTGTGTGGTTGACTGAAATTGACCTCTCCTTACCATATGGAAGATGGTTTGAATCTCAAACCATCTAATGTGTTTCTCCATTAACAGTCTTGTGATCTGATACTGTATCTGCCATGAAAGCCTGTTTACATCGAACCGTAGAGATCAGTGAAGAAGAACGAAATATAATTTACGCCTGTTGAAATGGATTTTGAACTCTCCCCAAAAAACATTTGACCATGTAAAACAAGGAATGAAAAGTGGAATATATACAGGGTTCTTTAACATCTGTGAAATGAATACCATTGTAGTTCAGGTTTTAAGAGTGAGTGTACAATTGTTTCTTTGCAAGTGTTCATTACAAAGTGCCTCAGGATGATTGATTGAAACCTGAGTTGGAAGTTCTGGTGACATACTGAGATTGGTCATGACTATAGATGGTTTGTTTATCTTCAACCACCGCTGATGCTGCTCTATAATGAATACGTATACTTTCCTGTATTTGGCGTGACGTGTTCCTGTCTTTGATTTCCACAAGAGTTCCTACCCGAACCACAATCATCTCAGACTATATATTTTTGTGTTGTTTGTTTTTGTTTTTTTTCCTCGAAATACCAATTCTGTTTGAGATGTTTCAAATAAGCCCCGAGGATAAACATTGCCTGGACGTAACTGAAAGGCGGTGTAATTTTAGTTCATGATGCGTTTGGGATCTTTTCTTTGGCAAGACGGTGCTCTACATACACACACCCTTCCCTGTAGGCACAGCATTATGTGACTTGACAATTGGTCAGCTCACGTTACCGCCATCCAGCAAAAGTAACAAATTACTAGTGTCTACTCTTTTGATCGAGCTCTCGTGTGAAGTTGAGATCTTTGGCGAAGGTCAAAATTCACGTGGAAACTGAGTAATATGGCCTCTCTGCACCGTTAGGCACAGTCACATTAGTCACAATGAGTTGTGACTAATATCACACTCTTGGTAATGCTCAGTGTTTTATTATAGTAACAATATTTATGGGTTATGGCTGCTGGTTGCAGTTGTGGTTTAGACTAACAAGTGTAACTTAATCTTTTTGACAATGTCAATCAAAACACCATATCGGTTATTTATTTGAAGATCGATAGAGATAGATGGCCAGTGTGTTATGCTGTTTTTTTTTTTTTTTTAACCAGTAACAAAGTACAATATTACAATGTCGACATGGATATGTGATGGTTTTCTACATTATAGCTACCATAACTATTATTTGGGAATTGTTAAATGTGGCAAAGTATTTATACAGTAGTAAAGAATCCTTTTTAACAGCAGTCTCTGCTGCCAGCCACACTTCTCAGTGACATCGCTTTGTCCATCGTATTCCCCGTGATGGATTGCTGGGTATGTAATTACAAGCAAAGTTCATGTCTCTGTTGATTTCCATTCGTCATTCAAATTAAAAGCAAGCCACCATGGTTGGCATGCACACACAAGAAAAATAGCATAACAAGTCACATCCACATCATCATGTGTTTTTTTTTATTCTTCTTTCTTTGAAATGTATTTTATTACAGCATGTGTACACGATAAAATTTACAATATATGATTTTAAATGTATACTTGGGGTGACACAAAACAATGAGGCAATGTAAATATTTTTTGAAGACTTTCATAGACCAGATTTAACGAAGATAAAAGTGCTTTAATTTGTGACATATGTTTACAAAATGAGCTTATCTGATTCTTAATCCTTGGCTCTATCATCAGAAGCTTTATTGCCAATAACCAGCAAGGAAATAATCCGCCAATGTGGATTTAATCTTTGTATCCCTGCTGCTAGCAAAATATTGGCGACAGACTAATTTCCCCCTCAAAAGGAGTCTCCAAAATGGTAGCAAAGCATTTCTCCTGCATGTTTGATATCTTCTGACCTAGTTCAGCGTATTCTAATTAGAGATTTTCAAAAGTGTTCTTGGAAATCTGGCCACATATTCATGTTTTTAAATAAGAAATAAATTTGAGTGCGGGTACAAGAACAGTTGGGTTTAAAATAATCAGGTCAAACATGGTGGCAACGGTAATATCAACACATTTGGGATTATCAAATGCTCTCATAACTCACTGTAGGATTTTTTGGCTCACATTAAGAGGAGAAAGAAATCTTGAAGTACCTAATCAAATATATGGACATTATTCCCCATCAATTAATATCCGTTTTGTTTCACTTTGCTCCACATACGCTTGGCCTTCAGGAAAATGTACTTTTTTTTTCAATTCACGCCGCCTGGCTCAATTTGATTTCTTTTGTGTAAGGAAAATCACAATCTGTAAATCACTGTCATACATTCTGTTGTTTTCAAGTACAAGTAGGGCAATATCTCCAGATTGCCACTACCAAATGATTATCGGCCTGACTTGTTTCTAATTTTAGGAGGGCGGGCTTGTGTTTCTCATGCTCACGGTGGTAACACAGGGTGGACTGTGTGTCAGCTTGTGTGGTGGAAAAGCACAGAAGGAAGAAATGAGGGGAAAAGTGCCGCTTGTGATACTGAATCAAAGCCAGCCATTTCCTGTTTGCTGAGCCAGCTTCTGCTCTGCGTTCTCCATATATGGTGATGGTATTTGCATGGAAGGGAAAGCCTAGACTTATGGATCAGGACGGATGCTGGAATGCCTTTTCTATGTCCGTGGGGGGAGTCCCCCGTTCTTTGGTTTGGGTTTGTCTTATGAAACACTGTCTTGCTTGAGCTTTATTTGTAAACAAACACTAGCCATAATACACCCAGAAGTTCACATTCCATGGTGTCAAAGTATATTGAGCATAAAACAAGTTTTGAAACATCAGTTGGAAAGTGGTGTCCTTCTCAACCACTATCACACTCGAGCGCTATGACCTTTAACCCCGCCGCAGCCTCAATCAAGGCACCTCCCAGGCATCTCGGTGCGTATGTGTCTGTATTTGTGCGTGCCGCCCTGTTTTCCCGGGCCAGCTCCTCCCTGCCTGCGACTGTTGATGTAAGACTATTTTCTCAGTCGTCTTGCCTCATTAAACCAGCTCGAGTCAAAACACATGAAGCTATTCTCCCAACATTTGACATGCTCCTCCTACGTGCACGACTTATTAGTTCACTCATCATGAATCTGCACTTTTTCATTCCAGACAGGTTAATTGTGGCACACTTGAGAAATGTTTTTTTTTTCTTTCCACTGGATGGTTTTCCCATACACTCTGCTGTCAATTAGTGATATGAGGCATTTCTGGGTCTTGGCTTTGTCTGTGGAGCCAAAACATGCTTATGTAAAATGCTCAGCATAATTTAAAGCCATACAGCACATTGTATGGTATGAGATTGTACACAAGAGGAAGCTCAAAATTGTGATTGGGTATTTAGAAAAGGTGGGTGGGTTGAGTCCAAGGTAGTGACGTTCTTCTCAAGGGAACGAGACCAAGCCTTGTCATGACTAATGAAACTCCGTGCGTAGTTGACAACGCCAGCACTAAAAATAGAATGATTTTCTTCTGGCAATGAACAAAGTCCAGATTAAGCTGTAATAAATTCATAAAATAGAAAAACTAGCACAATAAAGTATTGAACTTTGACAGATGGATCTGCCCTCAGTGTTTCATTATTCAAAAACAGTTCTGCTTTCTCTTCAAATGTTCTACCTGTATTGTATGAATACGCCTAACACTTTCTACAACAAGTAATTAGGTTGGAGAAACTGCAATTTTCATTTAAGTGTTGTGGTTGACTTGCTGGTTTTATCCCACAGAGCATTAAATCTTGCAAATGTTGACGCGGACAGTCACTTGTATGTTTCTAAGTGACGTTCTTGTCAGCTGAAATGACCTGACATTGACAGGGTGACTCAAAGTTGCCAATCCTTTTTTTTTTTGTGTGTCCGTATATAAATTCCTGTCTTACTGTTCTTTATTTGGGTTGCGAATGAACCGCAGCCCAACAAACCAAAAATAAATCACCCAAACAGTTATAGATAACCATAGTTAAAAATACAAGTAGCTCAATATAAAACAAGTATAATCGGTTCAATAAGTTACTTTAAATGGAGTAAATGTAGCTTCTGCTGCAACCTCTTGAGCTCAACAGTCGATACATGTTTGTCAAAACTCCCAGACAAATTGCACCTTTTGCTCCTTTGAGTCTGTAATCAACACCGTTTTTGCATAGTTCTCTCCCACATCTAACCAAACACTCACTGGCCCAACTTTAAAAAAAGCACAGTCCTAGCCCCGTGCACTTAACACCTATTACATACGTTTCAATTCCTTCTGATATGACATTGGTATGTTATTGTAGAAAGAAAAACATGTGCATTTACCTGGCCCCACCTATAAAAAGCAGTAAAACATGTTAATGGGTGTGATCTGAAGCATTAATTAGGCAGTAATTGATTGTTGTACCAGAGAGGGAAAGTACCTGGGTTAGTCTGCAAAAGCTGTGAACATTTTCTTTCATCACACAGTGTGTAAAGTGGTTGATTTTCCTCTTGTAAAGTCTAAATTCACGCTGGAAGATGTTAAAAACACACCACTTCTCTCTATAACAAGTTAATGAGTGTCTGACTTTCCACGAGATTTTAATACAGGCTTGTTATTACCTCTATGGATTTATTTCAGACAGTGACTGTGGATTGTTTCTCTTTGAGTACTTTGTGATGTTATAAAGGAGACTCTCCTCACCATGCTTTCCTACTTTGCTCTTGGGAGGAAGTCAAAGGTTAAATAGTGGATACTCGCAGAGTCATTCTCCGTTTCAGGACGCACTCTGTGATGTGACCTTCTTCCACAGTAGCCACACACTGAGTGACACAACACTGAGTCATAGTGCATGACGGATGATCTCACAGTCAGCGTATGCAAAAAAAAAAAAAAAAAAACAAGAGACGTATGTTCGGATGTGGAGAGAAGTCGGATCCAAAAAGAAACACATTGCAACAATCACACAATGTGCAGAATTAGAATAAGTGTTTTGGGGGTTTTTAGTCAGATGACCTCATGGCGTGTTTGTGTGTGTCTGTTTTGAGGAGACGCCATATGCCTCAAAACCATACTTCTTTTTTATATTTTATCTATCCATCTTTTATACTGCGTGTGCTAGATAGAGCCTATTCCAGTTTTGTGTTTTTTTTTTAACATTTTTGTTATTTGATTTTTTAAATTAAATTATTTCAAGGCATTTACTGATCAAATATTTCTTTACTGTTTTATTGACTGCTTATATCTGTCTGTTAATATAAATGATTTATTTATTATTTTAATTCCACTCAAGAAAATGTTAAGTGGGGTGCAAGATTGAACAGAAAATCATGATACAATTAATACATTGAAAAAAAACTTCTTTTTAAGCTTAAATGCACAAATTCTTTCTGCATTGATAAAGTAATATTTTGTTTTGTTTTGTGAGATGTATAAATTTATCTTATTGTGGTTGGACTCCACTGTATCATGTCAAGCAATTATGGCTCATTCCAATGAGCTTATTTACTCATGACATGTCCTCATCTCATTTTAGGTCTACTAAAAAGTCCAATTCCCTGACTGTCTGGCCCATCTAACTATCTTTTCCTTCTGTGTTTTGTTTCAGGGGGGTCGGGGTCAGTTCGGGTACCACTGGCAGAGCCATAATATCAAACTGAGCGGAGTGGACGACATGGTGCTGCTCAGCAAGATCAACGAGGACGCCATAGTGGACAACCTGAAGAAAAGATACATGGATGACTACATCTTTGTATCCTTCCTCACCTTACAGTGGCGCCTCGCACCTCGGCGAGGAATTGCGAGCTTCACTTCACCTCCGCTTTTCCCAGAATAGCCCGATAGTGCGTCATCCGCGGCAGTGAGTAACCTCGTTGTCGGAAGCTAACGCCCGCCCCTCTTGCGGTTGAGGGGGCACAGGTCAGCCTGCTACCACTGCCAGATGTTTGACTCACTTGCTCAAAGAAAGAAGATTTCACTGGGGTGCAAACTGACAAAACATTCAATGTGTGTTTTTTTTGCTGATGTCAGGCGGAATCCTTAAAAAGGACCACCAAAAAAGACCCCCCCCTGCCCCAAAAGCGCCATATATGTTCCATTGCAATTGCATGACAAGTTGTGATTTTGCACAGCTCTCAGGGTTTAGTTTTTCTGTAATCCAAGTACACGTACAATTTAGTGAATGACCAAGACATGAATGAAAAACGAAGAAGCCCTTTGAAAATCAGTTCTTTCAAAAGAAGCACTTTTATGGCAGTTCTCGGGGGTTGTGAACTTTGCTGGCAGCTTCAGGCCTGACATTCTTTTTAAATCTAGATGTTGGACAGCAAACCGTGCAGCCTACTTGCCTGCAGCGCTGCGACTCGCTCATTCTAGGCCACCTACAATCGCGCTTTTATTTGTCACCAACAGCATTTTGGTTTCAATGTAATGTACGCCGATCCCAGTGTGCTTTTAGCTTTTTCGTTTTCTTTAGATTACACTGCTTTGTATGACCCTTAACCAACACCCTTGTCAGACATACATTGGTCCTGTGCTGATCTCCATCAATCCCTTCAAGCAGATGCCTTATTTTGGGGAAAAAGAAGTGGAGATCTATCAAGGCGCGGTGAGTAGCTGAAATGAACCCGAATGCATCGTCTCAGGCTGTGTCACTGCTGTTTGCGCAGCTTTTAAGATGTTACCGTCTGCTGAAGAAAATTGCTGAAAAGAACTGGGTTGGATTCAGTGCGAGCGTTCCAGCTGGCGGGTGCAGATGTTGCCTGTCAGGAACTGGCCCTGATCACCGAGCGGGAAAGCTTGGCAGTGCCGTCATAGAACTGTGTGTTCGGCCAGCTGCACACTTTAAAGTCCCGGATACTGTAACAAATAGTCGATATTGTGCAGAGAAATGTACCGGTTGCTTTTAAAAATAAGAGATTGTATTTATAGTGACTTTCAAATAGAAACTATGGGAAAAAAAACAAAGGATGTGACAGATAAGTACTGTTTAGTGCACAGCGTTGTGAAAACTTCAATGATGTGTAAAACCCGACTTATGCTATCACATTACTAAGTTGTTAATTTTATTGTTCTCACTCATTTTTTTTTTTCTAATTGGGTTGGACATATGAGTCACAACAATGGTGGGATTATCTTGCTCATTTTATTTTGTACGTCGCAAAAACATTGCATTTGAACAAGGAAGCGTGTGTAGATTTTTTTTTATATCCACTGCATGTGGAATTCAAGAATAAAAAGCAGAAGTAACAGTGCAATGCGTGTTTTGAATTATCTTCTGGATAGTAGCGGATATATGGCTGACAACATACGGAAATCATTTTTTTTTGTAAACTGATAGTCAACGAAATGTCTGAACAAATCTTTTGAAATGTTCTCTCCTTGTGATTTGTTTCGCTCCCATCAGGCCCAGTATGAGAACCCGCCTCACATCTACGCTCTGGCGGACAACATGTACCGAAACATGATGATCGACCGAGAAAACCAGTGTGTCATCATTAGGTAAAAAGAAACCAAATATGGCAAGCATGATGATCGACCGAGAAAACCAGTGTGCCATCATTAGGTAAAAAGAAACCAAATATGGCAAGAAGTGTTTGCTCCTCATGGGAAGTCACGAAAATCTCAGCTGATCTATTCTAACTTGAAAGCAGTCTAAAGGTGAATATGATCATAGATTAGGAGTGCGGAAGAACAAACCTAACAGGTTCCTCCACCGTCATTATTGGAGGCGACTTACGGAAAAAGACGCCTTTTTTCCTATTATATCATTGTTTATTCTAGTTGACATGGGCTCAACTGAAAGGAAATATGCAATGATGGCAGCGTCGTCATTGCTTTCATTGTGGGACTATTATTAAGAGTTTAAACGCAAAAGCAGATCTCCATTTGGACGAAGCCGATGAAACCCGACAACTATCCAATATGTCAGCTGGTGATCACGAGATGGTGGCACACATTTTTGTTTGATGTGGTGTCAATTTCAAAGAAGAATGAAAACAGGAAGTTTTTCAGAATAGCCTATATTTTTGCTGAAAATGATGAAATGTCAAATCCTCTTCAGTCCTGCTTTTTAAGCCTACAAAAAAATCATTTATAATGTACAGATCCGGGTTTGATTATTAACATATTGAAGGGTTGCTACATTTTGTACAATATTTTTGCATCATCCATTGCTCAATATGCTTTAAATGTGTTTACATCATTTTCCTCTATTCCTCTTCTCTAAGTCTCTATGAAAACTGGAGAGAGACAGATGGCATTGTGGGTTCTGTTTGAGGCGTCTCGCTTCGTCTTTTTTCTGGCCTCTGTTGTGAGGTGCTGGCTCATGTGTTGGTTAGTTCTACGTAGACTGTGGTTTTTGAAGCGTAAAGTACCTTGAGATAACTTCTGATGTGATTTACCACTGTATAAATAAAGTCAACATCACTTGACAAACAACAGAAAGTGCACCTCGGTGATTTTTGACTCCTCCTTTGAATCAATAGCTGTTTTCTAGGCCACTTTATGCAGCACTATGTTGTTTCTGGAGCGAGTTGTGCAGAGAGGAGTGATGTGTCATGATGGGGCCTTTTATCTATCCTATGGTGCAGTTGCCTGAGCGCCGCGGTTCCTATAGTGCTTACCTCATGATGAATGGATCCTGCTTCAGCACTTTAAGCCTGTTGTGTTTGCCCCGACAAAAAGGCATCCAGTTGGATGATGCCATGGACTAAATCAGCAAACAAATGCGTGGAAGTGGTGTCATGATGAGGCAAACAAAGGCTGCCGCCAACTGCTGGCCAGGCAGTGTGGTCAGCATTGGCAAGTGTTTCTAATTTTCATTATTTACTTGGAAAATGACCAATACAAGCAGTGAATGGGGCGTGAGAAAGTGCACATAATACCACATTGCATTCTACGCGTACTTAACGGGACGATCGGTTTGGGTCTCTTTTACTGCCCTTCATGATTTCTTTTAGATTCAACATTTACCGAAATCACTTGCTGTGTGTTTACCTAAATCTAACATTTTTATTACCGTATTTTCCGGACTATAAGGCGCACCTAAAACCCCCAAATTTTCTCAAAAGCCGACAGCGCGCCTTATATATGGACCAAATTCCTAAATTTAAACTGGCCCGAAGCATTGTGTCATGAAATCAATCATAAGTGGTCATAAGGCTCAAAATTTACACTCGCGTGCAGAAGTGTGATGACTTCTACTTGTACAGTGAGGACTCGGAGGCCCCAACAGAGCCGAGGTGCCGGACTGTGGGGGAGGGTTAATAGCCAAGTGGCTCCCATGACTTCCTCTGGCCGCTACTAACAGGCTGCAGCTGTTTCTAACACAGCATTTAGCAAGGCAACTCTACTTTAAGGCGATGGAGAAAAAATAAAAAAAACAAGACTCCACAGCCTTTCGCTGCCAAACCGCGTGCGTCCAAATAAGTATGACCCAAAAGTCAAGAAGGGAAAGTAGGGTGTGGGAATAGGGATGAAGGCAAGTGTGTCCCAACAGGATTTACATGCTGTCACCAATAATATTGATTTAGTTTATGAACACAGTAACATTTGAGAGAACAAACAAATTTCATAGCTATTCTCTTAGCTGGCCAGATTCCTGTTGTGCGTATACTAGGTCAGTCAGATTTTTATCACCAACTTCCGGTCGCTATAGGTGAATGTATATCAACAACACGGTCAGCATCTTCCAAATATACTCGCTTTGTCTTGGAAAGACATCAAGTTGATCTTCTATAGTACATGCGGCGGCGTGTGTACATAGACGTACGTGGTTTTCTTTTCACCTTTTTACACAACTACAAAAAAGTACGAAACAGAAAGTGTGCCTAAAATACAATTAAAAAAAAGCCTTTATTGTCACGTTCCACTGTACAGATGCAGCAAAATTGATGTTGTGAAAACAAAAGACAACTAATGATAAAATAATAGTAGAGTATACTAATATTTTGCAACTTCCCATCATTAAAGTAGACAAACAATTTATGACTGTGATTTTATGATGTTCGAGTGGGAAATGTTCTCTTGCACAAAACAGGAACTAAATGCCCAAAACCACAAAAAATCCAGAACTGGGAAAACAATTACACTGACAAAGAAGATATGCACAAGTTATATTGGTAAAATAATAACTGTGTGAACTGCACAACTTTTCATCATATTATTCAGTGTATTAGTTAAAGATAACAGGAGAAAGCACAATTTGTCTCTTTAAGTGTCTAAGTTAAAGATAATAAGATAAAACATGTTGCATTTTGTCTCTTTCAGTGGTGAGAGTGGAGCCGGCAAGACTGTGGCGGCCAAATACATAATGGGATACATCTCCAGAGTGTCAGGAGGTGGACCAAGGGTGCAGGTGAGACCTTCTTCAATCATGTCGAAACATTTTCACAATCCTTTTTTTGTACTTGAATCCACAATTACTGGTCGATTTGTGGTGCAGGAAATCAAAATGACTCACTTGGTTCGACATACCGCTATTCTCTCTCCAGCTATGTGTCATCGCCTGAAATAAGCACATGTCTTGTTTCTAAGCTTGATAAAGATCTAAATGTGACAAGGAAATGCCTGCAATGCAACTGCAGTTGAATTACATATTTTGTATTCACTTCAGAAATCGAAAAACATTTTTAGGCTGTTCAAGACGTTGCATTATTACTCAGAACTTCACGACTGATAAATTGTCCTGGTTTCCATTAAGCCAAGCAGTACAGTTCAATTCAGTTCACCACGAAATTCTGGAACAGTAAAACCCAAACTGGCTCGCATTTCCAATGTTTGTCGGCCGGGCGTGATAGCGATGGCTGCAGCAGTTCAGCGAGTAGTCTGACATAATAGTAGTGTGACCAGCATGTAGAAAATACCTTAAAGGGATACTTGACTTAAAGTATGAGAATTGGAATGGAAAACAACTTTAGTTGCGGTTAGTAGAATATTACTTGTGTAAAAGTGGCATTAAATGCACATAAGTCTCAAAAGTAGTTTTCTGGCATTTAATGTACTCAAGTATTTGAAGTAGAGCTATTTTAATAAATGAGTGGTTAGAGGTTTATTATTTTTTTTATTGGCAGTGGTTCTTCAGGGTTTCATCCACATTTTCCACATACACCAATATTGCGATTCTCTAAACAGTATATAAATGATCTGCGATATCTAAAAATAGCAACAATGTGTCATATGATATTAGCTAAGAGAAAAGTACAGAGTTAATGTAGCCAATTTTTGCGCGCCTTCTTTGGAGAATAACAAAGGTAGACGTGGACAATCAGATGTTTATGCAAGCATCTGAAAATCTTGTCGTGCATTTTAGCTCCATCCTGAAATTTCACCAGCAAACCCAATAACTCGATCTTTTTACACAGTAGTATAATTCATTCCAGTCTGCATAAAATGACTGGAAGTCTGTCATTTCAATCCGATGAGAGTACGCAAAGGAAAGATGTCCTCCAGACAGCGCGTGTTTGTACAATAAGAGTGTGTGAGTGGAAAGTTCCAGAATCACACTCACTAGTGAGGGTGTGAAGAATGTGATGTCTTTACCAAATACACTCTACGGTATGTGTGTTTGAGTGTGAAATGGCGTTCATTGTGCATGTCCCCTGTGTGTCGTTGCAGCACGTCAAAGACATCATCCTGCAGTCCAATCCACTGCTGGAAGCCTTTGGGAACGCCAAGACAGTTAGGAACAACAACTCCAGTAGATTTGTAAGACTTCCCAATACCTCACACCATAAGCAAAGATAGAGAGGCAGGTAGCTCATCCAACTGGTAACCTCCATAGCTTTGCAAGAGACAAAACTGTGGACCGTTTTCCTATCGGGGGACCGTTTGAGTCGTCGATACTAAATTTATACGATGCAAAAATTGAACACATGTTTATTCTATATTATGAGTGTGTGGGTTCCTCTCGGGTTATATTTGTCTTTAGAATTGCCTGGCGGGCCAGATCAAATGCTCTGTATATGGCCCACAGATCGTAGGTCCCACAATCCCCGCTGTATTGTTTCGGGAAGACTCTCTTCATTTTGGCTCCATCAGCTTTAAATAACTGCTTTTGAGGTGGTGTCTTTGGATGAATTATGTGTCTATTCAGTGTCGGGCTACTGCTCTCAGTTTGAGCGCGCCTGGAAAAGACATCACGTTACACGCCCGTCTGGTGAAAGAAAGTGAAAACGCTCATATGGAAGCACACACAGGAGCACGTCAGAGCCCACAGCTCCTGTTTGTGAGCCCGCTCCACTGGTCAAAATGTCTTCTCTGGTCCATCAGGGGAAATACTTTGAGATCCAGTTCAGCAGTGGCGGCGAGCCAGACGGAGGGAAAATCTCCAACTTCCTTCTGGAGAAGTCACGTGTCGTCATGAGGAATCCTGGCGAGAGGAGTTTCCATATATTCTATCAGGTGGGGAGCTACTTGTGACCTGTGCAGCAGTGAGAAAATGGTTGGCTCACCAACACAGTCTGGGAGGGGAAATAAGGAGATGGACTCAAGTATTTGGGCTACAATCTCATAATCGTTCATGTATCAAACGAGGAGCGGGCTAGAGCCTCGACTTGACCCACTTTAAACGATGAACTAGAACAGATTGGGAGCTATTAGGCCCTCTTAGTTTTAGTGAATAATACCTATTGATCTGGATTAATGGACAGAAATTTTCCCAAATGCACTCCCAACATTTTCCCAAAAGTGATAATAGCACTAAATGACAATCCAATTCCTTAATCCCTTCTGTTTTCACTTCCTGTAAGTGCAATGGTAAATGATGAACCATTTGGCTCCTTGAAAATGTGTTTTAACTCATGTATCCCGAATCTGATGGATGTGAACCAGCGCGGCGTTTTATGTCATTATGTCTGTGTACAGTTGATAGAAGGCGCGGGCGAAGAACAGAAGAACAGCCTTGGAATCACAAGTTTGGATTACTACACTTACCTCAACCAGTCTGGTTCTTACAAAGTGGACGACATTAATGACAAAAATGACTTCCAGGAGACCCTGGTAATGCATACTTCTCTGTCCCAGTGAGAACCTCCTCAGAGGCCTTCAAGTTTATCGTCATCGTCGGCTCTTTATGTTGCCAGCATGCCATGAAGGTGATCGGCATCTCGGATCAGGACCGTGCCATGGTGCTTCAGATAGTGGCTGGCGTCCTGCACGTGGGCAACATCACCTTCAAGGAGGCAGGCAACTACGCTGCTGTGGAGAGTGAAGAATGTAAGTGGCCACTTTTCCAAGGAGGTTGTCAAGAGATCCCGTTTTGAAGGCGTGGACAGCAGAAAGCTGAGAAAGTGCTTAGACACCAGGGCGAGTTGTATAAATCATTTGTGACACCAGTCCTGGAACATTTCTGACATTCCTCAGTAAGCTAAAATGTACGCATCTAATACTGGGTGGGAGTGGCTGCAAATGGATTCATTTAGCATGTGGAATGTGATTGATCAAACTTGATGAACGTTCTGTCTACGTCCATCTCCTGTCTGTCTATTTGTCTGTTGGTCTGCTTTTGTACTCGTGGTGCATGTCTCTTGTCCACTTAACTGCCCATTTGTCTTCTTCTCTGTCTCCTGTACTTAGTTCGCCTGTTATGTGCGCATTTATTTCGTTTCTTACTGTCTATCTGTCCACCTGTTGTCAGTCTATCCATCCCTGCCTTTTTTTTTTTTTTGTCTGCCACATTCTTGCCAGCTGCCACTTTTGCTCCCCATGGTGTAACCTGATGTACAATGGACACAAAAGGTGACTTTTGCACCAAAAGGAGAACTAGTGCAGTGGCCTGACACATTCCCAGACACAGTCAATGTGCAGACTTGAGGGTCATTTCCTTTTAAGGGAAGTGAGTCACGTTATTAAGTCAGGGAGGGTCCCTCAGGGGACAGAATTAACGCCAAGTTGGGAAAAATGCGCTTGGCCTTTTTTAAGCAGCTTGTATTCAGTAGTCATTATTCCTGACGTGTATTTCAATTGCGTAAGACTAAAATGCCACTGTTTGCTAAATTTCAACACACTGATGTCATTCTCGGATACGTTTCTGTTTGGACTTCAAACTTTTATCTTCTCTCGATAAGAGTGAATGCAGCACAGAATGTGAATAGAACAGTCACAGCATTCTTACCGCTGCCTACAATTTGGGCACGTTTACGCCTTTTACAATTTCCTTTCACTTCATTTCCCAAGTATGTGTTTGTAATTGTCTTTTTCCTTTTCCCTTCCAGTTCTAGCCTTCCCTGCCTTCTTGCTGGGTATTGACCAGAATCGCCTGAAGGAGAAACTGACCAGCCGCAAGATGGACAGCAAATGGGGCAACACCAAAGAGTCCATTGACGTGACCTTGAACGTGGAGCAGGCGTGTTACACACGTGACGCTCTCTCCAAAGCGTTGCACTCACGTGTGTTTGACTTCCTAGTCGAGGTAGATGTCACTCGTTACACTCGTACACCATTAGAATGAACGGAAAATCATACCCTTCAATATATTTCTGATTTTATTTGCACTTTTAATGATTATCCTTCTGGTAGTTCTTTGAGTTCTTAGTTTGGTCACTGTGAACAACAGTGTTGTAATATCTCAGAGGAGAAGCTACTGTAAATGAAATTTAATCCATATGTCTAGCTCGCTAACTTGCTATCTTAAATGCATTCAAAAATCTTCACAAAATGTAATTCACGATCTTTCCTTTTCCTTCAGTCCATCAACAAAGCCATGGTAAAGGATCACCAGGAGTTGAATGTCGGCGTTTTGGACATTTACGGATTTGAGATTTTCCAAGTGAGTGTTTTGACGAGATGTCACGGAGTAAGCATTAAATCAACAAGTCTTAAGGTCGAACATATAAACAGATTAAACACACAGGATAAGACCTCTCTGGGTCTCCCATCTCTTGATTGAAAGAACAGATGCTAACCTGTACAATTAATCTGATTATGTGTTTGTTTAGTTGCTTTTATTAGATCGTTGTTGCTTTTTTATGGATTGCTAATAAGACGTCAACATTACGCTCTGCGAATTGAATCAAATTCCATAGTTTCAAAGGTTTCTCTTGCACGGTCCAAAAAGGTCATCAAGACAGGAAGACGCAGACGAGTAGCACATAAGGCTCGGGCCGAAGGTCCATTGTATGTACCGTGAATTACATAATGTGGCCTTTCCTCTTGATAGCGGTCAGCTTGCTTAAAGCTCCCACCCCAAACAAAAGCCCATTGAGCTCAGAGGATATCCGTCCTCAGCAGAAGACAAAGCTCGCTTAGCGTGTTTGCCTTTTATTAACCACGCATTGTCCCTCCCCCCCTTGTTTTAGAAAAATGGCTTTGAGCAGTTCTGCATCAACTTTGTGAATGAAAAACTGCAGCAAATCTTCATTGAGCTGACACTAAAGGCTGAACAGGTAATGTTTCACAATTAATTTTTGATCATTTTCATCCTTAATGGGTGGTTTATATTCTCTGCCTCTCTTCTGTTTATAGGAGGAGTATGTTCAGGAGGGCATCAAGTGGAGTCCTATCGAGTACTTTAATAACAAGATTGTCTGCGACCTCATCGAGAGCAAAGTAAATCAAATCATGCTTACTGTACACGCGTCCAGGTTAAATGTACACGTCGATATAATGTTTCTTTTTCTCCAATGTGAAAAGTAGGATTGCGATCTTTCAACTAGTAGCTTAGTGTGTGATTAAGAGTGATTATAATGAGATTCATCAGTCCCGCTGAGATGTCTAAGAGCTTTAAAACAAGCTGCTAGTGTCTGAGAGGAGGCATACAGTAGCTCCCGTATCAGTGCCTTATGCTTCAGCTGCAAGTTCACAAGAGTCTACTTGTGTGAATGTCAAACGGGGACACTGTCAACACTGTCGACTTGTGTGTGTGTGTGTGTGTGTCCACTGGACCCCCACGTTGCTTCAGACACTGTCACATTTATACCGTGGCTTTTACAACCCGTCTCTATATCATCCTATTCATGATACTATTAAGGGACTGTTTATCATCAATCTTTAGCTCATCATTGCCTTTTTTGATTCATCCGTCTTTTTCTTTGTGTTTTCCTGGGGCACAAAACCAGAAAAAGCATTCACACTTATGAACAGTTTAAAACTGAAGACAGAAAAAAAGCAACGAAAAATGTCTTGTCATCATTTTTATTGATGCTTTTATTTACACGAAGGAAATCTGTAAGCTACAAATCTGGATCACTTTTAATGGGTCCTTTTCCATACATGCATTTTAATATAAGACACAATCCGCACAATCCCGCTTACTGGAAGAACTTTCTTAGCGGAGGTCAAACAACAAAAAAATAGCTAGTACCAGATGGAAGATATAATCAAGATAAGATGAAAATGTTTTTTTTTTTCTTCCCCTTGACTTCCCAGAATCCTCCTGGCATTATGAGCATCCTGGACGACGTGTGTGCCACTATGCATGCGGTCGGCGAGGGGGCGGACCAAACTATGCTGCAGAAGCTCCGCATGCAGATCAACACTCACGAGCACTTCAACAGCTGGAACCAAGGCTTCATTATTCACCACTACGCCGGCAAGGTCTGTCCGCTCTCTCTAAACATGAACACGCATATTAGGTACACGTGCAAAGTTTTTTTTATTTATTCAGAGGTAAACATGCAATCATGGATTCATGGCATTTCCATACATTTTAATGGGGAAAGACCATTTTAGATGGGAATGTTTTGATTGTGGTCACAGAATGAATTGTTATAAAGTTAGTTCTCCTTCATAAATTTGTGACCATAAAGCTACTCCACCTTGTTTTTGCTGGTGTGCAGCATTATTAAATTGTTATTTCAGTGTGGGATTTGCTGCTGCTTCCTATAAATATATCTTCTAATCCTGGTGGTTAGAGTTCTGGTGATGATGTCATCCTCTTTTTTTGGGGGGTTTAAACCAACATTTTTGTTGCATGTATAGATTCAGCACACCTGTTACGCAACAGCGTGACACCTAATCCTCAGCCGTACTTGTTTTTTTAATATTTTCTTTCATTTTGGGCTCTGGCGGTCACCGTCCTCCTCTCCTCCAGATGTTCGGTGGCCTCGGCCTGCCACACATGCCACGTGCTTAATGAGCCATGCCATAATAACTTGAGAGGGCTCCCATCACCAGATAGTCCTCCATTATCAGACAGCGGAGGGATAATATTGCTCAATTTATGCTCCGTTTTTAATACCAGAACACCTGTGAGGCATAAACTCATTCCCCCCCCCCCCAATCTCTTAAAATACAATCCATCGGTTTAGTCCTATTATTTTCCCACATGTGCAATTTTCATCCCGTTCAAGGTTGAAACAGTGGAGCCTAATGGCCCTCTGCTCCTTTCCAGGTGTCCTACGACGCAGAAGGATTTTGTGAAAGGAACCGAGACGTTCTTTTCAGTGACCTCATTGAGTTGATGCAGAGCAGTCAAATGTGAGTCATTTCTGTTTCAATGCAGCCACCTGAGATCACATTAGATGCTTTTTTTTCTTCATTGGTGGGTAGGATTATCCCGTTTCTGCATTAGTTTCTTGTTTGATGGTGTCTAAAGTTTATAATTTGTTCAACCTGGATTTTTAATGATAAATTATCTTCCATTAAGGCAGCACAGTGGCATAGCATTTAGGATTTGAAGTTTTCTTTTATTTTTTATTTTTTTCCATTCACAATTTACAACACAATGTTATTTTTTAGGCTTAAATGCATGTAATATTAAATAGTGGTGGATTTAAATTACGTTCCAATTCGTTTCAATGGGGAAAAGTGATTTGGCACGAGCAAAATGAAAGTCAAGGTACAATTACCGTACATGCAATAAAAACATGTGGCCGTCATAAAGGAAGTTCAGGAAGGAAGGCAACCGCCTCATTCTTGAGCGTAGCAGGTTAAGAGAGAAGAAAGAAATGAGCGATGTCCAGCTGCGTGTTTTTCGTATACACAACCTTTGTTCTCCGGCCATCCAGCTTCGAGGCCCACGCTCAAATCCAAATAAACCTAGATAGAAAACAAAATGGGCGAAGAATTTTAACAAGAGAAAGGTTAATAAAATAACAACTACGTGTGTGAATTGTAGAGTCACTTAGTGCGTTTTTTTTTTTTTTTTTTTAAATAAGAACAAAAGGAGGCAAATACCTGTGAATTATAGTTACGCTCAGCCCCATTGCATTATTGCCAAGTCGGCTTTTAATGTTTTTGTAAGACATAAAAAAAAATACACAACAAAGTTTCAATTAACTCAGTTCAGTCTTTGCAGCACATGTGCATTTCCACTTTCACAGGCAGATTTTCTTCCTGTCAGTGTAAAACGAATCATTTCCCAGTTGAACTATCTACACCTGCGACCTTGTGTGGGCTTGAAAAGTAAATTGTTGACGTTTGGCAAAGGCCTTTCGGTTGATGAATCATTAACTGCATTTTTGTTTTGGGTTGCCGAGGGATGATGGGTGATGATAAGCGACTCTGCTCACCTTTGTCCTCCCAACAGAGCTTTCTTCAGAGCTCTCTTCCCTGAAAATCTCAATGCGGAGAAGAAGGGTCGACCCACTACTGCAGGCAGTAAAATAAAGGTGAAATAAAACACACACATCATTTTATGTCATGCAAAATCTTTCCCCAAACTGAGAAATTGCTTCACTTGAGATATTGCAAGCATTTGACATGCTAATAATTTTGTTGTTTTCAACCACTTAGAAACAAGCCAATGACCTGGTGGGCACATTAATGAAATGTACTCCCCATTACATCCGCTGTATCAAACCCAACGAGACCAAGAAACCCAGAGACTGGGAAGAGGGCCGGTAAGCGAGCGAGTCATTGTTACCTCTTTCTTCATCACCTTCCTGCCTCCTCCATCCATTTTTTTTTTTTTTTAACTCTCCATCTAAGGCCATCTTACTATGTTCCCCTTCTTTATCGCTTTCTTTCAGTTTCCCGCTCAGAGGGCTGAGAAGTACTTGCATTGTATTGTTCAAAGTCGATGTACTTCCTGTTGAGTCGGACCCATTAATTAGCACCGGAACCGATGTTTTGACGGGAAGTCTGAGTGTACGTAGTAGATAGTTGGAGTCACATGTTATGGAAAAGGTTGCTCATAAGATTGAGAAATTTGGGTCCCTTCTCTAAGTATTTGGTCCAATTATAACAAAGAACAATCAGATGGAAGTACTGTTAAAAAAAAAGAGCTTCCTGTGTGGCAGTTGACATCCACTGTATAAAACCTATTATCGTCACCTACAGGACTCTCCCAGCAAATTTTTTTTTTTATATGAACTCAGCCATATGGACAAGGGATAAGTTCAAAACCGTTTTTGTTGGGCTGTTAAAAATAAAAGTTTTATACTTAAAACCAAAGTCAAATAAGTCATATTATAATAATGATAAGTCAGCTGTCATTTTAATCGATGCTTATGTTTTTGTGTTCAGCGTGAAGCACCAAGTGGAATATCTGGGCCTGAAGGAGAACATTAGGGTGAGGCGTGCTGGCTACGCCTATCGCCGCGTCTTCAGGAAGTTCCTCAACAGGTAATGCAACCTCCAACATGAAACGTTTGTCGCTTTCCCAGAATTTGAAAGAACCAATTTAGGATCCTTAGGAATTTTCTAATCAGGCTCGTTGCCTGTTACTTGAAAAAACGACTTCAATCGGAATCTTGAGTTTATATTTGTTTATGTATCTTTTTTTTTTTTAATTAGTGAAATCATTAAGATTTATGTAACAGTCAGATAAAAGATGATAAGCATGAATAAAGTGCAAGTTGGAACTATTCGACATTTGGTTCTAATCACGGTGGCCAGCATTAATACTACTTTAATTAAAATAAATGACACACAATCTCTAACTCTTATGTTCAAAGGCTTTCTGAATGCCAGATACAATATACAAGTGGTATTTTAGGAACACTTGAAGTATTTGCAATTACTGTTCAGCATTTGAACATGCAATGAGCAGAACCATCAACCTTCATTCAGTATCATTAGTGAAAGAGAGAGATGTGTGTTCCAAGAGGTCTTCAAAGAGTGAAATCTGCAAATACTTTGCTCTAAAGTGAGCAACTATTAAAACCATATACGCAATCTCAGCATGTTTTGACATTCTCAGCCACAAGTTTGAATTTCTTGCATGTCTTTTGTATGAAAAACCTTCTCTGTAGCGACATGTCATAATCAACAATATTTAAAGAGTGACTAAATAAGGCTGGAAGCGAGACATAATCCAGCTCAGGAACCATCTGACGTCTTCCTGGTGTCACCACAGACCTTTAGACTGGGGACATATGCACAACTCAGTGAGATTTGCCAAACTTTGTTTTTGCAGGTATGCCATCCTAACCAAAGAGTCATGGCCCTCATGGCAAGGCGATGAGAAACAAGGCGTCCTCCACCTCATGCGCTCCGTCAACATGGACCAGGATCAGTTTCAGCTGGGCCAGACCAAAGTGTTTGTCAAAGCCCCCGAGTCGGTAGGTTATACATTTCTTGTGGTTGCTATCGTTCCACTAAGTCATACATATTGTATGTTTTATTTAAGTGTAAGGTGGAATGAACTATAATGCCCACTATTCATTTTGCCTCACTGGTAACATGTAGTTGACCAAATCATGTGCTAAATCTGTCCTACACGTGTGCAAATTTGTGATACAGGAGTGGAATAAATGTAGTGACATGGTTAGTTGGTTCTACTAGTGAAGCCAAAGAAACATACTCGTACATGAAGGGTAATGGAATAAATGCCCAAAACAGATTTCCATAGGCATCAGTATCCCAAATCGACATAGGGGAGGAGACGCCACCCGAGCCGTCGCCCCGCGTCAGCATTGACTCAACAAAGTACGCAGTGTGGTTGCAGAGTTGACACAACATCCAATAGGCTGGACTTTTTTTTTTTTTTTTTCCCACCCTGTCCATTTTTTATGAAAGCGCCGCTTGTGTCGTGCCTGTTGAGATTTGTATACATCACACGCACGCACGTGTAGAAATGAATGCACAGGGAACTTAGTCTTAATTCATCTTCACAGCTGATACTGAATGTCACTTATTCACCAGTAGCCCCCCCCCCCCCCCGACCCAGACTCCCCACCTCACGCTCAAAGTCCACGTCACCGAGGTGCGCTTATGAAAGTCAAATCTGACACGGAATGAAAGCGGCCGACAGGCTTCTCAAAACAAACCTTTCGCTGCGATAAGATAGGCTGGCTAATTATGTTTCGGACTGAAGTGTTTTTTTTTTTTTTTTCAGTTGTTAGTCGAAACAAGTGAAGATTGTTTGATGCTATACCAGATGGCCGCAAAGACCTAAAAGTGGTGATTGAGGATCTGGCGAGAGCTGTCATTTATATTATTAAGCCAAATATGGACACCCTGGCTGAAGTGTCATTTTGTGCTGAATGGTGTGAAATGACATGGGAAAGTGGAAAAAGACACAATCTTTGAAATAAAGTACAGTACAAGTATTTTTAGGTACATTTAATTTGAAATGCTGCTGCAATAAGTTCACAGAACAAGAGTTTTGAAAGTGCAGCTTTGATTTTCATGTTTTTTGTTTGATCACTTGTTTCTGTAGTCATAATGAACCATCATTCTTTAGTTTTAATCCCCGAAAGAACATTGATGTATGCATGTGCTATTTGCAAAAGTTTTAAACAGCAAATATGATTTGAAAATGCAGAATCAGCAGTTAAGAGAAACATACTTTTTCTTTTCTTTTATCACAGTGCCACCTGATGGCCAACATGTGATTCATGTAAATAGGAAAATAGTACTTTATAAAACAGGCCATCTGTTATTTTTGTGCATTATTAACAAATATTGTTGCGGCTGAGTCGCACTCTTAGTTTTTTATTCAATGATTACATAATAACTCAATCAAAGGTGAGCCATTATTTGTAGTAAATACACTATGTTCTGACCATTTATGTTAAATTGGATCATTTCTCACAGGACACTTGAAGAATTCTCTCGACACTGGTTAGGAATCATCGGTGTACAAAATGGACGTCTTTTCGCTGTTCATGTATTTGAGTCCATTTTATTGGTTTGTGAATGATTTCTAAGTGATTCTGCCTTCTCCGGGCAGCTCTTTCTGCTTGAGGAGACCAGGGAGCGCAAGTTTGATGGCTACGCCAGAACCATCCAAAAAGCCTGGCGGAAATACGCAGCCCGCAAGAAGTACGTCCAGATGCGAGAGGAAGGTACGTCAATTGTTACGTTCGAGCCCCAGTCTGCATATTGCGCTTTGCTCACAATGTTTTTGTGTTTTGTGTGTAGCATCTGACCTTCTGCTGAATCACAAGGAAAGGCGACGACACAGCATCAACAGAAACTTTGTGGGAGACTATCTAGGCATGGAAGACAGGCCGGAGCTACGGCAGTTTTTGGCCAAGAGGGAGAAGATCGACTTTGCCGACAAAGTCACCAAATACGATCGCCGATTCAAAGTGGGTTTGACCCCTCGGTTCTTTTAACATCTTTCCAGATTGATTTGGTACTCATGGATAATATTTCCTGCGCTCAGCCAATCAAGAGGGACTTGATCCTGACGCCGAGGTCGGTGTACCTCATAGGAAGAGAAAAAGTGAAACAGGGGCCGGAGAAAGGACAAGTGACCGAGGTGCTCAAGCGGAACATCGGGGTGGAGAGGATCTTGGGTGTGTCTATGAGGTACTAACTCGCTCCAATGGAGTATTTTTCCCCATATTCCTTAAATCCAGCTTAAGTTTCTTATAGTATGCTCTTGATCGTTAACTCATGTGAAGTCCTAGAAGCGTGTCCTACTATTACTCTGATATAATGATGACAATATTTCGAGATTGTAAGCCCCAAAATAGATTTTTTTTTTTTCCTCCGCCCCCAGCACCCTGCAGGATGACTTCATGATTCTGCACGAGCAGGAGTACGACAGCTTGCTGGAGTGTGTTTTCAAAACGGAGTTCCTCAGCTTACTTGCCCGCAGGTTTGAGGAGAAAACCCAGAGGGCTCTACCAATCAAGTTTAGTAACACGTAAGGACACCTACTCACAAACTTAATAAAAGTCCAGACGGATAGAGAATAACACATGCATCTCCAAGAATGACTGTCCAGATAATATCTAGGGAAGATGTCAATCTGAGAATGCCAAATCATGACTATGTGGGGCTTCACTGTAATTTCTAACTTTTGTGCCTTAGACTGACATTGAAGCTGAAGAAGGAGAACTGGGGCATCATAAGTGGCGGAGCTGGCTCCCGACAGGTCACCTTTGTCCAGGGTCAGGGAGAAATGGCCGTACTCAAGCCTTCCAGCAAAAATCTGCAGGTCAGCATCGGGCCTGGACTTCCTCGGAACACACGTGAGTAGAGAGAGCCACCGTGGAGTGAAAATGAGCCTCGATGATGTGCGTAAAACTCACTTGCATCACCTTCCTTTGTCAGGTCCCTCCAGGCCCAGCAACACTCAAAGACGCTCTCGAACGCATCAGAACACGCCGTCGCGGGCCGCACCGGGTCCCCCAGGTGCTGCGCTCTCACACTCCCGATTCTCCAAAATAGGAGTTCTCCACTTTTTCAGTTCAGGAGAGTCAGGCCCTAATCTTTTTTTGGCTCTCCCCCTAGCAGTTGCTCACCAGAACGGCAGCCTGAAGAACACCAATCACATGGCTAATCTGCGGAACTCACTACATCAGCAGCACCAGGGCGAACCCATGCGACCTCACCTCCCCAGCAACCTCAGCCAGCCTAGGGAGAGGGGCAGCGTTCGACCCCAACCTGGACCTGGACCCAATCTGGACTTTCTCAGGGTTCCTGATCAAGGAGCTGCAGGGTGAGGAATCTCACATTCATACGCAACGAGACAGTCGTGGTCACGTTAGTGTTGTGCTTGCCTACCATATACGCACATGTGAGGAGTGATGAAGGTGTTTTTTGTTGTTTTTTAAAACAACGTATGATTTTGCGCCAACACACTTGGGTCATTGCAGAATTGAAGGACAATTTAGGCCAATGAAGATGCTGGGGGTTTGAGTTTCCAAACTCAATCACCGAGGGTTTGAAGCAGACAATCTTTACCCCCCCCCCCCCAGTCGAAAAGGTTATTTTGCATAAAACCAGCACAAAACTGCTGAACAAGAAAGCAATACTGGTCATTCGGTGCTGTTAAACCCTGAAAATGAAAACCTCCTTCCATTGTGGAATGACCCATAAACCTCGTAAAAGCATGACGTCATCCAAGGTAACAATGTCGGTCATGCACACACACACACGCGTGTGTCTCTATTTTAACATAATTTTGGATACTGTACTCTTTTTGTAGTCATGGAGTCAGTGGAGCAGCTTCAAATGGAAGAATGTGAGTGTTTGCTGTGCTTTGGGTGGTGGTTAGATCAATAGTAGAAAAGGTTACAGATGTCTTTTACTCCACTGCGACGCCTTGACTTGAGAAACAAGTGATGCACTTTGCTGTCAAGCTACCTGAAGTTAATGCTTGTATTTTTGTGAGTGTGTGCTGTCACATTTTACACTAAAATGTTGATTTATTCTAACCCTAAGATTTGGGATTACAGTATCATTTTATAGTACTATTTGGCGATTACTAACTGCCTCTGCATAGTCATTGGAGTATTTACTCAATGATATCCATCCTAAAGTCATAAAAGAGTGACAAGTCCTGAACAAAAATAGATTGCATTTAAAATGAAAAGGCTTTATTTTATTCATTTTTTTTTTTTGCATGCACATAAATTGCATTTAAACTGAAAAGGCTTAAAGGTTTTTTTTTTTTTTTTTGCACAATAAGTAATATGCACACAATAATGGTGGCAAGGGTTGTCACACAATCTAAAAACATATTTTGACCCTGCAACTCTGAATGCTTGTTCTTAAGCAGAATAAGAGGGAAGGAAAATGGAAAAAAATATCACAATAGAAAAAATGTCAGTGTTTCTGTTAGCCTTCACACTACCACGATGAAAAGTGGGTGGTTTTTTTTTTTTTTTTATTCAGCCACAAAATAGTAAGAAGATTGAAAAAAAAACTTTAGTGGGAATGCATTGAAACAATTTTCTAACCTGACAGTAAAACAAGAATACTTGTCACCATTTTCACTCCAGTCATTTAAGTGGAATAGCATTCATGGAAATCCTTGTATCTCATCATTCACACAGAAATATGAAAACAAGTTGGTGAACTCGTGACATTATTTGCACTTCATTTAAATGAATTTACAAACCAATGTCACATGAAGGGGATGGATGTGTGGCTCTCAGTATTTGCACAATCACCAGACAAATACATGTGGTGTATTTTTTTTTTTTATCCTGTGTGACTAAGGAGTTGAAACAATCTCTTTGTATATTTGAATGCTTTTTTTTGTCTTTTTAAAATCATTTTTTGTTTTGATTTTGGAGTGAAGGGTGTAGTTATCACGTGGGTCATACAGGTGGCGCTAATACACGTCATTATTGTTTTGCTATGTCTTAACCAGAGCTCACCGACCGTCAACCACCAGACCTCCACCAGGCGGCGGACGACCTAAACCTGCACCCAAGCCAAAACCTCAGGTGCCCCAGTGCAAAGCCCTGTACGCCTACGACGCCCAGGACACGGACGAGCTCAGTTTCAACGCCAACGACATTATTGACATCATCAAGGAGGGTATGTGGACATGACGTAATCTAAAGGAAGCCATCATTCTATCCATCTGCAAACAATCAACGGCGTCCACTCAAAGTGGCTCCTTTAACCGTATCAACTGCAATATCATTAAAATGGTTATTTACTGTATTGTTAAAATAAGCAAAATACTGTAAATTCCCCCCCAAAAATATTTAGAATAAATAATTGGTTGGTTTAATAAACATTTTAAATGATTAATTTTTTTTTTAAATGAAAAAAAAAAAAAGACAATTTAAAATGTGGATTATTTCAGACGCTTCCGGATGGTGGTCAGGACGTCTGCGAGGGAAGCAAGGCCTTTTCCCCAACAACTATGTGGCCAAGATCTAGAAGGACGGACGGATTGCCGGACAGAATGAAGGACGTTCCTCCCGGTGGAGCGTCAAGAAGCACTGTGGGATTTCTAGGTGAATCCTCCACTACTGCCTTTGCATAATCCATGAATGTAAACTCTCTTTTGTCAGTCAACTTCCCCGACACAAGAAGGACGACTCTGTCCTTTTCGGAAGTGCTGAACAAAAAAAACAAACCCAATTATTTATTGTATTTATACATGCTTTCTGTCCTGATCACCTTTTTTTTTTTTGCTGAGGAACCCTTTCAAAGTTACAGTACACATAATCTGGGAACAGGCTGTGATTTATGATTTTTTTTTTTTTTTTTAAATCCTTACCGTGAGATGATTCCTAACTAAAAAGATGGCATCATATTTATTATGTCAATGTAAAGCTTGCAGGGAATGGATGTTAAGTCGTGATTTTTATACCGTTTTTTAGATATACCAAAGATAGTCAGCATCTCTGTGTGTACTGTAACCTGAGCACGCTGTCTGTGGTGTGTTAGCACTTTATCAGTACAGGTACTACTACCTTGGACACACACTTTGTTGAGTCAAGTCATGAAGGCCCACGGGGGATTTTGTTTACACTTTTTACACAATGATATGTTGAGCGCCCTTTCTCTTTGTGTTCAAATGAAATGTCCTTTGAGCATTTACTCCTGGAACCTGCACTAGTAATTCGCTTTGTCCTCGCTAGTAAGACAACTCAGAGCACTAGTGGACTGATTTAGGCACGCTAGTCAAACTGGCCAGTCACATTTTCACTCGTGTAGAGTTTCTCTAATAGTTAGTTGTCTTGCTAGTATGTCAAAGTTTCCCTACTAGTGTTAGGAAATGTCCTACTAATTGTAATCTGATATCCAATTTAAGGTCGCCCTGGTAGGCCGAAAAAAGGCACCAGTAAAATGGACAAGTGAGGATACTAGAACGTAAAAACCTTAAGATGGATATCAAATATACAGAGTAAATGCTCCGATGACATTCCAAACAAAGAGCGTCGTTTTGTTCGTAAATGAAGAATTGTTGTATATTAGTCACAGGGTGGCTTTAAGGCTCCTCTCACACACCACGGTGATTCCTTTTTCTTGTTTTGTGTTCACAGAGGTATTTCTTTTTTTTCTTTTTGTGCACTGCAAGTTGCATTTTTCTTTCGCATTCCTCTCACTTGGGTTATGTTTAACCAAATAACCACATGTGCTCCAAATTGCTTTCTCAACTGCTGGGACTTATCACTTTGGATCTTGGATGGTTCAAAAGCATCCTTGTGCAATACAAGACAGTAAATGAAACTTTTTTTTTTTATTTTAAATAAAGCATGTATTGTTGAACAGGGTTTATGTTTATTACCAATGCGTGTACCTGAAGAGGACCTTTAGTGTTGTGTGAATGCTGAAGAACTTTCAACATTTCTCCACCGATTAAAACCATTCCAATTATGGTCGGGCATCCGTGGAAGCTATTTTTCCCCACTGCACCCTAATTCATAGGTGTCAAACCCAAGGCCCGAGGGCCAGATACAGCCCGCCACATCATTTTTTGTGGCCCACAAAGACAAATTGTGCAATGACTTTGTGTCAATACTAAAATTACCAATTGTCTTCAGTTTTAAAATATTGCTCAGAATTATTAGTACCATTCATCTTTTTATTTGAAGATTTTGTCTCTGATTTCCAAACTAGTTCATCAGTTTATTGTGTAGACTTTACTGTATGTAAGGCATTATTGAGAATGGCCCTCCGAAGGAAACTATGACTATGTGAAGACTTTTTTTCCCACATGCCTCCCAGTTACTGACCAGTGTTTTTTTGTTTTAGTGGCCGTGATGGTGATTTTTTTTCCATTTAAAAAATTTAACCCTTTCAATTTCACCCAAAAATACATATTTTCCTCAAAGAACAAAAAATGACACCACTCAGAAGACGAGTTATCCAAGTTTATTAATATTTTTTAAACTAATATAAATCCCACAGAATATGCTTCTGGTGCCTTTGAAGGGTGTGTGATGAGAGCATGTATACCTGCTTTTGATTCATTAAGTACTGCATTTCATCACTCCGTTCAAAATATTTTTTTCCTTTTTTTAACGGGGTTTCATAGTCAAAGTGGAAATACATGGCCTCAACATGGCGTCGTAATCACAACTAATCCTGCCGTTTCTCTCTCTTGTGCAAGTTTTATGCCAGTGAACACTTTAGCGTGTCATCTTTTCGCACAGCTGATGCTCAACCACGGACACGAGTGATCAGAGGGGTTTGAGGGAAAGGGGGGGGGGGGGGGACACTATATGTAGCCATCTAGCTATCCGTCGAGCTATCTATCCGTGATGTGACCACCCGCACGCGTACCTACAAGCCTCGTTTCTGGACGAGGGTTGCGTAACATTCTTTCTGTGTGAAACAGATGCGACTAGCGTGTTGACAGTTGAGAAAATACTGTGTATGTGAATGTGCACTAATACAGCAGCTGATTTGTTAAACATAGTTTCCCCTAGTTAGGAACGTCTAGGAATGCTTCTTTATTTAAAACGAAAAACATCTTTCACTAAAAATCCACATCCTCTAAACAAACTATTCAATACAATGATTGGTAAAAATGAACTCTTGCCATGTTGTTGTAGAGGCTGACATTCTAGTCTAGTAAAGCGAGGCCTCGCAGCTTTACAAGAGCAACTTGTCCTTGCCTTTAAGCCCGTGGGTAAATGTGCAAACAAATGCATTTTGCAAGGAAACATGCGGGGTAGGAGGGGAGGTGGGGGGCGGGGGAATATGACAAAACAATCCAAAAAGCTACATAAAAGCTTTATAAATACATAAACTCGTAATGGTGAAGTGATAGCCGGCACTGTCGAGATGTTCCTAGTAGTAGAGCTGCGCAGGTCTATTCATTGCCTTCTTTGGTTGACTGCAGTACTCAGGAGGAAATGAAGATGAATATGAAAACTAAAGTGTTCGTTAGAAAGAGACACGTGGCACGGATGGGAGGGGGGGGGGGGGGTAAAAAAAATCAAACAGCATCAACTCTCAGCAGACAACTGCGCCTCAATGTCCACTCTGCAGATGGGGCACTTCTTGTTGGTGAGCAGCCACTGGTCCACGCACAGCTGGTGGAAGAGGTGCATGCACGGCAAACGCCTGGTTGGGAAGAAAATGATTTGGCCACACTTAAAAGTTCAGATTTGTAAATGATGCTGAATACATAGGAATATCCTCTTTGTAGTCTAAGGGAGGGAGGGGGGGGGCAAAGTGCTAGCGCCACCCCTGGTCATGTTTGGCTGAGGTTGAAATGAAGTAAATGGGATCTTTTTATTTGGTGAATTTGTTACCCCCCCCCTTAGTTAATGAACAAATTAATAACACGATTATGCTATTGTGCCAAGACATATTTTGTCACCAGAGGGCAGGCCTTTAAAAAAAATGCTGTGTAAGTGCCAAAATGACAGCCCAGTGGGACCTTATTTTGAGACACTCCTGGGTTTTCTGCAGATACCTCGGAGGTTGTGAAAGTGAGCAAAGTGAAATGAGCTCGGGGACACACCTGACGTCCTCCCCCTCCTCCAGTATGGAGAGACAGATGGTGCATTTCTCCTCTGTGTCTTCGTCCGCCCCCTCGTCTTCATCCTGCTTGCCGTGCAGCTTTCTCTACAAGTGACAAACATTTGGCGACATCAGAAGCCACGTGCAAACAATCCCATTGTTAAAAAAAAAAAAGAAAACATGAGATTTGCTCACCTAAAGTAACTGCTATAGATACTAAACTATATGCAAACATTTTATAGAAAGAATTATCTATTCTTAAAACACTGCATTCCATTTGGGGACAGAGAGAATGGTCCTTTTGTCCTAAAAAAAAAGAGGAAAAAACAACATGGCCCCTCCCCCAAGACTACAGCTAACACTTGTTTCCAAATTGATTGGTTCATTATTTCTCACCGATTCAGGGCTTGCGTGCATATTTTTCCCAATAGAGGCCCAAGCTTCGGGGGTTAACTGTTGGTCAATGTCTCTCTCCAACACCTTCTGTATTGGGTGGCAGGGTGTTAGACGGCCCGTTTAGTTACACCTAGGGAAAGCCTTCCCCGACAAGATCTGCATTCACAGCTAAAAGACACTACAGCACTTGGCTAAGTGAGTACAAAAGACCACTCTGTCCCAGAACACACGGTAAGAGCCAAGCAGCACGACACACAAACGGATCGGGACAACCGACGCATACAATCATAGGCGTGCGGGTTCAATATGGACGGCCCAAAATGTCTCACCTTTTTGTATTTGTGTGGGTAAGTGCACCTCTCTATGGTTCCCTGAGAGGCTCCCCGGTTCACCGTCCCCAGTCTTTCCTCTAAATGCAGCAGGTCCTTCCAGGGACACAACAAACAGACACTCAACGTTTAACCTTTAATATCTGTTAGCTCATCTAAAGTATTGCAGATTATGTTAGCTTGTATGGTTTGGCTGAACATGTTGGTGTTCTGATTGAATTCTTTTTTTGAGTAACACCAACAGTAAACTTCGAGCCATAGCTGCTTCAGGGGCTGCCCATCCCTACTTGGCTCAATTAAGTATAATTCTTTATTCATGCAAAGACATATTTTACAGGCGTGGCAAATTAAACAGCTTGGATTCTTTTTGGGAGAACTGTTTGGTGTCTTCCAAACTGCACAGAAGTAACGGTACCTATAAAGTACATGGCATCATTTCAATTTTGCTAATGATGTAGCACTTGGCTATACTTTTTTTAGTAGCGGTATAATATAAAAAAAATAATAATAATACATCTCAACTCAAGTAATCAGTCTTTACGAGTAGACAATGCAATCAGTGTGCACTCACCTCGTAGGTTCTTCCAAAGCCAGTCATTCGAGATGAGATGTAGCGAATGTGTGGGTAGGTGACTTCAGATATACCAGTGTGCTGTCAGGAAGGAAAAACACACAGACGTTACTTTTAGCTATTACAAAATGACCCCCCACCCCCCCCCCCCCATATATTTTTTTTCCCTAAAGAATGTTCAATTATTTTTAGATTGGAGAATATTTGCAATCAAAAAATCATCACTTTTTAAGAATTCGTAGGAACCCTGGTAACCTTTGGTGCACTTTAAACCGTCATATGCCAGTAGCACCGTAAACCGTGTTCCCCCCCTTTCTCTGTATGTATGCTACTGTGATAAATTTATATTATACAAATGTAAGGTGAAATCAATATGTTCAAAAGGACAAAAATAATATCAGGAAGCAGTCGACCGTATTTGTGCAAAGACTTCTCCTCGAGGCTTCTTGAGTATGCAACTGAAATGCCTGATGAGCTTTTATTAATTGCCTTTGCATAATTCATGATCTTCGCCACACCATCCTTAAAACAAGCAATGTTAGTGTGTGTGCGTGTGTGTGTTTTTTGAGTGGGGGCATCAATGATCTTAGACACAATTAAAACAGAGTGGTATTTATGCAAATGTATGCCGATGCGTTACCATGAAGGGGATAGGGAAGTGGTGCAATCTGGAAGTGGGATGGTAATGGTGCAGGTGGGAGTGCAGGTGCCCCGAAGGGTACGACGCCACGGTCACTCCGGCCTCGATGCCGAGCTCCCTGTTGACAAACACATTTGTCACCTTTCACTAATGGTCTGGGCGGTAGGCGGGAACAGAAAAGCGTGGAAAGAGTATCCGACACAAACCATGCGGTTCTCTGCTCCGGCTGGCGAGGGTGGGAAGACATGGTCTGCGGCACGTGGATGTGGTGCCCGTGGCCGTAGTTGGGGTGCATTCTGTGAGGGTGGGGAGGAGGACGCTCGTGCGCTCGCCTGCAATGAATAAGCCATACAGGATTGCTAGTCTAATTACAATTCATAAGATGAACCCTATTATGCATTAATAAGTAATCACTACAATTAAGTTTAAGCTTAGCTGAGCTTCGGAACGTCACAATAATATACACTAACATTATATATACATTGAGCTAGACAATTGTGCTCCAAGGCAACATTTACGTTTGAAAATGCATGTGGAATGGAACGCTGGGCCAGGTCATTTGTAGTTACAATGCTGAAATGTTCATATTTTAATAACAAAATGTTCCTTCGATCAATTTTCTATAGCACTCGCTCGTACTCATTAAGGTTGCTGGTGAGCTGGAGCCTAATCCCAGATGACTGGTTGCCAGCCAATCGCAGTAACAGTATTTTTTTTAATGATGAAAGAATTTGAGCGACTTGTTCTAAAAGAAATAAAGCAAATGTGTTTACAAAATTCTCTATATTTACAACTTCAATTGTAATATTTTATTTACGGTCCTATCTGTTTTTGGTGGTTGTCTTTACTAAAATACAAGACCTTTTAGGAGGGGTGTCAAGACTTTCACTATTTGGGGTGACTCTATATCCGAGCGTTAACAACACAGAGGTACTGACGTGGGGTGCTGCATCATTCTGCGTCTTTGAACCTCCATCCTCTGCAACATTTCGTGTTGATGGAGCCGTTGAACTGATCCTAGTGGTGGCATATGGTGCGGCAGGGTCTGGTGGTCCGGGGGCAGGTGCTGCGTCAGCGGGGCACTGGAACTGGAGAGGTGGTGGGCGGCTAGAGGAGGGCCACTGGGTACAGTGTGGCCAGACGGGTGGGATGGCAGCGGTGGATGAAAGGAGTGGACATTGTGGGGAAGGACGTAGTCGCCTTGTGGAGGAGGCTGAGGTGTAAGTTGAGGGTTCCCGTGGGAATGAGGACAGGCAGTGGAGGGCTGATGATGCAATGAGCGTGCCAGCGAGCCATCTGTGAAGAAAATATGGAATAAGTCAACAACAAATGTCCATTGTGTTTGCAGCCCATATTTTCCCGACTTAAATGAACCATCCGACTAACATGAGGGGTGTATGTAATGTCTGCACGGCTGCTGTAGCTGCGTTTGAGGCTGGGCCGCCATGCCGGAGCTGAAAGAGTCGGCCGCAGCTGGCTGGCTGGGGCCGGGCGTGGCCTGGGAAACGTAGGGAGGAGGCCGGGAGGTGGAGCCTGGGCAGCAGGGGTCAAAGGCTGACGTGCTGCCATGGAAACTAGCACCGCTGCTTCGAACGCTACTGTTGCTCAGGTCCACTGGCAGCGTTTGCTGTGAGGAGAAGGACACATTTTAATTCATTGCTCATTTATGCTTTAGAATTGTCAACCAAGATTTAAAAAAAATATGCCAGTCCACTAGAATGCTAAATCGTATATCTAGGATATTGAATAAATGCCAGAACTAGCTTTCCATAATCACATAGACTACGCTACTATGTTAGCTTGCAATGCAGTCGAGTATTACCTGCTCGTGGTAATGGGCCGTGTTGTTGCCGCTTCCGCTATTGCTGCTCCCTCCGGCACAGGTTGCAGGCAGGGCACTGGGCCTTTCCACGGCACAGCTCGGCTCTTGGAATGGCAGGGTACCCGGGGGCTGCGGTGTGGGGTGGTGGACATGAAGGACAAAATGGTGCGCGTTGCCGTGACCGTGCTGGGAGCCGTTGGCCTGAGAGGACGAGGCCTGCATGCAGCTCGAATGGGAGTGGCTGAGGGACAGATGACCGGGGGAGGGCCTTCCGCACGGCGAGTGCTGCTGACAGCACGACGGCAGCCTGGGCATGGCCGTGCCTGTGGTGTCTCCCGCTGAACCCGACAAGCCTGATCTGCTGTCATCTGCTTAAGACAAAAACAAAGGCTATAGCTCTCGATGACCTTTCCTAGATAAATACAGCTTCCATAAAATCCATGAAAAAAAAAAAAAAAGCATCAGGTCGCAACATGCCGTCTTACCCTCGGCGGCTATTCGGGTCGAGCCACTCGGCCTCGGTGTGCGCATATTGTTGGGGACTGAGCCTGGGCAGCTAGTGGAGGGACCGGCGGCATCATTGAGCTCTGAGGTAGAGGCATGATGGGAAGATGACGACGAAGACGACCTGACTGTTTGAGGGTGAATGCTGCCAGAGGTTGTTGGCACAACTGATAGGTCTAAAATCAAAGACATAACATATGCAGAAAATGACTATATGCCAAAATAAATAGAATATATGCAGAAATTGACTGGGAAAGCTGCAGTAATAGTTGTTAGTCTTTTTTTTTTTTTTGCGGGAGATAAAGAATATATACCGCTGTCTGTTTGTCTTCTAATATCCCTCGCTTGAATTGTAACACTGCCACATACAGTCCTGATACTCTGCCTCAGCTTAACATCCATTTCCATTTAAGAACAAAGCATATAGATCAGGTTGGTGCATGTGCCACATTTTGACAATCTATTTTAAAAAATCTGACGAAAGAAAATGAATACACACTTCCATGTGTTTATAGTTCTGAAAGTAAGCCTGTGTGCATTATTGTTAAGAATGAGTGCGTGCTGGTCAGCAGATGCATAACAGCCGACGAGGAGACACATTCTCATTAGCATTCTGGTGTGCGCACTCCATCGACTTTACTTATTCACAAATTAATCTCAGTCTCATACTCAGCTCCATAAAAAGTCCCAACTTTAACATTCATCCATGTTACAGATATGAATAAAAATCCCACATTCCAGTTGAGCAGAGAGCTAAAAGTGCAAACTCAACATGCTGGAAAATGTTACCTTCTAATTGTCTTCAGAGTTTTGTGCCAAATGGAGGGAGTTCATAAACGTAGCGCCTTTCAAGTGCTTTCATAGTGTTGCCTCAGTCACCCTTTCACACTATGATAATGGTGTGTGTGTGTGTGTGTGTGTGTGTGTGTGTGTGTGTGTGTGTGTGTGTGTGTGTGTGTGTGTGTGTGTGTGTGTGTGTGTGTGTGTGTGTGTGTGTGTGTGTGTGTGTGTGTGTGTGTGTGTGTGTGTGTGTGTGGTGCCATGGGAATAAAATCCAAGCTACATTAGCTTTCCTCAAAATACTCATCCGACTCTTCTGCTTAGTGATATTTGAGCTTTGATGGCAGCTCTGAACGCAAAGCTGACCTCATGTTTTCCTTACCATCTTCATCGACAGTTAGGTCAACCACCTCTCCAGAGTTCTGACGCAGCGGCTGGATGACGGTGGACAGTCTGTGGCGTCCTCGGGGCTCCTGGAGACGGCTCTGAGAGCAACTGTTGCCCCATATCCTACCAAGACCACCCAAAGAGCGCGACCTAGAAACAAAGGTAGAATAATGGTGCTTACACATTGCTCACAACAAAGGCACACTAGCATTTCGCTGGCAATAGGGCTGCAGTAAATCTACCCTTACATATATTTGATCCAAAACGTTATTTAAGTATCGACCGGCCTGTCCCGGCACCTTAAACTTTCCCCAAACACTGCTTTTACATTATAAAACAATGTTTTCCATTTTTGCCTATTTTCTGACATTTTACGGACCAAAGCGAGCACGTGAAGAATCAGTTTATATTTGTGCATTTTTTGCACTGTTGAATTGGGAAGTTTATTCAAACCTTTTTTGTTTTATTTGATTATTTTCACATCTCCGAGTTCTCCGAGTCTGGAGTGAATGTGTCCAGGGAAGAGCAGTTTACCCCCACCGGGCTATAGCGTGAACGCAAAGACATAGCAGCCTGTACTGGAGTGCCGTAAAGTGGGATGCCATGGAGCTTTGTGGTTAGGGAATATCATTACACCTCTCCTCTCATGAGCTTTCCAAACCTACAGAGGTGTGTGCAGGGAAATTGTTAACGCCAAATTGCAACCTCCTTTCATGTCCTACTAAAGCATGTAAAAGTTTTTATTTTTTTTTATTTTCTGACCTTCAATCTTATGACCAACGCACACAAATAGAAAATGTCAAAATTGTGCGATTGCCAAGTGGTACGCAGAAGAAAACATTGTAATTGGCCAGGCTCCTCAGCTCCTAACATCCACAAGGGAAGGGTCCCTAATGAAGTAGACTCCGGATTATTTTGTAAATATCTGTTTACCACCATAAACCCCTGAGGATGGGAGGGGTGAAGCCTGGAGGACAACATTTCACTGTAAACATGAACATACTCGTGCAATAGGAGGTAGCTCAGCAAAGCAAAACAGCCTGGAAACCAATAAAACAACAGAACCCCCAAGAAGGAAAAATGATAAGGCATAATGTCAGCACATTGCATTGAGATAGCGGCAGCCATTTTGTTCAACGCCACATGACTTTTCATCTTTCACATATGAGCTTTGGCAGTTTAGATAGAACAAAACAAATGTTATCCACCCATCTGTGGAAAATGTAGGTTGCACATAATATATGTATGTCGCATTATTTATATACAAATTTACTCTTGTGCCCTTAATTATTTCCTAAATGAAACCATTAATTGAAATGTTGCTAAAGCCAACATTGTGGTTTTAAAGTCACGCTCAAGCAGAAAAGCAATGTTGAGACAACACGCATGTCCTGAGCTCAACTTTAGCATGAGACCAGGGGCCGATCAAGTGTGTTTATTATTGATTTGTATCGAGTACGCCGTTCGCTGCGATCTGGGCGGGACGTCGCTCGAAAGCATCCCGCTGTGTACCGCAGAAATGCTGGAATGTTCTCTGAATGAATTGCTGTGCTAGGGAGCAGCAGCAACAAAACAGCCAGCAGACTGAACAACATGTATTCACAGGAAAGAGCTGCTCCCTGGGAAAAATGTAGGCCCAGTACAGACAACTGGGAGAAGATGTAGTTGCTTAATCACCAATAAGCAAGGGAAAGTCCAATGACTCATGCATTTTACCAAATAAAATGTTTTTGGAGATAACAAAAAGCAACACAAATGTGACTTTTCATCATGACGTCGTCCAAGTGGCAAAAACTAGAGTTTTTCCTGATGGTTGACAAGACAGGCTTGAATGACTGATTGGCTGCAAATGCAAGCTGCAGCCTGCCAACCTATTTAGTCAACGTTTCTCAAATAAACAGGCATTTTCGATGAGTTCAAAGCAAAACGTTGCCTACCTGAAACCATCCCCAATTGTGACGATTTCCACCTCGCTGTCTGTGGAGGTGACGTTGATCTCCTCGCTCGCAGGGACGGCAGGTGCCGGAGCTGGAGTGGCGTCGATCACCACCACGTCTTCATCCAGAGCACCTGTGCACGTGGACGGACGGGAACGTGAAATGCGTGTGAATGAAATGGCAGCTTTGGGCATTGGTTCATTTTGTCTCAAACACATTGTTAAAAGTGACTCAATGAATCAACTGATGTTCATGATTCCCATTGGAATTTCTCGTCTGACTTTCCCCTGAGCACTGCTGCTTAGCACCCTCTCCAAATAACCGGTGAGACGTTGATGTGATTATCAAAACAACTCTGATCTTCGAAACTGGAAGTTTTGCTCAAGAAATTAAAACAATGTGCCAACTTGATCCCATTTTGAAATCCCCTTTACGATTCAAGAATGGACAGGCTCTTAATTAGATCATTTTAAATCATAGTGCCACTCCAAAAAAAAACAAAAAAAACGCTATTCTTTGTTAGGTGACTAGGTAATGCGCAAGCTCGTCCAAGACAATTGACAAATTCATCCCTAATTGTGCAGTGAATTCCAAAATGAACCACATCAGCACTCTAAATTGTGATTCAAATCTGCTTTAGTTGTACAACCCACTTCTTCAACTATTCATCAGCATATTACGTTACGTTGCATCACTTCAACTGAAAAACATGAGTTCGGCAGGACTGCACTTTATTTTGGCAACACCACAGATTGTGATGCCTGCAAGCACCGTTATAGTGCTTGGAGTACTCATCGATATCAAATAACTAATACCACTAGTACTTTTGACAAAATAAAGTATTAAACCAATGACAAAAAAGCTGAACAATCTCTCTGCAACAGAGAATTCTGCAATAGATTGAAAGTGCAAGTAAAAAACTGTGGTAAAGACTGGGCAGGGCGACACTATCGTAGTCTTACTGACATTGATTGGCATCACACATCCCACAATGCACTGCGGTGAATGGAAACGCCACACATCAGGATCTCGTCTTGGTTAAGTTGTCTCGTTTCCACTGACGGTATCGACCTTGCTCCGCTCCACTCTTCTCTTTTCTTCTTTTCTCTTCTCTACATTCAAAACAGCCACTACTCTCCTACGCACCTCCTTAGTGACGTCACGTTGCAAGCACGCACTGTACGCACACACTAACAAAAACTAGGGAGAATGGGATGGATTGCTGTAGAAGGTGCTTGCTTTGTGGCTGTTGGTTTCAGCTAGAAGACATGAAAGGAATAAGCCCTTTGAAGGAAGCTTGTGCGTAAGAAATACCACAGACTTTTGTTTTTGAAAATGTGGCACTTGAGATCCACCGCAAGCATATACGTTTCCATGACTATCATTAACTTTGCAGATTGTCACTCAAAAGCATTTGTTTGTGACTGCAAGCAAAATGCACGTCACCCAATTATTGGCCTTCAAAATATTGACATCATGTTTTAGAACTGGGCTACCTTTCTTTAGAATTACAAAGCAAGGAGAGTAAAGATGATTAGATTTGTCGATGGAAGCGGGGCTTAATATTGTTTGACGATAACGGCGCAAAACATAGACAACGTGACCCTTGGCATGGACATCAACACAAAATGGGCTAACAAACGCAACATACCTGACAGTAACAGCAAAAACACGAAGTCCTCCTGTCAATTGTGGTGAAACAACGTGCCGCTAGACAAATTTAATTCCATAGGCATATATGCAGAATGTTGGGCTGTAGAGCTTATACCTCCAAGAACAGTCACAGAAAGGGGGGTGATAAAAGGCGTGCTCGTAACTTCAAAGAGGCAGTGTCACATTAATTACTGAAGTACAGGAACACACAAAACTTTTGTTCCACCCTTTGATACTGGAGGACTGCAACACAAATCCTGGCTGTTGACATCATTCAAAGTAAAAAGGAAAACATTTTCATGGATTGATAAGCGACATGAAAACATCGGTTCTCATGTTTGAATGGGATAGATGAGTATGGCTGTGTAAATATAGACGTATACAGAAAATAAAGTGTTCTTACTCTAAGTGCACTCTATTGTTCTAATCAAATGGGATCTTTCATTTTGTTGCACAATGATGTGTTTCTTGGCAAGAGGACTGACCCATTCCAGTTGAATCAGTCATTCTGTCACTCGTGTATGCATGTAATGTAAATCTGCTAGTATGCATACTAGCACATTTTGGGTGCAATTTCGAGCCCTAGGAACGCCCAACTTTTCTACCTTACATTTGTATCTCATGATGTAATTTTCATCAAAGTGGGACGTAAAATCACTGCTAATTTTATCACTGCTCAAATCACTGTAGATCCTTCACCTGCCAATGTTGACAGCATGGTGATGTAAACAAATGGGATCAGTCGTGTGACATCCGGTAGACTGTTGATACCCAGACGAGCAATAATACAGAAGTAGAGAATCAAAGTCACAGGTTACCTGCGGCTACTGCGGCACTGTTGGGCTGGCTGCTGGTGCTGCTGACATCCACATACAGCTCATCCTCCACTTCGGTCGAGGAGGGGGACGACGAGCCGCTGCTCAGCTCCTCGCTTGAACTACTTGTGCTATTGAGTAAAGCATATTTTCGTCGTGCAATCACTTCCCGTTTCTTCCTCTGCAGTAGTAGTCGCTCCTTTTGCTTCTGCGTACGCTGCCCTCCCCCAGGAACTGATTTCACAAATCGTTTCCTATGCAGAGTCCGCCGACTGCTCAAACAGGGCCGATTCAGCAACACCGGCTCGGCCTCGGACCGCACCCATTTATGCGAGCGGGTCCGCCTCGTTCGACCCACGACGGGGCGAAGACTAACTCCGGTGGCTGGTGTCGTGAGGACGGGGGCTTTTGGTTGGCCCCCTGTCGGTCCGGCTTCCACATCCTCCTCGGAGCTCAGTGTCTCCGAGTCACCGAATCGCAAGCTGGAGGAAGGGGACGAGGCACAGTCACTAAAAGATGACTCGTGATTGTGTTCATCCTCGCTAGAGTGTCCTAAGAGTTCTTCCCTGGGACGCTGAGGGGCCACGGAAGTCTCGCTAAAATGTCCGACTTTAAATGAACAGTCAGACGGTCCAGCCTGTTGGACTTTTCTTTTTCTGCGTCCAGGGAGGCCTCGCTCAGAGTCCTTGTGAGCCGCCGTATCTCTCAAGGTCCGACGCCTCGATTCGGAACACAGGGTAGCAAACTCGCTGTCTGCCATTCCAATCACCTCCATGTTGCTAGAGAAGTTCTTGGCTGCTTCCATAGGCTCCGGGTTCACCAGCGGCTCCTTCAGATGCTCCTGTCTGCTGGAGGCCTCAGACGGCACTTCACTCTTCATAGTGGCAGCTCTGTCCGCACCGAGCTAAGAGTGCGTGCGCGGTTCCTATGCTTCAAACCACTTCATCTCACAACACCTACAAAAGCAAGAAAGAAAAACACGACAGTTAAAGTCATTGTGCTGAAAGCCTACTATTAGTGACTTCATCCTGTGAGCCAATAACTGAGATGAAAGCTATGCTAAATAAAGGCCATTTAGAAATGGTCTGTTTTATTATCAGCGATAAATTCAGAGGGCATGTCGAGATCTGCTTGAGCAGGATAATATTAGATGACATAGAACGTTAGATGCTTTATGGAGCTACAGATGCGCCCCGCCCGAATGATAAAATTATAAACATGGCATAACAGTTCTCACAAAAAGACTGAATATGGAGTGCACCGAAGAAATTGTCGAGTGAGTTTTCTTGGGCTCAGTACAAGGGGATGGGATGCCTAACCCCTGGAAATTAGATTAAAAAAAAATGTTTCAATGTCGAGACGAAACTCTTTTTTACGCTCTCGATTTTGGTTAAACTCAATCCTCGGCATCTCGATTTTGGCATGTTTTAATTCCGCTTTTTCCCACATGTCCCTAAGTAAAAGCTGTTATGGAGGAGCCTGATAGCATTATAACATGGGAATAATCTTGCCCACTTGTCAGTCGTTGCAAACTGGTCACCTCTGCTTCCTTTTCAAAAATGTTGGTGCCAGACATTTTTCTCAGCATGTTTTTACCGTATTGAAATTTGTTGTTTAATGTCATATTTAAAAGGTGGGCAATAGGGCTGCCAGGATTAGTTGCGTATTCACGTAAAAATCATTGAATAGTGGACGAGAGAGTATGCACTTTTTGGGGGGGGGGACGCAAAACTCCTTTTCCCCTGGATGTATGCCTGTTAGTGGTGCACATGGGCAGTTAGAAGTTAACATTAGCACAAACAGGCTACAGTGTGTGTTTGATGTAACACAATGTCCTGTTGCACGGTAACATATTGTAGCGTCTACTGTGGATTAGTCAGTGATGCTCCACCATCTAAAATAAAACATTGTGGCTGATGCCCGATTTCATTTCTGACATAGAGACGGTCGGAGTTAGCACACACAGGCACATTGTAACATGATGTCTGTTAGGTGCGGCAACATATTGTTGTGTCTACTATGGATCAAAGAGGCGTTTGTCAGTGAACTCAAATTTATTAACAACTAAAACACAGCTTTGTATGCCCGTGACTGACAATGAAGCAGGAAATGTCGCGAGTGTTGCTTACATTAGCTGGTAAATCTGGTCACTCAGGAAAAGCCATATTTGCCACGAGCCCTCAATGCCAACACACGGCAAAAAAAATATGACCTAGTTTGTTCAAATATACTAATTTTCTAATGCTTAACAAAGAAAAATTTCCTCTAATCTTAATGACATTTTGATTGTGTAGATGCTAGTGAAGGAAAACATTTTCGGATCAAATTTAAATGGAAACAAAATTAAACAAATACACATGTTTAGTTTTTTTCAGCAGAGTGCATTTCACATATTTCTTCTGTATTTGTAAATAGTTTCATATTATTTGTGCAACTGCATCGTGCATATATTTTGGTTTAATTTTGGAAAGCACGGAACATTTATAGCAAAAGATAATTAGCCACACTATTGTTGATTAGTACGAGAAAAAAAATTCTAAAGAGACCTGCATCCCAAACTGATTGTTTGTCATCAGTGATCCACTATACATTTACAACATTGTATTACAGCACTGGTCACTTGAACTGGATTTCATATAATAATAAAAAAAAAACAACAACATCTAGCTCATGAGCCACACGATCACTGTGTGCTATTTTCTTTCTCCAGCTCATCATCAGAAGTCACAAGACACTTTCTGCATACTAAGAATAAGGAATTATCCTCCCTGAGATCAAATGATGATATTAGGGCCAACAATGCTACTGATGCTCAAAGCAAATGCTCTCAAACGCACTTGCAACTGTAAAATAAGTGGAACTGCGCGTTTGTTGAAAGCAGTAACTGGATCTTCTTTCGGCCTAGTTAAAAAAAAAAAAAAAAAATGGAAAAAACACATGAATTTTCTTAACCAATGCAAATGCGAGTCATGGCTTCTAGGGCCGTTGGTGAACAGATACTATCAGCTGTCCGAATATCTTCCACAATAGCTGTAGAAACCACTATGAACTTGTTTTCGTGTAGAAACGCAGGAAACAGTACCAAGTACCTCATCAGAATGATCATTTGCGACAGCAGTTTAAAAAGGTAAAACTAAACGAGAGAGCTAGTAGGTCCACACAGAAAACAACAGAGATTGCACATATGTTTTTCTTAAATGTAAAATTTTCAAACGCGTCTTTCAGTTCGACGTAGAAGGTTAAAACCCGGCAAAAAAATAAATATGACAGACGTTGAATCGGGGCATTAATATCAACGTTAACACAAACCGTAACTCGGCAGGCCTACATACAAGTCCCAATTGTTAATGGCTGGGATTGTGAAATTGACAACAGTCCCGATGAGAGCTGAAAAGCAGCATCGAAAGCAATGGGCCCTGAAGGGCTGCGTGCTAAGCTAACGTGAAGGCTAGCTCAACTCCAGTAAGCAAATAGGCAATTTTCCATCACTATTTAGACCCGCAATCGTCTCGTTTCAAACCAACAAAGACAGAGCAACATCTCTACAGTGTGTCTATGAGATAATAAAGAAATATCTCACTCTTAGCCCTCGACGAAGTTCCCATTCCTGCCTCTCGAGTCGACACTGTTGTTTACCCAGCAGGTCGTCTGTTCGCTCTCTTTGGCTACAATACTGGGTTTGTATTCGTTGCCGCACGGGGGCGCCAGATCACAGGTATATATTTGCGACACTTTTACGACAGTGCGCTTCGTTGACCTGGCACATCTTGTGATAAGTTGGTTATTTTTCAAATTGTCTTTTCGGCTGTTCGGATGATAAATGAATACACGAATGTCTTTATTTAGGTCATCGATTGAGCTAAAATACTGACGAAATGCGGCCATGTTTTAAAGGTTACAGATTAGGATTTTGACTCAATCGACTCAATCTGTCTGCAATATTAGCGCGCCTACTGGTGGTCACAGCGAATTCTACGTGCGACTTTAGAAATAAATCTGCAATTTTATCAATCCAAAAAACATTTACTCTAAGCACAGATTCGCAAACTTATTACATCCAATACTGTTTACAAATACTTTGCTCTCCAAGTACCACTATAATGACCAACTTCAAGATACAGCAGTGAATACAGTAGTGTCGTAGGCCCCCAGTGTGATCTAAAATGTTTTATTTTTCAATATATACACAACTCATATTCTTCTCCCATATTGAATGGGCGGATTTAGTAAAAATACATGGTCATGTTGATCCTCCACTCCACGCCAGTGCGAGGCGCTGTTGCAAAGGGTGTTAAAAAACAGTAAGGAAAAACTGCTCTAATTCAATCTGCACACGTGATTATAAAATTCAGCCGTTAAAATGGCGTCGGTAGCCATTTCCACGGCGGTGAAGAAAATAACGGAATTAAGGGTTGTTGACCTCAAATCTGAGCTCAAACGGCGGAATTTGGACACTTCGGGTGTGAAAAGTGTACTTCTCGCCAGACTCAAGCAGGTAAAGACAGCGAATGTTGTGTTCAATGCAATGGGTCAATGTCGTTGTTAGCTTGCGAGCTAGCCGATACTAAGCCGACCTAAAAGCAGGCGAACCAAACGGATGCGATTAAACATCCAAAGTGAGATTGTGTTTCGTAGAACGAACAACAGCAAAATCCCTTGTCATTGTGTTGTGAGGCAACGTATTATCTGCGTTTGTTTTTATTTGAAATACATGCAGAACAATGGCGCGTAATGAGAAGTTATTGCGGTTTTAAAACAAGCAGAATCCTACAATTGCTCTACGTTCATGTTGAGAGACGAACAAACCACACATAGGAAAGCGTTGTCTTTGTTCTGTCGTATCTTTAGCCTTTACGTGAAAGATAGGAATATTCGCAGCCCCCCCCCCCCCTTTACAAGTCACATGCGTATCACATTCATTTAATAATTTGGCGATTTTCCGTTGAAACAATATTGTGGAGGATCATTTTCAATGGATATTTTTCCGAGACTGGCAATTCTGTAGCGCTCTTTGCCGTTAACGCCTCTGTTTGGCCAGTCACCGAAGCGATTACAGTAGTTTTGCTATTTTAACGTGATGTGTAGTTTACTGTAATGTGGTTCTTCTGGCTACTTATGATTAACCCCCTTCTTATCTTTAATTTTTCATTTTTATGGAGCTCTAACCACTCCGTTTCTACATGGATGAGGCTAAAGAGGCATTTATAAAGTGTTCTTGATAAAACAGTTCAGGGTGTTTGAGTCTCTGAAGGTGGGCTCAGCTTTTTACTGACATGGATTGTGTAGCCACTTTTTGTCTATGAAGTGAAATAAGCATGAACTTGACAGGGTTAACCAATATGCTTATCTGCTTCAAGGCTATCGAGAGTGAAGATGCAGACTCCAGTAGTTTTGAAATACAAGCTCCTGTAGGCACATCTACTCGTAAAAGAGGCAAAGGTAATCTCTTGTTTGGACTACTCGTGTTGAGGCTTTTTAAACCATTTTGACGGTTTAGAATGTCTGCACTCAATATTTTAGGAAAGAAAATGGACTTGGACACAACCATGGAAGATGGTACGCCTTCAGAGGTAAACAACATACTTTTACTGCTGCTGCGGTCTCTGGAAAGCAGGACTAAAGCTGTCTAATGAAGAAACTTAATCGTATTGCATATTTGACCAAATCCACTCAGTGATTCTTTTCTCTCTTAGGAAACAGAGGAGTATGAGTCAGAGAAAGGTATGTATGTATGCTGAGACAATGATGTGTAAGGTTTTAATACTCTATAAATCATGTCCACATAGTGGCAAGAAGCATCTTTTGCACACCAGGTTTGTTTGAGCTGCGAGTGGCTTCATTTTCTTGGTCTCTTCTCACGAATGGACATGCGTAATATCGATATGTCCCACATTTTGCACTGGAAAGGCGTTGCACGCACATGGTCTGTAGGTTTTACACCACTTACAATGGATCTGGAATGCAACTGTCACATTGTCAGTCACAAGATGCAAAGGACGTCATTCTAATTGACACCTCGATTGTGATCCAAACGAGGACATAGAGGATCATCATTTGTTTTGAGGATATTCATCTCTTGATCCTATCAAATCATCATGGGCACAACATCACGGACTGCCCAAGTGAACGAAATGGTTGCTATTGAAGCGGTCATCAAGTGAGATTGCTGCAAGTGACGGCTCACGCTACATCATTTGAAAAGACAACAATGCATCGGCATTGGGAATGTCACAGGACTTGATCGATTCTTCAAGGCAGTTGTCCATCCTAACTGCACGGATGTCTTTCCGAAGAAGACATAGTCGTAAGCTGCAGCACGACAGTTCAACGTGGCTTGGACTTCGACAAAGACACGGTTTGGTTACAGAGATACAGGTTGCGCACACGGCTGTGTTTGTGCTCACTGGAAACATCGGACAGTCAAGAAAGACAGTCATCAAAAGGATGGACTTGAGGACTTCTTTTCTCAACTTACCACTGTGATCAACGAAAGTATAGAATGGATGGTTGAGACTTCCCTCCGCTTGCTTTCTGATTTGAATCCCACCAGGAAAGGTTCCCCACTTTTGGGTGGCATCTGGAACGAGACCTTCACAATGAATTGTCTTAACTGGAGTCCTTCCCCAGTGATGATTACTGAATCCTCGCTCCCTTTCAATGAAGATTGTGTGTTTTGTGTCTTCCTGTGGTGTCTACGCCCTCGATGACCACTAACACAAAATGTGCTTTTCTATTCTACTTTTAGGTGAAACATGTGACATATCCATGTTAAACGTGTTTTTGCCATGTTTATCCTTATTGAATCCCTCAGATGTAACAGATACAGATGATGGTACACGCGAAAATTGTAAGCCTGCACTCGACGAGGACAACCTCTCTCAGCCTGAGCCCGAGGCCGAGACTACTGCTGAAGCTGACGTTGAACCGGAGACAGAAGCCACGGTCGCCCAGGCTGATTCAGAGCCCGAGGTGATGAATCCTGACCCGGATGCCGAGCCAGAGGTGGATGCCGAGCCAGAGGTGGATGCCGAGCAAGAGGCAGAAGCAGATCCGGAGCCGCACGTCGACGACGGGGCGAAAGACGAGCCCCGAGTCGACGACGGAACGAATGACGAGCCCCGAGTCGACGACGGGGCGAACCGAGTCGACGACGGGGTGAATGACGAGCCCCGAGTCGACGACTGGGTGAATGACGAGCCCCGAGTCGACGACGGGGTGAATGACGAGCCCCGAGTCGACGACGGGGTGAATGACGAGCCCAGAGTCGACGATCAGGCAGAGGTCGAGCCGGAGGGCGACGAGGAAGCCGAGCCTGAGGCGGACGGGGAGGCCGAACCTGAATTGGAGTCCGAAGAAGAGATGGCTGCCGAAGCCATGGATTCCTCGAAAGAAGCAGAGGATGATCACCTTTCTGTGTCTATACAAAATGAAGATGCCATCACCTTAGATGTTGATGGCGATGATCTTCTGGACACAGGTAAACATGTGAAACTTCCAGATTCAGAGGCCGACAAGGGCAACGATGAGCCCGAGGCCTCTGCCGAGGTGATCACAGATGATGACATGAAGATGGAAGAAAAAGATGGTAAGGAAGATGACGGAGCCTGGGGCGAGCCCTCAAAGGACGACAGAGATGTCACAAAGAAAGCTGAAGCTGGAGATAAAGAAAAGGATTCTGGGAAGAAAGCACCCTCATCTACTGGGTTATCTGGTCAAGCAAAGAGGTTTGTCTTTCTATGTCAGTTCTTTGATACTACTATCAAGGTCACCTCTATAGCAACTCAACATTGTGGGTAGCTTCAAGATGTTTTTTTTTTTTGCCATAAGGGACGCGTTCACAGATGATCTCAATCCCTCAATTTTTTCTTTTAAACATTTTTCCCTTTGTGGTAAATTGCGACAGTACCCAGGAGTTGAGAAGGCCTACTCTGTTACTTTGCCTCTTCCAGCGCTGTTAAAGCCCTCCCCATTTTTGGCTGATGCGCATCAGTGAGAGCATTAGTTCCCTTGATGGCACCTTTTTATATTCACTGAGAAGGTCCACAAACCACCTGAAGAGTTCATTGGTCAAGGGAATTAATTGGCTTACGACCTGACCCATCACCACTGGAAAAGCTCTGAAGCCTGAGACATTGTCACATCTCCGCCTTGTTCACAGGATTGTTTTTATTTTGCAAAAGTTCAGAAGGTCTTTGTTTGTCTCAACCCTTCCCCCTCCCCCCACCTCAAAAGATGTACCCTTGTCACTTAGCATGAATGTTTCATTTATTGAAGCTCATTTGCTGTTTGTTGTGGCAACATTTGCTTTGTAGCTCTTCACGAGACAGAGATGGAAAAGCTGCAAAGGAGGATAAGGGTAAGGCGTGTTGCAAAGCTTAATTTCTCTTGAAGTATTTTTTTGTTTTGGATTTTACACCTAGTCCTTTTCTAATGTGTTGTGGGAAGCAGTTGTCGGCAGCGGCAGCAACATCAGCTCCTCTTCCTCTCATAACATTTGGGTGAGCGGCTTGTCCTTCAACACCAAAGCAGCAGATTTGAAGAACCTCTTTGGCAAATATGGCAAGGTAATATTGCATTGTCTTTTTATTCTCCATCACTTAGGGTTGAAATCAAAATGTTATCTGTTGACAGGTTTTAAGTGCCAAGGTCCTAACCAACGCCCGCAGTCCCGGTTCAAAGTGTTATGGCCTGGTGACAATGTCTTCCAGTGCAGAGGTGACACGTTGCATCTCCCAACTGGACTGCACTGAGCTTGATGGCCAGCAAATATATGTTGAATGTGTAAGTGAAGTAAACTTTCTTGCATTGATTTTGTTTTCTAGAGATGCAAGCGTTTGTACCTCGTTCTCGTAACAATGCCTAGATACCACAACAGTTGATACTCTTTACGCTTGTCATATCACATGGTGAATTTGAGCAAACTGCTTTTTTTTTTTGTCCCAAAGGCCAAAAATTACCCCTTCAAAAAAGAATCGTCAAAGACCGAATCAGATGACAAAGAGAGTACCAGCAAATCAAGTGAAAAGCGCAATTCCACCGGGACAAAGTTGTCTAACAAGTGGGTGCGAATAAAATGGTAAAAGGACTGTCTTACCGATATGATGACTTAAATGTGACCCCCTTCCATTTAGGTCACAACAACCTCACAAAAAAGATGACAAATCTGGAGAAAAGGACAAAGATTTATCCAAGGACACCAAAAGTGGTAAATGTGACACCAGTACATCAAATTCATCCCAAAGTTCTTCAAAAAGAGATGACAGATCCTGTGGACGTATGTTTTGCTTGTATGTTTTTCATACATTCAATTCACTTTAACAAATTGTTTTGTTTTCTGTTCAGGGTCAAAGAGTCCAGGCGGTATGGTGGAGGGAGATCAGACCAAAGGAAAGTCAAATTTTATAAAGACAAAACCTTTTAGGAAAACAAGATATTTTGATAAGGTAAGACATTGACCCACATTTAGTTCACACACAACAAGAAACTGAGGTTGCATTTAAGATGGAACGCTTCCACACAAAAAATCGTATTTTGCCCCAAAATCTGAATTGAGCAATAACATCTCCAGTGTGAACTTTTTTTTTTTTTGCACCCACACTTTATCGTACTTCTGTTTGGTTTGTTCCAGCCTTTTGTTCCTATGCCCATGCAAAGACGTCCCAAATGGCTGATACCCCCTGAAGAGGTTTTTAAATGTTTTGTCAATATTTTTTTTTTTTTCACTTGATTTGTCAGTAGGGTAGTTCATCAATGTAATTTTACCATTTCCCCCTGCAGCTGGAGATGTTTAAAAACAAACAACGGTTTGTCAACAAGGAGGGCGGCTTTGTTCCTTTTGCGAAGATAAAGGAGCAGAGTATGCGTGAACGGATGGAGCGTACTCGTCGGGCTACAGAGATGCACAGGTAGGTGGATGAAAATTGACCTGTAGTTTGTCGGTTGCCGTTTTTAGTTTGCAAGCAGCACTTGATATTGCATATTATGTTGTATGGTTTTAGTAGGAAATTTTGTTGTTCATACTGATTTTTTTTCAAGGCACCGCGAAATGATGGAACAGGCACGCCGTGATCGTGAGTGTGAAGAGCGGGAGAACCTCTTCCGTGAACGCCAGAGACTGGAGATGGAAAGGCAAAAGCTGGAGAGGGAGCGCTTTGAGAGGGAGAAGCTCGAGAGGGAGAGAATCCGAATAGAACAAGTACGTACACAGACTGAAAGAAACTTGGGTAAAAAGAATCATTTTTGGAATTATTTGTTTCTGACGTGTGCAATGTGTTTCAGGAGCGTCGGAAAGAGGCAGAACACATAGCACGCCAACAAGAGCTCAGACGACAGCAGGAGCACCTCCGTTATGAGCAAGAAAAGAGAAACCTGAAAAGAGGCCGTGATGTAGAACGCGGGTCAGTACCCTCTGCAATTCATGCATTGTTTTGATGACTTGATGCTGCAGCAATGCTGAAATCAGTTCCATTACACTTAGTATCGTATTTTAAATATATAGCCTAAGTCAGCAGCAGGCATCTCCAATATGCCACATAGATTTTCCTCATTTACTTGTTTCTTCTTGTAAGTGACATCATTGTGTTTGTTGTAGGCTACAGTGCAGTAATCAGAGAAAGGGCATGGTTTAGAATGAGAAAATGCTTTAAAATATTTTTTGGGTTGAGGCAACAAGAGCAAATCCCAATTTTTGTTTCACATTTCAGTCGGCGAGACAATCCATACTGGAATGGCAACAAGAAGATTTCGGCTGATGCGCCCGATGCTCGTCTTAACCAAGGCAGCAACTTCAACAGGCCGCAGAACCGATTCACCAACTTCAACACCCGCCAAAGGGGCCGCTTTCCACAGGCTGCTGTAGAGCAGACAAACACGTTTGACAGGTTTGCTTCAATCCATGGCATTTGAGCTCTGCAAAGTTGTCACCGAACTACAATGTTTTAGGCGTCCAAGTACAGACACTCCCAAGTTGCCAATAAGTTGTTTCAGAAGGACATAAAATTCTTTCCATCACTAAGGGCTCAAGTACTGACCAATCAAAGCGCACCTTTTTCTGGGTTTGATCATGAGATGCTCGCGAGCGGAGCCCTAAGGCACTCTGATGTCATTTTTAGTCGGCACTCGACAGCAACTAGCAAAATGGTCATCCACTGAGAACAACTCACTCACACTCCTATTTTTCCAGGCGCAACCGATTTGACGGTGAGCCTGAAGCAAAGAAGAGTCGACTAAATCTTCAGCGAGAAGGCACCAGCTTCGAGCGGTACCCCAAGAATTTTGAAGCGGTGCGCCGGGATGAGCCTCCTCCTTCGCGCACAGACCTCCGCGACACAGACCGCAGGGATCGAGACGAAAGGCGGCCCATCCAAATGCACAATCGGCCGATGGGGTCCAGGATGTCCGGCATGACCCACACCCGCTCCCCCAGGGAGGGAGGCCACGGGTGGAAGGATGACGCCGACATGAATGCCAACAAGAGCGAGCTACGGTAAAGCATTTTTTTTTTCCCCCCTCCCTGTTTCTTTTTGGGGTTTTTCGTGTTGACCTCAGCTTATTTGCAATGGCGCTCTTGTGGTTTACGCAGCGGCCCCATGCGAATTCGCACGGAGCGACCTGGTAGAGACGAGCCCGGTCCCACACTTCGAGGAAGTTCTTCAGCCAGCCGAGGAAGAGGATCCTTTAATGATCGAGATGGCGGAAGAGCCATCGTGATGAATGACCAGGTGTGCTTACAATCTTATCATGACAGTTATTCTACATCCTTGATATTCCAATGAAGTCCACGTAGTACGAGTCCACGCAGATTCCTTGCTCACAAGATGGTTCAGCGAATGCATTATTGGACAGACCCGGGTGCGTTTCTAGAACGACTGTCAACATTTTTACCATTACTGGCTGATAGTTCTGCACAGTAGTAGGATGACTTTAGCATACTAGTAATACAACCACATGCCATTATTGAGGCAAATGTGTGCATTAGCTGACATCTGCGCGCTGCTAGTGAAGTGCTCCATGTTAAGTCGTCGAAGTTTGTCATTAGAAGCGTATATTTGTCAACTAGTTTGTAGTTTTGACTCAGTAAAATACTTCTAGTAAGCCAAAGTTGTGCTGCTTACAAGGACAGTGAATATAGTAGTACTTGTATCTTAAGATGGATAATGTTGCTGAAGAAATCTCAAGAACATATTTTGAAAGGATTCAAACTAGTTGGTATACAAGATACCGCAATATTTTTTGGGTTTTGATACGTCATGTAACCCTAAAAAGAACAACGTTGGCATACTAGCAGGTCAAGTACGAATCGTGAAACTGCCTTAGTTGCTACTAGTATTACGAGTGAACTCCAACATGTTAATATTTTATAAAGCGGTAAGGAGTGTGCTTATAGGCTGAAAATGGTGCTAGTCTTGGGGAAACTCCCCCCACCATCAAATTGAAAGACGCAGTTCTACTGCAACAAATTCTCTTGCCTGTACGGAAATAGTAGTTAGAAAAACGAGCGTAAAAGCATGGATTTCGAACTGGATGTGAAGTATTTGGAAATAATTGCTCAATTGGTTTTCCATGCAGGCTTTCAACTCGGGCCGCCGAGTGGTGGTGCAGTGTCACAGCAGGGAGCAAGGCATGAGGAAGGAATGGCAAGCTGGCTCAGCTTCTCAAGGAGGCAGAGGAGGAAGCAGCTTCTCTGACAACCGCAGGATGAGCAACAGTCGCAGCAGTATGATGTCGCCGTCGTCTAGGTAAAACAGTTTTTGTCCCTTCCGTCTTGCTACAGTTAAAACACATTCCATTAGCAAACAGACAAATCTGTGGAATATAAAGGGATTTCCATGTTCATATATTGAGCACTTGGAAAACTGCCTCAACTGCAACTAAATGCTGTGAAGAATACATAACATAAAACCATATATACAGTAATAATTAAGGCCAGATTTGATATGGCTTTTTAGGCCAGTGACGATTCTGATGTTTTGACAGAATAAAATTCAGATAAATCTTACTATAAAATGGAATTCTAATAGTGTATAGAATCTCTTGTCAGGATATCGGGCCAAAATGGAATCATAGATTTGCGCAGTAGACAGTGTTTAATTTCTCAAGGCGAACTAAAGGCACACTCGAAAGTAGTAATCCTGGAATTTTACAATACAGTATTCCCTCGATTATTGTGATGGTTATGTTCCAAAAAAAATGCCTGCAAAAAGTAAAATCCATGGAAATAGAGTGTGACTATTACCTGTGAAAGCTGCATTTGCTGCTAAGCAAACAAAGAACCAACAGCTGTCCATGAGCGAAGAGGGAAAATGGATGTATTGTACAAACACTGAGCATAGCCAATTCAACATTTTGGAATGTCCTGAAAACAAAGGAAGAAAGAAAGAAAGAAAGAAACCACTGCTCGACTGAGCAAAAGACATCAACATTGAGAGAGCTGTGGAAACACCCAAAGACAACAGTCAGTGACACCGCTGCAAACTTCCACAGGACAAGGATGAAGCTATAACAAGCCGCTGTTCAAAGAAAACTTGGAAGCCATACGAAAACATGCTAACCACTCATATTGGAATGTTCCTGACAGAATTTAAAAAAAATATTGAATTCCTTTAAGTTGGCAGCTGTGAAAATTTCAAACATAAAAAAAGAAAATCAATTATTTGGACTAATCTTTGGGCCAATCAGTAGAATACTGTCATCAAACAGTGGATATTGATAACCCTTTTTCTCCCCTCACCAGTCACTCATCTGGAATGAGTCGCATCGTCCAAATCACCAGCAGCTCCATTCCCAGCGGTGGCAGCACAGGAAGCTTTAAGACTTACAAAGGAACGCGGCAGTTCTAATGTTAATCACAATAAAAAAAATGAGGACCCTCTGCTGCATTTTATTTTTTAGATTGTTTTAGGTGGCACAGACACATTGTTGGGGTAAAGACTTTTTATTTTGTATAAAAGCATTCATTTTAGGGGTTTTCGGACATTTCTGCTTTGTAGATTGTCATAGGTTCTGTAACGTTATTGTTTTCTCAAGTTGTCATTTATTTTCATGTTTTTTATTTGAAGGCAATTTGTTCTCTCTTACCCCCACTTTTGAATTATTTGCCATGTGGCAAAACAAGATTTGCTGTCATAACGTGTTTTATAAAATGATGGATTTAATTTAGACTCCATGCATCCCTTTTCAAAACTGTCAGTTAATGCATCTGTGAACAAAATAAAACATTGACTGTTTCCATCTGATATTCTGGAAAGCCATTTGAACATTATCTTACTGTGAACTTCCTCACATTCGTCCTCACTAGTATGACAACTGTTAGCGATTACTACTAGTTTACTAGTGAGGCAAAACAATTACTTGACATCTACACACGGCGAATGATGTACGACATTGGAACAAGTGCAATTATTTTTTTATTGTCATGCAGTTTTTTCCGCAGTTGTCCCATATTGCCATTCTACCAGTGAAGGTGGTGCATACTAGTATGTGGAGCTTATATTCACAACATAGATGTGAAAATGCATTTGAACTGGAATGGATGATGTTGAATGACTTATCCTTGATAATCCATCTCAGTCCATGTACCAATATTCTTTTGTCATAAGACAAATTAATATTGTTGTGAGCATTTTTAGAGAAACATTTTAAACTACAACCTTTTTGTTGGTTTTCCATTTCAAATGATGACAGCAGAAGTTGAAGTGATGATTGCGCTTTTATTGGCAATTCTAATCAGGTTGAATGTCCCTCGTTCATAAGGCATTTAGTTAAATATATATTTACCACCATATACATAATGTGACTGCAATGTGAAAAGGCTACATACATTATTTGGTCATTTATGTAAATAGATAAAATGAGCACAATTGAGTCTGTTGTTGGTACGAGTGTTTGCTGCAAAAAAACATCATTCAGGGTCCAACAGGAAATGAAAAGAATGGAAATGAGAACTAAATCATTTTTGTCAACACAAAGCTGGAAGTGCGTTCAAACTAACCTGAATGTAGCAATTTGCAATAGTCGCCAACAGCCACAACATGAAAACAGCCCTTTTTGGATGTTAATAAATTAAGAGTTCAGCTGGCTTCATATTGCTACCAAGTTTTGATAACTCTTTTTGCCAGTAGTCTTTTTTTTTTTCTTCTAAAAGGTACCCAAAATGACAACAGTGCCCTTTGCACACTTCTGATCCATACAAAATGAGGTATGTTGCTTTGCTGTTAGTGCATATCAAAAACCAAATGATAGCCACTACTCTTATTAGTTTCCAACGTGTTGAAATGCACATTTTACAGAATTGACCTCACTTTTTTCTTTTTTATACAAGGCAAACGATAAACACATTGACACACAGTCTTTCCTATCAACTAATTGATCTTCACAATGAAATTTGGGGGGATGATGACTGGGATGGCAACAAAAATAAAGAAAAGAAAAGGCTCTGCTCACTCCAAAGCAACTCCCACCATTGTTTCATTATCAAAATGTCTCACCAAACAAACCAACAGCCCCATCAAATTGGCTATCGGGTGATGAATAAAAGAATTATAAGTTGGCACTCACCTATAAATTACATTATGCCACTGTATTGTTTTCCAACTAAATTATGTCTTTTTTTTTATCACAAAGGCAATATTACTTTTCACAATTTATTTTATATTGTAAATTTTGCTGAACCCTGTTGAAAGGAGGCTTGTATTAGTTTACAATGAACCCCTGCTATTTCAGCCACAAAAAAATTGAAGCCCTCCAAATGGTTTGCAAATGCCGAACAATGTAGTGAAATGGCGGCAAAGCGCTACGTGAAGCCCCTCAATCCACCTCAACATAGTTCAATGACACCGAGATTGCAACAAATTACTTACCGCCTGAAGCTACTCAACTCACTTCAACATAGTTCTTTGGTGCCAAGTTGTCACAAGATAATGGCAAAATGCTTCTTTCACTATATGAAGCTCCTCAACTTCAACATAGTTCATTGGCACCAAAATGGCACGACATAAAGCTTTTACTACACGTTTTCATTTAGTTCCTAACCCTCAAGATGCCTCGACACGAATCTCAACTCACTTCAACGTAGTTCCTTCGTACCGAGATGGCGACAAAGCACTACTTTTTTTTTTTCTTCCAAAACCCTGACCTCAATTCAACATAGTTAATTGGCAGCAAAATGATGACAAAGCCCTACGTGAAGCTCTTCAACTCACTCATTGGTTCCCTTTCAACCAACACACACAAAAATACAACAACAGGGGCTCATTGTACTTTTTTAGGTAGTCCGCATGCATGAGCAGCTTTAGTTTAGAGTGAAGTCTACAAATCAAGCGTGCTCCATCATGTGTGTGTGTGTGTGCAAGAGTAGTTCAACAAGACTGCAGGCCAGAGGAAGTGCGCCCATACAAAGCTTGAAAAAGAGCTAGCATAGTATGTCTTCACAAAAAGGCCTGAGTAGTTGGCATGTTGGTGGTGGATTGTCTCACACTGCTCGGACGCCTGGATTTGTCCTAGAAAAACATCATAAGGCGCCTTGTACCAAAAAAAAAAAAAAAAAAGCCCCGCCCCTTTCCCCCCCACCTCTGTCCTCTTGAGTCAAGGCATCCGACTGGAATGTTTTGATATAAAAAGGTCTCAGGAGCATCCTCTTGTCAGAAATATATACAGTCTTGGGGAAATGCATCTGTATGGAAAGCCCTTTCAGCATTTCTTCCAGATCCACCTTAAGATCCATGAGGTCTTCACTATCAAGACAATTCAGCGCGCTAGGAGGACAAATGTACCTGTAACATTTGATTTCACCGCTGATATATAGTCAACGACGTGTTACTCGTGAGACAAAACTAGTCCAGTGTACTAAATGCTGAAAGGGATTTCCATACATGTATGTGATTGGCTACAGCTTTACATGACCAGGGTTCTACTTCCTTCACCTCAACACAACAATGGGACAATAGAGAGTTCGTTCAGTTTGCCAACATCCCGTCCGGTTGTGCCACAGAAACGTTTCGATAATTATTCACCATGGTAAAAGTCTGGAACTAGTATCGTGACAAAAGTTTGGCTGTTCTCCAAAGTGGCCGAATACTTTACTCGACAATACACGACATTCAAAGTGAGCAGACCGTAATGACACACATATTCATGTAAGGCCAAACTGTGCGGAGAAAAAAAGTACACCGTTTTGAGATCAGAACCTCTTAAGTGAGCATACAAAAGCTCTGCATTGTGTTTCCAAAACAGACAAAACCCAAATATTCAAAAGGAGGATTTGGGCCACACTGAGTAGCAAAGAAACCCTTACGAGACTATACTGATCACGATTTTATCAGAATATACTCAGACTTTCACAAGAATTTGGAACAGTACCACCATAAATAATTGTAATGTTACAATTAAGCCATAATATTACAAGAATAAATGTAATCATTTTCATTTAAAAAGTGGTAGAATTACGAGATTAAAGTTTTGACAAATTATAGGTGTAATCTTACATGTAACAAGTAGGAAGCAATCATAAAGATGGCGTCGTAATGTTTTTAGAAAAAAAGTTATACGTTGGAATAAATCGTTGTAGTGTTACAAGAATGAAGTCATGAAATACATGGAAAAAGGTTGTGTGGTGTTACAAAAAATATATATATCATTATGAGAATAAGGGGGGAAAAAAGTAAAATTATGAGAATAGGTTTAAAAGAAGAATAATATTTTTTCTTTTGTGGATTATTACATCGTTTTTCAATTTTCTTCTAAAATATTCACTTTATTCTCGTGATATCACAGCTTCATTTGTATACTATATGGCATTTTTTAAAATTTGTATCTTGACTCCATTCTTTGCCATTTTAATCATGTAATTCTAGGATTTTTATTTTTATTGCAGTATTTTTTTCCCCCGTGTGGCCCAACAATCCTTAGTAGAGAGGAACCCCTTACAAAGCACTGAGTCAATCTACTTGACAGCCATCTTGAGGTCCATGTACTTGTCCACTCTTAGTTCTCACAGTTAAGACAAATCAGCTGAATAGTAGAACGAGCACTTGGACAACTATATGACATTCCTGTCTGCAACTACAATACAAAACAGACACTTGTGAATTGCTGTTGAGACAAACCTGTGCACTAGTTGACATCTGTGTCCTACCAAGACTACGTGAAGCACTAGATGTTATCAAGTACAATTTGATGTCACTGGCAGCACACATTTGTCAACCAATGCACAGTTTGCCTACTAGTGTGCAGCTGGTTACTAGTGCGTAACACATGTCTAGCGGTATTACTAGTGCAGCACATTAGTTTACTAGTCATGCTTGTTTGCATATTTGTACGCCAGAAGTGGAAAAAATCAAATTCTAGTGAGACTCATTTTATTAGCGCACTGAATTGGCTTACTAGTGAGAATCAAGTGTGAACTAGTACATAGTGGTCGTGAACAATTGACCAAATTCCAATCGACATTGCAGTGTAGTCGAATGCGATATTCAAATTGCTTTCCATACTTTTTAGTGTAAAAAGTTAACTGGCAACATTAAGAAATAAATGTTGGCATCAACAAAGCTTACTTACATAAAGCAGATGAACTGTAAAAAACGAAAAAAAAAAAAACAAGACAAGTTGAAAGGTTTGTCGTAACAAGAACATGAGTGACGTTTACTTTCCAGAAATGATGTCTTTTCCTAAAAAAAAACAAAAAAAAACATTGCCTTTGTGACCAATATAATGCAGTATGGCAATTGGTAACAAAGTTCCGCTGACTCGGTCAAAAGATCCCGTGGGGGGGGGTTGGAGGAGCGGGGGCGCGTTGTGGTCCGCTGAGGATGGAGGCTAGCAGGCACCAGTGGTTTGGGAAGCAAATCCTCTTGTGAGCGTCTCCTAGTGTGTCTCCTTCCTTCGCCAAAAACACGCACGTATGGCAAACCCATTGACTATTTAGTCCATATCCTTCATATCCAAGGCCCATCAACGAGTGAGACTATTTGGCAGCGTTAAACAAATGGAAATCCGTTTGATCGTTCTACTAAATGATCTCACTGGTTACTAGCGCAAGGATGATGCATATGGACAATAAGCTCAAACGGCTTTCCATACGCTCGCTTGACGTTACAAAATGACACATTTGTCTTTCTCCTTGGCTTCCTTCTTGGCCTTGCGCTCTCCGCTAGACGACTGTTTTCCCGGGCTGGCCGCGGCCTGGCTAGCGGCGGCGGCCGCTGCCGCGACCGTCTCGGCGCCAGCTGCGGGAGCATCGACTACCGCTGCTCCTCCGTCCGCCTCGTTTCTCTCTGCCGCCTCCTGCTGAGCCTGCAGCACACGCATCGACCGCAGGTGTCATCCGACCATTTTCTATACTTTGAGAAACATCCTTATTCCCCATACTTGCTGTAAATGTCAAATATTCCACTGACAGAAAATATGTCAGACAGAATAATTCCCTGCTCTTCCACTAGCCGGCCCAAAGTAGAGAATAAGAACTTTGTGCTCGAGTAAACAGGCCCAGATTTGACACTCTTCATAGCAACAACTCCCACTGGGGTGCAGTGAAGCCCTTAAGCGCCTGGCTCTGACTCGTTTTCATCTGCCTCAAGCCACTTATCCTGCCCGTGAAAAAAAAAAAAAAACACTCATACCTGCGCCGCCGCTGCCTGCTCTTGCTCCTGTTCCTGGTAGTACTGCGATGCTCGGCGGTCCTCCTCCTCCTGCAGCTTCTTGGCCAGCTCCAGGTCGCTGATTCCGGGCAGCTGCTCCCACTGCAGATCCTGACTCTGCTGCTCCTGCTGTAGTGATAGCGCCATCAGGTAGTCCTGACACGCACAAGGATGAGGTTAAATCACAACACGCAATACGTCAATTTGCTTTGAATCTTTTCAAACTTTTTGTTGCCAGAAATTTATTGCGGTATACTACAATTTTTATTTCATGTTTACGGAACAACAGTTGTATATAGATGGCAACTATTACAGGAGAGATATTCTTTATCATCCGCAAAGAATGATGAAGAGGCTAATGGGGTAATTTTGACCGATGATGTGTACGTATCTTTCCATAGGTCTTTATTTTTCTGCCCCAAGTTGCCTAGGCGGGCACACCAGAAGAAAAGCAGCACAATATTGATTGAAATGGAAACCAAATTAAACTGCCTTGGAATAACTTTTTTTTAAGAGCATCTGAAACACAATAACGACATTTTTTATTCCTTTCAATGAGGAAAGTCAATTTAAGATGCAAGTGTATTGAATTACTCGGGCGATGGAAAAAAATTAAACCATTATAGATAAATTTGGTTACAAGTGCATTTAAACTGAGTTTTGTTTTGTTGGTTATTAAATCATTTTGTTCAAATAGTATTACTTAAAGAGCCAAGGTTTTGTTTGTAAAGAATCTCAGAACCACTGACCTAGATTAACGATTCGATTAGGCAGCTCTCAGTATGATGCAGTGCCCTTCTCCACACACTACAACCAAAACAATACAAATGACACCATACTGATATATCTCCCGTTTGGATCTCATTAGGTTGTGCAGCTGCACTTGACGTTTGACGTACGACATATTCTCTTCCCTCTTGGTTACAATCTTGGTGTAAACAACCTAATTGTACCGTGGGTCTCATTAGTGCTTGCTCTAATCTAAAGGTGTTGATTATACCTTCAGAAATGGATTTTCTCCCCTCAAACCAGGCCTGTCTGAGTAAACAAGTCATCTATAAAGTCTGCCCGAGCTATTGTCTGAGTAGAAATTTGTCAGCAAGTTTTGCTTGAAACAGATGGCTTTGAAAACAGCAAAACTGCAGAAGAGACAAAAGCCTGATGAATAATTAAGGGGCCACTGAGAAGCTTTGGTACATTGGTTGGGGATTTTCGGGCTTGCAGTAGGACTATGGAAGGGGGTGGGCCGTCAAATTATAACTCATCTATTATTGAGAATTTTCGACAAGCGTGCAGTTGAATTTGGGAAGTGGCAACTACATTTCCATTTGTTATTTTAGCCCCACATTGTCAAGGCTTGGAGCAGGACTGTATCCGATTGGTTAGTATGTCTGCCAGAGGGACTGCAGATGTCTTAACCACTAAACAATTATGTCGTACAGAACTGAGTCATGTAGCTTCCTAATCATATTCTACAAGATTGATCTGTGTTTTTTTTTTTATTTTACAGTTTTTGATGGCGTGACAAGAACATCCTGGTTGCAGGAGAAGTAAAATTCTGGTTCTGCTGGCCTTGCCTGCATCAGTGCTCAGACCTGGTCTATCTGATCCTGCTGTCCTCGGTACACCGTCTCCGGGTCTGACGGAGGCCTTAACCGGAATTCAGAATCGCAGAAATTGCCATCTCCGTCCACGTTGTGAAGACTCTCCCACACGACCTTCTCTTCTGTCAGGAAACCTTGATCGGTCACCAGTAGGTATAGTTGACCCTGGAGATAAAACATGCACAGGAAACAAATACACCGTTTTGAGTTTTGAGTGACTCAGCTTGAGAGTTTTTCAAGGTACGAACTAGGTGTGTTTTTTTGGAGTTTTATTTGTCCAGTGAAATATCTACAAATGAAGTAAAACAGCCACCTGAAAATGCCTGGCCAGTTTACGTTTTCTTTTTTTTTGTGTGGACATGAGGTCATGAAGATAACGCACAAAAGCTTTGGCTGCATTGGCAGTGCCAATGTGTGGTAGTGAAGAGTTCAAAACACAGAAGAAAAAAAAAAAAAGTCACTTCCCCTCCTGCAGATAACAGGAAAAGTCTGCTTCAGCCTAACTGATAATAAAGCCAAGCAGCTGCATGCAGTTCATCTTAGCAGAAGCACACCCATTCATAATTGTAATGTTACATATAAAAATACAGCTTTTTTTTTAATTATCACTTTCAAAACAGTGAAAGCCAGACTGTGAGCTTCAACCAAGAGGGAAATGTAATTACTTTCATTTTTTTTTTCCAGATGCTACTACTTGGAGAACAAAAACAAGAAGTGGATGGATGGACAGATGCTAGTCTGTACTTAATGTGATTTACCTTGTATTTAATCATGGTGCTGAAATGGTTATTCCTGAAAAAGACGCATAATTCACCCTCCTGCACGGTGGATGTGAGCTCACACAAGCCATGGTATGTGAGTTGAGTGGCTGTGCTGCTTAGGAACTGCTCTGCCACAATGCCTGCAGAAACAAGATTGCAATTGTGAGCAAAGTAAAACATAATATCAGTGCTTCAATCCAATCTACAATCCTAACACCCTCCTAACTGATTCATGAAGTGCAAAGAAAAAGAAAACTGCAGCAGTGCCTGAGGTAATTCAACTTTCTGTGACGATCATATATGATTGACACTGTCAGGGAGGTATTCCTTTCAAAAATATTATATAAATATATCTTTTATTTTTAGCTGTGCTAGGAAGCTAAGCTTTTCATTGACCTTTCCTAATTTGTGAGGAGGATTATGCAAAAAGTACTTTTTTTTTTTATTTATTTTTTTAAGACTGGCTCTTGGCTGTCATTCAGCCTTTTTTTTTTTTTTGCTTGACTTGCAAGCAAAATATTTTTGATACTAGCACTATATCCTAACACTGGACTCAATTACCACCCCTAGTTGCAGTTAACCGCCAAACTAAATACAGATCAAAGAATTCAATTGTTTTATGTCAAACAACCACATTACTCTGCAAGTCTGCTGGCTAACATAATGAGAATTGTCATTGACAGGCTAACTAATAGCATCTATGGGACAGTTTTAACCTATGAAGCAAACTGAGGTAGCAAAACGTGGGCAGATTATATACCAGGCATATATTCCTTATCCTCTGCCAAGAATGACTCATTTGAAGATTTGAGACTAAGTCCGTGCACATATGTGATTCTTTTGCACAGGTACTGTATACCTAATGAGGATGGCATCACTCTCTCTCACGTGACAAGTGTCCCAGCGAGGAAAGAATGACTTGTGGAAGTGTGTCGCCTTTGATTTGGCCAAGTGGCTTTGCAAAGGTGAGTCCATTAGAAATATGCACTGCAGAAGAATGTGCTTCCCAATGAACTGATGTTATCTATCTCTCAGTTCTGCCTCAGCGTTTTTTCGTATTTGTGAAGCAATATATGAATTATAAGTTATAAACTACTAGTGGCAATTAGCAAAAAACTGCTTTCCAATTAAACAGTGATGCGGCTGATTAACAGAAGCTCCTCCCCTCACTTCAACATATGGATGGTGCCATGAAATGCTTTATTACAGTATTTAGATTAATCCATCCAAGCCTCTCAAAAAATATAAGTTTTTGCTTCAATTCAATGGATATTGTGCTGCTCCTTCCGATGTGCACTTATTGGCCTCCTGGGGGCAATAAAATACAAAGATGGAGACACATGAAGAGGTTGACAAGTGACTCAGCAAGCTGCATTAACATTCCACAAGTACAATTCCTATTTTTTTTTTTTTCAAATCAGACCTCTTTCCGAAGCGGATATAAATCGAATATGTATGCTCTCCACACGGGTGGGGGAGACTAATAACTATTGTCCGTAAATTTGCGAAGTTGTTTAATGGAACAGTGTTGCCAATATATATGACTTCAATTTATTGTCACTTGAAACCATGAAGCATAAAGCGGACATTTGTGGGTATAGCAATACTCGTTTTAAACAAATGGAAAAATAGTGGCAAGATTTCATGAACAACAATTAAGAGGGGGGGTGGGGGACTTGTAATGTGTTGCAGTGTAAGACAAGTGGAGGATAAGCACAAGGAGAGCCCAGAGAGACATACTGACCTTCGCCTGCCAGCTCACTGTTGTCTGACTGTTTACAGGATATTATCTTCTCCACCAGCTGGTTGTAGCTGCAGTTGCCCACTGCCTTGACAATGTCGCACATCTGCAAATGAAGATAGACATTGTGGAGAACGAACATTTGCCAAGAACTCATGCAGCCGCTGCAAAGCTACCATTAGTCATGACAAAAAAATGCACAGTTGAAACAAGAACCCAACCTGACCACAATTATTCTAGCTCATTTTCACTACTGCCGTACCTGGGGGTCCACTAGCCAGCCGTGGTAAAGAGGGATGTCCAGCAGATCAAACACAATGCATTCTGGAGTGTACTCAAAAACTCGCACGCCTGTGAACTTCACATTCACATCCAGGCCTGTCTGGAGCTTGTGCAACACTGCCATGGCGTCGCTCATGTTCTAAGAGGAAGGAAAAAAAAGAAAGGTAGGGGGGGCATAAACTCATGTTAACTTTGATCAACCATCCATTCATCTTGATTAGTTGTTGAATTAAGCACTGTACTGATAAGGCAATGGAGTAATCGTAACATTTTTGGTGCTTTTGTTAACACAATATCAGGGCCGACAGATTAATCAGCAGATATTAGGTAACATCATGTCTCATTTCGATTTAACACGATGACTGATGCAAGGCTGAAATGAGAGGATTTGGACAATTTTTAGTTAAACAGTAGCTCTAAATGTTAATTTGTTGATCAATTAGTTTTCAATTAATCGATGAATTTTGACACCGGTAGGAAGTGAAAAAACATAAAAAGGTGAATGCATGAATAGATGGGGATTACGGTAAACACATGAATGAATATACCGTGTTGCAAACACGTTTTGTTAACAGACGTGAATAGCGTCCAATACGAGCAGTGTACATTCTTGCTTGCACACCGACAGGATAACAACCCATTGATTTTTCTATCTTTACAAGAAACCATTAGCTGCTTGGCGGTTATTGCTTTCAGCCGTGGCACAGCCTCTCTTCCTCGGGTCTGTCCACTTTGACCATGTGATGACATACATGGGACACGATCATGTCAATGATGATGGCTATTGAGCAAATCAACAGGATGATCATTAGAGAAAATTGAAGCCAGAAGAAGAAAAGAGACGTGCTAATAAGAATGATTTGATCACTGACTTATCTTTGTGTCATGTCTGCATGTTCCATCTGTGTTAAATAGGAAATCATACAAAATAAATCTCTTTAAGTCTTGCAGCTACTTGCTGCACAAACAAAATAACGCTGAATTGCTAAAATAACCAAGAGAGTAAAGAAGTTAATTTGTCCTTTAAACATTTGAATGTAGCAGCTGTAATTGGATGGCTTTAAAGTGAAGGCGCATATTATAGGAACTGTAGTTTTTGTACTTGGCAGAAGTAAAAAGGGATGGAATGAACAACCTACTATCTTTTTGAAAAACACCCACGTGTTTGAGAAGGTGAGCATTAAGCGGTGACTTTCATTGTTCCTCACGCACACACCTTGTTCGGTAGGAGTATGAAGAGCAAGCGGCAGGCGCCCACACAGAACCTGATGAATCCGAGTCCGACCCATTCTTGCATTCAGCCCTAAAGCGTCTCCCTGCTGGCTGCAAGCCACGTTGCCATTTAAGTCTGGACTCAGAATAAACCCTGCAGCTGAGGCCTACATCTCACTTCAACGTTTTCATTACACCGCTGGGATGAAACAAGGTAAGCCAAATACACTGTACTGTACAAATTGGATCAGAAACAAGAGCCAAATCCAAAAGCCCTTTTTGGAGATAGTCATGCGTAGGTACCAAAATGTTTATTCAATAAAGGAAAACATAAACCGTTAACAACCCCAGTCAGCGTTAGCAAAAAAATAAAAACTAGCGTTTTCCTCAAAAGTTAAAAAAAAAATGTAAGGGAAAACCAACTAGAATATAATAATTGACTTGACTTGAATTGTATTTGGGATTAATCAGACTAGAAGCACGTGAAATGGTAGAGAGGAGTGTATAATATACAGCCGTATTCCAGTTATAAAGGGGTGTGCAGACTTACGCAACCACATTATTGCAATTGACTATTCTTAGTTATCTGGACAGAATAGATACAAATATCTATATTATACAAATCTACAAAGATACAAATGTATATTATTTCTCTGGAAGAAGAATGATGATCATTAGAAATAAAATCAACTTTTACGTGTACTGTAGTGTTGAGGTGGAAATCCTTAATCGGACACATTTGAGAGTGTGCGGATTAGGACGCTCATGATCTTTACAGACATCGGGATTAGCGGAAGCTTTATAATGGACCACATCTGGTCCATCCAACATAGATGAGCACAAGCAGATGATATTAGCGCCGCATCACTTGCACTCATCTTGGCTTGTGATGAATCCCAGCTCCACAGGGTCATGAGCAACATGAATTGAAATGGTCAGGCCAATGTTTCACACTCAATTGGTCAAATTGTTGCGGCTCCGAGTCACGACGAGGGGCAAGTTCTTTCTTTCAAGGGTGTATGTATTGTTTTCCAACATCACTCAACATACAGAGCCGTCTCCTCTACATTCACATTCTTTCTTTCCTCTTTCCCAACGCAAGGCTGTGGTGCCTTTAAGGACAGTAGGAGAAATCAAAGCTAGTTGTTGTTGTTCACTCCTAGTCAATAAGCTGGTGCACTCTTTGTACTCATGAGTAAGACAATTCCGAGCACTAGGAGAATGACTAGAGCACATTAAAAGAATGACTGTGTCAGAGCTGCTCTATTACTGGAAACTGGTTATTTGGTTGAACAACTGGAGGAAGCCCCACGGGACACATTGCGGCCCTTCACGTCTAGCGTGCTGTCGTTTGAGCAAGAACTGGCTAAAGGAGACAGCATTAAAATGAGCTTTATAATGGGACATTTGCAACAGCGGACCCTTCACTTACACAACTCCTCTGAGTAAATATTTAACAACCGCTAAAGAGCAACGACTGCTATTTTAATCCTCATACACTCGTGTGACAAATGACGTATGAACGTGAATGTAAAAATAGAAATGTTGTGAAGTCCCGGTCTGAACGCTTCAATTCAGCAGGGAATAAAAAAAAAAAAAAAGTCCTTTCATAATGCAATGAGCAAATTCACAATCTGTTCATCAGTCGTTATTGTCATTTTGAATTTGGAATGTTAGACTTGCATCAAAATAACGAAACAGAAAAGCAAATTGTGAATCGCACGGGCCCAATGTATTAAAAAAAAAAGAACTTTAAAAAAAAATCTGCAATATAGCGGCGGGGCATAATGAGCCACGATATATCGGAAAATGGAGAGAACTCGTGCTTCTTCACACCCTCGGACCTGAGCTCGTCTGCAGCAACGGACACCCACATGCATTAGAGCTCCAAGGCCAGAGTCTAGGATTAGCTTGCCATAATTACTGTGCAATGCAAAACTCGAGCCCCTCCCTAAAGACGACGCTGATTTATTTAAGAAGTTGCATTTCAGCCCCGCTTAAATTTAGAAAGCCGGTGCCACCGAGCGACTGAGCATCAGCGAGCGAGCGAGCGAGCGAGCGCGCCGCCAAAAACCTCTCCTCGCTTTTTAAAACGTGGCTTCAAATCATCCACAGATGTGCTGCTGGAACGAGGACAGGCCTCAACGTAGGCAGACCACAGGAGATGGGAGGAAGCAGAGGAAGCAAAGTGGAGCTCCATCTCCGACCCGAGCGCCTCTCGCATGGTGAACCGCACACACAAAAACACACAAAGCAAACCTCAGTAATAGCCAGAGGCTGAACCTAGCCGTGCGTCTCCAAGCATTTACCGCCATTGCCAGCGACAGCACACACCCCTGACCTCTGTTGTTCGCAGTCTCCAAAGACGCATCTTATGTAATACAGAACTATGTAGAAAAACAAACGACTAAGCTTTACTGCTGTCAACTCTGCGTAAATGGTTGCGGTCAACAACATCCTCATCTCTACACTTTTACGTTACATTACATTTTGTGATACCCCCTCGGTACAAATTAAGCATTCCCTTGGTAAGATTCTGTATGGGCGCATTTAATTACGGCATTGATGGATGAAATAAAAAAGCATAACGCAAAGCTTTTTTTGTTTTTATCTTCCCGACAGAGAGCACCGATAAGTTTCAAAGTACTCGAGGGTTATTTCTTTCACTCGGTAATGCCGTCAATAATATTTTGCTTTTGTATCTTAGGAAATTTACCTAAATATAATAATTGCAACTACCTTGATAAAGCCGGGCACACCGATTACAAGGCACATGTATGTCGTGTAGACAAACAAGCATTCACATTTACACTACAAAAACTCAAACGCATCATTTCGGAATGTGGACCATCCATACCCTGAGCCTCGCTCGTCAGTACCGTGAAGCAGACATGTCGGTGGCTGATGAGTGTACGTTACCAGTAAAAGCACATTCATTAGTCATGCTGTGCGTTGATCTAGTACCATAGTAAAGATTTACCTGTTCATAATTTAGTCGCTGGGCCTCCGAGATCTCTTTGGGTTTGGTTTCCAGGATGTAGTCTCCTGTAGGGGCACACAAAAATTGCTCAGTATGGCCAAGCCAAGTTTATTAATTACATTTAAATGCTCAAAGAGGAATACTCACCAAGATATTCCATCAGTTGCTCGGCTGTAATAATCTCCATCATCGGCGGCATCTTAACCTGTGACAGAGAGATACAAAGCAACTATGTTGGGTATTTTTTTGAAACTGCTTGTTCTCATTAGGGTTGCCGGCAAGGTACAAAAGCTATTATTTACAAATAACGTAACATTATTGGTCTATCTTGTGACAAGCAGAACAATTATACGCTTTTTCACTAGATGGCAGAACATATTATGCGGTCATATTTATCGTATAGTAATCGTATTAGTGTAAGTCTGGGGGGAAAAACGTCGTATTGGTGTTGTGGTGCATCGGCCTCACTTCCGTGCACGTCACATGGGTTCAATTGTGTAAATTTACATTTGACCCATTCTCAGCCTTTCACTTGAAGTCAGCTGGCACGGGCCTCAATTTAACATGACCCTCAACAAGATAATGCAGTATAAAAATGGGTGGATGGAAAGAAGGTAGAATTCCGTTGTATTTAACTTTTTAGAACAACATTTGTCATTTTTTTTGTACATTTAATTGAATCATCAGCTCGTTTTCCTAAATGCAAGCAGTGATGTTTAAACCCTGCCAATTAAAGTGGCTTACAATGTGAATTGTTCTTTTTAGGAATAAGACCTCTAGGTGGATATTTTACCTTCCAGGCAAGCAGAAGGACGTTCATGATGGCAAGCAGCGGACAGGGGCCATTTTCGTTCTGGGTGATGATCGGCGTGTTCTCCTCCCTCCACTTGATCCATTTGATGTGGTAGATGGACTGACCGGCCGCTCGGTCCTTAGCGCACGTCGCCTTGATGCCATCCAGGCCGAATTCGCCCTGCAGGGCCAGGGCCAGCCCTCTCTCCTCCAGGCCCTCGCTGTTCAAGTCCGAACTGGGGCACGAGTTGAGCTTGGAAAATGACTCGTCCAGTGAGTCCAGGCTTCGGGACTCGCAACCCCCGAGGCTGGCGTCCGGGTCCAGGTCACTGCCGCTCGCCAGCCCCTCAGATAAGGCGTGCGGGGCGCTCAAGTCCTCTGGGATCGTCCTACCCGGGCATAGATGGGTAGGTTTTGCAAGTTTGCTCGGTTCGCTTTCCTTCTCGTCTGCACCTGAGCACGGCCCGTCGGTTTGGTTGTTTACTAACTTTGAGGCACCACCCTCCTTATCTGGATCCGAGCCCATCCCGTTACTGATCTGCTGCTCTCCAGACCGAGAGTCCCTCGACTCGGCGTTATTCCTCGCCCCCTGTTCGACCAGGACCTCCGCTTGATCACACCTGCACGCGCCGGGGTTGACGTGAAGGTTGCTCGACTCCTCAGCCGTGCTGTTATTACAGCGATCTATATCCAGCAAAGTATTGAGGCGAGCCTCACTATTTGTGCTTTTCTGCGCCGCTCCTTTCCCACCTCCCGCTGCAAGAGCGTCGCCGGTGCCCGCCCCGATGGTGTCGCTCCCGACGGTGTCTCGATGCACGTCTGCATTTTTCTCCATTTCGATTGAGCGACTGTCGACAGATTCTAGCTAAATTGCAGCAGTAGATTCGGTCCAAAAGACGCCATGACAACTCTACCGGTGACGTCATCAGAATGAGATTTTTATTTTCTAGGCTTACTAGGGGGCGCTCGAGACGCAAGTCAGGTGCTGGTGCGTTTGAAGATCCTCGGATATTCGACGAGATGCCTTCTGATTTCTGTTGATTACTACTTCACCTTTATATTTTCATATCCACAACTCTGGCACCGTTTCCATGACTCGTGTAAAAGCAGAAAGTGGCCTCCAAGTAATTGCTTAAATAATCAGCAGGGGGGACTACTCAAGTACTGAATAATTGAATTCTGCTTTATTTGTAATTGGAGCATGAACATGAAATGAAAAAATAAATACTTTATATGCAGCTTTAGATATTGCACAATATCAGTTTCATTAAAACAAAGAAAAATATTTGACTAATATTACAACACTGGTGAAACAGCACAATCCCGGCAAATACAGTACAGTGACAACTCGATAAGTTTTCTGAAGTTTAATGTGGAGTAGGGTGATTTTTTTGACAACACTGACAACGCGCATGGCATCTGGTAGCCGTTCTTTCTTTTTGTTCATCTGTCCATCTGACAAACCATGAATCCTCTTTCAATCCTCAATTTAGGGTGAGCTGGAGTACCCCAAGTGCGTTCATGGACCACTCACAGTCGGAAAACTCAATAGATGCAACAAAAAGCAATGAGAGTATGTGAGCACATTGCAGCGAGTACATGGAAGCATACAATTTATTGGCCTGATCATTAACCTCGGGCACCGATGACCCCATTCAAAGGAGCTTCACGTTTTGTGGTACATTAAATGTTAACATGACAATTGTAATGGCTATATAGTTCACTTATTATGCTTTATTCTTAATTTTGATTGTCCCGTTTTCATTATTTAACAATTATCAAAGCGACTTGTTATGTATTTATTAATTTCAGTTTAATAAAAAAGACAATGTATAATAATTAAATGCAGAAATTAAGGCATGCATTCGTTGCATCAGCAAAGTTTTGTGATGAAATCATGATTAATCCTTAGTTGGATTTCAGTTCTTCAGGCTGAAGCAATTACAATATGAGCCAATGTTTTCATCAACATTCTGATATAGATTTAGAAGCAGTAAGTACGTACCGACGCTGAGCGGCAGCATTTTCTATATTACACACTGATCTGAGCGTAAGTCAGCGCACTGTACATTATTACAGCTAAATTGTTCTTGTCATTGGTGTTTTCAAATCAGAAAATAGAAAAATGCAATACTGCATTTTAGAGTTGTGTTGTGGATTTCACCAGAGCCAAGTCTTTACGATTACAGTAAACTTTATCCACTCCTAACCCAACTCTTTAAGACCACTTGGTAATTAATACTTTATTAATTTGATGAAAGTAGCAATAGTAGTAATAGATAAAATAACAATCATCAAGAACTAAAAATGTATCTATATCTTACTACTGTCCCTCCCAAAGTTGTCGAACCCGGATGTTAGGATTTGCGGAAATACACAAAGTGACTGAGTGGTTCATGTAAACAAACCGTACCGTACACACCAGCGTTGCGTGTCTATGTTACGCGTAAAAAGCAAAACTGTCTCGTCACTTGTCGTTTTACGATCGTTTCGTTTTTTTTATTTCGTGTAGGGTGTCCTTTAATTTGTCACAGATCTGTTGTCGGAGATAGTTAACTGTCATAAAGGCGGGGGCCGGTTTTACGCTCGTGACGTCACGGTGTCGGAGAAACGCAGAGGTGTTAACCCGGTGAAGCGCCCCAGAACTAGGAAGCGCCACTATTACAACACAACTAAAAAATCATCCAAACTGCTACCAACCGCGCCTATATAGGTTTTTCTTTCTTTTTTGACCAAAGGGGATGTTCAGTATGATATTGGTTAAACTGCTTCTCACGTTTAGTTGCATTCTCCATAACACAGGTAAGACTTGTAACGAATTCTCACGTACATAAGAATTGTCTCATTTGATGGACTTTGGAAAGAATTTATGAACATTTATTTAAAATTAGCCGTTTCAGAATTGATTCGATGTTTTCCATCTTAGTCTTTATCTATTACAATTACGCTCCCACCCCAACACACAGTCGGGCGCACTCCTACCGCGACTTTTGGCATCTGAAATAATTTTAATCGATATATTATTACGCTCTTAGTCTTAAGTAAGGAGATTCTGCGTACTAGTGTAACCACTGTCTTTATAGTAACTTTGTTTTCAAAGTTGACATTTCTGCTCATTAGTAAATACAACTTTGTCATACTACTTGGACAATTGCATGTTTTTACTAAGTGAAGTAAAACTGCATTAAATGTTAATTTTTCGTGACTTTTTATGGTACTAGTAGTAATAAGCACTGCAGTTTTCTTCACTAGTAACGAAGCTGTTACACTATAGTATGTTACCATACTGTAGCTACTATAGTAGCTACAGTATGGTAACATTCATATTACACTCCCAAGTATGATAAACTATTAATGTCCATGTACTAGTACACCCTTGATTCTAATTCTTCAGGACAGGCAGAGGAATCTGGTTGTGTGAGCGTTTGTCTATTGGCTTTTATGAACAAGTTGCTGCGAGCCTGTAACAGTCTCTGCCTGTCAGGCCCTTGCTACATGGAACCGAGAAGTATATATATATTAAAAAAGCACTATTGTTTTGGCTGAGAATTAGGGCTGAAACGATGAATCAAATAATGAATGACAAAGTGCTATTACACAGAGGAATAAACAAACCTGCCACAACAGCACACTATGTGTGTATGATATGTATTGATGGCAGCTCATTCACAGTATTATAGTCTACCATTGCTAATTAGAATGCATTGTAATGCCCCCACACACTTCCAAGAATTGATATTGACCTACATCCCAACATTTTATTGTCTAAAATACAAAATAACAAATAGATCATTGGTAATTTAATCTAAATATCCAACAATAGCTTCAGCTCTACTGAGGAGTGTTTAACCACCTGACCATGAATGGAACCACTGAGTGAAAACAGTGCCTCACGGGCCTCCTGGGGAAAAAACAAAAAAACAATCCTCGATTCGTAAAGGATTGTTCATCATGTGATTCTTGTTTGAGGTTTAAATGAACCACTTTGTCGTTCCCCAAAGACAGAACAAAGAACAACTAAGTGGTCAATATGAAAGCCAATAGGATTAACTTTTAGCATGTCTTGCATGGAATAAAATAATGAAATTAAATGTACTCAGTTCACCAAATCATACTTTACAATTTTGAATGCATGACTTGTTTTTTGTTTTGATGTTTTTAATCGATAAGCACAATGGTTAAGAGTAGTAATACAGTGGAGCCCCGGTTTTCGAACGTCCCGGTTCTCGAACAAACCGGTATTCGAACAAAAAATTCGAGATTTCTTTGCTTCGGATGTCGGACGAAATTCGGTTGTCGAACCTCGCGAGATGAGCCGAGAGGACCCGCATGCCAACTGACACCGTTAGTTATTACGTTCTCGTTACTCTGAGGATTGCATCAACTCTAATTATGCCTCCAAAAGAAGCAAGTGGGAGCAGTAAAACCATCCTAAAACACAAAGACGCTCGCTCCTAAAGCAATGCTACAGTGAGCGCCCGGCCGGCGCGCTGCGGTTGCGCGATCGGACCAAATTAAGCTCCCTGCGCCCTGAGGTCCACTTAATTTTTGGAAAGTATATCTTTCTCAATTTTAGCCACCGCTCTGTAACAATTATGCGACCAGCGCGGTGCAGTTGCGCGGTCGGCGGCGCGCTGCAGTTGCGCGATCGGACCAAATTGAGCTCCCTGCGCACTGAGGTCCACTTAAATTTTGGAAAGTACATCAGGACTTTTAGAATATTTTCTAAATTTCAACGACCGCTCTGTCACAATAATGCGACCAGCGCGGTGCAAGTTGCGCGGTTGGCGACGCGCTACGGTTGCGCGGTTGGCGGCGCGCTGCAGTTGCGCGGTTGGCGACGCGCTACGGTTGCGCGGTTGGCGGCGCGCTGCAGTTGCGCGATCGGACAAAAATGCGCAAATGAAAAAATGCTTTAAAAAGGTGTTTTTTTTTTTGTTTTTGCTTGGAACGGATTAAAAATTGTTTTTCATTCTTTTTAATGGGAAAACATGATTCGGAATTCGAACAGCCTTCTGGAACGGATTGTAGTCAAAAACCGAGGCTCCACTGTATTAAAATTTTAGTGATACCCACATTGACTGGTATCTCAAGGCACCATTGGAATACCAGTGAAAAAATGCTTTTTGTGTACCAAGAATTTTGACATCACCTTTGTATTTCTTTGCAGCCCTATTGAAAAGACCCTTGAACAAATACATTGGCCATTATGAGGGTCTATCCTATGACACCGAGGCCCTGCACAAGAAGCACCAGAGAGTCAAGAGGGCGCTCACACCTGAAGACGAAACCCTGCACCTGAACTTCCATTCCCACGGCAGGTCAGTTGGGGAACATTTTGCCCAAGATAATAAATAATAGTAAATTATTTAGTGGGTCTCAGTTTATTGTATCACAAAAAAATGGCATTTGAACAGGGAAGGGGGTGTGTCGACTTTTATGTCCACTGTTCATGCATTGTAATTGTGTGGATAGTTTCTGCCCCGTGCAAATACCCTATACTTTCTTCCACACCCAGCTCATAAAAGGTTATCGAGTTCTCCAAAACGGAACAATTTCCTGCACACTTTAGTTCCGTTTGTATTAAGGAGACAATCACTATCGTTGACACAGACTGCTGATGATGTCATGTTTGAAGCAGAAGCAGTTTGAGATTGTGTTTTCAGTTTTTCACAAAAGTAGTGTCAATAGCCCAAAAGAATAAGCTTTTTTTTTGTCTCTTTTGTCTCTGCCGTTCTGAAAAAATGTTGAGCTCTTGAGGCTACATGTGCCACAAAAGCTTTTTGTAACAAAAGAAAAGCCTTCTTGTGATGCCCTGCTCACATGAATATTAATGCTAGGATCTGGCGATAACAACGAGGAAGACTTTTTCCCACCCCTGGTAAATTATTTCTTCACAAAGTTGTTTATTTTTTCAATCATGTCAATATTTGTGGTCTAGTGAATTAGGTCAGAGGCTCTGACTCCAGCTCAAACGGTTTTGTGGTTACTTTACTGTTAGTTTAGCTTCCTCAAAAAATGAAATTTCTCATGCTAATACCTAGCGTATTGAAATTAGTTTCAGAAAGAGCGCTTTGTTAGTCATTCTGTACTTACGGTTTTATATTTCTGCTTCTACATCATTCTCACTTTCAGTTCTCTTCCTGGTGATGGAATTCTCAAAAGCTACTTACGAGCGTACAAATGAAAATCATTGTTGTTGATAGGAACATTTTCAACCATTGTCTGCTGAGTTGTGTATAATTGGGAAGTATAGTGAGCAGTCATTGCATTGCCTCAGGTTTGGGCAACTCCATAGCTCATGTGCACTTCATGTGATGTGGTGGAATGTGATTTTGAAAGAGATTATGCAAACTGAAGTCTGGTTCTGCATGTGGTTATTCTCACAAGATATTCCACACACTCATCAAACAGTTATGCAGGTACAAAAGTACCTAGTTCTTATTTACCACATCTGTAAGTGACTCATTAAGATGCTACGATGTTTGTAATTTTCTGTCGAGGATAAAGAACATATACCATTGACTCAGTGATTTGTCTACATGTTTTGCTCCACTGTTTGTGTTCATATCCATTGCATTGTTACTATGAAGGAAAGTGAATCTTATTAACCCTTCTTAATCATTCCTGTTTTATGTGTTTGCAGCTATTTAAGTGATCACTGTTATTTATGTAACATGGGTACATTGTGTACATTCTAGATCAATAGTGTTGATGCTTTATGATCATTTCACGCATTTTATGGCATCCATGCATTTTTAAGCCTATTTTAGAGAGGTGTCAGTTTTCTGTATTTGTGGCAGGACTTGGTCCATATAGGCAGATTACTCAATATGTAGTTAATTGTTTAGACTACTGTCAAGTGTTGTAATACCGATATGCCCCAATGGGTAATGTAAGAGATGCGCCTTGTATGGGGATGTATGTGACATACTGTACTTTTATTCCATATTTAGGCATTTCAATCTACAGATGAAGAAGGACACTTCGGTGTTTTCTCCAGATTTCAGCATGGAGGTGTCAGGGGAGGACGAACCAATTAACACGTCACATATCTACAGTGGGGAACTTCTTGGTAGGTATCTCATTTTCTTGATGACATTCCCCTTTGGGCAACCCGCATGCTATTTCTTGTGCAAAGTCCAAATATCCTGTTTGTCAGGTTTGTGTGTCTGAAAGAGACAGAATGAGAAAATACATTCTCTCCCTGTTCAGGGTCTTTTCTTGAAATATTTAGCCGCATGTTTGAACCATTCTCTTTAAGGGTATGAATCTGTTGTCATTAAATGTGTTGAGAACGCTGGAGACAATTCTGTGGTTTTATGAACGTTTTTATCAAGCTGCATGAAATCGTCATCGTTGCAGCTTTAATTTGCCAAAAGTAAAACACTTTGCCACCACTGGGCTCACTGAAAAGTGCTTCCATCCACCTTTGTGTTTCAGGTGAAGAAGGAACACTGAGCCATGGTTCTGTGATCAACGGGCGATTCGAGGGCTTCATTAAAACAGAGCAGGGAATGTATTACGTTGAACCTTCAGAAAGGTATTTGAAGGAGAAGACTGCCCCCTTTCACTCCATCATTTATCACGAGGATGACATCAGTGAGTATCTTCTGTTTTCACGATGCTAAAAGCTACGCTGTGAGATTTACGTGGGGCTTAATTGCATTGTATGCATATGGGAATTATGCTTATATTATACTAAAAAAAAAGTAGATGTCAAAGAGGAAATAAGTGGATATTGGAAAACACATGAATGAAAATGACCACATAGCTACAAAAGAGCCAATGGACTATATTGACTAACCAGGCAATGGTCTTTTTTTTTTCTGCCAGCTTACCCTCATAAATATGGCTCTGATGGAGGCTGTGCTGATCACTCAGTGTTTGAAAAGATGAGGAAGTATCAGGCATCTAAGATTGACCCGCCTGTCAAAGTAAGTGCCAACATTACCGATAATGCATCACAACATCACATATCAATACAATTATAATCCTTTGCAAAGCGTCCTTACACTATTGCTAATGTAGCCCATACTGTACATGTTATACTTCTATTTAAAAAAACAAATTTTTTCCAATGTCCATTTGTATATAGAGTGTGACTGGTCACCATGTGCATGAGAGCGTCTACGGGCCTGTCATTTTAAGAAAGAAGAGAGCAACGGCAGCAGATAAGAATATCTGCCAGCTTTATATTCAGGCCGACCACCTTTTCTACAACTACTATGGCAGCCATGAAGCTGTCACTGCACAGGTATTATCCCATAGACACCAAAGCCTATGAGTTGTCCTGAGATGCTTTGCCATTCATCTAAAGCTGAAATAACTTTGGTCACAGATCGCCAGCCATGTTCAAGCGTTAAACTCCATTTACCAGATAACAAACTTCAATGGCATTCGAGATATCGGCTTCATGGTTAAAAGGATCAGGGTGAGTTGGATCTGACAAAGCTGTGTTGAGCCTTCACACGCAAAGGTCTAGGGATTAGTATTGTGATATGTAGTGATGGTAAATTTTGACTTCTGACCTTGATCAAGCAACTGAAATGACACAATGGCAATAACCAAGACATCAGGAAGAGTGTGATGATTGCGCATATAGCCGGGGTTGTCTTTGTTCAAGAACCTGATTGATGACCTCACCTCTTAGATCAACACCACAAATGACCAGAGCGACAACCCTTTTCGTTTCGCCAACATCGGCGTGGAGAAGTTTTTGGATCTCAATTCTGAACAGAACCACGATGACTACTGCCTGGCCTATGTTTTCACCAACAGAGACTTTGACAAAGGCGTCCTAGGCCTGGCTTGGGTGGCCTCTCCCTCAGGTGTGTCACAATCACACAGTTTGTGTGATGGTCAATAATTGAACTGCAGTTTGAGCAATTAATATGCAATAAAACCACAAGTCATGTCACTTGATATTGCGTCATCTGAAGATCTCAGAAGAGGCTCCATTAGAAGTTTTTTTTTTAACATCACTAGCCATGACGAGCAACCTACGTCTTTTTTGCAGTCACATAATCAGTGTTGCTCTGACTACAGGAATCTCAGGTGGCATCTGTGAGAAAAACAGATTGTTCGCGGACGGGAGGAGGAAGTCCCTGAACACTGGCATTATCACCGTGCAAAACTACGCCGCTCATGTGCCTCCAAAGGTGTCGCACATCACCCTCGTCCACGAGATCGGACACAACTTGGGCTCGCCTGTAAATGCAAACACACAAACACTCAACTCGCTGTGGCACCGTTTTCTTTCAGCATTGTAATCAGCGACGCTTTATCTATATTGGCAGCATGACTCTGGGATCCAGTGCACCCCCGGAGAGTCGTCCAATCAGGTCCTAAAGGAGATGGGCAATTACATTATGTATGCACGAGCCACCTCAGGAGACAAGATCAACAATAACAAGTTTTCAACTTGCAGCATCGGCAATATGAGCGCCGTTCTGGCAGTGAAAAAGGATGACTGTTTTGTTGGTAAATCCTTTAGTTTTAGTGCTCATGAACCATTTTGTAGATATATTTATGCCCTTTACTGTTTCATGTTGCTGTGCCACTTTCCGATCCCCTAACTCATTCGCTGCCGGCCATCTTCAGATTTTATCTCCTTGTTTTAGAACATCTTTTAAGACCCACAGACTATTGCAATCTGTGGCAATGTTAGCACCCGTACTACCAAAGGAAAGCAGGTGCCTTGCAAAAGTATTCACACACACCCTTTTTGTCGATTTTGTTACCTTACAAATTCCAATCGAATCTGCAGAATGGTTGCAGATCATTTAGAAGATTGAGGTGCATTTATTTTAGATAAACGCAAAAAAGGACATCTAAATGTGAAATATAACTAATTGTATAAAGAGGGGCAGAAAATGTAGCATTCTCATTGCTCCTGGTAGAGATGTCAAAAGGGAAAATTAAATCTTCTGTAAAGAAAAGAGATGGGGGGGGGGCAAAAAAATGTGACATTCTCGTTGCTCCTGGGAGAGAAGCCAAAAGGGAAATTTCAATGTGAAATTATTTAAATAGACATGCTATTTATTTAAATAGAGATGCTATTTTCTGTAAAAAGTGGCAGTACCATATGTTCTCTGCTCTTTTTTCTTTAAATAAACAATATTTTTTCATATGTATTCACCCAATCGTAAAGAAGCCCCTAAAAGCCTGCTGGGACATAACACACCAGAAAGACCTCAGAGGCTGACACACCTAAGCAAGAGGCATCGCTAACCTGAAAGATCCCAGAGGATCTGTTTAGCACTGCTAAACAAACTCAGAAAATGTATGGCAACTTGCTCAAGTCAAAGTGAACATCAAACTTGAAAACTGCAGCAGGTTTCCCTTGAGAAATGGAAAAATATCCCAATGACAATGTGTAACGTCGTTTGCCTCTAAAAGTTGCTCCACGACTATTAACTTTTGGAGTGAACAGTTGTGCGCATGTAAATGTTTTCAAATAATCTAGACTTGATTGATCTTAAACAAAACCCTGGAATTTTTATAATTGGATTTAATTAATTCGATGTCTTTTGTAGACTGGCTTCATTGACACTAGTTTTTGATCTTTTTCTGTCAAGCAGGACAGTAACTGAAAGTTGTTTTGTTTTTGTTTTTGTGACACCTCAAAACAAAATCAAGACTCCAGAAGAGCTTTTGATATCAAAACAATTACAGCTATATAAGTGAGATGCGCCCTCAACAACCCTGTTGAGCATCTGGCTTTTTTTTCTCCATTGTGTACCCAAACTTGGCATTCTCCAATCCAATGTGCTGCAATGCCACCATCTTCAGGTATCTAAGTCATGGTAGTTTACAAACCTAAATCTTTGCACCACGCCTACCAGTTGAAAACACATCAGTGAAAATGGATGTCAATGGCAGTGAATGAGTTATTTTTCCCCATCTGGATGTTTTCTGAATCTGTTGGTGAGACTCAACTTTTCATTGTTCTGTGTCTGAATGCAGTTTCTGGAATGCCCATCTGTGGCAATGGACTTGTGGAGGATGGAGAAGAGTGTGACTGCGGCTACAGGGATCAGTGTAAGGACCCGTGCTGCTATGATGCCCAAGAAGACAAGGAAAAGAGATGTAAACTCCAACCTGGAAAGCTCTGCAGGTCAGATGTGATCAATATATATTTACACCAAATGCATACATTGCCACGAGCTTCATTTTAAAAGTTATTTTTGGTATTGCTCTATATCCTGATGACCTTTTTTGAACTTGCACTCAATGAACAAAAGTTCATAAGATGTTATTTTGAACGAACGTGAACTGAACGTAACTTTCCGCGATTGCGCTTTGTGAACATTTTTCTGAATGGTTTTGAAAAACCAAATGTCCGGAAACCAAACCCCAAACCTTTCCTTGCAGTCCAAGCCAAGGCCCGTGCTGCACTGATGAATGCGAGTTCAAGAGCACACTTGACATGTGCAAGAAGGCGTCCGAGTGTGCTCTTCAAAGCAATTGCGATGGAAACTCTGCTCTGTGTCCTGCTCCCCAAGCCAAGGAAAACCTCACCTCTTGCAATGAGGACTCACAAGTCTGTATCAACGGGGTACGTGATCTTCGCTTTCACATCTTCTAATTGGACTACATTGATTGAATTGAAACGGCCTCTATCCACTTCTTTGGAGCAGGTCTGTTCAGGTTCCATTTGTGAGAAGTACAATCTGGAAGAATGCACATGTGCTATCGAGAACGACAAGGATGAGGCGGCTGAACTCTGTCATGTGTGCTGCATGGAAAAAAGTGAGTCTGAAAAACGGCCCGAGCATTTTCTTGCATGATGGTGACAGTAATTTCAAATCTTTAAGGATCTGGATATTCAGGAAACAAATGTTCTTTTTTTTTTTGCCATCAGTGAACCCCAGCACCTGTCGAAGTTCTGGCTCTGAGGAATGGGCCAAGTTCTTCAACAAAAAGATCACCAGTCTGCAGCCCGGCTCACCGTGCAACAATTTCAAGGGCTACTGCGACGTGTTCATGAGGTGTCGTCTCGTGGATGCTGACGGGCCTCTGTCGAGGCTAAAGAAAACTATTTTCAATGCGGAAATCTACGAGACCATTGCGGAGTGGATCCAGGTGAGTGTTTCGGATATCACGCATCCATCCGATAATTGAACTTTCATTGGATGTGTGACTCTCTTGCAGGATCACTGGTGGGCAGTGGCTTTGATGGCCATCGCTCTTATTTTGTTAATGGCTGGTTTCATCAAGTTCTGCAGCGTCCACACCCCCAGCAGCAATCCCAAACTGCCTCCTCCGAGGCCGCTGCCAGGTACCGGACACAGCATTCCGTAAAATAGCTTTTGTTTTGTTAGCTTGTGTGTGAATTGAAGTGAGGTTGCTTAAAACCCATTCAGCCACTGGTCAGGAAACCAAGTGTGACCTGAGCTCTGTATATACCTTGCAGGTACCCGGGGATGGCACCAACACGCCCATGCTTCGCGGCGTCCTCATCAAAACAGAGCCCAGAACTACCAGATGGCTGAGCTAAGGCATTGACATCTTATGACCTTTCGTACCTTTTTCGTACCTACTCTGGAAGCACTTGATGGAAAGAGTTTCTGTACCTTGACTGCAGGTCTTAGCAACAGCCTCAAAATGAATCCCTCCCTCCGAAGTGATGCTCGAGTCCTCTGTGCTATGGTAGCCAGTAGCATATCATAGCTTTTTGATGGAAGAGATAGACCTTCAAGTCTCCTTCTTTTTTGTTCTTCGATGCTGAGACTGCTGCAGGATTCCAAGTGATAGGCAGAATTTTACTATCAGCCAACACCGAGATGTCTTGTTGCTGTAATATTTCTCCTTTATATTCTTGACATGAGCTAGTACAAATGTTTCTACACGTCTCTTCAGAAGTATTGGAACAGCGAGGCCACAATTTTGGTGTTGGCTGAAATGTTAGAGTTTGCTTTAACAAACAAAATTCAATCCATTCATCCATCCTTGTTTCTGTCTACCCATGATGCACAAAAATGTGCCTATAATTTAGACCAAACAAGAGTTTGTTAAATTCATGTTGTTACTGAGCAGTTAGACTATGTGAAACCTCTTCATTGAAAAGTGCCTTTTTATGTTTTCCATCAAATGGATACGGACTTAATACGTGTGGGGGTAATTGCAATATTATGTTGCTGGGTTTTTATCGGTACTTGTTTTGTATGTCGAAGCCAACTGGATGTGAAAATGTTTAAAGGTTTTTGTGAGCGTGTGTTTCTACACTGGAGTTTGTCAGAAACCAAAAAAAAAAAAAAGTATGAAAATTGCAGCTCTACTTGGCTGATCTTTTTGTACCTCATTTTTTTGTAAATAGTTGTCTTACAATATTTTTGCTGTTTGTATGTTTGTATCCTTAAAAAAATGCATTCAAAATGCATTTAACCTCTGGGGTCTATGCTGGCCACCTTGTTTGTTTTGGAGGTTTTACAAAAGTAATGGGTGGATTTTTTTTTTTTATTGAAACCCATCAAAACCGCATTAAAAAATTACAGAATGAAGACACCAACACAATGCCCCAATATACACGCTGGCTGTAAAGTCCCAACTTTTTATCATTTTCCACTCCTTGTCCTTCCTGAGATTTGAGATACTAAAAACATCTTTTCCACATTTGTCATCTTAAATTTACTCGGATATAGCCCTAGAAAAGTCAACAAAATGTCACTGAACTTCCGACAGCGAGTTCAGTGTCACCTAATATTTGAACTAGCAAATGTTCAATTGGTTTTCTCCCAAATGCCAGAAATGTTAGAACAGGGGTCACCAGGTCCACATGGCCTGACTTTTTTTGAACGCTATCTGCAGAAAGGTTGTGTTGCAATCAGTTTTTTGTTTTGTTTTGTCACATATCCAATGAAACCTTCCCGATCTTTGCACTGCACATCCTCACCCAGACGTGAAGCGGAGCCCAAAGAAAAAAACAGTCAATGGAGCGGTGTGCCTCGTCTCTTTAACTGTGCTTCCTCTTGTGCTGATTTCGTGGCTCCCGCTGACAGCGCACAAACACTTTATTTTTGGACATTTCCACATGTCCATTTGTCATGGCACAAAAAGCTGTCCTGCAAGGAGGAGGAGGAGGGGGGGGGGGGGGACACAGGCAAACTTTAAACACATACTACAAGAGGCAAGATTAGCCACTAGATGGCGGTAAAATTCCACAGTAATGAATTCGAGTCTTGTAAAAATGTGGTATCGCCCTTATTAAAAGTCTCAGAGGGATTTACACTGATCAACAAATTTAGACCTTTTTTTTTTTTTTAGATTTAGAAAAAAACAAACTGAGATGTCATGGCTATAAATTACAACGAATGGCAAAATCTACAGTTTATAACATGATAATCATAATAATCGTAAATAATAATGAACAATTAATTAGTGTCAAAAATAAGCTTAGAATTGTCACATCTGTGTGACAGTTACAATCTTAAGAAGCAACGTATGTTTGAATCAAAATGGTGAAGCAACACATATGGATAGGGAATTTAACAATAGTGACAGGAACATGTGTATTATACTCTACTCTTATTTATAAGATCTTTTTTTTTTTCATTTTTGGAGTTGTGCAAAATCCAAGTTTTCTTACCGTTCTTGTGTGTCGCCATCTTTGATGCTGATTTTGCCCACAGTCAGCAGTGGTTTGGTGTCATGTCCACCCCAAGGCATGATGGTCTGCACTCTGTTCCACATATTTTTCCACAAAGCTGAGCCCTCCCAGTGGACCTTGAGCAACATCAGATCCCCCAAATGTTTGTCCATGGTGAACAGGAAGGTGTACGTTTTATTCTCCAAAACTTGCTCGGTGCTTGCAGAGTTGAGAAATGAAGCTGTGTTAGACTATTACAATATACAACAACATCTTGTTTGCATAAGAATCTGCATATTTTGTGAATTATTCATTTGTAAAGGCTGTCTTGCTTGCAATAATACATTGTAGCGCACACGTATGACAGAAGGTGGTGCTCACAAGACAATGGGGAGTGCTCCGCTCTCCTCTTCTGTGCCAGTGAGGGAGATGCTGAGAGAGGGTTTGGTGCTCTGCATGAAATGCTCAAACTGGATCCTCATCTGATAGTGATAAACTGCGCAGGAGGAAGATTAAGGCAGAACGCTCTGATCATTGTACATTTTTATTTTTTGTTTACTTTTTTTGTTTTACTTTAACCATTTTGAGATGCTTGATTGAACTTGATTTTTTCAGGATTTGTCATTTCAAACTTCAGCTCTTTGAATCCTAACCTACTTTGAAACCCTAGCTTGAAACACCAGTTTGAAATCCTAACCCTAGTTTGAAACCGTAACCCAAGTTTAAAAACATAGTTAGAAACCCTTAGTTTGAAATCCGACTTCCAAACATTAACTCTAGTTTGAAACCCTAACCCTAGTTTGAAACCCTACTTCCAAACACTAAACCTAGATTTAAACCCTACGTCCAAACCCTAACCCTAGTTTGAAACCCTAACCCTTGTTCAAAACCCTATCTTGAAACCCTACTTCCTAACCCTACTTTGAACCTTACTCTAGTTTGACAACCTACTTCAAAACCCTAACCCCAGTTTGAAAGTCTACTTCGAAAAACTAACCCTAATTTGAAAACTAACCATAGTTTAAAACCCTACTTCCAAACCCTAACCCTATCCCCTTTGCGTTTGGCTATTGTTCACTTTTTCATTCATTCCATTGAAGAAAGAGGATTTCAATTACAAAGCATGTTCACACAATGAATTACCTTCCTAAATCAAGGCACCGCTGCATATGAAAATAATTGTTAAAAACCAAGCTGTAAAAGAAGCAGGCTGTAGAAGCACAAAAAAAATTCATGGTTTATGATAGAATTATAGGAGAATTTCTTCTTGCACGTACGTTTATAGGGCATCGTTGAACGTGTTTTCAGGTAGAGCCTCTTGCTGCGGTGTCCTGTGCGAACCTTCTTGATATTGTAGCCCAGGGTGTTGCAGCGGTTCTTTCGACAGTCCAAACAGACGCCTTTGTCAAAGGCCCGGTTGTCGCTGCACATGTACCCCCTGATTGGACGCTCGTGGTTCAGCACGGAGTCAATGAACAGGTGCACGGAACGCTCATGGGCGCATTTCACCGTTTGCCCAAAGCCTGTGGCATAAAATCAAAGTGGTATTTATTCAAGGCTGAATTTATTCATGACACTACATGACATGGTACAGTAGTGTGCAAAAGTTATATATACTGACAAAATAGTGGATTAAGAGTTGCTTTTAACAAGTTTTTAGTTTAATTCTTTTTTTAAAGATAGCACTCAAATAATGAGATCATTGAATAGATCTGTTGCATCTGGTATCGGCACTGTTGCCACCCGTGGGCAGTATAATACAAAAGCGCATGAAAAACGGTCACAACTAACTCCGAGTCATCCTTCGCTCAGGAGAAAGAAAACATGCCTGAGTGTTGAACTCTTGAAGCATAGGTTGTCCGAAAAAATCTGCACTGAGTTAAAACCCTAACCTTAGTTTTAGACCCTAGTTTGAAACCCCAACCCTAGTTTGAAAACCTAGTTTGAAACCCTAACCCTAGTTTTAAACCCTACTTTGAAACCCTAACCCTAGTTTTAAACCCTACTTTAAAACCCTAACGCTAGTTTGAAACCCTAACCCCAGTTTGAAACCCTAACCCTAGTTTGAAACTAACCCTAGTTTTAAACCCTACTTTGAAACCACAACCCTAGTTTGAAACCCTAACCCTAGTTTTAAACCCTACTTTGAAAAACCCTAACCCTCGTTTGAAACCCTAATTAGCGATCCTAAAACTGGGTGGAAACCCTAGTCGGAAACCCTAACCCTAGTTTGGAAGCCTATTAGAAACCCTAATCTTAGAAACCCTAAAAGTAGTTGGAAACCCTGGTTGGAAACCCTAACCCTAGTTTTAAAACCTAGTTTGAAACCCTAACCTGGGTTTAAAACCCTAGTCGGAAACCCTAACCCTCGTTTGAAACCCTAATTAGCGATCCCAAAACTGGTTGGAAACCCTAGTCGGAAACCCTAACCCTAGTTTGGAAGCCTATTAGAAACCCTAATCTTAGAAACCCTAAAAGTAGTTGGAAACCCTGGTTGGAAACCCTAACCCTAGTTTTAAAACCTAGTTTGAAACCCTAACCTGGGTTTAAAACCCTAGTCGGAAACCCTAACCCTCGTTTGAAACCCTAATTAGCGATCCCAAAACTGCTTGGAAACCCTAGTCGGAAACCCTAACCCTAGTTTGGCAGCCTATTAGAAACCCTAATCTTAGAAACCCTAAAAGTAGTTGGAAACCCTGGTTGGAAACCCAACCCTAGTTTTAAAACCTAGTTTGAAACCCTAACCTGGGTTGAAAACCCTAGTCGGAAACCCTAACCCTCGTTTGAAACCCTAATTAGCGATCCCAAAACTGGTTGGAAACCCTAGTCGGAAACCCTAACCCTAGTTTGGAAGCCTATTAGAAACCCTAATCTTAGAAACCCTAAAAGTAGTTGGAAACCCTGGTTGGAAACCCTAACCCTAGTTTTAAAACCTAGTTTGAAACCCTAACCCTAGTTTGAAACTCTAACCCCAGTTTGAAACCCTAACTCTAGTTTGAAACTAACCCTATTTTTAAGCCCTAGTTTGAAACCCCAATCCTAGTTTTAAACCCTAGTTTGAAACCTCAACCCTAGTTTTAAACCCTAACCCTAGTTTTAAACCCTACTTTGAACCCCTAAGCCTAGTTTGAAACCCTAGTTTGAAACCGTAACCCTAGTTTGAAACCCTAACCCCAGTTTGAAACCCTAACCCTAGTTTAGAACTAACCCTAGTTTCAAACTCTAGTTTGAAACCCCAACCCTAGTTTGAAACCTTGGTTCTAATTGTAAAAAAAACCAACACATACACATCAGGCCTACTTTTTTTTTTCTTTATGTTCTGTTTTTCTTTTATGTTTTTTTGAACATGTTATTTATGTCATTCAATTCAACTGGGAAAGATTATTTGAGATGTATGGAATTGAATTAAATCCGTATCTCATGGCACCACTGCTGAGCAGTGATCAATCAAGCGGGCTTAGGCTGTGAATGGCTTTCATAAAGACATCAAGATGAACGTAGATGTACGTAATTCTTGTCTAAGGCTGACACCTGTCACACGTTACCGTTGTCACATCCCCTTTCAAGTCATCATGTGACTGCGTAGCCCGGAGGCAGCTCGCTTCAGACGGCCGGACCCAGCACAGGAAAGGAAAGGCACATGTTGCTAATTAACTACCGAGCTTGACAGATACTTTAATGTGGCGCTCGCCATCTTTTTTTTTTTTTTCATCGAGAGGCACCAAAACATCACAAATCAGCGAGCCACTCGCTCTCAGCTGGAGAGAATTAAATTCATCTGCTCCAACGCACACAAGGAGTAACTGTCAACACTAGCGAAGATGAACGGGCTCCTCAAATCTCGTTTTTTTTGAGGTGGCGGCACCAATTAAGAAAAAACAATGTTATGACAGAGAGGCGGAGGAGGATGCCACGCTGCTCTTCCTATCTGACTGACATGTTTGTCTTTGCAAGATATATTATGCTGCTCTCGTGAGAAATCTTTAACGATGCTCGTTTCTTACCAAGGAGGCCATACTGGGAAACGTGCTCGTAGATGTTGTGAAGGTGGCATCCGGGTTGGAAGTCCCCCCCGTTTGGGTAAAAGTCATAATGAGCCACAGCCTGCTTGATGCCCACACTGAGACCCAGACTCTCGTGGGTGAACGTGTGAATGGCGTCCACAAACTCGGCATCGTCGGGCGACAGCCTGTCAGTTGGCGACATGCCCTCAAACAACGGCCCAGCGGGATCCAGACCTGAGCAAATGTCGAAGGTCAGCAAGAATTGCTGTTCCCCGCAAAACTCTTCTCCTCTGCAAACTCACCAGTAATTCTTCCAATTTGTTCCGAGCCTTTAAGATAGCTTCCGGCAAATCCAGAGATGTGAGCGCCGAGACTATAGCCGATCAAATGAACATTCCGAAGTGAATATTCATAGTGCTCCTGTGACGGACAGGAGTAATAGTCGTCTGTTATTACGAGTATTAATAGTCATTGAAAACTTGGTGTCAAAGTTCCAGATATTTACGATAAAATGCATTCAAATGGAGTTATTAGTTAAGTGCTTTAAGTCTTTTTGGTACCTTGAGTGAGGACAATAGATGTGCTATGTCTTTTCCAACCGTGCGTGTGCTCTGTGCCGCTCTGGGGTAGTGCTGGTGAGCCAGGGACAGCCAGTCGGTTATCACAACGTTGACGTCTCTCAGATGAGTCTTGAGGATGGAGGCCAACCTGCTCACCCAGCGCTCCATCATCCCGTCCACCTGACCAAACATCACCAGACAAACTCTTCTGCACTCGACCACCAATACTCAATTTGGAATACAAGTTGGAAGCACAACCAGAAAAGAAATGAATCAAAAGTAAATAATAATAATAATCATAATAATAATAATTACTATTATTATTATAACAACAACAACAACAATAACAAAAACAGTAACAATAACAATAACAATAATAATAATAATAATAATAATAATAATAATAATAATAATAATAACAATAATAATAATAATAATAATAATAATAATAATAATAATAATAACATATAACAAAACTTGTTGTTTCTAGTATTACGGTCACCTGATTTAGTTATTAAATGAGGGGGACATATTATCACAGGCTCTCAGTGTGAACCGCAAGCACAATAATAAAACTAGCTGTTAAATGAATGATCCAATCCAAAGTACCCATTGTGATCTTTTTGATAGACCCTCATTAAAGCGCGCAGGTGTAGCCCCAGCGAGTTTTTCCCACGTCACGCTTCACAGCGAGCTGGCCGGCACCGTGACCTTACCGACCACCCGTGAGTGATGATGATGAGGGGATTAGTGGCGTTGAAGCCGCAGGATGAGAGGCCGTGCAGCTGCGTCGGCTCCAGCGTGCAGGTGTCCTCCCCCGCCACCAACAGCCGGAAGAGCGAGTTGCTGACGTGGGGCTCTTTTGCCTTCAGAGAGCCCCACTTGTCTGCTGGGAGGGCTGCATCTCAGGGAGAGAAAACACACACACACGTAGGCTTATCTGTGAGTAGCACAACACAGCTGACGCACTCTCATGTTTGCTCTCAGGTGAATAGTTACAAGTAATATCGAAACTGTTGTATTGTCGGAATTATGCCAGCGCAGCAATTGCATATGGAAAGCTGCTTGAGTCTTTATTCCGTATCCTTGACATCAAGCTTGAGGTCTAGGTAGCAGTTCCCTTTGTCTTTGTGAATGCTATATAAAGTTAAATACAGCTGAACTGAAATCTATTATACTGAATAAAAAAAATGTACATTTTATTTTTTTAATTCAATGTTTTACCAGGTAAGCCAATAGAGAGCGTCTTCTCATTTACAATGGAGACCTGGAGGTAAGGTGTGTGAAGTGTCTTACCCAAGGATACAACGACGTGACTGAGCTGGGATCGAACCGCCAACCCTCCGGTTACTAGCCGACCCACTCTACTGCCTGAGCCAGAACCGCCACATACAAGTATATGGACTCTACATAACACAGTCTTTATCTTCACTAGTAGGACCAGCACTAGTAGAACAACCATTTTACTTGTAGCATTGATCTACTACAACTAATACAATAAAGTTCAAAATGTTTGTTGCAAATAGTTTGCTGTGCAATGAGGTATTTTGTGAGCACAGTCATTTTACAGTTACTACTTCTTTACTTTTTTTTTATTACTTCTTGTGAGCTACTTGCAAAAAAAACAACTATCATTGCCATAGGAGCTCTCTTATTACATCATTCTGTTGTTTGTAATGTCAGTGAACCAGTCAGCAAACCTTCACGTTGCGTTGGCACGAGAATTTCTACTAATGCTATATTTGAGACTTGTTTCAAGTGCTTCCGCACACTAAAATGATGAGACATAACACAAGCTGTGCTAGTGAAACGGGAATGCAGTGATGAAATCAAAACAACTCCGATGACTTATTGTTGTTTGGAGATGATCAGAACTCTTTATCATATTTTCATCACAGGCATCACAATGTGTATTAGATTAGTGGCTTGAGTCATATTCAAAAGCGTAATAAAAGAAACAAGCAGTATATCATTTTTGTTCTTTTGTTTGTTTTTCAAACGGTTTTACAAAAAAATACATTTGAGCAAACAAGCGGGAAACCTTTGAGACTTCAACATAACTTGAAAAGTCTGTACCATTACACTAACAGTACCTAGGAAGGCTTTATAAATATTGAATTTTACAAAACATTCACTCTTCATTAAGCATTAACATCGACTTACTAAATAGCACATAATTTTTCAATTATACAGCGCTATATGTAGGTACATGTGTGTATAGCTATACATTTCTATTATTGTATTATTATGTACTGTGTATATATACTATGTATATGTGTTGTGTACATATACATACGATATAAGTACTCACAAATACTTGCTAATGTGAAGTCCTCACTTTACTTACCTGTAGGATTTCCTCTCGTCTTCCTTCCATCTCCAGCGTGACATGTTAGAAGCAGACAGCACAGGATTTTGAGCACAGACACGATGGACTCGCTCATCATTCCTTTAGGTGTAACAGCCAAGTGTGCAAATGAGATTCTTTTTTTTGTGTCAGAGTGGTCTCTTCATGGTCATGTGGACTAAAAGCACGAGAATTACAATAAAGTACATAACGGCATGGCCGGCAGCTGGCTGTTTTTGGATAAGGGGCACTGGGCCTGTGCTGATTGGCCGGCCGGGGTCAGGACACGAGGATCGAAACAGCCATCAGGTTGCGAAACAGCCGAGGTATGAACAGTGTCTGATGCAACGCAACATGACCCATGAACTACCTGGCAGTACTTAGTGCTTCGTGCTCAAATCGAAATGATTGGAGGCTTCCGAGAAATGAGTGTGGACATTTTCTCTATTCTTATGAAGTGCAGTACGGGGTGCCAAATGTATGTGTGATTAATCTATGACTATTGTGAAGCACTTTGTGAATTCTTATGAATAAGATTTATTCAAGACGGGACAATACTTTCCCCCAAGACTTGTTTCGACCTAACATCACGCTTTTCCACCTTCGGCCTATCAGAAACAAATCCAGTAAGATTCTACTATTCGCCTGTCTACGCCAATGAAAAAAAAAAAAGGATCATAAATACCCAGAAAGAATAGAGAAGCTCAGCTCATGTAAGAGCTGTTATAGTGTCAGGTTATTATTATTAGATGAGCTAAGGGTGCACTCTTGGGACTATGGAACCTTCATCCATTCTCCATGATCTTATATAAGCTTTATATAACAGCACTATATGGAAAAATGAATTGTGCATCAGTATTTTTCTTAGATTCCTCATTAGTCTAACAACGCCAAAGGCTGTCAAAGCATTTTTTTTTGCTTGACCCGTTTCAAACCATCTGTTAATGTCCTAAAATGGATTCAGTCACACTATCTACTTTGCGGCTTTGCCTAAGATAGTTCCTCAAGGTTACATCTTAGGACCACTGCTGTTCAATGCATTTATCAATACATTTGTGCAAGACAGGAGGGTTTAAAAATGTTATAAAAAAAAAAAGGCTTCCCAAACAAGCTTTCAACCTCCTGTTGAAAATCACTACAACACCATTACTGAATAATATGTGAATTTTAAAACTTGAATCTTTATTTGATTGTCCATTAAGTGCACAGGTTTATCAATAATTCTGCTCTTCCACAATGTTGACCATATCAGTGAGAATGTTTTGATTCACATTAGGATGATCACATTATTATTGTCACCAGAGACCTGCAAAAGAGCTTTAATGACAGGCTGGCTTGCTTCCGCTTCTGTTTTATTGGCGACCAAAGTACTTGTATACACACACATGCGTATACACACAAGCGCAGACACACTAATGCACGCACACACAAGCGTGCGTACACATCCACAAAATGTACACAAGATAAAATAACTTCATGCGTACATTTCAACTGTCCTCAACAAATAAAACACACAATGTGGGAATTCATAACTCTATACTGTCAAGTCAATACATATAGGTTAAATGTGTTTCATATTTCTATCTTACACTAAAGTTTTATTTTCTACATGTAAACAATTACAGTGTTATAGAGCTTTTATAATGACATAATATATTGCATAACCTTTAGGTGTCACCTCCACAGAATAGAAAGGGACATGCATAGAATTGTTTAAGGCGGGAGTTTCTAGGAACAAAAAAACCCTGAAATTAAAAAAAGAACAACTCAAAGTAGTGACACAGCTTTGAACACATGCAAAAAAAAAAAAAAGAATATTACCAAACACACAAGTACTTTGTACTCTAATGCATATAGTGGAACTTCCATAATGCACACAGGAAACCTATCTGGCTGCTCAGTACAACATGATTAATACAATTCAATAAATATCACAATGCTTGTAAATTGCCACACAGGGTTGGGACCTTTGCTTTATTTTTCTTAATACTTCTGACACGTGCACTATGTGAAGCCTGACAAGTCGAAATTGCAATCCAAATTAAATGAATTAAAATTAAGTTGTCGATTTTTTTGAATTCCCTCTTGATTTCCTTAATTTAAATACAAATTTGCTGCATTCTTGTTTATGCATTCGGAATAAAATATGTGAAACATAAAGTTCACAAAACAACAACATTTCAACAATATGTTTGTGTGTGCATGTGTGTGTGTGTGTGTGTGTCTGAGTAACTAATTAAAAAAAATGCTGTAAAATGATAGAACAGGACAGTAAATGATTTTTTATGAAACAATACTGCTTTTGTAATTACGATTGCCTTTCTTCATTGATTGGCTATAAGAAATCATACTTCTCGAAATCTTCGACTGCTTAATAAGGAGGCGTTTATTTCGTGACTATATTTAGTTTCAAGACAGAGTTATGATTTCATACTTTTGCTGGCCATTGTTTTCTTCCTGCGGTTTGGGCTCGGAATGGTGCAGCTCGATGAAAAGGAAGTAAATAGCGGCTCCCACTGCCCCGCCGACCATAGGTCCAAACACAGGGATCCACCACCAGCAACCTCCAGCCCTGCCAGAAAAACACATGAACATGTACACACACCAAAGTCAATTCATTTTAATTGACTTCATATTTCATGAAAATACAAAATTTGTGTGATTGCAGACGAAATTCAGCACACTTGTGCATGAATGTTGACGTCTGGCACATGTAAGCGTCTCGTCCTTATCCCTGATTAAAGTCAAGTCTTCTAATAAGCAGCTCTGTGTCTGCTGCATGTGTCCTCATTGTCACTTTGGCTCACTCTTTAAGTGAGCGATTAGTCTCTAGCATTGTAGCACAGCAGGTGAAAGCAGACACACATTTATTTAAGATGAAAGAAAAAGGAAAAGTGAACAAGTGACTGGTAGGGGGGTGTTGTTGAGGGTTGGGGTCTGTCGTGTCCCTCCCGGAGGCTCCCAGGAAGTCCAATGCTGTCGGCAGGCAGCATGCCACCGGATTATCCACTTATGTGCCGCCTCATTTAAGGTGATCTGCCCAGGACACGGGTTTGCATTGTCAAAGTGAATCTCAAAACATGATTTTGAGGCCAAATGTTTTTAATAAATGTAACCGGTTTTAAATTAGGCCATAAAAAAACAAAATGTGGGAATAATGAAGCTCTGTAAATGTTTTCCGGATGGAGCGTATTATTGGTTTTAATCTCTCTCATTTGTCACATCAAAACAATGCAGACTTGATTTGGATGAAGACACAATATGATGGAAAGTTGCCAACAGGGTTTTAGAAAGTCTGGTGCAACTGACACAGCAGTCCAACTTTCCATGCAGGGGAGGGGTTTTGCCCGAGCAGAGATTCAAGCTGAACTGTGTGGCGCAAGACATTTCTTTAACTGACCACTATGATCAGCTCACTTGAGAAAAAAAAAACATTTTAGGAGTCCCCAAACATTTTTGCAGTTTAGGTACTTTTTAGGATCTCTAAAAATGGATGGGTACTATCTAATAAAGAAGCAGTCATCAGTTAGGGTTCATGGACTTGGCCATGTTGTTCTCACAAAGATATTTTTCAAGGAACCCCAAAATATGTATACTTTTTTTTCCTATGATTACAGTGCATTATGTAATATTGGATGAAATTCTCCAAAATTGTCACAATGTGCACCATGTAATGGAATGTGATCACAGTTACAGTAGTGTGAAGTCAGATCTGACTGCAGGGTAAAGACACCTCAGCATCATTTCAGAAACAAAATCATTAAATATTTCATATCACCGGCAGGGAAATGTTCCATGTTCTCCTGAATGCCACGCTACAATTTCAGAATGCACAATATACACAAGCGCCTTTTGAAATATTAACAACAAAGAGAGTCTGAAAGGAAAGAGACGTGGCTGTGAGTTGTGCTTTTCACGCGGGGATGTGCACTGAGGGAGTGTCAGCAAGCAGTGAGCCAGGGCAACAACACTGCACGTGCTAATAGCATCAAAATCTTTTGCTCCCAATTTTTAAACACACAACTAAAATGTTCTTTTTTTTTTTTTTTTTTTTTTCTGCAATGCATGAGTTCGTTTTTCTTTCTTTTAACTTGCCGAACGGCGATTAATCACAACTGTGCAAGAGTAATTTGTTAATTTTTTTTCAGAAATGTTAATTTATTTTGACATTTCAGACAATTTACAAACATAAAATCCTACTCATCCTATGTGAAGATTTTTTTCTGACATTTTAATGTTTTTGATGTATATGTTGCTGTATAATGTAAGTTTCCCTCATCAGAACCATACAAACATAAAAAGGTGTTGACTTTTGGGGTGTGTGTAATGTGTGCATTTTAATTCATTTCACAGAAGAAAATTGAGTGATGAGCTTGATCACGGAATGAAATCAACTCATACATAAATCAAGGTAGCAGTGTATTTCCTGGGCTTTGCTTACCTGAAAACATCCCACCCCCATCCTGCCACAGCGGTGAAGAGTCGCGGGCTGAGGTCTCGTGCAGGGTTGATGGGATAGCCGCAGTTCAAACCCATGGACACGGCGATGGCCAGGATGATTAGGCCGATGCACAGAGGCTCCATGCCTTTGGGGGCGCCGATATTCCTCGAATCCGTTATGGCCAGGATGCACAGGATCAACGCAGCACTTCCTGCCACCTGACAAGACATATAGACTCAGTCCGTCAAAACACCAAACCACAAGCAACTAAATTAAGATGCCGCTTTTAACGGGGTCTTTTTAAATTGCAATCACCCGTGACCTTTCTTGTTTGGTTTAAGCTTATTACATGACTTCCCCTTTACTCTGCTGGCTTCTCAAGGCAGCTTTATACTAAACTTATGGCTGTTTCCATACAAATCAGAAAACAGCAAATGTGATGAAAAATCCTCCTGTATGACTTTTAATTTATGCAACCCACATCAACATATCCCAAACACGTGATATCTATTTTCAGCATTGTGCGCAATTGTTCACTGGTCGGCATACGAATCACATCAACGTTAACGTTCATGCCCAAGAGTGCACAGTATGTGTACTCTCAAGCATCTTTACATGCTCTAGTAGTTTCTACATCCAGGACAGTCAGTGTTGCGTAACATTATTTGCACTCCTCATCATCAACGAATCTATATGGAAACCAAGAGGACAGAACAATGGCCAGCCAAAGTTTCGTCTAACCTAGCAAACATACAGGTACTACGTAGCAACACCGAAATTGAACATGGCCTCTTTTAGTTATTACCTGGTCGAGGAATCCGTTGAGCGTAGAGAGATGCTTAGCAGGATAAGATGCAAATATTCCAGCAGTGGCGTTCTCTCCGCTAATGATGAATTCTCCATTGCTAAATTCCATTAAAGCATCTATGAGAACAACAAATGCAATAGAAGAACAGTGAAAGCACAAAATGCACACGTAGACATGGAATCAGTCATAGAAAAGATTTTCAAACACAAAGGAGCGTAGCCAGAAAATGTTCGGATAAAAAACACTTCGGTGAAGGGAGGCCAAACATGCGTACAGTGAGCGTTTCAGAAAGGTAATGATTTTAATTGACCTTGACTGTAAGAATTGAATATCCTTTACTCAAGACACATTTTTTTAGAGCTTGCATTCAAGTCAGTGGTATGTCTATTCTTTAAACATGTGAGTATCAAGGGTTCCAAGAATAGTCTGTCCTTGTGGAAATGGCCAAAAAAATAAATCACACATCAAAATCTCCACTGATGTGAGGGACTGGCCATGGGCGTGGCTAGACTGTGACAAGGGGTGGCCACCGCATAGGTCGGCCTCAGCAGAAATTTGAAATTGCCCGAGTCCTTTTTTAAGATAAACATTTTCACTTACCATAATTCAACAAATATACGCAGCAGGCCCCAGCAAAGGCCCCTAAAAACTGTGCGGCCACATACACGGGAAACTTCTTCCAGGATATCTTGCCCAGCATCATCATAGCTAGAGTGACTGCAGGATTCACGTGGGCTCCTGGAGCAACACAAATGCAAACACATCATCATTGTGCTGATGGAAAGGGCTCATATTTGTGAAGTGAGTTGAGCAGCTTAATTAAGACAAAAATAGCCATTTGCCAGCATTTATGTAGAAGCACTTACAGCACATTATAGTCAAACTTTTTAGGCGTGGCGTGAATTACGCATTGATCTTTCCCCATTAGGAGCAACGTTTGATCCAACAGTCTGTGCATCTGCTGGCCAGCCACAAAGGTTTTCAGAGGGCGGCACTTACACTTACTTACGAGAGCTCGTTTACAGCTGGAAGGACCACAATGGCATCGCCGGAGATCCAAGAGCAACAGCTTAGCAACAGCTTGCTGGTGGTACCAGCAGCAAAACAGCCAAGATTCAAACATCCAAACCCTCTGTGAGTGGGGAGTCTGCTCAACCAAATGAGCCAAAGTCACCCGGCAAGCTGCAACCAGGAGCTGGTGATAGCTGGTGACCAGCTAGTCTTGTTGGTGTCACCAGCTCGCAGCAGCGCAACAACAGCATGTTGGTATGGATCAGTGGTAGAACAGATTGCCCGGTGGCGGAAGGTTCAACGAGCTTAGTTAGCTAGCTGTCAAACCATTTTTATCGAGAGCCACTTTGTAGCTGTGGCTTCCCTCAGACTCCAAATAAATGATTAATCCTCTCATATTAATACATATGCACAACAAATGGATTACTAGTTTTGAAATCTGAAATACTATTGTTAAGTTATTGTTCAAATTACTGTAAAAAAGTAATTAAAAAAATCTCAACATTATTATCGATTGCAAATGCAAATGAAAGTTCGGGACAGATTTTAGCAAGGATCATACGAGTTGACATGATTTGCTTTTGCGGGCCATATAAAATGACACGGCGGACCGGATCTGGCCCCCGGGCCTTGAGTTTGATATCAATGAGCTCCACCCTTCACCGACATCATCCACCCTAAAACTCCAGAGTGAACAACATTCCATCCAAATGTTGCGGGTCTGCGCTGACAGTGTGGGCTCATTTATTTAACACTCTGGGATCTTCGTTTTGACCTCTCTGTGGTGACACCGCCAGGGGGCATCGACCATGCTTCCATTGTTCGTCTCCCCATCCTGTTCATAAACACCGGGCGCGACAAAGCAGCCAGAAGCGGCGGGCCCGATTGCTTGTGACATAATCTGGCTGAAGCGGCTTAAGGCACACGTAGAGCGCGGGTCATTAGAGGGACCAGGATGTGTCACACTTGCGCTCCGCCGTCGTCCGAAATGGGGGACTACAAAGAGGAGACAATTGTGTTTTCTTCGGCGACGGGGGCCTCCCGCCAGGGAAGTCTTGAAAGGCAGGCTCGTCACACCTGACCCCCTACCTTCCTCTCTGGAGACCCATGCCCCTGTAAAGCTCATTAGTCCAATACCTATGATCATCTTCAGACATGTCGTCCCACAGAAGCTTCCTACTGTGCTGTGGACCCCGGGGCCCAATGGCCCAGTCATGCAGCAGAATCTCTCCATATATTAACTTCCTTGTCCTCTCAAGCCTTATTGACTAGTATTCTCAGTAACCGTGGAGTGAACAACGAGACAGTGCAAGCATCATCCACTCCAACCAACTTGTTGGTGCAGACAAATTACACCGGCCACTACATCTGAATCAGAATCAGAATCTTTGTTGGCCAACATAAAGAATTTGTCTCCCGCTGTTGGGGGCATTCTAGTAGTACCACAGGAAGAAAAGAAAAAAATACATTTTGGATATAAACACAAATGTATAAAATTTAGAGACTCGTTAGCAATATGAAGCATCCAATTAACTGTTCAAATGATCCAGAGCTGCAAAGATGAATCTAGTAATAATAGCAAGAAAGAGTATAAAATGGCAAGCTAGGAAATTATAAAAATATGGGAAGAAGGCACATCTCAGCGATACTGCTGAGGTTTCATTGGATCATATGTATGATTTTTAATCTTCATTACTTTCCATGGACTAACAGGCGATGACTGAAATATCAGTCTCCTTTTCTTCTAGCTCAGATTAGATTTAATTTTTTTCTTGGGTTCTCCTCAAATGCTGCTCTTGTCTTTTTTTTTCTTTTGACTTTGTAGGTTGCAATTATTTTGGTGCAATTGCGAATATTTCTTCTTCACTGTATCAATTATAAAAATGTATGGATTTCATGCTTTTTCAGCCGCGTAAATAGCAGCTATTTGATTGGCTCCCCCACATTTAGGACAAGTAGGTGCTTTTACCTGAAACCCCTCCTGCAATATAGGCGGCCATCATAAGTCCCAGAGTGAAGCCAAGGTGGATGGAGAGGGGCTCCCCTAGAGCTCCCTTGCTCAGGACCGCCTGGGCCACTGAACCACATCCAAAAAGCTGCGAGACACACAGGGACGAGAAGCAGCTCATTGTTGTTGTTGTTTTTTTTCCACCATTCCAATTATAGGCAGCCTCAACACTAGCCCCTTGTCTAACAAGAGCCTCCAACTGCCAGATGCAATTTGTCTGAGCAAAATAAAGAATCCCCCCACTTAGTTAGGACAAAACAAATGAGAGCACTCATCCACACATAAGAAGTCTGCACTAATGGGTCACAGTCATTGAACTTATGTGCTGACAGGTGGAGGTGAAAAAGAAGCTCGCAGATATACCAAATGTATATTTGTAAGGACATTTGTGATGCTGAAGTTGTTCCACATCAAAGTGTGCGCTATGTGTCTTAATAGAGACACATATGTGACAGACAGCAAAGTCCCACGAGAGGTAGAGAGACACCTAATTAGAAGCTTTAAAGCGGCGGTTTAAGCTGAATGACAGGTGCACACAGGCAGACGGGACGGCTACTCACTATCAGGACAAATATCCCCAGAAACTCAGCCAGGAACTCCTTCAAGATGTCTCGCCTCAGGGCAAATCTTGCCTTCCACTTTCTTCGGCATTCACTCTCCATTTCCCCTCGTCCTGTTATGTGCTCCTTGCACACAATAAACACATAACGAGAAGGAGAGGCGAGAAGCGACGATGCTCGCTGCAGGTTGCCGCCTCCCACTCCATGCCAGAGCCCCGGCGGGATGCACCTCCCTTTGTCACCACTAGTGGGGCTACTTTGGACACCAAGTACTAACTCGGAAAAATAGCTCTCTAAATTCCATCAACAGACTAATAATGGTAGCCCTATACTGGCATACAAAATGAGGATCCCCTCAAAAAAGTGTATTTAATATTATTCTAAGTGAATGTAACCTCACGACCTTTTTGAACATAAACACTGTGCTTAAATATTGGAGCAAAAAATACCGCCAATATTAATTAGAAAGTAGTGCACAGAAAATTTGAAAAGAAACTGTGCCTCAATAAATGTTTTAAAACAAACAGATTAAGTGCAAATATATTTAACCCAATCGTTAAATGCACCTGAAATGTAATTGGACAGTATACCCTTCACATATCAATAGAGGAAGCCCACTAAGGCAATTAAAAAAAATCAATTATTCTTCTGATAATTGCTTAATTGTATATATTGTATTTTGCAATAATAGTGTAAACACGAGAACATTTTTGCCCGTTCTTCTTGTTCTGTGACTTTGAGTGTGTATGGCTTTAAAGGGGAAAGCCTGGTGTGGTGAGTGACATGGGCGTTGCCATAAGAGAATAAAGTTGGATCACTGCAGAGCTTCTGATGAACCCCAAATGATTAGAATTTCAAACTAAAAAATTTAGAACATGCAAGCTAATTCCCCATCATTGCCATTCCAAATGCAACCTGTTCAGCTCATTTGGAACATCTGCTTTCCACTCTCCAATTCTTGCCACATTTCCAATTTTCCACACTACAGGTACAACAATTAGTCCACAAATAATCGATTATCAAATTAATTGAGATATTTTTTTTTATAATCAATGAATCATTCAGGTACCTTTTTAATGTAAAATTGTCCAAACGTCAAAATTGCAGCTTCTCAACAGTAAATATTTAGCAATCTAACATTCTATATGAAGGTTGGCTAATTATTTTTGTGTGGAAACAAAATAATGATAAAAATAACAGAATCATAATTAATTTGTATGAGGATTGACTGAACTTTCAATTTAAAATAAGGTCATGCTTTTGAAAAAGGGGGTGGAAGTTATATTATTTTAGAATCTGATTCAAGAAAAACTTGCACCAACTTTCACCAGATTAATCGATTGTGAAAATAATTGTGAGTTGAAGCCCCATTTCATTCATTAGTGAATAAAATCTATTGTAGGCATATTATGCAACATTACATTAGTGATGATGTATGTATATATATTCATATATACATATATATGTGTGGATATATATATAATTTTTTTTATTTATTTGTATCTTTTTTAAGGTGACCACGTCTGTAGTCGGAGGCCGCGTCCATCCAACAGAGGGAGCTCCATGAATGCGTTACACAGTCTTGGCTGAGATGTGTCACCCCCGTCCGTGCGCCTGCCGCCTTATCTTCCATTCACTTGGTTTTGTGAAGAAGCGCTCAGGCGACATGCTTGAAGATGCGCATGTTTGCAATGCAGTCATCATTGTTACTGTGTCTATGCGCGTGTAGTAGTAGTGTAGTAGAAGTAGTAGTAGTAGTAGTAGTAGTAGAAGGAGTAGTAGTAAGTATTGCGTTACATTTACGTCGAATTTACTTTAGTAACTTTAAACTGCACTTGCTACAGTGGTTCCAATGCAGGATACTTTAGAATTTTATTGACTTATTTTTAAGAAATGCTATATTTATACCATTACATCAATGTATTTTGGGTTTTTTCAAATACTTGTCAGTGCAGTTTCATAGTTTGTAGTTCTCTCTATGTGTGTGTACAGTATGTATTATTGTTATTAAATAATTACTACATTTATTCTATTTGAATTACTTAAATAACTTTGTGGGTACTTTTGAGAAAAGTTTTAATTTGAGATACATGTTACTATATATGACTTTTTTTTTTTAAACTCTCTTACTCTAAGCTACATTATGTTAAACCTTTACTTTTCAATTATTACATTGCCTGTTGACAGTTCAGCCTACAAGAAGTGGACGTTGAATTTAACAACAGTAGTTTTCTAAATTAAATTCCGGTAATGTTCGACTGGTAAACCTATAGTGCTGTTCAATGAGTGTAAACAAAGACACATAATTTAGGACCAACCCTTGTAGCTGAATTTGCTTTAATTTGTAATTTGATCAAATGCATAAAAGTAATATTGCTGGACAATATTTATTCTAATGAAGGAGTTTTTCCACAGAATACTTTGTTACGCAACAAATTATTGGGAAAACGTTTTTTTTTTTTAGAGGAGTCATATTATTTCAAACAGTACTCTTACTTGAGTAAAACTTGTGACTACTCCACCCACCTCTGAGTAAGCAGCAGTGGTGGTAAAAGTAATGCTGTGTCATTAGTAGAAGAAGTTGAGGTAGTGTTGGTGGATAATCTGCGATTGATTTTTTTTTTTTTTTTTATTCTTTCTGGGGAAAGGCGCGATTTGTGGATGTTTATTGCGAGGCTAGATGGAGGCGCTACGTGTGGAGGATTATCACCTGCAGGAGTTTAGTAGTGTAGAGTAGTAGTAGCAGCGCTCATTTCCATGACATTTTAGGGAGGTCGATGGTCGTTTGGCACCCCCGTGTCACTGAGGAAATAGTGGCAAACAATGAAGGTGTCGAAGAAGTGCGCGTGGAAGTGGGAGATTAAAAATGCACGCACGGGGGAGAACGAAAGAAGGAAGGAAAGAAAGAAAGAAAAACACTTTCCCTGGAAGTTGCAAGCAAACACTATGGAAAGTGATGAGGAGTGAATCACCGACGAGTGGGTGTGGTGCGCGTCTCTCTTCCTTAACTTTATGGAAATGTGCGGACGAGAGCGGAATAGAGTTAGATCGGGGGGGGGGGGGGGGGGGGGGGAGGAAAAGAAAGGACAGCCCTTCTGTTGTCAGCCCAATGAAAGCGAGTCTTGAGTGACACCTGGCTATAAACCCACGGAAGGAAAAGCCCAAAGTCCACATCACCGTTCACTTACTTACTCGCTCGCTCGGCCGTGGGGGGGACGCAAGAGAGACGCGAGAAGCGACGCAGCGATGACTTCCAGTGAAATCCACATGCCCGCGGAGATGAAGAGCGACCCGGCTGCCCTCATGGCATCCTTGCAGCTTATGCCCACGCCGGTGCCCAACCCGGAGATCAAGTACACCAAGGTCAGTCGGTCCACCTTGCGTCGCCCGAGAAGGGGGACTCGTCCACTCAGTACGTTGCGCTGCAACCTGGCTCATGCACTTAGATATATCTATTAAAAAGGGGGAAAGGTTATGGTTAGTTAATATTTTGCAGAGGAAAACCTTTCAAAAGTTACACCACAAGTCAAGTCCAAATTGATTGAGTGAAAAGTTTTTGGTATGTAAAAAAGTAGACATAAACGCTGCACATCAATTACATAAAAGCAATGCACTCGATGAGGAAAATCTAATTAACAATCTGATTTAGTTTTTTTTCTTCTCCAAATAATTGAATTCAGTAAGCACTAAAATACGTTTTCAATGAAAAGAAAGTTGCAATGTTTTTAAATTTCATAATACATGGAATTTTAAAGATTCAAAGTAGAAACTATTAGTGCTACGTTTTGGCTTATTCATTTATCACAAGATTTTATTGTATTTTAGTTTGCTGTTAGGTTGATTGAGACATGCCGCTAATATTTTGGTGAACTTATTTTGCTACAAAATATAAGGAAACACCTCTCATTATATTGATGTTTACTTATCTAATTCACCTTTAAACCACAGATTAAAAAATATGCACAATTTAAAATTGAGAAAAAAAAGCAAAATACAAAATTCACAACTTCAAGATCTATGAACAAAGTTATCTTTTAAAGTTTGAAAACTACAGCCACAATAAACATCCTTTCATTAATTTCTCAAACAACATTGTTGAATTAAAACATCCCTAGCATTATTATATTTATCTTTACAAAAGTCAAATTGTGACATTTTGTCTTCAGACTGTGCACCTAATATTTTCTTTTCCTATTTTCTGCATTATATGTTAATAGAGGACACCGGGTAGAAACAAACGCATGTGAAAGCCTTAGTGAGGGAATATTACAAAGCCACCATTAAAGTGTCAGATTTTAAATTACAAGCAAGAAAAATCCACAATGATGACAGCGTTTTACCGCAGTAGTAGCAAGCAGTGTGTGTGTTTATGCTGATCACTGGCTCGTAACGTGTTCATTTTGCGTAACTAAGATTGCTGTCAATCATTGTAAGCATCAGTGGGGAAAGGTGAAAGTAAAGTCTTAGTATGTGTGGTCTCCTCGCTCACAAGAAAGCCAACAGTAAGAGGCTAATGGTAGAGCGACAAAAGTTTGGTTGGAGCTCGGGGCGATATCGCAAATGTTTCTGGATGTGGGAGGAGGACAGAGATGCAGAAACAGCTGGAGAAAGGAGTCATGCGAAGATGTTGATTTGGCTTGTGAAGCAACTCGAGCAGCACCACTGCCAAAAGAATGTTCACTTAAACAGTATTGCATATTTGTGCTGAGTGGTTCAATATTTTGCCAACGCTGTCTGGCATCAAAGGAAGATTGTTACCATATTTTAATTTAAGTACAATATATCATTAGCCTCACAGCATAATGAACAAAGTCATTTTCAAACGTTTTGGGAAAGAAGGTTCTTGTTTCCCCCATTCAACATTTATGGATTACCATGACCTGAATGACTGCGACTCCACACAAGCAGATAAATAAAGGAATAAAGAAATAATAATGAAATAAATTAATTTACCACAAAAGTATTTTATTAATATTGTGATATTGTGAAAAACACATTGATTGTCTGGCATTGACCTGAATTTCTCGATCAAAACGTGTTCTCGTAGTTTCCCAACATAGTGAAATGAATGTGAAAAATGCTAAATTAGTCACAATAAACATAGCATAGGCAATTCTGCTAGGAGTCTAACAATATATATATATTTTTTTTTTCTTGTTTGATTAGAATTTATGAATTTTTGAACGCACGAAGCTGGTGGATTTTAGGCTGGCACGGGGCACAACATCAGAGCCCCTCCAACTCCTCCCCAAGCCCAATGACCATTATCTCTATCAGTCAAGCTCTCAACAGTGGTTAACTTTATTTATTTATTTATTTATTTATTTAAAATCATGCACTGGTTTGAAAAAAGTCATCGATGGTAGATTATTTTGATAAAGAAGAAGTTTCACATACCTGTCTCATATCTGCGTTGCTCAAGCACCCAAGTAAAGTAAAGATACCAGAAATAGTATCTACTGTACTCATCAAGTAATGAAGGATTTGTACTTTGTACTTAGTTACTTCTCACCGCTGTTGGGAATAAGTTTTTTTATGATAGCGAGATAAAGGGGCAGCATTGGATGATAGTGTGGCGCAAGTCCATTCAGTTCCATAATTGCTTTCTGAACACATACCTCGGTGCCACAAGTGCAAAGGTCACGCCGCTGCTGCACTGCAAAGGGGATGGTGTGTGTGTAAGAGAGTGTGTGTGCGTGTGTGTGTGTGTGTGTGTGTGTGTGTGTGTGTGTGTGTGTGTGTGTGTGTGTGCGCATGTGTGTGTGTCAGCCCTGAGCTGCTCTTCCATTCCCTCATACAGGAGGAAATGTTTGGGAGCGACTTGGTGAATTAACCCCAAGGAATTTGGATCATCCAGTCCCGGATGGTTTGGTGGACACAGGGGGCACAAGGGTCCTGATTTATGGGCACCCCTTGCATGGGCTCTCCTGTTGTCCACCCGGCTGACTGGGAGGGAAACAGGCAGCCCAGCGTTGTGGCTCATCGGCCCACAATGCAGCCACATGCCTCCCTCACGGATTTCTTTCGACAGTTCAACGTATATGCGTCATTCGAGAATTTGAGGAAAATTTGTGCGCTGACATTTTTGAAAAATCGCCCATTTATTTGATCATATTTTTGTCATGTTTTCAAGATAAACAGGTAATAAATGATCATGTAAACTCATTCATCCGGTTCAGATTTTTTAATCATCACCTAATATTTCAGTCAGATAGATACTGAAAAAGAAACTATTGCTGCGATAAACTATTGCTGAATAAATCATTTCCAATAAAATCAGAAACGTTACATTTATTTTGATTACAAGAGGGGGCTCCAAATACACAGTGTTGCAAACCAATGCTAATGTATGACTTTTTGCTCAATAGCACATGCTCGCTGTGTTAGATGCAATGCTAACTGGTCAGAACAAAATTTTGCTATTACAATTAAATAAAAGAAAATCTTTGATATTGTTTTTTTTTTAATGATAATATGACTAAAAGGGTTGAGATAATTCATGGCTGAAAAAAATCTGAGAAATAAAAATGGGGACTGAGTTCTTCTAGGTCAAGTCAAGTCAAGTTTATTTGTATAGCCCTAAAGGTGAGTGCAGTTAGCTTGATGTAATTTTTGCTGAGTCTTGCAGTTCATTTTTTTGTCTTCCCTGAAATGGCTTTCATAAAAGACTTCCGGGATGCAACTTCAGAGCATAGTTACATTAAAAAAATGCATATAAATAGAAAAAAATTAACCTGTACAAGGAAGTCATATCCTCCAAATTATCCGAAAAATATTATTAAAGACCTACGTATTTATTGTTAGAGTTCATATCTAAGTAGGTCAAGCGGACGGGACAATAGAAAAATATAAGCCATTTTAAAAGCTGCTCAGGAATTATTTGGTATTCTGAGAATCACTTTGAATGCAGCTAGTTACATTTAGTTTCAGAACAAATAGCATTTAATGAATAAGTGTACTGAATGACTGATGGCTGAAATTTCACAAAATCACCTCTAATTCCGCAATGACACGATCGAGATGATACGTTCAGTGTCACAGTCATTGCCTCTCCCAGCCGTTACACAAACAATGCAGCGCAATGAACTATGACATCTGAGTGACCCCGTGAGCTGATACAGTATCGTTATTGACGATAAAGGCGATTGAGGTTTGCTCCTTGTCCTTCTCACCCGTTCGTGAACTGTGCTCTCTAAAACACAACTGTATTGGCTTATTCAAATCTTTCTAAGAAAAAAAATCTACTATAGTCACTTTGACCGACAAGCCCAAAAATATACAATGAAGGAGGCGGTCTTTTTTTTTTTGTCACCGTGTTCCCCCTCTCCCACTAGCCACATTTCCATAGCATGAAAGCTCCAACAGCTGGCTTACAAAACGCAAACAGTTTAAAGGTTGTCAGGACCACGACGGAAGCCATAAATAAAGGCAGTCATGATAGATGATACTGATGCTTTTTGCTGGCAAAAGAAGGGAGGGGGTGCTCGTTGTAGGAATAATAAAGGAATGACGAGGGAATGTTTGTTGTCTTTGGGTGATCTTTTTTGGGGGGGTAGAGTCGTCCACGGAATACAATTGCATACAGAAATAGAAACAACATGCTTGTACTTTTAGTCAAGATCCGGAATTCTCAAAGTACGATACAAGTTGTACGTGGGGACTCTCAAGTGGAAGGAATCACTGAATTTAAAATAAATAAAAGTTACAACATTTTAAACATATTAGAATTAAATGTTGGAAAGTAATGTAATGTAATATAGATTCTAAACTTTTATTTTTTTTTAGCACAGTTCAGTTGTGTTTTACTTTACAATTTTATTTTGAAGTAGTCTCATTTTCAGACAAATGAGAGCTTGTTTCCCCTTTAGGTTCAAGGCATGGTTGTTTTAATATTACAACTGAATTTCATGACCTGGATGACTGAGACTGTAAACAGGCATAAAGAAAAAGAAAATATTTTGCAAGCACATTGATATGTTTTCATGGTTATTATGTCAAGTTGAAAATGACTGACTAATGATTCTGAAATATCTTACACTAAGTACAACCTCAAAAAATATTTCATCAACACAATGACCAACATTAAATATGATTACATTACTATTATTATAATAACCATTATTTAAGAGGGAAATATATTTGTTATTTAGTATCTCATAGAAAACATCATGAACCAAAATTTTGTGGAAGCAATGTTGGGTCAGTTTAATAAAATACAGTAGACACTTTATTTTTTTTTGCCTAACTTCTCATAAACGGTGAGCATCCAACCTAATAGGGGAGAAAAAAAATCCAAGAATATGCACGAGGTTTTACGGCGATCAAAATGAAGATTGTTGGGCCTTTATAGTAATGAGCATGTGAGGCGCAATTAAACTGCCCACTGTTGACAAATGGGTCATTTAAAGTGTACTCTCAGTGTGGGCTGGAGAATAGCGTTCTATTATGTTCCAGATCTGCTCATCTGTTCAACAGTGATAAATAGTGAGTGCCATAGGAACCTGCGCTGCGCAACCTGGCTGCCCATGTATTGTGTGACATGCACTCACTTTGGATGAAGAAGGGGCTCCATCAATCTGTCACTGATTGAGATAGTACAGACAGGGGGGGGGGGGGGGGGCTGCGGGAGGGGCTCCAGGATGCTCAACGCTGTCTACCGGGGGGTGTAAATTATGATGCGGCTTCACCGTGAGGGTGCGTAGCCCTGCTTCGCCAGAGCCTGACCTGCAGTTCTGGACTTTTTCCACTTCAAAACCACCATCTTGCTGCCATTAAGATCAAACACAGAGCAAGTTAGGGGGTACTGTGCGACTCAATGATTTATCACAAGCGGCACAGCTAGAATTCCCACCGCCGCCCCTCGTCTCCTCTCCTTCCACTTGCTTTACACAATCTCCCTGGCCACATCTCAAGTCTAAAGCATGTCTCCTTGATTGTGACGGTTTAAGTGCTCACCGTCCTTTAGATGTCCATTGGTGTGAAATGCCCACTTGTGCAGCCAGTGTAAATTTTAGTCGTGGCACACACGTCAACATGACGTCCCCGGTCTCTTAATCACGTTTGAGGGGAAGGCCAGTGACACGGAGGCAGCTCCATTCACTTCCTATAAGACCTCGCTTCTGCAGGCCTCCTGACAGAGAACGTGTAAATCCTCGAGGTGTGCTTAGGAAAAACACTGGGCTTCATAAATCTGCTGGAATCGGTTCCTTCCCCCCGGCGAACACGAGACGCAAGCACTTTTCAAGATGTTTATTTGTCTGTTGAAAAGCATCACATGTCTCGGACATGAAATGATTGCTTCCCCCAACCCCACCCACTGATCCCATGTGTAGAACATCTTTAAATATATCTTTGACCTGAGCTTTTGAGAATGATGTAGAGCCATCAAAACTCACAAAAACAAATCACAGAAAGTGAACAAATCAAGTGAAAAATTGATCCAATGCGTTTTTCAACTAGCAAAGGCAATTTTCGTTAAAAAAACAAACAAAAAAAAGCTTCATTTCGGTCAGTTGGTATAATTTTTTAAAAATAGTATTATTTATTTATTTTAGTGTCTAGGTTGGATCACTACTTATTAATTGCAGTCTACGTTCCCCTATATTTTTGTTGATGTGATAAAGCCACAGATTAGTTTGAATTATTGTTGTAATTTGATATACCGTACGACATATGTTTATTGGTAAGCTATCGTAATGAACGATTAAAAAAAACGCAAGCCAAAGTGTTGAGTAAACTAACAACTGTAATTAAAAATTGATAAACTCTTTCACCAGGATCGGACTGGGTAGAATCAAATCCGAGTCGGTTATTGCGGTGTCATACAAAAATGTATACGGTGGGATTCCTTAAGATTGTTCTTTGGGGGGGGGGCAAATGGCTTTCATTTTTTGACACGTGACGGCGAGAAGGAGAGCCTAACGGAAACGTCTTCAACAAACAAGTCCAGTTGCCTTAAATCAAACATTGTGGATTATTACGACCTGCGTGACTGAGAACAGACAATAGACAAGACAAAATCTGTCGATATAATCTATTCACACGCAAGACTTTTTACTTGCGTCTACACAGACACACACATACAGTCTAGACAAAGATGCACGGCAGTTAGCGACCGCAGGGTCATTTTGGTCCAAAGCTGCCAGCGTCGGGTGGCATCGTCTGCAGGGTCAAACAAGGCGGCAGAGCGCGCTCACTTGTAACTGCAGTAATTACCAACGAGCGGAAATGGAGGTCACGTGACCGAGGAGGATATGAAGCTTCCTGCACAGACGAGTCTCGCAGGTGTGCTAGTACAAGACTGTGGAATCTTGGCGTGTTGTTCTAAAAACACACACATTTGCACGCTTTGACTCCCTTTACCTCCACTCTAGTATGTCCATGTAAAAAACAAATAGGCGAAAAAATGTGTACCGCTGCAATTTTTTTTTTCTGCTGTGAGCCGCGGAGCTTCAGCAGCCAAACAGATGTTTGACTGGCTGCTTCAGCTTATTTTCACTTTTCTTAATTCTTCCCATCGCCGCCCAGTCATAAAACCAAATTACCCCACCAAAGCATACACAACGCATTGTTAATATTAAATACATGAACACTCTCAGAGGTGGTGTTTCAACTTGAATGACGTTATTTATCGCTGCGGGCTATGCCAAAAGAAACAGCGTCAGGGAATGAGTTATCATTTGAATCCCATAATGTGCCATATATATTACATTTAGAATGAACAAGAATTAATTGCAGATAACTGAAAGAGAATTTGCAGAGACAAAATAAGTTGCCACTTGCAAGTGGCATATTTCATTTTCTTAGGTGACTTAGAATAGTAAATGTCAGCAAAGGTATCACAAAATCCGGTAAATTTAACAGTTGGATTGAAGAAACTTCACAACTAAGTTAAGAAGACAACATAGGTAACTGGTTGTGCGTATGTAAGATTTTCAAAGCTTTAACTTGTAATATGTGAAGGTATAGAGAGTGTGAGAATTGGTTTTCCCGAACATGAAGACATCATGTGAATGCACGGCGGCGACCCGGCAGGGGATGGGAAAGAAAACACAATTTGTCATTTGAAAATGTTCACCCTTGCTCTTGTTTTCTCACTCTTGCGCTCTTTGCCCTTCTTCCAAATGATCCTAAAAGCAATTTTCGTAAACCTCGAGAGTTGATTTACTCGGCGGCCCTGTCATCTCAATCAAGCTCTTCAATGGAACCAGACAAAAGTCTTAACGCCAGTCCGAGGCCGAGGAAGGGCCGAGCCAAACGTGTCCTTTTCTTAGCGTGATTTAGATGGCGGCCCGCTCCGCTCCTCTTGCGTGTCTCCTTTTAGCAGCGCCTTGTGAGAGGGGTTACGCCACGCACAAAGCTACCCACCGTCTGCATTCTTGCCGGGACTGTTCAGGCTGTCAGGGGGGCTCGGCTGATTTAGGACTCCCCACTTCAGTGGAGCCTATAAATTCAAAAACTAATTCAGTGCTCTACGGGACTTTGTGTTTTTGTAGCTGGCCCCGCTGCTACTTATCGTTCCTGACAATTTTATGAAGTGCTCTTAATGAGCGGCAGATTAAAGGTGGCCTCTGATGGAAGGCGCCTGAGAATACTTGACTGGTTGAGACAAGCCTCGCTTGGCCTGTGTGCCAGGGTCACCGGAACAAAGGTGCCCCGAAAGGGAAGGTTTGATAACGTACGCTTCTGGGAAGTGCTACGCCATGATACTCAACACCTACTTTTAAGGTTACAATGAATTTATCAGGGCGGATACATTCCAGACCCAAACTAAAGGATTATAGGTAAAGAATGGGAAAGCAAAACGGTTGCATCAAGGTAACATTTCGAAGCTGTTTTCAAAGAACATTTTCTCCAAGTAGCTTCAAGTCATCTCGCTGGTATAAGAAATCAAAAGGAAGTGATGTCACGTCTTTTTGAAAGATCGTATGGTAAAGAGTTCTTTTAATTGTCGATTGTTTTCGTGAGGTTAAGATTTTGATGACTAGATTTCCGTTGTGAATAGATGTAAATTAGTTGGTTCCATGGTTTCTAGTTACGGACACAGGAAGTAGAGTGAGTTTTGGTGTGATGCAGATTGTACACCTACTAGGATAGCCAAAGATGAGAGACAAAGCACGTGTTACTGAGAAAGCGAACTGAAAAAAAAACTCAAATTAAAAACGACAAATTGAACGAATGACATCCCGGCTTCACTCTTGAAAATGAACAAATGTGGAATGTTTTTCACAAATATTTCTGCCAAATTCTGGTTAGTTAATCCAGCACTGAGTACAACATTTCAGGCGGCAAAGATGAGTTGATTGGTGCTTTCAGGTTTGAGTCCATTGAAGTTTTTCCAAAGGAGAAAGGCAGGAATAGTGTATATACAGAACGACTGGAGCCAGCAGATGTTCTCCTTGCACGCCATCAATCAGAAACTGGCAGCTATTAAAAACAGTCTTCCTAATGGATCTTAACATGTCCAACCAAGAGGGTTTTTTTTTTCTTTCTTTTTCATGCCTTCATTTTTACATCAAGGTCTTTAGCGTCGAGCAAGGACAGTTCCTGGGATTGGTTTTTGGTGATCCCCCATAAAGGCTGCGTATCATATACCATGTACGGAATCCCAGGCGGTTGTTTAACGCAAGGCTTGCTTTAACGTATCACAGAGACCGAGTGCGGCACGTGTTTTATGATCTCGTAAACGAGCAGTGATGTTGTGAAACGTGTGCTTAAGGGGGATGGTGGATGGGCGTCTGGTGTCTGATAGGGATTTATCGTTGTCCACGCCCTCACTCGCTTTTGTCTGGATGGTGGAGTACTCCCAAGAGAGCCGTGGTGGACACGTAGGAATCCTCAGACAACATTTCCAGAGATTCTCCCACATCCTTTACGCAAGAGTCTGGATGTGCCTCATAATGCTACATCCTGCTGCCAATATGCCGCCATAAATACTTCACTTGTAATGCGTAATACTCACACATTAGAATGACACAAGACTAGTGGTTCTAGTCTTAGATGTCAAAAAAAAAATCTGATTTTCTTGGTGAATTTGAGTCATCATCTGCTTTTCTTTCTTTTACATGGAGTGCCCCCTGGTTCTGTTCCGGGACCTATATTTTTTTTATTTGTACCTGCCTCTCCTCAGGGCAAAAAAACTGGCATCTTATTTCATTTTTGTGCAGATGACTCCCAAATTTCCCTTCCATTGGAGAGAAAGGTCCCTGGTGCTTACTCAACTGCCAAGCTGATATCAAAGCTTGGACAACTCAGTTGTACCGACTAAAAGTGCTTTTCCATCACAGGTTCCAGAACAGCTTGGCTTTGCCTCACTTGGCCTGGCTTGGTCTTTGTTGTTTCTCAATTCCAACGAGCACCAATCACCTAGGAGTGGAGTCGAGCAAACTGTGCTCGCAGTGTGCCACAATATTTTGCGAATTCTCAAATCTTGGCCAATTTTATTATTTTTTTTGAGGGCGTGGGAAATCAACATATAAATCGCAGTCAGTAGTGTTGATTTCATTGACGAAATCGAAATGACATTGCCTACAAAAGGCTTTGGGTCAAGATTTGTTGTCTTCTAACCATTCAAAGACAATCTTACAAGCATTTATCTTGACTAGGTGAGATTATTGTAATGCCCCACATGTTGATGTTCGATAGGCTGCCTCTTAATATTGCAGTACGCTGCTGCACGTCTGCTGACTGCTACACAAAAAAAAAAAATTACCGTTCACTCGTAAAGCTCCCTTGGTCTTACAACATACCTGAGTGATATTTAACAAACCAATGCTCTGATCTGTTTACTGAGGTCTGGATGGGATGACTGAATTTGTTTGGCACTCATCCTATTTTGTTCTATTCTTCATTTTATGATTTTTTTTTTTTGCCTTCCAGATTTTTATCAATAACGAGTGGCAGGACTCTGTCAGTGGGAAGGTCTTTCCAGCTTTCAACCCAGCGACTGGGGAGCAGATCTGCGATGTCCAAGAAGCAGACAAGGTTCTTTACTTTTCTTTTGCTGTTCTTTGAAATCAGTCAGTTTGTAATTCAAAGGTTGAATCATGAATTTATTTCCATCCCAGGCCGATGTTGATAAAGCAGTGCAAGCTGCTCGTCTTGCCTTTTCATTGGGCTCTGTGTGGCGGAGGATGGACGCCTCCGAGCGGGGCCGACTGCTCTCCAAGCTGGCTGATCTGGTGGAGAGAGACAGCATCTATCTAGCTGTAAGAGAACGTTTAATTTATATTTTTAATTTAAATGATTTGTGGTCTTCAAACTGCAGTGAAACTACAGTTGATGCATCGTTTTTGGCCCCCTGTTTGTTTATCTTTAAGATGTTTTCCTTGCTATTTAATACTCTTTCATGCTTTCTAAAAAGCATTTTTGACTTACTTCTGTGTCAAGTAAAAATAAATAAAATGTCTTTGCTCAGTAGGGAAACATATAACTGTAACTTAGCGGCTGTATTTGAAATTTAGTATTATCTTAGTTTCACATTTCAGCCAGGGGTGAGTGTAAAAACTGGAGCAGGATGGAGTTATGTGCGAGGAGCACAAGGTTATACAACATATTTCTCAAATGGCTCCATCCTCCCTCCATCTCTCCTCAGACTATTGAGTCACTCAACAGTGGGAAGCCTTTTCTGCCTACTCTGTTTGTGGACCTTCAAGGGACCATAAAGACATTGAGATACTTTGCCGGATATGCAGACAAGATCCACGGTACTTCGATTCCGATGGGTAAGGACAAAGTGGAGCTATGTCAACTATTTAAAGACTCATTTATTTGTATCTATTTATTTGTAAAGATGTCGTATTATAGCTACAAAGCTAGGTTTCATCTGTAGTCCCCAGCCAGGCTAATACATAAGAAAGAAAATATAACACATAAATATATGCATACATATAAACACATAAGAAAGAAACTATGACATGCAATATAAGTAACACAAGGGAAATGTAAGAAGTCTAGTGGTCACATGACTGATTTGTTTTCAGCCATAATTTGAGTTTTCTAAAGCTGATCAGTGTAGGACTCTCCCCGTATATGCAGAGGACCGTTTCACATGTTAGCAAATACATAGTTTGGTCTGAAAGTTATTATTCATTCACCACAAATATATCTTTGTTGAGTCATGTTTGTAAATTAACAATAAGCGTTTACATTTGTTGAAAAATACACTAGAAAAATGTTCTGAATAAAAATATTGCAAGTTGTTTGTTTATGTATGCCCTGTGATTGGCTGGCAACCAGTTTAGGGTGTCCCCTGCCTACTGCTCGAAGTCAGCTGGGATAGGCTCCAGCACACCCGTGACCCTCGTGAGGAGAAGCGGTTCAGAGAATGGATGAATGGATGGATGGATGGATGGATGGATGGATGGATGGATGGATGGATGGATGGATGGATGGATGGATGGATGGATGATTGGAAATTGCAATATTGGGGCTAGGGGGATCACTATTGTTTTATTTACCAAAGTTGTCAACTTTTCAGTAAGCTATCAAAGTTGAAATCAATGCAAAGGCAAACATTTATTGTCCTGAGGAGGCTGCCGCAAGTGTTGCCACTCTCATCGCAGTGAATGGGATGAGTCTGGGGGTGTAAAAAGGGAAAGTTGGCGGCACAAAAAAAGAGAGAGGGGGGGGGGGAATAATAAGAAAGGACATGGGAAACCTCCCGATACCGCTGTATTGTCCCTCTCAAAGCTTCTCTTGTGCTCGACTGCCAAAGCAACCACAGCGAGCGCTTTCCCAGGGCTTTAGTTTAATCTTTATTCCTCTCGTAGACTTCCAGAGAAAACAAACAAGGGTATTCCTACTGCCTGAATGATCCAAGTGCTCGTATTTGGACATCTGTCGGCTGGAGGAGCCGGCCACAACCGTCAACAAGGCGCGTTTAGCCTTTTACTAATATTATGTTGATCAACACGGACAGTGTGAAAGGAATGGGCGTCGTCCTTATATTCAACACATTTGTCCGTACAGTTTACGGTCTATTTTTCCAAAATGAAGTCAAGCAACTAGCACACGTCCAATTGCGTATTCCCCAAATAACAACAGCGTGTTTTGGGTTCTATTTTCCCATGATTTAAACCGTGCTCGCCATTGAATTGATCATTCCTGTCCAAATGTATATTGAGGCAGGGTGTCAGCTGAGGGCTGAACATTTCCCAAAATCAATTGTTTGCTGAGAGTGGGCACACCCTCAAGTAATGCAAGAGGAATGAGAGCGCCTTTCCAGCATGACACCATGTCCATGACCTTAAAACACTTCCACACATGCCATGTGTTGTTCACCACGTAATCTCTCACAGGGGTAAGAGGAAGCGAGAGTGTTGTGGGTGGATCCGCTTACGACGAACGAGCGTGAAGGGGCAACGCGGACTGACCGCTTTCACATGTTTCCTTCATTGAAAGCAAAGCCAGAGTTGAATAAACTTGTTTTCTTCTTGTGTGTGCACGTGTTCCTTCCCAGATGGAGAATATCTGACGTTTACCAGATATGAGCCCATTGGAGTTTGTGGACAAATTATCCCTGTGAGTATTACAATCTGCGCAAGTGACAAGCATCTTAATACAAATGGACTTTTAAGCAAAATACAGCGGTGCCTTGACATACGAGTGATGCGTCTTGGGAGTTTTTTTTTCTCGAGATATTAGCGGACAATCGGCTGACTCTTTGCTTTTACTTGTAACTGCATATTTGACTTAATTCGAGAAATGTGACAATGTTAGAAATGTGGTTGGAGAAACAATCAAAACATTTTCCACTCTCTGGCTGAAATCGAGTCACATTTAATGTCTTTCCTTAAAAGTGACCACACACGAGCATACAAAAAGTACAATATTCTAAAGTGATAATTTTCCTTATTACAGGACACAAACACATTTTTTTTTTTTTTTGAATAATTAATAATTAATGGCATGTCCATTCATTTTGGTGAGAAAACATGATTTGAGACAAAAGTGTCTTTACTTACAAGTGTGGCCATGTGACAAACAACACTCATACCTCAAGATACTACTGTATAAGCAAGAAAGTTTTCTCTTAGCCTCAGACAGTCAGTATTTATTCGAGCTCAGCTCTAGTTCACGTGTTGCGAGTTTACCACTTGGCCATAATGCGACGGGAGGAGAACATTTTCACACTTGACTCTGTTTAGACAGACTGAAAGGGAAAGTAAATGACTGGTGAGCAATGACTTATCATGCTTGACCTGTGACCGACCACCCAGAGCCTCATTCTAATGCATGATGTCTTTTTTTTATGTGTGTGTGTGTTTGTGTGTCACGCACAGTGGAACTTCCCTCTCATGATGACGGCATGGAAGCTGGGGCCGGCGCTGGCATGTGGAAACACTGTCATCCTCAAACCTGCTGAGCAGACACCACTCACTTGCCTCTACATGGCGTCTCTCGTCAAGGAGGTAAAGCATAAGATTCGGCTCAATTCGGACCACGACAGGGAAAAATCAAGGGCTGTCGCAATCGAATATTCTAAGAATCAATAATTCCATCAATGACACCATTGATTAATTGATAATATAAAAAGATAAAGGTCTTTGTTGTGTTGCCAATGTGTTTTGGGTTTTTATCTTGATGCGTGATAAAGTTTCTCCCAATTAGTTCGAATGCAATTTTCTGTAAAATCATAGGGGATACATTTTTTTTTTACCAATACAATATGCATTGATATAAGAATAAACAATTCAACACAGTGATTAATCGCTTTTTGGGAATGATACAATCCAATAAAGCCGATTTTCATACGATGTTCAATATAGTAACTGCCTTTTCCGTGAATAAAAATTAAGGGTAACTCCAAATGTATTTTTCATTGGATTTGATTTTATAACCAATTCAACATTCCTGACTCCAAAATCAGAGCAAGAAGCAGCATCCATAATGGAATCAGAATTGTGAAAACTTTATCAATCTCCACCCCAATGTTTGGTATGAACAAATTTGCATGGCGTTCCAACTAAGGTGGCGACAGATAACAGCTCATAAAAGGAACAGGTAAAAGCCATCCTTCGTGTCTCTGGCAACAAGACTTGCGTCTTCACTTGTGTAAAAATCACAAGTATGGTGAGGAGATTAGAAAAATATTATCCTGGTCTAGCACATCCTGCAAATCTGGAGACTTTCTGTCTGTGTCCTTTCTCTCTTTTGACGTTTTCTGCTTGTAGGGAGGTTGGGTTGGGTCCGGATTCTCCCGCATTGCCTGTGGTTTTACTTGGCTCTGCTGTCATCTCCGCTAAGGCTTATTTCCTCTCGTATTGTTTTGACAGGCCGGCTTTCCACCGGGAGTCGTCAATATTTTGCCGGGATTCGGGCCAACGGCGGGAGCAGCGATCGCTTCGCACATGGGCATTGACAAAGTGGCGTTCACAGGCTCGACAGAGGTACGTTGGGATGTAGAAGACCAACGAATAGTGACACAGTGACCAAGATGTGGGGAGCATACTGGATCATGAAACATCATTGTGCCTGCATTGGAGCCTAAATGACAAACAAATGAAGCCGGTGGGTCCCTGTCATTATTCCTTTTGGCAGGCAGCTCCAATTTTATCTTGCACATGTGCGCATATTTGCTCTATCGAGAGTATACAAACACATCTGTCGAAAACTCTGGTCCCTCCTCTGTTAACCATCCACAGAACATCCACGCACTATTGTAGCTTATATGACAAGGAAACAGTTCACAGCAAGCTAAATTATCAAGCATGTTAGGGAATGGATCCAACTGCATTCTTTGGCAACTCAGCAGATTCCTCTCCTGCAGACCATTAATACATATCTGAGATCTCCAAGTGCATACGATGATAAAAGCTTTTACAGTAAACCAAAAGCAGAGTGATAGTTTGAATGTTGCCAGCCAGTATTTCAAAAGCTCTTTTTTGTCAAATGAGCCGTGACCTGTTTGGATTATAGGGTCTATACGGTCTGTTTTGACTCTAGGAGTATGCACAGGTATGTGTTGTTAGCTAGCCTATGATAAGCCCCCACGTAAAGATCACAAGGAACCAAAAGCTGCACTTTCAAAGGCAAAGACATATCTTAAAGCTTTGATATGATCTGAAGCACTACACTTTGGTATCTTTTCCATTGTCAGAAGCTGGGGTAGGGTACTGCTTTTGGGCGCCTTCCAAGGGTGCAGTTAGCTGCAAGCAGTATTGGCGTCACGCTATACGGCTAGCAGCTAACTTCACCCAAATCCATGTACAAGAGCTCTACAGAAACAAACGCTGATTAAAAGATGTTGAACAACTTGTTTTCCCTCTCACGCAATCTTGCATCAAGGCACCTACACGTAGTAGGACAAACATATTTTTTGTTTTTAATCATCCGGACTTGATTGAACATTTCCCTTGTGAGTGGCCAACATGTTTTCCCCCCCCCCCCAACGAGTTTTCCTGTTGTTTCGTGTAATCTGGAATCAATTAGTGTGGAAAAGAGCCAGTGCTGTCAGAAGCTGCCCATGCCCAGACAGTGAGTCACCACAAAAGTAGTAGCGAGATATAGCAGGGAGAGGAGCATCTCCTCGCTCAGTGCTGCGTGTGGCTGCAGGTGGATTCGGGTTGGACTCCCCCTGCGGCGACTCACGTGAGTCTCTGACTCCTCGTGAGATAGTCTGGCAGCTCAGCATGCTTTGTTTACCTCTCATTGAGGACACGCTAGCCTCCCCTTTGTGAGCCACTACACTGATGAAAGACACATGAGTCGAAGGCAAATGTGCTGTGTGATTAAACTTGCGGTGCAGCGCCAACAAGGCACACCTGACTGTCGAGGAACCAAAGAAAAAGAATCTTTTGTTCATAGAGGCACTTTTCTTTGGTTAAAAGAGTTGAACGAGATCTCAATGACTCCGTACTAACCCTAACCCTCGTTTGAAACCCTAATTAACGATCCTAAAACTCGTTGGAAACCCTAGTCAGAAACCCTAACCCTAGTTTGGAAGCCTATTAGAAACCCTCATCTTAGAAACCCTAAAAGTAGTTTGAAACCTTCGTTGGAAACCCTAACCCTAGTTTTAAAACCTAGTTTGAAACCCTAACCTGGGTTTAAAACCCTAGTCGGAAACCCTAACCCTAGTTTGAAACCCTAATTAGGGAACCTAAAACTCGTTGGAAACCCTAGTCGGAAACCCTAATCCAGTTTGACAGCCAAGTAACTCAGATTCTACATTGTGTATGGAAACAAATGTCTTGAGGTCTAATTCAACACAACGTTTTTCATTGTGGTTGTATTTTGAAGTGTTGTCAAACTACACGTTATCCGACTCAAAGGTGTTCCCAGTATTTTTCCTCCCGCCTGCAGCTCAATAAGGTTTTGATTTCAATCAAAACTAAGCATTGCTATCATGGTAAAGGCAGATTGTTTTTTCAAATAGCTCTGGCATTAGATCAGACTGTGCTGGTAGACTTAATGAAGTGGCCAGGGACCGTTTCTCCACAGTTAAGAGACCACCCCAAGATGATTTACTGGCTCTTCCTGAAGTGTTTTCAGGTTCCAATGTTGATGAGATAGTAAATGAAATGCATTTGTATGAAAGTAGTAAAGCAGAATGCTTACTAAGCAAACCTCCCTGCTGATACATGAGCACTCCTCTTCTATTTTATGGCAAGCTGACAACCAACCACCTACACATTGTTCTCGCTTCCTCCCTCCCGAGTCCTTCCAAATATTGCTTTTTCGTTCCTTCCTCCAAAACCCATTGAGGTAGTGCCAGGCCTCACTACAGAAAGAATTGAACAACTCCGCTTAATTTAGTGAGGAGGCGTCGGGGCCTGCGTCACGATGACTTAACTTCTATATTTTCTTTCCCTTTAGGTTGGAAAACTGATCCAGGAAGCAGCTGGGAAGACTAACCTGAAGAGAGTGACACTGGAGCTGGGAGGCAAGAATCCAAACATCATATTTGCAGATGCTGACTGTGAGTTTATGAGTTATGCTTTCCTCATTTATACATTATGAACAAGTGTGAGCAAGATGCTATCAAGCATGGACAAAGATTGAGGTCTCAGAATAAACAATGGTATCCTCTTGCGGAAGTTCCCGCACATTTACACACTTTTCTCAGCGCCCATGCGTTGTATCGTCGGGACCATAGAAGGTGTGGGAACCCTGTCGGAAGACGTTGGATGGATGCGTTTCAGATAGATTTGAAGTGGCTCACCAAACTGTGCGAGGCCAGGCGTTCAAATGCTTTCAACAGCCGTGAGAGGGTCTCCCTGAGGTCTGTAAATCAGGAAAATAGACCCAGACTCAGTCAGTGGCTTTGGCTGAGACCCATAAATCACGGGGGTCCATTAACCCTTTGTGCGGAACAGCGGGGTCTTGTCTCTCAGGTGTCACATTTGCAAAAACGTAGTAGCCATACTCAGACCAAAAAAAAAAAATGTATGCCTTGCAGATGTGATTTCTGTAACTTCCATTTTTTCCATTTTGTTATCCTGAGCTGAAGAACCTTCATAAAGCTTTTAATGACCTTTAAATTGATGAGCTCCTCTTTTCTCAGTGGATCTGGCTGTTGAACAAGCCCACCAGGGCGTGTTCTTCAATGCGGGCCAGTGTTGCACCGCTGGCTCGCGTGTCTTTGTGGAAGAGCCCATCTATGAGGAGTTTGTCCGCAGAAGCGTAGAGCGAGCCAAGAGGAGGACGGTAGGAAGCCCGTTTGATCCCACCGCGGAGCAGGGTCCACAGGTGAGAGGGTGAACACCTTTTGGAGGGGGAGTGGGGGGGGGGGGGGATTGGGGCCTGATCACACTTCATGTCTCTTCTAATAACAGATCAGTCGGGAGCATCAAAATCGAGTGCTGGAGTTCATTCAGAGTGGCATCAGCGAAGGTGCCAAACTGGAATGTGGAGGAAAACCTTTGGGCGTGAAGGGCTTCTTCATCGAGCCCACGGTGTTCTCCAACGTGAAGGACGACATGCGCATAGCCAGAGAAGAGGTACGCACAACAGTTGCTATAGCTTTTAAGATGGTCAGTTTCATTTTTATTTTATTTTTTTATCTCCACATATCATGAAACTGCATCTCTTCCCACACTCTGTGGTAGCCATGTCGCATTATGTCACCTTATGTTTGAAAGTTCCACACTGATCACAAAGTCAATGTCATTCAAATTAATATTCAATATTAATATTTAAAATCAATGATGAAAATGTAAAGTGAATCCAAAACAGTTGTATTTGATCCATGTTCAAATAGTGCTTCCAAGAAAATTCAACATTTTGACCAATGTTGGGTAAATAAATAAATGAACAATAAATAATCAAAATAAATTCATAAAATACTATTTCAACTGATCTTATTATTGAATTCTGACATTTTTCTTAAAAAAAATAATAATAATTACAAAAAAATAAATACTACACTACCTACAATGTGCACCAAGGATTGGAATTTGCGGTGAAATGCATTTTGGTCCCATTGGACAATACATACTTAATTCTTATAGCAACAGAATATTACGCTATAATAATGAAAAAAATCTCAAAACAAATCAAGATGGAGTTAAAGAAAGGGTTCAAAAAAAGAAGGAATTTCCAAGTATTTTAATGAGTGTAATAAAAAAAAAAAAAAAGGGTGAATGAGTTCTTAATCGGCCCAAAGCAGTTTTTGCGTTTTCTTGCGACTAGACAATCAAACTGCGATGAAAAATTAAGTTCCTTGGGGGAGGTAACAATCTCGTCAATCACCATTAAAACCTCTAAGTGTACCTTTTGAAATGCTTTGCAGATTTTTGGACCAGTACAGCAGATCATGAAGTTCAAGACGGTGGAGGAAGTGATTGAGCGGGCCAACAACACAAACTACGGTTTGGCTGCTGCTGTCTTCACCAGTGACATCAACAAAGCCATGACCATATCTACAGCCATGCAAGCTGGCACTGTCTGGTAAGTTTCATTTACCGTTTCATTCCTCCACTCCTCTCCTGCAGGCAGTTGCTGCCCCTTGCGCTTTTGGCCCCCCACGCTGGCCATTTGCCATTTCACTATCATTACACAAGAAATGTTTCCTTTCCTGCTTTCTTATTATTCCTTTTCTACCCTGCAGCGTAGACATTCTAGATGTATAACACGCCAACGGAATACGACGACACACAACTAACTACAACACAATTGTATATGTAAATTGACACCTTAGTTTCTTTGTGTAATGAAATGGCTATAAAATGCTACGTCTTGATTTCACCCCTAATTGTTGAGTTTTCTTCTATAATTACGTGCAGATGGCTTTGGCTCAGGGGAGTTTTCTAGCTAACATTCAGCATGAGCCAAACATTTTTCACCACTTATCATAGTTAACTACAATCCGGCCCTAGCTAAAGCAACATTCACAATATGATGCCGGAGGCCTCGGCAGCCCCGTTTCAGACCACCGTGCTCAAAAGGGGGGATGGTGGTGATAAATCGTGATTGTCGTGGATGCCCGGTAAACTATTGAAATGTTTGCAAGGGTAGTCATGAGCGGATTATAATACTAGTGGGTCGTAATAAAATGGAATGAATGCAACTGATTTGGACAGTACATAATGGGACGTTCCACACCTTGTAGGCTAGCCATAGTAGCATTATATTCCGTGGCATCTGACACGCACCGTGTCAATGACAACTTGGCAAGACTTGAATACGAAGAAAACAATAGCCAATATCCCATGATGCATCACGTTCCTGGCAAACAAGGCTGTTGTGGCTGCAGTGAATTTTGTATCAACGTAGCCTTAGGAAATATTTCTCCTAACTGTGCTCAAAAGCAATCCTGCGTCTTTCTGCTCAACTTTTGTTTGGAACTTTCAGTCGAACCAGATTATTATTTTTCTGCCTCGAGAAATACTGGCTGTCAGCAATGAGTAAGGTTTCATTTACTTTTTCAAAAACTCAATTCAGTACATCCTCTAAAGTTGAACACAATTGGTTTGATGCTGATTGACTTTCAAATTGCTACAATTTTAACAACCGACCCCTCAACACAAAAAAATAATCATGTAAAGTCAGTTCCTTTGCTTTAGATTCAAAGTCTTGCCATTAGAAAACACTCATCAACTGTACCGGTAATGTAATAAGTTTCATATAAAATTCCTAGCCAAGTATACTGTTAACAACTGTAGACGCAACAAACTAATATTAATCACCCCCCGAAAACTTTCTTGTGGGTGCCGATGAAAAAGTAAAACATGTCATGATGAGCGATAATACACAGGAGTGATGAAGGTTTGATTCTGAAGTTTAGTTTGATTTGTTCAGCAAATAATTCCAGGAAGAAATGTGCCATTTATGGGGTGTTGAACTTTGTAGGATCCACTGTTTACATTTAAAAATGAATCACTTGAAGCACTCGTCAGAAACCGGATTACTGTAATTCATAGTTGTTCTTGACTGCTTCTTTAAATTTCATCATGCCATAGGCCAGATTGTGTAATTCACAATTTGTCTTCTTTTTTTACGACAATGTACAAATGATCGAATTTTAGCCATGACACGAGTTGGGGATGTAAGTCTTTTTAGCTTTGTCTCAAAACATTACATTCAAATGTTCCCGAGAAACTGGCACCAAATTGTGACATTTCCCCCGAATGAAGTCTTTATTCCGTGTTTGAATTTCTCCTGCATTGAATAATTCCATGTTGTCTTCCCCAGATGGCTGAAGTTAAGCAACTCCCAAATATGCGACTGACTACTTTCAGCTGTGTTTGCAAAAAACTAATGGGATTATGTTATCAAATCCAGAGGGTGGCTAAAATAGCAATGGCGCTGGTGATGATATGTTCCTCCATCCATCTTCATGAACGATGCTAATATATTTTTTTTCTTCGGCCAAAAATTCCATGTCGTGAGTCCAATGGACAAGAGTAAGAATGAATGTTTTGTGTACTTTTTTAGGATAAACTGCTTCAACGCACTCAGCACACAGTGTCCATTTGGAGGATATAAAATGTCTGGCAATGGACGTGAATTGTGAGTATGAACTGTCCACAAGTGTACACAATGAACCACAACATCACTAATATTGACTTTAGGGATTTTTGAGAGGATATAACCATATTCCTAGGCCAAAAATCTTTTGCCGTTAGTCACAGAGCAAAATGTGACCCACAAAAAAAATCCCATCATACGCTGCCATAACATTCACATATGCCAGTGGTGGGCGGTGCATCTTCGGTGGAGATTTATTTTTGCACTTTTTCCACCTTTTAAGACAACCACCATCGCTTTGCAATTGTAGATACCATACAAACTCCACAAAAAAATAAATAGTTTAGAATCAATATCAAGAACAAAATATCAACAATCACCCATTAACAAATTTAATAAAATATCATACTCACCAAAATCAATGATCATTTATTCAATTCTTGCAAGAGACATATTTTGCTTGTTGAACTTGACCTACTCTGCCCAACCAATCAGAGGACTCTGCGAGACAGATAAGCACCTGAGTGCTAATGTTTGCCTTTATGCCTTTCAGGGGAGAGAGTGGCCTGAGGGAGTACTCAGAGGTGAAGACCATCACAATGAAGGTGGTCGCCAAGAACTCTTAAGGCATCCTCTGGTTTTTTGGAAGAGGAGGTAGCATCTTCCTCAGTAGCGATGGGTGACAAACCATCAAAATCTCCATGGTGACTACAGGCTGTGACCGCTCTCCGCCCCTCAACCGCTCTCACCCCTCTCGCACCCCTCGGACAGTCGGCCGGTCCCAACCTGGCGACGTCCAGCTGACCCGAGTGTGTGCATCGGATCACCGCTGAAGCACCCCGTTTACCTCCTCCACTAACTCCACTAAAGCACTCACAAAGACAATGGGGCAAATCCCAATAACCTGCAACCGCTACACCCTTATCCCTCTTCAGAGCGTGTAGAAGCTGCTGCCGGACTCTGTCGCCGCACTTGCATTCAAACATTTCAATACCGTCTGTGTTGGAGGCAGTGGCGTCAAACCTCACGCGTCGTTGCTTTTGGCTTGGATTTATGCAAGCATGTGCCCCCTGGTTTCAAGACCTCTGATGCTGTCATTTGCCTCAGTTTTAAATGGATGAAATGTTAATTCCAAATTGATTTCTAATTGTCTTTGTTTTAACTTGACTTAACACTGTATGGTGACCTTTGACTTTGATTTGAACCTCTTAAAAAAAAAAAAATTTTACTCTCACCTGCTAAAAGAGGGCTAGTTGTGTTGGAAATTTTATGTAACTGATTGTCATTGATGTCCATCTATGTTGTGTTTATACAACCATATGCTATAAAATGATAAAATGACGATAGTTTTTTTTTTTTTCCAGTAAAAAGAAAAAATCCTATACATTGTTAGTCTGTGCGTCATTACTGTGGCTTGAATTTAAAATCATACAATAGCTGCTCAAGTTCCTTTCGCTTAAATGATTTCAGCAATACCCCTCATGACATCACAGGACAGGTCCCGACCAATCACAGCTCATCTATTTCCTGAGTTTCCAGATGACATTTGTGAGTTGAGCCATGATTGGGAGCAACCTGGGCAACTGATATCATTTTTCTGCGTAATTAATATTCCACAAATGAAATATCAACCTGAATAGCATTTTTAGACTGGTGGGGCCCACAGAAAACAATATTTGCCTTGACTTGCCATTTAAAACAGCGACACTACGTTGCCTTCAAAACACCCCCCACTAACTTAATGTGAAGATATAACGGAAATGATGCGCCAACTCTATTTAATGCATTACATTAAATCTAAATATGGTATTATTCTATGTTTTTAAGTATCATATAATAGAATGCTATTTTTGTAAATACAAAATATTTAGGGGGGGGCAGTGTGGAATGAATAAATCGAATTTTGAAACTAGCAGAAGGTTAAAAAGCTTTAAAAAGCTTGTTCAAAAATGAGAAAATTGCGTATGACAAGACAAAAAAAAATGCCACAAAGTTCAGGAAGGTGCATTTAGAAGACAATATCGGTCGTCCCACAAAAAAATACGGGTGCATCACATAGCAGACCAGTTCGAGTGATTGGTGGGAACAGGATATTTCATGGTTGTGAACATGTAAACAACACCACACAGAAGGGCCTGACCTGAGATTCAAACAAAGAATCTCTTAACTGTGACAGTTGCGCTAAACACTACCGTGTACTATCTGTACACAAACAGTTCCATTTTAACTTGACTGTTTGTTCTTGGCACTGCACATTATTCCACCAACATATTGTACAGTGTTTTGTTATGAAAGCCTTCAAACATAATTGTGTCAGGCAGGGTCAGGGTCAAGTGTTAGTGGGGAAATAAGAGCCGCTTCACATACTAAGAACCACATGATCAGAATCAACTTCTATACATCGACCTTTCGAGTTTTTGTTAGCAGGCGCTGAAGCTTGGAGAGACAGAAACAAGCCAGATTTTGGACATTTTCCTTTCTCAAGTCTGAGCTGCCCTTCTAATAAAGTAATAAGACAGTTGCTACACATAAAACAACCATCCAGTAAGAACCTTTGGGCATAAAAGGACAGTGATGCCTTGTCATGAGTGCACCGACGTGACAAATAGGTCACTAACACCTCCAGCTGAAGCTATCACATAAAGCATAGTTTGCATTAAGAGGTGCTATCCTTAAAGACTGGTCATGCCGTTATGGGATAGACAATCTCGTGAATGACTTAAATTGTATCTTGGATTGATTCCAAGGTTAAGTGCTAATCCCATATCCATCAACACTCCACACTATGTATTTATTGGTAGGAGCACTTACAGAGCTTGATAAGCGGCTATTACCCTATGGTCAGAAAAATGATTTATGAGAGCCATTTCATGCTAATCCCCCCCAATCGGCTCAATAGCCGCCGTGGTTCCATTTTGCTTCAGATGTAACTTTAGGAAGAAAAGGCTTAGCGTTGTGATCTATCGGTGCTCCGCTCGTGCCAAATTCATTGGTGAAATGACTGCTGCGTACCTTGGGGATGTCAATGAGATGGTGACATTGCAGCTTTGAATGTCGTCATGAAATGGGATCTTGACACGTCTACTGCCAAGACAGCCATCAAAGTGACCCGGCACGGAGGCCGCAGCGTTTCGCCGCTACATAAAACAACTGCAACGTTAAACACTCGATGGCATGCAAAAAAGGCTTGACGTTTTTGTAAAGTTACGAAGATTGTCCATTTCTGAAGCATTACCCCCCCCCCCCAAAACAAAAGAAAAATCACCAAAGCCGTCTCCCAAAGATGATGTCATCTTAATGATTGTAATGCTTGCTGTAATTATGTTGAAATGGTTTCCATCTGTCCATCAAGTGAGTCACAGGGGGTGGAAGTGTGATGTAAGTTGCACAAATTGAGTTGTCTCTCTCATTTTGAAAGGAAATAAATCCATCTTGTTTCTGTACCACTTATCCAGAACAGGCTCACATGGAACTGGAACTACAGGCCACCTGGAACTTGCAGTAGGATGTTTTCTACCCCCAAAAATGTTTTCTTTTCTTTCTTTTTTTTATTAAAGGTGTACAGAAGTTTTAAGAAAATGAGAATTAAAATGAGAAAAATGTAAAAACCAATTAAACTACACCAGAATACAGTTTTTTCTAAATTAAAGAGATTATGTCACATGAACCCCCCCCAAAATACATTTAAATTGAATTATTCTCTGTAAAATGACATTTACCAAGAATCTGTATACAAACGTGTTGCAACAAAACGAGTGAGTGACTCATGTAACATACTCTACGACAGCACGTGGAGAAAGAACTGAAAAGTCATGCTCCACAAACAAATCTTTTTGGAATCAATTATCCTATCGATTATTCCATCGATTAATTGGGGATTGCGCTCAGTTATCAAGAAGATGCATAGATGCTCAGCTTTGTGGGTGAAAAAAAAAATACTCAACATGGTTCCATGTTCCAATATTAAGAGTAAGAAAAAAAGCTGATCTAGAAGAAAACTCCAAGACGACAGAAAGCAGTCTTATGTGATGTTGATTTTTCATTCCAAGTAATGAAGACCTTGCTTTAATGTGGCCAATGAATGAATTTGTCGGGAATATCCATTTGTCTGGTCCATTTGCAACAGCGTCTTCCATCAGTGCAGGGCCATTTCATAGCCTGTTCCATTTAAAAAATCTTTAACCCCAAAATGGCAACTCTTTCCCATTAAGATAAATCAAAGGTGATCATCAGATGTGCCAAAAGGAGGCGGCATCCTGGCCACGCGGGCGCTTTTATGCTTTTAAGCAAAGTACGAGGAACAACGTGTACGGAAAAGTCTTTAAGGCAATCTGGGTTTCTGCCAAGCGTCGTCTCACCTCTGCTCTTCTGGTTTGGGAGTTAGCGACTTTCCCTTTTCCTCTGACATCACTCTTCGGGATCCGCGCAATGATAACACGGCCTCGATTGCATGACTTTAGCGTTTTCTTGACTGCACACCGGAGTGTTACAAGCTAGCTGCAGTTTTCCAGCAAGGAGCAGCAGCAGCACAGCTGGTGTCCATGGGAGAGACTCAACCGATACATGCAAACACAAATTCCAGACCGCTGCTATGTGGCGAGGAAATACATATTCCTGGGCAAGAGTGTCTTACGGTGCACTTTCTGAAGGCATGCATGCGATAGGCAGGATTGGAAAGATTGACAGCTAAAAAAAAATGCTCATAGTGCATTTATATATGCTGACACTAAGTTTTTGAAACTTTTACACCAAACCTGAGAGGGTTTATTCAAATTCCAAATGGAAAGCAAATTACACCTGATATAGTTTAAATTCTGCTTGATCTCTGAGAATAGTTGGCGTGGCATATTTTGTAAATATGAAGTAAAACCAAAACACACGCAGAGTCAAGAAAAGAAAAATGCACCTTGTGTGATTCTTTTTTTTTTTTTTAAATGTCGCTAATGCAAGCCACATGTGAGCAGGACCGTGGAAACAGGTGATGATAGCATTACGCTGAGATTGCAAACAGATGGAGGAGGGCTTGAACCTACTCTAGTGTCACTGTCGGGGTCATTAATAAAGATTTTCCTCTCTGATGAAATGATTTCGCCACACTTAACTTTGTGGAATATGTAAACAAAGGAGAGGCCTCTCTCTGGGGTGAAATCTTTTCATGAGAATCACTTGAACTAGTTCAATAACTTGTTTCATTGGGTTTAATAGCCCTCACTGTTGTTCTACCTCATTGGGACTGAATGAGTAGAGGCTGAGAGCATTCACGATGCACTAAATGGAAGGTTATGGGATCTCACTGCGCGTTCTAAGTGTACTATCTACCCCAAAAACATTTTTTTTTCCCCCACCTCTGGTTTTTGACAAATTGGGCACTTGATTTTCCACCTCCCGTTCTGCTGGCCATATAAACGCGTCTGCTTCACATCAGGTGAGCGCATGTATGGCCACCTGAGGAATGTCTGCGGCAATCAGACTTGATGAAGCGGCCCCGGGGACGCAAAGCAAAGCCACTGTACGTGTTAGAGCGAGAAAGGACACTGTGCAGACGTTTTGTGAATGGCAGGCAAGCCCACCCCTGAGAGATGCTTATTTAGGGAGCGATTACACTCAGCGAAGCAATGACTGGCCCCTTGGCCCAAAAGACACCCGCTGTTGAAGTTGGGCATGTTGAAAAAACAGTGACACTACAAAACAAACAATGCCCGAGTCAAATCCAGTGACGAGTTTAGTTTGTTCGGTGACCATGCGAACTTAAGTCACTCACATATAAAATCTTCTTTCATCACATGAGTAGCTGGCTGGAAAATTGAGAAGATAACCATAAAGTAGTGCGGACTTTGAGAACAAAGACTGCGGGGATGCGGACCGCGGGTGCTGGTATGCACGGTGAGCAGAAAGCAAATTTAGGGTTTTCTGTTGGCTGGTTATTTATCTTGGGCGAGAAAACCAAGGGAGAAAAAAAAGTCACTAACGCATATTCTCCACTGGGTTCCACTGCTCGCATCGGTGACACAACCCAACCAATGGAAGGGACTTCCGGTTTAATATCTGGGCATGTTGTTTTTGTCCATTTTGAAGTAAAATGCAGAAGAGGAAAAAAGTTGGATTGGCGGATATCCCTTTGTGAAATATGTTCCAGCCTGTCCCTGAAGCCACCACAAGAGAGAGCACAGCTGGCTGATCCTTGTGTCACACACAGGTGTAAACACAGGGGACACGAGCACAGCTTCATGCGGCCACCCCAAATGGGGCCTCTCCTTTCTGCCATTTGGGAAAGCCAACTTTTACAATAATGGACACATAAGAAGGCGACACCTCGGCCCCAGCGTGGTGCCACGTGACAATGTGACAAATAGTGAGCGACTTACACAGGGAAATGATTTATTGGCCTCTGGAGCAGACAGCGTCACCCAGGGAGCATTAAAGATGCTCTGTGATTTCACACGTTCGGTAACATGTTTATGCAGCTGGATTGTTTTATGGGAGCCGTTGAATGAACACGTGATAACTAAGGCAAAATAACAAGCTCCGCTATGTGCCGTAGAAATCTTAAGGTGACCAAACATTGCCTTTTTAAAAACGTGTGACACCTTTTGGATTTACTTATCACTCTGTATGTGCTCAAAACATACAAAGCCTGTTTGGTTCCACTTTTTATCCCGCCTGAAGCTGTGGATTAAGAGCTACTATGGTTTGAAATAAAAAAGGCAAAGCTTAGTTATGGTCTGCTCAAGAGGATCAGCTCATTTGGTTGAGTACACAACACAGCGTGGTGAGAGCAGGGCTCGCTTTGGAAGATCAATGTCTACTCTTTTATGGCATCAGTCATGCGGCTCCCGTGTATCACAATGGCATCGAGGGGTTCGGTGGAAAAGGGGAGGGGGGGCATTCCAGAGCACAGGGGACCACCTGACCGACCACCAACCGGTGCCACCTCTCCCTGCTGCAGTTATCATGCTTTCTTGCAACTCCCAAGGTATGATTTCAAAAGAGGGAGAGGGTTTCAAATGAAAGCCTCGTTCACACTCACCTGCAAAAGCCAATGAGACTGCTGTAATATGCATTCCAGTCGGGACATGCTTATTATTAGGCAAACAGGCAGTTGCCTGGGCCCCCCCCCCAAATGTCCCCTGAAAACTGATCAATGGGTTTTTCTCATTAAAACAGCTGATTATATTTACTTTCATTTAAAGCAACAGTTTTATTCATCTTAAGTCACATGCTTAAAAACACAATCAAATGTCAAAGGTATCATTTGGACTGCATCTTACTGCGGATGGCCAGATATGCAGACAAAGAATTATATATTTTTTTATTATTAAGAGTAATAAATTTGGATTAATCTTATCAAGTAAGGCAATAGAACTGGAATGATTCCCTTACTAGTTCATCCTCAAGAAGGAATTTAGAGACACTCAGGAAACAGCAATTTTTCCCCCAAATTCACTTTTTAGTTGATAATGAATATCAATATTCCAAGTTTTGAGTGATAAATCATATTCTTTGCTGGAGAAGCATTATAAACACAAACAAATCAACATCTCTTTGGTCCATCAGTGCCATTTTAGTTTTGCTTACTTACGCATGCCAGGTTTAGAGTTATTTTGGTTTTAGGCAAAAATCATCACAACGTAAATGAATGCCAAAGAATACATTTTCACTTTAAAACGTGCCAAGTAAACTATTCTGTGTTTGCTATTTCTCTAATCATCAAACAGTGGGACCAAATTGCCAGGTTTTTTTTTTTTTTTGGGTCAAAGCTACAAAAAAATAAAAAGACAAACAAGGAGGCAGAGCTCTTCTGGACCTTCTCCTTAAAAAAGGGGGAAACTAAAGACAAGATAGCCAAACAAAATAAACAATCACCCCTCGCGCCATTCTTCAAGTGGACCAAGAATGTCGGCGCACGGGGATCCAGGGGCCGATTAGTGATGACACTTGTGATCTATTTACTCTGCAGCCTCTCAGCCTTGACAAAGTCCAGCATCACTTGCTCAAACACACACAAGCCATCTGTTTTGTTAAGTAGGTGCTAAATGCTACAAGGTGATTATCAGGGAAAACCTGTGATTGGTTCCATTCTCTGTTGGAACTAAAATTAAGAATGTATTAGAGACTAACTTGGACCTGACTAACTTGAATTTGAAACTTGGACCAACTAACTTGGACAATTTCTTGAAAATATTTCAGCATTAAAAAAGTATTACAAAACTATGAAGTGATACCCTTTTTTTAATTTACAAAGTGCAGTCTAAATACAAAACAGCTCAGATTCAGAATCAGCAGATTCATTTGCGTCTGAAATGTGTGTTAGCCATTTTTAACCAAGTGACCGTCGAATGAAGTGGTGGGAATTTACTATTAGAAGTTAAGGGACATTAGTAGTGCATGGGAGTCCCTTGGATGAAACCGGCACTTAAAACAAGGGTCCCAAAGAACTTTTGTTCCTTCTTCTTTCTATTGTGTGAGTGCATTTATTCAGAATTGCCAGCATTGCTCTTTCTACACATCTCCCAAAGGCTACTTTTACTCTGTCTACACGCATTACTGCCATAGTCTGTTGAAGGCTGATCCTGTCAGCCACGTCCCTCCTGCAGCCGGGCCACCCAGCCTGGATGTGCCTCCAACATGTCATCCCTCTGTGTGGTCTTCAACAAAAGAGGAATACTCGAAGACGCGGGGAAGCACAGCAATGCCAAACGAGAGAGAGAGATGTTTCAAAATATGACGTTGACATCTCTGGGAAGGGACACGGGATGGAAAGCGGGCTGAGTGTGTGAACAAAAATGGGAAGAGGACAAAAAAAGAAATGAAAGTAGAACCAAGTAAGGTAAGTTCCACTCACAGTTGTGCCTGAAGGGCAACTTTAGATGCACATCAATATTTACGTGGCTAAACGTGGTTTATATGGTTGTTAGTGGTGTGCAGGTGCACTGAAAATATTGAAAATGTTAACGGTGCACCACATTTGCACGTATCACACATTCAGCAGAGGGGTGGCTCAGCAGCTATTGTAAGTCATGGAGGGGGGCCGGCAATTAATTTGGGCTCCAGCACGCCCACGACACGAGTGAGGATGAGCGGGCTCAGAAAATGGTTATGTTAAATCCATTTTTTTTTCACCCCTGGCTTAACTGGAACACATAAGAGCACACATAAGTAACTCTTAATTTGGCCTTTCAACTTTTTTTTTTTTTTGCTAGATTTAAGATTCTGTTGTCTTTTCAAATCTTGAAATGTTTTTACCACATCTCTGCAATCCTGCCCAGCGCCATAGGTCAGCTGACCAGCTGCTCCTGGTGATACCAAAATTCAATTGGAATCTTTTTCTGTCATTGGTTCCAAATTATGGCATGACCTCACTGTGCACATGAAACAAACCCCTTCAGTGTTGGTTTTTAAAACCAGAGTTCATTTTTTTTAGTTCCTGGCTTTCAAACCAGCATGAGACTCTCAGGAGACTCTGCTTTGATTCTGTTTTAGTGTCTCATTTGCTTTCAACTTTGTGACTGGTTTATTGTTTTTAAATTACATTATGTTCAATTGTGTTGTTTTTAATGTTCTGTTTTTTACTATATACTGCACTTTGTCTCAGCTATTTGGAAATAAAACTGAGTTGCGAGAGAAACCTTTCAACGATATACAGTTAAACTATTCAAACTAAAGGTTGCTGATTCTGATTTCATTTTTTACCACACGACTCATCACTATTTAATAGACATCTGAATCAGCCCGAGGGAGGCTATTCCATTTCCAATTTCAAGATCCTGCAAGTATTCCTGCAAATTGAGGATCGATTTTGAACAACCGTCAGACACCAACTGTAAAATGTTTGGACAAAGTGAAGCAAAGTCTTTGGAGCACATGTGCGCAGTGTTAGCCATACGCAATTACAGCCGCAATGCAGCGACTTTTTCAACTAACTTATACGCTGACATGGGAAAGTGGCCGCACAAAGAGAATACCAAGACATGATTGGTGAGCAGCTGGGTGACTTTAAGACATGTAACCTTGTTGCACTGGTCTTTGGAGATCTTGTTTAATGACCATTCATACAAAGTTCATATCCTGTCCCAAAACCTCCCATGTATTTATGTTTACATGGCTTCAAACACTCCTTTTCTATTAAAAAAAATAATAATGTGAGAGGCCCTATGTGCACTTATGAATCTAATAAATAGTCACAAGCTCTCTTGAGAAGCCTATTTTTATTCTCTGGGAGAACAAAGTTATCCATATGTTAGTGAGCAACGCACTACAAATGCTTGGCCTGCGAGAAACAACAACGTGTTCCCCATCATTTGTTGTGAAAACAGTTCCTCTGGTGGTCTCCCTGCCCCCAGACTACATTTCCCCCCCACTGTAAATCATAATGAAATGGCTTGCAGGTGTCAGGATTAAAGAATAGTCTCAAAGGACTGTGGGACACAGACACAATCACAGCTGCTTCTCTACTTTTGCCAGGTCTTTATTGCCATTTGTTTGTTTGCTTAAGCTGATAGCATCTTGAGGTACCACTGCTGGCTGTGCTCTCAAATGGATGGCGACTGTAAGAACATGGAACCGTGCCATGATATTCAAAAGTGTCCAAAGACATCACTCCATCCATTCCAACACTCAAGTTAATATTTCCTTGCATGTGCGAACCACAATTCTGGGCCCTGCCAGACTTTCTGGAACCAATAAACACCGGTCACAAACCAGAACAGCAATGTCTTCAAGTGGTTAGTATGCTTCCTTATCAACAGACTGGCATCAATAAGCGCTCAAAAATGTCATTAAAACCCACCAAAGCATTCCAGAAGTGACATGAATGACAAGAGGTTTGCAGCGATGCATAAAAAAAATAATACCGAACCTGGAATGAACTGTCCTTTTCTTCACAATGTGTTTTTACTGTCTGTAGAATGAGCTTTATCAATATTGAAAGAGACGTCAGCCTCTATTGATCATATGGGAGCTGGAAACAGCCATACATACTTTTCTGTAATGAGGCAATGAGGTAAAATCCTCTCGATTTAACAACCATCGTGCAGCTCAAAGTGGAAATGACCGCATCCGCTGATATAGATCTTTCTCCCAGCAGACGGTTGGACTTGTCAGGTGTAACTAATAACATTACGGATGGCTCCGTTCCATTTAGGTGGCCCAGAAAACGACGCAAGTGAGCCAGCATGCACAAAGGAGAGCACTGGCACTGAGCGAGGCCTCCAGGAAATGCAGTTTACTGCTGTGTTGGACAAGACAAACTGCTGTGAGAAACAAGAATGGCTCTTAATGGAAAGCTTCCTGAACAAAAATCACTCGCACAAAGCGGGGGGGGGGGGTTAAAACCACCATTATCCAGGATATTGGATGAAAAACATCTGACGAAACTTTCCATATCTGGGTAGTACATTGTTTCTACCACGGGTGTATAGTCGAGATCAGTTCCAAGCACATACCAGCCGCACTCCATGTGCAAGTTTGCCGTAAATTGTCTGCCCTAGTTTGATCACAATCGGCCTTTGAAGAACAATCACCTTGCAACACAAGTCCAAGCCACGTCTGTGTGTGTGTGTGTGTGTGTGTGTGTGTGTGTGTGTGTGTGTGTGTGTGTGTGTGTGTGTGTGTGTGTGTGTGTGAGTGTGTGTGTGTGCTTATTGAAGAGTGATGCAAGTTGCTGAAACAAAATCAAACTAGATTTTGGCCAACTCGACCTCAGACACCCTCAGCTATTCTGTTTTAAAGTAGTTGTTAGTCATTCCCCAAGTATCAAAGTTCGTGTTGATGATAGAAAATGACATGGAGGAGCGCTGCCAAAGTTACATTTCGAGATCTTAAGTGAAGAAACCCTGAATTGTTTGGGTGTAGCCTACCTTTGATGATCATAACATATAAATCCCTAATCCCTGAAAGTCGATAGAAGCTATTATCAAGTGGACAGTTGATGCAGTATACGTTGGCGAACGTTTCCAAAAATTCCCGCTAACAGCATTAACATGAGTAAAGTGCAGCGAGTTGGTATACATTAAAAACAATTTATTGCTCTGAGTCAGCCATGTTAATAGACTTTAATTTCCGACTTTGAAGAAATAAACTCGCGGGACGTTAAATGACCAGTGTGTGAGGTGGAAGAGATTGAAGAAAAATGAAGGGCAACCACATGAAAGGGGATTTCACTTCATTCTCAGGATGAATCATGACATGTTTACAGCCTATTTACAGCATGTGTCTTAAGATAAGAGCACAGTCTAACTGCTCTGACGACAACAGTACAAGCTCAGCGACACGGACCGACATCAGATGGCTCCACCTGCTCTACACTAAAACAGCACAAAACAGTACAGCTTTAAACCATTTGCCCTACTTTTATGAGTCACTCAGCTTCTCTTTAATCAAACCAAGGCAACGGTTGAGCCGTACTTGTTATTTTGTAGAATACAGAAAATGTCCCATCCCACACAAAAAAAACAACAAAACCAGCTAAGGTAGGTTAAGGTTTGGTCTGACAAATTGGTGTACAAAACAAACTAATTGAAATATATCCAATATGTAGAACTATCAAGTCACAATGTAACACCTGCTTGAGGAAGCCACAAGGGAGCCTGCTATGATGGCGCCTCTACCTCTGTCTTTTATTAACCGGTGGCGCCGCACCTGTAGGGCCCGAGAAAGGCACGTACGTCTACCGAAAGTGAAGCAGGACCATGTGCAGCCTGTAAACGTTCGCTCCAGTGCCATACATTCTTCATTGGTCACGGCCCGCTTTAAAATGTTCCTATGTTTTTAGATGTTCCTATGTTTTTATACTCACTGACTGAAAAAAAAAACCCAACAACGAGCAAACCAGCTTCATTTGTGAATTTTCCTCAGTATCATTTCATCGAAAGGATTGAATGATCTTTACATGTTTAAAGCGCTGATGTCGCAAATGATCTTGTTTTCGAATGTGACTCGGAGTTATCGGCGTAATGTAAACCTTCCTATTAATAAATACTACCACCACTGTTTCAATGTGACGTGACAGCAGCATCAAGATCATGTTTAACTGAAAGCACGAATGAATCTATAATGCAGATTTATAACAACTGCCCAAAGTCTGCTCAGCATTCATTTGATGTTTATTGCTTGAATAATGAAACAACTATGAGAAACAATGTGTTTTCTTTTTGTCTTAAACTAACATCATGCGTTACTGATCAACACAGTGTTGGCTAATACAATGAATATAATTTTATAACAGGTTTTTTTTTTCTATCCCAGCTGTCTTTGGGCAAGAGGCAGGGTCCATCCTTGGCCATGGATTATCGGTTAATAACAATGTTGTAATCTACAAGTATATAAACTATTTTGTCTAGTGTTGGTGAGGGGGGTCAAGCTACTGCGATTAAATCATGAATTTTGATAGATATGTTGTATGAAACACAATGGAGCCCTGTGTGTGTGTGTGTGTGTGTGTGTGTGTGTGTGTGTGTGTGTGTGTGTGTGTGTGTGTGTGTGTGTGTGTGTGTGTGTGTGTGTGTGTGTGTATATCATATATATATAGGGGTCTTTACATGTATAGTATAGTTTTTAAACCCAGAATAACGTTGCCGTTATTATCAAGTTGCTAAAATAGCTCCTTAAATGGGTCACACAATTGTTTCGACCCTCACCTACAAGATGTTTTGTACATAAGTAAGGAATAATCATAGAATTATGACAAACTGAAAGTTGCAATAACACATTTTGGGGCGTCACGGATGAATTTGAGTTATGAATATGAACCAGTAGAGGGCGACAAGCCTATCCTTTACGCTCCAAAGCTAGAAGTCTTGAAAGAATTGTTTTAAGATTCATCTATTTCGTGTTGGTCCACAATAATGATTCTCAAAGTACTTTTCACATGTGCACTCAATGATGATACAGTGCTCCGTGCAAAGGGCCATCCATGCGAGTGACACTTTACACAGTCAGCAGAGACAGGAAGCAAGAAACAAAATATTTGTTTGGCCGTGTCACTCCTGATCACGTTCACCACATACAATTATAGATAACAGATGCAATGACAATGACTCGGCAAAAAAGAAACGGAGGAGGGCAGGAGATACTGGAAACTCAAAAGAATGATGAATGTGCAGGTTGTGCTTTAAGTGACACGTGCAATCTGGTTTCTTGAAGGTATGACATGCTCTCAGTGTCCTGAGGTTTGCTCAACAGCCTTTTTTTGCACTTTCAAAATGAAGCATTCTTTCTCAAACAGGCGGTAAAAACGCCTGTGCCGTACGTCAGCCCGGCTCCAAAAAACAAGACATGAACAAACAGAACAACTTGAGCCTCTTACTCCCACTCCTCTGGTTTATCGAGGTCCTCGCCGAGCGTCCTGTGGGGTCAGAGCCACGCAATCAAAAACACCTGGCCTGCGGACTTGGAATGGTCACAACATTACAGCGTCTAAACCAGCCAACTACTTGGTATGGAGGCCCCCTAATTGTTGGACTGAAGAGGATTCCTGCTTCATTTTACTATTGTTCTTCTGGCACAGCGCCTGGCATCATGAATATAGTATTACTAACAACTACGAATAGTGGACTAAACGGCACGTCATTCACTCACTCGCTCGCTCGCTCTCTGGAACTTTTCTCAGCATTATGAAACATGGCAGCCGCCGGCTTTGCTCCATTCGCACCATTCCCACTTTAGTATGTCACTACTGCAGTGCAATAAAAGATTTGACATTCACAAGCTTCTCAATATTTTTGTTTTTGTTTTATTGTGTATTTTATAGCATACCGAGTGTGCTTTGGAGCACGTCAAGTCGGATGAATGTAAACGTGGTGGTGTTCGGATGTTCGTACAAGAAACTTGAACATGTGCACCGTTTGATTGGCACACATAACGCTACCCAGATTTTTATAATCCTCTGACGACGAGGTAATTGTGGAGTAAAGTGCACTCATACAATCAGCTAGGCCTTTTGGGATAGATAATGGAAAGGAACATGTGAAGTTTAGATTTCAGATTCAAGAGTTTCTTGTATATATTAAAAAAATAAAAAGCTCTCTGCGTTTCATTAAACGTGATCCTGTAATTCTCATACTATAAAAATAACAAAGGGTTCACATTTCTCCAAAGACAGTAAACAAAGATGTGAAGTTTAAAAAAAAAAAAAAAAAACAGCCTGAAAAGATAGAGCGAGAGGGAGAGAGCAAAATACTCAGGAGAATAGCGCATTGTTGTTGTAACCTTAATGGGAATACAATAATAAGAATTTTCCTCCTCATTATGACCAAGCAGCTGGGCCAGATCTGTAGTTGCCCCCGCCCCACCCCTGCCGAGCCCTGGCAAGCTGGGGCATCCCCACAGAGATGGCTTCCTTGCTGTGATGAGCTTTTGACAGGCCCCAAAACAGGCCGCTCGCTTAATGCTGTGCCAGGCCAGACATGCAGCGGCTGGGGCACTGGCAGCTTCTTGGCCCACAGCGCGCATCACGGGCTTCAACCCATTTTCCCCCTCCTCCTCTTCTTCGTTCTTCCCTCGCCCAGTCTTTCCTTCCGAGCGCCTCGGGATTGTTATGCAAAACTTTCCGAGCGTCGCGCAATTTCAAGTGCGCACGTATGCTGATCGTATTCAACTTCTCATCGCACGGCACGATAAGTAGGGCCAGACTCCGATCGCACACTTCTATTTGGGTCTGAAGATGAAGCCGGTCCATGCACCATCACTTTGAAACTATCACGCACAAAGTTGCTTTGGAATTGATTCTCAGCCAAGAAAGTTTTTATTAGGCTTTACAAGATCAGGACTTGGGGGTTAGCTCACCGATTGAGTTTAAATAAACCAATCGCCAATCTTTAGCAAGCGATGTGATTTCAATTATTCTCATGAAGAACTTGAGGGTTTATGAGTTGTAACAAGAGAAAGGGAGAGAGAGAAAAAGAAACAGAGACTGAGAAACAAAGTAAGACCAAAGACCAAGAGAGAAACTGAGAGAGATCGAGAGACCTACCTAGAGCGTGAGACAGAGCCCAAGCGAGACCAAGAGAGAGAGAGTGACTGAACGAGAGCGAAAGGGAAAGCTCAAAAGACCAAGAGAGACGGAGAGAGACAGACAAAGAAAGAGAAATTCAGAAAGAGAGTGAGCGAGAGCTTGCTAACTCCGAGACACAATTTTTTGGGGTGTCGAAATATGTCTACAAAGAGTTTTAAGCGGGTTTAAGTAGGCTGCGGGAACGTTTCAATCTTATCATGTCTCTTCTGTGCATTCTAACCTTGCAAATTTGTGTTTTTGAAAAGTGTGGCATACAAAAAAAATGCAGCAAACTAACAAAGTAAAACTGCAAAAAAGTTATGGTCATGAATGAAAACCCCCACTGAGCTGATGGTATCTGTGGTTGGGAATCATTCGTACAGAAAATGCACAAAACAAAGAATATGGCGGTGCCAGTCCGTCAAATTTCCTGATTGCTGCACAGCTATTCGATCAACAAAACAATATAATGACTTCACTACAGTCTTGATGACGGATCCCATTTGGTTGAAGCTGATTTTTGGCAAAGCCAAAACATGAGCTGCAAAGATACACTACTGCCACCTAGCGTGGAAGTGGCACAACTACCAAACAATCTTGAACATAGACATGCATGCGATGCATCTGCTGCCAGTGACGACAACAAGGATAAGCCGTCACAGCTTTTTCCCATTTGTGGTCCATTTTGTGGCTTGTGAATTGTAAACATTGGTCCAAGGAGACGGAAACACTAAACGTGCGTGGGGGCATTGTTAACCTTTGCCATCGCTTGATTTAGTGAACTTGTTGGAAGAATAATCCCAACAGTGTGAAAAAAAGAAAGAAAGAAAAAAAAAAAAGAACAGTCTGTATGCCTTGCAGAATAATTACAAGCATGTGTCGTCTTCCTCTGACAAGAATGCAAGAGCAATGATCTTTGATGATCAATGTCACGATAAAGACACGCAGACAATCAAAGACCTTTGGGGAGGATGGACGACGTCTCGTGGTTGTCGTTCACACAGTCGACGACATTTCCAAGTGTGAAACAAAGCGGGGCTCTGCAGATTGTGACACTTGACAAATTTAACACATGTAAAGTCAAACACACACACACACACAAGTAACTCTTTGAGAGGCTAAAACATTGGAGACGGCAGAAACATTTGTCCGAATGCTGTTGTTAGAGTTTTAAGACAGATCACATTTGCTTCAATACACATTCAACGTTAAAAGTTCTGTTCGATTTTTTTTTTTTTTAAGTTAAAAGAGAATACCTGTGCATTATATATTTTTCATACTTAATGACCCAAAGCACATAGAAACTGATTGCACAGAGGCAAAGATCAGAATTGCTAGCGAGTATAACTAGTTGTGATACAAAGGTTAGCTGAATGCTGTCGGCTTTGTTTGAAATGAATTTGGCTTTGCTTCTCGACAAGAAAATACACAATGTGAAAATAAATCATGAAAGCTGCTCCTCTAATTAACTTGTTCTTCGCAAACTGCTCCTTAAACAAACCCGAAAATATTTTTGGACCCTCTGACATATTCTGAAGAAATATCCCAACAGTATTGTCTCTCAGATACAAAAGTCATGGGCAACATCTGCCAGGAGAGAAAAATGTAGCGCATAAAAAAATGGACAATTCCCCAGTAAAAAAAGGAAAATGTGAGCGATAGAAATGATACAAAGGGGGGAAAACAGCTTCACTTGACTCCTATTTGGTGCAAAAGGTGGAGGGAGTGCTGGCACCGATAGTCTGGAACCTCATCTGGACAAAGCTGTGATGCATTACATTATTTCATCCACTCATGTGCCCCCCAAAAATATGGAAAAAAGTATGATCTCAGACTCTGCAAACTGGCAGATATAATCCAGTCATGGTACAGAGAGCCCAACTTGGTGCGTACATCATACTTTTATATCGAACTTAAGAGCGAGCTGACTGCTCTTGATCATCATATTCCACTTCCCGCTCCAAAACATCAAATTTCGGACACGAGAGCTGAAGCAAATCACTTGCAGACTACTTCAAGGGGTGCTCATACGTAAATGTGAGACTAGGGGCCCGGGGGGGACCCGAGTAGAAGTATAAACAACCTCATCAGTGGACAATGTGAAAAGTTTGATAGAAAGCGTGTGAATGGCGACAAAAAGAGTGCCCCATAATTGGGAACAGTCACCGAGGTGGGCTGTGATTAATTCCAGCGCAAAGAGGATCCTCTACGGAGCCAGTTTGTTATTGGACGTCATCCACGCCGGCCACTCTGGAGCCTATAAGCAATCCGAACAATGATTTCAGCACCATTTCCAAAAGGTTATCAAGGGTCATCTTGAGACGTCACTCTGACCTGCGTGATCCCTTCCTTTGCATCAGGTTGTTTGAATTAACATGGTGAGCGCTTTGAGTGCTGGATGAGGGATGACGGGAAAGGTACCGGCTGTAGCTGGCACATCTTATCTCCCACGTATTAGCAAAGTGGAAAGACGCGATTTGCCATGTTGCCCGCCCACCTCAGCGGCGGCCGCCAGCAATAACACCGTTCAAATCCAGTCCAGATGTTTGGGTATTTCACTCCCTTTTGGATCGCTGTTATCGAGCGTGCCACTGATCTCTGCGTGATAACGCCTTGCGTGATCTTAGACAAGCAGCGGCCTCATCTGCACCATTTGACAAGCAATGGGCATATTTGCACGAAGCAAACACTATAAAACGATATTTACTTGCAAGAGATAAATGGTGTGTGAATACTTGAAAGGCTGCTGGCTCGATTCATTACAGCTGCACCCGTTACCGTACTCTACACACTTTTCTTTTCATTTTCTTCCAAAAGGTATAAACATTACTAATACAAGAATGCATATATTATATTAATAATAATATATACATGATGTATGCAATATATTCAGGGTTGGGAGGGTTCTTTTTAAAGTGTATTCCAGTACAGTTACTAGGTACCTCCCAGCGGCAGCCGGCTGGTCGACAGAACAAATGAACAAGCGCCATTACTGCTTGACAGTTCAGTCAAGTTCAATTGTAGCACGAAGCCTAAGCTTCTGCTATTTAATAATTATTCATTGATTTATTCATGTTTATGTTCCACTACAAAATATGAGGCAAGGAAAGCAGGTTGTGTTCACCCATTGTTGGGGTTCCCACAGTGGAGCAGCTTGATAAGAGGAAAATATGAGTGCACATCAACACGGTCCAGAGAGAGAACGTGTTCATGTTATATTTATATCACATACTTTGTTGTTGTGCCAGAACTTTCTGATACTAAATGGTTAGTTGCTTGTTTGAAATCACTAGAGGCCATTTTCATTAGAAATGTCTTTATTTTAAATGTAGCGCCAGTTTCCATCAAGTTTCTGTCCTTCAAAGTCCATCAGCTGTGTCTTATGGCATTGACTGTTGGCAGCAGGCAGCAAACATGTCCTCTTATGAATTCCCTTGGAGTGAAAGCCCTTCAGGAACAAGCAGGTGTTCCTCCCATGTGACCGTCCAGGATCAGTCCTCTTCTGAGGAAGTCTGCGCTCCTTCATCGTGAACCTCTCTGTAGGTCGCCATGGGGCCGCCGTCAGGACAGTAGCTCCCCATTGACATCTTCAAACCCTCGGACAATTTCTGTGCTGCCAGCTTGGCCTGCAGCTCCTGCCGTGAACCACAACACATGGCTTGGTTCGACAAGTGAGGTTCAATGTGCGGACAGAGACTTTAGAGATATTCATGGACTGGCTAACGGGGTCTCACGGGTTTCCATGAGTAGAAGCGCATTCTGTGCATGCAGTCTCTTTGGATGCCGGCTAAATGCTGCCATCTAGAGCTCTTTGAAGGATATGACATGCAAAGACGCATGACTCAAAGCGATTTCGATATATATATATATATATATATATATATATATATATGCACATACATACACACACACACATTTATATTTATATATACACACATACATATAATTAATATTAGATCGCTCAGCAAAAAAAAAAAAAAAAACTGTAACAACAATGAATATGAATATACTTTTGTTGTTCTTGCTATCAGATTTTTGAACAGTGTGGAATTGATTGCATCCTAATTAAGAGCTTAGTAAAAAAAAGGCTTTAATTGGGTCACCCATGAAATACTGGCTAATCTATTTTTGTTTTTTTAATATATATTTTATATCAGAGGAGACAAATATGTTAGGGGACAATATGGGAAAATTCATAGACTTGTTGCCGATGAAAATTTTCATACTTGGGTAAAGAAGAAAAATGCGTGACACCTGCAAGAATGGACTAACCTGTTGTTTCTTTGTCTGTGTTCTCAGTAGATCAGCAGACTCCTGCAGAGACAGAAGCTGGGCTGGAGTGTGGTAGAGAGGAGGCAGCTTTGCAGCCGTAACGTCGTCCAGGTGTTTTTTGTCGCGTTCCCTCCGAGCCTGCTCGGAGAGCGGAGACGAGCCTTCGGACAACTGGCCGGGTGATAAGGAACCAGATGGAGAATTACTGCTTTTGTCTGGCAGCCTGCAAAGTCACAAAAGGAAAACGGTTACAAGGATACTGAATGACATTTTCACTGTTGCTATATTTGAATAATAACTCTTTGGCTTTGCTCACTGGTTTGGTTTGAATTTTTGCCTTCCGGGTGTCGTGTTCTCTGTCCTTTCCAGGACGGTTACAACATGAGGCTTCTTTGGCGTCTGCTTTTTGAGAAAGTAATTGTCCGTCGCAGTGGTTTTGACAGGATCCTTGTTTTGGTCACCAGTGCTAGTGGAGATTGTAACCCGTTCCAAGACCTCCGCAAGGTCGCTTTCTTTTGTCACGACAAAAGTCAGAGAGGCCCCGGGGGAAGCCGTCGCCATGGTTTCAGCAGTGTCTTCTTCCTCCTCCTCCCTCATATGAACGCAGGCGTCAGTCTGTTGTGATGCTGCTGCCTCACTTTGCTCAGCACGATGCTGCCCGGTGAAGGCACGACGGTACTTGGACTGAAACTCTGCCTTGGCTGCTGACACCAAGCTTTGCTTCCGTTCCTCCTCATCACGGCGTTCAATAGCAAGGCGTATCCTCTCTGCAAAGTCCCTTAATCGCTTTCCCTTGTCAGGGAGAGACTCTATTAATCTCCTGTGAACAACAGAAATACAACTTAATATTCAAAGCAATCATTTATGATGTATGTTGATCTCTGGATACAGTTTATCTTTTTTGTTCAGTGTTACCGAAATAAAATAATCTGGACAAAAATGGATTATTAGACAATACAAATAAAATAGTGCATATGGGTTGCAGGTATTTATTTTGTCCACTTGGGGACGCCATTCTCAAACCCTGCACACTTTACAATGTGACCTGAGAATGGCTGATACCCATTGAATATATATAAATGACGTCAATGCATTTACTCACAAGCGCTGCAAGGCAAGTATTTTCAAATTATTTTATGTGAACGCATTGATTCATTTGGCTGCACATGAATTGCTGTGTAACAACACCTGTCTCCATTTGTTGATAGTCCAACCTGTTTTGTGGCCTACAGAAACCATTGACACACCTCGTTGAGCAACCATATTGTTCTATTTTTAATTAAGGGGTATTTTACAGTTTTGCAGTTATGTGATTCGTTTTCTGAAACTTATCCAACGTGTGGCGGTTTGCATGTTCTGCACAGTAAAACAACCAGAGTGCACCGAGTGACTGAGAGTACAGTAGAAAAACATTTTACTAGACAAAGTCGTTCAAGTTGTGCGCTCAATTGTTTCGCTAAACAGCATACTAGGAGCATTGTACATGGAACTGAAGATGGATATCAAGGACATAAATGCTCAAACAGAATTCTAAATCCACCTAACTGTTCATATCATTCTAGTACCTCCAGTCTGATTATCATCGTCTGAGTGTAGTCAAATGTACTTGGGTCTTACTTGTCAGCAAGGATGTTGTTCTGTCGCAGAAGTAGTTCGTGGAGTTGCTCTCTGCTCTGCTTGTTCAAGTCTCCCACCTGTCCCTGGCGTTCCGACATCCGGACAAGCTAAACAAGCTAAGCCACAGCCGCTCACAAACAGCGGGAACACGCGGTACTTCTCAACGTGGCATTCCTCACGAAAACAATAGTCCTCCTTGAATCTGTCGGGGTTCCCAAGCCGTTGTGTGGAGGAGGAAACTACATAAACACCGTTAAAACAGACATGTTTTGTTGGAATTGAAGGGAAAACATTTCAAAGTTCGGCTCTTCTTCTTTGGTATATTCAACACGATTGCCGAATGTGTTCGAGCGTCCTCTGCAGGCGATGTACTGAAACCACTTTAAATTACAATACAAACAAAAGAGCTTCTATGTAAAACACATAAAATACTAAAATAATCTTTCGTGCTCTTTTTTTTATTCTTTATTGTTCATAATAGCTTTAAATAAAACTAATACAAATAATAAATGATTGAACAAATAAATGAAATGATTTTAAAAATATAACACGTTTTGAAATTACTTAACCCACGATTTAAAACAATGAATTAGATTTTTAAATGTAGTATACATGCAAATGTTTCCACTTAACACTTTTTTTTGTTTTGTTTACAATTTAGGCTCTAAATTAACCTATCATTTAATTAGATAAATGTTTTTCAATCCATTTTAATTGACCATTTTTAAAAAGAAAAATAAACATCAACAAACGTCACATGATTCTTGATTATGTACATTTAGAATCATCAACCCTTGTAAAATTAGGACTATAGGTTTTGGGTACTCGTGAAAGTGAATAAATACAAAGTGTATTGATACACATTTCTGAAATGACAAATTGGCTCAAATTACTTTAATTATAAAGTATTATCAATTGAAAACAGTTGATATTTGTCACATTAATTGTCAAAAACGAATAAACATAAATGTCAAAAAACAATACTTCATTTCTATAAATCTGCAAGTGTTTACATTTTCAAAGGATTGCTTCTACACAATTCAAAATCACAATGCCCCAATCATGGACATCAACATAAAGGTTGAGTATATTAACTACATAGTCACTGTTAAAATGAGGCGGACTGGTTACTCATACAGTATGGTCGATAATAATGAAGCAGAAGTTGGTCTCATTATTTTCAGTGTATGTGATGTATGTTGCTGTTACAACTCTCTCTTGATGGCAGTGCAGACAGCAGTTAAATATTACTTGTGTCTGTGGCTCACACATGGCAGTCATTATATATCGTGATTATTACCAACAATTCCATCTCAAACATGCCAGGTTGCATGTATGTAAAATGTTTTTAATATGTATTCCCACCCCCAAAGGCACATCACATGTAAATAAATATGTTGTACATAAGGTGAAAACTACGGATAGAAAATCTTTTTTTTATTATTCATACGGCGCCAATATACATTTTTTCAAGAAAATATACATAGTATTTCTTTTTTCTTTCCCCCTTCAGTTCATTTGAGCAGTGTGGGCTACATTCATTGTAAACAAGCTAAATGTAGTCCTTAACAATACTATTTACAAAATGACTCGCAATATGAGCTTATATACACGTACAGTATGAAATTTCATATCAAAGTAAATCAACTATAATTCCAATACGGGTTCACAAAGTTAGATAGCAAATGAGTCAAAAGAAATGTAAAAAAGGAATAAATCAAAGTAAACGTACAATGCTGTTTTGTCGAGTACTAATTTCTCAAGACACATTGTAATTGCTGTTAGTTTGTATGTAAATAACAGATTTTCTGTAAATAGTATATTATTATTTTGTATAAGTCATACAACAAAAAGGTTTCAGTAGGAAAGGGTCAAGGTTTTCTAGCCTGTAAAACAATTATAAGAACACTTAACTGCAGAGTTTTTGGTTTAAAAAAAAAAGAAGAAAAATTACCCATATCTATCTATCTGTCACCGTACAGTCTACTAAAAATGCTGCATCCTCTCCAATCACTCTACTTTGATGTTTGCTGTCATTTCCATTAATTTTGTGAATGGCGTATCAAGATACGCAAGTCCCACTCTTGTTCTCCTTTTGTCTTGATTCAATGCCATCTGAGTGTCTGTTTCAGCGTCCACCTCGTCTATGGGCTGGTTCTCGTAACTTTGGGATTCCGATGACACTCGGGTGGAGGAGTACGTTTCGATCTGGGGCGTCGGGTTGGCCTCAAGGTAGCGGCTGTACTCAACCGGCGTGTAGCGAAGTAAACTGGACTCCACCCTGCTGGGAGGAGGGGCGTTACGCTTCAACGTCCTCGATTGAGTAACCGTTGTAAGGAAGAGGGAAGGACGGCGGAGAAGAGGCTCATCTGATTCTTGTGTGGGTGAAGATGGAGGGGATGTGGGTGAAGTTGCAGGCAGTGTGGGGGAAGATGGAAGCAGTGTGGGTGAAGATGGAGGCAGTGTGGGTGACGATGGCGGTGATGTTGGAGACAAGGGGGGTGTGGGTGATGAGGGAGGTGTTGGTGAAGAAGGTAGTGGAGGGAGGGGAGGTTGTATAGGTGACAAAAAAGGTTCAGGAGGTAGTGAAGCGTCGTATGAATATAGATCTGGGGGTGGTGGAGGAGGTCGTATTTGTGGCGGAGGCGGTATGACAAATAACGGTTGTTTGGATGGGAGGAGCTCTCTAGGATGAAGATGAATTGGTTCATGCAGATTAGGAGATTCAACATCAAGCCCCGGTATTTCTTCAATTCTGTTCAAACAGTCATGCATTAAACAAAAGAAGCCACACCCCATGAACAAAACACTCCACTCAACGTTGCTTCTTACCTTGGAAGAGGGTTGCAGGGTTGTTCTATCGTCCCAAAGTCCAAATCATCTTCTTCACTACTCTGTGTGGACATAAAATACTTGAGCTTGTCTTCTAATTCATTATTCTAGGAAAAGGAAAACAGGAAACAAGACTGTCATATTCACGCAAAGACTGCAGTCACCACATACCGAAGTCCATTGCTCAAAGTTCAGGCTATCAAGGGGTCAATACCAAAAGAACAGTTAACCACACCAGCCCGGATTAAATACATGCTCACACCCGCGTACACACACACACACACACACACACACACACACACACACACACACACACACACACGCAGAGTCTTACCTCACACTCCACAATTGCGATTCGGTCCAGCAGCTCTGAGATGAACATGTCCTTCTCTGCAACTTGAGCTCGTAGTTTTTGCACCTTCACCGTTTGAAGAAGAAAACGCAGATAATCACACCACATTAAGGTACAGTTATAACTTTCGCTTGTATCGTCTTATTTATTTTTATGATCATTATTATTTATTTTTACATTATTATCTATTTTTATTTTGTATTATTATGATTATTGCCTCATAGCAAGAAGTTGCTGGAGTTGAAATGCCCTTTTGAGTAACAAGTTAGCATACTGTCAGTATTCTGTGTAATGCAAAAGGTTGACGGATTCTTTGTGATTTGTAAGGACAGTTTCCACTCACCAATAAGATATTTTTAACTGAGAACATGTTTTAAACCTGAAAACCCCAATATTTGACCAGAAGTTGGTTTTTTTTCAAGTCACCATTGTTCTTGTTTCTTTGTTGACAATGAGAACAAAAAGGGAAGGGGGGGACGCATATGAAGCAATACATGATTCAATTGGCTTCCTATTAAAAAAAAAGAAAAAAAAAAAAAAACACAACCACAAATGACCTCCCTCACCTCCTCAATCATTCCTTTGACCTTTCGCTGTTGGCAGAAGACCATGTCGTTCAAGTGCTTGATTCTCTCTCGAAGACCTCCAGCTTCCCTTTGCAGCTCATGTGACCTGCCAAATACCAGCAGTCATCAATAGCTTCAACTGCTCTGAGCTGATGTCACACTCACTAAAACAAAACTCGGAAAGCAGTGTTTACCAGTATTTTCCTCTTTGGACACTGATCAAATATTCAGCTTACTGTCTACCCATTGTGGACATTGATTGAATACCTTTTGGCTACAACTCCATCGGTTGCATCGCTCCTCTCTAACATGCGAAGACGCCGTTCACATTCCTGCAGCTTCTGGTGGAGTTGGCTCTTTTCCTGTGGGATTGCTCATATGACTCCCATGCATGCATGCAACCATACATGGTTGTTGTTGTTTGTTTTTTTTTTGCAATGGTTACCGTTCCCATGCAGTCCAGCAGGCGCTCAAGTTCACCGATCCTCAGATCCCGCTCAGCAATTTTGTCCTCTGCGATCCTGATATTCATCTCAGCTTCTTCTAATCGTCTGATGTAGTCATCCAGTTGTGCCTGTGTAAGCAAATACATCGAACAAAAATGTTTTTGCTCTGATGTCAGTTTGAAATTTCCCAACACATGTTCGTATGAACCATGTATTTGTGTGTTTTGGCATTGAACAGAAAGTAAATAGTACAGACCTGGAGTATTTCAATCTCCTCCCTGTGTTTCCTTTGCTCTTCTCGCAACTTTTCCTGGTAGTCCCTTTCGAGCGCCGCGGAGAGTTCCGTTAGGGCCCTACTGTTGGCCTCTCGTGTAGATTCCACCTGGAAAGCAAAGGCGAGAAAAAAAAAAAAGTGTGGTGAGCAGGGTGAGCTGATGTGAACTGATGATGGATGATGAAATGAGTACTTTATACAAGCATGGGATTAATTTAAGGCAAGGAAAAGTGAGACATTTCCACAAACTTCACTGGCTGTATGCTGAAAAATCATTCAACCCCCTTTTTTCTGTGTTGATAAATGAATAGCATTGTTTTGTGAAATCATTTCATTTCATCTTCTTCTCCACTAGGTAGTGCAATCGTATCACACTTTCTTACATGGGAATTCATGGAAAAATGCAGGTGTTTGGTAGGGGGAGCCTGGGCGTATTTGTGGCTCAGGTGTTGTTTCTGTTTTTGTATTCAGATTCAAAATTATTATTATTACAGTATTGCATAGGCACCACCTGATGGCATCTTGGTGCCAAGGTACTATTGAATTGGAGTGAGTTGAGGAGCTTCATTTAGACAAAAGTAGCCCTTTGCCGCCATATTGTGTCATCTTTAGGCAATTACAGTAAGCTTTTTCTTTTAAGTGGTGTAAATTACTGTTGGTCTTTCTCGATTTGTGGCAAACTTCTATAATTTGATCATTTTAACCTGCATCTCAGCTATCTAGTACGTATCTAGTATAACAGAATGTGGTGTGTCGAGCTGCTCAGAATACTTGTAAACAATATGTGTGCTCAACATCTGATCTTTTCTCGTACAATCCCGTACAACTAGTCCGACGTCTCTTATCAGACTATTTCGAGCAGCCCGACTTGCCACACCAGTCCCAAGTGACAGTTTTCAATGAATGTGTCAGAGCAGGTCCTTCCACAGTGATGTCAACAAAGAGCGGTTGAGGCCTAAAAGATGAACGAACAACCTACCTCAAGTCTGAGCGTCTGGTTTTCGGCATGCGCTGCGGCCAGCTCTCTCTCCTTATCTCGGAGCTGTTCTTGTGTTTTCTCACAAGTGCTCCGCAAACTATTCACCTCTTCCCTTGCGTCCACACGATTCTGACAGTTCTCCAGAAGAGATTTCTGCCGAGGCAACACAACTGTTCTCAGCATACAACTCCGTATGTCTTTACATGTGCAAAGACAAAGTTTGTTACCTGCAGGCCAATATTGGATGATATTAAGGAGCTGTTCATCTGATCAAATCTTTCCATTGCTGCTGTACGGACCCTCACTTCAGACTCCAGACTTCTGCGGTGGGAGTTGGAAGTCTATGAAACACATAGGTGTTGTTCACAATTAGCAAATGATATCAATACACACACACATCTCCATTCATGTGGAAGACATTCCTTTCCTCCATTCAAAAATTCTCAGTGGCTCAATTTCAGTACATGCCGAGATATACTTTGAACACCTCTGACATTAAATGACAGTAAAGCGTGATTGCGATGATCACAGTCACGTGATGCTTATCGTACACGCGTCTCACCTTTAGTTCCTGCGAGAGCTTGTGCACAGATTGCTGCATGCCTCCAAACTGGCCGTACATGCGTTCTCTGACCTTCTCCAGAGAATCTCTCACCTGTATAAAGGCATCGAGATGAAGCGAGCAGGTAAAATCTGTTACCTGAGCGCATATCACTGCAATGTGTTGTACAGCGTTGTGTTGGTCCTCCGCTCACCTCCTTGATGTACTTCATTTCTTCATGAAGATGACTGACGGTCCACTCACGCGCCATCACTTGCTGTTGTCTGTCAGCGTTGTTACTCTGCACTACGCCATACATTTTGGGCCCATGATGCTGCGGCGAGGGCTCGGCCTGCCCATTGGTCATTTCACCCAGGTGCTGAGGGAGACAAGAAAAGAACACACCGCTCAGGTTTCTTTCAGCTGGGACTGTCACTGTGCGCATGTGTGTGTGTGTGTGTGTGTGTGTGTGTGTGTGTGTGTGTATGTGTGTGTGTGTGTGTGCGCGCTAGTATCCTCGCTTTAAAACAAGTCAACACACTAGTAGAATGATTACCCAGCACTAGGTGAATGGCAGTGTGTTACTTGACTATTACATTCTTTCCACTATTAGTGATACTTTTGGCCTATGTAACTAAATCTTACTAGTAAACTCATATGTTGAACTAGGCCCAACTAGTAGGTCTGTGCCATGCAGTGGTAGATTACTGAGCACTGCGAGTTCCACCAAAATGCCCACTCACAGTTTTGCCTCACTAGTAACATACAGTTGTCCATCCAGTATACCAAAGTTGACCGACTTGGATGGATGAATGGATGGACGGACAAAGCGTGTACAAGTACATGGACCTTTAGCTGGATATCAGCTATCAAATAAATTCTCAAACGGGTTTCCATTAGCATACAGCCTCTTGGACCCCTTTATGCTCCCCATGTTATGTGCACAACATCAGATATTTGCAGCACTGTTTCTGCTCAACAGTGGAAACAGGACGTTGTGAACGGATGTTTAAAAAAAAAAAAAAAAGCTGAATTGTGGGTGTCATGTTTCTGCAACCCAGAACATGAGCTGCTGTCTCGTCTGCCTTTTGGGTCTCCAGCAGCCGGTTGAACCAAAGCAGACACAGCAAATATTGAATGTGTCATATTCAAATGTGGTCTATTTCTATGTGCAGTCTGACGATTCTTCTTTGTTCTAATCATATTTTTATATTGCATCACATTGCAAATTGGTGAGATAAACATTAAGAAACTTGCACACGCTCCAATCTGCCATAATTTACAATCAACTCATTTTAACTCACTTGACAGCAGCATCTTAGCACATAGGAAAAATAAATAAATGAAAAGAGCCTTTAAGTTTCTAAATCAACAATCTCAAGCTTGTATTCTTTATCCTCTGCAAAAAAAAATGACAATTACAAACAGTTGAGAAACTCTTCATTTCTGTTGGCATGACTGTAATATTAACGTTATGTCTGTTTCGAAACCATTTTGTTTCTTATACAATACAGGTGTACCTAATGTTTTGGCCAGTAGGTGTATATGGAGTGCTGTGTCTATTATTTATGCATCTTGGACTGTACCTGCTTGGGTGACTCTCTGCCAGGCGGCCTCTCTCTTTGAATGATGCCATTCCTCTTCTTCCAACCATCCTGCACAGATCAGCAATATTAGCATGAAGCAACGCTGGCTCATCATTTAAGTTCAGAAATGATTGAAAACATGTTTTGTTTGAGTGTCAACAAACATCTAAACTAACATTCCAGGCTCGTTGCCCATTAAAGAAGACATCAGTCTTCACCTGGAGCAGAGATAAAGAATGAAGAGGACCAGAACAAGGAGAGCAGTGTTCTCGTATGGACACAGGCCAGCCCCTCATTTTTTCATCACTTCACCTGACTCCTGAGTAAAGGCTCCACTCCTGGCTTTTTCTTTTAACCTCTTAACAACAGAAGAATAAATGCCAACTCTGACTGTTACAATGTGTTTAAATACACAATCCTTGACAGTAACTACTTGGTTTTATTTCACCGAAACCAAAGCCGTGTGAATTTGTCGCAAAGGGAGTAGAAGTACAAACAACTTAAATACTGCTCTTTGAATTAATTACATGCTCGCCAACACTTTACTGTGTTGTTGTGTTCGCACAAAGGTTCCTCTGTATCGCATGACTTTATCATGAACGAGACAAAAAACAAAGAGTCTTCATATAATAGGCAGTCAAGGCCACTTGGGGGAGGAAATGAACTTTTGTGAGAATACATTCCAATGCAGTCAGTGCGGCGACTTCTATGTTTCTCATGGCACTTGTTAGATGTCCATTTTGTGCCAGATTGCTGTAAACATAGATTTCTAAAGTAAATGTACAAGGGCCATCAAACAATTCATAAAAAGTGATTATTCGATTTTGAATACGGATACACGATGAAGACAACCTTGAAAAATAGAAGAATTTATTTGACATATTTGTACCTCAGGATGAACATTGGTATTAAAAATATTTGTGGTACAGCATAGAGATGTGGAGGGACCCACGGTCGGTCTGCCTTGGTCCGCCAGCAGACAAAAACGCCCGTAAGCACACGCGTTGTTAAGGACTAATGTCCCATAACCTTGTTAAATGATCTGGGCTATTGAATTTGGCCTTTTATATGCGAGTAAGTAAGTTAGTGAGTAAATACTGTAAAGCACTTTTCAGAACACACACATTTCTTTACATGGTTAAAAAACATCAATAAAAATAATCAAGTCCTACTGGCTTGGCTGCATCAACAAATGTGTTCTATAAACTCCTTTTATAAATGTTAGAAAATGTTTAATGCTGGTGGTCATTTCATTGTAGAACGAGTTCAACCTTGATAAAATTAAGCATTTGCATTCTTGTGTCTTTGACCTCAGTGTCTGATTTTAACTTTGATCTCCATGGAGAGGACACAAGGAAGTCATATTATAACCTCAAGGAACTTTGCTAATATGTTGAATCAGCTCAACCTTGACGGCTATCTGCCAAGGAGAACAATATCGGCCGCACTGCTTCAGCACTTGGCCGGAAATCCTCCGGCACGCAGCGAAGAATTCATTGTGTGAATGAAAAGGAAGTCTGTCAATGACACTGGAGAATAAAGTAACTTTCATTGCGCTTGATCACTCATTAGTGGTTCGTGCCAGTGATGTGCCAATGTTGATTTTTTTTTTTTTTTAAAACCTTTATTTAAATACAATTTGTGTTGAAGCTTTATGTGCAATTTGTTTAATTTTTTTTTTTTTTTTCCAAATTGAAGTGCCGAGTTAATGTGGAAACTCAAGCGGAGTGAAATTCAGCGTCTTCTCTTTAGTTTGTATTTGTGTGTGTGTGTGCGCATGTGTGCCTATGTGTGAGACTGCCCATTCAACAAACAGTTGAAAGGGCATCAGCGATGCATCACTTGTGATTTACTGCCTCAAGTTTTTTCCAGAGGAACCAAAAGTGAATTCATGGACAGAAAGGTTGGCTGTGATGTCATCATAAGAATTGACAGAAAATCCGAGCACTTAAAGTCACTTTACCACTTCAAGTTACAAATATATTTTCTGTATTGATATATCACATGCCTATTGTTTTTTTTGTAAATAATAAAAAACATCTACAAATGACATGGCTCATCTGTCTTTACTTCTTACTAAATACAACAGTCAAACAGCTCCATCACAATCAGCCATGAAACCACTTTGTGATCTTTGCAATAGCTCAAGATATTAGTGCGTGTCCGTGTCATTCCAGGCACACCAAATACGTCATTATAGACGGCAAACGTGTTCCTGGCCTGTCACTGTTCTAACAAGATGTCGTCCCTTCCAACACGTGACCACACCCTCTGGAAGGGAAACATGCTCAGAGATTACAGCACTGCATAATCAGGGTGTGTGAGTGTGTCGGTCACAGTCCTGCCGGGACAAAGTTCTCACTCAAGGCAACCACTTCTATGTCAGGGTCCTAAACAGACCCATCACAACTACTTGACGAGTTATCTCGTCATGTGGTATCCATACAAAGGTGGCCGGGGTGGGGACACCCATTGTAAACACCCACGCAGCGCTGGAGTGCCTGCAGCGTGTACATACAGTCAACACACACAAGAAGCACTCGTCATTAGACACTCAATAAAACAAAAGGCAGAAAAAAGGCAGACTATATGTCTGCAGACAGCAAATTAAATGGGAGCCATTTGGAAAAGGTCGGTGAAAAATGTACAGTGAACCTTCAGGTAGTCACTATTCGGCAACATTTCATAGATTTTTCCGGGGAACCTATTCTCTGTCATTCGCTGGGACAAAAAGAAATACCTTTTTCAGTGATTTTGTGCTCAGGCTAGTATTTCTTTGATGCCATCTTATAGCATCTTGCTGTCAAGGAACAATGTTGAAGTGAGGTGAGGTGTTTTGTTCAGAGAAAAGTTTGCAGTGGTGCTTTGTAAAAAAAAGACCTAGACAGTTTCAAGTCCATCTTTGGGGTTTGACCTGTTGGAGACCTTAATACTGTCTCATTCCAACTTTGCTCCTTGTTTACAATTCTTTTATCATTCTTCTCTTCCGTCTTTCTTAAATGAAACAGAATTTGAAAAACATACAGCTACTTTTAGTCCTCCCTGTATAGTACATGAGATGTTCAATAGAGCTTCAGTTGTCCTCTGGTATAATGTGAAACACATGCAGGCATTGTTGCACACGCCCTTCAGTCACGATTACACAACACAGAGCAGACATCTTGAGGAGATTTTTGATGAAAGTCTTTTCAGTCAAGGAAGTGCACCATGGTAAAATGTGGAATTTCAGCAATGTATAAAAAAAAAGCAAGGGGGGGGGGGGGTCACTCACTGATGCTGGATTAGCAGCTTTGTGCTCCTTCTTGGCATCTTCCGGATGCAGTGTCAACCTCAGGCGAGTGATTGACCTCTAAAAAGAAAGAAAAGTGTGATGAATTCTCACATTTAAGTGTTTTAATACTTTCAAATGATTTACCATGGTTTTCTTTATACATTTGAAAATACATTATTAAACATAAATGGATAAACAATGTTATGTTTCATGAATATGAACAGAAATTGTATATATATTAGATATACCTTTCTATATTTTTATGATTTAAATGATATATGAACAGAATGAAGTCAAATGGAAATATGACAACTGAAAAAGTACATGCATGTTTTTATTAAAGAAATGCAAAGAGCTCAACAGTTGAATCAGGTGTGTTGCAAGCAGGAAACATGGAAAACACCTTAGGAAAGTGGCCTTTAAGGACTGCCGCTTAACATGCCTGGCCTGAAGTATCAATGGACCAATATAATATATATAATATGTAATATGTCACCGTGGAAATTTTGATCTGTGTGTCTTGACATGTGAAGAAATTGACAATAAAGCAGACTTTGACTTTGATATGATGTCATTTTCAATCAACAGCAAGTGACAAAATGCATTTTTAAAGGTATTACTTATTCATGTAAATAATCATATCACATTAATTATAGTCATAAATATTAACTTTATATGATCAAAAATGAATAAGTAACGTCTTAATTTTTTCAAAGCCAGTTATGTCAGCGCATTGTTGCAGTAATGACAAGCGGTCAGCCTGCAGCTCACTGGCCTCGCCTAACAAGCTCTTCTTGTACACATCCTGTTTTACGCACATTGTCCAGATGCATAGAGCAAAAAACAGGGGCGGGGGTGGGGGGTACACCAATTTGCAAAATAAAGCACGGACATTGGACAAGAAGACCAAAGCTGTCTGTAAGACAGAGTGGATGCCCTCTCACTGTGGGACTTCTTACCTCGCTTCTGGACTCTGGTGAGTCAGCAGTGGTGGTGGTGCTGGAAAACGTACGTCGCGACCCGTAGTGAAGCATGTCTCCGCCTGTGTCCACTCCACGATTCCACCGTGTGTGTCCCCAGCCCCTCCTTCCCCTCCTCCTTTGTTGACCCTCCTCCCACTCTTCCTCTCACGACTTCTTCCTGAGTTGTGCTCCAACTCTCGGAGGCACCATAGGGAAATCCTTTCTCGTCCAGTGAGGTTATCGGGTCGGCGTGAAGCAGCGCACAGGTCCCCACTCAGCAGAAGCACAACGGGGTCATGATCCGATTCCCGGTTGATGAGTCCCTCGGCAAGTAGGCTGGCTGTCTTTCTGTCTGAGCTCCCATCCGACCTGTTGAGCCACATTTCACCTTCCTGCCTCTTCTGTGAGAGAACAGGCATCGCAGAGGGCGGGGTGCACGGGCCGGGTCGGGCCAGGTCCTCCCACTCGGCCCCGGGCAGGTGCAGCGCCTAGGTGACAGGGTGGCTGACAGCTGCTTGCGGCTCAAGTCACCGGAAAGAACCTTGACACTATCTTGACACAATGAAATGTAACTCGAACTTTCAACTTCATGACGACGGGAGAGAAACAATGTCGCTAAAAGGAAGAAATGAAATGAGGGCTGAAAAAAATGTTTACACATTGAATCTTTATTGCTCGCTAGTCAATCACAGGGCACATACTAGAGACAAACCAGCATTCATACACGTCACACGCATGGACACTTTGAGAGTCTTCAATGAAACTTTAGGAATGTGAAAGGAATCCACAGTACCTGGACGAAACCTACACAAGCAACAAAGAAACGAAACACCTGACTGTAAGGCATAACTCCAATATGGGCTGATGCCATAATAACACATTTAAACTGTTATTTGTAATCATATAAAATACTTTTTACCTAAAAATGGCATACATGTTACTGTTTATGTATAACGTAACACAATCAGGATGGTCAAAAGTGACTCAGTGTGGCACCTGTTACAGACAATGAATCATTGATGATCGTGGCATAATTTTTTAATGTCCCGAGTGTGTGTGTGTGTGTCAACAGGCAATCGTGGTTACAAGCAGCTGACATTCCTACCCTCCCGTCACTCCCTGCATGTGCAACAAAATGTGGAGGAAGTGATAGTGAAAAAAGTTCAAACCCCGAAATCAATAAGTCCTTCCTTTCATGTGATGAAACTGGAACCACAAAATAATAATACAAGTGGTATGCAGGCTCGATTTCGTGAATGTGTAACCGCACATCAAACACACTTATGCAATAGGTCAACAAGTGGATGGTCAAGTCACGTGGACGCCTGTCACAGAAATTTATGTACCTTACATCCACACATACATTCACACACTTACATTTTCATTCGTTTTATGTTCCCTTCCTCCTGCTTGCTTTTCTTTTACTGTTTTCATAATGACTTTGAGTGCTCCAAAGTCAAGTCAAGGCAAATTGATTTTTATAGCCCTTAATCAGAAAAAAAATATTACATCAACGGCACCTATAATCATAAAATTTATGATGTAGGTAGAACGTAAGTAAGTACTTTTGACATTATTGATAGTGGGAGAGTAAGTTGAAAATTGACTTTGGTGATTCTGGTATGTGGGTAACAATAGCAATTAAAAAAAATGCAATATGCTTGCTAGAATTTTTAAAATGTTTTTCAAAAACGTCCATATGAGACTTGGGCAACTCTGCTACAGACCTCTTCAAAGTTTGTAAACAATGTGACATTATGGGGCATGGCTTTTCCAGAGGCAAAATCATGCAGCGTGCTTGAAATAACATATTTCAACAGAGCATTAACCCGTGAATACATCACATTCAGGCAGTAGAATATCAATTTATGTTATGTAGAAAATCATGAATATTTTAATAAGTAAAACAAAGTTGGCAGTTTGGCATAATGATCATGTTAACAGTACATATATTTATTATTATATATAATAATAATGATAATCATAATAATATTCAAATGGATATAGTGTAGTTAAAAATAAATATTACAATTGCACAAAATATGTTCGTAAATTTTGATGTCGTGACTTACACATTTTCAGAGATATAAGCCAGCGCTTGGCCGATTTCTTTATTTTGACTTGTGGGCAAAAGGCAGCCAACACAAGCAGCAGTTTGGCAGATGGTGAACAAGTCTTCGAAAAAAGACGACATCTACCTGTTTAAAGTTTACTGTCAAAATAAACATACGGATAGAGGGGTGTAGACAAAATATATTTGCAAAGACCACTTATCAAACGAGGAATAGGAAAATGATCAATTGTGCGTACTCATATACACAGCATTATACTGCCCCCTGTTGGCCACATCAGTAGGAGCGACACAATCCCCATGGACAAAACGTTAAAACTTCAAATTATGCCATTACTGTATGTTTTTACAGTACAGTGCTGCCAAATACTATTGTTTTGATAAAAAAAACATTTACTTTAATTTTTAGTCTACAGCCCAACATTGACGGCTAATAATGACAAACCCAATCGTAATGATGATACGAGCAATAGGCGTGTATTGTTCAATTTATTTATCAAAAACTGTCGTTGCTAAGTGCCTGCCACGCAAACACGTTAAATACAAGGATAAGTGTTGACAATTAAGTGTGACATGCCTCCTGTTTCCGAAACTACCACACATGATTTACAGAAAGTAAGACAAGTTGCCAAACGAACATTCCTAACTTTTGAGTGCTTCTTGATTTCTTTTAGTTGTATAAATAATGAATTTGTGTATTGCCAAATGAAAGGAAATCGCGTGATAAACATGCATGTTTTCAGTATTTTTGTCTGAAGTATGTGTTTGGTCTGGACTTCATCAGTACATGAGGGGGGAGTCGCTCACTGTGCAGCTTTCACATTTCAATGCACATGTCTCAAAGGCAATGATGGATGTTTACTTAAAAAAAAACACACACACACAACAATACTGTATACGTACTTGAGTTGATTGTGCTCCGTGTTCCAACCATTAATATCAAAGTAAGCCTCAGGCATCAAATGAGCCTGTGCAGCAGGTTCAACCTGCTTCCACACTTGATGTGTTCACAAACACAATCGTGAAACTTCCGGAACGTTTATGTCACAAGGGTTGAGGTCACAAGGTCACATGCACGTGAAATCAACCAATCAAAAAAAACAGATGGATGCTCACATTCTTTCTCCTAATTAGTGCTAAAAATGATTTGGGCATTTATCCCACCACAAGCTCCACAATTAAGGGAGTTATTCTCAAAGTGTACGAGTATTACGTGGGCTCCCTGTTCCTGTTGAGCTCATAATGAATATGTACAAAACATTTCACATGAACTTTTTTTGTTTGGTTGTTTTATTGTTGTTTTAGCAAACACGATGTATGAGTGTTCATGAAACGGAATTTTCAAAATCGGGATCAGCCTCACTATAAATTCAAGTATTTAATTGTTAATTTCATATGAATAAGTACAATTGTTTACATATACTGGATAAGACAATGACATTCATTTGACAAGTTTTGCTGCTATTTTGCTTTCTGACCGCTAGAGAGCAGCATAATCCTGTATGTACTGTATTTAAGGCTGCGTTGAGACGCAAAATCCACAATCTGATACATTGCTAGGAAATCAAACTAATGTTCAATATCCTTGATATCAAAGGACGATCTTATTGTTAACATAAATCCCACCTGAAAATTTTTTTTCAGTATCATACTCTGTTAGGCCTACCCCACCTCCTGCACATTCTTTGGACTTACTAAAGACAATTTGGTGCATTAGGGTCCACTGTAGAGACACTAGTTACCCAGTTAAGGTTGTACTATTGGGCAAAAAGTGGCACTCGTAACAATAGTTGTTCTACTAGCACGCACTATCGTCATTTCACTTGTGCACTGATTTGTCTTATGAGTGAAAACAGAGAGTTTACGAGTGCACAAATGGACCCGAAGACAGATATCAAGGATATGGGATAAATAAATAAAAACAGCTTTGCACACTAACTTGTCGATAACGCCAACTTGCCTGAATTGGCTCAAGCACTTGTCGGAATCTCAAGAATGATCACCTTGTTACTGCGCTTTTCTTGCCAAGGCACGTTAACCCCGCTCCACTTGACACAGATGGAGGAGGGCCACTCCAAAGGTCAATTTGTCCGTTTCACACTGAATGGCAACCCACAAAGGTCACTCAAAATGCAGCCGCGAGTATTCACTTGCACCTACTTGGAAGAATCAATTGTCTTTCTGTAGCTTTAGGGGCAGAAAGTGATCATCGGATGTTTGATAAGATGGAAGCAAGTTTATTGAAGTCACAGCAGAACAGTACAGAGAGGTAGTGGCAGGAATTAGCTTTCAACTCACTTGGCAGCCTATTGCTTCATTAAAGGGAGTGCAAATAATTCTTACAGTGATGCAACACTTTTGATTGTCAGTTTATCACATTCCATCAGGAATATTTGGGGAACACAAACAACTGATTGCCACAAAAAAATAAAGGTATTCAACTGAATAAGAGGCAGTTAAAGTACATTTTCTGTCAATTGCGTGATGGGAGTAAAGAAAGACTTCAGTAGATGAAGTGAGGCAGATATAAAAACATGAAAAAAAACGTGTGTACAAAGTCCCTCCCTCATTAATGTTCCCGAAAAGCGTTAATGAAGCTAGGATTTTTATGTTCATATCGACATGAATAAATAAAAAAAATCATTTATTCATACGCTCATTAAAAGTACATTCCGTTTAAAAGAGATGTATAATAAAAAAAATAAAAAAAAGATAGTGAGACATTTGATAGAGTTATAAAAACAGAGGGAATGTCATGCAGAGGCAGTCGTGTGTAGTCTATTCAAGTTGGCTACTTATATTCTGGCCACACTTGAATGCTGGAAAATACAAACCAACTCAAAAGTATTGACACATCTCTTTCGATGACCCCGGAGCTGCTCAAATAATACTGAAGCAATTCAATGATATCCCACTGCCGGATGGAAATCATTTCAGCGCAGTCATTTGGTCCAACAGTGAAGTTCAGCGTCGTTACATTTGTTTGTTTGCTCCCCTTACATGCTGAAGGTAGACAGGAGGTTATCCTGACTGGACGAGCGCTTGTAGCTGGAAGTGGAGCTAAAGTACGTCTCCCCGTCCGTGCTGATGTCATCGTCGTCATCGTCGTCGTCGTCCAGGTTGTTGAGCAGCGGTGCTGAGGTGCTTTTACGCCTGCGGTGGAAAAACACATTTGGTATTTGTGCGTGGTGGGCAAGGTGATTGTGCTTGGGGGACACATTTTGACTTTTGTTGCTTTGGATATGAAAGGGAAAAGGTTCCAGCCTTATTTGCTGACTCTGCTGTACGGTCCCGGTTCTTCTTTACCTCATCTCGCTGCGTAGAGACGTGAGCTGATTCTGCAGCTGCTCGTTTGTTTCTTGTTGCTCGTCCAAGTCTCTCTGTAGCTTCTTCTTGCTGTGCTCCAGTCTGTCGATCTCCTCCTCAGCCTCGTCCATCTGCCTCTTCAGGGCCTTCAAGCGCAGATTCAACTACGGAGCACAGGGGCACGGGTCAAAAAGGTGCGCCGGCTTTGTCGGAGTGGAGAGAGTGAGCGGGTTTGACGTACTTGGTCCTTTTGATCCTGCATGCTGTGGTGTTCTTCCTCCACTTGCATCATCACTTCTTTAACCTTCCTTTCCAGCCGGCGGTTGGACAGTTGCAGGTTGGCCCGCTCCCTGAAAGACATTACGGACATTTTAATATTCAACATATCGCCATCTGGGGAATATGATTTTATCTTGATTTGATCCATTTACAGGTTGTCAAGAATTCAATTATGACAGCTAAAACTGTTAACGAGAGAACAGAAGTTCTCTGCATCTTCACTTTCAAAACTTGAAACAACCTTTCTATTTTCATCCCTTTCATCACTCCCGCTGTGTACTTTGACCTCACCTCTCCTCCGCCTCCAGACGTTCCTCCAGCTCATGAATGCGATCCTCCAGCTGCGCAACCTGGCCCACTTTGCTGGACTTTTGCGAGCCCTCCAGATCAGCCAGTTTGTTCTTCAGGTCTTTGGTCTGTGGAGACCACGCAGAGGTACATGAGACTGTATGCTTGTGCTCTCACACAGGAAACGCATGTTAGAATTGAAGCCATCATTTTATGAGAATGATTATGGAGAGACACATTATGGATGATGTGATAGTGTAGTGTGAGTTTGAATCAGTCTTCCTTGAACGCAGAAGTGGGTATGTACCTGTCTCTCCAGAGCCATCTTGTCACACTCGGCCTCCTGCCGGCCAGCCCTCTCCTGCATGAGTTCATTCCTCATTTGGTCCACCTGTCAAGCCCAGACACGGTCAGGGCTTTACAATTACTGTGACACACTGTCTGCACAAACCCGATGTTGCGCTGAGTACGGTGCAAAAACAATAGAGGCCTTGTCGTTGAAGCGGAGAGGTGCTGTGGTAAATTGGCATAGTGGACTGTCTGGTTTAGCCGCATTGTAACTTATGCAATGTTGCCTCTCGGTGACGCAATGTTGGGAGAGGAGAACACATGCGCGGTGGTGCCTTGAAATATTGGACTTCATTTTAATTGGCTTTGTGACCACATTTGTACCTCAAAACACTCAAATCTTTGAATGAAAATGAATCAATCTGTCACTAATCTGTTTCAATGCAAAAATCTAAACTTTTTGTAGTGTTTTAAGTAATAAGAAAGCACTATAACACCATAGTTTATGAAATGATATCCTAAAATTTGCATCATGATTAAATCAACGCAGCTCTTTCTGGTCGACTACAGCCCCAGAGTGACTAATCTGGACGTTCTGATGAATTCCCGCTTGTTGATTCCTTGCAACTCTCAGATCCATTTTGAGATAAGTAAACAAAGTACGTCCACAAGACTAGAATGCCACTACCACCTTGTACCGATATATTAAAAACTCTTCAGGGAGAACATTATATTATATACACAGCACTGATTCCTTACCTCTGTTACCAAGGATGTCAACAGTTACAATAATCAAAAGTAGCAATAATTTGATAGAAACAACACTGCACCTATATTACTGTACATACACCCTGACTGCACAAAAAGAACACATTAAAGTGGCATAACACATCACAAGGGTTACTTGCAATGGTAACAAAGTATGATGGGAAAGCCTAGTGAGGATAGCTTTCAAGATAAGAGCACAAACCAAAAGTGCAGTGTTAAATGCCTTTATCTTCCTGACATGTCACAATTTCATCAATCTGCCTATGAAGTATCCCAGATTATCGTGCATACATCAAATCGTGCATCAAAGCAATCAAATCATGCATCAAATCAAGCAATCAACTCAACTATTGCCATATTTTTGTTCAAATATACATTGCTTGAAATGTTAGAATGCAATCACATAGATGCGATTAGTTAGCCAGTCTTTGTTGTTTCCCATTATGTCTTAGCATTTTGCTAATGGATTTATAGAGACAAAGTGGTTGCTTTGAATACATGCAATTCTCCGTCTTATATTTACGTCATCTTTAAACGTCTTCCAGGTATGGCATTAAAAAGCTTGAAGCCTCATTTTTAAAGATGTATTCACTATCGGCTACTTGTTGTGAGGTTTTAAGTAGTGACTAATTCCCTAATGTTTCATTTCAAATGAGGATGTTGACAACGACAATTCCCACAATTCCAAAGCCGTCCGTATTTAAGAATCAGGTTCCTCCACGCAGGATGACCACACGAACATTACATCCTCAGGGAGCCCAGTTCAAACCAACGCGCAAGATGAAAACCAATCGATTTGTCCACAAAGCTTCGAATTGGTGATATTTTATGCCAATTAGCGGGGTGACAGCGGGCCACTGTGATGAGCGATGGGCCCCATAACGCGGCGCACCCAGCGCGGCGCTGAATCAGCAGACTGGAACATGCGGTGAAACTAATCAGCTTTGGGAGAGGAGAAGGGGAGATTACTCTCATTTAGACAGGAGGGGAGCACCTGGTACCAGGAGAGACGCAGGTGTTCCTCCTGCTGCCTCCATAGCAATACACACACACACACACACACATGCCCACAACGCCCCTGTGAGCCCAAGTGTGTGTTTGTATGGCCATTTGAACGTGTCCGTTTGATAACACAAAGATTATAGCCTGACTAAGAAAATTCAGAATGCACATTTCAAGTGTTTGTCAAGTAATTTTATCAATAAATAGCATTGTTGCAGATAGCTCGGTTTAAGCGCGACACACTGGATATCAGGATATTAAAAATAATGTTCATAGTGTTTGCGTATGTGCAGGCGCAGTCATGCAGTCAAACACTGCAAGCTCTCAACCTCTTGGAATGAAAGCTCAAGTGTTGCCCTGACAACTGCCCTGAACCAAAGCCACTTATTTGTCTCTGCCAAGTTTTTTTTTCTCCCCTCGAGTTGAAGGAGATTTGAAGTCTCCCCTGGAGTACAAAAGTTCAAAACTCACTAGACTGAAAAGAAGCTCTCCAACTCGTCATTTTACGTGATTGGACCAAACGGGTACGTTATGCAACATGCGGAGACAAAAACATGGTCATCGGTTAATTTATTATAAGTACTTGAAATGTGCTTGAGTTATTTGAAAGTAATTTTGTGCTTTTATCAATTAACATCATATTGATAATAATCAGAGTATGTGACAGAGCACATTTAAGAAATTCAGTTTAAATACAGTTGTGTAGTTTTTTTTTTCTCCAATGCATTAGAGTTCCTTGGTTTTTTTTACTTTTCTGTTTGATGTGTACGTTTTCTACAACATTCTAATTTATTGAGAATTTTATTGAGACTTGTAATATGACTAAAAAAATAATTTTACACTTTGAAAATCATTTATACATTTTTTAGCCTGTCCGTAGATTTTTCATTATGTATTAGCCTTAAGATAGCAGAGTTTAAGGGAATTTTATTTTACATGTAGTACATTTGTTTTTCTTATTTTTGTTCAATTTAACAGTGAACTTCAACAGTTTACAACCACCATAACCTAAATGTCAATTTTTCTTTTTGCTAAGCCAAGCATAAAGTCAGCCTAACACGATATAGTATTTAGTATTGCTGCATGTAAATCACAATTCTTCTCAGAATCAAAAGGAACAGAACAACTTGCAAGTGAACTCTGCAGCCTTAGCCCCGCCTGCATTTTTGGACTTTAATGGTCCTTTGCGGCTGGCAGGCTGCCAAACTCACACATTACACAAGACCATCCTTACAAAGCAACGACTCGACTTGCAGTCAGCCTGTCTGTGTGTGAATATGACTGTGTGAATGTGCGCATGTACACACGTCAACACATTCATCTTGTGAGTTGGTGACATGTTGCTGTCATTCACATATTAGTAGCTAAAGACGTGATGGTAGCGGGGCGATGACATCTGGATCTCATTTGCAGGTTTAGATGGAGAACAGAGACACAGCTGGGTGAACTAACATGAACGTGGACAACAGGTCACTGACCCAGGTGAGTGCTTATGATGAAAATGTTCATGCGTGTACCTGCTCTCTCCCTCGGTCGAGCCTGTCCATCAGCTGGTCTCCATTCTGACGCTCCTCGTCCAAGTCCAACTCCAGCTGAGTGATTCTGTCCTGAAGAACGTCACATCCATTAATAAACCATGTCCAGTATATCGCCAATATTTCACAGCACTGGGTGATGCAAAGTGTTCTTGATAAATGGACACTAAGGCATGAATGTAAAAGCTGCTGACAATCAAAGTGAGCACACACCTACGTAAAAAATGTCAAAAATGTGTTTAAAGTCGATATGTTGTCTGGCCAAGCAAACTCCAAAAAACGTGAGCCATGATTGGATGCTGCCTGAAACCTGAACAAGTGTGATGTCATTTTTAATCGGCAATAGGTGGCAAAATGGCCGCCCAGAATTGGATAAGAATAGGTGGTGGATTTTGCTGCTTAATCCATATTCCATAAGCACAATAATAATCCGAATGCTGTCTTTAGACTAGTAGGATGAGCATATAAAATGTTTCCCTTCCCCTTTGAAGCAGATCATAAATGTACAATGTATAATTTTCTTGTTTGTTTCAATGTTTGACCAATTAATCTGGTGTACTGCACCTCCATGAGTTTGAACTGTCGAGTCTTATCATCTTTCGAGTGAGTGTTGGTCTTCACCGCTGCCTCCAGTTCATTAACCTTCTTCTCCAACATCTTCTCATTGAGCACAGCCTCATCTCGCTCCTGCTCACAACGACGTAGGTCCTCCTCTCGGTGCAACAGCTGAAAAGCAGGGATAAAAGAAAAAAAATATATACAGACGTGTTAAAATTGCATTTTTGTCCGAAAATGTATGTACCTAAATGTTGAAATGTATAAACTCCGATTATATATTGTACATCACGGCACATGACAATTTTAGGAGAATCAAGTCGTAGTATTGTGAGAAGATGTCAAGAAAAGTCTGCTTGTAATTTTATCTAAATTCTGCCAAGTTGACACGGGCGTAGACTGTTGGGGCATCTCAGAGCAGCTGGAAAAGCAAACTCAGGAGAGCTGAAGGAAGGAGGATGTGAATCCAGCCAGCACAGCTTTAACAACAATGATATCACAACCTTGGATGTCCTCCCCCTATTTCCTGTGCAGCAGTTGGAGGGGGGAAAAAAAAAAAAACGCATCAGATGAGGACAAAGCGGGGGTAAGCTCAAAGCTTGTGGTCAATTATATTCCCTTTACGGTATGTAGGTGGCAGTAACGTACATTCAAACGGCCTTGACAACTATCCCAAAACTGAAAATTTTGTTTTCCACCCAAGGTTTTCACAGTGATAAATATAGCACTGTCCAGATCCACTCCGGTTTTACCAGTTATGCTGGTCACAAGTGGAGGCAAAAAAAAAATAAAAACTATTTCTGTGGGAGTGACGTGAACAACAAAATAGCAGTTTTAGAACTCAGAAGGCCTCACATTAAAAGATCCTGTTCCAAATGTCTCAGCATCATTTGCGCTATTTTATCAAACTGAAAACTGGAACAGAGTGACCACTGTAAATATATGCTCAAATACCCGCCCTTGGGTATGTAAATATTTGCTTAACACATAAAAGAATTGAAGGCCAGTGCCCTTTTAAAGAATAATTCTTCTCATTAATCAACTTCTGCAACGAACAAAGGCATTCCTAACATTCTCACGTGAGTGACGAGGATGAATTTGTCATGTGCAAACAAGAGATGTTAAATTCTGCTACAGCAGCCACTTATGAAGCACAAGATGATAGTGAAGGGGTGTATCGGGTTGAGATGAATCACAACGGATGTTCTGCATGAAAGCAATGGCCTTGATTTGAGGTGTACCTCCTCTTGCAGCGTTTGGGCAGCCAGCAGATACTTGTCGAGCTCTTGGCCTCGCTCCTTAAGGAGCTTCTGCAACTCCGTCAGCTCCCGCCGGTTCTTTTCCTTGTAAATATCAATCTGTTCCTGCAGCTCCCGTGTTGACGACTGGGAGGCGTCTACAATGTCGTTCATCTGTGGGCACAAAAAGCAGAGAACAGGTCAAGTTAAGTTCACCTGTAAAGGTTCCTTGCTTCCTTCCTCAACTTCATTTAAAAGGTTTGTGTGGAAGTGAGACATGACGTCGACAGCTCAAAATACAAACTCACTTGTCTCAGTGTACGAGTGAAGGACTTTTTTTACATATTAGATTAAAATTGTTTGTATTGTTTAGATTACACAACACCGTCAGCCTGAATGAGTTGATCTGATATAACGACAAAAATGTGTTGGTGAGAAAAGTCACTCAGGTGGAACAAGCGCAAGATTCACTGAGACAGCTTCAATTCAAAAATTTCTAGCACGTGTGGGTGGACCTGCAATGTTTCAAAGAAAACCCTCTGCTCCTCATGGACAGAAGATTGTGATTTGAGTAAAAAGAATATTACCCTCAAGGTTGTAAAAGTATAACATGTTACTCAACAAATCCGTGTTTTTTACTTTACAGCTAACTCAAATGCTGGGAGAGAAGCACATGCCTCTTTCTGAAGTTTCTCCACCGTTCGGTCCAGCAGCCGCCTTTCGTCCTCAATGTCATTCTTCATGTTCTTAAACTGCTCCTTCTGTAGCTTCTCCTCTTGAAAACGCTCCTCCAACTGCTTGTGCTCACCGCTCATCTTGGAAAAGTTCCTCTAGCAAAACACATATCACATAATCCGAAAATCAGATTTGCCTCAGAGCAACCAAATTGAGAATTGCTCACCTGTACATCTTCAAGTCGTAATGTCAAAGCTCGGTTAGCACGAGACATTTCCTCTTCTTGCTCCTTGATTTCATTTAAAGACTCCTCCAACTGCTTCTTCTCTTTCTGTAGAAGTCAAGTTCAAAAAATTTGACGAGGCTCTCTGCCACCACGGGCGAACGTTTGGGGCGTCACCTCCATCCGTGCGACTCGGTCTCCCAGCCTGCTCTCCTGCAGCTTAGCCTCGTCGATGATGCGGTTGAGTTTGGTCACTTGGTTTTCCAGCTCTTGCGCCCGCTTGCGCAACCGTTCCACCTCTTGACTCAGACGATCCGCTTGGCCCTCCAGCGTGCCCTTGGCTGCTTCCATTTCAGCCTTCTCTTGGACGACCGCCGTGCTGCTCTGGAAGTGACGAGACGAGATGACTGACTGGCTTCGGCACACATGAGGCTCACAAGGTGGAAATGTGACTCGATGTGAAATTTGAAACTCCTTGAAATATTTTGTTGATTTGATATGTGGCTTGAGTATATTTGTACACGAAGCTGACATAGAGAGATGAACAAAGACGCATAAATGCAGAGTTAAAATAAACAACCTGACGGAATGACTTGGGATTTGTGCTTTTGCTCACACTTCCTGGACCATGTTTTTTGAGAACAACTGAAACTGCTATCGTGAGCGTGTGATGGAACGCCGTGCATAAACTAGGAGTGGCAGGTGGAAGTAAGTTTACAAGAGTTGGCTGACAACAGCAGTGCAAGTGCAAATCTTACACCAGTAGACCAGATAAGTGGTTTCAGTCAAGTTGACAGCTTGGTTAGATAGGAGGCTTAGTGAGATTTGATCGGACGCAACACTTTCGTGTCATTCGGGTGGAATGTCAAGGAACAGGTTTGGGAGTTCGCTGTTCTGCTCAGAGCCCTCATGTGCGCGCCCAACCAGCATCGTAAATATCCCACAACAGAACATATAGGTACATACAGTGACCGTGTTTGATAGATGTATGGAATGTTATGTTCTGTCATATTGTTTACAATGTAAGAAGAAGCAGGTATGGTCTACCCCTGTCTGAACTTATGAAACAAGAAATTGCTCAATGGAGATGTGGGAGTGAAGATAACATGAGACATTTCTGCTTTATATCTTCTTATGTGAGTGAGATCATCGAAATGTAACAGAGTGGTTTTTGTCAACTCTCCTTAAAGCCTTAAAGACTTCATTTAGAGCTGCCTGTTGACAGAACTTATGATCCGATTTTAATTAGACAAACGGGGCCAAGTATGTCAGCGCCGATACTGCGTGTGTGTGTGTGTGTGTGTGTGTGTGTGTGTGTGTGTGTGTGTGTGTGTGTGTGTGTGTGTGTGTGTAATTGTGCACGCATGCAAGTACACAAGTGAAAGACACCTTCATTTTCAGTAATAACGTAGAAATAAATAGATACATAAAAGAAAAAGGGAAAAAAAATCCTCCAATGTGTAATCCCGATTTTTTTTTCTCTCAGAGTAGTCATGTCCAAGTTCTTACTCTCAAACAATGAACATCCCTATTTTGGGACATTTTGTTTTTATGCCGTGAAATTGTTCTACTGTCAAATATGTATCTTGCCTCAATCGTTTTTGAACACAGCAATAGTATCGTATTGTAGTTCTCGTACATTTCTATAAGGACCTTGGAGTTTCTGTTGTAACCTGAAACTTAAATGTTCAACCATTAATATCCTGAGTTGAAAGGCCCCACTCATCATGCTGCCGCCACTTGAATAGACACATTTCTTCTGTAGGGAAGAAAAGATGACATGACACACAGCTTCACTGCTGACAGGCCAGTCGGGCCAGTTCTCCGAGTCACCGGTGGCACAGCACAGCAGCCCGGAGTTCCACTGGTGACACTTTTTTCAGATGGAAATGTGTATTGCAAATATTGTTCAACTTATAAGAGAAGTGCAAATGTTCGACCAGTCTAAGCAAAATGTCTTAGAATTGAGATCTCTATTGGTGCTGGTTAACGTGAGCAAGTTACAAATCTCTTCAGGAGTTTTTTTTTTTTTTTTACAACTTTAAGAATCAATGGCAACCTATAAAACAGTCACAGTTTATGATCACAGCTGTAAGAGAGACTGGCTGAAGGTAAGTTCCGAAAATGTTAGAGAACTGATACGGGCAGTGTAACCTTGTGCACACAAAGTACAGCACCAGCAGTTCATTGGCCCAATTCCCACACTGTGTTGAATCAACTAACCACTGACCTGTAAAGTGACAGGTCACTGAAAGGACTGCACACATACACACTAGACGGCCTCAAGATTAGGTTCACATTAAAAAATATAATAAGATCCAATACAAGGGCAACATTAAAAATTCCGGCTTGACAAAAATAAAGCTCAGTCAGTTGTTGACACGGTCAGTAAAGTATTAATTGAACAATGGTGTTTATAATTGCAGTTTTAATTTGCTTTTTTAGTCATGATGATAAAGAGTTAATAATTAAACACGCATTCCTCAAGTTTACCCAGCAATCACTGAGGGATTAGTAGTACTAAATAAACTGTCCCATAACAAGACGTATGATTTGTAACTCTTCAAATACAATCATAGCGAGTGCCAACACGTGAAATATCAAAATATTACCAATGGCTTTTGTGTTGTTACGTGATAAGGACTGAAAATCTTTTTTCATCTCCACAAATCTCCCTCTTCAGGGACTTGTATATTCAAAGTGTTTGTATAAAGTTGCACATTAACTGACTTTGTGCAGTCTTGGAAGCACGGCGTTGCCAGTTGTGAGCTGTTAAATCGGGTTGCTATTCCCACCGATTCAAGGATGAGGAGCACTTCTCGTTAAAATTGGACTTCACTACTGGTTGTGTGAAAATGCATCGTACATTCGATTACACTGCTTTTGTTTGAAATGATGACAAGCTGTTTCCAGTTTTCTCATTTCCTGTTAGCGCTCAGCGCGAAGGACATTGACTGCTGAGCAGGAAGCTCCCAATTGCACGATTTCCTCCGTTTGGAGGCAGCTGCAACGACATGCTAACTGTTAGCAAATTGAGCAAGTTACAAAGCTACTACTTTTTTTGCTTCTCAGCGCTGAAGTGACAGTTATTGTACTTCTTGCATCTTCACTCAAGGTATCTTTCATTTGGTCTCCTAGGACAGGAGGACAACAACAAGACAAAATATTCTGGCCAGTGGCTCATTTCACATGGGCCTGACTTTCAAATGATTCTGCAAGAAAGGATCTGGGCTGTTTCTTTTCTGATGTACAGTACAGCTTTTGAAGGATGTAAATATTCCCCAAAGTATAAAATCTCATTTCCTGATACGCCTGTCAACAAGCAGACTGTGACAGTCCGTCCACTGTTTCCTCGCTCCTCCACTTCACCGTCACCTGCTTATTAATCAACTCCTAAAGCAACGCTGGAAGCGACGGCGCTATCATCAAACGCACAGACTCATGCCGGCCCCTTTTGAGGGGAGGCTTTTTTCTCCAGGCTGAAAAAGTTTGATGATCAGACAGTGAAAGTTCAGTTCACACCCTTCAAGAGTTGACTCAAGAGGCAGGTGAAGATACCAGCCAGGACACAACTGGCTGCGAAATGAGCGAATGAATACGTGAATCCATATTACAAACAAGACAGATCAGGGTTTACTGTTCCAAACTGTCATATGTTTGTACGACATAAGCACTAGAAAATAAAAATGCGATAGGGAGTAGGCCCAATCTTCTTAGACTACATCTGAGATGCATTAAATGGCCAAACAGAAATTGTAGGACCCCACAGAGACAAATTGAGAAGGTGCCCCAGGTCACAGAGCTTGAGTTGAATGAAGCGGGTCTATTGGGTACACATTCTCCACTTTGACCTTTGACATTCCTGGAAGCAAACCAGTCTCTCCACTCTTTGCACCTCACCCGTCCACATTGCTTGCATACCAGCGCATGCTGACGCCGAAGGCTCTCATTCCAAAAGCGCACACGTTTTCAATTACAGAGAGCCGAGAGCTCAGACGGGACTCCTGAAATCCAGTTCCGATCTATTTGAGAGAGCTCTGATGACGGTTTTGTATAGCTCGATCAAATTCCGCACATTTCTGCTGATGGAGAACACAAAGCGCCTTTCAAGTAAAAGACACAAAACAGACCCCTCACCTCCTTTCAGGGGCTCGGCCTTTCTACAGCCACACTGACCCACTTATTGAGACAGTCCCAACCCCCGCTGGTGTTATTGTGTGAAACAAACTCATCATTCATTTTCACTCAAGCTTCACAATTGCCCCTACTCTTTTAGAGGGGGCACAGCGCAAACTGGGGAATGGATGCTCATTAGATTAGTGATGGCTTGCCATTGCAATTACCTTGCAGACGCAGAAATTTGGTGCTCCGCTTTCCTGTACGAGAAGGATCTGATTGTCACCCCAAAAGAGGTGGGCCGCACAAAAAAAGGAGGTGGTTCGCACTCATTCCCCTCAAACTAAGTTAAAGTATGTGAGGCTAGTGCTTCCTTTAAGTTCAATTATCTTAATGTCAAGCAATTAACACGATATCTAAAAGGTCCAACATGATCTGTTGATCAAATTGTCAGCATCGAAAGCCAGCATTTGGTCTTTCTTCCACGGAGGCCAAGTGAGTAGATGCAGAGTAAATATTAACACTTAATTTTTTAGCATTTTTGTCTTTTTTTTTGGGGGGGGGGGTTGGAATTTGTCAAGCCCTGTACTGTCAAGCTAGTTTGCCAGATCAATATCGACAGATTAAAAAAAAAAAAAAGTTTCCCAAACTTTTTACAACTATATACTGTATACTATAAACAGAACAGTCAGCTTGCTGACCGAATCTCGTTGCAACAATCATGTCCATCTCGTCAGCAAACTTGTCTGCCTGTGTTTATTTTATTTAAAAAAAAAAATAATAATAATAATAATTGGAAGCTTGGCCAATACGCATTTCTCACATCTACCTAATCCAATGAAAATGACATTCAATGGATAATCTTTGATTTTCTTCCTTTCTGGTAAAATAGGGATGTCTCAAAGGCATCTTAAGGTGAAACTGACTCGAATGAGCAAGCTGGAGTGAGGACAATACTGCAAGCACACAAAAGGAAAGCCCCTAATGAGCAAGCAAGTTCGATCTTAAAAGAAAAGCAAACAATGACTTCATCTTCCGAAATGTTAACAAAAGCGGTGAGGAAAGACCCTTGATGGAAAACTCCCCTGGGAGGTGGGGCGTGCAGTACCTCTGGACAACAAAGAAACCGTGCACACTGGTCAGTCTGCTATAGCCCCCCCCAGCAGCACCCTCAGGAAGTCGATCACAAGGACAACTTCCACCCTTTGAGAAAAACAGGACGCACAGCGTCGTACTGAGACGCACTGGAAACAATGACTAAAACTGTGCACGGTATAAAATTTCCTCTATTTATATTTCGGAGATATGGACTGTTTTATCACTTGTAATGTTGTCAAATTCGTCGTCATAAGGGAGGCCGACATGTGGGGGGTTATCAAGAGAAGTAAATATATCCCCCGCATTCCCTTTACTCTTTGGAATCATTTCAATGGCATTGCCACATTGCAGGCAACTCCTAAATGTTTCATTCTCAAACAATGTACTTTTAAATCAAAATAAAATGATGAAGTTGAGCAGAAAAATGCTGACAATTTATATTTGTAACTATCATTGTGTTTTGAGGTTCTTTCGCTCTGTGGATACAGTTGTGTGCACACGTGCGTGTGTGTGTGTGTGTGTGTGTGTGTGTGTGTGTGTGTGTGTGTGTGTTTGCATGAGAGCGAGAACTGAGGAAAAGTACAATGCGTGCAACATCGGCTGTTTAACAAACAAACGTATTTCATAATCATGTGCCTGCACTGAACATTTCTTTTTTTTTGTAGAGTACACTGAGGCACGCCCTTTTACACACTACAGAGAGCAAAAGCACAAATGTTTGTTTTTGTTTTGATGCTAAGTGCTGCTTGGCAAGCTGATAAAATGACACGGCAGGAGTAATAATTACTGTTGCGATGCAGCAGATACGGATGAAGCCATCTGCTTTACTTACAGTACCGAAACAAATGGTTAGATAATGAAGCTTTTAAAGAGAGAGTCAATTCAATTATGTTCGTTGCAATAATCTGTTCTATACGCTGTGGCAGTGTGATTAATCCTGTGCTTGTGGAATATTTGAATGTCAATGAAGCCAAAAACGTCATTTCATCCATCTCAAGGGGGCGAGGCTCACTTTTGGAATATCACGGCTTGTTTTCTGCGTTTGGTCATATGTGATGTCAGCAAGTTGAATGCTCCTTGCGAGTGTTTTTATTTTGTATGTGTGTTTGACTGTATCTCAGTGCTTCGGAGGTGGTCGCTCAACTATTGTACGCTTACCTGCTTGGCCTCCTCCAAGGACCTGTGCAGCCGACTAATCTCCTTTTCATACTTCTCCTTCATCTTGTCCATCTCCTGATCGTGAGCGGCCACTTCCTCCTTCAGGGCCCCCTTCAGAGCCGTCAGCTCCCTTTCACGCTTCTTCAGAACATCCTCCTGCTCTTCCTTGGCCACGAGAACCTCTTGCAACTCTATCTTCAGTTGCGTTATGTCCTAGAAAAACAAATACTATTGGCACGATCTTGACTTGCGAAAAAGCAGAAAGTTTTAGTTCATGAACATAAAGCTGGATGATAGGCTCAATTCTCGTAGGCTGAACACTCCCTTACCGCCATGATGGCCTCTCTCTCGCCATCACCAGCAGTCGTCGTCTTGGCCGTGTCCAGCTCGTCGTGCATCTCCGATAACTGGTCCTGCAGGTCTCGGATCTCTGTCTGGTATTGCTCCCTCTCCATCTTCACCTGGAAGAGCCTGACACGCCACGTAACATGTCACAACACACAGCCACATGTAACAGTCGTTCACACATGCCAACAGCAGCACCTGTGCCGGGTCTTAACCTTAGGGTTGAGGTCAAATGACATGTCACTAATGTCTAAATTGCTTTCAAGGTGATGTGAAAACGCTCAGAAAAACTATTATACAACTGAGCAACGGCATCATCAACGTCAACTGTTAAAAAAACTGTAAAAAAAAAAGAAAAGCGGTTCCTTTGAGTTCTTACTCTTCAAGGGTGCTCTGGAGTTCAGCCTCAGTTTGGGCCAGTTTTTCCTTCAAGCTTTTGCACTCTTCTGTAGTCCGGTCTAGTTCCCGCTGCAGCTCTTTCAATCTTGAAGCCGCCGTAATGTCCGTCTTGTTTGTCTGACAGACATACACACGTCAAGCATGAAGGACAAAATTGCTGGCACCCATCTGTTCATGAAAGAGGAACCCCAAAGTGGTCACCGAAATAATGTGAATCTGACAAAAGTAAAAAATGAAAATTAACTCGTGCAAAACTTATCTGAACAATTGTAGTCAAGGAACACCAAGCTGTTTGGGGCGGCTCTTAAAGACTTTAAATTTAACGCGCTTGTTTATAATTTCATTTATTTATTTATTTATTCTGCTTCTCGTGGGCCATGTTTAAGGTGGTACACACTTTGTCATCGAACAAGTTCTCATTGTGCTTTAAATAGGCAGCACGACTATATAAAAGTGTAAAGACACCTTGGTTGAAAATATCACAATGGTCAAATTATTTTGAATCTTTTCTCAAGGCACAATCATTTTTTAACATTTAATTCTGCATTCAGCATTATCTCACTGGTCAATCATCATTTCTTTATTATTTTTACTTCTGCCAGATTCAAGTCATTATTCATTAAAAGAGTGCGACCAACAATTTTCTCCATGCGGGAACACACAATGAGGGTCCATACAAATCTATTCTCGACTGCTCATTGTTTGCTTTCTAGGGAGCAGCCTCGAAGTTCAGAACAGGTTTGATTGTGAGATGTCCAATAAATCTGAAGTTACACAAGCCGTTGATCAAAGAGGAAATAGACAAAGTTTTTCTTACCATTCTTTGTTCTTGAAGTTGTTGTTTCAGTTCGGCCATTCTTTTCTCCAGTGCAGTGTTTTGCTCCAGCAGGGCTTTGGTTTGTGCAGACAGGCCCAAGGCCTGACAGAAGAACACGACGTGAACTTTTTTTGCTTTGACTTGCTGGCAAAAATTTGATCTACAACCGCTGGATGGTGGCAGGGAACTCAACTAAGCGAAGTGAGACTATGCAGTCCATTGTATATTGTTGGCAGATCTTCACAGTCATACCTTTGGTAATGGACAGCTGATAGGAAAAAAAACAGAAGCTCGAACAATATCTCACTTTTTCATCAGGAGGTCCTGCCGTGGCTCGAGACTTCAGCGTTTGGATCTTCTCAAAGACCAGGTTGACCTTTCTCTTGGTTGTTTCATCATTATCGGTGCTACTACAGACAAAGACATGCACAGACCAGTCAGCAGAGTGTACAACAGAAAGTCTGTTTTGCGGATGGTGCTGCTAATTCTGGGAATAGACCAGTCATTCCCGGCTTAGAGAAGGTCAGGAAGGTCATGCTGCTTTGATCTGACACCTCAGTGCGCAAACAGTCTCGTTCAAGCCTCAAACGCAACTATGTTGTATCATAATTTAAGAAATGCTTGCGGGAAGTTGCTGTTGAGGAGTCAATGTAAATTGTGGCTATAAGCAGCTAATCATGCTTATTGTTTGTTTTCTTTTTGTGTGTTGGATGAAGTGATTGAAAGAGTGCCAGCGGCTGTGTCTATCCTTAAAACGATCCAAAGGTTGGACACTTTTTTGTGGATTCTTTCCTACTGGCTTGCTGCCGTCACACCAACTCATTTCTGCATGGAATGGTGCGTGTGACTGGTATAAAAACTCAACTTGGTCGTTGCAGCCCTAAAAAAATCGATGATCTCTTTGAACAGCCCAAATCAGTTCTAATGAGATTGTGCATCTCATTTTTAAATATGTGGTGTTAAACACGAATATCCTAAATGACACAGTTGGAATGCAATTTTTTTGTTTGTTTTGTTATCACAATTCCAGAAAGCAACAATGAATTCCACCTCTTTACAGGTCATATTTTGTGTGTCTGTAAATTTTAGTGGATGAAAAGTATTTTCTGGCAAAGGCTTTGGGAGGATCCACTGTCCTTGGAAGTGGAATGAAAAGCATCAGAATCAATAAATCGAAAGCTGCACCACTTTCTAATGACAACAATGATGTATTATTTCTTGAAATGAGGTCAGCGACACACAAACGTTCTCTCAACCTATCTTCTCCTCCCACAGATGACTTCCATTATACATCCACAACTCCTGTTGACGTATGTTTGTCTTTGCGGCCTTGAGAATGTATCTCGGGTGCAATCTCAGCACTTCCATCTGGGTTTCCTTTGTCGTTCTCTGACTCCTGACCTGTACCTCCGACACACCCAAACAGTTTCCTGTTCTTTTTCTAAACGACCATTCGTTGTGCCAACAACTGCAATAAAATTTAGTCCCAAAAAATCTGTTAGATCATGTGGACATTTATGTTGCCACAATCTGGCTTTCATTTGCTGCTTCTCGCAGCTCTTGCAGAAAAAATAACCGCCGTATCGATTAGACTGCAAAATATTTTTCTCTTTCTACTCAGTTTAACCTTATGCTTTCTTCTTTTGACAGCCGATACGTGTCAGATTACAGATGCAAACACAGAGGTTTAGCCCTTGATTTACACTAAAACTGAGAGAAAACACAGGCAAAGTGAGGTTGTGAAAAAAAAAAAAAGTCTACACAGCTGGATTGTCTGGCTGGGTGGGTAAAAGAACACATTCCTGCACTTTTATCAAACAGTCCAGCTCCGATGGAAAAAAAAAAAAGAAGACTCCACTAACTCCCACTGAACAACTTCTCCCAACATGATGCATGACCGAAAATGTGACATTGAGCTCAGTTTGTGGTTGAATTTAGAATAAAAAGATCCAAAGGCTTTTGTTTTCATCGCATCAGACAGCCGTGAAAAGAGGGAGTAAAGCAGAACGAGGTCAAGCTGTAATAACTCACCCGTCCTTTAGGTAATTGAACAAAATTTGCTTTGCTGTCTCTTCGTGTGTTTGTTGTGAAAGCTCCTGCTGACCTTTCAGGAGATCTGGCGTTGCCTGAATGGGACAGGAAATGAGAGAATGATCAGAGCGTGATGACAGCCATGTCGGACTGGTTTACGACAGACCTTCATTTACTGCAACAAACACAAATCAAAATGACCATTGTGTCAAACTGTGTTCCTGATTGTATATCAATAAAATGGCGGAGCGCGGTTTATTCTGAGTCGGCAACCTGAGACAAGCTTCATGCTTAAGTTTGTGAAACTCTCCTCTATTAAAAACTCTGTATAGTGAATTCAGAAATGTGTTTACAAACACAATACATGTTTGAAAATTTGCTGAAAACATGCAAAGACTGAGAATTATGTAGGACCGGATTGTGGTCAATATAGCATCTTTTTTTTTTTGGGTGTGGGGCCAAGTGGCGCACTTAAGGTCCGGCATGAGTCCCCCTTCTACCACTATCTCAGTGCCTTTGTACGCATCAGTGATTTTTCAACAGAAAAGCTAGTGAAAGTGCATCGAATCATCTGCCGGCATGGCCGCTTTAGAGCTCCTTGTTGTTCACCCAAATTTACGAGGCATAATTATTTTCCTTTTTTACAGGAACTTCAAAATCCTTATTTGTGGTACGAGCACTCGACCGTTGCGGTTGTTAGCATGTGCCAAAAAGTGGTACAGTATTGAACAAAGGATATGCTTTTTTTTTTTTTTCCCTCCACTTCACACTGTACCGGAAACACAAATACTCCAAATTGTATGGAACTGAACTGATGGAAACGGGCCAAAGGTAAAACCTAGGGTGATATTACCTGTACATCAGTGTCTGCGCTGACTTTTTTCCCACCAGTTGTGGACTTGGATAAAGATGTTGACAGCTTGCCTGCTGGTGACGCACTGTCCACTGAGTCTCGATTCTTGAGTGTAACAACTGCAGAATGGCTTTGGCTTTTTTGGTATCCCTGGATGTAGCCTACGCCTTTAGAGAAGGTGCTCTGGGGAGATCCAGGGGCACTTGTGACGCGAGATGTTGCTTTGGGGCTGATCATGAACCAGGGGTCCTGATTACCAGCTGCCCTCTCCATCCGGAGCTGCGAAGGCCGCAAGACGTGCTCCATCGACGTGCCCCGACGACGGCTCGTTTCATCAAGGGGTCTTGATCCTTCCACCCAGCCGAAGGCGCTATCCACACTGTGTGAGCGTTTCCTGTCCTCTGGACTGATCCGGTTTCTTCGCCCGGCCCTTCCACGCCGATGGTAACTGCCATCTTTGCCGTCAAACTTCTCAATAAGCTCATCGACACCAGGAATGGAGCCCTTGTCAATGTCTCTGCCGGACCCAGGCACGAAAGGGATGTAGCGGCGGTTCTCGTGACGGTTGATGGTGTCAGCGTAAAGCGCATCGAGGTTGTCATCCGCATAGAGCTTAGAGGTGGAGGATGACGAGGAGTGGCGTGAGCGGGAAGACGACTGAAGAACAGGACCGCTGGAGTCGGACCTTCTCAACGGAAGGACATCGGGCTCACGGTGTTTGCGATCAATGCTGGAGTTGGCACTGCTCACTGAAGTGGGGGACTTGTACTGCTCACTCGTGGGACTGGACACAGTGGATGCCTGGGTATGACTTTTGAGTGACGACTTGGACTGAGGTGACGTCTGGTTGCCGAGGCGAGGTTTGGACTGCGGCTGAGCTAATTGCGGCTTGGGCTGTGGCTGAGTAAGATGGGTTGGACCCAAAGACTGAGAAGGTAATTTGGAGTTTTGGTATGATGCCTCAGTCAAGTGTGGAGACGGAGGTTGAGTTTTGTCCGATTGTGCGGGAGACTTGTTCCGATCTAGGCTAGAAGACCTGTTGTGGTATGGTGCCGAGACAGTGGATGTGGACTGAGTTCCGGTCTCAGCGAGAGAAAGGGGCCTTGAAGGTAGACTGTTAAAGTTCAGAGAATTGGTCTCTGGATCATAGGGCTGCAATATCTCAGGATGCTTCTGAAAGTTCAGAAGGGTTTGCGCTTTCCTCGCTTGTGTATCTGCAAAGCCGTTTTGAGAGGCAGCGTACTGCATCATCTGAGATCTATACTCCCCAAAGGGGCTCTTGGTCCCACCCTCCTTGTCTCCTCGAAATTCATACTCGTGGTAGTTTTCAATAAAAGAGCCCTCTGTTTCAATGTAGCCATTGCTATCAGGGTCAATAAAGGGCTGAGGACCTCTGTCCTGGTTATTCAGAACCACATAGGGATGTCCATCTATACCCTGGACTCTGATGCTCAGACCGTATGTCCCGCCATTGCTGTGGGTTCGAGAAGAGCGAGATGCTTGGGTGTAACTCCCCTGTGGTCCACTAGTAGGAATGCCAGTCACTCTGTAGGACTCCATCAGGAATGCAGAAGGAAAATAAATCCCTCTCCCTGGATCAGGCGCCCTTCCTCTAGAAGAATTAGAGAGAGTCTATTAGGTGGAAACGAGAGACTGTTTAATTCAATGATTTTTTTTTTTCTTGCTCCACAGCCAGACACTCATGGAGCATTAGCTGAATTTAATTATTCGTGTTTTCCATTCTGGAAAGAGTGCTACTTCCCTGAAAATCTGTGACTCAACATGAGCCACATGGGACCAGGTAGACTTTAACAAAGGGTTTGCATATCTGTGACTAACACGCTTGCTATGAAACAATGACTATAGTTATCAGGTGTGAAAAGAACAGATTACACCAAACTTAAAAGGATAACAAACTGATATTAGTTCATGTGTGTACAGTAAAATCGGACTCCAAAAAGGAAACGAAAAACAGTCAATGTAAAATCTGTTTCCCTAATAACAGACAAGTTTGAGCATAATAAGTAACAAAAATACTGTCAGAAAAAAACAAAACAAAAGGATGTTGCTCAGAAACATTTATGCCTGTAAAGGCTGAAACTGACAAAGGCATCAGCAAGTACCACATGTTGCCGTGGACAATGGCTTTCAGCAAGTTCCTGTTTGTCTTGCTGATAATGTGATAGACACCTGATGCAACAATATAAAGACGATGGGCCTGGAAGAGGGCTCTGATAAGGACGACAACAAAGGCCAAGGCAGGATACGTCACACTATGGCTTTAACAGGCCACGGCAGACTAATGGCCGACACCCTTTGTTTCAAATCTGTACATTGAGCAAGTGGGTGGTTGGTAGAGGATGTTTACTGTGAAGCTAAATCTTATATTGGACAGGTCAAGAATCACACCCACATTAGCAAGCGCTTGGTGACGGCAACAAAGGAAAAACTCCCTCGAAGAAAAAACCCGGGCTTTGTCCACCTAGTTGCCCAACTGCCTTCCTTGGCTGATAGATTTGAGAAGGATAGACAGAATAGAGGAGCAGAGGATACCTCAAGAGATAAAACAAGACTGAGCAAGGGCCCTCCTGATGCAGATGATGATACGTTAATGTGGCGAACTGCTGCCGTTAAGCCTGAACTATTGTCGAGAAACATTTACCCAATCGTATTTTTGTTTTTCGTTAAGTATGGGTTGCTGTATTGGTATCAGCCCGTAATCGTCCATCCTTAATAATCTCAGTTAACCCATTCATTGTATTATTTAGTCTTTTTGCCCTAAGTATAGAAGCTAGTAGCACCAAATGTTTGTACAGTGGAGCCTCGGTTTTCGAACGTCCCGGTTCTCGAACAAATCGGTATTGGAACAAAAAATTCGAGATTGTTTTACTTCGGATATTGGACGAAATTCGGTTGTCGAACCTCGCGAGATGAGCCGAGAGGACCCGCATACCAACTGACCCTGTTCGTTATTACATTCTCGTTACTCTGAGGATTGCATCAACTCTAATTATGCCTTCAAAGGAAGCAAGTGGGAGCAGTAAAACCATCCTAAAACACAAAGACGCTCCTAAAGCAATGCAACAGTGTGCACCCGGCCGGCGCGCTGCGGACGGTTGCGCAATAGGACCAAATTAAGCTCCCTGCGCACTGAGGTCCACTTAAATTTTGGAAAGTACATTAGGACTTTAAAAATATTTTCTAAATTTCAGCGGCCGCACTGTCACAATAATGCGAGCAGCGCGGTGCAGTTGCGCGGTCGGCGACGCGCTACGGTTGCGTGTTCGGCGGTGCGCTGCAGTTGCGCGATCGGACAATATTAAACTTCGTGCGCACTGAGGTCCACTTAAATTCGGGAAAGTACATCAGGACTTTTAACATATTTTCTAAATTTCAGCGGCCGCTCTGTCACAATAATGCTACCGGCGCGGGGCAGTTGCGCGGTCGGCGACGCGCTATGGTTGCGCGTTAGGCGGTGCGCTGCAGTTGCGCAATCGGACAAAAATGCGCAAATGAAAAAATGACATGGTTTTTTTTCGGTTTTTTTTGTTTTGTTTTTTTTGCTTGGAACGGATTAAAAGATTGTTTTCCATTATTTGTAATGGGAAAACATGACCCGGAATTCGAACGATTCTCTTCTCGAACAGCCTTCTGGAACGGATTGTGTTCGAAAACCGAGGGCTCCACTGTACTAGATGTTGTTCTGCCTTCACCACAGGGCCCAGGTTAGGGTGTCAAATCCCTGCTTTTGATCTGACAGAGCACAATTTTATCTCCCCGTGGGAATTCCTTGTGAAGTGTGAGGAGGCCTGACCATGCTGATAACCTGCTAAGCCCACAAGAGGAAAACAAAAGCTCTGTAATCGGCGCCATTTGGAGTAGAACGTCAAAAGAAAAGTAGAGCTAAATCACTTAAGACCACGGGCCAACAGGGATTTACACTCTGGGAAAATATTAAAAACTTACGTAACCTCATTGAGACTTGCTTATTGGCAGAGGTGGCAAACATACTCACTCTGCAGAGAGATCTGCTTAATTATAAGCATTAAGAAAGTACTTTTACTTCGTTACTTCCCACCATTGTGAGCGTCAAAACAAAAACATGAAAGTATTAAGTTAGGCAGAAACTCTTGAGTCAAACAGTACATTAATGAGCATTATTTTGATCGCTACCAACAATTCCCACGACTGACGCACTTGGAGCACATCGCTACTGGGTGCAACAGGTGGCTCAAAAGTACTCGGAGAACTAACTGATATTAAAGCTAGTTTTAAAAAAACAAAAAAAACAAAAAAAACGCCATGAGCGAGGCTGCTCGAAATTGCCTTTTGATGCCACTTGTTGATTTTGGTCGCTCCCAACAAACGAGTAGAAACATCATTGAAAAGCATGAGCTACTTACCACTCGCAGTCGTCCGTCCGAAACTCCTTTTGCCTCCCGTTTTTAATAACTACAAAAATATCGTTATTCAATATCAATGCAAAAAGCAAAGTGACCGTTTTGTCAACTTTTGTTTGTAGCAGTGCTGCTTACTGAAGGAGATAGTTTGAGGAGGAGGAGGACGCTCGCAGCTTCGAATCCGGCCCGCCCCGCTTGCAGAAAGGAGCGCACCGACCCGCCCACCGGGGTCCCTAAAGCAGGCCGGTGGTCTACGAGTACCACCACAAACTGGACCGACTGGACCAGCCTGGACACATGAAACCATATTTAATACTTTACATGACAGTTACATTTAGTAATTTTTTCAAAACTGGACTCATAAGTGGATTGGCCCATTTTTTACCCCCCCCCACGTAATACACTCAACAAACGTTTGTTGAGTGTGTTACGTGTTACACGTAAACCTGTGCATTTCAGTTTTGTCATTTTAAAATATTGCATCATTAAGATGAATTGTGAAAATGGCATCAAAATTAAATCACTTAAAATCACAATTCAATCCTTGATATGACGGCCTGAAAGTTTTTGATGGAGCTTCGGCAAATCTTTAAATTCGACAGCGCCATCTTGTGGAGCAAAATGTAACTTGATGAATGTAATAGAATTTCAATATTGAACACAGATAATACAAAGAGATTAATAGCACTGTATAAATAACAATTTTAAAATAGATTTATTTATTTTGTAACAGTCATCTACTAGTCATAGTCACCATGACCATCATTAATCACTAGTCTACGAATATAACTAAAATATAATGGCAATAAAAATAATAAATGTATAAAGAATAAATAGATGAAAATAATATTTACATTATTCATATCATTTATATAGTTATTATTAGTTCAACTTTGAAAACCAAAATCTAGTTTTTAATACTCTATTTTGAAGCACTAACTTTTGTTTAAAGCTGTCATTTGAAACCCTAATTTGAAAGCAAAACTTTACCTTGAATCCCTGTTCGGAACAGATTGGCGTTTTTCCCGCCTGTAAATACACAATGGGAGTGATGCGCTTCGAATGCTCCCCCCAGTCGTTGGATGCAGGGCCACTGTCTATTTGGCCCCACCCTCTCTCTGAGTGAGCGAGTTTCTATTGGTTTCAATGAGAGTTTCGTGGTCCAGAGAAAAGTTTTTGTGGGGGGAGGTCTGTGTGTGTGTGTCTGATTCTCATCTGTTTTTTTGGGCGTGTCAGTTTTTTGGGGGGAGCCCAGGACTATGCATTGAAAAAAAAATGGGGGGGGGGGGGGGGTAGATGGATGGATGGATGGATGGATGGATGGATGGATGGATGGATGGATGGATGGATGGATGGATGGATGGATCGACTTCGAGCATAAAATAATGAGTGCCCAAAACCTGTTAAGTTCTCAGATGGAAGTAATGAAATGAAACAAAGCAGCAGTAATGTCAACAAGTGCACCCATCGTAGGGAGCCGTCGACTTTTTGGTCTGCTCGGGGAGCGTCAGCCGAGGGCTTTTTGGCCCAGCGGTTGCAACAGGAAGTCAGCCTGCACACACGGTGGTCTTGCACATCCTGTCCAGAAGAAGTTTTGAAAAGCGACGGCAGTGATTAACGTGGCCCTCGCGTGGAGCCTCAGAGAGAGGATGTGGTCTCGCAGACCTCGGAGGACACAAGGGGCGCTCACATCTGGAAAGTCAGATGCGCCAGCAAACGTGATTTACGACGCTAGCGGCGCACTTCCAGGTTTTGGAGAGCGGCATTTTCAGCAGCCTTTCGGGATGCATCCATCTCCATCACATGCAATACTGGAGTGGCAGGTTGCACTCGGAAGCTTGACAATTTACACAATGCCTCAAGATGAAACGCAAAATACAAAAAAAAGAAAAAACCTTGGGATAAAACAACAAAGTAAAGACTGATGACTTATGTAAGAATTTGTTGTTGTGTGGGAGTTTGGCTAAGAGTGACTTCTTTTCCTGTGAAATTTGTGTGTGTGCGTGTATGTGAGAGAGAGATTTCTGAGTTTTTCTTTTTATGAGACTTTTGGTTGAAATATGACTTTTTGTGAAAGAGAGCGAGAGATTTTTGAGTTTTTTATGACGTTTTTGTTAGAAATATTTTTTATATATTAAGCCTAATATTTGGCAAAATGAGAGAATAACTACCTCTCCTATGTCAAAAACCTCTATTCCATCAATAATATCCTGTTCACTTCCAATTTTACCTCATATCCACATTTAGCCAATTGAAAACAAAATCTTAAAAAAATATTATTTTGAACAGTTATACTTCAATAAGTTTCTAGAATTGAACATTTTATTTGTTTTTTGTTGTTTTTACCAGATTATAAAGTGTATTAATTTTTGATGAGCAATAGTAGTACATAAAAATGAAATAACAGCCAAGCAACTCAAGTTTATAAAAGATGGCACATTTATTGTAACATAAATGTTATATACATAACGTTTTTCTGTTGAAAAAAGACAGAAAACTGTAACTCTCATTGCCGCATTTTTGAGATGTGCACTGACACGTTTGAAGTTTTGACACAAATGTCAACCACGAGAGACTTGCAAATGGACACTGACATTTCCGGTAAGAATGAAACAGGTTATGGTGAAGTAACCGTGTATGTTTTACTACCTAGTATAGTAAAATAAAGTAAGAAACTTTTTACTCAAAACTTTGCTTTCAAAAATCTAGAAAGAGTAATATTTAGAATTCAAGAAATATTCTTAAAGTATTATTGTATAAAAGACTAACTACGGTGAAAAATAAGCCAAACGTTTTTTTTTTGTTTTTTTTTAAACCGCTTTCCTTTTGATTTTCCTTTTTCTATATTACACAAGGGAAAAGCATGTGGAAATACAGCAACTTGGCAAAGAAATACGAAGAAGAACATATGATATGAAGGAAATGGAGCAGGAAGTCACATGGATCGTTAGCGCTAACGTTATGAATACACGTGTGAATACTGTCATGAGCAACAAGGCCACATACCGACCGAGAAAACACAAAAGACAAACTAAAACTGCTCAACGATAGATTCCGAATGTAAACTTTTACTTTGAGTCTAATGGAAGTCCCTTTTTTTTTTTTGCACTAAAGTCTCAGGAGACAATATACAGACAACTAAATGGAATATAAAGCAGGGACCAAAGACTTAAAAAAACATGCACATCAAAACATAAATAAAGCCATAGCCAAAGAGAAATCTACTCTTGTTCATTGTTGTGCTACAATTCAACAAAATGACATTTTTTCAAATATACGTTCAGCAAAGTGTGAAATATCAAGTCGGCCTTATTTTATTGGGATTGAGCACAATATAACGGAAAGCTGAAAGAAATGACGACACAAAAGTTTACCTTTCTTTTTTGTATTGAGAAAACAAAAGCATAATGTAATCAGTCCAGACAAAAAAAAAGTGGTCGTCGTTATTTGTTTTAAAGCAATATGACAAATTGAAAACAGAAGGTTAAGTGTCAAACTACATGTAACAATACTCTGGCTAAAGGAATCTCCTTTAGTTAAGACATTCCAAATAGGCTGGGAATGCGAAGATTTGCTGTGATTATTGTATTCTTAGCATTTTAAACCTATTACAATGTCAAATAAAATGATAGCTTCTAGTCAAACTTGAGTTTGTTTTGTATTCAATGAACAAAACATGACTGAAACTATGCCCTGCGATTGGCTGACAACCAGTTCAGGGTGTCCCCCGCCTACTGACCAATGACGGCTGGGATAGACTCCAGCAGGCCCGCGACCCCCGTGGGGACAAAGCGGTACAGAAAATGCATGGATGGATGACTGAAACTAAATGAACACAAACGTTTGCTTAGTACATGCGCTTAATGGGAGAATAAAAAGTAAAAATTCAACATAACTATAAATGGATTTTTGTTTCTAGTTTATTTTTTAAACATGCGTTACAAACGGCCAAATTGCTGGCTGTGTTCGGAATCATCCCTACTCCTTCATTCCCAACTGCCTAATCACCAATCAAGTGGTGCTTGACTTGTGATTTTGTTTTGTTTTTTAGAACGAGGCACTCGCTGTTTAGCCGTCTTTTTGTCTTGGCCTGTGAAGAAACATTTGAAATACAAGCGATGCATGATGACAGTGAGCTCGATTTAATTCATGCTTGTGTACTGTTTAAAGAACCACGTAACTTTGTCTTAACGCTCGCTAACTCAATGCTAACACGCAATGGGAAGTTACTTATATCCCTTAGAGCAACAGGCATATATTCTTTTTCCTCAGTGAAATATGATTAATGATGTATCTCAAGCCTCCACTGTATAGGGATTTCTATTTGTATGTTGTTGCTCATGTCGTATTTGAAAGTTTTCAGAAACCAAACAAACAATGAAAATAAACCAAAAACAAATACATTGGTACATTTGAAAGATTTTGGAAAACAAAGTTATGAATGACTCAGGCAATGATGCAACTAGGCTAACAATAAAGTGAACTAACCAGTGCACTTTTGACATTCAAATGAAAAGTTGTTTTGAACCCTACTCGGGTGCGCAAATGTTGCCTACCGGATCAACAGATGTCAACTGGTGGAACCTCCGCAATAAATATTGAACAAATAAATAAATTAGAATAAGAATGTGGAATTTACGGTCAATTTTACAAAATGAATACAAAATAAAGCAATGTATCTCCATTTAGTCACACTAAATTGGAAACTCATAGTTTGGATTTGGAAATCTCAAGTCCTGGAACTTTTCTGACAGTTCTTTTGAAGCGGCACTGTGGGATACATTAAGAGCATTGAACGGGGGAGAATTTATGTTCACTAGATATTCGGAAAGCACTACAAAATGAGACACTCGCTATGAAGAGCATTAAATAGTGCATAGGGAGTGATTTCGAACACAGCCAATCTCACTTTTTCCCTCATTTCATCTCTTTGCTTTTGTTTGTAACGACACGGACAAACTATGGGTGAAACTGAAAACTGTATACATTTCCCCTTAAGACATACACTTTGAGCTCATGGGCGCAATAAATAGAAGGAGAACAAAAATAAAAGTTGCTGTTACAATGCATACGTCAATTCAGTTTAGGCACGAGGCAACCTCCACATAGTCGGAGGAGATTGCGAAGTCTGATTGTTCAGAAGCCACACGCTTCTTGCAGATCTGCGTGATATGTGCTCGAGATTCTTCTCGCTTTTTGGGGGAGAAATTTGCGGACGGAGTACCGCGCGGGCTCCTTATCAGTCTGCGTACTGGATTGCGTTAGTTGTGTGATTTTGGCTTCTGGTGGTCTATTCTCCTCTGCAAGGTGGCGAGAAGTGGGAAGCCCCCTCTATCAGAGGAGTCGCCATCTCAGAGGGGACAAAATGTTCTGCGAGTTTGATCTGTCACAGACAAGATAAATTGGATCATCAGAGGAGGCACTATGACGTCAATGAAAATGTGAAACACATTTGTAGTTGATGCAAAAAGTGAACACATACTGCTTCAATGCTTTGACCATAGTGCCTCGGACTGGAAGAACCGGCGAAGAAAGAAAAAAAAAAGGAGTGCTATGTTTGTCGAAAAAAAAAAAAAGTAAAATCTGTTGACTAGTGTAATTAGACTGACAGAAATACAGAGGTAGAGACAGAGAGGGGATTGACAGTGAGATAAAGATTTCGAGATAGTGATAATGAGAACATGATAAGAGACAGACCAAAAACAGACACAAAGCTAGAGAGATAGAATTGGAGAGCTAGAGCTACAGAGAGTGAAAGAGATGAAGAAAAAAAAGAGACAGCGAGAGAGAGAGAGATAATTATAAAGATTCTGTAGATAGATACTGCACAGAAAGCTATAGAGAGATAAAAATAGAGATAGAGTGAGAGAGAGGCAAACAGAGAGCTGGAGGGCTATGCCAGTATTGTAAATATTGTACATACTGATAGAGATAGCTAGAGAAATATAGACAGGTAAAGAAAGGTACAGAGATAGACACTGTCGATAGATATAGAACTAGTCATAGCTAGCTAGCTAAATAGATACGTAAGAAAATCCGATCACTTGCAGTCAATTCTTCACACATTCACAAAAACAGGTGTGTTCACTTTCTCTATCCACTGTGATGTGCACTTTCAGATCAGAGAAGCGAAATGACTCTCGAGATGTTCAATCAGACCCTCAATCAAAAAAAGAAATGAATTGGCAAGCAGTTAATTGTTGATTCATTTGGTGATTCATCAAATAGAGTGGCCCAACGTTACCTAGTCCTACTGTAGCTTGTCCAATGTGAAGGGCCTCTGTTATGTTTTGCTGCCATTTTATATAACATGACACACACTAAGTTTGGCTTTTGGACTGTTGGTGAAAAAGATGAGAGAAGGACCTTTACATTTTGTCAGCACATCATGAAGAGATGGCTTGGATGCACAGTGAGGTGTACCTGTCTGAGCCTCAGAGGTGGCCGATGGGGTTGGATGTGTCAGTCAAGCTCGGGTGGACCCCCGTGTGACCTTGTTGGCCGTCACCGGAACCGCCCGACACTTTTTCCTCCTCTCTTCTCTTTAGGCAGGCCGCTTTGGGGTTAAGATTCCGCTCTATGGAGCCAAACGGACAAAATCATATGAAGTTATAATATAAAACTTTGTAAAGTCATATAAATATAGCTTCATAGTTACACAATAAAAAAAAAAAAAAAGGCAGTGTCGTTCGGAACAGGCTTTGAACACACACCTCTAACTTGTTGCTCCAAACTGAGGATGACTGCCACGGCCTGGTGGAGGATGAGCAGTTTGGTTTGAGGCTTCTCGCTCTTCAGGTGTAGCTGGCACATGCGACCCAGCTCCTTGAAGGCCTCGTTGATGTCCCGCACCCGCAATCGTTCCCGGGCGTTGTTGGCCATCCTCCGCTCTCGCTCACGCTCCGCTTTCTGTTCCGGATTCAGGTCTTCGTCCTCGGTCAGACTGCGTGGGTACAAGAAAACACTTTTGAACAAAAGAGGTTGGTTTGATTACAACGACCGAATAATCATGTGTAACAATTTCATGCAATATTTACTGATGTTTAACATATTTGGATTAGTTTACATAACATAACAAAAGCACCACATTCCACATGAAGTACTGACGCCTGTACCTTGTACGCGTGCCAGCGCGCGGTGTTTTCAAACTGTCGCTTTCATCATCCGACTTGTCATCGCCCGAGAGGGAATCGTTCATGTCATCCTTGTCTTGCCTCTCTACCTTCAGCGCCAAAGCGGTAGCTACCTGACTGGCCAAGCCTGGAGGAGGCGAGAAAAAGCCAAGTTAAGTTAAGCTGGCTATCGGCTATAAAATGGGTCAAGAAGAAGCGCGGGGGGAGCGTCAGACCTCGGAATGCTTCCACTTGATGGTTGAGTTCTGTGCTGGACGAGGAGCCGGTGCTCGGCAGACCTCCGTGGCTGTTCAGACTAGCGGTGTCGTCGGCATGGGAAGAACCCTGCGACAAAAACAGGAGGTGCATTGTCAAGACGGGAAGTTGACATCCTCTGCGAATGAAACAACAGCAAGACCAAGCAGCGAGAAAGAAACAGCTAGATCTTGTGGAAGAATTTTAAAAAAGTTCAAAGATGGAAGAAAAAAAAAAAAAAAGAAAGTAAAATGCTGCCTTGAAACATGCATTCATTTTTGGGAGGGAAAATAAAAATGTCAACTTTGTACAAAACAGGCCAAGTTGAGGAACAGTTTACTCATGACTGTCTGTAACCGCAACTAAGACTCTTTTTCATGTCGAAAAGTAGACTATTTTTAGATTTCTTTGGTGTTCAAAAGACATCAAGCTAAACTGAATCCCCGGTCATGACATATAAAAACTAGTACACATTACTATTCTTTCAGATGTTAACCACAGGCTTTTCTTTGTCCAATTCTCTTTCTACCTCCAAAAGAAGACAGAGAAAGCGTCACTGAGATTGGAGGGTATCTCCCTGCTTTCCAGCCCAAATGTTTATTGATGTAATCCCCTGTCACTGTTGGCCTTGGTTAACCTCCTAACCCTCCCCTTCTTCGGCGCTACACTAATCGTTGCTGTGCTCTCAACAGGTGCCCTCACTAGTCTTTGTGCACGGGAGGAGGAGGAGGAGGAGGAGGAGGGGAATGCCGGGGTTCTGGCAAGAAAAGAAGGCTGCCATTTTCATGGCTGGGCCTGATTATCATACAGCTGAGGAGGCACGGGGTGAAGACACACGTTTCCAACCATTCACATTTCCTTGCTTGTTAAAAAGAAGCGATGAAAAGGGGGGACAAAAAGGCGGGGGGAG